>NC_041395.2:295059329-296454329 GCF_900747795.2 Erpetoichthys calabaricus
TTGATCCCAGAAGGGTAACCAACTTGGATCAGCATCAACACAGAACATGAAATACTGAAAACAAGTACAAACTACTTCATAATTGTAAGACCCAAACACAATAATGAGAATAATATTAATAATGATAATAATAATAATATAAATACTGTCCCCTATGCTAATGTGTTATTATTATATACAAAAGCCATTATATATCAAATCTGAGTGATTCAGAAAATCCTATATTAACAAGTAACATAGCATGAGTCTTGTAATATGCTCTAAATTTTGTTCTATTACAATCAGTCCTATACTATGATGAAAATATCAGTAGCTCACACAAACTAAAGTTGCTTGCTGGTTGGTTGGGCCAGTAGAGAGTTAGAATGCCTAATTTTTTTCAAATTGAATTACAAATAATAGGTACATGAATCCAGTTGGTCCTATATTTTTACAGCTGGAGCACTGATTTGTCAAGGATCGCACAGCAAGTCAGTAATGGGGTTTAGATTTCAGCATCTTAGTCATTAGTTTACACCACCTGGACATGTTTCTTGACAGGATGTAACATGGCAAACAGCACAGTCTGCCACTTGGCATTAAACCCACTGAGATATATCAAGACTCATAGCTTTAATTTGCTGGGTGGATTTTTATGTGCCCACAGGAAATTAAGAATAATCATGACTACTGTCTGGGTGGACTGTTTTTTAGATAGAAGAGGTAAGATTTAGAACTTAAAGCACGGAAATGAAGACAGGTTAAAAAAAAAAAAAGGTTTCAGGCAAAATGTTAAAAATCCAGTAATAACAGCAAGTTAAATTGGCCACTCCTAAGTGTGTCATTAAGAACTTCTAAAATAAAAAACTATTCAAATTAGGGTCAAAACAGGCTTTTTTTGTGTGGCACAAGTGTTCCTGGAGGGGACATACAGTATATGTCATATGTTGCTAACACAATTTACAACTATATACTGTAAAATACAGGGTATCTTTATATATAATGCGCTACCATGGCTGTTTGTTTGTCTGTCCAGAATTTTAAATCACCTGTAACTCGCAAACCGTTTCACCTATTGACCTGAAATTTGGTACACATATACTACGTGACATCTACTGTCCACTTTCGGGGTGATGATCGACCTCCAAGGGTATTCCTCTTTTTATTTTATTGTAGAATTAACTCTCGGCAGCGGCCAGAAGGACGACTGTGCAGCGAATGCGTATGGGCGCCGTTCTCATCCCTACCACCTTCGCTGTCACTTCCCCTACCTCTTCATATCTTAAATCATTCTTGAGGCAGATTGAAGACTTGAGTGCCAGCTTAAGTAAAAAATTAAAGAGACTGTACTAAGTAATTGTAACACAAACACTGACAATCAGTTTTAACGTGAAAAGATGCCAACGAAAGAAGAGAAGAAGCAGGCCACTACGGATGAGAAAAGAAGAGACTGCTCAAGAAGCAGCAAACGCATCAACCTTTGAGCAAACAAATGATAAACATACAGAGAAAGAGGATGAAAACTAGGAATGCTCAAGTCAAGTGGATTCACTGCACGTTATCATGCAGTGCACCGTTACTGGTATTATTATATAACACCACTGCTACTACTTCAACAGCTACAGCAATTCCTCTTCATTTTTCATACGTACTCCACATTAGCAATAAAACTTGCACAGTTCATTCTTAAATATCCATGTAAAAATGTGACAACCTCAGTGTGAGTACAAACATGATTATTGATAAAACAAGATATAGAAAAAATAGGATTTATTTTCTCAAAAAGAGTGAAAACAATGTCACATTCAAAAAGAAGCAATAGCTGTAAAAAATGAATAACCCCCATAATATTCTATACTGTATATAGATACAGTATTATGTTTGTATAATCTCTTTTGGCACACAAAGTTTGATTGGCTGTAGGCAAGAATCTATCAGTAAAGAAACATTGCTGCCTGCTTACATAATCCCAACAAGTAAGGACACAGACCTATTTTAATGCAAAGGTTGCCAGTGTCTTGGGCGTTAAAATTGCTGATGCAGACATACAAATTTTCTCCTCGTTTTACTTTTGGAATGGTGACAACTTCCACAAAGGTACTTGGAAATTGACCTGCAAATTTAAAGAAATAAAAAATGAGTAATTGTACATAAATACAAATATCACTATTTATATAACAACTTAAGTCAAAGCAAATGATATAAAACATTACAAATCTATTATACCCAGCCATCAAAAAAGACAGAATTTCAGTACTTAATATATCAACAAATTTAAGACATGAACAATGGTTTTAGAATTTGAATGTTTAAAATTCTTGAGAATCCTCACTCTTAACTTTCCAAAGCAATGTTAGTTCTTCAGTGAACTGTGATGTGCATTGTTAGTTTAGCAGTTGTGTCATGACCTTGTTACCACCTAACCCTACCTTATCTGCAGGAAAGAGCATGATTTTACATGGCAGTGCAAGTATGATAAACCATGCCACAGTGATAATGATCATAAAGTAAGGTGTATGAAACCCAGCCATCAATCTCCTTAACCCCACTTATACAGGGTATGGTTGTCGGGGGGGACTAGGGTCTATGCCAACAAGCATTGGGCATAAGGAAGGAACAACACTTGGACAGGGCTCCAGTATGTCACAGGGTGAACACACACTACACACACACACACACACACACAAACCAGGAGGCAATTTAGCATTGGCAGTCCACCTAACCCATATGTGATTGCACTGTGGCAGGACACCAATGTGAACACAGGGAGAGCATGCAAGAAGTTAAATTATAAAATGGTCAGAAAATACTCACAAAAAGGAGAACTAAGTTTTGATCTGTTACTTAATGTTAATATTTTTAAATTCCTGTCTCATCTTAATGTTTCATCTTAAACTTCTTTGGCCTAAACTGAAAAGGCTCAGCTCTTTTAATCTTTCCTCATAATTCATCCACAGTAGTCCTGTAATCAGCCTCAGCACTCTTCTTTAGACCTTTTTAGTGCTTCTATGTCCTTTTTGTAGCCTGAAGACCAAAACTGCACACAGTACTCCAGATGAGGTGTCACCAGTGCGTTAAAAATCTTGAGAATAACCTTCTTGGACTTGTACTCTACACACTGTGCTATTTAACTTAACATTCTGTTAGCCTCTTTAATGTCTTCTGAAAACTGGCAGATGATAATGTCAAGTCCACTACGACTTCTAAATCCTTCTGATTTTCAGACCTCCTATTGTGTATTCAAACCTAACATTTTTACTTCCTACGTGTAATACTTCATATTTATTTACATTAAATTTCATCTGCCACATATCTGCCCAAGCCTGTATGCTGTCCACACTTAACGTCAGCCAATTCTGATGAGGTTCCTCGCATCATAACCCTCTGCTTCCTGTGTCTAAGCCAATTTTGCACCCATTTACAAACATCACCCTGAACTCCCACTTCTTTAAGTTTGATTCACAACCTCTCATATAGCACTTTATCAAATTCTTTTTGGAAATCAAGATTAATAATAAAATATGCTCCACTTTGATCATTTCCTTTTGTTGCTTCCTCATAGAATTCCAACATGTTAGTAAGACATGACCTTCCTCTTCTGAATCCATGATGATTATTCAGTAAAACTCCTGCCCTTGCCAAGTGTTGCTCAATCTTATCCTTAATAATTTCTTCCATTAATTAAACTGTGATGCACGTTAAGCTTACTGGCCTATACCTCCTTGGATATTCCCAGTCAGCCTTTTTATAGTGCACAGTGACTTCCTAAAAACATGTGTCAAGGGTTTAAATATGTACTCACTAACCGCCTTAAGAACTTCATCCATCCACCCATTTTCCAACCCGCTGAATCCGAACACAGGGTCACGGGGGTCTGCTGGAGCCAATCCCAGCCAACACAGGGCACAAGGCAGGAACCAATCCCGGGCAGGGTGCCAACCCACCGCAGGACACACACAAACACACCCACACACCAAGCACACACTAGGGCCAATTAAGAATCGCCAATCCACCTAACCTGCATGTCTTTGGACTGTGGGAGGAAACCGGAGAGCCCGGAGGAAACCCACGCAGACACGGGGAGAATATGCAAACTCCACGCAGGGAGGACCCGGGAAGCGAACCCGGGTCCCCAGGTCACCCAACTGCGAGGCAGCAGCGCTACCCACTGCGCCACCGTGCCGCCGCCTTAAGAACTTGAGGGTAAATATTATCTGGTCCAGGTGAATTGTTTGATTTCAACCTATTTAATCTGAACAGTATGTCTCCCTCTATAGTTTGCAAAAACCTCCACTGGGAGGTTATTCACTTCCTCACATGTGAAGACCTCAGAAAAATGTGAGTTTACAGCATCTGCTATTTCACTGTCTGTATTTTTTAATTCCCCTTTACTACTCCTGATGCACTTCATCTCCTCCTTGACTGTTCTTTTATTACTAAAATACTGAAAGAATCTCTTTGGGTCATCTTTTGCCTGCTATATTCCTTTGTAGGTGCCTTTAAGCCTCCCTAACATCCTTCTTAATGGTTGCCCTCATGTTCTCATATGCCCTATGATTTCACATTGGAGATATTAATCTTATACGCCTTAAACAGTTTTTTTCCTTTGTTTTTCAACTCTTTATTAACCTACTACAGAATTTTTCTAAATTTCCTAATTCCAAATTTAGGTATGTACCTATCCTGCATTATATGCAAAATGTTTTTACACCTGTTTCACTGCTCCTCGACTGTCCCCGCACTTAAAAACTTATCCCAGTCTATACTCCTTAGACTTTGCCGAATCTGCTCAAAATTTGCCCTATAAAAGTTAAAACAGTTTTAGTTTTAATATACACACTCTTCCAAAACACTGAGAATTGTATTATATTATGTTCACTTGACACAAATTATGAATTTTAAGAGTGCTGTAAATTATTAAGTCAAATTTCAGCTTTCATTTAATTGATATGGCAGTGATATTTCTATTTTCACTTAATAGCTTTTAGCTTGCTTTATGTAAGCTATCTCCTATTTAGTTTTACAGGACATGACATTTTAGTAAATGGTAGTGACAGTTTATTCAAGTTATGTTTCTTTCAGCTAACCAGAGATGTTGTTTCAATTTCATCACATTAGTTTCAGCCAATCACAGACATGATTTAATGGGTGAAATCAGTGTACTATAAAACCTCATAACTCTACACAACTTTGCCAGCAATATTCAGTTCTAGCCTTCATTTGCTGTGCAAAACCTTAGTGAACCATGGGCAGTTACAATGCACATCTATGATCTGCAATTATGTAATGTGACATCCCCAAAGAATCAGTTATAGCAATCTGAGACTACTACTTCTTCTTTCGGCTGCTCCTGTTACAGGTTGCCACAGAGGATCATTTCTTCCATATCGTCCTGTCCTCTGCATGTCCTCTCTCACCACATTCATAAACCTTCTCTTAGGCCTTCCTCTTTTCTTTTTGCCTGGCAGCTCTATCTTTAACATCCTTTTTCCAATATACTCAGCATCTCTGCTCTGCACATGTCCAAACCAATGTAATCTCGCCTCTCTGACTTTGTCCCTCAACCGGCCAACTTGAGCTGACCCTCTAATGTACTCATTTCTAATCCTGTCCATCCTTGTCACACCCAATGCAAATCCTAACATCTTTAACTCTGCCATCTCCAGCACTGTCTCCTGCTTTCTGGTCAGTGCCACCATCTCTAACCCATATAACATAGCTGGTCTCACTACTGTCCTGTAGACCTTCCCTTTCACTCTTGCTGATACGTGTCTGTCACAAATTACTCCCAACATTCTTCTCCACCCACTCCACCCTGCCTGCACTCTCTTTTTCACCTATCTTTCACAATCCCCATTACTCTGTACTGTTGATCCCAAGTATTTAATCTCATCCACTTTCACCAACTCTACTCCCTGCATCCTCACCATTCCTCTGACCTCCATCTCATTCACACACATGTATTCTGTCTTGTTCTTACTGATCTCCATTCCTCTCCTCTCTAGAGCAAACCTCCAACTCTCTAGGGTCTCCACGACCTGCTCCCTACTCTCACTGCAATCTGAGACTAGCCATGACACAATCAAACCCTGGCATAGGTTTTCTCAAGGAGGCTAAGGAATGTGATCCCTTATTAATTGAAATATATATTATTAAACACCCTTTTTAAAAACAGGAACCACCACTCCACTCTGCAAATCCTGAGGCACTGTCCCCACCCTCAACACAACAGTGAAGAAGCATGTTAGCCAAAGCAACCCCACAATATCCAGTGTCTTCAGTATTTCTAGTCGGATCTCATCCACAAATGTGGCCCTGCCATTACAGAGATTTTTAAATACTACAGGAACCTAAGCCTCAGAGTTTGAGCCATTCCTAACCAACACTTCTGGCACTCCCCACTACCTCCACCAGGACTGGAAATGGTGCTTGCAAGCGGCTATGGTGGAGTAGCTTCATGGAACCAGCTTGTGGACTTCCCACCTGGAAGGTAAATGGTGAAGGATTGGTGTAATGCAAGTCAGGTCACCAGTAATTATGAAGTGTGACATCTCCAGAGAATCACCTATAGCAATCAGATACTAGCCATGACAAAATCAAACTGGTCTGATTTTGTCACAAGTTGTAGCTGTGTGCTCCTGTGTGTGCAAGACTGGACAACCAATGAGTACTTAGCCAGAATTACAATGCACAAAGTGCTCAAAAACAGAGAAACAGTATAAACAAATTCAGAAAAAAAGAAGAAGAAGAACACAGAACAGCAATGACAACATCAAGAAATTAAACAAAATGTGTGCTCCACACCACACAAACATAGGACAGGAGTGTGGAGCTTTGGAGACAACACCTTAATTTAGCATCTCATCTTTGTTGTAACACTGATTGGCTACCAAAACATGTTGACTTCATAGTACTTTTGTCACACGATAGAAAGTCTGAAGCTGAGCTATGATGTTGTGAGGGAACCATGTAATCCATCACTCCCTGCACTTTCTGGTTATGTAACCTGACACCCTCATGGCAATAAGATCCAGCAATTACGGTCATTAAGTATGACATGCTCTCTAAGTCAAAGTCATGTAATATGATATCAGCCTAAATTCATCGTTTCAATAAATTAACAAACACTACATTAATTTCATTTCTTTTAAATCAATATTTGACATGGTGGACCAGTGGTTAAGTATTTTGCTTTACAAATAAATCCTGGCTGAGTCCTTATTTAAATAGTGTGCATGTTTTATAATTTCCTCCTGGTAAACTGATTTTCTCCCCCTTGTCACAGAATGATTAGGTAAACTGGTAATACTAAGTTGGCTCAGTATGGGAAAGTGTGTTGTGTTGAGGCCCATGATGGATTGGTCCCCATTCAGGGTTGAATCATTTTCAATTAATGCTCCTGGGGTAGTCATCACCATAACATTCCAAGATTGTGAACTAGAAGCAAGTGTGAAAATAAATGGATGCAATCAAACCAGATAGGGTTTGCCTGTACTGGCAGCACTGGGCACAAGGCAGTATTTAACCCACAATAGGATGCCAGTCTTCAATAGCAATCATAATTAACTACTGAAAAATATACTGAAATAGAAAAGTAAATGCTAGCAAGTTTGCACTCAGACAGGCAGGGAATGACAGACTTCATTACAAATGCCACAAATATACATGTGGACAAAAAAAGGAAAGTGATTCCAATTGAAATATTGTTAGCATTAAATAGAAAAGTGTAGCTAGGTGGTATTTTGATATAATAACTGCATCATTAAACAATCTGCTTCAATACATATCAGTGTCCTTGGGAAATGTTAATTATGAGTTTCATTTTATTATTAGTTATCCAGAAATCTGTTAGCAAACCAGTTGTCAACTTACTTAATTTTCATACTGCATATATATTTAAAGCAGTTGCATTGCATTCTCCCATTCATTTATTTTCTTTATGTAAGGGACACAATGCGAGCAATTATTTACTTTAGTTATTTATTGACTTAGCTTGAGAAAAAACAGCTGACTATTTGTACCATTGACTGTGCTGAAGTATTAAACACCAAGTACTCCCGAGGAGGATGTGGTACGTATCACGAATACCTGGGTCTGTTTGCTCCTTTTCTTTCTTTTGTGTTGTTACCAAAAGAACACAGGTACTATACACACATGGCAAATAAAACTTCAGGTCACAATCTCACAAGTTCACGTCTCACCACTAACTCAGTAATACATTTAGCAAGCTACCAAGCTGGCCTAAAATAATATACTGTTCATCTTAAGTTTTTTAAGTTGTTATTCATAAAAAAAATATATAAAATGTGGACTGCACATTGTTGTGGGTTAAAGGAAGAGTCGCTCTCAGCAATGCAACAGTAAGCTACTGTACAAAAGCAGAACTGAATTTTGGTTACAGGTACTGCTTTTTGCTTCATACTAGAGTGTTATTCCACTAAGCTAAAAGAATATCCCCTTTGGTCACAGGGCTAATAATGGCCTCAAATACATATTACTACTTAGCCAGGACTAATAGTTAAACTATGTGTCCTGATAAACTGGGTTGCATTAGCTTGTAAAATACTCTGTCATGGCTTCCATCATAATTGGCTGCATAAAATAAAGGGGGGTAGACCCATATTTAATATTAGAAGTAAAAAATTTATTCCACATCGAGAAACGGCTAATATGCGCTATACTGTAAGGGATCTAAAATAAAAAGCAATTTGAGGTTCTATTGTATAAGATATTTGGTTGCTGAAAATAACATGACACTCTATGCCTGAGGTATGTTTTCTCCTTTGTATTCTGAACTCCAGCATTTAGACTTACACATTTTTTTCAATTGTAATTTAAAAGAGGAAAGCAATAAATACCTGAAACACCATCTTTGTTGCCCAGCAGCCAGAATTCATCCACTATGCCAAGAACCTCGATGATGTCCCCAGTGAAGAGAGGCAGCTCCTCAGGGACGCTGGGGCGAAAATCAAACACGGCACGCACCAGTGTACCAGATTCCATGGCTCATTGGACTGTCAGAAACACAAGGAAGAAAAAACAGGGAATGCAGATGAATGATGTGTTTTAGCACTTTCTGAATCATAATGGCACCAAAATAAATGTGCCATCTGTATCTGTAGAATCTGCACAAAAAGACTTAAAGAAAACTTTGCTGAAAAAATATATTCATACTTGATGCAAGATAACTTAAAACAGTAGCATCACCATGGAAACTAAGACAGCAAGTATTACTGCTAACTGCCTTGCAAAGGGTACTGTGATAGCTCTCAGATAGCGACTATGAAATGAAATAAACAAAACATAATTTAATTATAATGTTTAACATAAAAATAGCACTTAGCACTACTACATTATTAATTCAGTAATCTCATCACTGCTGGCATAGAGTCTGCACTTTTCCCCAAAGAAGTGCTTTTACACAAACTGGCAACTCCAATGGTGATTAGCACATGCTGGTAAAACCTTTCACTAAAATCTTCACGTTATAGTATTTACACAATAAACAACAAGCTAGAGTTCCCTGTAGTGGCTTCTAGGGTCCTGAACATTCAAACCTTCCATTGACTTCAACAGACGAAGTGTGCACTGCAGATCAACAGCCACCTACACTGTTAGAGAGATGATTTAATAACCCCATTCTTTCTCATCTAGGTTTGAGTGTCCTCTAGTGGCCCAGATGTGTTTCTGGCTCTGACATTTAACCACTGGCCTCACTTCAGCTCCTTGGTTTATGTGAGATATAACCCCCACCAGAATGTCAGACCACCTGCCAGACAGGGCCTGGTTGTATGTTCCTGTCTCAGCCACCACTGCCTCTCTCTCTTGTTAAGTATTTTTGACTCATTTTTGTCTATACCACCTATCATATCTTTCTGTTACACCACCCATTGGCGAGACTCTCCTTCCAAGCTAATATCGGCATTGGTAACATCCCTGCTTGTTCTTTTAAATTACTGTTTCCCTACCTTGTATAGCAATACCAAATTAACTCTATGTGCCTCACAGTGAGAAACATGCAAGTCAAGGTTTGTGGAAATTATATCAGAAGAAACAACATTTATTGTTTTGTAGATATTCACCCCATTAACAAATTACTTCATATTATTATATACTTTAAATACAAACCACTATGAAAGAATTCATAAATATAATTAACTGACTAAAGGTTGTATATTAAGATATTAGATATGAAAACAATGAAACTTAAAATAATTCAAAGTCAAATTCTATGCGGCTTACAAGAAATGAAGCATGACTTGATATTGCTTATCTGCTTATCCAGTTCAGGTTAACCTTGGAGCTCATGCCTGTCTCAGACACACTGGGCATGGGATGGGGCACCAGGTCATCAAAAAGTACATTCAAACACAAAAGGTACATTCAAACACACAAACATATGCAGGGCCAGTTTGAAGTTAAAATTAATCTATCACACCCAAGTCTTTCGTAAAGAATGTGACGGCCATTCCAGAACATTGCACTTCTCCCTCTGCATGAATGCCTTTGTAGATTTCGAACTGTGTTTTGGGTCATTGTATTGTTGGAATATCCAACCCCAGCGTAACTTCAACTTTGTGACTGATGCTTGAACATTATCCTGAAGAATTTGTTGATATTGGGTTGAATTCATTCGACCCTTGACTTTAACAAGAGCCC
Organism: Erpetoichthys calabaricus; assembly: GCF_900747795.2. NCBI lineage: Eukaryota > Metazoa > Chordata > Cladistia > Polypteriformes > Polypteridae > Erpetoichthys > Erpetoichthys calabaricus. Next base: position 295,069,968 of record NC_041395.2, read on the forward strand.
CAGTCCCTGAACTAGCCACACTGCCCCACAGCATGATGGAACTTCCACCAAATTTGACAGTAGGTAGCAGTTGTTTTTCTTGGAATGCGCTGTTGTTCTTCTGCCATGCAAAGCGCTTCTTGTTATGACCAAAAAACTCAATTTTTGTCTCATGAGTCCAAAGCACTTTGTTCCAAATTGAATCTGGCTTGTCTAAATGAGCATTTGAATACAACAAGCGACTCTGTTTATGCCGTGAGTGCAGAAAGGGCTTCTTTCTCATCACCCTGCCATACAGATGTTCTTTATGCAAATTGTGCTGAATTGTAGAATGATGTACAGATATGCCATCTGCAGCAAGATGTTCTTGCAGGTCTTTGGAGGTGATCTGTGGGTTGTCTGTAACCATTCTCACAATCCTGCGCATATGCCGCTCCTGCATTTTTCTTGGCCTGCCTGACCTGTTGGGTTTAACAGCAACTGTGCCTGTGGCCTTCCATTTCCTGATTCCATTCCTTACAGTTGAAACTGACAGTTTAAACAGCTAAGATAGCTTTTTGTAGCCTTCCCCTAAACCGCGAGACTGAACAATCTTTGTTTTCAGATCTTTTGAGAGTTGCTTTGAGGATCCCATGCTGTCACTCTTCAGAGGAGAGTTAAAGGGAAGCCCAACTTGCAATTGACCACCTTAAATACCTTTTCTAATGATTGGACACACCTGTCTATGAAGTTCAAGGCTTAACGAGCTCATCCAACCAATTTGGTGTTGCAAGTAATCAGTGTTGAGCAGTTACATGCATGCAAATCAGCAAAATTACAAGGGGACCCAAATTTTTGCACTGTCAGTTTTTCACATTTGATTTAATTTCATACAACTAAATACTGCATCACTAAAAATCGTTGTTTGGAAAACACCCCAGTACTCAGATGTTCCTAGGAAATAAAAGACATACCACTGTTACCTTTTTTGTTGAAAGTAGAGTAAATGATTATGCAGGTTGAGAGGGGTTCCCAAACTTTTTCATATGACTGTATAATAATAATAACAATAATTAATTACCTTTATATCGCGCTTTTCTCAGTAGTAATTAATTACATTTATATAGTGATTTTCTCTGCAATGGGCTGGCGCCCTGCCCGGGGTTTGTTTCCTGCCTTGCGCCCTGTGCTGGCTGGGATTGGCTCCTGCAGACCCCCGTGACCCTGTAGTTAGGATATAGCGGGTTGAATAATGGATGGATGGATAGTGATTTTCTCTATATGCATTTTGCTACAAAATATAAAATGAGCTTGTCAGCAATAAGTTTACTATAAAAAAGATCAATTAAATACAAAGAAAACAAAACAATAAACAAAAATAAAATACGAACAGCCATCCACTGCAGTTATAGCAAAAACAAACCTTAGAAAATGACTTCATTATTGAATTTTAAAACACATCATGTGTAGACTTTGAGCTACTTTTTAAGCACTTTGAGCTACTTTTTGTATGAAAATGTGCTATATAAATAAATGTTGTTGTTGTTGTTGCAGACATCACATACATACCACAGTTACCACAACAACCTTAATGTAAAAAGCCAGGCACGATAAGACTCGCAAGCAAGGAAAGAGGGAAAAAAAAAAAAAAAAATCAGTTTTAACAATTTAATAATGACAGTCTGATGTTTATTAAGGATATTGATAACAGATGATGTTTTGCTTTAGAGAACACCAGAAAGCATACTTTAGGTGCTTAAATATGCGACTGTTCAAAGAAAAAGGTCTGATGATCGTTACTGTACAATACTTTATTGGAAATGTGAAGGCAGGCCTATAGCTGAAAGGTTTTAAGTTATTTTTTCCCTCTTTTTCATTTCACAGAGTGCTGTTGGCGTGTGGGGAAGCTTACTTGTTCAGCATTTAGGAAAACTCCCCAATAAATTACTGCCAGTTCCTGCATTCCTCAGCTGGGAGTTGGTGGGTTCAAACTTCATGCATCTTGTGTGCACTTGCAGAATGATTATGGAATGAAAAGAAAGCAGAAAAACTCAGCAGTTCTGCAATGAGCCCATTTATTTTTAAATACATTTAAGATTGAATTAATAGGGCATTCATATCAGTAAGAACAGAACATAACCTGTCATATTGCTTCTCAGATGAACTAGTGAATGACTATAGTTTAATTTCTTCTTAGAAAGTATTCGCAAAATATAGTAGGCTAGGCAGCCAGCCAGATACATAATGATCCATCTATCTATCTATCTATCTATCTATCTATCTATCTATCTATCTATCTATCTGTTCGTCTATCTCCAGAAAGAAATTTACTTGCTTCAACATTAACACAACACAAAACATGAGTCTAAAACAATAAGAACAAAGTACAAATCAATACAGTAGTACAAGAGCCAGAATCATACCCAATGTACATTTCATGTAGAGTGTTACTAAAGAAATAGTTTCTATGCCAATGGCTCCGATAAACTGTATCTGGCTAAGGTAAAGACCACTGTATAAATAAAAATAAATAATTGAGCTAAATGAGCATACTAGTTAGGCCCAGTAATGTTCAGACTATGACACGATCACTCCATCCACTGGTGTTAGTATATGTACAGTAAAAGCTCTCAATCTTTCTGGTTTACAGTCTCTCAGATGATCACTTGCCCTCCACCCACCTAAAACAAATTCGCATTGCAGAGATAAAAATATTGACTGTTGCTTGCTTATATGCATCAAACAACTATTCACAGCATTTGGCCTTTTCAGATGTATTAGATTTGGAGTTTAAAAAGTTCCCATTCACAGAGGTGTAACCATTTGCCTGTTCTGAACCCAAATGGTGAACACAAGGTTCCACATAAAAGTACTTGGTAAAAGGGTTATCTTGGTTGAGAGGTCAGTGATCGACATTATGGTAGGCTCATCTGATCTAAGGCCCAATATTCTGGACTTTTCGGTAAAGACAGAGAGATGCCGAGCTGGCAACTAACTACCACTTGGTGTTCAGTTGGTTCAAGCATATGGAGTGCCCACTGGACCATCTTAGAAGACCTATATAGACACTGAAGTTATGTCGGAAATGTGTAGTGGGTGCCTCTGATCAGAATCAGTTCAACTCTCCCCTCTGGAGGAACTTCTGCATGTCAGAAGAGATCAGATATGTAGAGTCTGAATGGCTAGAGGGTAGTTAGTGCCTGTCAGGGTGGCTACCATGCTATACAATATCAGCAGGAGATTCTCCAGATCTGGCTGGAAGGTACTGGAATGGCAAAAATGTAGTGTTTACAGCAGTCAAAAAAAGCCCATGTGTATGTGGAATTTGGTCAGAGAAAGAGAATGATTTTTGAAAGTCCTTGAAAAAATTCTGGCAAGTCACTGGACAACTCAGAGAAAGTAGGCAGGATGTCACCTAGGCTGTTCTTAGCACGGGTATTATACTGTTAGTCGTGAGGCAGAAGGAACATTTTGAAGAACTTCTAAACCCAGAGGCATCAGTTCCAGTAACATTATTTGGGGTTGTATCCATGTGTGTGACAAAGGCATTGATTAAACAGCTTTGTCGTAAGGATGGATGAGATCCAACTAGAAATATGGATGTGTCTCTTCAATTACGCGTTGAAGGTGGGGACAGCACAAGATGGTAATGTTTCAGATGAATGAGGACTCACTCTTCTAGGCCTCACTGCCAAATTACTAAAACAGATACTTTGTCTAATAGCTGAACATCAGATCCAGAAAGGACAATATGAATTCTGCTCTGACCGAAGGATAGTGGAACAACTTTATACCTAGGCAAAAATATGTGAGAGGCCATGGGCATTTTCTAATTCTCCCCGCATGGGATTTATACGATTATAAAAAGCTTATGACCCATTAATATCTTGTGGGAGTCACTTTTTAGAATATGTTTTTACTCAGCCAGTGGTAATTTTCATTCAGTCCCTGTATTTGAGTGGGAATCGGGTTGAGTCTGTTCAATGTGCGTCCTGGACACCCCCAGGAGCCAAGTCCTTAACCTGTTAATTTAATGGTCAGTGTCCATTCCATTTCTGACCTACAGTATGTTCACAAGCTGTGGTTGGTTATCAACTAAATGAAATTGTAAATGCAATTGGCTGAAATGAGATTCCTTTAGACATGGCTTCTGGCTTGCTCGCCATGATTAGTTGTGGAGATCAGAAATACGGGAGGACCATGCAGTAGAACTGCTGCCTCACCAGGTCACGAGGAGCCAGTTTAAGTACTTTGAGCATGAAGTTAGAATACCTCCCTGGTGCTTACCTCCAAAGGTGTTCATGGTAGGGCTCACTGGGACAAGGCCTGGGGAAGATCCAGTAGACACTGGAGAGGGTCACTCTTTCTCTGCTGGCCTGCAAGTGCCAGGGAATTCCCCAGGAGGGGATGAAGAAGGTGCTGAGAGTAGGGTGGCCTGATCAGGTTAAACTAAACATTTTGCTACCCCAAACCTCATCAGGATAGAGAGAGTGAAAGCGATGATGGTGATGACAAAAAAATGACATCAAAAACAATGAATAAAAAAGCCTTCATATGTTGTTTCTGACAACTGCTTAATGTTTTTAAGCAACCATTCACAGCAAAGCAACAAGTTCAGCTTGGGTAATTTTTTTTAAATGCCATCAACCCATTTTCAAACGCACTTATACAGTTCAGGGTTACAAAAACCTGAGCCTATTGCAACAGCTCTAGGCAAAACAGAGCTGGACAGAAACAGCCATGGCCAAGGGGAGTCAGTATACCGTGAGGAGTGCTCATAAAATGTAATCTATAACTGAGTTTCCAAAATGAAAAAAATATAACATTTTTTTTTTTTTTTTTTTTAAATCTTCCCAGTACCTTATTACCTTTGCTTTACCTTTTTGAAACACATTTGGGCTTTAAGTGCATGCATTGTATGTAAACAATGTCTGGCTTTTTTACTATTTCTAGAGAAAAGCCAAGCAAAATGACACCTTTTATTGGCTAACTAAAAAGATTACAATATGCAAGCTTTCGAGGCAACTCAGGCCCCTTCTTCAGGCAAGATAAAGAAGTTCTGGAGCAGGCAAAAAAAAAAAAAAAAAAAAGAAGAGTGGTGCTGACTTGAATAAAACATCACTAGTTTCATTATCACGTAGTTTCCAAAAGAAACAAAGTCATCAGGTATAAAATGTGTAAAACATGGCTATTATTTAGCTCTCAAAGTGGAGAAAATCAGTCATCATGTCTGATCCCTAGACAAGTAATCTTGCCAAGGGAAAAAAAAAAACGTCCAACGAAATGCTAGCTGGATTGTGAGAGAGGTCCACCCACCCTGACACAAGTTCTCTCCTGTGTATGAAGTAAGCCCACTAACAAAAAACAGGAATTAGGAAAGAGCTTACAGTGTCTCAGGCAGCTTCTCCAAGTGGCACGCTCAAATATGTAGGGAGGACCTAAAAGCTGAACTGCTGGCCTTGAAATGTACTGAATACCAGACTCCGGCGAACGTAAAACAAAATGCCAAGCTACAAGCTAACCGGCAGGCTTTCATGGAATGTAAGGACCTCCCTCTATGGGATATCCTATTTTCATTACACATTCTTGTTTCTTAGACTAATAAATAGTACTACTATACTGTATAGTGTTAATATATAGAAACACAAAAACCATAGTGGGATACTATACAAGGAAAACTATAGACGGATAAAGTTGATCTCACATACTGTGCAATGAAAATAGAGAAAAGACTTAGGGAAGAGACTACCATAGGGGAGGAGCCATTTGGTTTTATGCCAGGTAGTGGAACAACTGATGCTGTCTTTATAGCGAGTCAGCTCATAGAGAAGCATTGAGAAAAACAGTAAGGATTGCATATGGTGCTTATGGATTTGGAGAAGGTTTATGATAGAGCGCCACATCAAGAGGTCTGGAGGTGCATGAGAGAGAAAGGAGTACCAGAGAAGTGGGTGAGGACTGTCCAGTGCTGGGGTAACAGACAAGATGCCAGTTGGAGTAGGTCTGAACCAAGGCTCTTGTTTAAGTCTTTACCTCTTTGATCAGGTTATGGCTGTGTTGAGTCATGGGATAAGAAAACAACAATCTCCCTGGTGGATGTTTTTTGCTGATGACATTGTGTGTTATGTAGCACCAGGAAAGAGAAGGGTGGTGAGGAACTTGGAAGAATATAAAATAGGAAGAAGACAGAATATATGAGGTTTAATGATGATCAGGATTCAGACGTTAGCCTGCAGGGAGAGAAATTGGAAAGAATATCTACATTTAAACATCTAGGATCAGTGGTAGGATTAGAAGGTATCAGGACTATTGTGTGATCGAAGAAGGTGGAGGTAAAAGGGAAGGTTTTTAAGATGGGAGAAGACCAGCAATTATGTATGGAGCTGAGACATGGACACTAAAGAGAGCACAGGAGAGGTTATGAGTGGCAGAATAAGAAACGAGACAATCAGAGGTACAACAAAAGTGGGAGAGATATCTAAGAAAGTACAGGAAAGTAGTGGACAAAACTGTGATGGAAATGGAATTACAGGGGAAGACAAAGTGACGGAGGCCAAAGCAGAGGTGGATGAATAAAGTAAAATGAAGAATTGAAGGGAAAGGGCCTGACTGTACAAAACTGAGGTGAATGGAGAATGTTGATCAAGCACATTAACCCCACATAGAAGTGGGAAAAGGTGAAGAGAAAGAAGTAGAACCTGAATAACAAAAAATAAAACCAAAACATATCTGTGTACTGGTTGTGGCCTTATTCCAAAAGCTTCAAGGACTGGCACTAACTTAAAGAAACAGGTTGAGTAAATGGAAGGATGAACATTTGACTCGCTTAGTTACCTTGATGCAGCCTGTCCTTATATCCTTTGCTATACAGGCCATAACTTCAACTCAGCAGTTTTCAGGTGGGGCACACGGTGTATTACTGAATAAAACTAATTATAGAGGTTTACTACCAGAGGTCAGTAGTTGGAAGTCACCCAGCATCAGTCTTCTTCTCTTATTGGGAAGCAGCAGAAGTTCCTGGACAGTAAGCACTGGTATGACCAAGTGGCATTAGGTAATTGTTGTGTGGCTGATTCTAGCTAATAGAAAGGGATCATGACAGACAGGCCACCCGAAGGCAGCAATATATTCTTAAAAACCACAACATAAAACCACACTCTCAAACTTACTTAATCAAAATCAGGGTTATGTGTTGGGTGCAAGGCAGGAAGCAATCCTGAAGAAGGCACCAGTTCATCCATCACAGGGCCCACTTACATATACTAACAATTACACACTGTTATTTCAGAACCCAACATGCACAGGGATGAGGTGAAAATCACTTGAAGAAATGGGAAGAACATGCAGACTGCATATACAACAACCAGGCACAAGGTTCAAACACTAGACGCTGGATATGCACCACCGTGCTGCTTATTCTTAAAAACTTTTATTTTATATTATATGATTACATTTTGATCACCACTCCAAAGCAATTTACAAGTATAGGGCTACAGCAAAATTGTTGATAGCAGTTTTAACTTGAACTTTAGTAAGTCTGTTAAAGTTTGTGTATGAATCTGCTCTGTAGTGGACTGGTATTCTGTCTAGGGTTGTTTTCTACCTTGTGCTGTGGTCACTATGACCCTAAATATGAATAAGTGGCTACTGTATAGTAACCTGGTGTAGTAGCTTACACGGAAAGTTTAAGAGACTCGCTCAAAGCCTCACAATGACAGATGTATGGTTTGCATTGACTGAGTTATGCTATGAAGTCTAAAGGTCATCCATGTGAGCCTGTGCTCTGCTCTGATTTAAGTATTTTGTCTTGTCTGTGAAATGTATATTCTGGAATGCATTATATACAGTACATGCTTGCTTTACTGATGGTAAAATGTAAAAAAAAAATAGTGATGTTGCCTTTGTGATATATGGCAAAAAGGCAACACTACATGTCTATATGACATATTTAATGTTTTTGTTGTGACAAATAACCAAAACTAAGCAACTATCCACATTATATCCAAGAGAAGATATAAAATTGCTGCCAGTGAGCCCAAAGGTATGAGATGCAAACAGGCAGTGTCATCAGATGATAAACATAAGCACACCTTCTAAATCACCATGACTGACTCATCATGTGTAAGTGTCAATGAGGACGGACGGGCTTCCTGACTGGGATTGAGAGTGATTTTTTTTTTATGCTGCAATCTTCGGTGCCCTACAATCTTAGTCCTGGTTGGGAACAAGGAATACTGGATGGATTGAGGGATGGTGGATGCCAGGAACAGGTTATTCCCCAACACAGCAGGTGGCAATGCTCTTCTGGGCTGATCCCAGTTAAGAAACCTTCAGGGTAGAATGGGAACTGGAGTCCTTGTGTGCTGCCAGAGGGCACTGCCAAGGAAAGACTGCCCTGGTCTCCACAAGTCCTAGAAGTACTCTGGACAACCAGTGTAATCACACTGAAAGCAGTCCTGGGGTGGGTTTAAAAGAAGCCTGCAGCCTCACCTCAGGGAGTTAGAGTCGGGAGGCAGTGGATGACATTCACCAGGAGGGCAGAAAGAGGTACCGGTGAGAAATAAGGTTCTTAGATTTTATCCAGAGTTGTGTTGGTTAACATTGTGTCTGTGCTTTGGGGCTCAGTGTTGCCCCCTTGTGGTTACAATGCGACTACAAGCAAGTCACATACTGAAACCAGACCATGCAGCATTTGTAGAAATGTGTAAATTAACATGTTATAAGCCATGTATTATGTTTTATGGTTTTTGTTCACCATAAAAAACCACTATATAAAACAAAGTCTGGGACGCACCATATGTCACAATCACTTTATAGGCATATTGAATCTCTTTATTGATTATATGGTATAATTCAATTCCCAGTTTGCATACGAAGCACTTTCATGTTAAAATAGTTTAATTTTACATATGCATCTGAACAAGCCTATGTAGACTCAAATGGGCTAAGACTTGAAAAGCCAGTCTGGTAAATAAATTCTTACAATTACCATAAGCTCAATAAATTAGAGCAGCATTTGCACACTAACAACAGGTTATGTTTCCTTATTTTCTTAATATGTAGGGCAGCCTTTCCCAAAACTGTCACCCACAGTCCTTTCACAAGGGACTTCATAGAAACACTGAGGTGACCTCCAGCATTGTTTCTAAGGTACAGCTCACTCTTACATAATTTATTAAAATGAAACAAAAAATCCTGTTGAATCTTGTTTCAATAGAAAATTGGCAAGCACTGGCACATGGAAATGTTGGCAGCCAAATATACCCAAAAATGATTTTCCATAATAGCTAGAGAAAGCTTTGATGCAAACCAGCTGGCTCATACCATGCTGTTGTGAAATGGAAATCAGAGCAATAGGGGAAAGAAAAAACAAAACAAAACAAAATCCTCAAATAACAATAAAGTTAAAATTTTCCAACTACAAACCCATTGGAGTCATTGCTAACTACTAATGACATATGTTCCACAAATGGAAAAGGCTGTTTTCATAAAAATTTCTAGTTTGGATACCTCCACACCTAAAATGTCGTTTTCAAATAATGTTAGATACACTCTATACATCCAAACTACTCTATATTCTCGCAATTTCTTTTTCATGTTTTATTGCCTTTATTTGTTAACTTTTTCATTTAAAAAGTGTCGTAAATAAAGAAATTCCTTACATCTGAAAATAAAATAAGTGACAGAGCCCACTCACACACACAGAGGCCAATTTGGAATTGACAATAAACCAAACTTTTGCATGTGGGAGAAAAATCAGAGGGGCTAAAGGAAAATCCAGACAGATGCAGTGAGAATATCATACAGTACACTGTATGCATCTGTATATTTTATATTTTTGCTATTCTTATATTTATTTGGGTAACATGTAAAGATTTACAAATGATCTGAGTACTTCATAAATGCAATATAAATTCACATATTGTAAACTTTCAGCCATGGGCTTTAGCCACAAAAGCTTGCATCTGGAAAGACACATAAAAGGAAAGCATTTTGAATATGCTGTAATCATGTTCTGTAAATTACACAGTATTATTATTAATAAATACAAATCATTATGGAGATAAGAAAGTTTCTGATATATTAAGCTCCTAAGGTAACCAAAGCTAGACAACAGCAAACGCTATCAAAAACATTCATGACAATACCACATGTTACTCGTGTCACATAATCCAAATGTCAGTCATCCATTCATATGCTTACAACATTCCAAACACATTTATTTTTATTAAATATTGTTATATAAACCACCTTCAGAAAACACTTTCATGAATAAAAATGGAACAAGCACTTTGAACTGAAGGCCCTCCTCCCATCATTACATTTATCTTCATAGCGATGAGCCACAACTGGAGTACCTCAGGATTACTTAGCGGCAGGCTGTGAAACTGCACGGGTGAATTGACCTTCTGGTTGTTGAAGCATCTCATATGTGCACAAGCACTGTACGTGGCATATTCTCTTTCTCGTAATATTTTCATTCACTTTTCTTACAGCTTTAATCTTTAGTTGTACATTTCTCTAAGTGTACTTGGTACTGTCGATGTCGCATTATTACTGGGCTGGACTCCTCAACATTAGATGAGGCGGGACATCTATTCAAATGCTCGTTCATGTCTGAATGCATTCTATTTTCGTTCACAAGGGAGTTTTCCAGAAATGGTTGAACATTTTAATAAAAATACACGTTCTGAGCTTATGACTGCATGACCTGACATCTGTATTATGCAACATGGTTAATATGAGATTTTTCATGGACTTTTTAATATTGTTTGCTGTTGTCCAGCTTTGGTCACCATAGATGCCTGTTATCCCTATTCTGTATGAAAACACGGGATTGAAATTTTTTCTCGGCCATCACTACAAACTGTAGGGTGTAAGTAACATATAAAATATATATCTTTTTTTTAAAAAAATACGAACATATATAGATATATCTACTGTATATTTGGGTGGAATATTCCTTTAAAAAGCACATAATTCACTTTGTAATTAATATGAATGTATAATTTCCAATAATCAACATTGATGGTATACATTAACTCTACTGTAACAGTTAAACATAAGCTAACAGGTCTCTATCTGCAATCTCTGTAAATTTCTGAAATTATTTCTAGCCCAGCCAACCAGAGCAATTTATTACATTAAGTGAAATATTAGGAAAATATTTGTCAGGTCCCAAAGAGGTTTGTTTCACTTAAGGGTTGGCCAGGTCCCTTTTGAAAGGAATAAATTAGATTTTTTTAATAACCTACCTAATCTACCTATTTTTAGCAATTTTATGAAGTAAAATAAACTTGGAAAACATTTTTGCACATACTTTCAATAATCATGTATCTAGTAAATCAGTGAGATGGGTGAGCTCGTCTCCGACTGCACAGTCTTTCAGTTCTGGGAGTCATGGATGATAAGCAGACCTTTACATGCAAACATGCCTTATACTTTGTCTTGACAGCAGTAAGTACTGAGAATGACGACTCACAAAGCCGAACTCTATATATTTAACATCATATTTTCTTTTTTTTGAAAAAGCTGGCTTATTTTCACTTGACGATGTAGACACCGGTCCCAAGAATCCATCCATTGCTTAAAAGTTGTTTGTTTTTCACTCTCCTAACTAGTTAATTAGCTTCAGTGCTTTTGAGCAAAGCAGAGTCACGAATGATTGACAGCAGCATACAATGAAACAGGGGTAGGCAACGTCGGTCCTGGAGTGCCACAGTATGTGCAGGTTTTTGTTCCAACCCAGTTCCTTAACGAGAACTCAATTATTGCTGATGAAGCACATATTGCTTAAGTGACATTTTAATGCTTCATTTTAGTGGTCTCGCTTGTTAAGGTTCTCCAACCTTAATTGCTTATTTCAATCTTAAACTGCTGCATTCAGTGTTTTAATTGCTCCTTATTAGCAATAAGATGTAAAAGACAAAGCAGCCAGCAGTTCTCCAGCTAGCTTTTTTCCAATTACATCTGTGTGTGTTCATCATGCACGGTTTGATTTAAAAAAACACTTAATAGAAAAATGTGACAGACTGAAAATGATCTGTTTTAGGCTTCAAATCATTTGGATGATATCCTTGGAAAGGAAAAAAATCTACGATATAAAAGCCTTACATTGCACAGACTAACAAGCCATAAAATTAAATAAGGTCTGAGATTGGCAATGATTGGTTTCTAATTAAGCAATTGGGTTGAATGAAAACCTGTAGCCACTGCGGCTCACCAGGACCGACATTGCCTACCCCTGTTTTACATCTTATTGCTAATAAGGAGCAATTAAACACTGAATGCAGCAGTTTAAGATTGAAATAAGCAATTAAGGTTGGAGAACCTTAACAAGCGAGACCACTAAAATGAAGCATTAAAATGTCACTTAAGCAATATGTGCTTCATCAGCAATAATTGAGTTCTCATTAAGGAACTGGGTTGGAACAAAAACCTGCACATACTGTGGCACTCCAGGACCGACGTTGCCTACCCCTGCAATGAAAGACACGAGGCATCATAATCATTTTTATTGGCTCAGAACATTACGGCTGTGACTGGCACAAATGTATGTTTGTGTGCTTATGCTTGGTGCAGGGGGTCTCAGCATGTGTTAAAAAAGGTCAATCTTCTATATTACTGCATTCTGATTTAAAAAGCTGTTTGTGGGATATCTTGATGCTGCTGTAGGCACATGTGGTCACACTGGCTGAAAAGTTTGTATGTTGTTTAATGTCTTTTTAGAATTTTTTTTTTTTTTTTTTAAATCAGATGCTTCATGGCGATTGTTTAAAATACATAAAATGGAGAATAAAGGCAAAGTGCATAAACAGACTGTTAATACGTCAAGTATATATAATATTTTTTAAATTACTTCAACTTTACCAGTTACTTTGCGGATGACCTTACCATGTAACATGAATCCCCACTTTAAGTAACACTGGTTTATGGCACCATTATCAAAAAATAAAGTGCTCTCCACTATAAGAGCAGGAAGAAGAAGAGCAGCAACATCTGCTAAGCGTCAAACAAATCACAGACAATGCGTCAATGATGAAGAACAACAAACAACAAGAAGACAAGACAATGAACAGCATAGATAAGCACGGACCAACATATATTTCATTGATTATTTTAGGTTTATATTGTTCATGTTTTTTTTTAATAATATATGAGCTACCACAATTAATAAAATACATTATGACTTCTAAAAGAATTAACTTTAATTAAAGAATAAAAAATAAAGAAAGAATAAATCATATGAAGCATAAACAGATCATTTTCTTTAATTTCACAGTTTATTTTATATTTTAGTTTTTCAATAGTAAAAACAATATTTTGACTGATTTGTCCACTTTTTTATGTCATGGTTAATTATTATTTACACTCTTTAAGATAATTATTCATAAAGCTCGGTAAAAATTACTTGGACAGAAGGGTCTCTCTACCGGGATAAGCTCCTTTAATGGATGTACTGCAAAAACAGATGGAGAGGCCTGCCTTGATTCTCAAAGTTTCACTAAACAAGGTCAAGGAAACATTTCTTCAGTAATGTAATATATTTTAACATAAATGAACACAGCTGGGACTCAGATGTTGCTGAAGTCATGACATCACAATGTACCCTCCGACCCACCCCGCTGATAATGAATGTGAGGTCTGCAGTGAATCAGCCCAATGGTTCAACAGACAACACAGCAGCCAAAACTGAGGGGACTAGTTGCATGCACAATAGCTGACTGTCTGAAGATACAAAAGGAATATTATGCTCATTAAAACAAATCAGAAAGCACAGTACAATTTATTCAGCTCATTGTTTTAATGAAACATAAATCATATCGAGTTTCAGTAGTTATTAGGCTCAGTGTAGACTGCCAAAAACAAGACTTGCAAAAAATATAAAGCTGACTGTACAGCGGGAGTTCCCAAACTCATTCCTGACAGTAGCTGCTGACTGGTATTGGCATCCCGGGCAGTATGACAGCACTAGCACAGGGTAGGTGCACTCAGATGTATGTGTGTGTATAAGCTATAAGTGCTGTTCCTCCTCCATGAGCCTCCAGCCTGCTAGGTGGCAGCATCCACGGAATGTAATGGGGCTATGATTGTGCTACCTCTTTCACATATTCAGCTAATAGACTATCTAAAAGACTCAGTTTTTTTTTTCCACAAGCTGTATGTCGCCCATCCAGAAGATCTCTGACCTGCTTTCAACTTAATCCTAATTCCCAGAAACCACACCGACCTGTCTTCTGGTCACATAGAAATTACTTCTCTGACCTATTAACCTTTGTGCAATAGCCGTTGCTGGATGTGTGCTTGTATAACACCCTGCCTAATTCCAATTTCACGCCAATAAAAAGAGTTTTCTCAAATAATCGATCATCTGTTTGTGTTTATTTTTACAAACCACATAAAGCAGCAGTTGGCAGACTGCAAAATCAAGTATATAATAATAATAATGGTCAGTATGGCCACAAATATGGATCTAAAATCTCAAGTATATTCCAAGATGAGGAGGTATTATGTTTCTGCAGTGATTTTCTTGACAAGAGTAAGAAGAATAAATTGTTTTGCATCTCTGAAAAATTGGGATATTTCTGCCAAAAAATGTGTAGTCAAATAATAGGTCACGATAAAATCAAGGTAACAAAATCAACTTCAATTTCCTTGAAGGACACAATGTTACATCATACAACAGAACCTAAACACATGTCATCGAATCAGGGCTCCAGGATTTCTATATGTGCAACTGCGCAATCAAACACTCCTGCAAAAAACAGACAACTTGAAAAACTCATGATAACTTTATCACCATTGGCATCCTGGAGGAGTGAAAGGAAAACATGAATTGCATTTTTGTTCATATTCTTCTCTTCATTCCCAAATCAAACCTGAGACAAATTATTTACTAGTTGTAGTAGATTCTTCACTCGGAAGAAAAACAAATACTTTGCTATGGATGAGTGCAGAGGCATTTTAAATTTTGGTGGAGCCATGCAGACCTGGGAGCTAAATGCCTCAGAAGGGACAGAACCATCCTAGGTAACTGTGCAGGGGGTTTGCATGTGAATAAATGAGAGATAATCAGCCAATTAAAGAGCAGAACTTACAGGATCCACTCCTCTGAAATGATTGGCCTGCGTTATGTGGCAGCCTGCGATTTCAGGAAGGTCCCTGGCTTAGATCAGTTTGTGGAATTGGGAAAGTAAGTGCAGTGTGTTCCTTCAGATCCACAGTGAGCAGTGTGAGGCAGAGCTGATAGCATGAAAGTGCAAGCAAGGGACACAGCAGAAAACGATCACTGGATTCTCAATGCACGAACAATGGCAGAGGCATGGGAGGGCAGTCAAGGAAGAACATGGCCTCCAGTAAACCTTGCATGAGGAAATGAGAGACACTGCATTTAATAATGATATTGGGCTGCTAGCTCCAGTGATTATAAAATGTCAGCTGAATAATGGAAAAAATCAGCACACACAAAATGAAGGTATATCAACATATTGTCAAAGAGTACAGGCACCAAAGGACAGTAGCAAAAGATATCTAAACATCAATAGCAATCAGTCAACACAGAAAGAAGAACTAAAAATGAATGATCATGAATTTTCCCATTTTTATTTAATGGGTAAACTGGTAATTCATATTTTACATACTGTAAGTAATTGATGTGATTCATGATAATAAGGACAGCTACTCCAAATAAGTGAAATTTACTAATTCTCCTTTTATTAGGTTATAAGGTCTACTTCAAACGGCACCCTCTCACTTACATCAAAAAAACAAAGAAAAACAGCCAATGGTTCTGGTCTTGAAGGCCCAAGGCAGAACCGGAACATTGAGGCTGCACAGAGCAAATGTATGGATAGAACACTGCAGGGTCAAAGGAGCTGCCAAAGCAGCTAAGAAACAGTCGTGCCATGCCAGGCACTAAGAATATGTCAGATAATTCAAAATGAAATATTGATCAAACCATGGAAAAATGTGATTATGGCGACTAAGTTCAGTTTTCTGTTCTAACAATATGTTAAATTACTGGATTTACTGTAGGATTTCCTGTGTTGCTTGGAAATTGGATATCCTTTACTTAAGTGTTTCCCAACCTTTTTGGTGTAACGCATACTATTTTCCATATAAATATAATTGTGACCACCCCCCACTTAGGTAAATGGGGTGCAATTGTCAGAACTTGGTGGGGGAAAGAGTCGATTGTCACAAACCACTCCCAATATAAACAATAAATCCACCCAGTGGTTGAGAAATGCTGCTTTACTGTACTCCTCTCAACTAAAAATTACTTTAATAAAATACACTTCTTGTGGAGATCTTTTTCAGAAGACATATTACTGCACATCTTATGTAAAAAAACCACCGTAGATACTCGCGTATAAGTCGAAAAATTTATGCCTTAAAATTCATTCAAAAAACAAGGTCGACTTATCCGCAGGGCAACACAACTGTCCATAGAATTTGGGTAATGACATTGTACACTCAACGTTTCACGGTGTTAATTCACTGGTCATCTGCCGTTTCCCATGGTCTTTGAAATAATTACAAACCAGCAATACTATTGCTAATTAGCTAGTTTTTTTCTAATTTCATTAAATAATTCTTTAAACTGTGAAATTCTTGAATTTGAGCATTAGGCTTTTGCAGGTTTTAGATAACAAACATACCATTAGCTGCCACGTGCAACCAGATTTGGAATCAAAAGAACCAAGGCAACGCACACTATCAATGCGATTCAAAAAATTTCTCTGCCTACCTGTTTGTCTCGTCTGACAGTAGCTGAAAAGCAGCATCAGGAGAGAGCAGCCTAAAGTAGTCCAGCAGCGGGTGATCTGTCGTATCCAACAGCAAGCCATGCTGTCTTGTGAAGTCCGGTAGCCAGTTCGGATCCCACGGATCAATGTCTGGGAATTCCTCCCACGCGAACCTTGCCGTAGGTGCATCGGCTGCGCGAATGCGTTCAGCTGGCAGCTGATCAGCTGGCGTGGCATCGGCTGGTGTCCGATCAGCTGATGCCGGCTTCTCATTCTCTTGCTCGATTCCTGATCACTGTCAATAAAATCCGATTCTGAAAAATCAGACTCCGACTCAGTGATAATGTGCAAAACATCGTCTGCCGAGTGTTTTCTTTTCTGCACTCGCTTTGCTCCCTTGTGACATATCAACGCCATCTTGCCTTTGTTTACATTTCGCAACTCACGCGCATGCAAGGATTACTTGCCGAGTCAACGAGTCTAGCATTTCTCCAAGCACAGAGGGAATGCCTGTGACGTGACAGTGAGTTTTGTCGCCATTAACAGCTGATTGTCGCCCTCTATCTCCGATAGCTGTCAAGTTTTGCCCTCGACTTATACGCGGGTCATAACAAATTTCGTAATTTTCAGCTTAAACAATACACTCGACTTATCTGAGAGATTGACTAATACGCGAGTATCTACGGTACTCAAGTAATTGAAATAACTGAAGTTTCATGACTATTTCACAATCTAAAAGTGAAACAATCTTAAAAGGGTTTACTAGAAGAACATTTTTCAACATTCAAGCATATACAAATTCATTCACATTCATTCTTCATTCATTCAGTTCATAGGATAGAGGCAATCCTAGCAGCACTGTGCTCAAGGCACCAACCCAGGCAGCTCTATGAAAATGTCCTTCTACTAAATATCAATCAAGTAGTGTTACAGTTTCAAGTACCAAATTCACAACTGGCTCCATCTATTAATTGCAAAGTCATGAAGGTCATATCTGGAAATTTGATCAAGTTTGGCTTGCAATCACAAAACTGTTTAATTTAAACACATAAGTTAATTTCTTCATTTCACCTCCTGTCTCCCCCAAGAGTGTTAGGGGCATAATCAGTAACTAAGAGGCAATCCCGGAGCCATGTGATAAAGAAATAATTCACTGATCATCTCTGTGTATGGTAACAATACGGCTGGTTACCTCAGTATAGCCAGTACAATCCAACTCTTACCTCCTCCATTCCTTCCACTGCCACACAGTTTAGCCTTGACCTTAAAACAACATAAACCTTTAGGTTCAAGTGGAATAGTGGATTGATTCCTTTCAAAATCCCAATCTAGAGATCATCTTAAAGCGTTAATTATAAAAGGCCAAGGTCACTTTATAACACTGTATCTTGAGAGTCCAACTATCACCATACCCTCAACTAAAATACATAGAATAAATATGTCTGAGGGACTCACAAAATGACTGAATAAGTTGCCTACACTCAAGGGAGGCCAGCTAGGGTCTCTTGTCATCTATCAAAGCACCAAGGAAGATTACAGCTGCTGACATTTAAGATGAGAAGAAAAAGTAAAGACACACAAGTGTTGTTCAGCACAGAATAAACAATCAAAAGTAATGCACCTAGACAACCCAACTTATTTCAATATTTAAGTTACATCAAGGCTGCTACTTTAATGCTTATTGCTTGGCTGATGGTGCTACATACAGTGCATGTGAAGTTATTTTTCCAACAAAAGGCAAGTGTTCTCTTGTAAAATGTAAGCCAACCAGGCAGTTATCCTAACATCACAAAGCCCCCGTAATACCAGTCCACCAGACCAGGACACATCCTGCTTACAAAGAAGTATCATTACTGCCTATCAAGTCTGCTTATCTTTTGAAATGGGATCCTTCCAGCACTGAACTTGGTTTATGCAGCATCCCATTTCTCCTGGGACACGTCCTGGCAGATGACTTAGTCTTAGGAGGGCTTCTTCGATTACTTATCACTACACGTTCTTGCATAACCAACAGTCTCTGACTGTCTTGTTTTATGCCCAATTTCTGTCGAACTGGGGTTGGATTAATTGCACAAATCCAGAAATCGCATTATGTCGCTGCATTATGGCATTCTGTTTGTATTGAACAGAATATTATCTCAATTACATATACAGAATGTTAAACTTAGCTTTTCTCTGTTGTCTGTTTACTACAACATTATTCTTGAGGCAGATGCATCACCAGTACCCTGTCCAGGATTTCTCAACTATCTTTTGAATGATGTGTCCCTCATGTAGAACAGAATTATTCTGCAGCAGGCTTTGGCTCTACAATGTCTCTGGTTATCCTAATAACAAATGACCATTCATCTGCATTACTATTTTCAAACCCATTTAAAAATTGTGTAGCAGCTGTAAGCAGTTAAACTTTACAGTCAACTAAGGCCACTACATGTCCCTTCTAAGCTAAAACTGATCTTGGCAAGGACTCTAGAAATGGGTGTTCACGTCATTTTAACAAACAAAAACAAAACCTACAAAAGACAAACCACAAAAAAAGCCCTTTCACTTGTGGATAAAATTCTTCATAATTAGAAAACTAATGTAGGAGCATCCCTCTGTGATAGGGCAGTCTGTACCTTACTTAACTGTGCAGTACTAGGATAAAATGATAGAAAAAAAGGGGGAAGGTGGCCTTTAATAAAATCTGCATTAACAGCAAAATCATTTTACTGCAGGATTATTATTATTTTTTTTTAACTTGAATTCTTATCCAGTCTTCCATCTATTTGTTTCCAAACAATTTCACTACACTTGGAGTTGTGGAGACATTGGAGGTAAAGAGCATAATGCAGCAGTGTGGTGTAGTCGTTAAGGCTACGAAATTCAGACCCTGAGGTTGTGGGTTTAAATCCCACTGTGTGGCACTGAGCAAGTGACTTGACCTGCCTTTGCTCCAATATGAAAATCAAAAGAAATGTAACCAATTGTGTCATAAATGTTGTAAGACACCTTAGATAAAGGCGTCAGCCAAATAAGTATATGTAAAGATCTCAGTTTAGGCGGGCAGGGCAGATGCATAATAACACTCCCTCACTCATGTTTGCTGCAATGTACATGTCATACAGGATTTAAAATTGATCAAAGGAATTATTTGTTATTGTATGAGAAGTGTTTCACAGTAAACCCCATCACAATCCAAAATACAAGAACAAAGTTTTGAATTAGTCAGTCAGTCATTTTCTAACCCGCTATATCCTAACACAGGGTCATGGGAAGTTTTGAATTAGTGAACACTATATTAGGTACACCTAATCTATTTAAATAGTGAGGATAATGGCCAATGGCTTTCACAATAACTTGAATTTTTCAGAATATAACACACATGGTGGCTACAAACTAGCTGTTGGTGGATCTTTACTCTGAATTGCTCATTCCAATGCCAATTGAACGGTTAAGGGACCAGAAGGACCTGCACAGGAGCCTACTGCACAGAGACCAACTCACTGGTTTGTCTCTTGGAGCCATTATTGAAGCCTTATTGCATTTGGACACTATCCTGCTGAAGAAGTCCACTTACTGACACAATACTGCTATTCCTGCTTATAACCGATGTTCAGATATTGAAATACATTTACATGGTTTTCTTTTAACTGCAAGTTTGTACCACAAAAACACACCCTACATCACAACAACACCATCACCATCCTACACTCTCTCACAAGGACACTAGGGTTTAAGTTCCAAGTGCACCCTGAATGGAGTTTGAATGTTCTCCTCATGTCCATTTGAGTTTTCCCATGGGTGCTCCAGTTTTCTCCCAAGTTACATGAACTGGTGATGCTAAATTGGCTGATGGTGTGGGTGTTCACCCCGGCCAGGGTTACTTGCAGCCTTGTGCATCCTGTTTGCTGCGGAAGGCTCCAGCTTCCCCGAGGCCCTGATCTGGATAAGTAGGTTTACAAAATGGATGGATGGACATACTGCTTTGTGGAATCTCTTCTTGTCACTTGCTTACTATTGCTCATCTCAAACAAGGACGAATCAGTGAACAGCAATGAAGTAACTGAAATGGTGTGCTGAAGTTAAGTTTCATAGTGAAAAAATACTTAAGAGGCAGTGGTAAAATTCTTTAATAAGTTCAATTTTTGACCTTGTCACAACATTTTTTTATTAATATGCCTGGAATGCACCTTTATAATGCCTCACTGAGACTGCTCTTTTATTATTAGCCAAGTCAGATGTTTGTTTTGCTTTTTTATTATTCTTCTGTGTTTTGATGGGGTTGGAGGGTTGCTTTTTGATATAATTTTATACTTTATGAACTTTTACAAAAACTAAGTTTAACCTTAGGACAATAAAGTATGTTGGAATAAGGAATGATCAAACTAGTTTGAACAAACTAACTAGCTAGGAAAAGCAGGTACTGATCTACGACAAGGATGTTTTACTCATGGGCAATTGTATGTAGAATGTTCTGTTCAAGAGTAAGGTGCTCCAAACTAATAATATTTGCCCTTAGTGTAAAAAAAAAAAAAAAAAAAAAAAAAACTACAAATATTGTACACAAAAAGATGCTTACTTAGTTACACAGTACTACTGATACATACGATTAATCAACAGCACTGTAACCGAGGCCCACTGTCTTAGGAAATTTTCTAGGCAAAGCTGGGCAACAAAGCTACTTAATAATACGCTTGTATGTAGTAGAACACACATTATTGGAAAGATGTTGATGAAAATTACAGGGCTTTAAGCATTTTACAATTCTAACAATTTTGCAATGTTATTTTAACATTAAGTGATTTTCTTTTGAGTCATCATATCTATTGACACACATCACAATGCAAGTGGACAAGCTGTGTTCAATGATACCTAAAATGTGTAAATCTCAAAGTTGATTTTTTGTCTCTGTCACTATACCTTCCATAAACATACTAATTATATACTTATGGTATATTAAGTACAAATAAAAAAAAAAAATGGTCATGTAGCCTAGTTGCTAATGTGTTGAACTGTAAACCTGGTTCTTTACCAGTACCTACAGTTCTTAACCATTAAGTGTGGGTTATTGTAGAAATGCATCAGATAAATCAATTATTAAATATACTGTAAATAAAAACCAGGAGTATTTCAGTCAGTGGTTTAAAGAGAATAATAACAAGTAGAAAAAGCTTTATTTAAAAACGAGAAAGAAAATGGGCAAGAAGACTACAGATAAAATCTCAAGTTTCCCCCACTGCATATGCCACTGTAGTGTTAGAACAAGGAGCTCTTTCACTTCAGAGGCACAGCATGCAGGAGTCTTTACTTGTGCAGTCAGCAGCTGTGCAGCTGCATTAATCTTAATCTCACTTAAAGTTTAGAGTTGTTAAGGCTGTTTTTGTCGCACAGATGACATGTGGTTAAGAGCAACTCTAGACTAAAAGAAGTTCTGGTTATACACAGTTGCTACTGCTAATCTGTTCCAATACTCTGTATTGAAAGATTAAGCAGGCAACTTGGAGGAAAATGCTGACAACAATTTTTCATGACCTAGTACTTTCACAGAAATCATGAAGCCCAGGCACGTGAGATGCCTGCCCCTCGTGCTGGTACCAGTCATACATATTGCAGCACATTGAGCCATATAATCATGTGGCTAACACAACATAGAAAGAAACTGCTAATGCTGTTGATGCATGCAGTTGCTTGCAGAAAAGTTTTATTTTATGCACCATCAGGTATCCCGAGCACAGCAGTTACGTATTTCTCTTACCCAGAAATACGTTTTCAATGTCTATTGAATGAAACCCAGTTACTTTTCACTTACTGAATAAATAACACAGTAAAGTGGGCATTAAACACCCTGATGGTCACACTATTTCATGGGCTAAAAAAAGAACATGGATGACGCCATTTGGCGAGGCTGTTATGATTCCTGTAAATATAACATCACATTTTGCCAGTCTTGTAATATATTTCCAACATTATTGAAGCACTTAGAACAGATGCCTTGACTAAAAATAATGAAACAATAAAAGCACAGTGAATATATTAGAAATATAAGGAACATTCAGTGCATAAAATTAAAAAGATCATTCAATCATTTAAAACAAACTTCTGTGGAAACATATTTAAATAGTGTTCAAAAATGCATTTAGATAAAGATTTACCTAATTTTATTATGTTGTAGATTTAATTTTAATTGGATAAATCTTACATTTTTGCTTATCAATCTACACTTAATAACCCATAACTTCAAACTGAAAATATGTTTTCAGAAAGGTCTGTAGATATATTAAAAATCAAAAACTAAAATCTCTAATTAATAGCATATTATGTTATAATTCATTCAGTTTTTAGTTTTCACTGAATTCACAACTGGGGAGGCAGAGAACTGGGCCACTCAGGGCTGATTTGCTTTGCTCTGTTCCTGACTGCATGCTAAATATTTCTGCCCATTTCCGCACACTTGAACACTAGACCAACTTCACCTTTATTTACAGCCCTAAAACATCTAACACCTTGTCCAATCTCATAAGTTTCACAGGACCTCCACAAAAATCTTTGTCTGAAACAGTTTCATATATTCCATCAATTTGTTTGGGTCAGTTTTGTGTTTTTTGCGATTGAGCTTTGTTTTTGTTCATCAATAGTGGTCCATTATGTCTGAAACTCAGACTGACATCTAGCTAGTATACATTAAAAAATGTTAACTTTTTTTCAATCAGCTGTTGGTTTAATTCCTTGTCAACAACAAATGAAAATAGCCACCATAAGTCCAATTGCCTTTTGTTATTTTAGTAGTTTAAAACCGAGACATCTGAAGTGTTTTTAAGCCAATCTCTTTCAACTTGCCCTAACAATCATAGCATTTTACACTAATCTACATATTGTGTTTGCTATAATAGGTGCATGTCTCACTTTCTGTATGCCATGTTGATAGATACTATAGAAAACAGCAAGCTTAAACTGTTAAACAATATTCAGAAAGAAAGAAAGAAAGAAAGAAAGAAAGAAAGAAAGAAAGAAAGAAAGAAAGAAAGAAAGAAAGAAAGAAAGAAAGAAAGAAAGAAAGAAAGAAAGAAAGAAAGAAGTTAATGTTTTTAAAAACCCACAGCAGAGTATGCCTTCCCTGGCACAAAGGATTAAGTCAGCGGACTACTGTGGGAATGCAGGTACTAAGCCAACCCAAATGGAAAACAAACTCATGCCAAGATCCACAATCTGCCTAGCAATCTGTCTTCACACATGGGATGTATATCACTGTAAACCTACTGTGCAAATGCATACTTCATACTGAAAGCCATACCATTCATAAATTAAACCAGGATCCAAGTATGATTAATAAAGTTTATCTAATCTAATCTATAAGGCAGCAAAATGAACTGGTGTATCACTGGGCTGCCATAATCATCAATCAAACCATTTTTGGAAGCCACTTTTACCATTGTACAGTCCTGGGAATCCCAAGACTATTCAGACAACAAAGAACACAAGTCAAGAGCCA
Organism: Erpetoichthys calabaricus; assembly: GCF_900747795.2. NCBI lineage: Eukaryota > Metazoa > Chordata > Cladistia > Polypteriformes > Polypteridae > Erpetoichthys > Erpetoichthys calabaricus. The sequence goes on from NC_041395.2 coordinate 295,094,145, forward strand.
CCTCACTTTGACTGCTATTGCACTGGACTTACACTCATTTAGACCAATTTAGATTGGATAAACATGAAGTTGTCCATTCTGTCTCACAGCCACAGGAGACTGGTTTTGAATCCCAGACACACTCTTGTCTGTGTACTGTGCGATTACTTTTCGCGTATCTCTGTGTTTCTTTGGGTTTTCCTCTTACATTCAAGATGTGCTAGCTTGGTTAATTGGCGAAACCTAATTCAGTAAGTTTGAATTAATTAACTGTGTGAGGGTAGGTGCCCTTCATTAGACTGGCTCCTCTGTTGCATTCAATGTACCTCAAAAACAGTCCAGTTTAAGGTCAATGAATGCTGTAACAAATGGTACAGATAATGAACAGACAGGTTCATCTTTAAACCACTAGCATCAATGATGTCAAATGCTGCTGCAACCATCAATCTTAATTCTAAGAATGTGTGGATTTCAATATAGGTTATACCATGGCTAGGTATGCAAATAACAACACCAAAATAAAAAACTGCAAAGTGAATAGCACTGTTGTCTCACAGGTCCAGAAGACTGGGTTTGGGTCCATGGTGTGGAGTTTTAATGCTTTTCCAAAGCCCAGGTAGGTTATTCTCCATTTTTACATCAAAATCTCAAATGCATATCTTATATATAAACGTTTACACATGGAAGTGTGTGTGTCTGTCCGGCCCGGAAGTGAGAGGTAGACTCGCTTAGCCACTAATAACACGAGGCCAGCATGTCACCAAAACAAAGCCTCCAAAGAAAGACAGAGTTGCTTAACTGCTAACATCAGTAAAACGGTATCCCTTTTACTTTTCCTATCACCGGTAATGCACAAGCGATGAGAGCACATCAGCAAATTGAATCCTCCTAGGAAAGAGATGCCCAGAGTAGTTCCTTTCAATTACCTGACATCTCTACATTTCAGTTTATTTTCTGACGATTTCAATTAGTTTCTAGGACCCCGGGGTTTTTATATATATAATGACATTTTTAAAATTGTCCCCAAATGAGTGTAAGTATGTCTATTCTACGCTGGCAGAGGTCAAAGTTCTCTATAGCTCTGAAACTAAGTTATGTAGGTTTAATAAATTGAAGGATGGAGGTATCTGTTTAAGGAAAAAGAAACAAAAGTCTTATCTTATATAGTTTGATCAAATAGTACACATACTGTATAAGCTTTCTGTTATGTACTACTTCAGAGGTTCAAAGCAGCAACACACGATGCAGAAAATTTCTTGTAATATACATCAAAATTGTACCTTAATTATCAATGCACTCTGCACTATTGTTTTTCCTCATTTTAATTAGTCACTGCCCTTTACCTTGATTAATTTTATTGCATACTTTAAAATAAAATGCTTCAAAGGATATTACAAGCAAAATTTCCTAAGATTCCAGCTTTATTAAACTTTGGAAATGACAAACAATGACGAACACAATAAGAGTCACAGCATTAACCACAAATCACCTGAAGCCTCTCAACTGTAGCAGAGCTGACAGCAGCTCAGATAGCTCTCTTTATGTTATATCTGTCTTTGGTATTTTTTGCCCAGATTCCCATTTGACATATGCAAAAGTTTTATATTTTAATAATCTTCCACTGAAATACAGTGCCTATAAATTGTATTCGCCCCTTTAAAGTTTTCACATTTTATTTTTATACAGCATTGAATCACAGTGGATTTAAGTTAGCTTTTTTTAAACTGATGGACAGAAATCAAGCCTGTCAAAGTGAAAAACAGAGCTCTTCAAAGTGGTCTACATTAATTAATAATTCATCACATAAGTATCCTCCCTCTTTGGTATGACATACCTAAATCCTCACTTGTGCAGCTAGTGATCTCACAAAATATAGTTCAGTAGAGATCACCTGTCTGTAGTCAAGGGGTTTTAGGTGATTGCAATCCAAATGCACCATATCTGGAGGGTCCACTTTGTGGAGAGTTAGTAATTGCCTTACCTACACAATGAAGACAGAAGAACACCCCAAGCAACTCAGTGAAAACATGACTGAAGAGCACATGTCAGGGGATGGTTACAAGAAAAGATCCAGGTCATTGAATATCCATTGGAGTTCAGTTAAAACAATAAAAAAGAAATGGAAAGATGATGACAGGGCTGTAAATATGCCTAGTGCAGACTGGCCACCAACAATGAATGAGCATGCAAGAAGAACAATAGTGAGGGAGGCCACCAAGAGACCTATTCAAATTCTGAAGGAGTTACAAGCTACAGTGACTCAGGCTGAAGAGACTGTGCAGACAACAACTTTGCTCAGGGGCTTCACCACATTATGGGTGTGTGGCAAAGAGAAAGCCATTGCTAGAAAAAAAAAATACACAAGACATCTTAGTTCATGTTTGCCAGAAGGCATGCTGGAAACTCTGAAGTCAGCTGGAAGAAGGTTACTTGGCCTGATGTGGCAAAAACTGAGCTTTATGGCCATCAGACTAAATACCATGTTTGACACTGCAGATTATCAAAAACATTCCATCCCCTCCGCAAAGGCACAGAGATGGCAATAACATGGAGAAGCCGGTCTACAGCAGGGACTGGAAGGCTTGTGGGGGTAAAGGGGAAAATTAATGTGGCAAAATAAAATCCTGGTGGAAAACCTGATGCAAGAAACCTGCACCTTGGGAAAAGATTTGTTTTCCAGCAAGACAACAACCACAAAGCATAAAGACTAAGCTTTACAGAAACGGCATCAAAACTGAATGTGGTCAAACAGAGGTCCAGATTTCAATCAAATTGAGAATGTATGACTGGACTTGAAAAAGGCTGTTCACTCACAATCATAATGCAACCTGACAGACCTTGAGGAGTTTTGCAAAGAAGACTGGGGAAAAATTACAGTGCCCAGATGTGCAAAGTTGATAGATGCCTGACCACACAGACTCGAGGCTGTCATGGCTGTCAGAGGTACAACTACTAAATACGGACTAGAAGGGGGTGAATATTTATTCAATCAATTACTTTGTGTTTTATATTTGTAATAACCATGGACCACTTTGCAGAGATCTGTTTTCACTTTGACCTTAATGAGTTTTTTTCTGTTGATCAATTCCAAAAAAGCCAAAATAAATTCACTGTGATTCAATGTTGTGTATAAATAAAATGTGAACACTTTTTATAACCACAGTACATAACAACATTTATGAAATTCTCAATCTTTTCAGTCCTTTTAAGAATAATGCTATTAATCTCCTTATGATTTCTATTGAGTTTGAAAGGTGCTATATCAAAAAACAAGAAGTTGCTTGTATAACCAATGGCACACACCTTAGCCAGTAAAAGGGAATCAAGGCACTGCATACCTGCTGTTCTGGAAAGATGACACGACAGTGCTGCTTTGTTTGTCCTGCACTACACTGATGAATGTAGCATGGTGATGAGCGGAGGCTCAGTAAATAAGGCCGCAGAATCACTTCACATGAAGCATCTGTGAAAATCCTGGAGACAAATGCTTGAAGCAGCTGTCAAATAAGCAGCGGGAATACTTGGTATAAAGAAGTAGCTATTCTTTAATGGAATTAAGGTTTAAAAGAACATTTCAAAAATTGTCTGCTTTATTCACTAAGTTCAGCTAAAAATAGAAAAGGGTATTTCTTTCAGTTGAGAACTTCCTCCAGGACATCTGTTTACTACATATTTTTGAAAATAAAATACATTTTGATGTCTAAATTGATGCCTGGAGCCACAAAAGTACAATTCATTACCTCATTACTTCCCACCAAAAGGCTTTTCATGGTCAATCAATTTGTCATCATTATAGCATTTTTTATATACAGCACTTCAATGAGGTTTACAATGCACTCAACAACATATTACAATGCAAAAAAAAATAAAATAAAAAAAATTGGGTACACTGTAATTTTAATGTCAAATAAATCTTTCCATCCATTTAGCAAACTCACTTTTTCCAATACAGGAACCCAGGGGGTCAACATCCTAGCAGCATCAAGTACAAGACAGGGACTGAGCCTGACTGGGATGTCAGTATATCTCAGAGAATACACAAATAAGCCCTTGCACACCTTACAAGGTTAACATCAGGGAAAAACCAAGAAACACCAGGGAACCAACAGATATCCTGAAGCTACATCAGGATTGAAAACAACAAACTGAATTAACACACGAGTAGGCAGAACAGTGAAGTTATCATTAAAGCACTGCAGCCCTGTACAAAAGACTATACACATAGGGATAGAAGATTCAAAATGCAAGAGACTAATGACTGGATTTACAGGTGTGACTTGAAAGTCTTGCCTAATTAACCCCTTTAAAACAAAAAACAATTAGATTTTATGAAAACAAACACACATCTAGCCCCACACCCCTCCTGGCATAACGTTGCTCTTCTTTGGTAAACCCTCAGCCCTTAAACCACACTGTTGATGCCTATAAAGACCCCAATTCAACAATCTACAAGCATGGTCGTCTTCTTACACATCTCTCTTTGACTTATAATACTTCTGTCTTTTTTTAGTAAACCATTTATAAGGTAGCTTAAACACAGATGTTCCCTCAGGTCCTAATTAACCAGAGTTGTCAATGTTTCCTTCGTACATGGCAAACAACAGGGCAATTAAAGATATTTTTTTCTGAAATTGTGCCATGCTGTGCCAATAGTGTATGTACAATGAAACAGTTGCTAGGTTTCCATTTGCATTTATAGTACTGATCAATCTCAAGGAAAATCCAGATGCTGCCCTTAATCCCACTACCCTAATCATATTTGCTGTCAGCCCAGTATAATTGGAGTACACACACTGTGCTGTGGATTTTACATTTTCAGTTCTGTTATTTAATGTTTCATTTGCACTGTGAGTTTTGAAATCTCCTGCTGCTGAATAAGCACAAGACCACAACACACAGATTTTACTCCCCATGTCTTATCAAGCTTCCAAAAGTACAAATAATTATAAGTATCATGCAGTAAGTGATACTGGTCATCAGTGCATCTTCTGTTTTTTATTTGCTGCCAGGCTGGTCTGCATATTGGAGACAGATGAAAACTAATGCAGTCTATACTCAAAAAGACCTTATTTGTCTGAATCATGCCTATAGTTTAAAATTTGCAAAATATTGGGATTGACAGCAAAAGAGAAATGAAGCACTGATTACAGCAATATTGCTGGTTTAGATGGGAGCATCTCCTTATGGTTATTCCAGCAAGAGATGAAAAAGAAATTAGTAATCAGTTGATTACTTTGATCTGTAAGCCAAATTGTTTTCAATACATGTATACTCCGCTCCCATTACATTTTAACAAAACAGCATACCAAGCAAAAAAAAAGACATGTAAACTGACACCAGAGAAGGGTCTTTCTGCTTTAGAGCAACAAAAGAAAAATAACCAAAGTGTTAACTAAGCAGTAAGGTTAATGGAGAGGGTTTCAGGTTAGACAAGGTTAATGGGCCAGTCTAAGGTTATTAGAAGTTAAATTAATTTGTTGTTATTTACTGACATGTGCACTGATTATCGACTGAAAATTGTTTCATATTTAATTTGTGCTGTTATGAATCCATATTTCGGATTTCTCTGGTTCAGTCTGTGCTGTATTTAGAATTTCTGAACATGTATTATTCCATATTTACTATTTTTTGGTAGGCTGGTGACTTATGTCATTCACTGTGTGGCCACAGCCACATTTCTACTACTGCTATGCTTGTTGCCAGTTACATGACTGTTATGTATCAGTTTGTTATATGTATGTTATGTTTAATTGTTTTTGTTAATTTTGAGTTATTTTATATGTCTTTGTTATTTATGTTGGTTTCATCCGTGATTTTATAATTGTACCCAGTCCTTTAAAATGTACTTATGTTCATTGTTGGTGGAGCCACCCTGATATCTCCCTTCTTTTGTCCTCCTTCAGACTATTTATATTGGATGAGAAGGCTCAGGAGTTGAAGATCCATCGTTTGTTGGAGTTTTCTGTGAGTATTGCTATTTCTTGTTGTTTAATGAATTTGAACTTGTTTATTTAAGATTGCATTTTAGACAAATCCCTTATGTCTCTTTTTACTCTTTGAACTTTTTTGTATTTGATTTTTTTCCAAAATAAATCCCTGACTTAGAAAAGATTCCTTGTTCATACTTTATTACAAGCCAAGTGTTTACGGTTATTCCACCTCTTGTCAGGTTTTTTGTCTTATTTTTGAAATATTTATAGTTGGTTTGCCAGTTCCCCATTTTGAGCCTACTTCAGTTGAAGGCAGCAGATAATCTTAAGGGCTTACCTGAAGTCAACAGAGTCTCTACAGGGCAGATAAGATAGCATTCTTGCCTGGTCCCTGCCTTGTTTAAGGAGACCTCGCCTCTATTTTGTCTTGGAGGAAACTCTATTCTGTAACAGTGACAAGTTATGTTATGGCAGTTGGCCATACGAATATTGGATAAAAGTCAGAAGAAACAACAAATACCAGTGAGAGTTATGCTGCATTACATTTACCTTGGAAGTCAGATGTCGGAGATGGTAATGATGTCACACCCAAGCTGACCAACATTCAGAAAACCAATATGGACGCCTCCCGGAAAACCTTTCCTTTGCTTATTTTTTTGGAATAAATACCAGTTGATAACAAAACACTATGCAGTATTTTGCACGTCCAAACTCTATAGCAACATGTCCACAGACAGAAGTTGGACAGAACTGTGTGCATGACTGATTTAATGAGACATAAATAGACAGAATTACTAATAAAGAGCATAATACTACAGCTTTCACTAAAGTCTGCAGTGTACATCACTATTACGGATTGACGTCTTAATCTGAAGTCAGACAAACTCAGACTTGAAAGACCAGGCCAGAATTTCTGAGTAGGAAATCCTACTTGTGGGGGCATTCCAGTTAAAAATTATGACTGTAAAGTGATTTTGATAAATGTTTATGCACCAAATGTAGATGATAGGGAATTCATGCAAAATGTACTTACATCCATTCCCAATGTGAACACTCATAAAATTATAATGGCTGGGGACTTTAATTGTATTTTAAATCCAGTCTTAGATGTCATCACCCCTGTGACAGGAGACTTATCTAACACTGCAAAGACAACTACATAAAATCATCGATGCAGATTTTTTTTATTGTCGACGCATCATAAACAGAACCTTCAATAGAGGCTCCAGTCACAAAGAACCTCATTGGTTTTTGTAACTGCAATGCACGGCATGAACGTCTGGGGGCAGTATCGTTTGTTATTGTTTGTCAAGACTGCACACAGTCCTACCAACGAAAAAAGAACTTCTGAGGAGAAGAAGAATGTAGAGGAAAACAAACATGGTTACAATGGAGAGTCGGATAGAGGAGTGGGAAGGAGATGGAAAAAAATTGAGACAAACTTTCTAAAGTGTGGGAGCACTTCACCGAAAAAGAAAAAAAAGTTGAATGCAGATTATGCAAAGCGGAGCTTTCTTTTCACGGCAGCACCACTGCGATGCATAAGCATCTGAAACACAAGCATCCTGGAGCTGTGATGCCGCCGTCTCTTGAGAATTTTTGCTGCCGCTGTTAGTTAGTTAGTTAGGGTCAGATCAGGAGGGGAGGGAAAGCGTGAACGAGACTGAGAAAATAAAAGTGAAAAAAGCCAACTTTTACAAGTAATAAATTTACACCCGATCTGTTCGTTTTCAAATAATATTCTTCAAAATCTCACATTTGTCTCTTCCCCATACCAACACCCCCACCCCCCCCGGGGCTTCCTTCTCCATTAACCTCCCGTTCTTTTCTGTTCTGCCCCTAACAACCTTGTGGTTCTATTTATCACGGGGACGTGGATCAGATGTGGCAATTAGCAGTTTCCAGGAACAATTACGGATGCGGACGACTCCTCACCTGTGCACTTAAGCTAGGATTGCCCGTATCACGAATTCCCCGGGAACCGATCGGCCCCACATACTCGCGGCGATTATTTAAAAAGTGGCCTTTTTGACTTGAGTTTTGGACCCGCTACCTCCTAACCCATTAACAGCTGTGGAGAAGGACAAACAAACTGATTGCCTTTACTATACTATTGGCGCATAGACTTCTCTTGCACAACTGGAAGAATCCAAACTCTCCTCTTTTAAGTCAGTGGGTAACTTATGTTTTATACTATTTAAAATTGGGAAAAAATCAAATTCTCACTTACAGGATCTGTGCAGAATTTTTTCAACACCCAGCAGGATCTAATCAATAACATTTTAGATTAAGCTCTTAAACTTTAAGACTTAAAGCACTGAGGAAGCAGATTCTCTTCCCATTTCTTTTTCTTCTCCACTTATCTTTATCTGCTTATTAAACTCACCAATTTACTTATTTTTACTAGCTTTAAGTTTTACTCTGTTGGCCATGCTCTCTTTCTCAAGGGTGGGGGTTGATTTGTTTTCAATCCTATTTTTTGTAAAAATTCATCTATTTGTATAGAATGATTACATTAAAATCAATAAAATTAAAAAAAAAAAAATTATGACCAGGAACTCAGAAACTCCAACTTCCCAGTTCAAATAGAAAGAAAATATCCAAGTTAGTGTTGAAGGGTTTGCTATACTTCTTTTAACTACAAGTAGCATTTTGGTTTTGATCCATCTCAGAACTGCACATGGTCAAAGCCTATCCCATCAGTACTAAGTGCAAGATGGGACACGACCTAGGACAGAGCATCAGTCCAATGCAGCGTCCACTGACATATAGCTGTATTTAGTAATTAGTATACTCTATACTTGTACTTAACTGAGAATTGTTCACAGTCCTCTGCATCTGCACTCAGCAAAAAGTGCTATACAAAAAATAAGTTATATTGTGTTGTATATACACCACAACTTGCACACACACCGCCAAATTATGGCTGCCAATAAGCCTAACCTGTGCATCTTTGGGGATGTGGGAGGACTACTGGAGTCAGCAGAGGAAAATCCACACAGAAGTGGGAAGACCTTACAAATTCCACACAGGCTATGGAATTCAAACTGAGTATAGTTGTAATATACCAAAAAATGTCACGTATATAGTTTTCTGTACTAATAAAAGAGGCTTTAAACTCCCAATCTCTTCTGTCCTTGCACAGCCATAATGTAGACAAAAATCAAAACATAGGAAAAAGATGATAATAGCAGAAAATCACAAAGGTCTGACAATGGCTCAATAACTCATGATTACACATTTACTCTGAGGTACACTAAATACGAGACGCTGAGAAGGGAAAGTTAATGGGATAGACTTAATAATTGCCAAATGAAACAAATGTTACAGTTATTAAAAAGCCACATAGATAAGTAATATGGAGAATATTATCAAGAATATGAATATGCTATGCTAAAATAAACTGTTTTCAGCCTTCACTTAAATGCTGGGAATGAAGAAGCTTTTCAATTAGTCCTCAGCTTAGATCTGCTATTTGTATATTTAATTATTTTTATAAAATATTATTTTTGTTCTGCCATTCTGATGCTGACTGCCATGTTGTCTCTCAGCTTTTATAGTTATTGACTCCTAGGTAGATTCAATTCCATTTTTTAAATTCTGATCTTAATCTCTGACATTAGCAGGCTCTTCCCGATGTCTTTGTCCATCTCTGTGTTTCACCTGATGAATGAATTATCTTGGAACAAGCTTACTCAGAAAAGTAGTTTCAAGTAGCTCATATTTCCAGGTACCCAAGAATTAAACTTGACAACTTTTTAACAGTCAACTGGAGACAACCTAATTTTAAAATCTTCTTAACACATACATCTATCTATACATCTACCTATCTAAACATAGTATTGGGCAGTTTTCCAGCAGCACATGGTATTAGATAGCATGACATTCTGTGGTTAAACCACAAAGAGAACAGGTCTCAAATTTTCAGGTTAGTTCCTTGATGAATGGAACAACAACCCTTGAAAGTAAATCGATATCATGTTCAAGAAAATGTCCAGTCAGCAAAGGAAACCTCCTCAACTTAAAAACAGCTGCACAGCTTCTGAATGTCCATGTGCATTAAAGGAGAACAGATCAACAAGCTTTCCTTGATGAATCGTAGAGGACAATTGAGCTTGTGAGATTACAAAGGGTGTTGAAAGTAAAAAATCATGAAAAGGAGCATACAGTCTCGATACCTGAGAAGTGTAAACTGGGTTTGTGTTAAAGGGAAACCAATATGGAACACATTTATTTATTCTAAACAAATACACCTCAATAGCAATTTGCAGAATAATGACAGAACATTTAAATAGATTTAGCAACTACATGCTAAAATTTTAAAAGATTCCAAGGTGACAGCAGCTACAGCATTAGGAGAGTCCATACTTTAAAGGTTCCCACATGTATCTTCTTTGCAAATATGATGTTTTTAGTACAGAAAGTTTTTCCACTTGGTGTTTCTTGATGTGTTAGCAAGTTAGGCAGAGAAAAAGCAACTTCTATTCAAGTAGTAAAGTTGTTTCTGTTTCCTGCTGTCTGATGTTTGACAACTTCTTACTTTGTCTAAACCTGAGATTAAATTTATTTTAACAATTGTGTAGTACTGAAAACAAGTAAACTCATATTAAACAATCATGTATTAGGAACCAAACTGTGCAAATACCAACAGCTAGCCGCTGTCAATTAGTGCACTTCTAGAAACACTGGAAAATGGAATTTCTAAACCGGGAAACTGTGGTGTGTGTTGTTAAAAAGAACACTCGGGATACTTGACAAACTGTTAAACAAAACATTTTAACTGAAAGATAAATTATAATTTAAACCAGAAATTACAGACCTCAAGAAAAGAGTGGACTCTGCTAAGTACAGTTCTGGAAGAAATTTTATTGCTATAAAGTATTTAATCACAGTGGTTATAATTTCACTTTTTTGACAGTAATTGAAAGAAAAGACTCTTGTTATCAAAGTGAAAACAGATCTCTGCAAAGTGGTCTAAATTAATTACAAATATAAAACACAAAGTATTTTGTCATGTATGTATCCTCATCATCCACCCCAACTTAAATATGATACATGTAAATCATCACTGGTACAACCACTTGGCTTTAAAAGTTACATAATTAGATCAATGGAGATCACCTATCTAGGGTTTCATTTGATTGTAGAATAAATGCACCATATCTGAATGGTCCAACTTGTGGGAAGTCACTATCATGGCCTGACCTATACAATGAAACACTCCAAAAGGTGATGGAAGACTACAAGTCAAGGAATGGATACAAGAATATAAATATAAAATACTACATAAGGGGAATGAATACTTATAATAGGTGTGGCATATATGTATATGCATTAGTACTGAAACGAGAGAGAATTACAAACTTACATACACAAGTATTGATGCAATTAAAGGAACAGAAATAACACAAGTAATAAAAATAACATAAATTAAATACTACTGTCTACAGTAGTCATCTATATTTGAAAGCATAACAAGCTTGCTTCAAAGACTAAATTGTGACCAGTTGTTGTCTCTCCATTAACTTAATGCACAATGGCTCAAATCCACATGTTGCTTTTATTCCTCATTTTGGAGCACAACCTAGCCCTCATGTTAAAAGGGGGCAAGGGCCAAAGTCAATTATACACAAAAAGAGACCAGGGGCCTCATGTATAATGGCGTACGTAAAATTCACACTATAACATGGCATACAGACAAAAGAGGAAATGTTCGTACGCACAAAAAAATCCAGATGCATAAATCGCCAACTTCCACGTTCTTCTGCTACATAAATCCCAGTCAGAGTGAAAAGTAACGCATGTGCACGCGCCTGCTGTCCTGCCTCAACTCCTCCCAGAATTAAGCCTCTTTGAATATGCAAATCAATAAAAACAGCCCTTAAGCTGAGCCTTCTGTGAAAAGACAATGGCAAAAACACAGGGGAAAATAGAAGAATTTCAAAGAAAACCAAGTGGAGGCAAGGAAAACTTACTATTTGTTGGTTTAAACAGTGATATAATCAACAAAAGGAAGTTGATCGAGTGACAGAGAGTTGGAGAAACTCGAAAGCTCAAGTTCACAAAGATGCACAGTGCCTGAAATAAAAAAGAAGCGGTCAGATATCAAAGTCGCAGTGAAACGGTGAGTTGTAGCCCACCGTCCGAGTGTCATATGAAAGCTTATTAGAGTACAGAGAAAAGAAAAAAAAATTGGGGGACAGTGAGAAAAAAGCTTGAAATACCAACTTTAATCTTGAAATTTCCACTTTAATCACATACTTTATTTTGTCATTAAAGTAGAACATCATAAACTTCATCTTAAAATCGTTTAATTTACTAGCTTCTCAAATACCATCGTAACTAAAGTAGCACATTAAATGCTTTGTTTTGTATGTGTTCTGTGTGCTCTGTGTTTGTGAATCACTACGTGCTACTTAAAAACTTTCTCTTCCTTCGACAGGACACAGAATCCATTACATTCATGATATTACAGCTCTCTGAATAATTAAAATACTGAGATGTATACTTGATATCATTTTCATGATGATAGCAATTAAAGCATGTTATTAAACATGGGAACACGGTGGCATAGTGATTGTTCCTGCCTCATGCACGATGTTTGCTATGCCGTGCGTGACCTTCGATGAAATAATTTATTGCAGCAGTACTGTCTCTTTCAAACATACTAACCCCCATTTCCTGTCCTTCCTTTTCTTTCTCCAAGTAACCAATTGCCACACAATCAGCTCTGTAATAGATGTTAAGCCATCTTTAAGCTTAGAACGCCGATTCTTCAAAACTTTTAAGGAACATTGAAATATCTTCATAGTACATGTTTAATTATTCTATCCATCCAGTGTTGCACCAGCCCCAGCAAGAATATAGCGCGAGGCAGGAACAATCCCTGAACTAGCTAGTGCTGCGCCACTGTGTCCTCACATGTTTAATTGTTAACAATATAGATTATTTGGATGAAGTTAACATTTTATCTGTATAATGTAATAAACATTTTGCTGCATTTCATCTTAAAAATGATATCGTCATCATATTTAAATACGCGCTTTATAAAGTGGCACAGGTTGTGCAATATTATAACTGTATCACAAGTTTACAGTGAGGTTAATTGTACTTGTAAGTACAGACAGTTCTACAAGGAGCACTTGATGAACTGATTGAGTGTGTTTATTGTTCTTGGGATGAAACTGTTTCTGAACCGCAAGGTCCGTACAGGAAAAGCTCTGAAGCATTTGTCGGATGACAGCAGTTCAAATAGCGAATGGCTGAGGCAGGGTGTGCTTGATTCTGTATACCGCTAATTCTCTATCTGAGTGGTTCAGTGAGAGTAATATGGAAAAAGATGATCCGCTGTGGCAACCCCTAACAGGAGCAGCTGAAAGTAGAAGAAGAAGGTGCAGTGAGAGTAACAACGCTAAAGCAGCTATGGTATATAGAATAGTTTGGCCATTCCGTGGACCATTATATTGTTACAGGTTAATTACAATCAGATGCCTTAAATTAATGAACAATATGCAGTTAATTTCAGTGTATTTGATAAAGCCGGTGTTGTGGATGTAAAAAAGAAAGGGAAACCACCCGGGAACAGCAGCACTGCTTTGATGCTAGGTGCTGACAGTTTGCAAAACCGACCGGAGAACTTGCGTACGCCAGGGTTGGAGCTACCGTGAAAATGTGAGTGGCTTTACGGCAAGTTTAGGTTTATACATAGCGATTTGAACGTGGAAACGTTCGTACGCAACATTTTTGTGCGAGCGCACCATTTATACATGAGGCCCCTGCTTATGCTTATGTCAGTCAGTATCCTTGTTTCACAATCCACACAAATGGGTTGGTGGACTGCAACCTTCTCACATTAATTTATGGAGGGATTGTCCTTTACTACCAGGACAGAACCTACTGCCACATGGGTCTTCAGTGAATTCCCTGTTGTCTACACTTATCTAAGCAGCTATAAACATGCAGAGATGTTTAGAAATATCCACCCTTTTTCAGAAACAGCTCATTTAAAAAAAAAAAAGCTGACAACCATCCTGGATGACATGTACACTGTAACAAGACAATAGCTTAAATGATCAAGCCTTCCTCAGGAAACCATTCTTCCGCTAAATGGACTGCATTGCTGGAAAAGTTCCTGGAACTGTCCTTATATAATGAAGTTCTAAATGCAAGACACACATTTTGGACTTATAAAGTAAAAAAGTAAAATACCCCTCTTCAAATCTCTAACAAAAATATTCTTAACTTAGATGCATTCACTAAAAAAGATAAAATGTGCTAATAAAAAACCCAACCATTAGAAATAAAACTTTGCATTCCTGGCTACCCTGCACCTACTGTAAAGCAAAATCCAAAATGCACTTTCAAAAAAGCTCTCTGTAAACACTACATGATCACCATCTAAACGGTTTTGCACAGAGAGTTGTTCATTTCCTGTAAATGACCTGTGGTCTTGTGTAATTAAACGCAATTACATGCATTAGCAGATGACACGCTTTTTAACAGCACTTTACAATGTCATGTAGTTAAACACACGGCCCAGATAAGCATGTGGTGGCTCAGTACCTTCCATTGATAGCAGATTCCATTTCAAGTGATGTAAACATGGCATTGATTGATGTCTTATTGTTAGCTGGTTGGCTGTGGAGGGTCTATAACTAAATGTAGTTAGTTATAATTTCTGTTAAAGCCTCAAATAAAAATTGTTGTCTGCTTCAGATCATGACAGACACTAGATCTGGTTAACAGCTTTGTGCACATGCACCTCTCCCAGCATTAGACAAACTTGCATTTGAGATTTGTTTTACCATCAGAAGTGGTTGTCAGACAATTAACATTAAATCCATAATTGAAGTCAAACAGAATGTCTGTCTGTTTTAAGACAGGTGAGCTCACAGATTTACTTGTGCTTTTCAATTGTAGTTTTTGGAATTTCAAAAATGCTTACAGCACACTCTTTTTAAAGTATCTCAACGAAAATGGAACTTTCATTACAAATTTCCATGAATAACAGTGTGCCAAATTCTAATAAAATCAATCCACTGGGAGCCGAGTTGTTTTATACAGACATACAGATGAACAAGGCAACCACAGTAGGTGCTTCTTGCATTACATGTGAAGGCACTTAAAAATGGAACAAAGCCCTGAGCAAACTGCTCTAGACAACATTATGTCTTGCCACTTTTTTTGATCTGGCTATCATTTTGCTTATCTTTTTGTTATGAACCTTTAGAGTATGTCTATTTTTTTGACTTTTCCTATTTTCTCTTCTGTTTTTGAATATCCAAGACTTCCTTTAAAAATGTTCATCTTTGTTTTTGCATAACTGCCTACTGACCGTTCTTTTTAGTTATAAACAATCAATTTTATTGTAAAAGGTCACCTGACGAACAAGTTTACTACCAGCTGAATGCACCAAAGTTGCACAGATCTAGGGAAGGAACTGTCAAGTTTCAAGGAGTAAGAAAAGAAAGGAACCCATACTGATTATGAGAGTAGATTATGTGTGTTGTACCAGAAACAAACAAATGTAGTAAAACCAGTAAGTGATTTTGGTGTGCTGTGTAAAAATTGAGGACGTTATCTTAAGTGAGAGTGATTAGTTGATTTTTTATTGAACTTTTCCCATGGGTGGAAGATGTGTGGTCATAAACAGGAATCATAATCATTGGGCTTGTAATGGTGGACTGACCTGACAAACCTTTGTATTTAGATAAAAGAAATGTAGTCGGGACAGCTGGATTGTGAATCTGTTAGTCAAACTTGGTTATTTCTTTTTGCAAAGAGCATTTCCTTTAGTTTTTTGGAAAAAATCTTATCAGACATTATTTTAACCCTTGCCTCTGAAACAGAGATGGTATCAATCAATGTGGCAGCAATATGACTCCATCAAGAAGAAAATATTCTTAAAAACAATATGCAATGTAATATACATAATCAACACAGTAATACAAAGGAATGCAAACAATAGACATAAATAAATAGATAGATAGATAGATAGATAGATAGATAGATAGATAGATAGATAGATAGATAGATAGATAGATAGATAGATAGATAGATAGATAGATAGATAGATAGATAGATAGATAGATAAATAAAAAGTACTCCAGTTGTAGTTCAGAATGATCACAGCACCACTGAAATCATGCTAATGGGGATATCAGTGATGGACAGGAATCTTTGGGAGCTAACAAAGGCTGATAAAATTAATCTAAACCTCAGTCAGGCAGTACAGTATGTATTTAAGAGAATCCGACAGCAGGGATAAAGTTGCCCTTTTCAGAGGTAAAGAACACCTAAAAACTATTTTACACTCCTAACATTTTTTAAAAACTAATTTATCCATTACAGAGTTGTGGGGAGGTAATAATAATCAATTTTTGATATGTGAGAGTTATCTGAACTACACAAAAAAAAACAAATGGACATGAGAAAAATGTGCAGATGTCATACTGAAATTGACAAACAACAACTTATATTCCAGTGAGGATTTTGAACATTGATTTTTTTTTTGCACAGCTAAACTTTTCTACAGTATAACTTGTTTTAGTCTTGCCCTTCTGATTTCATTTAGCAGTTATGAAGTTAACATGGCTGCACTCCCAACCTCAAGACTCAAAGAAAAACAATATGTAATGGTCCCACTATGGTAAGATTTTATTGTGAAAAGGGTAATAAGTAGATAGCTAATGCAAAGGATGACAGTTGCGTGGTGTTCCGTTGTTACCATGCTATGTCATTTCTATGCTGCTGCTGGCACTCCTGAAACAGTTCAGCTGCCTTTTTTTAAGTTATGACTAAATCCGTCATACAATCCTGGGTGTGTTACTTCAGATTATACCTCTGGACCTCTCAAGTATGCTTAAAAATGGCATTGTTCATCCATTGAGCAAGACCTAAAGTAATGTATACCACCTGATTATAGCATTATCAAATATATATAGGTACGGATGGTGTTATAGTCATTTTTTCAGGCTTTATTTAAATAAACATACTACACCCTCTTTTTGGCAAATCCTTATAACATTCCCAAACAGTGCTGTTCAAATTGAAGTGAGATTCTTACTTGCAAGTTTCCCATAGGCTCTTTAATGTCAAAATGAAACCAGTTTTCTGCAAAGTGGTCTAAATCAATTCTAAACAGAAAACTGAAAATTATTGATCACATAAGTATTCGCCCCCTTCAAGTCAGTATTTAGTAGATGAACCTTTGGCCGCCATGACAGCCTTGGGTCTATGTGCACAGGTCTCTCTCTCTGTCAGGTTTGCAAATCTGGACACTAGTTTTTCCCTACTCTTCTTTGTAAAACTGCTTAAGTTCTGTCGGATTCCATAGGGATCACAAGTGAACATCCTTTTTGAAGTGCTGCCAAAGAATTGAGATCTGGACTCTGACTCAGTCACTCTAGGACATTGACATTGCTATTTCTAAGCCATTCCTGCTCTGAAGATTTGGCTTTATGCTTGGGGGTCTTTGTCTTTTGAAAAGCAAATCTCCAAACCTGCAGACTGTCAGGTTTTCCTTTAGGATTTCCCTGTATTTTGCTACCTTCATTTTACCCTCTACCAAAACAGGCCTTCCAGGCTATCCCTAAAGCACTGGCCTCATCAGATCACAGAACCTTCTTCTAGCTGAACTCACGGGCTTCCATGTGCTTTCTGGCAACCAGATGTCCAGTTCTACCACACTCTTTCAGTTTCTTAATGATTGATTTAACTCAGTGAATTGGATATTTTCTTATCTCCTTCCTCTGACTGCTTGGGGTTGTTGTCTTGCTAGAAACACATCTCCTCGAAAGGTACAGATTTCTTGTAGACACAATCATGTTTTCCACCAGGATTTCTGTGTATTTTGCATTAATATTCCCCTCTACCGGATCTAACCGTTCAGCATCTGCTGCAGAGAAGCATCCACACAGCTCGATGCTGCCACCACCATGTGTCACACTCAGGATAGCAATTTTTTAATAATGTGCAGTGTCAAGCATGGCATTTGGTCTGATGGCCAAAAACCAACAGTTGCTGTTTGCACCGTCTGTTCATGCTTAGTGAGTTTAGCTTATAGCTCCTTCAGAGTTTTCACAGGTCTCTTAGTGGCCATATTATTTGGTAGCCTCACTCACTAAAATTCTTCTTGCATGATCACTCATTTTTTTGTAGATAGGCTGCACTTGTCATATTTTCTGCTCCGCCATTCTCTTTCTAATTTTAAATGACTGATTTAACTGGACTCTAATGGATATTCATTGACGTGGATCTTTTTTTCTTCCATCCCGACTTGTGCTTTACTATCACCTTTTCACAGAGTTACTTGGAGTGTTCTCTTTTCTTCACTGAGTAGGTTAGGCCTTGACATTGTCATCCCACAAGTTGGACTATCCAAATAAGGCGTTTTTAGTCTACAATCAACTGAAACCCCAGACAGGTGATTGATCTCCACTGAACTAGTTACGTAACTTTTAAAACCAAGTGGCTGTACCTGTGAGCATTTAAATGTGTAATATTAAGGAGGGTAAATACTTATGCAATAAATGATTTAATGTTTTATATTTGTAATTAATTTAGACCACTTTGCAGAGATCTGTTTTCACTGTTTTGACTAAAAGAGAGTGCTTTCCTTTAATTAGTGTCAAAAAAGTGAAATTAAATCCACTGTGATTAAATGTTTTATAACACTAAAATGACTTCCAAAGTGGGGAGGAGAATACTTTTTATAGGCATGGTGTCAGGTATGCATAGGCAAGTGCTTGTCAAGTGGCCTTAAAGAGCACTGTCCCTGAACTTAGTGTTGCGAGTGCTAATTATCCTGTATCATTTGACAAATTGACTGTACAAGATGGCTAATACTGTCTTTCTAAGGTAGCATATGTTATAGATGTGCTGGACAGAAGGGAGCTGTACTGAAGCAATAACTTCACAGTTATCACTACTGTATACTGATACTGGCTGGCTTGATATTCTCCAAATAGAGTCCAGTCAGTGCTTTGTGTGTGTGTGTGTTTGCGTGTCAATGAGAAAACACTATGATACGTACAAACTGTAGCCCTGACCTGGCTCTTTTTACTTTAGTTTTAAAGTACTAGTCTATGAGTCAGAGCTAGACTGGAATGAAAACACTTGTAGGATGATTAAGAAGGATAATTTAGAAACATGATACGAGAAGGCCAGTTTGAATCATGATCGCTGGCATCCAAATCCTCCTTAGAAATTCTTAGTTTCCAACAGTGCATAAAAACATAAAAGTTGGATTAATAAATAAGAAAAAAGACTACGCTTCCAGAATTCAGGCGCAAATGCTGCTGTCGTCAGTGAAAAAAATTCTAACAATGACTGAGAAATGAATGAGCTACCAACAAACCCTGCAAACAGAGAAAACTGCCAATTTTTTGTAAGGGAGTGAAGAGAAAGAGAGAAAAAAAGCAGAAAGAAATGTGAGTGCCGGCAAGTCAGAGCACGAATGCAATCTGATCTGCTGACTTGCTGGTTTATTTATCAAGCGAGAGTCATTTACCACAAAACAAAAGAGTTTGTGTTGCACCAGGGCACAGCACTCTGGTCGAGTGGTTGCACGGCTCATTGAAGACCTGGACACTCAGCTAGAAGCTTCCTGCAATGCTATTGGATCGCTGTTTACCATTTCACTCTTTTATTAGACTTTAACAATGCCAACTAAAGTTTGTGACCTGCACTGGAAGGTCTTGGACTGTAAAACAATGCAATCCTTGTGATGTCCATGCAAATCATCAATGTGTCTATTTTAAAATTACACATTTTTACTTAGAGGATCGAAAAGAGCCACTGCCTATCTCAGAAGCAATGGGCACAAGGAAAGAGTGACCTCTGAATGGAACAACACCCACTGCAAGGCTTCATGAAGAAAATATTCAGTGTAATTCCAAACACATAAATAATACACATACATTTAACAGATGCAGTATCAGAGGGCTATGTAAACTGAAAACGGCCTGTACAGTTAGCAAGATCCTGTCCAGTTTCCCGATATCTTTGTTTTATACTTGTTTTTTTTTGGAGGTCAGTGAAATATGACCTTGATAAGTATGTCCTGGAAAAAAAGAAAAAGACTTGCGACCCTTATTAAGGCAATCACTTGAGCAGCTCATGCAGATTTGGTGGATAAGTAGATGGGCTTAAAACATCAGGGCCACAGATTCAAATTCAATAGCCACCTTAAGTGATGCTATACAACCCAACTAACATACCTTTACACTTGAACATTACTCATCATAAATGATGCACTGCTTTGAAATACTGTTCACTATAGTGAAAAATCTGAACACATACAGTACATGTTAGCTTAACTGGAAGATTGGTGTATGTGAGTTTAGAAGTGTGTGAGAGCGTTATTTGTGATAAACTGTTGCCCTGATCAGTTGGTATGGCAAGCACAGACCCCTAAGCAGACCCACGTCCCTTCCAAGGACTCAGCTACCCTACTCCTCAAATACCAAAGACTAAAATCAGAAAAGCAGCTTAGAAAGTATAGATGGATGGATATGGTGAGGATGAAAAAGAGCCTACTTTGGCAAAAGACTCATGGTAAGACTCAGCTCTCAGTCACCACATCACAAACCAAATAAGAGAAAACAGATAACCTACCAACATGTCTCTAGATTGTGGAAGAAAGTGTAGTTGCATGAAAACAGAAGGCATCCATGCTGGAACTGAATAGGAGTTAAAGACAGTACGCACTATGGTAATGTTCCTCCTGATTATTACTAATATGTAGTAAAATAAAATTTCAGCTGATTTTTTTCAAATTTATCTGAAAATTCAAAAAAGAAAATCCACGAAGTAGAAACCATATGTTTATATGGTTATTTTTATATTGTCATGCTTGGGTCACAGATTTGCACAGAAACACAGGAGTTTGTAGAGAAACAGGAACGTTATTCAAACACTGCAAACAAACATTTGTCTCTTTTTCAAAAGTTTAAACTGTGCTCCATGACAAGACAGAGATGACAGTTCCATCTCACAATTAAAAGAATGCAAGCATATCTTCCTCTTCAAAGGAGTGTGCGTCAGAGAGAGAGAGAGAGAAAAAAAAGCAAACAGTCAAAAATCAATAGGGCTGTTTGGCTTTTAAGTATGCGAAGCACCGCCGGACAAAGTAGCTGCAAGGAAGGGAGCAAGCATTTTTCAGCATTTTTTAGAGGAGCGTCCATATCCTCTAGGCCAGTATGCGAACAGCCCCTCTGCTCACACCCCCTCCAGTCAGGAGCAGAGAATGTCAGAGCGAGCGAGCGAGCGAGAGAGAGAGAGAGAGAGAGAGAGAGAGAGAGGAAAGCAAACAATCAAAAATCAATACGTGCTGTTTGATCATTAAAGTATGCGAAGCACCATGCGGGAAGCATATCGCTTGCAAAGTAGCCACATGTAAGCCCAGCAAAGAAGGGAGCAGTGTGAAGGTAATCTTTCAGCGTTTTTTGAGAAGCGGCCGTGTCCTCTAGGGGTGCGAACAGCCCCCGTGCTCACAATATATTTGAGGAGTTTTATTTAATACATAATACGCGCTGTGGTTGGGTAGCTTCTCAGCCATCTGCCAATAGCGTCCCTTGTATGAAATCAACTGGGCAAACCAACTGAGGAAGCGTGTACCAGAAATTAAAAGACCCATTGTCCGCAGAAATCCGCGAACCAGCAAAACATCCGCGATATATATTGAAATATGCTTACATATAAAATCCGCGATAGAGTGAAGCTGCGAAAGTCGAAGCGTGATATAGCGAGGGATTACTGTGTGTGTGTGTGTGTATCTGCCAGGGTGTGTGTTTGCCAGCAACAAAGTCCAATCCCCAAACTGTTTTTTTTTTTTTTTTTTGATGCCGTCTCCGGTAGTCAATTCCCTTCGGACTTTTAAGTACGTGTATGACATTAAATGTTTTTGTAGTTGGTAGAATAGTGGTGTGCCATGGGATTTTTTGAGTTACAAGAAGTGTTCCACCACAGAAAAAGGTTGGAAAACACTGCTCTACATCTTTGTTTCTAGTACGGAAAAAGTTCTCTGTAGCTGCTATCTTTACTATACACTGTCATAGTGCATTACTTGGGAGGTTACTGCTGCATTCTTTACATAAATTACTGAAGATACTGTAAACTGGAATAATGGGTGGGAATAATCATTACATTTCTATTTTATAAAATTCTGTCATTATATTAGGGCAGTCAGCACTGTAAGCTACCTGACAAGACTTATTTTCTTTTTAGTGCCACTCAAAGATAACTTATTTTGCACTTAGGTAGCATGACACTGATTTGATCTTCTAAACGTGGAGTTAAAAAAGAAAAAAAAGAGTTCAATTATTATCTTTGTGACTTTTCACTAGCATTGCACCGGGACTGCCACAACAATCCCTTTTATCTAACACTCACACCCACCGGGAGTGCTTCCAGTAATATGCTGCTGCAGCTCCGAAGCACTTCCAGGTGAGGTTGGAGTGGCATGGAATAGGGTCTCTCAAATCCTGCATTTATCCAAGCGGCCCCCATGGGATCCAGCAGGACTGTCCCCTTGGACTACAATACCAGAATACCCTGTACGCTGTCTCTCTCTGTCCTTCCATCCTAATGCCATCCCTCACATACATATTATATATCATATATATCATATATCATGACATACCCAGACAGTTCTTACAATTTATTGCTATTCAGCATTAATCACAATAGATTTAATTTGCTTCTGGTTTTTTGACACTGATCAACAGAAAATGACTCCTTAATATCATTGTGAAAACAGAGGAGCACTGAATGTGTATGTATAGCTATTCTAGAAAAAGAGATACTTGCAGCCTAAAGAAATTATAGTCATGTTAAAACTTGTGTTACCAGGTTATCTCTGATCTCAAAAAGCTACCAGTAAAAAGGAACTAGACGAAACACAAGAGACACAGTTTAGGCACCCTTATATAATATGAGAGGCGTCTGATTTACTTGAGAAGGAAATCAGAAAATGCTCTAATGGCTTTAATCCCTACATGGAATAGGAAAAAATAACAACATTCTCAAACATGTCTTATCCAAATCTTCAGCAGAGGTCTGCTGCCGACTTTGACTACAGCCTTTTCAAATACTGTTTTAATTGACCCTCATCTGAAATAAATATAGCTTAATAAATCTAGATAAATAAAAGCATAGAAGGCAAGGTCATGTATATAGTCATATTTGGGAGATACATAATAATGAACGAGGTCTATCAAAGTATGGAACACACAGAACACAGAAAGCTTTATGATCACCTCAAGAGGGTGGTGACATGTTGCATTTAGCTTGAACTTACAAATAAGAATTTCAATGTACTCTATACACATGATAATATTGATACTACTCACCCTATAAAGGCCCATTTATACTCGGGCATAGACAGCTGCAGATAAGGTCACGCACACTGGATGTGCACCGTGGCCTGTTCATATAGTTCAAGCATTCTGTGCTCAACACTGCATGGTGGCTGAATCCCTCAGCTTTTCCCAAAAGGTTTTTCTTTGCCTTTAGAGTACATATCAATCTCGTAGATTTTTTCATTTCTGACCACATAAACTTTAATCTATGTACTGTGCCTGAATGATTTCTCACCATGAAAGTGTGGATATTTGTTCTTTTACTGTTGGGATTGTACAGGTCTGGGTTGCAAAACTTCACGCAACTGTTCCTTGAATGAGCCTGTTTTCTTGTCCAGTGCATACGCCGTTGACATGTACATGTTCCACAGGGCCATACAGTTGCAAAACTCTGGAGGCCCGTGGTTGTAAACGCGAGGGTCTGCATGATGGGAATAATTTATGTCACATGCACTGTAGTGGACATTCGCAGTGATGCAAATGTGCTCAGTATAAACAGGCCTTAAGCAAGTGTGGATCAGTATGCCCTGTTCAATGTTCGCTCCATCCTTGCACTGATCCCTACAACATCTGAATTCAATGACCAGGTTAAAAAATGTGAATATTTCAAGTTTTGAGCCTCCTTAAATGTTTTTACACTTACAAAAGACAAAAACTGTAAATTGCATTATAAGCTAAAAGGTTAGTTGTCAAAAACAAAAAAAAAACTGGTAGTTTTTACTAGAGAGGAAACATACTGAAATGTTTTTCTACATGGTGGCTGGTTTTACAAAAGACGAAAAAAAAAATAAACAGTTAAGTTAAAGAATGAAATATGAAGTAAACTCGGAACAGAAGAATACTATGACCCATGTTTCAGGGAAACACTAAATCTGTTTCACACATGTACTGTTGGGCTACTACTCACAGATGTGCTGTGACTTACTACAAAATGCGTGGGGCTCACCACCATTCACATTATTAAGAACACATTGCAAGGGCTCCCAACAAATAAACATCTTTATGATAACAAAACACATATTAAAGTAAGAGCACACATGGCTTGAGAGTACTGCTTATAGTCTACAGCTACTAAGTGCTGTGTGGAAACCAAAATGCAGAGCAAAAAGCTTAAAACATATAAACAAGGTAAGTGAGCTTACCAGCTGAAAGTTCAAACGCATCAGGCTTAGTATTTACGGAGCAGGGAAGGAGATTAATGAGCACATAAATTTCAGAAAATATGGCAATATGTCCAATTACAGGATTAACTAAAACATTACATAATAAGACAAAGCCTTATCCTGCTTTCTTATTAACTTACACTTTTTCCTTTTGCAAATGCAGATAAAATAGTGTTGCTCTAACATCTTTCCAATAAAAAGGGCAACTATTCATATTATCTGTAACTTACATTTATTTGTTGCTCTCTATTCACAATGATTGATTTCTGAATTTCCCCATGGGATTAATAGGGTGATGTACCGTGTTAGCCATTACACCCATGGGATTAATAAAATTAATATAATCTAATTTAATCTAATCTAATCATATTTTCTGCACTTATTGTCATTGAGTTATTTTCTAAAGATCTTACTTATAGAAGCATTAAAACTCATTTCTTTTCTGTGTTCAGTAATGCAGTAATTATTCACTTGCACAAAGGCCTGAAAGTGCACTTAGCTGCCGAAATGTCCACCATGCCGAAGCAGGTAGTAATCCTTCTCAAGGGCTTCCATGGGCTCATAAACTTCTTCCTTTTCTCCTGGCTCTTCAAACCCCCCCCCCAAAATTTTCTATTAATTCATACAACAAGAGTAGTATATATAGACTTTTTGGAATGAATGTTCTAGTTTTTCAAAAATGAAGGCATGCCACACCCTAAGTAGACATTCTGACAGTTAAACTAGCAGTTTTTTCATTTGGTTGACACGGCATGAATTAAGACCAAAATCACAGATTTCTGGCACATAACAACAATGCACTAACAAAGGTCACATTCCTTTTAACTAATACATTTTTTATTTTTCTTTATTAAACAGTGTAATTAATTTCTTTGGAATAAAACAGGGATGTACTGATATACAGTATAAATTCTGGACTGATATTAACTTTGTGTAACGAACCAATTCAGACATTGATGTCAATATTTGTTGTCTGAAATTCTGTACACTTCCTTCATACACACAAATGATTGCAGACTGCTTAAATAAGGAAGACATTTATTTTTTTCTTTAATATTTTTAAAATTTGCCAATTATCTTAGTTTCAGGAACAAAATACAAGTAACATACTCCCTAACTCATTCTATGGTATTTTTACATTTTTAATGGGAATGTGGTGCACTGCAGTCATGAAAACCAAAGCAATGCTTTTAGGTTTCCTTGACTGAAAGTACTTAACTCAAGTAATAAATTAACTATAAAAAACTACAAATAAGGCTTTATTGTTTAATACACTTTGAGGTAAGCAGTGTACGTGTCTTGATGGTCCTTTTAATATGACCTATTAAATCCACATTATAATTTTAATCTTATACTAGCTTAACAGAACATTAGACGCAACAGCACATCATGCTTTCTATGGAGCGAGGGCTGTCATATCAGACGGGTTAATAAAGCTGTAAGCGCCAAAGAAGGATAAGAAAGCAGATATAAAAAAAACCCAAAACTTTTACGCTTACATGCTTGTATGTATACATTTAACTGGTATGGTTAAATATTTGAATATATATACTTATACTCTTTTTAACTCCTTAATGAGTTAATAACATATTTAAGAAGAAAATGCTTCCGTATACGCAATATTTTGAGTAATCACCGTTCATCCATTTCCCAACCCGCTGAATTCCGAACACAGGGTTACGGGGGTCTGCTGGAGCCAATCCCAGTCAACACAGGGCGCAAGGTAGGGAACCAATCCCGGGCAGGGCGCCAACCCACCACAGGACACACACACACACACACACACCAAGCACACACTAGGACCAATTTAGAATCGCTAATCAACCTAACCTGCATGTCTTTGGACTGTGGGAGGAAACCGGTTCACCCAGAGGAAACCCACGCAGACACGGGGAGAACATGCAAACTCCACACAGGGAGGGTAATCACTGTCGTCACTGGGAAATTAGTTTTTCTTGCTTTTCTGTATTAAAAACTTTTTACATTAATTTTTATTTTTGAGGTTGTTTTAGACCAAGTAACAAATGCTTGTCCATGTGTAAAAACTGCCAACAATAAATAAATATGAAAAATATCTAAGGTTTTGCTCAGCAATAAAGATGTAGGAAAAGGCACAGACAAAGGCAGTATTACGGTCATAAGCACATACACTTATATCAGTCTTAAAATCTGTATTTACAAGGATATCCAAATTGAAGCTTCTGGTGTTTATTTATTACTTATCTACATTATCACTGCATTCATTTCCAAATGTTGTGTGATGTGTTCATTTACGGATGTTGCATAGCTTTATGCTATTTGCTGCTTGGGAACATACCAGCAAAATTCCAATTTGTGAATTCTAGAGTGTCATCTGTACAGCAGATATTAGGAAATTCTGTATACTGCTGTTTTGTGGTTGTTGGTATGTATGGGGAAAATGACTACACTACATACTTATATTTGAATTTTTAGAGCAGACTATGCAGTGTTTCATGAACAGTCTTGCTTTGGCATACTTAATATCACCATATTGAAAGTAATTATGATATTATAGTCGTCACTTATTTTTTTATTCCATTACTGGCTAATACCAATATGATAACCACTTTATTGGTCATCTCTTTCTTTTAACATTGTTGTCTGTATACTTACTGCATATGGTCCTACTTCACAATTAGTAGTTTTGTAATTTGCAATGACAGACCTTTTGAAAGTTACTAACTGAATCCTTGCTGCTAAGAACTCCCAGCAGCTTGCCTGTTTGGAAACTTTTCGATTACCCAACCATTCATCACCCAATGCTGTGAGCAGTGCCTTTGTACAAATATTTAGTAATTTCCCTAAGCATTTCTTAAGTTTAACTCAATAAACATTTTCATGTTGCCATTACAAGAGTATAACAGTTTGAATTATTTGAATGTTTCCAAAAGGATAACAGAACTTTTAGTTTTGTCAATCTCTCTGAACTAAACTGAAGCAGTTTTAATAGTTTTAGAATGAGAAACATCTGATATGTTAATTTTCAATTTTGTATTTTTCAAAAAATGTTAAACAATATCTTTAAAATGATACTTATACTTTATCATTACAAAAATAAAATCTTTGGAACCAGTAATAATATTTGTATTATTTTCAGTTAAAAACTGTTTTTATCAAGGATATCTGGGATGTACATCAATTAAATAGCAGAAAGAGGTGAATAATTTACATTTTGTGGTATAATAAAAAGTGACAAATTTGGAAACTACTGCAATCAATACCAAATATAACAGGACTTGCTGCGGTTTTCACAAAGGTTAACTATACTTACTAGACTTAGGCCTCCAAATCCAATATTAAAATGCCACCATCCAACCATTTTCTTATACATCTTTCTGTCAACTTAGTCCAGATTTATGGGAAAGCTGAAGACAATCCCTTTACCAATGCACTGGCCATTTGCAAAACACCAGCCAAACAATAGCAGAACAAAATTAATTTCTACAGAACTAGCTAATCACCACTCTAACGCATTTTATGAATGCAGTACAAAATTACTATTTAAGAATGAGCACAAACAAAGTTAAGCAGCAAAGTCTCATTGAAATGGTTTAATCAGGACCACTCAGTGAGTCAGTGTTGGTACACTAGTCTATATTCCATCTCTGACTGGCCACTTGCTCACGAGACACCATCAAATATGGACATCTTAAGAGGTGCAGTGGACCAGCATGATCCATTTCCAATATTTCTGTTCCTCTGCTTTGACTTGACGTTTCTCAAATTTTTAATGTGTGCAAAAATCTGAGTACATGCATCTGTTCAGGAAGAACAAAATGGTTAAATTTCCAGTTAACATTTATGCAGTATTTGGAAAACAAGAAGTTTTTTTATAGGAAATGATACAACTTCTCATAAGATACAGACCCATACTGGGTTTCTGCAGAGCAAGACTGCTAAAACGAAGCATTCTAGGAAAACTCACAGACTGCTACTGATTCAAACCACAAAGAATTAAATCACAAAGTCTACACACTACAAAGAAATACGGCTAAAGTAAGACTTTGCAGAAACTGTATGTGTTATACCACATTCCTACACACAAAAGCTTACATGAGAAATTAAAACCATGTGCAATACCCAATTATGTCAGGATGCCATAGTCATTTCTACTCCTTATGCATACAGTATTACTAGAAGGTTTGAATCAAAAATAAGTACATGGAACACTTGTATGCAATAATTTTAAATGTTAAGACTATTCCATTCTTGGGTGATTCAGGTGCACTAATTCACTGTTCATATCAAAATCATCATCTAAATCCCTTCTGCTAACTGACTGCAAAAAGTTCAGACCCTTCAAGACAAACGCAATTTTTTTTTCTTTTAAACTTAATCTTTTCTTGACTTTCCTGTCCTATTTGCAAAAGGCAATTCTGGATCTAGAATATTAAATCCTGCCTATGACAAGCTTCTAAATGGAGAATCAACAGTAGGGGAACTGTGCGTTCATGAGGAAGCAAAGACAAGGTCTGGTCTGGCACAGTAAAACATGACAGGGTTCAATGTAGAATAGTCAAAGAATAAGAGAGACTGGAAAGAACAAAAGGCACAAACCCAAATACTTAATGAAAAAGCCCTGAAGCCGGATCAATGCACAAGTAAATAATAAACAGGACCCCAAAAAATAGAACTCAAGTGCAAACACTGCTGCAGAAGATGATAGATCTGCTGGAAATGCTGCAAGTAGGAGCAGCAGTGAAAGAGGAGACGGGATAACTGACAGAACAACAGTGAACACCACAGAACAACCACTTTCTTTGTGTTACTTTGGCTTCTGCAAAGGGTAATCATTACTCTGAAACTTCACTACTCTGTCTTCATGAAAGTCCACTGAGCTTTGTGACATGATCTCATTAAACTCATAGCCTGTAATTGTTAGTCTTGTACCATTTCACACTCACCTTTGCTTTAAACCATTAGATTAGACAAATAGTTGTTTGGTGGCCAGCGTAGTCATGGGCTTTTCTCCCAAGCTAATTTCTTTATTTCAGCTCAGTCTAATTAAATAAGACGTTTTCTGTTATCCCAGTGAGAAATTTAAGCAAATTTTCAGCAAGAGTTGATTCACATGCTATAATCCTTACACCTTCTTTCATTTTAGTTCCTTTTGATTTAACTCTAAGCCCATAAGCCCATTTAAAATGAGGAGACAAAAAATACATAGTTAGCAGCTGAGTAACATTTTTATCTGTGTATTTACTATTACCGAAAAAAAAAAGATACTTCTCCATGGTGTACAAATGATACATCAAAATACTACACTGCATCAATTCTCTCAGAATCTCCAGAACTCATCATAGATAGGATCCCAATCTGCAGTGGAGCATACTCACTGAAATGGTAAAACACACAATAAGTGAGCTGATTCTAGGGCAAACTGTGAAATTAGCAATATGTATGTGGACTTTGGAAAGAAACCAGAGCTGCAATACTAAAATCATACAAACACAGAATAAACATGAAAACTACAGAAAATACCACCCGGTTAACCATGAAACCGAGGTTAGAAAAGCGTTACTTGCCACCCATAACTGGTATGTAGCAGCTCAAAGATGAATAGAAGTAAATCATGCTTGGATAGCTTTATCTACATCACATTAGTTATTTAAACCAGTGGGTGTAAAGCCTTGCATACCAACACTCACAAAGCAAAAAATGAGTCATAATGTAGGTGGTGCAGGGTACGCCATTAATATGAATGTGATCGGATTACTCCACACAAGTGCTGCCAAGAATATTTCTTCATGAGCATATGCATGAGGCACAGGCTGAAAAGAATTTTTAAACTAAATAGATGTGCATAATTAAACCAACAAAACAAAAAAATACATTGCTCCTTTTTGTATGCCTGCTGGGTAAAAAGAGGGCTACTTTACATGATTTTTCATTCTACTTTATAATTTTTTTTTATTGTTTCAGCCTTCATTTTATGCATCCAAATCCTTTTTTTTTTTTTACTTCATTTCTCAGTTTCTTCATTACTACCTTTGCAATTAAGGCATTATTTCACTATGCGTTCTGACACCAGTTCACATTAATATTTTAGGAATAAGAAACAACATGGGTTTACAAAAACAAGTCATTTAATTTTTTTCAGTTTAATTTTTTTTAACTTCATTTAATGGATGGACTTCTTTCCTTTCTTTTACAAACATATCTAAACTGTAAAGGAGGATGGCACAGCGTTGCAGTGTTTACTATGGTTGCCTCAGAGCTCCAAGAGAATGGGTTCAGAGTCTGGCTTGATCACTGCCTGTACAAAATTTGTATGCATTGCCCACATCCACATGGATTTTTCTCAGGGTACAGTGCCTCTGAAAGTGTTCACCTCCATGTAAGTCTGCACATTTTGTTGTTATACAACATTGAATTACAGTTGATTTAATTTGACCTTTTTAAACACTGATCAACAGAAAAAGACTCTTTAATATCAAAATGAAAAATAGATCCCTGCAAAGTGTTCTAAATTAATTACAAATTCAAAACACAAAATAACTGATCTCATAATCAGTTAATATGACACACCTAAATCATCACTGGTGCAGCTCATTGGTTTTAGAAATCATATAATTAGTTTAGTGGAGATCACCTATCTGGGGTTTCTGGAGATCTGATTTCACTTTGACATTAAAGAGTCTTTTTCTATTGATCAGTGTCAAAAAAAGCCAAATTAAATCCGCTGTGATCCAATGTTGTAGAACACAAAAATGTGTACACTTCTAGTAGGTGACTACTTTTTATATCCTAAATGTATTTTTCAGACTGGTGGATTTGTAGCCTGTTAAAGTTTGGTTTTCTCCTTGCACACAATGCTGCCAGGGGAGATTCTAGTCTCCTATTATCTCTACAGTATACTTGTATTAAACAGGTTTGAAATTTGACAAATGTTGCAAAAGAGAAATATTTTATCAATCTGGGAATAAGTTACAAAATGTTAAAAATTATTCAAACCTCACATATAGTAGTCTCTTTGGATACTGAACAAGAATGAAGATCTAATTCTAAAGCTGTTCTCTGGCCAACTATGACTGCATAGCATTTGGCCCACCCAACACATTCATTCATTCTGGCAAAGATTCCCTCTGCTCTGTTGCTAATTTTCCTTGTTCATACATACAACTAGCTGCTTGGGTAGATTTCTTCAAATAGGAGAAAAAACAGGTTCTGTATATAAACTAATGAGATTAGATTATATAAATGTTATTAATCCCCAAGGGATAATTCAGATGCATACAGCAGCAGAAACATAAAAAACAATGATACAGACTCGCAGTTAATAATAATAATAATAATACATGTTATTTAATAGGCACCTTCCATAACACTCAAGGTCGTCTTACAAAGATCTAAGAAGAGTAAAAAAAAAAAGATGAAAACAAACAGAACAATAAAATCAAATAGCAATAAGGAAACAAAAGTAGTAAAAACATCAATGATAGCTGGCTGTAACAGTAGCAAAATCATAGTTGGTATGCCAGTTGGAAAAGATATGTTTTGAGAGCAGTTTTAAATTGTGCTATTGAGTCCAGTTGACAGATGCAAGAGGAAAGAGAATTCCAGAGTTGAGGGGCACTATGAAGAATGCTATGCATTTTGGCACTCTAAGGGAGCTCATCAATATTCATGAGTGGGGTGGAGCCTCCAACTAAAAACACAATGGCTAACGAAAAGACATAAAGGCAGTTGTAGAACAAACTGAAGCTGATCTATTGCTCAAATCAAGCACTAGTGAGGACGATGTGAACTGGTCATCAGACGCTGACATGGAAAATGAAACTGATGCATAACATGTTATACTATGCAACCAAAGTGCTGTGATATGCCTTGTTGAATTTGGTCATGTAAAGCTTCAGCGTAGTGTTACAGCAACTGTGTAACAAATATGTCAAATAACTGTGATGAAGTGCAAGGACAAGCAAAGTGTTAGCTCCCTAAGCAATGTTCACAATGCGGTAACTGTCAATGTTTAAATCAGGGAAAATGTGGACATCACTAAGCCTCACGCTGTGGTTGTCTACAATAACACACTGACATTTTACCCTCTCATATGCAAGCAACAGAAATCAGAAAGGTGCGCAAAGAAACAGGATTTTAGTGTCCCAATTGGAACATCAGGATGCGTGTTGGTGACTGTCCCAAAACATATCACACAAAAGACATGTACTAAATCTGCATCGGTGCACACTAAACATAACCTTTTCTAATGTATTTTTATTATGTGGAGCTTTCTGTTACATGTCTTCTTCTTCTTTCGGCTGCTCCCATTAGGGGTTGCCACAGCAGATCATCTTCTTCCATATCTTTCTGTCCTCTGCATCTTGCTCTGTTACACCCATCACCTGCATGTCCTCTCTCACCACATCCATAAACCTTCGCTTAGGCCTTCCTCTTTTCCTCTTCCCAGGCAGCTCTATCCTTAGTATCCTTCTCCCAATACACCCAGCATCTCTCCTCTGCACATGTCCAAAGCAATGCAATCTCGCCTCTCTGACTGTCTCCCAACCATCCAACTTGAGCTGATCCTCTAATGTACTAATTTCTAATCCTATCCATCCTCGTCACACCCGATGCAAATCTTAGCATCTTTAACTCTGCTACTTCCAGCTCTGTCTCCTGCTTTCTGGTCAGGGTGACTGTCTCCAACCCACATAACATAGCTGGTCTCACTACTGTCCTGTAGTTTCTTGCTGAAAGAAATTCAATGTTTTTGGCTCATTTTCCCTAAACAAAATGTTAAGGAGGCAAAACAGTTATAAAGCAATAAGCACATTACAATGCAGGAAGACTGAGTTCTTAACTCAGCTTGGTCATAGACTTTTCTCCAATAGCACAGTTCAGGTTCTCTGGTTCCCTGGAACATCCCAAAGTAATGAACATTAGTTTGATTGGCAACCTTTAACTGGCATTGTGTAAGAGTGGAGCAACGTACAGTATATGTGTATGAGAATATGCCCTGTAATGAACCGATGCCCTGTTCACAGGCTGGTTCTTGTCTTATACCCAGTTTTGCTTGGGGTTGGCTCCAGCATCTTGCATCATGAAATTTAGATGAAGTGGTTCTAGTAAATAGATGGACGGATTACCCTAACAAATTTGACAGCAATCCATAATAAGTAGTAGGAATCAATGAAAACTTAAAGCCTAAACCTTGGAAGGAAGTGTGACCTGCCTTGCATCCATTACTTCAGTAAAAGGAGCCAGCTTCCATAAACTTTTAAACAGAGCAAAGTAGATGGATAGACAAAGGAGGTCTCCTGAAACAGTGAAATATGTACAAAAACAAAAAAAAAAACCCAGAGAATTGTTACACTATGTACAATTAGTACAGTGGAAGATTATTGCTTTTAAAAGGCATGCTTGTGTTTGTAAACTGATATTTGGTAACTTTATGGTAATGGAAAATAGACACCAGACTAACCATGGGAGCATCAGATGCATGCCTGAGAGACTCCATGTCTCATCTTTCAAATACAAACAGGAGATGCATCTTTTTTCTGATGCCTCCATTGACTGAATTTTTTCTTCATTAATCTTTTGACATTCCATTACCTGGTTACTTATCCTCACTTGTTTGCCTTTGTCCATTGCACCATCCATGCTGTGCTGACCCACTATTAGGTCTAACTGTTCTTCCAAGAATTCGAACACAGAGTTTCATGTCTGTTTTAAAGTAGAAAGGCAGAGACCAACAGCTTGTTTGTGTGGGCATGTAGGAAGGTTAATGATTGAGATACAAGATTATTTTGCCATCAAACTGAAAGCATACTAGGGGGTACCAGACACACCTCACTGGCTATAGCAGGCAACCCTGCTGATGTTTGCAGAAACAACAATATCAAAAAAGCAGAATAGCGCCACTACACAAAAAAGCATATAGAGCGAGAAGCAACTCTGTGGTCAGGAAGGAGCTGATGGAGGAAAGCATAACTTGTATGCAACAACACAAGGGCAACTGCCTGTCAACTAACATAGGACTCCAACCATGGTGCCAAAAGAGGCACACCACAATAGGAAACTCATTGTACATTCGTAGCAGATGAGGTAACAGACTTTCTCTCCTGTTGGCGAGAAACACCACACTAGACTGGCTATGCGACACAAGTGCTGGACAATGGAAGGCTGGAAAATGATCCATCCAACTGACCATGACTGGATGACCAGAGTATGGGTAAGGCCTAAAAGTCAATGGTTCCATCTTGATACAGCACTGTGATGGCAAGCTCTGCTCATCTTATACTGTACAATATTTAGGGAGCCAATTATTAAATGTTGTAGAATGTTTGCACATCATTGCCAATTAAGAGTATCCCTTCTTGGAAGCACAGTGGCCATTCACCCAGAATGAAGCCCAGTGCTTCAAGGCAAGGGAAGCCAAGGAATGGTTCCTGGAAAATGACAGTGAATTTAGCTAAATGCAACTTCTCCAGTCACCATTCTCAGTCCAGTGAGACATCTGTGGGATGAGAAGGAGCTAATGTTCATAAAACATGGCTGCCATTGCAGTAAACCTACAGCCAGCATCACTACATTACACTGCCTTGAATATTTCACAATTTTCATTTTTGTAGAAAATTAAGGAACCAACACTGTGAGACAAGTTGTGTTTTTTACAATTTGATGTAATTTCTATAAAACAGGAGAAGAGAGGAAACAATGTGGTTTTGCTTAACATCCTGTTTATTAATAGCTGTGTTCCACTTGAACCAAGGATCAGACTTATTCTTATGGAACTTGAAGTATTCAATGAGCATGAACTACAAACAGATCAGTATATTTCCAGTGCATAACAGTCACCCGTTTAATTTCTTTAATATTATTATAATAATCTATAAATATTTTCATCCAACACTTCAATTTAACTTTTTATCATCTATAAATATGAACGGTACACACAATGATGGAAGGAGCAGCCAGCTAAGACAAATGTTTACATTCCCTAGGTGCCAGTTTATCCATCCCTCTATTAAAATTACAGAACATTTTCAATTCTACTTGATCCAATTTGGGTTCACAGGACAGTGGTTTCTATGCCAGCAGCACCTGGCAAAAAGCATGAATAATGTTCTCCTAGGAGCATCATGTCCAAGGCAGAACTCAACTCTGGATGAGTGGCAATTTGTCATTAAATACCACTTCACATGCTTTAATTAATAGTTGAGCAATGTGCCTTACTTACAGTATCTGAAATTATTCATATACCTTCTTTGTTTCCTATTTTTAGAGGCATCACTCCCCTCTGGTCAGAAGAAAATGGCAAAAAATGAAGATTCATGAATTGCCTTACTAAATGACAGCCCAGCAGCAGCAGTTAACAGGCAAGTTAGTAGAGTAGAAAAAACACACATATACTGTATGAAATCTGCTCTTTTTTTGTTTCACTTCTAAGCATTACAGATCTAATGTCCTGGGTTTATATCCCGCACTAGGCTCCTGTCTGTGTGAAGTTTTTACATTTTCCCTTGGCTTCATGGGTTGACTCCCCCCACAACATCTCAAAGACTTGTGTTTAATTTTTATGGTTCATTATACATTGTGAGTGTGACTTGTGGGTATATGTTACAAACACGTATTCAGTGGAATAGGACCCAGTCCAGGATTGGCTTATGCCTTGCACCTGACACACAAGGGGCCTAATGTATAAAAGGTGCATACATACAAAAATGTTGCGTATGCCTATTTCCACGCTCACTTTGAGATGTATAAAAACGAAACTTGGTGTAACGCAAGTTTCTGCACAGTTCTGCAAACTGTCGGCACCCAGCGTCAAAGCAGTGCTACTATTTCTGTGTCATTTCCCGTTCTTTTTTAGATTTATGTCCATGGCGTGGCTTTAATCAAATACACTGAAATTAATTGCATATCGTTTACAAACTTAAGGCACTTGATTGTAATCATTCTGTAACAATGGTGCACAGAATAGCCAAATTATTCCAAATACCATAGCTGTTTTAGCGCTGTTACTCTCAGTGCACCATTAAAAGTATTTTAACCCATAGTATCTATGTGTGATCTAAGTGATCGGAAAGCTCTTCAGCGGTTTGTATTGAGAGAGCATAGGATTATCGGGATACAGCTTCCAGCCCTGGAGGACATTTATAGCACATGCTGCCTCAGGAAAGCCACCAGCATCTTCATGAATTCTACTAACCCATGCCACAGTCTATTTGAACTTCTGCCATCTGGCAACAGAAACAGCTTCATCCCAAGAACTATAAACACACCCAATCAGTCCATCAAGTGCTCCCCATAGAACTGTTCATACTTATAATTACAATTAGATCACTGTAAATTTGCACTACAACTGTAATATTGCACAACCTGAGCCACTTTATAAATATGCACTGTCTGCATTATACGCTTCTAAATCAATTTAGATTACCAAGAGCTATCCTCTTGGAGCTGTATGCTGTTAGAATGCTAGGATGTATACATGATATCATTTTTATGATGAAATTCATTAAAGTATATATATATATCATTTTACAGATAAATTGTTAACGTCATTTAAATAATGTATACTGTTAATAATTAAACATGTGGAGGCACAGTAGTGCAGCGGTAAGATGAGCTGGCACCCCCTTCAGGGGTTGTTCCTACCTGTGCTGTATGCTTGCAGGGACTGGCTTGACTTTAACTTATGTGTACCTACCTTTACACTAGTTGTGATCACTAAATTGGAAGTCAAATAGCAGCCAGTCATTGCCTAGCAATGTAAAGTATAATATTAATCCACTCATTCATTTAATTAAACCACATAATCTTATTTTAAGACTGAGCCTATGGCAGCCAAGCAGACCTCACGAGACAAAAACCAATTCCAGACATGGTGCGAGTCCATCACACTGCACATTCACAAACACATCCATGCCTCTGCCTGTGCAACTATGCTATAGTTTTTGCACAAGTTTTCAACTAATGGGAGCAAAGAAACAAGGATAAGGAGTACATCAAGCAAGCCAATTTGTCTTTTGTATTGTGTCACCATATTACACTGCTCTGTACAAACTTACATTGGAGAATACCCAAGAGATGGTGGGCAGCCAATTGACTGCACTCTTCAGAACTGTGACCATATCTGACAGACTGTGGACTCCCCGGGGATGCTAATAACTGGAATTTTGTTTTCCCCTCCTCCAGTGTCAACTGGCCATAGTTCAAACATAATTTTATGGGCAGATATTGTTAAGATCTATTTATGTTAATCAGCTTGGAATTGTTTTGTGTTACTCTGTGTTTAAATAAATCTTTATTTTCAGTGGTATGCATTATATAATCAGTAACTTGTTTGTAATAGCATTTACCTGTGAAATTGTTACTCTGGGCCTGCACTGAGTGAAAAGCAATATACAAAAATAAACTGAATTGAGGTGAATATTATTAAAACTTATTACAGTCATGTACTTTGATACACACCAATCAGCCACAACATTAAAACCATTGACAACTAAGGCAAATAACATTGATTATCTCGATACAATGGCACCTGTCAATGGGTTGGGATATGTTAGGCAGACAGTGAACATTCAGTTCTTGAAGGTGAAGTGTTAGAAATAGGAAAAATGGGAAAGCATAAGCATCTGTGCGACTTTGATTAGGGCTAAATTATGATGGCTAAACAACTGAGTCAGAGCATCTCTAAAATGTCAGGCCTTGTGGGGTGTATGCAGTGGATATAACCTACAAAAAGTGGTCCAAGGAAGGGCAATCAGTGAACTGGCGACAACGTCATGGGTGCCCAAGACTCATTGATGTGTATGTTGATCGAGGACTAACCTGTCTGGTCTGATCCCACAAAAGAGCTACTGTAGCACAAGTTGCTGAAAAACTTAATGCTGGCCATGAAAGAAAGTTGTCATGACACAATGCATTGCAGCTTCCTGTGTATGGGCCGTAAACAGGTCCAAATAGCTCTATACTGCCAAAGATGCCTATAATGGGTACATGCATGTCAGAACTGCACCATGGAGCAATGAAAAGAAGTTGGTTGGGTCAGATGAAACACATTTTCTTTCAGATCATGTGGGCAGCCAGATGAATGGGGATGAGATGGCAGCAGGATACACTATGGAAAGAAGGTAAGCCAGTGCAGGGAGTGTGATGTTCTGAACAATGCTTTGCTAGGGAACCTTGAGTCCTGTGGATGTTACTTTGAAGCATACCTAAAGATTGTTACACACTATGTACACCACTTTATGGCAAAAGCATTTCCTGATGGCAGTGGCCTCTTTCACCAGGATAATTCATCCCGTTACACAACAAAAATTGTTTAGGAATGGTTTGAGGAGCATGATAAAATGTTGACTTGGCCCCAAAATTGCCCAGAACTCAATCTGATTGAGCATCTGCAGGATGTGCTGGAAAAACAAATCCAATCCATTAAGGCCCCACTTTACAAATTACAGAACTTAAAGGATGTGCTGTTAATGTATTGCTACCAGATTCAGAGGTCTTGTAGAGTCCATGCCTGAATGGATCAGAGATGTTTTAGTGGCATAAGGGGGACAGTAGGAGCAGAATTCTGGAGCTGAGGCTAGGGATCTGCGCCAGCAATTGGAAGGTTGCCGGTTCAAATCCCGTAAATGCCAGAAGTGACTCTAGTCCATTGAGCCCTTGAGCAAGGCCCTTAACCTGTAAGTGCTCCATCCTGAGTATGACGTTAATCTGCATCCAGGCCTGCAAGCAGGTCACCCAACTTATAAGGAAAACTTGGGAGTTGGGCGCAGGATTGGCACTCCAGCCACCATAAAAAAACCACACACTGTTCCAGAGTGGTGCTGAGACGTCACCCACTACACTCGGGTCCCAATCCAGGTGGTTTTTCTCTCTCTCAGGGGAATCTACACAAAATTAGGCAGGTTTTAATGTTGTGGCTGGTCTGTGTATATCATGACTCCAGATAATGCTGCTGTAATATTTATATTTTTCTCTTCTGCTATCTGCAGTTATTTTTGGTAAAACTGAAAGTATTGTTTCATGATAACAGAGTTCACAGTGTACTCGCACCTTCCTGTTGAAAATGAATGGATGCACTGATTTTGACACTGGAAATAAATAAATAAATAAAAAAACACAAAAAATAAATAATTTTGTTGCACAGTAGTATTAGCCTGCTAAATGTTCTCTGTCCATTTTTATATAATTTTACTAATGAAAACAGAGTATTCAATAGCAAAGACCTGATAGCTTATATTGTCTTCTTTTTACATATCAAATTTAAAAATGTAAACAATATCTCAACCTCTTTATAAAACCAATAAAGTACAATTTACTCAAGATATTCTTACCAATTGGTTACATTTGAAGTGTCATACAAAGGCTTAGTGAGCCACATTTAGAGTTATAGTGATAATACTTGTATCCTTTAAAACAAAACAGAAGGTAGAAATAAATTACATCTAAAAAATGTGTTATACTTAATAGAAAATTCACATTCATTTTCATGATATGGTGACCTGATTGCTAAAAAGCATAAAGAAGAAAGTCCACTTTTAAAAAAAGCTTTTTTTTGTGCAAATCCGATAACCAGTTTACTAGGGAAAAATACAAATGTTGGCAAGGCACAGTGAACTCAAATGGTTGAACACTATCAGACACCAGAATCTCGCCTTCTTCTTCATGTTTGTTTTCCTTCTTCCTTCAAAATACCGGTCTAAAATGTACAAACCGAAGATAAGCTTGGAAGGAAACTATGTCAAGGACAGCAAATAGACATAACAGATCCTGCCTGCAAAAATTGAGAAGCATGTACTAAAGTTTTCTTTCCCCCTTTTACCTGGTGTATTTCTTTTTTATTCTGTTAAAGATTTTGATTTGGCACCTGTTTTGGGTAAGGAGCACTTCTTAACTTTTGTTACTACTATTGCCCTCAATCCCAGCAATTTCAAAGTGCACAAAGAAATTCAAAAGGGAAAGTAAACACAGCAAAATTAAATACCTTGTTAAAAAAACTGTGTCGTTTTTATCTTTAAAAAAAATGACTTAACTGCTGCTCCCACCTTCTCCCATGCTTCGAATCGCTTTCTTTCTATTGCTGGTCACCATTTTTGTCATCTGCCTCTCATTTCCAAAGTTCAAACTCCCCAACAACATCCATAATTATGGGTCACATTGACACATACTGTAACTTGGCGACCTGGTCACATGTGTCATGACTTACACTTGATGCTTTGGAATTCTAGTCTCAAATATTCTTAGTTAAAGGGCCAAGCATGTAAGGGCTCTAGCCCATAAGATGGAGGATTCGTGGATGATAAGCACCATTATTCCAGAAGGTGTTCAAGGTGTTTTGCCAAAATGTATAAAATTTATCTCACAGGACAGCCACTATATAATTAAATTAAACTGTCACTACAATAAGTTGTTAACTTATGATCCAAATATGATAATCTAGATTGTTTTTAGAAGCATTTTTACCATGTATAACAAGCTTGATCCTCAGTATTCAGTTAAATTATGCCTATAATTTTTTTAATCCATTAAATTTTTAAAATTATTCCCAAAATTTGATAAACTATGGAATTTTGCTCTTTAAAATGCAGAAAACTAATAATAACAAGATAACACCATATCCTCAAGCCTAATTCATCCATTTGAGCAGAAGGAAGCAAATCTGGATGGGGTAGCAGCCAATCATGAAGTGTTTGTGTGTAGTACATTAACCAACCATGGACATGGTTCGAACTGATCACAGGACAAGCTCCCTTACTCAACTACACTTCCTTACACTGGGCCTACCATCTTACTTTGTATATGTTTGGGCTGTAAGCAGATAACTAAAGAACTCCCTAAAAACCTCAGAAGACAAGTGCCTATACTTCAATATGAAACAAGCACTTTTTAGCTGGGAACATTAGAACAATGTTGACAAGAACAGACCATTCAGCCCAACAAAGCTGGGCAATCCTATTCACCTATTTTTTTCAAAACAACACTGAGTCAAGGTCCCTAAAATACCACTGTCCACCATACTGCTGGGCATATTTAATGGATTCAAGTGACAAAAGGGGATGTAGACAAATAGATTTTCCCTCCCAGTGCCACCTTCTTCCAATTTTGTGTCTTCCCACACCATCCTTACCACATCAACGACTTCTACCACATAAACTGGAATGGCCAGTGACAAGTCCACCTCTGACCATCAGTGTGGATTGTTCATAACTAAAGACCAAGTAAGGAGATGATGGAGGAAGCTACACACAGGAAAAGCAGCGGGACCAGATGGAGTTAGTCCTTGAGTTCTGAAGGCCTATGCTGACCAACATTGTGGTGTCCTCCGTCACCTATTCAGAAAGTGCCTCTGTTGTAGAAAACATCCTGCATTGTTCCTGTTCCAAAGAAGGCAGGCGCTTCTTCACCTAATGACTATAGACTGTGGCACTTGCGTCTCACATCACGAAGACCTTTGAGAGGCTGATCCTGGACTATACGAGTCCTTTTGTGGTAGACTACCTGGACCCACTGCAGTTTGCCTATCGGACAAAGATTGAAATGGAGGATGCAATTATCTCTCTGTTCCATAAGATTTATTCTCTGTTCCACAAAATTTATTTTCAGCTGGACAAAGCTGACAACACTGTGAGGATTATGTTTTTTGATTTCTCTAGTGCCTTCAATACCATCTAGCCATCCCTGCTAAGGAGTAAGCTCAGAGATATGCAGATGGTTGAGCCAATGGTGTCCATGATAATGGACTATCTGTCGGGCAGACTGCAGTTTGTGAAACTCAAGGACAGTGTTTCTGAAATGGATGTGAGCAACACTGAAACACTACAAGGAACAGTCCTGTCTCCTTTTCTCTTCACTCTGTACACCTCCAACTATAAATATAACACCAGGTCATATCACTTGCAGAAATTCTCAGATGATTGTACACTTATAGGGTGTATCGATAAGAAAGATGAGACAAAGTATAGGAGTCAGATTGAGAACATTGTTTCTTGGTGCAAAGTAAATTGTCTGCACCTTAACATCAGCAAAACCAAGGAACTGGTTATTGTCTTTCACCACACCAAAAGAACCTTTATGTCCAGTCACTGTTCAGTACGTGGAAGTAGAGGTGGTGCACTCCTACAAGTACTTGGGAGTCCACATCAATGACAGGTTGGACTGCTCGCAGAACACAGAGGATCTAATTTATATAAGAAAGGGCAAAGGAGGCTCTTTTTTATTAGGAGTCTTTTTGTAATATAGAGATCAAAACCTGCACACAGTACTCCAGATAAGGCCTCACTAATGCACAACATAGGTAAATTATAACTTTCCTTGACTTCTACTCAACATATAATGCTAAATAACCTAACATTTACCTATTCCACCAGCTACCATAATTTGCTCTGTAAAATTAGAATTGGGAGTCAGAGATTAACTTAACTGACCATCATTATTCTGTAGTTCAGGTTTCACCACAGTATAGCAAAGTGGCATCGTGGAAAGCACCGATTACAAGCCCAATCACATTGTGGAGTTTACATTTTTTAATGTTCACGTGGATCTTCCCCAGGTACACATCTTTTCCTTTGCATACAAAGTGCATGTTAAGTTAACCACTACCAACAACTGGCCTGGAACAAATGAAAGTGACTTATCGGTGATGGTTGGAATAGTTTCACAGTCTGGTTTGGTTCCTGCATTACACTTTGTGGAAAGTTATGTATGATAATGAGCATCTTTCAAGCATTTTGTGTCTGCTACAGATATATATTTTTAAAAGTGCTAATACCAAGGATCCCCCCAGGATTAAATGGTAGGTAGAAAGTGGCCTGGAAAGCCCAGGATTGACACTTCACAACACCCAGCAATACATGAAAAAACATGACAAATGCTTTACATGATATGCCCCACAGTTACTTACACACGTAAGTCAGGATATTGCTAAGTTAATGGGCTTACTTGGTATCAGATGGGATTTGACCTCGAAGCCATACATCTATAAGCACATTATTACTTGGCAAGCAATCAGCCAGTCCAGGTACTTAAAAAAAAGGAAATGAATGATTTTGCTAGCTCTGATAAGTAATTTTATTGCATTCTACATTGTTTATATTTACAAATGTACAGTGATGGGGTGCTGGGCTGGAAACAGATTTCCAAAATTAAAACATGAACAGGACTGGTCAGGAGAGGCAGAGGTCCTGAACAAAATCTCCAAGGAAAAGTAAAAAAAAAAACTCACTAGGAAATGAAGAAGTAACAATACAGGAGCTACTGGAGACAGCAAACCTGGTTCATGATGTCTTTAAAGGGAAACATAGAGGGCCCCCAGTGTGAGAGAAAATGGATGGATGGCAAAAGGCCACAAACCACTTGAACAAAAAGTGTCAGCCAACTGTTTTTAACTGGGGAAACCTGACCCATGTCATTCCATCTAGAGTAAGGCCAGGGATGACAGGCAGAGAACTGGTAGTCTTCCTTCAATTTGCTGGGAGGCAACATATGTTCCCTACTAAGAGCGTGACCATGTGATGGTCTTTAAACAGAGCTAGCTGGCTGCCTGCCAGGGCAATCCAGCCCAACAGGGGCAACTCGAGGCTAATCAGTTATGAGAGCACCATGGGCATCTAAAGTCAATTCTAGACTGATGTTCTTTTAGGTGACAACTGCACTTGACCACAGAAGTCTTTTCAAGCTTGGCAGGTGGAGAACCTGGGAAGAAGTTTAAAACATATTTTAAACAAGAGTTCACATTGAGCTTATCATAATGTTTGCACTGTTTTTTATAAATTATTATTTTTTGCCAAAATAAAAACTATTTATTAGGCATAAATATGTTACTTTCTTTAGTCACGTGAGTGTTAT
This sequence comes from Erpetoichthys calabaricus, assembly GCF_900747795.2. Classification (NCBI taxonomy): domain Eukaryota; kingdom Metazoa; phylum Chordata; class Cladistia; order Polypteriformes; family Polypteridae; genus Erpetoichthys; species Erpetoichthys calabaricus. The sequence goes on from NC_041395.2 coordinate 295,138,395, forward strand.
GCCAAAGGCTGTGAAATTACTGGACACGAAGATCTACATATAGAAACAAGTCATTCCTTTTCATCCTTCGATGGATAAAAACGCAAGTTACAATTCACAGTTTGAGTTAGTTGCTTTTACAAGTAGGCCCTAGTGGTATGATTTACTTCCATGTGATGACTTTTTCAACCCTATCTATGGGTTATAATCTTCCCTTTTGATGAATATATAGTAAAGCCAGTTCTGTATGTTAAAAAGTAGAGCATACTTCATTAATCAGTTTACTCATCCCTAAACACCACAAACAGGGATTGACTGTTAGCACCGACAGGTCTGTAAGTTAATAGTAAATCTTTACATAGGATACTGTGTTTGACAGGGGATAGCAGAGATATGAACTTCATAACAAAAATAGCATCTTAGGTTAGTTGGCGATTATTAATTGGAGTCATTGAGTGAGAGTGTGCTTGGGAATAGGTGTTGGACTGGGAGAAATAGGCCACGCTACTGATGTTACAATAGACAGTGTAAGCAGGGTAGTTGCACCAGCACCCACAATTACTGAATGGTTGCTTTTCTGCAAGGCTTTATTATTAACATGCTTACTTACTTGACAACAGAATAAAAAGTTTAATGGTGTTATCATTCCCGCAAACTCTATAATGCATCTTTTTTGGCTTATACACTTAATGTATGTCATTAATGCTGATTATTTTTTAATTGGATTTAATAAAATTTTGCATAAAGGGTGGCGTAATTTATTTTTTGCACTAGGGTCCATAAAATTCTACTTGTACTTTTCATTCGACAAGTACCTGTCCCCCGCAAACTTGACATTGATTAAGCGGGTTAGAAAGAATTATATTATCTTACATTCTGCTATTTTCAGGAAGAATGCTGTAGATCTTATGAGGCTTTAAGTGAAATGAGATACCCAAGTCACCTGGTGCTTCCATCCATCAAATTTATGCAAGTAACACCTTCCACTCCCAGCTTCGGAAAAGGTCTAGCAGATTGAGCTTATGTTTTATAGTACAGCTAAAGCAGATATAACAGAAAATAGACAAAACAAATTATTTGTGTAATTTAAGGTGTGACTTTAAGCAGCTGAGACTATCTATTGTTTATCAATCACGTAAGTGCTTACACAAAAATAGCCCACACACAGACAAAAACACCCCTCAGTAGGTTAATAAAATATGCTTTTATTTGTTAACTGAATGCATCTGAAAAGAGGTACAATACAGAATTGTAAAGCCAGTTAAGAGTGCCAATTCACTTCAAAAGGTCATATGACTACTGAATGATTTTCATGACCTGGACAATACAGTCATTAGTTGTAAGCACTAAGCAATTTCTGGAATTGCAGAGGCTTTATCCGAAATGTAACTGTTAACAATACACTCCCCCATCCCGTCTGAACAGTACACAGAGACTTCTCTCAAATCTGAATCACCGGGGTCTCTATCATTAGAATGTCTGACGCAAAAGGAAGAACTACTGATGAGGGTGCCACATGTAGTATCCTAGGAGTGCCATCCACAAGCTGTCATGAAAACACAAGCAGTCAATGCAGTGCTGTCCATCTTGGGATTAGAATTTACTTTTTCTTTTTACCATTCTAAGGTTTTCAGTAAAAAAAAGGTATCAGAATGCACAGATAATAAAAACGTTGTGGCCATTTTTTGTTTTATCCAAAATCATGATAAGTAGATTACTAACAAAAGAACTTACGTGTTATAGATTATATTGTACCCCATCAAGTTTAACTGTGTGATTTTTACTCTTTTAAAAGTGATGCTTACAAAGATTGAAAAAGCAATCTTTAAAAAGGTAAAATTGTACAAGAGGTCATTAGATTCAGAACATATAAAAAAGAAGGAAAAAAAACACAGGTTGCTTCATGCCTCAAGGTCAGGAATATCTAAAGCATGAAGCACAATAAGGAAAGAAAAGACAAGCCATTTTTATTTTATAGAATGCATTTTAGAGGTAACACCACACTGAGACACTTTATAAATACTGAAAACAACAACATTTATTTCTATAGAATATTTATTTATTTATTTTATTATTATTTTTTATTTCTATAACACATAAGGTCACTGGAAAGGGGTGTGTGGAACTCCCCATATCTCTGCAAAAGGACAAAGGTCCAAGTCTTTAGAGTCCAGGTGTCTCCTGTCTTGCTATATGGTTGCGAGACATGGATGCTATCCAGTGACCTGAGACGAGGACTGGACTCCTTCGGTATTGTGTCTCTCCGGAAAATCCTTGGGTACCGTTGGTTTGACTTTGTGTCATAGAGTCCCAAATGAGGCACATTAACTGCATTGTGAGGAAGCGTTAGTTACAGCACTATGGCCATGTGGCACGTTTCCCTGAGGGTGATCCGGCTAATAAGATCCTCATTGTTGAGGACCCGAGTGGCTGGACCAGGCCAAGAGGACACCCACATAACACCTGGCTGCGGCAGATAGAGGATAATTTCCTGAGGGTGGGACTGGACCGCGTGTCTGCCTGGGGGGTTGCCAACCAGGATCCCGAGCTGCTTTGTTGTGTGGTGGGTGGGGCAATGTGCTGTACCATTGCATGCTCCCCAACCTGACCTAACCTAACATTTTAATACTAAGGATATTATCTCAAAGTGCTTTGCAATATGACAATGAAGTAGTAACATAAAAAGAAAAACAAATTAAATTTAAATATGAATAATAATGAATAAATAGTATATAAAAGATACATAACACACACATAAGATATATAAAAAGATAAAGATAAGACACGAAGCAGAATTGTTTATATCATTTTTACAGATGGAGCACAAGCAGTATAAATAATTTGTTCAGTCACATAGATGGTCACCATGTGATTAAGACTCCTGTTGCTTATCTACTACACTACTGTATACTGCTTCCTAAAGTTAAACAAATATAAAATGAACTTGGTATTTATATACTATTTTTTTTTATATCAATTTAATACCAGAACCAAGTAACCCATGTACCTGATGGTCCAGCTTGCCATGTAAATGACTGGGCATCATTGAAATAAATAACACCTTATTTGACTGATCAAAAGAGTACCTTAGGGTCCTTTGCAAAAATGCCAAAAGAAGGATCAATGATTTAAGCTTTTTCTAAAAGGGCTAGCATTCCTCACTCAATCAAGCAATGTGGCCTAGTGACTGGGACAGTGGACTATAAATCACAAAGATGTTCATTCAGTCCCCACTAGACTAACTGCGTGACCATTTTCATCTATGTATGTCATATTTTCTTTAATAGACTAAACATAATAATCACAGCACCACAGTTACCACATTTGTATAATTGGATCAAGGGTAGGATAAATGATTTGTTCAAAGTCTTGCAGCAATTATCTTTACATTACAAATTCAACCATCTATTTACTGAACTTGCTTAATCCATGGAATATATCCCAATATATTGGGTATAAGGAGACTACTAACCGAGGATGGTGCACCACTTTATGATTGGACACACACATGCGCACACCCACACGTATTCAGGTACCAATTAGCCTAACATGTATATAATTTGTTGCTGCTAGGTTATTACAAATATGTTTTGAGATTTTTCAGGTAGATAAGTAAGTAAATTTCAAGCTATGTCAGTTATTCTCTCTAATCATTGTACCAGAGAGCTCAGACGTGCTGCACATCATAAGTACTTCACTGTACATGTTACGATAATACATCCTGCCTGAAGATGGGGCCTGAGTTGCCTCGAAAGCTTGCATATTGTAATCTTTTTAGTTAGCCAATAAAAGGTGTCATTTTGCTTGGCTTTTCTCTACATTCATAATGGCTGACATGGTACAACACCCCAGCACTACAAATAATGACCCTATAAATCTATATTTCTTTTGAATTTGTAAAGAAAACTAGAATATCTGGAGAAAATCCATAATAACACCAACAGATCAAGAAAACTCCTTCCAGACTGTGATAACAGCAGGAGTCTTAGCTACTACAGTTACAAGGCAGCAGCACAAAACTTTGAGGCACCTCGTAATCAACTACAAATCTTGATCTGGATCAATCGATTCTACAATGATCAACAAACACAATTCAAATCAAATGTTCTCTAACGTAATGTCAGACTAATCCAGGCTTATCCAGATGCCTCTATCTGATTTTGATCTTTCATGGATGATAAAGAATTGTTCTACCAAATCACACGCCAGCATGCCTTGAAATCACCCAGTGGTCTTTTGTTTTCATACCCAAGCAGTAAGGAAATCAAACTTCATAATGTGAAAACATACATTTAAGAAACTTACTGTAGAAATATTTGTAAACTACAGCACACCATCTAATACCCGTAATTAACTTCAATTTAACTCTATAATCGTGGCTGGGAGCAATTCATGGGAAAAGCCTGGGGGTGAGTTGTCATCCTCGCCACAATCTGCCTGCCTCATACCCATTTCTAATCAATTTAGGGTGCACACCCAGCACCAGCACCACTTTTCCCTTGAACAACCCAGCCCCTTGAATCAAACAAAAATCCAATGCTATGGGTCCAACTCATATAACAGTGTTGTGAGACGGGACACCCCTGGGGTACATTCTGCATACTACTCTGTACAGTATGTACTTAAAAGAGGGGTCTACAATGCTGCTGTATAAAGTTTACTGTGCATTATCAGGCACCATTAATGCTGACATCTGTTGTTGCACACAGCACACTTTATCAGCTATGTTTGAATATATTGATAACAATGTAGTTTCTCATGAAGCTATCTGACTTGACGGAGGAAGATTTGGGTCATAATAAACTGAAAACACAGCTCTTCTAATGTAGCAGCATCCAGTGTCAGCTATTAATTAAGAAACAATTAACGTAGCTGAAAATGAAAAAGCCAACTTAATGCCATACAAGCTAATACTGTATGCCAACAATTGTACTAAAACTGATATGTTTAATGTGCCTTGCAAAGTAAAGGCTTTTGGTCACAGTGATGTTTTAGCACCAAGTCCTGTAATTAATATAGATACTATGCTGTCTCAGATACTAAATTAATGAGCCAAATGATCTCTTCTAATTATTTTTCTCCATTCCTAATTTGCAACACAAACTCATTTTTAGCAAATGTCTTTTGGATCTGAGCTATGAAAGAACTATCACAGGACTTTGTTCCCATGAGTTTGTAAGAATCTATCATATTTATCATAATGTTTCTGTTCAGTCACAACAATAACTTCCAAATCTTATGAATATTTCAATAAGATAAATGATTTCAAATTAGTTTCAGTACCACTGTCCAGAAAGAGCTGAGGCAGAGAGTTACAAATATTGTCAAATGAAAATAGATTATATACAAAGAAATGTAGTGTCATCTCTTTAAATTGCGAACACGCTTGTTACAAAATAGAGAAGGGGGGGATGCAGCCTATCTATTTCAGCATAGCCTGCAGAACAAGAACCAGTCATGGATGTGGCGCTATAGTGTATCATAGGGCGTGCACACTCATGCTGGAAAAATTTTAAGTTGCCAGTATTAAAAAAGAAGACTCATGGGGACATGGAGAGAATGTACAGAGCCCACACAGGTAGAAGCTAGGCTGGGAATCTGGAACTGTAACACTACAGCATGAGTTACTGTGATACACTGCCACAACAGTACAGAACTACAGTGCATCTGGAAAGTATTCACAGCGCACCTCAATTTTGAGCTTCATGGCAACGGCTGTGAATACTTATGTACATGTGCTTTCTCAGTTTTTTTATTTTTAATAAATTTGCAAAAACCTCAAGTAAACTTTTTTCATGTTGTCATTATGGGGTGTTGTGTGTAGAATTCTGAGGAAAAAAATTAATTTAATCCATTTTGGAATAAAGCTGTAACATAACAAAATGTGGAAAAAATGATGCGCTGTGAATACTTTCCGGATGCACTGCTAAATTAGCAATACAAATAGTATTAAATGATGGTATATCATAAGCAAATATTTGTCAATTTGTAATCAATGGGCTTTCTGATAATGAAACTGGCATTTCAATGGAGTAACTATTTTGATTTTGTATGCCTTTGACAACACTATGGTGTATCTTTCAAAGATTTGATCTTGAAATGAGATTGCATGTTTTAGTCACCACTCACAAATTACCACTAGACCCTAAAAAACTCACTTCAGCTGAACTTTTGTTAAATTTGTAAACTAAACCATGTGTATGATACATTTTGAAATTTTGTCTGCTAATAAAGGTACTAATTAAATTAAAAGATCAACTTTAGATTAACATGTTGCCCTGGAAACAAAGTCTGCAAGTTCAGTCTACACCACAGTCTCCTTATGCAACACGAGTCACTTCACCTGCCTTGTGAGGCTCTGTATCATTGTCATCACTGTAAATGAGAAGGTTCATAATTTAAGTACCTCTTTCAATGAAAATAAAAAATAATAGCAACTTGGAGCAGTGAGAGTTCAGACCCAGTATACCATTACTGCTACCGCTATTAAGAAAAAAACAGTATTTAGGAAGTGCATCCCACTCTATAGTCTAGAGGAATATATGAGGTCTGTGCTAAGCATGCAGCAGAGCATCCTATCTCTTCTACTAGCATCGTCAGCCTTGGGATTTCTAGTCAAAAAGAGAACATAATCTTTTATAGTATTCCATTTTGATGAGGCTATAAACAATCTTTTTCAATGGGGGTCAGCATCAAAAGTTTTTGTAACCCGTTTTACCTTAATTGTGACAGGTTATTAAAGGCACATTGTAAAAATTAGTTAACCAATAAACATACTGTATTTAAGAAACCGTTTTCTCCTCAGCATTGAAACCTCCTTAATAAAGACGTCTTAGCTTATGTTTTCCCTGCGCGCCTTCCTTTGAAATGACAAAGTGAACATTGTCTTAAGAGATTGATGGCGGTGATAATTTAACAACAGACGGCAAACATCAGCATCTCAGTAACTTGCTAACAATAGCGCTTTTGAACTCGAAACTTCTGTACCGTTGTTTTAATACTGACACCATGGCTGCACTAAAAAAATATAAACAAACCTGATGTAAGGTCAACAAACGAAACGTTATGCTTTAAACTTTCTCTTATATTTGTGAACTTCAAAAGGAATTAACTTCACACATTTTCTCCTTCTGAAGATGCATGTTGACGCAGTCTTTCTTCCACGTCCTATACAGTGTGGGTGTGTGGATATACTGAATAAAATACGCTTGTGTGTCTCGCCCTAGGCTAATGTGAAACTAATAGGGGTATGACCTCAAAGTGAGTGAGGGAAATCCAGTTAAATGTCAACGAATAAGGCACTTCAATTTACGTGACCCAATCCCGTTCGATTATTCCTGGTCCGACCCAAAGCACAAGGACTTACCTGCCGGTGCAAGCTGATGCGCACGTATTCTAGGAATGAAGTTGTCCTGTGTGACGCCTGCGATCTAGATTCTGCTTGGCAGTTAAACTTCCAGGTTGCAGTATTTTTTCCTCTGCATTGCACTTTTTTCTTCTTCACCCAAAACGGGCAAATACCTCTCTGACTTGCGCTCCTGTAGACACACCGGATGATCGCGTGTCTGGCTGCTGCGTAGCTCACCGTTAGCTGATTTCAGTGAATCGAGTCTCCCTGCTTGATATCAAATATCTTTCTGCGGCATGGGGCTATTCTACGACAGTCACTGATCAGCTGTCATTAGAAGTTCACACAAGCGACCACCCTCCCTCTCCCTGTGTGTGTCTCTCTCCCTCCCTTCTGTCCGACTCGCTGACATCAATAAGCCTGGCTGGCGAAGGCTGCCCTCAGCGCGCCTGACGAGAAAACAAGTTACGTGCAAAAATCAGGTTTCTTCAGTAACACGCTCACGCTCCTTATGTCAACTTATATTAATTTATTACTCCTATTTCTATAATTGAATAACGTTTTGTGACTTCTCTATAGTACTACAATTTCAGAAGAAAACGCTCTAAACAGATATTCTTAAAAAACAATACCGATACTTTACTCGCAGCTTTCTTAAAATCTGCGCAGTTTTAAGGGGGTGTGTCTCCGTGACGTCACATCTTAAAGAACGCATTGTGTGCAAAGAGCTGCGAAATTCTGCGCTGCAGCATTGCCGTCTACTCAGCTTGTTAATACACTCAAGTAGAACAAGAAGGATTGTAACCGGTAAATGAAGTTCGAACATTCTGCATTTCTAGTAAAATAATTTGTAATGCTCTCGTTGTTTACTGCAGATGAAATATCTAAGGAAATTAGAGAATCTAATGAAGTGGTGAGTAATAGGCTACTGACATTTTAGCTGTATGATAAAAAGACTGTTCCTCAACCCTGGAAAATATACAGTTAGGAATACTTTCACTTTCATCTTGTACTGATTACTTTTATTTCTGTTTATTAGACAACCAAATATTAAATATATAAAGCTTCACTGGAATAAAATTCACCATTGCGAGCTTGCAGCTACTTCTGCATCTTCTCATAAAACTAGCTTTGTATTTGTAATATATTAATTTATTCTGCATGTACTTATTTAATGATCTAAAAACACTTCTTCTTCTTCTTCTTCTTTCAGCTGCTCCCGTTAGGGGTTGCGACAGCGGATCATCTTCTTCCATATCTTTCTGTCCTCTGCATCTTGTTCCGTTACACCCATCACCTGCATGTCCTCTCTCACCACATCCATAAACGTTCTCTTAGGCTTTCCTCTTCCCTTGCAGCTCTATCCTTAACATCCTTTTCCCAATATACCCAGCATCTCTCCTCTGCACATGTCCAACGCAATCTAGCCTCTCTGACTTTGTCTCCCAACCGTCCAACTTGAGCTGATCCTCTAATGTACTCATTTCTAATCCTATCCATCCTCGTCACACCCAGTGGAAATCTTAGCATCTTTAACTCTGCCACCTCCAGCTTTGTCTCCTGCTTTCTGGTCAGTGCCACCGTCTCCAACCCATCTCACTACCGTCCCATAGACCTTCCCTTTCACTCTTGCTGATATCCGTCTGTCACAAATTACTCCTGACACTCTTCTCCACCCATTCCACCCTGCCTGCACTGTCTTTTTCACCTCTCTTCCACAATCCCCATTACTCTGTACTGTTGATCCCAAGTATTTAAACTTATCCACCTTCACCAACTCTACTCCCTGTATCCTCACCATTCCACTGACCTCCCTCTCATTTACACACATGTATTCTCTCTTGTTCCTACTGACCTTCATTCCTCTCCTCTCTAGAGCATATCTCCACCTCTCCAGGGTCTCCTCAACCTGCTCCCTACTATCGCTACAGATCACAATGTCATCAGCAAGCACCACATAGTCCACAGGGACTCCTGTCTAATCCTGTCTGTCAACCTGTCCATCACCATTGCAAATGATCTAAAAATACAAATCTGCAAAATTAAACTTTAAAACGTTTAATTGTGCATAGTTATTTGTATTTGCATTCATGAACACAATATAATTAAAATGTTTCCATTGTGTCACAATTAATAATACAATTGAAAAGAAATATAATTATCACCTAACAAATTACACAATTTATTAATGTATACAATATTGTTCTAAATCAAATTAAAATGTACATATTCAGTCAATGTAATATTTTTCACATATATTAAGCAAACAACAATGCATATCCATTGACTGACATTTAACTTTTCTAGTTTTTGTCACTTTTTAATTGTATTTGATGGCCCATCGTTTGTACACTTTTTCTGGTGCACCCCAATGAATCATCCAGCAGTATTCCATCATCAGACTGACATCCCCACTTCTCTGGTACCTTCTTTCCGTGTCCTTGCTATCCTGATGAAATCTTTCACCCTGCTGTTAACTCACCACTCGGGAAAATTCCAAAAGCAAATCTGCAAAAAGTGAACTTTGAGATTCATGCTGTAACCTGTTTAATTAAACTTAACTAATACATTTTTCACAAGTTTTTTTTTAATATAATTTATTATTACCTAAAAACACAGAACTTACATCTTTGAATGATAACCAAGCCTCTCTTTCCAGGACGTTGATCACACCATCAAATTCTGCATCTGAAATCAGTCTTCTAATATCAGGTCTAGCAAAAATGCCTCTTTCAATGTAACTTTAGACAAACATGGAAACCTTTGGTACGAATACATAAAACAGGCTTAATTTTTTGATAGGGTTTTGGAGAACTTCTCTACTATACCAAGTGTAATGTGAAGTGCTGGTAGCAGCACTTTATCTGGATTGTCCAGTCGAGGACTGATGGTGTTCTTTTGCACTAAGCTGTAGCTTTTTTCTAGCTGTTGTGGCGGATGGCCGGGGGTTATGCCTGGTCAGGACACCTGGAAGGATCAGGAGAGGGATTACACCTCCCCTGGACCACAAGAGGGCAGTCGCCCTGGTCTGTATGGGGGCCACGGGAACCAAGAATGAAAGCTCAACCCTATTGGGGCCCGCGGCCACCACAAGGAGGTGCCTGAAGGATTGTGGAGCCCTGGTGGTCAGCACTTCCACCACAGCAGAAAGTGCCGCCGGAAGACCATCACAAAGCACCTAGAGCACATCCGGCTGGCTATAAAAGAGGCCACCTCCCTCGAGTAAGGATGCTGGAGTCGGGAGGAAGAAGGTAACGTTTGGGAGAGAGGTGGAAAGGCAGCAGGAGAAGTCCAGAAGGGAGAGATCCTAACTTGGCAAGGGTGTTTGGTGCATGGGCACTGTGTTGTGTGCTGGACTTTATAATTAAAACGTGTGTGTTTTGGAACATTCTTTGTTTGCCTGTTTGTGTCTGGGCTAAACTTACCACACAGTCCATTCCTTTTGAACCCAATGCAAATTCTTTGCTCTGCTGTCCCACTCACAGAGAAAACTGGAAAATTGTGTAAAGCTCGACTGATGGCCCAGTAAGATACACAGTACTTTCAGGTCTCCAAATATGAACCAACAATAATCACTGAGGTTCATTTTCTCGGTTCAATTTCAATTTCAAAGTTCTTGTAGGTTTCAAATGCACAGAATGAGCGACAGATATTGATGTGTATTTATTGCCAATATAAAGAAGTACTCCTTTTAGGCTTCTTTCAGACGAGTCTCTAAAAAACCTACAATTGACAGCTAAAAAATGTGTTGCTTGAAAAAATGTTATTTCATGTAGAAAAATGGTTTTCATTTTTTAATTCAGTGCCCAAAAAAGAAAAAGCTCATGAAATAATCAGACAATTTTTTCAATGTAAACCTGTGAAATCTTAACAGGCTGGCAGTCACTACTGCTGCCAGACATCTAAAGTGTCACAGGTTCAAATCCCAGGGCAGACAATTAATTTGCATATGCTTCCTTTGTCTCTATGGATTTTCTCCAATTTCCTCCCATACCATAAAGATGTGTAGGTTAGATTAATGATACCATTATTATTGAGAAGCAGTAAGTGTGTCTTTGTTAGCGAACTGGCAACTCATCCAGAACTTATTGGACCCTGATGGCCAATGATGCCTGACTAGTCTCTTAACCTTTGTAGTCCTGTATTTGAATAGGCTGTTGTAAAATATTTAAATTTACAGCATACCAGCCTAGGGCAGCAAGTTAATTACTTCACAAATTTAACTCCCTTGGTTGGAAAATCATGCTTGGTCAATGTGTCCTTGGAGTTTGCATGTTCTCCTCATGTCCAGTGCCGGTGCTAGGTTATTTTGTGCCCCTGGCTAAGTAGCCAACTGTTCGATAGCTATCCCAAGTGGCTTTGTCACCCCATCTTATCATCTGCTCCCTAATGCCTAATTTGCCTTAATGGTGGTGCTGGTCCTGCTCATGTCTGTTTGGCTTTTCCTTCCATATCCCAAAAGATATGCATGTCTGGTTAACTTGCCTAAACGGTGTGAATCTCATTGTTTGTGTGTGAGAGAGACAGTGGGCTTTCAATGACCTGCCTCCACATCAAAACTGCTACCCACATTAGGTTAATTGGCATCTCTAAGCTGGACCAGTAGGGAGGATTGTGTGTGTGTTATCTGTGATTGTCTCTTACTTTTGTGTTTCTATAGTAGTCTCCAGTTCCCCATGACTAATATTGTATAGTGAGTGCAGATAAAATACATTCAATGGGCCAAAAGTCTCAGCTGCACTCTGAATTTCATAGAGGAAGCTCAGACTATTGATAATTCCAGAGACTATAGACAGAGAGCTGGAGTAAACCATCTAGTTAAAAAGAAACAGTAGATAAAGACTGTGTTGAAGCCAGAATCACAGTGTGTGTGTCTCCATTTGTGCTAAAGACAATTTTGTGAATTAGGCTTTGGTGGCTTTGTCTTGATGGGTTTACACATTGCTTTCTTTGTCCAGTTGGCTTTAGTCACTTGTTACCATGTAAGGATTAGTTTGCTGTGACAAGGGCAGCTGCTGAGCACATACTAACCTCTGCTGAGTGGCAGAGGACATCTTTTTATATTAGGTCTCATGAACTGTTATGAACCAGAAAAAGTATGTGTCTCAAGGGACTTGTTCCAGTAATCATTGTTGCTTCTCACAGCAGTGTTGTATTTTTTATTATCTTTTCTCTTTAAATTGGTAACATTTTTTTCACCAGATGTTCAATGCGGGCTAGGCAGGAGCCATTTGCAATGGCTTAAGGGCTTTTGTTTTGTAAGATAGTCATGAATTGTGGATTAAAAAAATAAATTAATAAAAGTGAAGAACAATGATGTATAAAATTCTGAGCTTTAATTTATATAGTATGTAACAATAATCCGATGGATATAATCCTAGCATGTATGATGGAATATAAAAATCCAGTTAGAAATGATTGGTCCTCCTTGGGAATACCTGAAATGATGAAAAAGAAATGTTAATTGATTTTGATAATATTTATTTGGTTTTCCTGAAGGTTTTTTAGTTACTATCACACACCCTGTTAGTAGTTAATCTTTCTCGTATTCATACTGCCCTGTCATTGAATCGTTTCAGAGGCTGGACCTTACAGTCAGAAGGTGGAAACACAGGTACAAGAAAAAAGAGTTTCTACAGTAGGTCTAACAAGGAAGTTGCTCAGTAACTGTCACCACGGGGTGCACTCACAAAACCAAATACAGCGTAAGACCACTCACTCAACCCATCAGGCTCTTTTGGTTAACTCTTAGTAAACTGTCCCAATAAACCATATGCTGACATGACTTTGTGTTTTAGGTTGATCCTTTAAGGTGTATAGTACCTCCTATCATTGGCTTCATTGGTTTGTTTAATTAAAGCTCATAGGACTTCATGTTTCAATCCTTTGGTAAGACGACACTCTTACTGATATTAACAATCGGATTTGAGTGGGGAGGATTAGTACAGGGGTTATCAGGTGGGCACCCTCTTTCCTATACATTTTGTTCATGAGCACACAACATCTCCAGAGTGCTGAACAATGACACCTGGCATCCCAGTTACCACCCTCTTAGTGCTATACCCTCCTTGATGTTTTTACAGTCTACAGACAAGGTGTTTTCTTTTCTCTTAATCCAAAGTTAAATGCTGCTTTTTCCACAGTACTTTACAGGGGCTTAACAGCAAGTTAGAGCAAGAAACCTTTGACTTCCATCTTTTTCAGTAGTCTTGTGCTTGATGAAACAACTCATCCTCCTCTGAGAAAATCTTTATTTCCCAGCCTCTCTAGGCTGCCTGTACTGCTAATCTGGTGTACTTCAGCTCCTTTTTCTCATATACTTATCAACAACTCCTGTCACCCATGACACCATAAACTCTACTATGTACACTTACTTTATTAGGTACACCATGCTAGTATTGGAATGGACCCCCTTTTGCCTACAGAACTGCTGTAATTCTTTGTGTCATAGATTCGAAAAGGTGCTGGAAACATTCCTCAGGGATTTTGGTACATATTAACATGATAACATTAGTTGCTGTAGATGTGTTGACTGCACATCTATGATGCAAACCTCCTGTTTCACCACATCCCATAGGTGCTCTATTGGCTTGAGATCTGGTGACTGTGGAGGCCATTTGAGTATAGTGAACTCATTGTCATGTTCAAGAAGCCAGTTTAAGATGATTTGAGCTTTGTGACATGGATAGTTATCCTGCTGGAAGTAGCCATCAGAAGATGGGGACACTGCAATAATAAAGGGTTGACACGGTCAGCAAAAATATTAAAACAATGCTCAATTGGTATGAAGAGGCCCAAAGTGTGCCAAGAAAATATCCCACACACCATTACACCACCAGCACCAGCGTGAACCATTGATACAAAGCAGGATGGATCCATACTTTCATGTTGTTGACACCAAATTCTGATCTTACCATCCAAATGTAGCAGCAGAAATTGAGATTCATCAGACCAGACAATTTTTCCAATTTTCTATTGTACAATTTTGGTGAGCCTGTGTAAATTGTAGCCTCAGTTGCCTGTTCTTAGCTGACAGAAGTGGCACCTGGTGTGGTCTCCTCCTGCTCTAGCCCATCTGCTTCAAGGTTTAACGTGCTGTGCGTACAGAGATGCTCTTCTGCATACCTCAGGTGTAATGAGTGGTTATTTGAATTACTGTTGCCTTTCTATCAGCTCAAACCAGTTTGGCCATTCTCCTCTGATCTCAACAAGATATTTTCACCCAGAGAACTGCCATTCACTGGATATTTTCCCTTTTTTGGACTATTCTCTGATAACCCTAGAGTTGGTTGTGCATCAAAATCCCAGCAGATCAGCAGTTTCTGAAATACTTAGACCAGCCCATCTGGCATCAACAAGCATGCCACGTTCATAGTCATTTAAATCACCTTTATTTCCCCATTCTGATGCTCAGTTTGAACTTCAGCAGGTCATCTTGACAATGTCTGCATGCCTAAATGCACTGAGTTGCTGCCATGTGATTGGCTGATTAGATATTTGTGTTGACAGTTTAATAGGTGTATCTTAGACTTCCGGCCTGTTGCTCTGACATCACATGTGATGAAGACCATGGAGAGGCTGCTGCTTCACCACCTGAGGCCACAGGTTCAACACGCCCTCGACCTCTGCAGTTTGCATATCAGGAGAAGGTGGGAGCGGAGGATGCCATCATCTATATGCTACATCGATCCCTCTCTCACTTGGACAGAGGCAGTGGTGCTGTAAGAATTATGTTTCTAGACTTCTCTAGTGCCTTCAACGCAATCCAACCTCTGCTCCTTAGGGACAAGCTGACAGAGATGGGAGTAGATTCATACCTGGTGGCATGGATCATGGACTATCTTAAAGACAGACCTCAGTATGTGCGTCTTGGGAACTGCACGTCTGACATTGTGGTCAGCAACACAGGAGCGCCACAGGGGACTGTACTTTCTCCTATCCTGTTCAGCCTATATACATCGGACTTCCAACACAACTCGGAGTCCTGCCACATGCAAAAGTTCGCTGATGACACTGCTATCGTGGGCTGCATCAGGAGTGGGCAGGAGGAGGAGTATAGGGACCTAATCAATGACTTTGTTAAATGGTGCGACTCAAACCACCTACACCTGAACACCAGCAAAACCAAGGAGCTGGTGGTGGATTTTAGGAGGCCCAGACCCCTCATGGACCCCGTGATCATCAGAGGTGACTGTGTGCAGATGGTGCAGACCTATAAATACCTGGGAGTGCAGCTGGATGATAACTTAGACTGGACTGCCAATACTGGTGCTCTGTGTAAGAAAGGACAGAGCCGGTTATACTTCCTTAGAAAGCTGGCGTCCTTCAACATCTGCAATAAGATGCTGCAGATGTTCTATCAGACGGTTGTGGCGAGCGCCCTCTTCTACGCGGTGGTGTGCTGGGGAGGCAGCATTAAGAAGAAAGACGTCTCACGCCTGGACAAACTGGTGAGGAAGGCAGGCTCTATTGTTGGCATGGAGCTAGACAGTTTGACATCTGTGGCAGAGTGACAGGCGCTGAGCAGGCTCCTATCAATTATGGAAAATCCACTGCATCCACTAAACAGTGTCATCTCTAGACAGAGGAGCAGCTTCAGCGACAGACTGCTGTCACTGTCCTGCTCCACTGACAGACTGAGGAAATCGTTCCTCCCCCAAACTATGCGATTCTTCAATTCCACCCGGGGGGGGGGGGGGGGGGGGGGGGTAAACGTTAACATTATATAAAGTTATTGTCTGTTTTTACCTGCATTATTATCAATCTTTAATTTAATATTGTTTTTTGTATCAGTAAGGTGCTGCTGGAGTATGTGAATTTCCCCTTGGGATTAATAAAGTATCTATCTATCTATCTATCTATCTATCTATCTATCTATCTATCTATCTATCTATCTATCTATCTATCTATCTATCTATCTATCTATCTATCTATCTATCTATCTATCTATCTATCTAATAAAGCTGGCGGTGAGCATATACCATCTTGGCTCTTGTGGACCACATTACCATGTCAGGCTTGAGTGTTATAACCATTATCTCTGATTATGATATAAGCTTTCACTTCAAGTCAACCTCCATTTACCAGTTCCAAGCTCCATACAGAATGCTTGCATTATTTGGTGTCATAGAGTTCTGTGGAAGCTGGCCTACTGGTACAAACTGTTGAAGGAAAGCATTTCCATTTGGTGGTAGTGGGGGGAAATTTTGGTGATTTGTCTCTGCTCCAAAATGATACCAGCTGCATGAGTACTTGGTTATGCCTCCAAGTATACTGGCCTTGGATGAGGCTTGTAATGCATCCTGCTAAGATGTGCTTCAGTGATGCAGGTGCTTGACACAGACGGCACACACTGTCTTCTCCCCATTAATGATTCAGGTTCTGTCGGGTTGGAAGAATGAATGTCAAAGTGTCTCTGATGGCAAAACTTGGCCGATAAGTTTGCATTTCCCAGATGTCATGTCTGCTGATTTTCTTCTTCTCCAGCCCCATATGGCCCTTTGGCCCTGCTTGGCCACTGAGAATACTTTTGCCTGATGCTCTGCCTCCTCCAGTCTTTGCACCTGTTCTGCGACAAGATGTGTTCTCTGAAAGGATGTTGCCTTAAGTCATCTCAGTGTTTTTGGGAGGGGTCCGAAACTGGTTCTCCAGTGCTGCACCTGAGCAATTTATCATTTAGCCCATAAAGTGTAACGCTAGGCCAGACATTATGCCAACAGCTTTACTAAGGACAAATCAAGGATGGGATTGTATTCAGAGCCACAGCAACTGATGTCTTTCTTAGTAGCTATGTCAGAAACATGATAATTTCTTTGTCACTATTTTCTATATTGTGACAGGTGGGATTATTATGATTGTTCTGAGGTGGCGGTTTATAATTTGAGAAGCAGTGTGAAGTCATTTAAATCTTTTTAATGTTTCTGGTCGTGCTTTGTTTCTCTCTTCTCACAATGTCTGGATCAGCTCACTTGATATATGGATTAATACACCAGAAAATGGGTCACACAGAGCTCAGCACCTGTCCCAAAACCTGGGCCCAAGGACTTTCCTGGCCAGATCCAAGGTGAAACCTAAGTAAGCCAGCAGACCAGAAGATACTTCAGTTTCTTACCTGGGCAGGAGAGAGATATAACGTCTTATGTATCTGGAATAGTCTGGTCACACCTGAAACTTAAAAACAAAAGTGATCAGAGACTATATATGATTTATTGTCAATAAATTAAGAAATTAAAAGATTATAGTCATCAAACTATGGCCTAGCATGAGTGTGGCTACTAGGGGGCATCCCAGGCACCAAACACCAGACACAACTCTATTGAACACAGATTCAAGGTTAAATACATAGTTATGTATCTTCATATCTTCAGTGTATTAAAGATGGTCCAGTACTGTATAATATTCAAAACAGCACCTCTGTCTCCTTCTACTCCTCTGCCACGAGCGTTGCCCACTGTCTCCTGACTCTGACTCCCTGATGCAGAAGAGGTGGCTTGTTTTATGCTGGACCCAGGTGTATTTCCGGTGCCACAGCACTACATGCCAGAAGCACTCCCGTGCCAGGCAGAAGCTCCCCAAAGTAGTGTTATTGTTCCCCTGCTGATTCCCCTGGTGAGAGCCAAATACCCAAACAGGGCTGCCCAATATCCCTTGCAGGTATGCAGATGGGAGTTCCATCAGAGGGATGCTGCCATCCTGTGTATAAGGAGGATATATGGCCCCGGGAGTCTCCCTCTGTCATTACATTAGGTCCTCCTGACAAAGATAGGAACCAACAACCACCTTGGCTGGGATGCATGCAAATCCAAATCCTTCCATTATGGAATCCCATCCAGGCAAAGAATCACAATCCATCAGTGTCAGGATGCCAGTCTCTCACAGTGGGTTTGTGTACCCTGCATTACACTGGTACAGAATCCAGATTAGGTTCCTGCCTTATAATTAGCACCATCAAGGAAGGCTGCAACTACACTTTGTATGTTTATTTATTGATTTTATGTGTACTTTGTGCTTTATGGCTGTAAATATGTTTCGTTTGGTTTTCGTTGTATTGTGTAACAGCCAGGGTTTGTTTCTCCTGGCTTGTATTTATCTTCTGTTTTATTCTTGTTATTTTTTTTCATATTTTATGTAATGTTTTTATGTAATTTCTATTATGTTTATAATCTAATATTTATACACTACTCCAGCCAGGGTTTTTTCCCTGACTCATATTTATCTTCTGTTTTTATTGCTGTTTGCTTATTTTTGAATTATTATATTTCATATTTTATGCAATTGCTGTTATTTTTATTATCTAACATTTATGCACTATCTCAGCCTCCTGAGCACCACATTACTTATTTTTTCATATTAAAATCTTCTTCTCTCATTTTTTCCATTAAACCCATAAGTACACTACATGCTGTGTTTCCTTCTTGTGAACTCTTAATTAAAAAACAAGGTTTTGTTAATTTAGTTTGGTTTCGGTACTCTATAATCCAAAATATTTAGCATAGTAAGGTTATGGTAAGTGAAACTGGTAGTTAGTTTAATTACAGGTATTAAAGGTTTGCATTAAGCCAAGTCAGACTACATAATACATAGCCTGAATTCCTAGCTCTTATATGTAAGTATTAGATTTAGTAACCCCTCTAAAGCAGTAGGCTGGCTGTTCGTTCAAATTGTGCATAAAAGACATGTCATAGTGTTTACTTGTATCAGGGCCACATACAAGCATTTTCTGGTTGAAACTTAGGGTCTGAGGTAAGGTTTTTGGGCACACCACAAATCCTGTAAAGTCTCTAGTGAGTGTAGATTTGTATACTGAAAGATTACTTAGTACAAGCTTGATATAAAATTACAATGCTTATAAAATGCATTCATCACCACAGACATTTTCACATTTTATTATTATACAGCACTGAATCCTATTGGAATGAATTTGGCTCTGGGCAGATTTACAGCTCTTCCATACTCTTTCCATTTCTTAATGGCTGCTTTAACTGGACTTCAAGGGATGTTCAGTGACTTGGATATTTTCCAAGTATTCCAAGACTGGTTCAAGTTTTCCAAGCCATTTTTCTTGTCTCTATCCCCTGACTTGTGCTTTTCAATCACCTTCTTACTGAGTTGCTGGAGTGTTCTTTGTCTTCATTGTGTTGGTTAGGCCACCATACTGACTCAACACAAGCTGGGCTTTAGTGATATGTGTGCATTAATATTTAATCCTAATCAACAGGAAAAACGCCCCTTTGATGTCAAAGTAAAGACAGATCTGCGCAAAGTAATCTAGATTAAGTACAAGTAAAAAACACAAATTAATAAGTATGCGCTCTCTTCAAGTCAGAATTTAGTAGATACACCTTTGATGGCAAATTCATTCTTGTGCCTGAATTCACACATCTCTTTCAACTTTGAGCATCTGACACTGCAGTTTTTTTCTGATTTTTCTTTTGCAAAACCCCTCTTGCTCTATCAGGTTGCATTAGAATTGTGAGATCTTGACTCTGACTCGGCCACTCCAGGACATTGATATTATTTTTAGACCATTCCTATGTAGTTTTGTCTTTATGCTTGTCTTGTTAGAAAACACATCTTTCCAAAAGTGTAAGTTTCATGCAGACTGCAGCAGGTTAACATCCAGGATTTTATTCTGTTGCATTCATTTACCCCTCTACTGAGGCAAGCTTTCCAGGTCCTGCTGCAGAGGAGCATCCCCACAACATGATGCTGCCATTACCATGCTTCACGGTGGGGATGGTATGCTTTTGATAATGTGCAGTATTTGGCTTACACCAAACATGGAGTTCAGTCTGATAGCCAAAAAGAGCAATTTTATCTTTATGAGACCGTAGAACCTTCTTCCAGTTGACTTCAGAGTCTTCTTTGTGCCTTTTGGGAAACTCCACCTGAGATGTCATGTGCTTCTTTTTTGAACAGTGGCTTTCTCTTTGCCCCTCTCCCATAAGGCTGCAACCAGTTGAAGCACCTTGTTATCTGCACAGTCTCTTCAATCAAAGTCATTGTAGCTTGTACCTCCTTCAGAGTTCTCTTAGGTCTCCTGTTGGCCTCCCTCAGTTTTGTGCATGGACTGTTCTAGGCAGATGTACAGCTCTGCTATACTCTTTCTATTTCTTAATGATTGCTCTAACTGGACTTCAGGGGATATTCAGTGACTTGGATATTTTCTTGTCTCTATCCCCTGACGTGTGCTTTTCAATCACCTTCTCACTGAGTTGTTTGGAGTGTTCTTTGTCTTCATTGTGTTGGTTAGGCCACCATACTAACTCAACACAAGCTGGACCTTCGTGATACGGGTGCATTTATACTTAAATCAATTGAAACCCCTTAACTACAGATAGGTGATCTTCACTCCATTGTACTAATTACGTGACTTCTAAAACCAATTGATCACACTAGTGATGTTTTAGGTCTTTCATATTAAAGTTGCTGAATAGGTATGGGGTCATCTATTTTGTGTTTTATATTTCTATCTAATTTGGAAGAATTTGCAGAGATCTTGTTTTACTGTAACTTCAAGAATCTTTTTCTTTTGATGAGTATCAAAAAGTTAAATCCAGTCTGATTCAATGTTGTATGTGAAAAATTCCAAGGGGTGAATGCTCTTTACGGACACTATATTATTTGTGTCATGATTGTTTTTAGCTATTGTTCTGGTTATTTTGTGGCCATTGTGGCTTTGTAGTGGCACTGTAAGCAGAATGACCATTTTACCATAGCATTGAAAATGGTGCATTTGTGGAGCAAACCCTCCATAATGGGCACAATCTAGAATCTGACCCTATCATGTCAGTACCAGACAAAAAGGAGAAACCAGTCTTCAGTCTTATTTTAACACTGTTTTGTCTTGGTAGAGTAATATATTGCTTTACTTTCCCCTTTTGTATTATTAATATGTAGCCTTTGTCAGAATGCCTTAAATCTCAGACTTCCATCCATCCATCCATTTTCCAACCCGCTGAATCCGAACACAGGGTCACGGGGGTCTGCTGGAGCCAATCCCAGCCAACACAGGGCGCAAGGCAGGAATAAACCCGGGCAGCGCAGCCATACTGTTGTGTTTTTCTGAACGCAGAATAGGAGAAGAGTGAAAAAGACCAGCTAATTAAATGAGATCAGTTGTTATTGATTATTATCACCGACTGTGAATCTGGTTGGAACAAAAACCTGCAGCCACAGTGGCGTCCCCAGGACCAAGTTTGAGAACCACTGTTGTAGACCAATTAATCCAATTATAAGGTTGCTAGAGGTTAGAACCTATCTTATGGAAAATAAGGTGCCGTGTAGGAACCAGCGCAGACAGGTCACCACTCCATCACTGTTTTATTAATGTTTAAACAAAATGCAAATGCACTATTCTTTTCTCTTTACAGTTTTGGCCTTTTACCTCAAGACACGACTAGAATAAGGACATTTGCTTATTGGCAAGTCAGCTTGCTTGGAGGTGGAGTGATGGCTCTGAGGCTTGGGATCTGTGTCGGCATTCAGAAGGTTGCTAGTATGAACGCCAGAAGTAATTCCACCCCGTTGGGCCCTTGAGCTGTAATTGCTCCAACCTGGGCATGACTTTAACCTGCATCCAGCCCTGAAAGCAGGTCCTCCAACTTGCAAAAGGGAAAATTCAGAGGTTGGTGGCAGGATTGGCACTCCAGCCACTATAAAAAGCCTCACACTGCTCACTTCCATTCCTTTTGAACTAGTGTGGTGCATGGCTGCACTTGGGACCTAATTTGGGATCCTGAGGTGGTTTGTCGTGTGGTGTGTGCGGCAATGCGCTGTATCAATGCATGCTCCCAACCTCTCTCTCTGATACACTAAGACTCCTCCACAAGCAGCAGTTGCTTCCTGCCACCTTCACAGAGCAACCTACACACGACTGGCCTGGAACGAAGACCAAGCAGTCTTTGATTACATAAAAATTGCTCACAAAGTCACAAAGCAGTGACATTTGCCTGGTCCAGGCTCCGCCAAATTGGAACACATTGTTACAATTTTCTTGTGTCAAATTATATATTTTTTCAGTTTCTCTGTTATAGATCATTTGAGCATTCTCCTGCCAAGGTTAGTTTCAGTGTGCGTGTTTTGTATTAATAATATAGTTTGGAATAATTTTGTTGCTGCATTGCCAGGACACACACCACTGCTGCTAGGAGTGGCCTCCCAAAAGGCTCTGTACAGAGGCAGCCTTAGGGGTGTGTGGGGCCTAGAGCTGACTAACCCCACATGTCAAACGCTGATACCGGTATGTGTGGACTGTATAAACTTGTGCGCGAATTTAATAAAAATAATGCTGACATACACTGGATTTTCTCATTACAGTATTCAGCTAAATTTTTGCAAGATAACACATGGACTTCAAAATATAATGATATAATCTATTAAAAAAGTGCGCCATGATCTCTTCTACTCATGGTGTCGACAGCGATATGGCTAAACCAGTAAGAAAACGTTGCTGCGCATTCCACTACCAAACACTTCCTGCACTGGCCTAACTAGGCCTACTGTGGCAAACTGAACGAAAGACTCGACTAATAAATAATAATAGGCTCTCTGGACACGAATGAGTCATAAGCGACAAGCCATCAGTTGTTCCCAAGTTAAAACAGAAGCCAACCCAGCTATACCCATTTTAGGAAGGGATTATACCTTTTCGAGCGATGAAGGTGGACTATGGAATGTTTTCAAGCACATACATGTATGGAATTTGATCTTGAAGAGGGATTTTAAAAGGGTTCCTCTTAGAAGCATCTCAAATATATATATACTGGAGAATGTAACTTGGCAAATCCGCTCGAACAGGACACGCGGACCTTGCCACCCCAAAATGCCGCTCTTGACTCTATGTGCCATACTGTAATGTTCTGCTTTGTAACCACATACAGCACTCATTATAGATTATGGATTGAAACATCTCACAGCCTCAATCTTGTGTTTGTCTTGTGCTCTTCTGTTTAAAGATTTCTAGTTAACAACTCATAGAAATGCATTTCTCAACTCGGTTTACAGTTTTACCTTAGACAGATTAGATAAACTTTATTAAATCTCATGGGAAAATGCATTCAGCGGCAGAAATATAAAAAATAAGCATACAGACTCACAGGACAGATAACACATCCAATCAATCTATCGATAAATAAATACATAGAAAAAAATTAATCGTGTACATCAGGTGTCTTGGTTCTGATGACAGCTCATGTTAGGGTTAATCCATCCATTTTCCAACCCGCTGAATCCAAACACAGGGTCACGGGGGTCTGCTGGAGCCAATCCCAGCCAACACAGGGCACAAGGCAGGAACCAATCCCGGGCAGGGTGCCAACCCACCGCAGGACACACACAAACACACCAAGCACACACTAGGGCCAATTGTAGAATCACCAATCCACCTAACCTGCATGTCTTTGGACTGTGGGAGGAAACCGGAGCGCCCGGAGAAAACCCACACAGACACGGGGAGAACATGCAAACTCCACGCAGGGAGGACCCGGGAAGCAAACCCAGGTCCCCAGGTCTCCCAACTGCGAGGCAGCAGCGCTACCCACTGCGCCACCGTGCCGCCCATGTTAGGGTTAATGGTTTTTGACAATTCTTATTCAGACTTTGATCTTTCTGTCAGCAGTAGACGTTTAGATGGTAACTCTTGTTATAGGTTCTTGAATACTGCACAAATCCTGATTCGTTTGACATGATCCTCATGGTTGGTCACCATCTCTATTTCCAATAGTCAATTCGAAGAGGTTAGCAGAAATTAAAAAACAGATAAACTGGTTCTATGCTGAGGTCCAAGCAAACTGTATTGGATGCTCCTGACTGGCCTGACAAAATCAGCTTACAGTGCTTTGAAATGTTTAATCCAATTAGCCTATTGAAGTGACAGCACTGACCCCTCATTCCACTTTTAATTTTTTCCCCAGTGTTAAGTTGCAGAGTCTTTTACATTGCAATCCACAGTGACAAAAGACAGACACACGAGAGTCATCTTAATTTCCTTATTGAAGGTGCCAGACAGTGCACATTTTATCAGTGAAGTGCACTATCAGTTTTACTCCATGGGTACTTTGGTCACAGAAAGCAGAATTATCAGGAACTTTTCACACTCAGAACGTCTCCAAACACTTGCAATATGCAAGGCCCGGATACCCCAGAGCAGACTGTCGATGACAGCAAATGTTGACAAGATGCAGGAGAGTGAACAGCTGTCATCCCTCACTGTGACATTGTCTTCATTATAACGGTTCTCAGCCAGATTTTTGCTTTCACCATCTTCACTGAGATTTTGAAAAACGCAATAGCAGCCAGTCAGTCATTTGCTAATTCGTTTAGTCCTGAACAGGGTTGTGAGGGTCTGCTGGAGCCAATCCCAGCTAGCCAGTCCATCGCAGAGCAACACAATTTAGGATCGCCAGTTCACCTAACCTGCATGTCTTTGGAGGAAACTGGAGCACCCAGAGGAAACGCTGCACAGACATGTCGAGAACATGCAAGCGCTACCATAGCGCCACCTCAGCATAAGAACAGATTATAATAAATTGTAGCATGTAAATAACATGCAATATATTTTTTTGAAAATCAAACATTAAACTCTCCTGTTGCCAGTGAAATGATAAGTTAGGAAACTAATGTTATTAAGTACACAAAACCACATTACTCACACGTAAAACAGTGGCACAAGTAGCAGGAAACAAAGCTCAAATCCTGATAGATCCAGATAACAGAAAAATGATTCTAGCTTCAAAAAGGGCCTAAACTATTATAAAGCTAACAGTGCCGCTGTGCTCTTCTGTGATGGTGTGGGTGAGCTCCATGCTCCCACTCTTCTTTGGGAGCCTCTTGAACCCACCACTGTCAATAACATTATCGAGATGAGCCTGGCAAATGAGGGCACATACAGTACTTAGCAAGGGGTTGGTGCAAAGGTGAACAAGTGCTGTTATTAAAACAACCCAAATCAAAGTGTTCAAATTACAGTACAGTGCTCCATCCATTATGCCAACAAATAAACAATCCATAAAAACAGTGCAGCATGTGGAGGTTAAAAATTCATCGAATAAATACTCCTTTAAAATGACGTTAAAATTTCAAAGGCAGGAAGCTGCTCTGTCAAATCATGTCCCCGATGCATCCTTTTAAAATTGACGTCTCTTCTACTTATCCCGCACGGGACCTCACGGCAGAGGAGACACCCTGCCAACAGGCTCAGCCAACCTTCCTTCACAGGCCCGGCTCCCTGCAGGGCTCCCAATCCGAGCCTCGCCTGGCTCCGTCATTCTCCCACTGCCTCTCCTCAGACTTATGTGGGAGCGAGTACCGCATCCCTCCAGCTCCCTCAGCCAGAGTGACCCTCATTTGCACCGAGTGTCAGCCTCACAAGTCCCAAGGGGCTCTCCTCCCAGCTGCATACGTCCTCTCTCTCTCACCAGCTCTCTCACATTCCTGCCTCTATTATTCCATCCTTAACCTTTGTCTTTCTGTTTCTGTCGATCTTTTGACAGAATTCTTCCTTCCCCCCATATGCCATGCTGGCACCCCCTTATATGGCTCTGTGGGTGTAGCGCCTCAATCGCGAAGCATGGAAAGCCAATGGAACAATCAAGACAGACCACATCATCACGTACAGGTGTGCTTTGTCTCAACTGTCCCACCAGCCTCTTACAGCTGCTCAAGCACGCACTCCCACAGAGATCGAACCGGCAGTTTAATTAATTATTTATTTAAAACGGACCTCTACTGCTTAGCTGCGACCAACTATTCGACATCTTCCAATTCAATATAAATGTACTACAAGCTAACAAAGAAACAACAGCAATTTCAGTGAATAATTACTAATGAAAGGTGCTCCATCCATCATAATTTCAAAAAGGGCAATAAGAGGATAAGGGTCTACTATAGTGACACAGTCCCCCAACAGTGCTGTATATATATCCGGTGGAATTACAATTTGTTTATAATAATTAAAGGGAGCAATTTTATAAACCATTGTGCACAACAATGAACAAAGTCAACTGAACTGTTAAATGTTAATGTCATGTTTGCATGCAGAATTGAGCTAGCAAAGTTCATGTTTTAATGGAAGTAGGCCATGACCCATACTAGACAACAGCAAACAATATCAAAAGATCCATGGAAAAAACGTCATGTTACTTGTGTCCCAGTCGTATACTCAATGCATGTGAAATGCACAGATTTTTGGCTGAAATTTTGTTAAATCGATTCCTCCAAGAAAACAAAAGTAGCTCACAACCCAGAAGTCCATTCACACAGAGTTGTTCTTTTGAATTGAAGGCAGGACCCTTGGCCAGTGTATCGGAGGAGAGGCAGATCTTCAACTTAAAACTCTACGCTGTGTGAGAGGGCTTCTGGGTTGTGGGCTACCTTCATTTTATTAGAGGATTTGCTTTGATAATATTTTAGCAAAAAGTGCATACATTTTCATGTTTTGAGCATACGAATGATTGACTTGACCTGTACAATGAGACATAAGTGACGTGAGATTGGTTTTATTCATGGATGTTATTGATATTGTTTGCTGTTTTCCCAGCATTGGTCACCTCTTAGTCCATCACTAAAAACACACAGGGTAATTAACATGTTAAGAAAAACATTTTTGGGTGGAATATCCCTTTAATGCTGAACACTTTAATCAAGGAGGGTCAAAGTGCTTTGCTTGAAAGCTTCTAACTGAAGTGTAAAGGATGTCTGTACTGGTAGCAGATTTTCAACCAGTTTTGAACATCTGCATAAAAGTTTGCTGATGATATTACATTATAGGGCAAATTCACTTTACAATTAGTACAGCCAAATGCATACTCATTTTTCAAAAAGGATGAAGAACTCTTCCCTTGAGGTTTTATGCAACTTCTGATGCCATGGCATCCTAATGCCTCTGACATGGAATTCTGGAATTATCTAATTGTGTTATTCAATCCACTGCACTGCTTAGGATGTGATCTCCTTGATTTATAATTTACTGTAGTTGTCGGTAGAATTTTAAAATATGAACTTCTGATATACCTTATTATTTAATTCTTAGATGCCAAATTTTACTTAACTTAAGTCATGTATGGATATCTTCCATTACATCTGTCTGTGTGTTGGTGATTTATTTATCACTGTGCACAAACTGTTAGAGAGAATCCATTAATTTTACAAACCAAATTTTCAGAGAGGCTGGAGCCTGTCCCAGTAGCACCAGACTTAAAGGAGGTACCTATCCTGGACAAGATGCATTTCATCACAGTACATGCAGTTTTGTGAATACACTTGCATTATCGTGTCTGAGAAAACTGGAAATGCAAAGCACAAGGATGAAAGTCAACTGAGCCGTGAGTCAGTAGCTCTAAACACAGTGCCACCTAGAGGGTGGGTATATGAACACAAACTTTATAGCGCTTGGACCCCTGTTCAAATCCTATTTGAGAGGGACTCCTATATGGCATTTGAATGTTCTCCTTGTATCTGCGTTTCCCTAAAGGAGGCCAGTTCTGCCCCTTACTTAATAAAACATGCAGTTAATTTAACTCAAGTTGGCTCAGTTTGGGAATGTGCACAGATGACTCTATGATGGGCTGATGTTGTTACCCAACCTGCCTTAGGTTCATTTCTGTCAAGATTTGACTTTGATTCTATTTTAGATAATTGCATTCTTAAGATTAATTTAATGTCGGCTCCATTTTTTTTCTGTACCAATGGTAACCTTTACTTAATACACCATTTTGCTTAGTATAGAATCAAAGCATAGCTGTTTCCATAAATATTTTGCAAAGGATTAATAGAAAGGATGAGTGAGTCGCTCAAGGTTGCACACTTAGATGCATGATGTGAACCTGCAGCCTAATGATTAACAGTCTGGTACCTCAGCAACACAGCGTCACTGTCCGCGATAGCAGTTACAACATGTCAACATCATAAATTACTGACACTCTTTCATAAGTGTCTTTTACTGTCTGAACAAAGTGGCTTTAGGCAGGTTCCTATGTGGAACTCTTAGGGAAGAGTTTTTTCTTTGCTGCACCTCAAAATTTATTATATGTTTTCAAAAACAGTTAGAGGTCATTTTACAGACCCTGATATGATTGAATTAACATCCATCTGTGCAAGCAAGCTTGGCCCTCTTGCTCAATTAAACTCCCTGGTCACACCCTGCAACACTGACATGTTTCCACTCAGGCCTTGTGAGTTCCTCTGAGGATTTTTCTTTTGTGGTTAGCTAAGTCTAATTAAGAAAGTACGGCTTAAGTAAACATCTGTGTGCTCACAGCCGCTATCTCTACATACGTCACTCCTGCTCTGGGATTGAGTGCTAATGCACAAAAATGCTGGTGAATGACAGTCAACTTCAAAAATGCTGTGGGAAGTATTGCATATATTTAATTGAAATAAACCTGAAGTGCCTTCAATTAGAATAACATAAAGAATGCAGTAACTTGCATTTTGAAATTCATTTAAGATTTGACTTTAATTAACTGACTTACATACTAACAAAAAAGTCTATGATTTTGTGGCCTAAACGGGATGCCTGTACGCAGTACTTAAAATTCATGATAAAATAAAGTAAAGGAAGTACAAAACAAGTTAAAAAAAGGTACTGCTTATTAGCTCATTATCAATATCATTATTTAAACTTTGATAACCACTGTATATTGTAGATGCCCCGGAGCACAGTTAGACATCCCACCCAGGATGAAGGTGGAGTCCTGTGGAAGAATAATTTTAGGGTACAGTAGCATTCATCTTTAAGAAATAGCATAAAGGGTTAATAACTGTGGGAAACCAGATAAAGGTCAAGTGAACAACAAAATGTGCACTGAAATATAAGAGTTGGTTTAGGAAAAATACTGAGATGGTCAAGTAAATAAAGAATGTACTAGAAGAAAGGTTGATGTAATATACAAAATGTACTGAAGGATGACTAAGAAATCAACAGATGTCCTATAAACTAGAATGGACGATTGTTATATGCACAGAAGGACTTATAGGACTAATAGACTTTTATTTTATATAAATCATCCATCCATCCATCCATTTTCCAACCCGCTGAATCCAAACACAGGGTCACGGGGGTCTGCTGGAGCCAATCCCAGCCAACACAGGGCACAAGGCAGGAACCAATCCCGGGCAGGGTGCCAACCCATCGCAGGACACACACAAACATGGCCACACACCAAGCACACACTAGGGCCAATTAAGAATCGCCAATCCACCTAACCTGCATGTCTTTGGACTGTGGGAGGAAACCGGAGCGCCCGGAGGAAACCCATGCAGACACAGGAAGAACATGCAAACTCCATGCAGGGAGGACCCGGGAAGCGAACCCAGGTCCCCAGGTCTCCTAACTGCGAGGCAGCAGCGCTACCCACTGCGCCACCGTGCCACCCTTTATATAAATCATTTCGGTGTAAACCAAAGGACCAACCAGAGTAAAATATATCCATTGATTGACACTGTATGTAAATTCAGTAGTTTATAAAATGAACCTCTATTCTTTTGTTTCTTTGACCATTCTGACCATTCTGACCAGGCTGTAACAGACTGCTTTTGAAGAATCCTCCCTTCAAGGCATTTTGCCGAGGAGTAATTAAAAGATACAATGAACAGCTTTTCTCCTGCCTGATTACTGAATTGTCCTGTTAAAGGATGTTTCTTTCTTTAATAAGATGTTAAATTTCGACCACAGTCCTTACCCAGCCAGGATGCTATAATGGAAGAATGGACTAAATGGGGGCAATAGCTGGTCGGGACGCCTTATGATCCTTGTCCTTGGTGCGATGCCCAAAGATCACAAGAACTGGCAGGAGAGCACAGCAGGGAACAGTTCATCCTTCACTTTAAAAGGTGGCAGTGTCCCTTATATAGAGTCCAAGTGTGGACACCTGCATGGCTGCATGGGAGTTGGAGTCCTGAGGAGCAGCCCTGTAGGGATCCCTGATGGACGATAGAGAGCGCTGGAGGAACTCCCTGACTTTCTCATAACCCGGAAGTGCTTCTAAGTGGTTATGTCATGTCATCAGAAGTACCCCCGTGTCCTCAATAAAAGGGATTGCACTGCCTTGTCCAGGTGAGTCAGAGCTGGGAGGAAGGAAGGCAGGCAACACTCGATTGGAGGAGTAGCAGTGCAGTGGAGTGAGAAGAGAAAGACAGAAAGAAGAAGAAACCCCTATTGTCGGTGCAAGGGGACTGTGTTTGGTGTATTTGTGTTTGGGGTTCAGTGGCATCCCATAGCCTTCACAATCCATCCATCCATTATCCAACCCACTATATCCTAACTACAGGGTCACGGGGGTTTTCTGGAGCCAATCCCAGTCAACACAGGGCGCAAGGCAGGAAACAAACCCTGGGCAGGGTGCCAGCCCACCGCAGAGCACGCACACACACACACACACACACCAAGCACACACTAGGGCCAATTTAGAATCGCCAATGCACCTGACTTGCATGTCTTTGGACTGTGGGAGGAAACCAGAGTACATGGTGGAAACCCACGCAGACACGGGGAGAACATGCAAACTCCACACAGGGAGGACCTGGGAAGCGAACCCAGGTCTCCTAACAGCGAGGCAGCAGCGTTACCAACTGCGCCACTGTGCCGCCAGCCTTCACAATTTACACTTGCAATGCAATGGCATAACAATTACGTTCTGAGATTTTTTAGGTAAGGTTGATAGAAATTTCATGGCATGGTTGTTTTACTTATTGTACTCTGTACTAGAGTTGTGCAGTACATAATAAAACAATTTTTAAAATTCCTGAATTTTGTTGATTTCGGTAGTGGAAGTGAATAGTAGTTTTCAGGCACCTCATTTATTTGTGCAATTGGAACAGCAAGGGGACCACTCTCTTCACTGTAACATACCTAATTACAAAATCTTGTATCACCAGGGTTTATCCATTATTTACTTCGGTATTGCTTTGGTACCAGTACTGAAGTCTGAATGCTGGTATCG
This sequence comes from Erpetoichthys calabaricus, assembly GCF_900747795.2. Taxonomy (NCBI): domain Eukaryota; kingdom Metazoa; phylum Chordata; class Cladistia; order Polypteriformes; family Polypteridae; genus Erpetoichthys; species Erpetoichthys calabaricus. Next base: position 295,169,661 of record NC_041395.2, read on the forward strand.
ATACCAACATTAACATTTTAGTACAGATCCAACATTGTTCTGTACATGACACTGTGAACATATGAAGTAACAAAGGAAAGAAAGAATCCAAAGCCTTGCTGAGACACAGAGTCTAAGTAAACCCTATACTTACTGTATTCCCAATGTACCATAAGGGATGCTAGCTACGTAGGTACCTTTAACACACAATAAACCCTCTATCAGGTCTTCTGTTTCATTCTTATTGTAACTCTCAACTTTCTTCCTCACATCTGTTGAGCACTTTCCAAACTCCACACTCAGTGGAGGGGCTTTTAAGTCCTAACCAGGAACACCTGGAATTTCCTGGAACTACTTTTGAGGCCAAAAAGAGTGTAGGAGACTCCTGGAGCTCCTTTAAGGGACACCTATTGTCTCTGTAATTCTTGTACCTATCATTCCTTTAAACAGCCTGGCAACTGTCACAGCACTTTACCTATATTATATGGGCCATCATTCATAGGGAATGAAAAGTAAGACAGCTGTAGCACCCACCAAGTTGACAATATACTGAACTGCTGAAATGCCAAGGAGCTTACAACCTAATTTCCCTAGAAAATCACAGCTGCTTTCAAATGTCAGTATATTTCCATTACATTATCACATATGAGATTTCACAAGATAACTGCAGCACGTACAATTTTAGCATACATTTGGTTAAAGGAGTTTATTAACAGATGGATTGGGATGCTTTGAACAGAGATGATCAAAATCTAGAGGTCAATACTGCTGGAATTACCGTCAGCCCCACTGTCAGTACGTATTGACATATTATCTGCTATTGCGTCTGCCCTTCACTATAAGACCTGTAATAAATGCGAAGGATGGAGAGGATAGTACAACACATGACTCTCATCCCAAATCATTCTGAGCTGACCGTGGAATATATGATATTCTAAGGAAATTAGGCAATGACTTTGTAATCCCTGCTGCTGCAGCATGAGAGCCCATATACAAAATAGAAGAACTGATTATATTAACTGAGAAGTGAAAACAAAACTACAGACTAAAAGCAGACAAGAATTAGGTCACTATCAAGACATGACAAACCAGGGGGGAAATTGCTGAAATTCAGGATAACGTCAATAGCCAAAGATACAGATAAATCAAAAGTGGTAGGATGCGACCGTCAAAAATAGCAAATGCAGACAGTCAAAATGCCATAAACAAGAAAGTTATTCTCATCAGGCAGGAAGCTAAACTAAAAAAAACAATTGAGAACTGAATGAGGTCTGAGAGTTTGTTGAAGTACCTGTGTATTACGAGAATTACAAGACATCCCTGTAATTCAGGTTGCCACGCAAGACAATTTGAGAGGCAGAGCTGTAGTTGGATTGGGAAGCAGGCATGGAATGTGTGGTCCAAATCAGAAGAAATGGCAGAGGGGTGGGAATGGCTGATGTATCTGTTGTCAGGTATGTGCAATTAGGAGGCATCCTCAAGGCTCTTGTGAAGTAAGTAATGCCACCCCGAGCAGAGAGGGGGCACTCTTGGTAACTCAATGTCCTTTTTTTCCCCTCCATAGTTCAGGGGAACCCTGAATGGATCCGGGATCAAGTCACAAAGATCAATGTGCCTTTTCCGGGAAAATTGTTGGTTCAAAATCAACCGGGACTGTAAAGAGGGTGTTAGTTTGTTGACAAACCACAACTGAGAAGGACCTACTCAGGAGCACTTCATTCTTGTCTTGTTTTAGCACCTTTGTGTGCTGTTGATTTTGACCACTTTTGCCCTCATATCCCTCGGATTAAATGGGACCCCGCTGGGAAGGAAAGATGTGTGATGTCATCAAAGTGTGATGCTCCATGTCTACTCACTCCAAGACATGACCTTGAACTTGAGGCATCTTGAAGTGCATGACAGAGATCAATGGTGAAGAGAAACAAGACACAGACATCAATGAAGACATATTCAGTGTCATGCCGACCACTGTTCAAACGACACACAAAAAGGAATCCGAAAAAGAGGAAAAAAAATAATTACAAAAGCAAAAATGAGCAATCTGCTCACCTGATCTCAGCCTCACCACAAACCCTCTGGTAGTCAGTTCTTCTATTTGGCTCTCCCTTCACTCCTTTTCTAGCACAGAAGGTCACACTCCACCATTCATCAACAAAAGACACAAGCTAGGGTTGTTTGTGACTCGTTGTTGTCACATGGAGTTGGTGTGAGCAGTCCCTTATGACATACGCCCCATTCCACAGTTGAGGAGTGTGAAGTGACATTGGTTACGTCATGTGTTCCCTCCTAGCTAAAACTCTACACATTCCACCTGTGTACATCTGCTTTCAGAAATCATTTGATAAGGTGCCACATGAGAGGTTGGGTATCAAACTACAAGACGTGGGAGTTTAGGGTGGTGTTCTTGTTTATATACATGTGTCCGGTGTGAGTCTGTGTCGGGTCAGGCGCCTATATAGCGCCTTGTTACAATATATATAGACAAAATACTTATGATAATAAATTAAAAAATGAAACAGAGTCTCGCAGCATTGTCCTTTATGAAAAAGCTATGAGTAAAGTTCAAAGTTCAATTACAGTTAACCTTAGCATGTCTGAGAAACCCTTCAGTAAAAAGCAGTCCGCTGTGGTCTGTAGTCACAAAATAATAGTTTTGCTTCTCCAGGACAGTATCACTTCCTCATAAAGGCATGGTATACTAGTTTTTTCAGAAAAGATTGAGAAGGCAGAAGGTTGAAAAGGAAACAAATGTTTTGATATACAGTACCCTAAAAATAAATTACATTGCAAAGATCTTAAAATACATTTTAAAATAATAATGCAGTCACTAATGATTACACAAGTAATAGTGTATTCAAAATAGAAAAATAGAGAAAAAATTATTTTGTAACAGAATAATGGATTCCTTTGAACTGTTAGCAAGAGAGATGGCATAGTAAGACTACTGTGGATGTAGAGAAAAACATCCACTAGAGGACAGAAAAAAATTACTAACAGGAGCAAATTAGGAAATGGCATTTGAAGGAAATGTGATGTTTGGCATATTACCTCCTTCCGTTTTAAAAAGATCCCCAATTGAAATTGAAATGTCTTAAAAATAATTTTCTTTATAAGAGGTAACAATATCTGACATTAATCATCTGTAACACAGTAGCATAAGTAGGAACCAAAGATTCAGGAGGAAGAGCAAAAATGTCCAGTGATTTAGAAGTACCGTAGGTTGGAAAAGGTATAGGAGCAAAAGACTGAGGTGCTGGAAGAAGGAAGTTGAAGGACTTTTTTTTTTCTCTTCACAATTAAAAACAGCAGTACGGGTAGTAAAATGTGGGCAGAGCCGGACTGGGAAGCTTATTCAGGCCAGGAATCCCAAGTCTAACCCACGCCATACAATAAACACACAACAAACACAAAACTGACAAATACCATTTTGCCTTGGATTTTTTTATGAATGCTTTTACTCTTAAATATTAGTCTCAAGACAACCTCTGATAAAGTGTCGAACATCATTTCATACATGTAAACACTTCAGAAATAAATAGATAAAAATGTAGTTCTATAATACTTATATCAAAACAAATGTGCAAAAAGCACTGAACAACAAAACGTAGTTGTCAGTTGAATCCACAGTGCATAGATTATGTGAGTCTGGAATCTCCACAGCCAAGCCGCTGTCCGTGTTTGGATGGTAAAGCTGAATACTCTTCCACAAAGTTTGAAGTGTTGGTCAAAAAAGACCACTTTGAATTTCTTTAATAGACAAAAGACTCACAAAATGTCCCAGTGCCACAGAATTCTGTCAAAGCATTTTTAAAAAGAGCGCACTTAGTAAACTATGAAACATTTTGTGAAGCCTATTCCGTCACTCTCTCATCATATCGCTATACGGTTTAACTGTCAGAGCGTGAGAGACGCACTTTAAAAATATTAAAATACAGTAAAAACAAGACACATTCATTAACAAACTTATTATGTAATAAAGAACAGCAGGTACATTTAAAAACACTAATCATTCCACTCATATACAATGTACGTGTAAAAAAAATAAAATAAAACATTTTGTGTAGCCTATTCAGTCACTCAGAGAGAAAAAGGAAAAAAAAAACATTAAAAACGTGACCATACGCTACACTTCATTACAATTTGAAACAAAAATAAAACCAATTAAATACACAGTAACAAATACCAAAACCAATATAACATCCAAATATAATTCAAAGTATATTATAAACTTTTAAACAATCTTCATATATAACTAATCACAAAACCACCAGATTTACGCACCTCTCATTGTAGCGCACCTGTCAAAGCGCGAGACGCACGTAAAGTCAAAACTTGACTTGAACAAAAACAAGAAACCCTCCAACGTTAAACTGAAAGGATTTGTGCCCCCTACAGAGAATCCAGTATAATAATATTATATGATTTCGCCGTTAGTTTATTTCACTGGTTGCTCTTAATGCCAGGCCAGACAAGGCTGCAGACCACCAGAAGAGCTCCCACTGATTGTACACATCAGTCCGGCTCTGAATGAGGGTGAAGGAAAATAGAAATTAGAGCATCTTTAAGAGGCACTACGGTTTAGGTAATTGAAATTGAATTCAATGTTAAAAAAAGAATTCTCTTTCCAGAATGGGACAGTTGAATTGTTTTAACCCAAAACTAGAGTACTACAAAATGGATAAAGCCTTCCAAAAAAGTGCAGATCAAGTATGTGTAGTTGAGCAGGTTGGTATATCAACTGCTATTGTGTAACACATTGATAGCATTCTGAAAACGAAAGGTGCATCTGAACAGATGATACCAAAAATGTCAACCTGAGCTTATAAAGGCACAAAGGTCATGCGACATTAGTATAAAATTTGACTTGAACCAAATATAATTTTCTAACTTTTTACAATGTTAAAGATAAAAGAGGCTGATATTTGTCAATGGCCAAACATCAGTCCATCTGTTATCCTTCTATTTCGAAAAAGTAAAATCAGAGTAGTTGCTTAATGACTTAACTACAAGACAATAAAACGAAGAAAGAAAGAAAGAAAGAAAGAAAGAAAGAAAGAAAGAAAGAAAGAAAGAAAGAAAGAAAGAAAGAAAGAAAGAAAGAAAGAAAAGAGTGAGAATAGAGGGCAGGAATTTAAAGGCGTGTGGACTGAGGTCAAGAAGGGACAAAATAACCGACTGATCTGAATTAAGTAAAAGACCTGAGACACCCTGAGAGATAAGTGGCTTATCGATCTGAATTCCTAGCTGTTCCAAGCCTACTTTCAGGTAGAATTAACTGAATAGTTCAGAGTCTGTATCTCCAAAGAGAAAGAGAAAAAAAGAAACAACCAGCAGAACCAAATAGATAGATAGATAGATAAATGGGCTCTGTTGTACTTTGCACTTGGTCCTTTACAAAGACAAGAGACATAAAATATTAAGTATAGATTATTGCTATCCCTGCACAGGAAATACACTCAATGCTCCTTTATTTATTTTTCAGTATAATAAAATGGAAGAACATCAGCTGCAAGACTGAAGGCAGTCCTATACTGTGCAGACATCCATGTTATTCTGAGATGCCCAAGCACATGCAACAAATCGATATTAATGAATTGTTCCATTCATATGATTTTCTATTGCAGGATTCTCTGGAGGAGAAGCTTATGCAAGCAGCATCAAGCACAAGCTTGAGACCATGTTGTTAATATATATATTGTAGGAGGAGAACAGGTGTCCCAGTCAGGAAGGAGGACAGTTTGTTACGTGGATGGTAGGCCAGAACAGAAGGACAGATGGGTTGACTTGCTAGATGAAGAAATAACTTTGTGCCCAGTCGGACTAATGTGATGTTTTCACAAGCAGAAACTGGAAGTTGGGAGCAGTTCAATCCTCAATTTGGCAGGAGTCAGTGGTCCTCATGTAGCAGCCCAGTTAGGGCACCTTGACGGGGTCCCAGGGTGCTGATAGAGGGTGCTGTTGGGGGAGGACTTCCCTACCTTTTATATAGCCTGGAAGTGTTTCCAGGAAGACATGGTGTGGCACCTGAAGCATTCCCGGGTCTGGCTTGAAAAGAAGCCTGCTGTCTCACATTAGATGACGCAGAGGCAGGAGGCAGTGGACAACACATAACAGGAGGACAGAAGGAGGTAAGAACGTGGTTATTTTGTGCTTATTGCAACTGATCTTTGGAAGGGTGATTTTGAAAAGGTGCTAAGGTTTAATAAATGTATATTATTTAAACCTACACACGTGCTGGGCTTTGGGTTTGGGTCCAAGGGACACTGGGTGGTTAATAGATAGATAGACAGACAGACAGACAGACAGACAGACAGACAGACAGACAGACAGACAGATAGATAGATAGATAGATAGATAGATAGATAGATAGATAGATAGATAGATAGATAGATAGATAGATAGATACTTTATTTATATACATACTAGCAGGAGTATCTGGCGTTGTCTGGGAATCTATAACCGGTGAATTTCCCAAATGAAGGAAACAGAACATAGAAATAGAACAAACAGTATTCTGATTGCCCACTGTAGAACATGCTACGTAGAGTTGTCCGTGTGAAAAGGATGTATTTTCCAAATTGATGCCTTTAATTTGCAGTGATTGCCCTTGAACCTTATTAATTGACATAGCAAAAGCCAAATGAACAGGAAATTGTAGCCGTTTGAAATCAAAGGGTAAATCATTCGGAATCAGTGGAATTTTTGGTATGAAAACATCTTCACGTCTTACATTTCAGACGCCCTTGAAATAGACTTTTTTCTGACATCGGAAGTGGACTTTCTAATTCTACGTCTTTTATTTGGTGGCATGGGTATATTAGCTAAAAGCAGGACAATTATAATGTGTTACATGGTATTACGTACGGAATAAGCACCACAGTGAGAAGAATGTACATTATTTACAATACATTGGAAAGCAAACAAATAGCACCAGTCAGTTAGAAAGACCAAGACTGAAATTGTACTGTGAGTCAGAAAGCTTGCAAATAGCACCAGAAATACGGAAAGCCAGTCACGCGCACTGGGTCGTTCACATTTTACATCATGTAAAAGGCGCTATATAGTGCCCGACCCGGCACAGACTGATGCAGAGGCACGTGTAAAAACACACAAGCACTTTATTTTTCTTCAGCTGGAAGGCACATCTTCCCCATAATCCCTCCAGCCACAACACAGTCCCAAAAGCACTAAAGGCAACACAAAACACTTCTCCTCTGGCACCACCACTCCTCCCAGGCAACCTCGTCCTCGTCCTCCTGATTTTGGCTCCTGAGTGGTGGATGCTAGCCCTTTTTATAGCCCACCCAGAAGTGCTCCAGGTGCTTGATCACCTGTTGCTAATTGCACTTCTGGACGGGGCTGTAGAGATGTCCACAAAGGCTCCGGGACCCATGCAGCACCCCCTGGCGGCCACCCCAGATTCCCACAGAGATGGAGAACTCCATCTCCCATGGAACCCTACGGGAAACTGAGGCACCAATGTCACCCAGGGAGGCTGCCACCAAGCGTTCCGGGGGAGGTACTGAGGAGCCCCCCGGAACATATGCAGCAGGGGCGTCCCGGCTGGGCATGGGACCCGGCCGCTCGTTACAATCTATACAGCAGTTCCCCTTCACCTGATGAAAGCAGTCAGCCTTCTCATACTTGGACACTTCCGCCATCTCTTGGCAATTTAAAGAAACATGGGTAAAGAGCGACGCACAGGGACCAAACGTGCCGCTAGATGGCGCCGGCGTTGACGTCTGTTGCAACGTGCGGCCATCTTGTTGATGATAAGTACGGGGATGTGTGCCAAACGTTGTGTCGGTGAAAAGATGCCCTGCGCCTCACCATGAACATTTTTCCCAACCAAACATACCCCATGATCTCCTCCTGGTCACAAAGGAGCCCCATCCCCAGTTTGGTGGCGATCGGACGCCCGGTGCAGATTTGTATGGCGGACAAACAAACATACATACATACACATACACATACATCGACTCTGCTTTATATATTAGATATATATATCCAACATCTTTCTGTCTGTCTGTCTGTCTGTCCTATTTTCACAAGAGAACTACTTAACGGTTTTAGATCGGGTTTTTCTCTATAATCTGCTTGAACATTCCAGTTGATTTTGTGACTTCTCTCATTGCGCAAAGAATCATAGTTTGCTTGCAGGAGTGATTTATTCGCATTTATTATTTATTATTATTTAATCCAAGACAGAGGCTGTGGGCCAAGGGGAGGGTGAAGCATGACATCAGGAGTGGGGAGCCGAGTGCAGCCCTCCTCATTCACGCACCAGCCTCAATTCGAGTCAATCTACCTCTTGCCACATTTTGGTGCATACCTTGCCTCCTAATAGCTAGCGATACCTGTTTGTTTACTGATTTTTAAAGTTTGTCCTGCTTCACTACTATGTGGGCGGAGCCGCAGGGGACAGCTAGTATATATATATATATATATATATATATATATATATATATATATATATATATATATATATATATATATATATATACACATATACATATACATACAGTATACTGTACATATAAAGCTATATATATTTATATATGTAGCAAGAGATCGACAAAGGGAGAAAATGAGTCCTATATCTTAAATAGTTGGTCACCTTCTGCACTTAATCTTACTAATCTATCCACCCCCCTTACAACGTATCCCTCCACTTCCACCTTTCACCTGCTATATATTGCCCTTGATTACTGTATGTCTAGTAATTTTCCTCTAATTATGACACCTGGCAGGTTGTCAAAAGCTTAGGAATAAAAAACTATTTTAAGATAAGTGACTCATTTTCTCCCTTTGTGGATCCCTTGCTACAAATATGCAAACTGTATCAAAGACCTTCACTTCCATATATACTGTATATACATACAGTATGTGTATACAGTATATGTTGAAGTATGACTCTAGACTGGACAGAGTGAGACTGAAAGTTGATAGATGGATTTCTTTGTTACTGAACGTTTTGAATTTTATTACTTTTTAAAAAAATCTTAATCTCAGATTATCTTTCATCACATAGTTGCAGAAGGACAGCAATCAACTTGACAAAACTATCACTTGTTTTGCTTCTGTGAAAGCCCCCCGAAAAGGAATAAGTCTGTATTTCTCTCTGTTTTTACAAAAAAGGACATCAGCATTTATTTTCAAATAAGGAATGTGGAATCTGAAAAAAACCCTGTCTAAGCCAAATTTTAAAAAAGGGAATACTCCTGAAGCAGTGTGACATAGAAGTAGAAGCAGCCAGTATTCTGTCACACATGGGGAACAAAAGCTGTCCATAATAATAGAGGTTGAGAGTGGTCCTGTTAAGATTGAGTGAATTCAAAATAGCAAAATTGTGTGAGACCACCAAAAGACCCACAATACTAGGCCAGAGTCCTCACTGGCCTGACTAAAGATAGATCTCACCCTGGGCAGCCTGACTCCAAACCCTACTGGCAGACTTCTGCCTGTTCAAACTCCAAAAAATAAGGAACAAGTTCTTAGATTTCAAAATATTTTAAATGCTCAAAATGTACCAAAATGCCCCTCAAGAAAAAAGAAAACCTGCAAACCTTTTTGTCATAAGTAACAAGTCCACGAACTATTGTTACAAAAAAAGAAGGATTTTTTTGAATATAATCAAAAAAGAACAAAGATCACAAAAGGTAAAAAAACGACAATAAGTTTGCTTAAAAAGGAACTCACAACAAACAGAGCCCACTGCACCAGCTTAAAGTCTAACAGTGGCTCTGAGGATTTCATCCCAGTGCCTAACAAAAGTCAGTGTACCGTTGCCCAGCACGTGGAAGTCTGTGTGACCCTCCAAGGATATGCCTTCCCAGACCATCACTGACCCAGCACCAAACCCATCATGCTAGTTGATGTTACAGGTTGCATAACATTCACCATGGCTTCTCCAGACTCTTTCGTGTCTGTCACATGTGCTTAGTGTGAACCTACTCTCATCTGTGATGAGAACAGGGGGCCAATGGTGGAGCTGCCAATGGTGGTATTCTCTGGCAATTGCCAATTGAGCTGTGCAGCGAATGGCTGTGAGCACAGATCCCACTAGTGGACATTGGGCCCTCATGCCACCTGCATGGGTTTTGTTTCTGACAGTTTGGCCAGAAACATACACACCAGTAGCCTGCGTGAGGTCATTTTGTAGAGCTCTGGCAGTGTTCCTCCTGTTCCACTTTGCACAAAGGAGCAGATAGTCCTGCTGTTGGGTTGATGCCCTTCTACGGCCCTCTAAAGCTCTCCTCACCCATCTCCTGGTATCTCCTTCATGCTCTTGAGACTATGCTGGGAGACACAGAAAATGTTGTGATGGCACATATGGATGTGCCATCTTGGAGGAGCTGGACTATCTGTGGAACCTGAATCATCTGCAGGTTTAGCCTCATGCTACCAGTAGTGACAAGGACACTAGAGACACTAGAGACAGATCAGTCAGGAAGGATAAGGAGAGAGCAACTGTCAGTGGCCACCACCAAAATCATTCCCTTTTTAGGGGTTTTCCTGTTTTTGCTTCTCCGTTTCACTTGTTGTCACTTTCATTTGCACCAAAGCAGATGAAGTTGATTCACAGTCACTTATGCTTCCTAATTGGACAGACTGATATCCCTGAAGCTTTACTGACTTATTGTTGGACTGTGATGATTAAGCATTCCCATCATTTTTTGAGCAGTGTATAAGGCATATACAGTAGATAGATAGATAGATAGATAGATAGATAGATAGATAGATAGATAGATAGATAGATAGATAGATAGATAGATAGATAGATAGATAGATAGAAAACATAAACATATTTTGTGTTTAACAGGATATTTTATTCTGTATATGCAATTATTCCAAACTCTGAAAATATTAAAAATCCCAAATTCTTTTCATTCCAAGCATTTTGGAATAGGGATGCTCACCCTGTAATCACAATTAACCACAATGAACCACTGAAGGATCTACTCCACTTTGTCACATATATAGGCTGAGGGGGCGGGCCTTAAGCAGTGACATCATGGTGGCCACCCACAAAGCATGTGGAGAACACAGAGCAATTTATAAATGGAGCAATATTAGCAAGATATACATCATTATATTAAACATACAAAAATAATACTTAAAATAAACAACATAATGTGTTCAGAATAAAATGAAAAAGTTTTAAAAATCTGGTCATTTTAAAGTGACTATGGGAAAATGTAGACTGCACCAACTGTGAGGTTAGGCTTGATATCTCCTTTACTGAGAGAAGCATAACATCCATCCATCCATCCATCCATTTTCCAACCCGCTGAATCCGAACACAGGGTCACGGGGGTCTGCTGGAGCCAATCCCAGCCAACACAGGGCACAAGGCAGGAACCAATCCCGGGCAGGGTGCCAACCCACCGCAGGAGAAGCATAACAAATGGTTAAATCTTAAAAAAAATGTAATTTATAATTATAAACATTGGTTAAAAATTCTGGATTTAAACAAAGATTAGGAGAGATGTGTCATGTTGGGAAATGTGGGACAGGATCTACTGCATGTCAGAGTTGGATAGCATGCCTGCATGCCTTTCATTATTTAGTCTTCCTTTAAATTAATGTTTAATTAAATAAGTTTCATTTCAAACTTATTTTTGGTACAGTTAAATTTATGTATGCTTCTAAAAATCCCAGTGGCTGGTTTTACCATAAACTTCACAATGTAAAAGATTGATTACATAAATGACTGATTAAAGATGTAAGAAATCAATTTTAAATTGCTGTGCTGTGACAGAAAAGGCGGATAAAACTGTCAACATCTGGAGCCACAAGCTGAGCATCACAAGCTGAGCATCACTGTCGCTGTCTGCATTCATTTGTGCTTCTGCTCCAGGGCCAGCACACGCACAGTCGTGCATAAGATGGTGCCTATACACTATGTTTATGATATTTGTACAATATATAAAAAAAATGTTAAATTTACAGTAAAAAATAAGGTGACAATATTTGTAGATCTATGGTATAACTTTATCAGAAAGAACTGCTTTTTCTTTACAGCACAATACAATAGAAGTGAATCTTTACCCATAAACTGAAATCTATGCATTGTAATTTGTGAATTTCCCCTTGGGATTAATAAAGTATCTATCTATCTATCTATCTATCTATCTATCTATCTATCTATCTATCTATCTATCTATCTATCTATCTATCTATCTATCTATCTATCTATCTATCTATCTATCTATCTATCTAATAAATACGGCAATCATTAAAGCATCAAAAAAGAAGCACAAACCAGTATGCAGTCTGCATGAATAAAATAACAACTATAAACAGCAAACATGTTATGCAATTTAATTTTATACATTGAAAAGAATTCAATGCTCAATAAAGTTATTGCACACTGTCTGCTGGAGAAGTAAAGTCTACTCTGCAAAAAGTGCATGTGCAAAAACTAGACAAAAAACTTTAAATGGGATTTGTTTTGCTTTTATTTAGCAAACAAAAATCTACTGATGTGGTAAGCAACATTTACTTGACAGGATTTCTTAAAGTAAGCAAAATAATCATAATTTTTTGGTCATACAATAAGGAAAACAACATTTAATGTCATAATATAAACACTTTTCACTTGCTCAGATTTCACTTTTTGCAGTGTGCTTTTGTGGTGTCTGGTGTCACACAGGTTTGCCAGTATGAAAACTGTATGCAAATTTAGAAATCGCTGCCAAGAAAAAGTTCTGAAAAATTGCATCATATGGCAACCACAAAAACTTTTTTTACCTTGGGTGCACATTAATTAAAAGTCATTTTGACAAAACAGCTACATATAGAACATACATATGATCATTTTAAGTAAAATTAATGTTAAGGTATTATATAAAAAAATCTTGGGTCGAGACGTGATCATCTCGGAGAGACACTTTGAAGTCCCGAGAGGCTACTTGCATGTCATGCCCTACTTACAAGCAATTTCTCGGAGACACTTTAACGTCCCGTGAGACAAGGGAGTGAGACAAAAGGACAGCTGCTGTACAGGCTTTTAGATGATCGTTGCGCAGCGCGACATGCAGAACATGCAGCTTGGCAGCAGCAGCTGATCTGTCCGCATCTCCTTAGCGTGCGTTCAGCCCCCCCCTTCACAACGTGAGTAGCAGAGACGTGAAGTGGCTAGCGTAAAGTGCGCCCCCTATGGCGAGCAATCTCTTCTTTAAACATCTTGGTGCAGTAAAATGGCAGGTATACTACGATTTCCTTTCTGATGACATTATCTTGTTTTTGGTGCCGGGATTAGAAAAAGAATATATTTTTTTATGGGTTAACAATGTAAAAAATATTATATTAGTCTGTTTATTTCATTTCAATGCTTAATCAGTGTTTCAGCCTTTTACAGTTCTTTACCTTTACTATTTAACAGTTTTACACTGTAAAATTAACAGCCATGTTTTATCTCTCTGACTTATAAAATATTTTAATATTTTGTGTATTTTTATTTTTTCATTTTTCATATTTGCTCTATTTAATTATTGCTTTTTGTTGCGATTTAAAATATACAAATAAATTATGAAAAAGGTTGAGCTCCCCCACCAATGAATTAAATGTAATGTGCCCTGTACGTTAAATGACACATCTCATTCTATCCACCAAAGAAGCGTCACCAGAGTACTAGCCTAGCTGTTCATCAAATGCAGGAATGCTCCACGGATTGCTGTGGTCATCCATCTGCACCAGTCCTCAAGGAGACACGCAGTTTCTACAAGACCAGGAGACCTCTGTTTAGACAAAGTCATAGTTAGGAGCAGAAAATCTTCAAAATTGGTTGACTGAAACCAAACATGTGTGGAACAGAGAGTGACTTGCAGAGCCGGGCCACCCCATTTAATTGTGAGGCAAATAAAGAAGCGGACGGGGGCGCTGGAGCACAAATCAAGTGTTTAAACAGCATTTGTCTGTGAGCAGGTCTAACAGGGATTGGCACCCTGCTGAAGGTTCAGGTTGTAACTGAGATGCCTCCTTCCGGAGGTGGCTGATTTTTTAATGCTTCAGACCGGAGGGACGAGACTCAGTCGGTCTCCTGAGTGAGGTGTCATCTCTGAGCTACGGAGGGAAAAGACAAGACACTTGGAAACAGTAACCCCTCTCTGCTCAGGGTGGTACCACATACTTGATTAGAGCTGGCAAGGTGGTCCTCAGACATGCATGCATGGCACAAACAACCATGAATTCCAATACAAAACATAAATTAGGAGTCAAAGCAAAAAAATAAATAAAAAAAGCTGGAGCGGGGCCTGCCAGAAATAATAAACAACCAATAATGATAATCGACACATTGAATATCCACCGAGGCATGGTGCCCTGTAAAGTCGTACCATCTTTATAGGTAATATTAATGGGGTGACAAATGGGGTCTTGTGACCCATCCCAACCATACAAGATGGTAATCAAATTAAACTTTGTTAAAATAATAATAATAATAGAATTTATTTGTATAGCACATTTTCATACAAAAAAGTAGCTCAAAGTGCTTTACATAATGAAGAACAGTAAATAAAAAAAAAATATATATAACAACATAAGAAATTAAAACAAGACAATATTAGTTAACATAAAAAAAACGAGTAAGGTCCGATGGCCAGGGTGGATAGAAAAAACAAAAAAAAAACTCCAGACGGCTGGAGAAAAAAATAAAATCTGCAGGGGTTCCAGGCCACGAGACCACACAGTCCCCTCTGGGCATTCTACCTCACATAAATGAAACAGTTCTCTTGTGGCTGGGGTTCTCATGGAAGGACTTGATGATGATGGACATGCAGACTTCTGGCTTTTAATTCTTCACTGTTGGAACATCATGATGCTTTGAGTAGATGGTGGTGGCGAAGGACACCGGAAAAAGAAACAGAAGAGAGAATAGGGGTTAGTACAGACTTTAGAGCTACCATGGATAGTTATTATAATGAATTGGATATACAGAGTATCAGGATTTAAATTACAGTGAAGTTATGAGAAGGCCATGTTAAAGTAATGTGTTTTCAGCAGTTTTTTAAAGTGCTCCACTGTATTAGCCTGGCGAATTCCTCCATCCATCCATTTTCCAACCCGCTGAATCCGAACACAGGGTCACGGGGGTCTGCTGGAGCCAATCCCAGCCAACACAGGGCACAAAGCAGGAAACAATCCCGGGCAGGGTGCCAACCCACCACAGGACACACACAAACACACCCACACACCAAGCACACACTAGGGCCAATTTAGAATCGCCAATCCACCTAACCTGCATGTCTTTGGACTGTGGGATGGCGAATTCCTACTGGCAGGCTGTTCCAGATTTTAGGTGCATAACAGCAGAAGGCCGCCTCACCACTTCTTTTATGTTTTGCTCTTGGAATTCTAAGGAGACACTCATTTGAGGATCTGAGATTACGATTTGGAATATAAGATGTCAGATATTCCGATATATAAGATGGGGCGAGATTATTTAAGGCTTTATAAACCATAAGCAGAATTTTAAAGTCAATCCTGAATGACACAGATAACCAGCGTAGTGACAAAAAAATAATAAACAATGAAATAAAAAATAACTCTAAATGAAAAATAAACCACAAAAATTAGAACCTTTAAGTTAAAAAAAAACAAGAAATAGGCAAAAATACACATTTAAATAGTGTTTAATAGTAAAAACTGATTCACTTACTCGGTTACTCTGGCTTCCTGTACAACACAGAATTATCTGCAGAATATCAGTTACTCACATCCTTTAAGTTTCCAACCTCCCAGAATTCCTCTTCCCACTGCTAACAAATCTGATTGAATAATACTAGAGACTGTAAACATCAGTTATCCAGTTCAATTTCCACCTCTAACACACTATATGACCCTGAGCCAACTACTTATCTGTTTTAATAATTTGACGTACCATATGTGTGTATACCTGTGCACACACCTGTACACACAGATTGTTATATATTGTTATGCAATAAGCAGTCATTGGCCACTTCAGTAGGAGCCCCTGATTATTAAAGCAAATGGCCTGCTCCGCTACAGCTCAGTGTACACAATGTGTGAGCTAAGTGAGCGGCTCTGACCAGCATACGATTGTTGGCGCCTGATGTGGCATTGCAGTAAGAGCTGCCTTTCAGGATAGTCATGCATTGCAGAGAATAGTGCAAGAACAAACATCCATGGAACCGCAGTTCTGGTGACAAAAACATGTCATTAATGAGAGAGTTTCCAGGAGAATGACCAGACTTGTTCAAGCTAACAGAAAGACCGTGCAGCAGTACAGCTCTACACTTGGAGGTGGGTGGGCTGCAGCAGCAAAAGTTCACCCCGGTCGCTAATCCTATCAGCTCAGTGGAGGCAGTTGAGGCTCTCATTGTGGCACGTGATCATCAAAAGAAGACACCTGAACACTGTAAACACTTCTGCCTGGACGGATGAAAAAATACTCCATTTCTGCTACAGCATACTGTGATACAATAAGACAGCAGACATAAAAAAGGTTTGGGGCAGCCACCCGTATAATACGTCCTGGCTGCAAAAGGTAGTATTGTCAAATAGAGTTATTCACAAGACTGAGTCCAAAACAGAACTGATTAAACAAAGGCAAGATGACAGCTTTGAAGGCCCGTATAGAAAGTGACATCATCATGGGGGCCGGAACCGGAAGTGACATCGTCAGGTTCGGAAGTGCCGTCATCATATGCCCCGGCACCAGAAGTGATGTCATCGGAACCGGGCATTTCGTCATCCAATGCACCGAAAACGGAATGACGTCATCACTTGAACTGGAGGTGACGTAATTGGGATTGGCAGTGATTAGTGCTGGAACTCGGTGGGATTTCTCGTGAATGGTCTGCAAGGAACTGAGAAAAGAAGTCAGTGGACCCAGCCACCCCCTGGTCGGATGTGGTATTACAATTACTTGAGCCCTTCACTTGTCACAGATGTGAGTCCAAACAGAACTGATTGACAGAAGGAATATGACAGCTTCTAAAGTCAGGCAGAAGAAATGATGTCATCTGGACAGGAACCAGAAGTGAAATCATTGGCCCCGAAACGGGAAATGATGTTGTTGGGCCTGGACCTGGAAATGATGTCAGTGAGCCTGGACAGATTTTCCTGTGTTTGGTCTGCAGGGACAAAAGAAAAAGGATTACCGCACTCTGCCATCCCCTGGTTTGGCATGAAATCACCTTCTTTCGAGCATTTTAGCTGCCCCCCATGCGCATGTGTGACAATATATATAATATATATACATTATATGGGCATATATGTATATATATGTCACACACATGTGCATAGGAGACAACTTCAGGGCTATTCCAATGGTAATTACCCTCCAAGACAAGGGTGGGCATTGTCACTTGATGGGCAGACCACAACCAATGTCGTCACTTCCAACTTCCAGTCTCCTGAACCTGCCCCTTCCTCCTTGTCTTTCTGAAAACCAGCTCCACTGCCATCTTGAACTTAGTCTCACAGTGACTTGCGTCAGAACGAGACATCTCTGCCTATACTGTGCATTGTTTCATTGCTTTCATTTTTTCAGTTATACGAGGATCACCCAGGTTCCCCGACTGTTTATGATTTTTGGTATTACAATATTTACAAAGCTAAGATAACCCATAACTTCAGTACTTACGTTACGAAAATTGTAAAGTGGATAGATTTTCCAAATGGCCAACGTCAAGTACAGGTGAACACGATCGCTGATGTTTACATTAAGTCACAGACTGTTTAGATGAGGCTATTGCAAGCAGATCTTCTGTCGGTGCAGAGGGCAGGAGTGTTGGTTAGAACAGCCTTGCAATTGACAGTCGCAGTGGGCATCTATTTGTTTTCAAACCTGGTCAGTCCAGTTAATGGTTGTTGTAGGCAGAAACCTATCCAACCTGCTTCACTGGATGCAAAGTGTAAACCGACAGGATGAAAAGCCAGTCCATCACAAAGTACATTCACAAAAAAACTCAAACAAGCCAATTTATTCATTAAATGCAGGACAACAAAACTTAATCGTGTGATAGATCATTGCTTATGGAAAAGAAAGTCAGTATTATTCATGCAACATCTGACGCTAAACAGAAAGCAACAGCCGCACAGCCTAAGCTACTGGGTCAGTCCAGGTTCAGCAGTCTATTTATTCAGCATATCTTCAAACTGGTGCAGGAGAACAAAAACCACAGGAGCACAAGAAGTACCTGTAGACTTTTCCCAGATCACCAGCTGATATGAGGCAGGAAGGTGGCATTCTGCTAGCCTAAACAAAACATGGGATTTAAAAATTCAGATTAAGGGCTAAGCTCAATAACATATTCTTGGAAGACGATTCTAAACAGATCACACAGTACAATCGCCCTTTTCCTCTTCTTACTAGGCGTCTAAGCTCACTGTGGGTTCTGCCACCTCAGAAAAGACAGACTGCCATATTAATGCTGCTTTTATAAAAAGAGTTAAAAATAAAACCCAACGAAGGAAGAATGTGAAGGGATTTCATTCTTTTAAATACCAGCACCACTTCCATAAATAAGGATATTGAAGGATAAAGAGAGTACATAAAATATATTTATTTTAAATGCTAGATTTATTTGTTATGAAAATGGCTTCTGGAGAGTTTATCTTGGCTAATATTGTAATGCCATTGCAGATCCTACCTCACAAGAGTATGCTTTGCCTCTCTGTGTTATAACTGGTGGGTATGTAATGTGTTAGTTATAACATCTGGAGTCACTGGTTAGTTGTCTATTTAATACTGATGTGATTGGGCATTTGGTTATCAAATGAGCAGATGATCTGCCTACTCAAGTTAGTTTTTGGGTTAATTTAATTGATATGAGATTATCTGCGGTGGGCTGGTGCCCTGCCCAAGGTTTGTTTCCTGCCTTGTGCCCTGTATTGGCTGAGATTTGCTCCAGCAGACCCCCGTGACCCTGTAGTTAGGATATAGCGGGTTGGATAAAGGATGGATGGATTTGAGATTATCACCTTGAACCTGGCCTTGAATATCATGGCGACCAAGGAGCTCATTGTGAACTACCAGAAGTCCAAACGCTGCGGGCACACCATCATTTATATCAAAGGGATTGTGGCTGAGTGTGTCTCCGGCTTTAAGTTCTTGGACATTTCTGTGGATCTGACAGGACCCATCAACACCTCCACACTGGTCAAGAAGACCCAGAAACGTCTTTACTATCTGATGAGGCTGAGTAAAGTCCAACTGTCTTGTCAGATTTTCGTGAATTTCTCCAACTGCGCCATTGTGACCATTCTGACCAACTGTTTTGCTGTATGGTATGATAAGGTAACTGCACGCTTTCAGACTTAACATCTCTGCAGAAGGAGGTGAAAACTTCCCAGCACATTACTGGTGCCTCTTCACCTGCCATTGAGTGTGATATCAAATGCGTTTCCCCATTAGAAATTCAAGCCACAGTCTAATACCAACGTATCTCCCTTGGAGTTTGCAGCCCACGATCAAAGAGTGTGTATGTGTGTGTGTGTGTTGTCTCCCCTTAATGTTTTAAATGTCGAGATTGAAGAGTAGTGGTTTGTTCAGTTTTCAGTGCCCCCAACCGAGGCTGGTGGTCAACAAAGTGGAATGGATAACCAAGATGAGAGATGATGTGTCTGAAAGTGCTGGCAGTCAACAGCAAACAAATAGCACTTACTAGCCATTGCCTGTTGCTTCTGCTTTTGAGCTTTGACAAACTTTCTTTTTCAATTTCACAGCATGATCATGTCTCTTTTTTCTGTCCAGGACACCTCCTTGTCTTTAGTCATCTGTCCACCCTAATGGTTACTGGTGCTGCTTGCATAGCCCGTCAATCACTTCTTCTGCATCCTTCAATTGCATAAAGTGTGCTCTTAGCACATTGAAGGGCATGTAAGTTGGTATAATATTAATATATTGTATATCGATAAAATAAAAAATGTATCAACAAACAGAAAAACACATGTCTGTGAATTTTCTTTTTTCTGTAAAGTTGCCAAATTTCAATCAAACCCATCAAGGCATTTTCGAGATTGTATTTAGTTTTTCTATTGTGTGTGGCCGCGTATGTGTGTGTTTGTGTTTAACCCTGAATATTGATGTATCAAAATGTCCTTTTTTAGTGCACACTCAGTGCCCTACATGGACCATCCTTCCAAATCTCAGCTTCTTAACTAAGCAGAAGATGGTGAGTGAGTGAAAGAGTCAGTTAACTTTGTGTGATAGATAGATAGATAGATAGATAGATAGATAGATAGATAGATAGATAGATAGATAGATAGATAGATAGATAGATAGATAGATAACTACCATTTGCACTTCTGGTTAGATACAAAGATGGATTTTTTTTTGTCATGTTGTTCTGTGTTCAACGATAATAAACAAATCTAATCTAATCTAATCTAACCAAAAATCAAGTCAACAAATCTGAATTTTGCTTACTTAACACTCAGCTATTGGCTTTAACTACCAGAGCTGTTTGTTTAAAAGATATTAATTAAACTAAATTTGAATAACTCAGATTCATTAAGCTAGCTAACATAACATATTCACTGTACCTGGGGTTACTAATTTGGCTAGTGTTAGATTAAGGAGAGCAATCTGAGTTTGAACTACTTTATTCACTTACATGGAGCTGGGGGGCGCAGTAGTAGTGCTTCTGCCTCCCAGAACAGAGATCAGGGTTCATGTTTTGGGTCCTCCCTGTGTGGAATTTGCATGTTCTCCTCATGCCTGTGTGCGTTTCCTCT
Source organism: Erpetoichthys calabaricus (assembly GCF_900747795.2). Classification (NCBI taxonomy): domain Eukaryota; kingdom Metazoa; phylum Chordata; class Cladistia; order Polypteriformes; family Polypteridae; genus Erpetoichthys; species Erpetoichthys calabaricus. The sequence continues at coordinate 295,190,346 of NC_041395.2, forward strand.
GGGTGCTCTTGTTTCCTCCAACTAAGGTTAGGTGAGCTGACAATGTTAAATACATCGGGGTGTGTGTGCGTGTATTTGCCCTACGATCGGCTGGTGCCTTACGCTAGATGGGATTGGCTCCCGCATAGCCAATCAGCCCCCAACCCTGGTCTGAATCCAGCAGGATAGGAAATGCCATGACTTACACAACAATTAAAATCAGGCAACTCCAATTACTTTTTTTTTTGGAGTTATAAGCCTATCAAATTCGCCCCTATAAAACAGCCAGCATATCCTTCTCAAATTATCCTAATCCGTTACAGAGGCGCAGGGAGTTTAAATCTACCACAGCAGCACTGGGCGCAGAGAACTCTAGGCGGGACCCCAGTACAGCCCAGGGACCACTTATACTCGCACACACGTTCACACTTACAGTAGATGTCTCTTTTTGGAGTCGCTAATCAGTTTAACAAGTTCCCTTTTGGTGGACGGTGGAGGAAAGGACAGGCGCGGTTGTTGTCTACAGAGACGGCTAATTGTCCAGAATACGTGGAGATGGTAGAATTCTTTGTTTCTCGCGGGATTAAATTAAAACGGATCGTTGTTGACAGCAAATGTGTCACAAATGAGCTGCAGGGCTTCCCCGCCTCCTTAAGAAAACGTTTCCTGAGGACAGATCGTCTCAGTGTTAACATCAGAATTCTAAACAAGAGAAGTCCGTTGGGAATTCCTTGTATTGTGCGCTGATTTCTTATTTCCATAAAACCATTTCCCACTGTCAGATTTCTTTTTAAACGAACCCAACGTAAACAATGGAAAGATTTAGTCGTGGAGGAAGTGCTGAATATTTTGTTGCCCAGATGCAGCAGAGCAGATGCACAATATTCCGAAAATATTTGGGAGGCAGCATCTTGATATTCGCGATTCTGTTAACGGTGCGCGCGCCATCTGCTGGAGAAGTCGGAGAACTCTTCTGTCTTTCAAGCTAATGGAACTCCTGCACTCTAAACCGAATTAAACAGGTTTGAAAATGTTTGAAGATTACTTTAGGTAAAGTTCAATTTTAAAAATCTATAATTATTAATACCTTAGCGTATATGTTGTTTAGTTAGATTGTCGGATTATACGCTTTTAGGGTAATTGTTGTTATATACACAGTGCATAGTGAAATTCTTACTTTCGTGAACTGATCAATATGCAGCAAACTGATGATGGCATAATCTTAATAAGCCTGTACTGTATATAAAACATCATCTATTTTCTGACCGCACTGCGTGTTTTATAATATATGTACTTTAGATCTCTAACCAGTAACAATAACATCAAAAACAAAAACAACATTTATTTCTATATCACATTTTCAAATGAAGGCTGTAACTCAAAGTGCCTCACAACATGTCAAAGAAGTAGATACATGCAAAGAAAAACTAATTACAATTAGTTAATAATAATAATAAATAGATAGTATACAAAATAATACACACATAAGAAACATAATGTAATGGTATCGTCTGTATTCCAGTTATAACAACATACAAACTGGAGATTTGTCTATAAACTATCAGGAATATTTTATTTCCAGTGACCCCACGGTCTCTTAAAGAATTTCATCATAACTTCATACCATTCTGGTGTGATAATAAAACTATGCCAGAGTTCTGTTTACAGATTACAGCTCAGCATTTAATGCTGTTGTATTATCAAAGATGATGACTATCAGGCACCCAACATAAAGTGGCAACTTAGTGTCACCCACTGCAACTGGATTTTGGTGTGCCTAACTGGCATGTGCAGATTAGCAGCGTCACTTCCTCTACACTGACCCTCAACACGGGCAGGCCACACTGGGCAGGGTGCTAAGCCCCCTTCTGTACCCCTTGTTCACCTCTGACTGTGCGATCAGACGCAGTTCCAGTCCCATCATTAAATGTGACACCTCCATCGTGAGCTTGATCGCTATCACTGATGACATTGCTTACAAAGATCTGCTTTCTGATATAGTGGTCCTATGTCTCCCTTAACATCTTCTCATAGACTTCAGAAAAACAGAGGCAGACCCACACTGCCATCTACATTAATGTGGAAACTGCCTAGAGGGTGAGTAGTATGCCATTTTCCAAGGTCACTAATGAGGACGGACTAAAGTGGTGATGGTTTGTCTTAGGTATCATCAAAATGGCTCACCAATTCCCATTCTTCCTCAGATGTCTTATGAAAGCCCTGCTGTATCTACTGATTCTCTCCAACTTCTTTAAGGGCACAGGGCTGATCATCCTCACATTGAGCTGTGGCATCTGCTCAGCTCAGCACCCCAACAGCTCTCTTCTGTACAGAACATAAACAACCCTCACTGCCTTGAGCAAGGCCCTTAACCTGCAATTGCTGAGTGCTTTGAGTAGTGAGAAAAGCGCTATATAAATGCAAAGAATTATTATTACTATTATCTTTATGATTATCTTAGAAAGACAAACAGTGTCATTAAAGACATCGGCCATCTTGCACAGATGCTTTTCTCCCTCCTCCCTTCTGATAAACCAGCAAACCTGCAATTCTCGAAAGAATCGCAAATCTAAGAGTGGCAATCATTCTGTTCCCTCCGATATTTGGAGGGAAGAAAAATCATGGAGGGTGGGTGCGTCCTGGGAAAGTTTTCATTTAATTAAATAAATATATTTGTACTAAAGTGGTTTCTTTTTGGAGCCATAACTCATCTGGTTCTGGTGTTTGAGAAGTGCGTTGTAGGCGCCTTCATTTATTGTTTTTATCCATGTGGTCTTGTATTTGTTTTTCTATGGCTGTGTCGTTAGCTAGAAGTCATTTGCTGACGGTGGCGGATTTGCGTGCTGAAGTGACCATGGCGGCGGATCTGGGCTTGGAGGGCTACATTACTAATCGAAGGAGGTGTATGCAGTGGTGTGCAGGGTCGCGTTCGGGCGGAAGTTGTACTGTGTATGGCTTGCTTGTGGCCTCTGGCATCTGTGCATATATACAACCTGGCATGCACACTTTACCTCAAGTTTAGTTTACAGGTCGTGTTGTGTTGTTTGGGCGCCACCTACTGACTCTGGGAAGCCGCTGGGTTTGACTCTGGGGCGCTGAAGTACAGTGCGCGTGCGCACGCTTTCGGTGCGTCTGGCATCCGTGCATATATACAACCTTCATTTAGTAATATAGATGATGCAGGTCACAAAATTCAGGGGCAAGTTTAATCCACAAGGCTTTAGGCTTCTTAACAGTCACCCATAATGATTAATGCATGTTCATGTATTTATCCATCCATCCATTTTCCAACCCGCTGAATCCGAACACAGGGTCACGGGGGCCTGCTGGAGCCAAACCCAGCCAACACAGGGCACAAGGCAGGAACCAATCCCGGGCAGGGTGCCAACCCACTGCAGTTGATGTATTTATATATATATATATATATATATATATATATATATATACAGTCAAACTCGGTTATAGTAAGTTTGACGGGACCGACACTATTTGCTCCTTATAAGCAGAATGCAAATTTGACAAAAACTAACTCAGTCTATTAAAGTAATAGTGATTTATTGAAAAAAATATACATTTAGCCCATAATCAAAACATACATTAAGTACAATATACTATTTTCTAAGAAAGTCCAAATTAATTTTTTGTTTTAAACTTTGTAATCTACAGTCACGCAGTTTGCCTCTTAATGCATCCAACGCTTGCTTTTTCGCGTCAGTCCCTTGAAAAGATGGCATCAATCTATTGCAGGCGTCTTCACCATCAAGCAATGTTGGTAAACTGCATTCTGGTAAATCCAGTATGCCAACGGCGTCTTCCTCCTTGTCATCTTCTTTTTGGAGCAATGCATTTATGATTTCGTTTTCAGTAGGAATTCCGCTAGTAAACAATTCCTCATCCACGTGTTGATAGTCCTAGTAATTTACATTATTAATTTCAATATTGTTTTGTCGAACCCTTGTAGAAAAATATCAGATGTTGATTTCCTGAAGCAATTCTTTATGGTAACAGTCATCACATTGTTCCAGGCAATAGATAAGAAATTTATTGCATATTGAATTTTATTACGCTATGTGGCTCTCAAAAGTCCGGGATGTGGTCAAATGTTGTTCGTAATAACTGAGATTTCCTTGTTATAACAGGGTAAATTTACATGCGAATCGCTGGTATATCTTTCAAAAATATTTCTTTTTCATTATAACCGAGAAATCATTATAACCGAGTGCGTTAAAACCGAGTTTGACTGTATATGATATACAATATCTGCCAAACAACACAAAGAGTACATGACACGTGTTTTGCCCTTGTTGGGACACATCAGGTGTATGCACTTTTGAATCCCTTTAAAAGATCAAACCTCGGATGTCAGCGCCTGAGGGGATGCCCCTGACACTGTACCATGGCGGGTGGTTTGCTTATTTGGAAGGATGAAGATCGGAGTGCTATCTTCTGATTATTAGGTGGTTTACCTACCAGGTAACACTTGTGGTTGGTCAGCCAGTTGGCAAACATCTGCCACGACCTCTTAGTTGTTAGAGGCAGCTCATAGATATGTTATACTGTATCTGCCAAACAATACAAAGAGTACACAACACATGTTTCACCCTTATTGGGACTCGTCACCTAATAATCAGATTGCGATTCATACTTAAAAGAAATATATATGCCGAGAGTTGATTCTACAATAAAATAAAATAAAAATAAAAAGAGGAATAACCTTGAAGGTCAATCATCACCCTGAAATTGGATAGTAGACGTCACTTAGTGTATGTGTACCATATTTCAGGTCAATAGGTCAAACGGATAGCCACGGTAGTGTATTATATAAGAAGATTGTACTGCAGCAATAGCTTAATACACAGTAGTAATACGTACAACACCAAACCACAAAATGAAGAGCTGAAAGGGTTTGCCTGTGGAATCGAACATCTTGATTGTTTACACAAATTACATGGTTTATTTGATTCCTATTAAGGAAATTGTTAATTAATAAAATGAATAATGGTCGATTATTATTGTAACAGGAGAGACAGTGGACAAAGTATAACTTGTGGTGTTTTGTACTATGCTGCCTTAAATAAAAGTAATGTTTGGTATATATATTAAAATATGATGACATTGTGATTTTCTTATTATGCATTCAAATTTTTACACACTTCATGTAAAAAAAAAATAGACACACTCATTCTGCAGCAGTGTCTTGTTCTGCTTCCAGAGCTGAAAGTCCTCAATAAGTTACAAGTCCCTGAAAAATGCAATACACAGGGCTTCAAAGCTGAAAGTGTAACTAAATGTAATGTGAGTGTCAAGATACCGGTGCACGAGGAACATGTCTCCAGAAGGTGATGGCAACATACGGGCCTCGTAATGTCTGAGGTGCGTGGATCTGTTCGAGGCTAAAAACTGTCCTGGCTGCAGCTGGACACAACTCCTCTTACTGGCCTTGTATAAATGAATATACCAGGGCTCTCGAGCGGTTTTTCCCCTGAGAGCTACTTTTACAAAATGGCCGAGAGCTACTCATGTTTTCTAACGTTTATTCTCACAGCTTATTTTAACCCAAGCAAACTGAATACGCTTGTTTTGCCTGAACATTTACAAAATGTTGGTGTCCATAACTCGCATTTTGCATTAAAACATCACAAAAAATATCTAGTTCACCTGCAAGTGCATTTTGTATGTCTGTATGCATTTTCTAGTGTATCTCACACTATTGAATTAAAACATGAATGCTGTCAAAACAAAACAATGCAATTCCAAATACACAGATATGACTTCTTCATTTGTCATTTTGTTCCATGTCACTGTGTCACTTTATTCACATGTCCAGTTGAATGTGTGACGTGTTTTTTAGTTAGTCAGATGACTGGCACTGCATGGAGTCAACAAGAGAGGTGTATGGTGGAGTGGAGCCACTTAGGTTCACTCTTATAGAGTCATTTAAATGTCCGTCTGTCAGTCTTGTTCTGAACTTTGATTTCATGACATTCATGTCAGACTCACAGAGGTATGGAGTCCCAAACAAAGCAGACATTTTCAGAGCTGCTTGGTGAAGATTCTTAGTTATCTGGCTCTACTAAGCTCCAGAAATGCTGAGAATGCTGTTGAGACTTTAACTGCACATTATTTTGAAGGTTTACTAATCTATAATACATAAAATCCAATGTCTGTATGTCTGTGTGCTTTTCATGAGAGAACTACTTAACGGATTTAGATTTGTTATTTTTGTATAATTTGCTTGAACATTCCAGTTGATTTTGCGACTTCTCTCATTTCGCTATGTATCATAGTTCGCGGTACCAATTTATTTTTATTTTTGCGCAAATCTGAGAAACACGCAGCGGGCCGAGGAGAGAGGCCTTCCTCACTCACTCGCCAGCTTCAAGGCATGTACCTTAACTCCGCTTAGCACGCGAACAAGAGAACAATTTAATTCAACTTTGTTTGATATTTAAAATAAAGTGTTACTTAGGTCTTGATGAGTTTGCATCCGGATATTCTCTTAAGTGTATACCACATTGAAAAGATAGATTGCAATTCAGATTGTGGATCGTGATTTTGTGTTAAAAGAATCGTGATATGATTTAGTGGGAAAGAGCACCCACCCCTAATTTGACTAATCAAGGTTTCAAATTTATGTAGGATTCATTAACCCTTTGGCGAGCTACTTGGAAAGGGGTTGCGAGCTACCAGTATCTCGCGAGTGACGTGTTGGAGACCCCTGGAATATACTGTAGGTGTGAGTGAGACCTGTAATGGACAAAGAATGATAATATGTGCCTCAGCATAATTCCACCTATCCATCCCCTTTCTGAAACCTGCTTCATTAACGGAAGCATCAAAGGTAGTCAGTGCTTATCTTGGCTGCACTGGGCACTGGACAGGACTTAACATTAAATGGGCTGCCACCTCATTATGGGATATGAGTATCCAGAGAAAAGTCATAGGATTAGTTTATTTGTAACAATGTTGAAACTGCATATCGGAATGGGAATCATCTAAGCCACTTTAGAGTCATTAATTAACCTAACAAGGTCATCTTGAGTGATCTGACAGGAAAACTGGAGTAACCTGGAGGAGAACCGATGTAGATATGGGAACAGCCAGGGCAGGCTAAGATTCAGTCCAGAACTGTGAGGCCGCAAGCATTTACCAATGCACCACACTGTGTAACTTGTAAATAACAGATGATTACAAGTTAGACCTAAAGATAAGCAGAGGTTCTCAGACAAAAACCCACACAGACTTAGTGAGAGCTTGAACTTTACATCCATTAAACAGTGTAAAACACAAACATAAGTAAGCAGAATTTCCACTGTGCACTATGAACTTGAATCGCGTCCTTTTCATGTTAACACCTAGATGTGTACGATTTAAACCCCCAGTGAAAGGAAATATTTTGGAGTTAGACCTACAAGTCTTCTGTGTGCTGTCCATTAGATGGCAGCAGAGTACAACATCAACAAAAAGGCGAGTCACTCATATGGCCGAGTGGGAGAGGTAAGAGTGAGTATCCATCCATTTTCCAACCCGCTGAATCCATACACAGGGTCACGGGGGTCTGCTGGAGCCAATCCCAGCCAACACAGGGCAGGAAACAATCCCAGGCAGGGTGCCAACCCACCGCAGGACACACACAAACACACCCAGCACACACTAGGGCCAATTTGGAATCACCAATCCACCTAACCTGCAGGTCTTTGGACTGTGGGAGGAAACCCACGCAGACATGGGGAGAACATGCAAACTCCACGCAAGGAGGACCCGGAAAGCGAACCCGGGTCTCCTAACTGCGAGGCAGCAGCACTACCACTGCGCCACCGTGCCGCCCTAAGAGTGAGTAACAACGGTTAAAGATAAAACACCACACCACAGATTTAAGGGAGAATAATGTAAATACATGGTTCAGTTGCTAGAGATGTTGCTTCTTCTTCGTCTTCTTTAGTTATTTTCCATTAGGCAGGTCTTTCGATCTCCAGTTCTTCCATTGTACTCTTATCTAAAATTCTTTTCATTTCTTGCTATGACGTCTTGCCTTGGCCTTTCCTCTTGATTTCTTCCTTTTGAGTTTTCCCTTCAGCACTATTTTCTACAACCCATCTCCTCTTAGTACATGTCCCGTCTAGTTTTGTTGCCTTCTTCTCACTGTTTTCAAGTATGCTCCTTTTCTTCACCAATGCTTCCCAACACTTTTTCATAGATAATTTACCCATCCTTCTAATTTTTCATCCTTCTCTGTAGCCACATTTCAAATGCTTCCAATCTATTTTTATCTGCTTTTCTCATTGTCCACGTCTCTCCTGCATACAATGAAACACTCCAGATTACTGGCTTTATTAGTAGCGATTTTCGTTTTACATTGAAGAATGAGTCTGTGTGTCTGGGCTTGCGAGTGTCCTGGATAAAAAATCAAGGCCTTTAATAACCTCTTGGGCATAGCCATTGGCAGTAGGTCTGTTTGCGGAGAGAATGTTGACCTTGTTGAAAGGTTTACTTACCTTGGCAGTGACAATCATGTCTCTGGTGACTCTACCTATGAAGTCAGTAGACGGATTGGGAGAGCATAAGGGGTCATGAGGTCGCTGGAAAGGGGTGTTGCACTCTTGATATCTATTCAAAAGGATGAAGGTCCAAATCTTTAGAGTCCTGGTGCTTCCTGTCTTGCTATATGGTTGCAAGACATGGACGCTATCCAGTGACCTGAGATGAAGACTGGACTCCTTTGGTACTGTGTCTCTCTGGAGAATCCTTGGGTACCGTTGGTTTGACGTTGTGTTGAATGAGCGGTTGCTCATTCAGCGTCAGTTGAGGAGCGTCAGTTACAGCACTACGGCCATGTGGCACGTTTCCCCGAGGGTGATCCAGCTCATAAGATCCTCATTGTTGGGGACCCGACTGGCTGGACCAGGCCAAGGGGTCACCCATGTAACAGCTGGTTAACAGATAGAGGGTCATTTCCGGAGGGGGGGACTGGACCATGTGTCTGCCTGAGGGGTTGCCCACCAGGATTCCGAGGTGTTTCGTTATGTGGTGGGTGCTTCTTCCATTGCTTGACAGTATACTTCCCAAATAATTAAAGATGTCCTTTTCTTCCAAGATGTGTTCTCCATTTTGTATTATTACTGGTTTAATTGTTAGACATCATTCTTGTTTCCTTTACATTGACTTTCATTCCATGCATCTTGCACATGTAATCTAATTTGATCATTAGTTTCTGTAGTCCGTCTTCATTGCTTGATGGACCTTACTTTTATTCTATGTTAATTAATATTGCCTAATTTTATTTATTAATATATTTTGTCTTTTTTCTCTTTCTTCATCCTGCAAAGCACTTTGAGGTACATTATTTGTATGAAAATGTGCTATATAAATAAATGTTATTGATATCATCTGCAAATCTTACCAATGTAATCCATCTTCCTCTGACTTTCACCCCGGACTAATTGTCTGTGCTTCCACAACTATCCTGTCAATGTAGATGTTACACAGGATTGTTTTTCCTTGTCTTCTTAGAAAGTGAAGGCTGAGGGGCTGTCAAGAGGCAGGGCCTGTTAAAGCCCATTGCGGCACTTCTTGTGTGATTTTGGGCTATACAAAAATAAATTGTATTGTATTGTATTGTATTGAAAGTGAGCATCCATGTCTATTACCTCTTCCTATCTGACATGCTTCTGTCAGGCCATATGTAGTTCTTACTTTTTCCAAATTAGTCTTCTGTCCCAATTATTGACTCCTATGTCTCTCAATATGCCCAGCAGATTCACCCAATTTACTCGCTCAAATGCTTTCTCCAGGTCCACAAAACAGACATATAGGACTCTAGGTGTTTTTCCTCAGCACTCTGATCGCATCTCTCATTCCCCTCCCTTTCATGAGTCCAAACTGATCTTCTTCCATGTAGCCATGTCTTCCATTTCTGCCTTTGTTTCTATTTTATTTCTATCAACTTTAACATTAGCTTTGACACATGTAATAATAAGCTTATTGTTTTATAGTCTTCATGTTCTAGTATCCTGGGTTCCAATCCCACGCCTGCTTATCATCTGTAGCTTGTATGTCCTTCTCTTGTCTGGGTGAGTCTTCCTTCTGATACTCTGGTGTTCCTCCCAAATCCCCAAAGACGTGCAGGTTAGGTTATTTGGCAGTCTGAGTGTGGATGTTCACGCAAAGAACCACAGACACATGAAATAAATTAATGATGTTATTGTGGACAATCCAGGTGGATATTACTGGCGAGCTTGTTGGCCTGTTCTTGTCAAAGTTGTTCTAATGATCCCTGCGATGGATTGGCGCCCTGTGCAGGGCTGTTTCCTGCCTTTTTGTCCATTGCTGCCTGGAAGAGCTCCGGCCCCCCATGATCCTGAATTAGAGAAAGTGGCTTTAAGAATGTTTAAATATAAAAAGTAATGCAAATACTGATTGTTGAGGTACTATAGAGGGCATATGTGTAAAAGGCATTGTCACAATGGATTCAGTTTGCACAACATTTAAATTTGAACAAATAAAGTTGTGTTATTCAGTTCAACATCAATAAGTTTGGCTTAACTGTTGTGTATGGAGTGCCTCAAGAAAGATCAATTTAATCCATTTGAATGCATTTGTTTGATTGACTAGACATCTTGGCGTGTGCAGTTTGTGAAATTACTGAGAAATGAGTGAATCAAATTGACGAATTCTAAATCCTTGCCCTCCTATACCCACAGTGGGCAATGAGGTAGACAACATGGTAAGCGTGACGCTCCATCTTTCACCAGACTGTTATACTTGTAACGTAACTCAAGGGCATAAAAGCCAGTGGCACCCTGTTGGTGTTTTGTTCCTGGTGAGTCACCAGCACCTTATGAGAAGAGGATGACTCACAGCACCAACTCGATGCGAAAGGGACAATTAATCATCAAAGCGGTTTGCTAGAGCTCAGTGGTAAGACACATCCTGTGGATCTTGTGGTTCTTTTTGTTTAGAGTGCATGTATTGTTGAGAAATCTGTATTTTGCAATTGTTAAAATAATTATGTTTTGACTATTTTTTCAATGTCATTTTGTTTATTTCATTATGGACACAGCCATATTGCCATTGCAATGAGACAGAAAACAAGGACAAGATAAAGGTTTGGGAATCCACCCCTTATACTTGAAAATAGCACTTAAAATATGAAGAGTAGACTAGAAGGAGTAGCCTCATGTGACTGAGTCCCAAAATGTGACTGAGTTTGAAACAGAGGAGTGCTGCTTTTACAGAGGGTGGAGGAAGGAAGAGGCATGTCTTCAGTGGTGTACCCGGAAGTGAGGTCAGTGAGGTGGATGGACTGGAATTCTGTACAGAAACCGGAAGTGACATCGGAAGCGGAACTGGAGGAGGAGTTGGAAGTGAAATCAGGCAGATTTTCCTTCAGAGGATCTGTAGAGGAGGCAGAAAAGGCATTAGTGTGCAGTGCCAACCCTTGGTCTGGCATAACAACGTATTTAGTCAGGCCCATCGTCTGTAACCCTTGTGTGTGTGTGTGACACCATCATGCAACATTATGTTATTATCCTGTGTCTATATGGTGGTAATTGTTATTTTGCATCCTGATCATTGGAGAAACAAACTACTTTCAAAAAACACTTTTCTTGTTCTTTGTTTGTCAGAGAAATTACTACCTTAAACAGAAGAGATTAGCATTATAAATGTCTCCAAGATGAACCAAGTTTGTGGGAGCCTGTCATGTGCACTCAGCTCACTGGGACAAGATTGGTGAACATAACAAAGCAACGATTTAAATTAAGTTGGGTTCATTTGCACAACAGGGTTAAGAAGCATATCAGTTTGCACCAATCAGAACACAGATAAATTACATAATTTTTATATCTTTGTATATCTAAAGGTCCCAAAATAGTTAAACAGACCAAAAATCTTTGGCAAATATCTAATCATTAAATAGGACATCTTATTTATAACCCTAATGTTAAAATGCCATATAATCTCATCTCCTTAATAATGTGCTGGGTATGAATGGTACGTTATATATTTTGCAGCTCAACCCAGCCGGGACGCCCCTGAGATGGAAGGGTGGGGGAAGACAGTGCCTCCCCCAAGACGCTAGATGGCAGCTTCCCGCAGAGCACTATGGGAAATGCAGTTTAATACCACAGCTCTGCTGGGAACCATGGGTGCCGCCAGGGAACGCTGCAGGAGAACCTAGGGAGTCGTGTCATGCCCAGAAGTACTTCCGAGCTGAAGAAAATTCAAGTTCTCCATCTGACCCAGCAAGTCACGTGGACGGAAGGACAGAATCACTTCCAGGTCGGGCACTATTTAAAGGACTGTTGGGAGCCGGAGTCTGGTCGAGGTGAACAACACTGGCTGGGAGGTGTGGAGGAAAAATAGAGAGAGAGAAAGAGAATTGTATTGATTATTGTAATTACTTGCCTGTTTATTGTGGCTGTGGTGCTTGGGGAGCACTGTTATAAGAAGAAAATAATTAAAGGGATCTTCTTGGTGCTTTTACCTGGTGTCCTGAGTGTCTGTCTGTTGGGTTTAAAGGGGCAACAGTTACACTTAGCGTTCACGCAGGCTGTCACAGTCACAAGTACTTTACAAATTCATACTCAAAGGTTTTTCCCTACAGAGTTTTGTCGGTAAAGAATAGGTAAATTCTGTAAATGGACCAGGAGATGGAAGGCAAAAATATTTGTCTAAAAACATATAAAAGGTCAAAAACAGGGCATTCAAAGCAAAAGAAATCTGTCTGTCTGTAAAGGATTGAGGTCAAAACCAGAAAATAAATAAACTGAGACTACCAACTGTCATTAAACAAGTAAAAGATCATTGTCAAAATTACTAGCTAAGATCAAATTCTTTTTTAACACAAAAAACTTCTGTCTGAACTTCTAATTTGTCTTTTCGCAAATCCAGAATTCTGGACGAAGTAAACTAACACGCCACCATCTTGTATAGCCTTGACCTGCTTACCTCACTTGATGCAGCTTCCTTTTGTGATGTGGTCAAAACAAGAAACAATTCAAAATCAGGAAGATGAAGTCTATTGCACCAAAGCCTAATCACTAACCAGAAAGCAAAGCCAGAGGGAAAACTAAACATTCTGAAATCAGTAGTTCGCGAGAGAGAGAAATTCACAGTAGGTTTGTTTGAGTTTTTATCTAAATCATGGATATGACTGAATCGCTGCTCTGGTATTTAGAGGGTTGCACTGTTGACGTAAGATGCGTTGCCATCGGCAGTCATGTTCCTTGTCAACTGGGACCATTGTGACAGTAAGGGGAATCATAACATGGTGCAACCCATAAGAACACCTTAAGACAGGCATGTCAAACACGCGGCCTCCGGGCCGCATGCGGCCCGCAACAGAAATCTGTGCGGCCCGCATGACAGATCCTAGTTAGCACTGAACTTGTACAAAATGATTACTATCGTTTGTGATTGAATCATTCTGCATCTTCAGTGTTACTTATTGACTTTTCTTACTTCTGCCTTCTGACAAAAGCATGTTTTCCTATGGCATTACGGTACCAGAAACGTCATCTGCTAGTATAGCCACGAGCCTTGTCCAAAGTTAATGAGTCGCAGCGTCACAACTGAAGTGCTAGGCTGCAGCAGCGGGCAGCAGGGGCGGCCTTAGGCATGTGCAAACTGTGCACCTGCACAGTGCTGCTAAATCCCAGGGGCCGTCACGCCAATATATATTGAATATAAAACAGAAAGAGAAAATAATGACACAGCTGACGGCAATGTGGCCGAAAAACATTGTGTTTCTTGTTAATTAGTACGCTGTATTTACAAATGTCGCTAGAGTCGGAGCAGTAAGCTATATGTAGTATTATAATGTTTTACCGTAATGAGAATATCATGGGCCACCACTTGGTTTTCAGGTTACGGACACGCATATGTAGAAGCGTGTCATGAGCACGAGGCGGCTATGCAGTGTCCGCAACGGATGTGGCCATCCGCTGTGCATAAGATACTGTATTGACATTGGCGGGCGAAGGGGCCACCGATTCTTTCTCTGCCCAGGGCCGCCACGAGCCTACAGCCGCCCCTGCTAAGGCTACACTACTGACTGGGCTGCTGAGACTGGCCACTGGGCAGAACTAACCATCACGAGTAGTGATAGCCCGCATATTTTCACGTTTTTTTTGCTCTAGTTTTATGTAATTTTGTGCTAGTATTGTAACGAACAGTTAGTGCAGACTATAGCTGAAGATCTGAAGTGGACGCGAGAAGTTGGTGAGTTATTTTTGTGATTTTGAGTTTGTAAAATTATTGTAGGTCAGGTGGCTTTTTGCATATCGGCTTATTTTACAACATAAACTTTGAAGTAAACTTAGTAAAGTAAAATTTGATTTTTGGAGGATTTGTTTTCCAACTTGAATTTCTGAGCAATGAATTCAGTGAGCATTTTCGTGATGTCAGTTCACACAAACAGGGCATTGCGCTGTTCTCTTACAACGTTGAGAATGTGGATGAGAATATCCAAATGGAATTGATTGAAGTGCAGTCAGATTCTATTCTGAAGGCAAAATACAACAAAGTTGGTGTGCCAGGCTTGTATGCTTACCTGCCATCCTCGTATGTGCAGATCCGTAAGTTGGCATCGAGAGTACTGTCAATGTTCGGAATCACTTACCTTTGTGAGCAATTGTTTTCGTTAATGAAAGCTACCAAAACCCCACGTCGCTCAAGACTTACCGTCGAGCACCTTTCATCCCTCATAAAAGTTGCAGCCGCTCAAGATTACTAGTTACTAACAAGAGATGCCAAGTGTCGGGACAAAAGAAATAAATCTCACACTGTAAGGCTCCTATATAAGCAATGAATATAATATAATGAATATAATATAATAAGGACCTAGCTAAGAGGCTAAGACTCTAATTCTACACTGTTGTATGGAGACTGTATGGAAATAAATTGCTTTTCTTTAAACTTTAAGTGTTACATTTTTTAAAGTTTTCAGTATTGGAAAGAAAGCTACAGTTACTTTGTATAATAGTATTTGTTACAGTGCGGCTCGCTGACGCACGTATGGCAGTCGAAGCGGCCCATCAATGGTAGTGAGTTTGACATGCCTGCCTTAAGATACATTAGAGAATGCTAGTCAGGGCCACAGTGGTTGGCACTGCTGCCTCAGGGATCCAGTGTTCTGGGTTTGACTTCTGTGCCTGGTGGGAGTCCATGTGAAGTTTTTAATTTCTAACCCTCTCCACATCGGTTTTCCTCCCATATCCTCGAAGATGTGCATATGAGAACTGGCCCTGTGAGTGTGTATGTGCTCTGCATTGGACTGGGGTCTGTTCAGGGTTGTTTCCCACCTTGCATGCAGTGTTTCTGGGATAGGCTGTAACCTCCTACACCACAGAACCGGATTAAGCTGGTCTGGCAAAGCCAGCATTAAACTTAAATGATGTCAAGCTTTCATGAAGGTGTTTACAGGTAGCTGCCTTCTCTTCATGTACCCATAAGTACTTCTTTTACAAAATTCTGGGCAGCTTGTCTTTCCCACTTACCCCATAATTCTTTGCAGGAGGCATAAGTCATTGACTCTGTCTCCATAATGATTAGTCAGAGATGGATTAGTTTACTGTGACGGAGCCCACTCTATGCCTACTGCAGTTTGCCAGTTGAAACCCACTCTCAATAGAGATCTGCGACTGTGACTATCAAATGAACGAGGAATTCCAAATATACAAATGTGGGTCAGAATATATTAACTCATGAATGAAGCAAGGTAACTTTAATTGGATTGGGACAGCTAGGGTAATGTTAATTCTGACTACCGTACAAGAAAACCGTGACCACGTCCCTCATTGTGATGTACACACCTTCCCATGTCCAGTGCTACCTGTCTCTTCCATATCTTTTCCAAACTCCCTCCCTTTGTAAGGTCCTCATTGTCAAATTCCTCTCTCAGCCCATGTCTCTTATTTCCTTGTAGACTGTAGCGTGTGACCGGGAAGGCCCAGGGAGCAAGGTAAATGGCTGCCTCCCTGGGTTACAGTGGTGCCTCAGACTCCTAAAGGGCTCCATGGGAGTTGGAGTTTGGTGCAGCTCAGTTGGGATCCGTGGGCGCCGCCAGGGGGTGCTGCAGCAGGATCTGCTGAGCTCTTTTGGGCAGTTCTTCCGCCACACCCGGACATGCTGCTGGAAGCTAGGTCATCAAGCACCTGGAGTACTTCTGGGTGCAGTATAAAAGGAGCCAGTAACCACTACTCAGAGAGACAGAATTGGGAAGAGGAAGATGAAGCTTGACCAGAGGAGTGGAGGAAAAGAGAAAGAGAAGGAAGAGTATTGCGTTTGTGCTGTGCTTGGGACTGAACTAGACTCGTGGGAAACGGGGAAAGGCGTTTCCCACAAGGTAAAAAGAAAAAAATAAATTGTGTGTGCCTTGAACTTGTGTCCCATGTTTGTCTGTGTCGGGTTCAGGCGGTGGTGTCAGCCTGGTGGTCCACAATACCCGAACACCTCCTGAATTTGTAACTTCTTTGTACAAAGCAAGCTGCTGTCAATCTTTAGTTCTGCCAACCAAAATCTCATCACATTAACAGCAAGCCAGAGCTGATCGAGTCCCTCCTCTTCCTACAAACCGTTTGACAATGGGACTGACTAGCTGGGTTAAGTGAGGTCCAGCAAGATCATTTATGGGCCTGGCAAAGTGCCCATGGAAATAACCAACATTGATTAACTTGAGGAAGTTAAAGCGGTAACAGGGTTTCCGCTGGTGAAGCAGACGGAATATCAAGTTAGTCCCCATGTACTGCCTTTTCCGTTTCTTTCCCTGCAGCTGTACTCAGCTGAACATGTGGAGCTGCTTGTTTTATTTTTTATTTTTCCTTATCCGTGCTCCTTCTTCATCACCCCAATAATATGAAAGTTATGTACAAAACAGAAAAAGAACAGATGGGCAGGCAGTGTGGTGTTCTGGTTAAGGCTTTGGACTTCAAACTCTGAGGTTACGGGTTCAAATCTTGACCCTGTTTGTCCATGAGCAAGTCACTTCACCTGCTGGTACTCCACATTGGAAAAATTCAAAAGAAGTATAACCAATAGTATCTCAGATGTTATAATTAGATGAACTTAATCCCATGGGGAATTTCAGATGGATACGGCAGCAGAAATATAAAAAAATCACAAAAAATTAATACAGTCAATCAATCAACTGATAAGTAAATAAAAATAAATAATTAAATAAATGTATATTGTGCAGATATTCCAAAATTAATTTAACGAGTGCCTTGGAAGGAAGGATTGAATTGCCTGATGGCAGTGGGCAGAAAAGACCCCCAGAAGGGCCTCTTAGCACACCGTGGTGGAATGAGCCTATGGCTAGAAGTGCTCCAAGAGAGGGGATTTTTCATGATGGCATCCTATTTTGACACCATACTCTTTTCCACAACAGCTTCTAGTGTGCCCATTGTTAGTCCGGTGAAGGAGCAGGCTTCCCTGATAACTTTGTTCAGGCATTGAGCATCTTTTAAACTAAAGTTGCTTCCTCAGGAGACTGCAACGTAGAACAACACACTGGCTAATATGGACTGGTAGAACACTTCCAGCAGCTTCCTGCACACATCAAAAGACCTGAGTCTCCTTAGCAAGTAGAGTCTGCTCTGGCCCTTCAAATACAATGTGTTGCGTCAGACCAGTCCAGTTTGTCATTTATGTAAACACTCAAGCATTTGTAGCTCTGCGCCACCTCCACGATATCCATCTGAACGGTTGACTGCTCTCAGAAGCTTCTTGGTAAGGCTGAAGTCCACCACCAGCTCTTTTGTCTTGCTGATTTTGAGTTGCAACTTGTTGTCCCTGCACCACGAGACAAAGTCCTCCACAACCGTCTTGTACTCCAACTCTTCTTCATTATTTATGCAGTCTATGATGGATGAGTCATCTGAAAATTTCTGTACATAACAAGCACTGATAATGTGTTGGAAGTCTGCTGTGAAGAAGGTAAACAGGAAGACAGACAGGACAGTTCCATGAGGTGCTCCAGTATTACACACCACCATTTCTGACACACAGTCCCTCAGCCTCACAGTCTGCTGTGTGTTGGTCAGGTAGTCCATGATCCAGGAGATTGTGGGGGCATCAAGATTCAAAGTTGATGAGGCAGAATGGTGCTAAAGGCACTAGAAAAATCAAAGAACATTATCCTGACTGTGGTGCCAGCTTTGTCCAAGTGGGAGTAGGATCTGTGGAGCATGTAGATGAGAGCATCTTCCATACCAAACTGCAGAGAATCCAGATGTTCTGAAACCAGGGATCATAGCTGTTTTAGGACCAGCTGCTCAAAGGTAGTCATGGAGTATGAAATAAAAGCAACTGGTCTGAAGTCCTTGGGAATGCCCTTTCTTTGGCCCTGGGACCACAGACAATGTTACCAACAACTGGAGACCCTTCTGCAAATTCAGGGAAAGGGAGAACAGGTGCTGAAAGACCCCACAGAGCTCGTTGGCACATGTTTTCAGCCCTCTGGGGCTGACTCCATCCAGTCCTGAAGCCTTATTTATTTAGAGTTTTCCCAGCTCTCTCCTTACCTGATCAGCAAAGACATAAAGTCCAAGGAGTGGAAGGGGGCTGAAGACCACAAGTGTGATGCCACCTTGGAAACAGTCAGCCAAATTAAGTACAGAATGAATGAACAAGTCAGAGTTTGAAGGAGCTCTTGAATCCCCAGTAGTTTAGCCTCAATTTTGGAAATCTAACAATAGTCATTGAAGGTGGGTAGCTCAAGATTCCTCTGGGCAGAGTGCAGAAAATGGCTTCAGGTCAGGTCACCAAGCACTTCCCTTTACTTGCTTGCCAATCTTGCACTCAAGACCAATGTTAGGAGATAGAGATCAGCAACCGTGTTGACTGCCTTACACAAGGGATCCTAACTATCAAATCCTTCTGAAAGAACATAATGTCCTTTTTCCCTGAGAAAATAAAAAAAAACTATTGCAAGTTCACTTTTGACAGAACCAGTGCTAGCTAGATGATTTGGGACCTGCGTGTTAATGTGAAGTCCAACTATAATGAAACGTCTTTCTTGTAGCATCCATGCAATGTGTCCACAATCCTTTACCTTGCCTCTAATTTGCAACTATTCAACTAACAATTCATGTGTCCTCCATTCTCCTCACATGTCCATACCATCTCAGTCTGTTCTTTGACTGCACCTCCATGTGACCTGGTTTCTTAGTTGCAATTTTTTTTACTGTATCAACTTTTTTTCAACAAAGGCACTAGTTGCCATCAGGGGGCTTCTGGGGTCCATTGTGCAACATCAGCGAGTTGCCACTATTTGGCAGCACGCTATCCTTTGTTCAAAAATATATATAAACTTTATGAGTGTTACTTTGATTCTGATTTTTGTTTTGTGTTTTGGCTTTGGCAATTTCTTTCTCTGATTTTTGGTTTTAACCCCAGCTTTTTCTTTGACTATGAGTCCTCTTCTTTGCCTGTTTCATTGAGATATTTTATTTCAAAATGGTTCACAGAACCTGCCATTCTGCAGTTTTGTTAAGTCTCTGAATGTTTGCTGCAAAATTTCCCACAATATCTGCTTAATTCTAGTTTGACTACAACTTATGTGTCCAGAGAAGTGCCGTTATGAGGAAAGCTCGAAGGGGTTGGACCTTTTCAATTTTAGAAGACAGAGACTAAAGCCGATGTTACATGACACATCTTCTGGTTGGAGGGGATGTCAGCCTTGATGATTGCAATTAGTGATCTCGTCAACATAATATTTCGAGTAGAAATCAATGGTCATGTCAAATTATGTGACTGAGTTATGACTTTCCAGTACAGTTTCACACCACCAAAGAATCGTGTGTTCACCCAATGATATGCTGGCTGTCGGAAATGGTCTGCACAAAGGGATTACAAGGATGGTGAGTTCAGCAGCAATCTCTGCCCTTTTTTTTAATTCTGTTGTGATTATGTAAAACACAAGACCTCTGACAGACAAGTCTTCTCTTCTATATGTGAGGACCAAAACATCTCTGTTCCTTATTTCTCGTCTC
Source organism: Erpetoichthys calabaricus (assembly GCF_900747795.2). NCBI lineage: Eukaryota > Metazoa > Chordata > Cladistia > Polypteriformes > Polypteridae > Erpetoichthys > Erpetoichthys calabaricus. The sequence continues at coordinate 295,210,316 of NC_041395.2, forward strand.
TGAATTATATAAATTGTACTTCCATCTGAGAGCTGATGGTTCACAGCTCACACATACGCACGCCCATCCCAATGACTTAAGCAGGCTTGATTTTGTCGAGGCGAGTCATGGACTAGTTGGAGTGATTCCCCGAGTATGTCAGACTATATAACTGATGGTCATGGGAGTACATTGTGATTGCCTCCAACTGTCTAAAATTATGTAAATGAAGTCTATAACTGAAAATTGCTGGAAAATTCATGTAAGGTGACATGGCCTTTAGAGCTGAGAAGTATGAACATTTTTATGAAAGGAATTAGTACAGTGGATTTTGTTATGCTAGTTTAATATAAATTCTTCAACAAGAACACAGGGATGTATATGGAAACTTGTTATTGATAAATTTTCCTCAAACAATACCTTTTTACTTCAAACAGAGAGCCACAGAAACATGGAATAAATTACCAAGTAGTGTGGTAATATGTAGGACTTTGTGGAATTTCAGAACTCAACTTAATTGGAGAGCTTTGTTGGGTGAATGGTCTGTTTTTGTCAAAATTGTTCTAATGTTCTGAAAACAATTCACTACATCTCTAACTAAGCCTCTCCTCAGATTCTCGAGTCATGTTTTATGAACTCCTTTAAACGTGTAGATTCACATAAGTTATTCTCCATTACCTTCAATCCTTTGTCCAAAAATGTTTCTGCTGCATAATAACTTTCCTTCCTAACCTATGACACCTCTGATTTTCCACCAGGCATTAACTCCGGCCTGTACTTCATTTTGCAGTCTCACCTAGCATCCATCCATCTTAATAAAGCACTTGCACTATTCCAATTTCCTTTTTTTTTATGGCCAATGCAACTCTTTTGCACTTGTTCACTCACAGGTCATACAATTTAAACAGTTGGAGACACTCCTAGACCAATCTCTCTTCTTTTTCTCTGCCGCTAGCATTTTTGCACAACAAACAACATGAGTAAAAGGATTTGCAGATCTGAAAGACGTTTAGTTAAACCCACTTTTCTTCAGTGTGTGAAAATCCTGGCTGCACTCGTGGGTCCTGAAGCGAAACTGTGACCTCAAACAAGCCAGCAAGTGCACAACAGATTACCTGAAGAAGCAAATCAATGTTTTGGAAAGACGAAATCAAAGTCCAACCCTCAAAACTGTAAAATTATCACAAGTGGACTTGAAACTAGGGATTCTTGCAAGATAACTCTCAACTAGAAATGAGCTGAAGCAGTTTGCCCTGCAGGATGATCAAAATGATTTCACCATGGTGTAGGAGTGTGGCGAACAATTAAAAGGAAGGTTTGAGGCAGCTATTACAGCAAACAATGGTGCAGCCTGCTGCTAGACACACGTGTGTGTGCTGGAGTGGAAGCAGTTTATTCCTGAAATAAATAAAATAATTGTTAAATTTGGTGATATTTTTTCTCTTGGGGTCCATTTGTCTATTATTAAGTTTGACAATCACATGCCAGGTATACAGAAAGATTTTAAAAATTCAAAGAGTGGGGGAAGCGTAGCATTTTTTCATGTATCTTTCTGTTACATTCACTGTTATACCAAACTAAATCTCTTAAACTGTCTTTGATTACATCTTATATGATACATGTGAGTCTGGGGAGTTTTTTAAGGTATGGAATAGCTGGTCTGTGGCTGGGAAATCAGGAACCCGTTTTAAATAAATACATAATTGAATGGTCGGCTCGATCTCCGTGGGTGTGCGTGCTCTAATAGCTGTGGGAAGTTGGTGAGGTAGCTGAGGTCAGACGCACCTGCACATGAGGGTGCAACCTGTCTGAACTGCTTCATCGGCTTCCTATGATGCACGATTGAGATGCTGCGCCCACAGAGGCATATAAGGAAGAGCAGGCACAAGAAAAAAGGAGAAAGGAGCTTGGCAGGAAAAAAGAACAGCACATTAAAGAAAGAATGGAATGAGAGCCATAAGAGCAGCATCAGGAGGAGAAGCAGGGCAAGCCAGCTAACTAGTGTGGGGAAGGGCAGCACAGTCATCAGCCCCGTGACAGAGCAAAGGATTGGCGCTCTAGGAGCGGTTTGTCCCCACTAACTGTCCAGAGGAGTGGGTACGATCCTGGTGGATTCCTCTTCAGGGATCCGAGGTACGAATAGGGAGTGAGAAGTATGACAAGAGGACAAACCTCCATGAGCAGTTTGGCTGATGCCACTTGTGGCAGCCAAGATGGGGGTCGGGTTGCTGAGGACTGGGTAGCTGATGTCTCCACCAGCTGAGCGAGTAATGGGTGAGCTGGTGAGACGAAAGGAAGTTGTGCTGGGCTTGTCTAAGAGTGAAAGGAACATTGCTCCAATGACTGGGTTAACCCTTGTTTTTATTTTGGATTTTAACTTCACGGACTTCCACCATTTTAAAAGGAATAGTTATTCATTTTTTTATTGAACAATTTTAATCACTGCACAGTTTTTGGAACACAGTTTGTTTTTAGGATTGTTTTAATAAAAGCACTTTTGCACTTTTATGCACCTACTCCTTTGCTTTGTGTGGGTGTCCTCATCCACTGACTCATCTGTCAGGTACATTATCAGTGGTAGCAAGTTAAAGAGGCTCCCTAGATCAATTGGGAGTGTGGAGCCGGCCTGCACTATCACATATGGGTCTTGAAAAAGAGAAACATAGTGGTATGATTAAGAGTGACATACAGTCACAAACGCAGTTTCTGTTTGCGCTTTTAGCACAAGATGTATGACATCTCTTCCATTTCCAAGCCTCAAGCCCCACCTACTTCAGCTCGACCGACTATATGATAAGCCACCTTCCTGGAAGACAGCGTTCATTTGGTTAATCTGCTTTCGAGGAGGATGGTGGTCCACCATCAGGAAACATTACAAAACACCGGAGGTGTAACCTTGGCACTGCTAGCCAGCATTTCTTTTTATTTTCTTATATTAATTTCATTCTGGACATTAAACGGGTTGTCCACCAGAGCCCCATTCCCTTTTCTGACCTTTTCATCTAATTTATAATGTATTTCCTTCTATAAACTGTATATAAATGTATACTTAAAAATGCTTTTGGATAGTTGCTAGGGGCATAAGGAGCACAGTGTTTGAAACAAAATTTATATTCAAATGTATTGATAATTTCTATATATGCTTATTTCTACACAGTTTCACTGGTATACAAATCTAGATAGCATAGGGCAACATAAGGCACCTTGAGCATGGGAAAGGCGCTATATAAATAAAATGAATTATTATTATTATTAACATATTGTATTTTCAAACTCTCTTAATACAATTTACATTCAGTTTCTGGCACTGTATCATGCATGGACAGAACTAATCGTGGATGTGTTGTTAGTCTACCACAGGGATCTCTCACACATGCACACATTCACACGGGGCTAAATTAAAATCATAAATTCACTTGATACCTTAAGGGAATACCAGTTAATGCCTCTGAGAAGACTGAGGGAAAACAGGGTATGTGGAGGAAACCCATTTAGATCTGTGGAGAATGTGCAAACTCCACAGCAACACCAGTCAGGTTTGGGATTAAACCCAGGACACCAGATATGAGGCAACAGCTTTAAACACTGAAACACTGGAAGTGTTCTGCTATTGTACAGCACCTTGAGAAATTCTCTGCAAAATAAAAAGTATACCATTACTGGTTGTCAGAAATTCCTAGACAGCCAAGGTGAAGAAGCTTAGATAATGCTGTTCTCAGATCTCTGGAAATTTAGCTGTTAGTATTTTTTAGAAAGCAGCAATCAATACAAAAATTTAATGAAAAAAAAAAAACAGATTTAGAAAATGGATAGATGGAAAGTTGTCTGGTAGGTCCTTAAAATGAGTGCGCTACCCAATGTTCTTGGTACAAGTTTGCTCTTTGAATGGTTAACAAGGTTGAGTAAACATTACAAGCTGTTCTTGAACAAGTTAAACTTTGTCACAGATGTGTGTCTTTCTTTGTGTGCTCAGGGGTCAGTCACCGACTGGTTTGCCTACAAATTGCTTAATTTTATTGACTGGGATTTTCTGTCCACCATCACATAATATGAATTCATGTCACCCTGAATTGGACTTAAGTGTATTTAATAATGACTGATTGAACACTACATGAATTTATTCACTAATTTTAGCTGCACTCAATACTTTATTTACTCTGATTACCTCATAAAAGCACATTTTAGCCAAATCAACAGCCACAGTGTAACTACCTCTATGAGGTCCAGTCAGCTTTGTGCCATCCTCCCTCTGACAATCAGCATCATATCTGTCTGTAACACTACAGGATGTTTTCCTGCATTCTACAACATTCAGAAAATGTCATTCTTTGCCAAATACATGTACTGCCTTGTTCTCAAACACTGCTACTGCGTTGTTTTGTGGTTTAACCTAACCTAACCTAGATCTGCCCTTGTCCTTTTTAGGTCTACCATTAGATATAACTTCACTACAACACCCAGTTATTGAATTAATTTTTTACAGTAATATTTGGCGCATTGCACTCTTTAATTGGCTTGTAAAAGTGCTTGCTGTTTACTCTTTTAGCTTTTTACATTGCTCTCTCTTCTTTTCAGTTAAAATATTATTATGACAGGAAAAGTGCATTTTTTGAAGTTAGGCTGGTTTGAAGTACTGTACCTCATTGTGAAGATAAAGTATGTCTTGTAGTGAACCCATAAAGTAGAAGAGGCATTAAGTTAGTCTGCTGTTATTTTAACAACATATCAGTAAATGTATAATGTTAAGAAGTCTGTGATCAGACTCGCTACAGCCCCATTAACACACACTAGCCTTTTGTTCAGGTTAAAAAGGTTTAAACAATGAACATAAAATTAAATCAAAAATGAGTTAATTACTAGTATGTCGGACAGCAATCTGTAAGGAGCACAATGATAATTTTTAACAACAGAAACGTGATGCTCAGTGAACCATCTATATTGTTCACACCCACATATAAACAGAATTCACGCATAGTTGTCTCTAGATGCAGGGTCTCAAAAAACATAAAATAGCATATAAATTATTTTTGGAAACCTAAGAACCATTTACAAAAATTTAAAATAAAAGTCAAATGAGAAAAAAAAGAAAGACAATATGACGGCAAAATACAAAATGGTTACAAGAAATAAACTTTATAGAACTGCTGTCATAATGTTAAAATTATAAACAAACATTAAAACCAAAGTGAAAGAACTTTTTTGGGAGAGTTTTTTTTTCTTGTCTTCTTAGTGAGTCAAGGCTGGGAGGCTGTCAAAAAACAGCGCCTGTTAAAGCCCACTGCTGCACTACTTGTGTGATTTTGGGCTAAACAAGAAATAAATTGTGTTGTTGTACTCTAAATAACTATTCCACCTCATCCTCAGTCCAAACAACAGGTTTTTGTTTTTTTTTTGCATTTGCCATTGCAGTTCTCCATGTGGAAAATGAAGTTGCAAATAAATGTCTAGCGTGAAATACACTTCCCCTTCCTGTTTCCACCAACGTGTGCATGCAAATGGAGGCGTCATAAGTATTTTCGGTAATTTTAGTGTGGGCATAGATGCTTTCATGAACGATTAAGAAAATGCTAGTGTGGATGGAGATCATTTTTAAGAATGACTTTTTAAAATTCATATGTAGTAGTGTTGACATAGCCATAAGTGTGTAATGTAAGATGCACTTGGATTAACAAGTTGCATTTCTAGTTCAAGTGTTAGTTTGAAGAAACCTTATCAGTGCAGTTCAGTTGGAACACGTGTACACTGAACATATAACTAGGCCGGTGGAGAGTCAACCCTAGGTCTTGTCACCTCACTTTCCATTATGGACTGAGCTGCTGTATGCACCATCAGTTAATAAAATGAAGTACAGAATTCTACAGTTTCATAAGTGAAGTAAAGGTCTGCACGGATAAGAAACTGAAAGTAACTAACTTTGATAAAACATCTTTAACTGAAAATTCAGCAGAACATGAATCCCCCCCCCCACCACCTCAGTCTGACCTCACCCATCTGATTAAAAATACAAAATCTTTTGAAGATGCGTATCTGTAAATGTTAACACTCCACTTTAAAAAGATCTAAATGAAAAACATTGGGAAATAGGCTCTGCATAAAAGTGCAACTGTGTACACATCTAACGGATAAACGTGCCTTCAGCTGGAAGATCAACATAGAGCAGGTTTTGCTCCACAGTCTTCCAGGTAATTGTTCTTTATTTTAATACATTCTCATTTATCATGGAGCCAGAGTATGCTTACCTAATACTACTACAACTACTGCTGCTGCTGAAGAAGCAAACAATTCATTAAGAGACACAACTTTTTCTCAAAAAGGTGACTCTGTATTTTGAACAACTATGACCACTTTATTTTCTGAGAAATTTTTCACAAAATGAATTTCTATTACTCTTAAAACGGTTGTATTTAGAATATGGTTTCATGAAGCACACTTTTTTATTTTGCAGTTTATTCCATTTACCTTAATTCTACCAAGTTTAGTAGAAAATTTTATATAAATCAAATATTTTCAGTTCCCAATATATGCTGTCTTTTAGAGGTCACATTTCCATTTAAACCTGAATATGAGTTAAGTATGAAAGTTAAAAATATTTGTAATTCTCTGTTACAAGTCTGGTAAGAAGCTCTATTACTTAATGTGCAGGTATGCCGTTACATACGTCACTAGGGAGAAAAACAATGTACAAAATATTGAGTTGAGCATTCCATTTCACACGAGTGAAAGAGTGCTATGCAGGTATAAATAGAGAGGAAAGCATGTTTGGTGTCACATGTACACTAATGGCTTCCTAATTCCAAAAGAAAGTGTCCAGAGTTCTGCATCAAGAACCAGTGAATAGAAATTAAAACCCCACTTCCATACATTATGAATAGAATTTGTACAGTGTAGCTGAGCTATCAAAGAAGGTGGTTCTGGTCACAAATTACGCTGAAATCGGAGCTAGGTATGTGTACAGTAATCCCTCCTCCATCGCGGGGGTTGCGTTCCAGAGCCACCCGCGAAATAAGAAAATCCGCGAAGTAGAAACCATATGTTTATATGGTTATTTTTATATTGTCATGCTTGGGTCACAGATTTGCGCAGAAACACAGGAGGTTGTAGAGAGACAGGAACGTTATTCAAACACTGCAAACAAACGTGTCTCTTTTTCAAAAGTTTAAACTGTGCTCCATGACAAGACAGAGATGACAGTTCAGTCTCACAATTAAAAGAATGCAAACATATCTTCCTCTTCAAAGGAGCAAACAAATCAATAGTGCTGTTTGGCTTTTAAGTATGCGAAGCACCACAGCACAAAGCTGTTGAAGGAGGCAGCTCACACCCCCTCCGTCAGGAGCAGAGAGAGAGAGATAGAGAGAGACAGATAAAAAAATCAATACGTGCCCTTCGTGCTTTTAAGTATGCGAAGCACCGTTCAGCATGTCGTTTCAGGAAGCAGCTGCAGCTGCACAAAAGATAGCAACGTGAAGATAATCTTTCAGCATTTTTAGACTAGCGTCCGTATCGTCTAGGTGTGCGAACAGCCCCCCTGCTCAATCCCCATACGTCAGGATCACAGATAGTCAGCGCAAGAGAGAGAGAAAAGTAAGCAATCTAGCTTCTCAGCCATCTGCCAATAGCGTCCCTTGTATGAAATCAACTGGGCAAACCAACTGAGGAAGCATGTATCAGAAATTAAAAGACCCATTGTCCGCAGAAACCCGCGAAGCAGCGAAAAATCCGCGATATATATTTAAATATGCTTACATATAAAATCCGCGATGGAGTGAAGCCGCGAAAGGCGAAGCGCGATATAGCGAGGGATTACTGTAAACAAAAATCAGCTGTTTGTCACTTGTCACTATAATAACATAGTGCACACGACTTTTGCCCAATATGCTTACATTTACAATAGCCATTGTTTGTTCAGCAAATGCCTTTGAGACTAATAAATGAATGATGGTAAAAGTCATTATGGATGACTACAAGCACAGTCATCTCAAGCTACAATAAAATTTTGATGCATGACCCTCATGGACCCACTTAATATCAGGGCATTAACCAGTAAAACACTTTACATTAATGATCTTATCAGTGACAGGAAAATATACTTTCTAACAGCGAGTGAAACATGGCTTACATTGATGGCACTATAGTGCTAATTAAAGCAGCACCTCCAAACTCGGCTAGCGAGGTTTAGTAAGTATTTTCCAGAGCCATTTAAACTGTAAAGATACCAGTTCTGGGTACTTTTGTATGTTTCATGTTTTCTACTGTAGTTATTCAAGGAGTATCACAGTATCTAAAACTTACTATTTATTGACCTCTAAAACATAATGAATCTTTTATTAAGGAATTCTCAAACTTATTATTTATAATGATCACCAATTATGATAGCTTCTTAATAGTAAGCAATTTCAATTTTCATGTAGATAATCAGTGAATCCCCAAAGCAAGAGAACTGATCAGCTTACTGTACTCTTTAAATCTTATTCAGCACGTCAACAAGCCTACACATAAGGGAGGACACATGCTGGATTTAGTAGTCTCAAAAGGATTAAAAATTGACTTGAGGCAAGTCATGGATATTAGTATATCTGACAATTTCTGCATTTTACTTGACATATAAATACTTGTGATGAGAACTAAAGAGGAGCATACTGTTAAATTTGTGTAGGTTTCCTAATAATCTGAATAATCAGTTCAAATGTAGTGCTTGTCAGCTAGCATTGTAAATAGTAAGGTGGAAAACTTTTTAATGCTAATGTGACAGATACAAGTCACATAGTAGCCTCTGGGAAAAAAGAACTCTTCCACTGTTAAAACATAGTGCCTGAACTTAGGTGAGACAGTCAGAAGGCTGAACATAAATGGAGGAAAACTAAATTAACAGCCCATTATGAAATACTGAAGACTTAAATAGTTGATTTCAATGCAGCAGTCTATATTGAGAGACAGTCCTTTTTTTCTAAAATTACAAATGATTTTTTTTCTCCAGTATCTCATCACCTGGAATTTATTTTTTTCTGTCCATCCTGGCTATATGACCATAGCATCAGACTTATAATTATGAAAGACTTAAAAAAATCCAAAATTAAGGACTATGCTTAATCTATTTCTTGTACAATATATCTGTATTATTTAAGCACATATTGATTTATTCTTATTTACCATTTTTGGAATTTCATTTATTAATTCATATACTTCTTTATTTCTAATTTGTTATTTTTCTTTTTTCTTGCAATTTGTTTCTTGATGTTTTTTCTTTGCTATTTTATAAAGCACTATATGACTTGTATGAAAGTGTACTAAAGAAATACTGTAAATGTTGGCTACAAAAAAGAGGTCATCACATTCAGCATCCATGATAAATCCTACCATATACATTATAACCACAGTATCTATATCGGGATCTATAGCTATCCATCCATCCATTATCCAACCCGCTATATCCTAACTACAGGGTCACGGGGGTCTGGGATCTATATCTAGCACATTTAAAATATGACATAATGCAGGCATGATGTTTGATTTTAATAATCCTTTTTAAGACAGTGTGGTGTAGTGTAATGGTTATGGTTTTGGTCTTCATACCCTGAGGCTGTGGGTTCAAATCCTGCTACTAATGCTGTGTGACCATGATCAAGTCATTTCATCTGCCTGTGCTCCAATTGGAAAAACAAAAAAAGGAATGCAACCAAATGTGTCTCAAAAATTGCCTTGGATAAAACAGTAAATGTAATGTGGACATTTGACTGTTCCAATATCTGCTGCTCAGGCATGTTGGTGTAAAATGCAATCAAAAATACGCCTCAAAACACATGCCTCTAGGAAAACCTGGGTTTTGTGGTTCTCACTTGTGCAGAATTAAATTCTACTTCATTCTGCAAAGATTCAGTCTTGCCCTTGGGAGATTCATTCTGCTTGGTACAGAGGTGTGCCTCATAGAATAAGCCAAACCTAACTAGTTAAAAATAAATCAGGCTGATGTAATCCAAAACCATGAAATGTTTGAGTCTTATTAGGTAACCAGGCGTGAAGGTATTGGATATGACCTACTACCTGTTCATTTTGCAAATGCAGCTAATTTGACTTTCATTAAATATTACTACTACATTTTATTTATGAGAATGTAAATATATATATCTTTTCTGTGCCTAATCTTTTGAATAACTAATTTTTACACAGGAAGAGCCTTTAACTTGAAAGAATAAAAGAAACACTGATCTGAATTTAAATACATTTTAAAAAATAGTACAATTATTATAAAGCATTTTTATATTAGAACACTCAAAACTTCACTTGGTTTTTACTAAAAATCTGTAACAGAAATTTTATTTAGGCTGATTGATTATTAATTCAGTAAGGTGATCTTGAATAACAAATCACATACAACATGACTTTAAAATTAGTAAAGGTTCAATTTCAAATGTAAATATACATGAAATCTAATGAAGCTTTTGAAATAAAACAAATTTAAAATATTCTGCCAATCAAACATATCATATACAGTACATATTTCTTAAAGGTGTCTACAGTTTATTTCTTTCTGTAGGTTAAAACTCTACAAAATACTTAATGATAACTTTAACTTAGATTGGTTTCTAATGACCACTTCATTTATGATAAAGAAACTATACAATTTGTTATACTGACCTGAGTTTACACTGTAGTTTTGTGCAGTTTTTTGTGTTCGTTTTTTGCGTAAATACATACTGTTTGTGTGTTGCATATAAATAGAACATATTTAATAAAATAATTAATTCTTACACTTTTTCTCACTGTGTTTTTAAAAAGATAAATAATTCTGAAACAACTTTAAAGGCTTCAAATGCTTTGGTCCATTGTCCTTATCTGACCATTACTGCACAGTAAAGCAAAGTCGCTCACTCTGTAACGTTTCAGTCATCTTCCTTTCTTCTCATCTGGGGCCTCCTCTTCCTGGAAAAATTTTGCCAAGTACGTTTTTGTTCTTCCCTGGAGCTCTTTCCTTTTCGTTGGTGTCAGTTTTTAGATAAAAGTGTAGCTTAAATTTCAAAAAAAAGTAAACAGAAATCTATTAATTTATCATTAAAGGTTCATGTTACCTGATACTTATCTGATGTAAGAATATGAACTAAATTATAATATTTATAAATGCCATTAAGTATAAAGTATAATAATTATATCAGTATACTTTGTAATTTACATACTTCTTAAACCTGCTAATTCCTTTGTGTTCATAAGAATTGCTTATGAACACTCTGAAATTACTTCAGGTTTTTTTTTGTTCAGTGACTGGTATGAGAAAATCCCCACATATGATATACCGTTTAACTCATCCTCATGTGTACTTACAAACAAAACTCATTTTTAGGGCATTTTTGGACACCCTTATGATTAAGAATAAACCAACAGATGACTAAAGCAGAAATTAATAGGAAGGTTTTTTAAGTTGCACAGCTGATCCCAGAGGTTCACCTCCTAATCGGTTACAAGGAGTCAATTTTACTTCTTTTCACAAAACTTTGAAAAAATGGGGATGGGTAATACAGAAATGTGGAGTGTCATTTTATGCTATTTTGAGGTTGCTGATGTGATATTTTTGATATTTTATTCTCTACCAGTGAGCCTAGACCTCTAAGAGCCAGTCACACTCTGACAAAAAAGGACAAATTTCAAACATAATGGGTATCATCTTAAACATATGTTGTTAAGTATGATCCTTTACTAGGGGTCTAGCACTTTACTGACCTCTATCAGAGGATGACAAATAACAAAATTTTATTACAATTGAGAATATTAGGACTTTAAACATTTAAATTGAAGCACACATCTTAATATTTCAAAAATATGAAGCAACTACTGTATTCTTGTTTATTATGTACTTCTACCTCATGAAGTAAACCAAAACGTTTCTTAAGAACACCCCAAATTAGTGTGGCTTATGCCAAATCAGACTTTTTACTGGTTGCAGGAGTCAGTCCTGGATAGGGTGACAGTCTATCCTAGGGACAAGACCTCACACATCAATATCAATTTTTTCTGCTTCTTTTAAAAGAATGGCACACTCTTAAGTAAATACCTTGCATAAAACATCTGTGGATATATATTACAAAGTAGACTAATTGGGAATTATTTACTAATTGATAGCTGTTCTATATTTGCTGTGTTCAAACATTTGTGGGGTTGCTGACCAGCTACAATTTAAACATTAAGCAATAATAACTTGTCTACTAACAAGGTGACAATTTTATAAAGACTGTGCTTACTACTTAAACTTCTTATTTATAAATATAACTTAAAGTGGTCTACCAGCATTTCATAAATTTCTTTTTAAGGACTATTTTACTGTGGAGAATTAACTGCAGTTAATTTAAAGAATGCATATTAAATTTCAGATTTTTTCCTCAGTTTGACAAAACTACCACCAAATTAAATTTTCCAAATACTGTCTTGGCAGAAAAGTAAGGTTATTCACAACATTTTATGAAAGGCTTTGAAATACAAACCCACATGCTCTTGTCTAGCCGAACATAGCCACATGTACATTGGTACCATTGATGATAAAGGACTTTCATATTTTACATGTGTACTATTTTCATTGCAACATTCCCTACAATGTTTTTCTGTGTTTAATAAGTTTGTCATATGGCTGTTTAAAGTCCAAATCTAAAAAATAAACAGTTCTTGTTTCATACCTTTCACATATGTTTTTGAAAACTTAAGAAAATCCTTTTACCTCTGAGGCTACAGCAGAGTTTTTAAAGGGTGTTGGTGTCAGGAAGGAAAACAAACTTTAAAAATATCTGCTCTGATTCTAAAAAATGAGTGGTATAAAGCAAAGGTGTGGTGCAGTCTTAAATATTCTGTAAACACCCAGTAACTTATTATAACCCCAAGACAATATTAAAATATTTTGGCTTGCCTTCTCACTAAGTGGTTGTTTCATTTACCTCTAGTTCCTTAATCTTCATGCTTTCTACTAAGGCAATCTTTATATTAAGCAAAAACTGGATGCATTTAAACATTTAACCAGTGCTACTTTCTCAACTTTTATACTTTAAACTAATCTTTATCTAGACTTGTCTTTTCTCCACAAGTATGTAAAGAACAGATATGCTCAATTTATTAAATATTATTCCAATTTATTTTAAATGGACTTTATGTGCTATTGTGTTTCCTTTTGAAACATTTTGGTTTATGCATAAATTTCTGCATGATGTTATTCCAAATAAAGATGCAGTAAAAATACAGATTGATGCCCTGTTTACTGTTCTAAACACCTTCTTACTTACTTCTGTGGCTTCAGCTGGGCCCACTGTTACAGTGTTGGTCTGAGACTTGTACCCTTTTGCCTTTGCTGTTACTGTGTAGGTTCCTGGCAAAACAAGACGGAAGTAATCTCCAGCAGCACCTGAAAAATAAGTGTATACATAATAATTCATTTCTCAGCATTCAGCAGCTTTACACTGATTGTATTCAACAGTAAGAATGTACCTGATGTGATGTCATGGTTAATTCCATCCACTATGATAGTAGCATCCCTAATGCCATTGTTGTTTTCGTCATACACCATTCCCTTAATACCTTGATGGACCTAAAATGAATCAAAGTTAGTTATTTTACTGGTCAAAGCTATGCAGTGTATCTTATCTTTAACTCTACAAATGTTTTACAAGAATTTGGATTTTTACATACTTTTTGAAACAGCTAATGTACAAAATGTAATACCTCCCTTACCTGTTCTATATATGAGACAAGTGCTTCCCTGTTCCCCAGCCACTCTCTCTCTAGGTCCTGCTCTGGGGGAAACTTGTTGCAGCTCAGCTCCAGGGTGATGTCAAAACAATTGGTATGGAGATAGTTAAAATCCTGCATGCCTTAAAGAGGGAGATAAACATGTTTAAAAGTTATTAAAATTACATGAGATTAATTATTAAATATGTATATATTTTTATTATATGTTAAATCACAATCATTCTATTGCTAGAATGAAAAAGCCAATTATGTTCATTAATGACACAAAACATTTCATTATGTATTCATTTAACGCAAGGACAGGCATTTATTATACAAAAGGAATACAACTTACAACAATGTAGTAATACTAATTTTTAACTACTATTCATAACAAAAATTATTTTAGGATTTAACATAATTGTGTCCTTTATAAAGACTTATTTTTATGTGAACATGTGATCAAATACCATGATCATGACAGAAATGTTGTAAAGGACGCAAGTAAATAATAGAGAAAAGATCGTAATACAGTACCTCGAGAAAGAGAGTACCAGCTAGCCCCGTTTGTGATACCATCCTCAAAATAATCTCCACAGTTCCAGCCTAAGTGCATCCAACCATGAGCATATGAGTAAGTCCTTGCCAGCTTGAATAAACCAAAAAAAAAGGTATTTGTAGAAATTATGGTGAGTGACTTTTTTTTATCAAAATTGCAGATTTTATCATTTGTAGTTGATCATCTTCAAAATAAGTATATTACATATTATTTTGACAAATTATTAATTAACAGTTTAACATCATGTCTCTAAGTAAAGTCATATTAGTAAATAACTCAAAGCTTTATTACTTTTTTATAGCATACACATATACATATACACCATCTAACATAATTTGCATTTTAAATCTTTTACAGTCTGAAACCCTTCTAAAGACCTATGGATGTATTTAATACAACCAAATTCAAAACACATAAAGGATTTCAAACTGTGTGCTCCTTTCCTTATCCCATTCCTTTAAATGTGTCTTTAAATACTTGTTAAATAATCGCATTTTTCACTAATGTATCTGCTATATTTCACAGGTATACATATTTTGCTCACTACTTAGTTAAAAAATAATTTTTTTTCCCTTATTGTGCTCTTCTTAAGCCATCAATTCTACGTCAAGTGGGATATGTGAACTTGATTCCTCAATTAAAGTATACTATTATGTTATTCACAACTCCAAGCCAGTTGTGATCATGATTTTACAGCTAGACTATATGATTTAATTAATTTTTTTTTCAACTAATTCCATTCTCAAAGCTGCTTAATCCAGTATGTATTGGGTGTATTAGGATGAGACAAAGTCTGACCCAGTAGTATCATGTGCAAGGCAGGAACTGACTTATAAATTCCTCTGAAACAAAGTGTAACTTAATTACACTCTGCTTGCATTCATTATGAATGACCTATACTCTAAAATTGAGTTAACTATATTTCATTGTGGATTGCATGCCTTCCAGTTTCGACTGTATGTGATTCAGTATATGGTCTACATGTTTGAGGGTTTCAAAATAAAATCTATTCATTTCAGTGTAGATTTTATGTGATTCAGTACATAGCATAAGACTTCCAATATACACTGAAAAAGTGTCACTATATAGTGCACGCATTTCAGTAAATAATGTATGTATGTCACTTTGGAGCATACACACTTTAATATACAGTTTATGTTTTTCAGAATGGAGTGTATGCATTTCAGTATTAAGTGTAAGTTTACACTAAAGTGTATGCATTTCAGTACAGAATGTATGCGTTGTCATGAATGATTTATGTCCTAAGAGGCACTACACCGATTTCACTATTCATTTATTATCAATCACTTGTCTGCTTCCTGTATCTGCTTGCCTCACCATATTGGTTTTTACATTAGCATCTGATGTAAGGATTGTATGCCCGCTTTGCGAGCTTGCATGTGAAGGTGCTCTTTGAAATTGCCATTAATTCTGGCATGTGACATAAGCAGTGGTTGATGTTCAGAAGCCACAATTTGCATCAAGAGAGTTGTGTCTCCTGCATGTCTTTTGCTTTATGGATACCTTGTTTTTGATTATAGACAGGTGTGTATATATAGATACACATACGGGGGTCCTTGGGTTACTACGTCTCGACATACGACGATTCGAGTTTATAATGCTCACTCCCATAAAAACTTTTAAAAAATTGTGACGTGAGAATGAATAAAGGTAAGGTTTTTTTTTTACACAAATTTTTTCTGTTACCACAGTACAGTATATTTATGTCCTTTTTCTTTTTCTGTGGCTTAGTTGTGTTTTTATGTTCTAGATTATGATTTTCCACATGTGTTAGGATACGTAAGTGATTTAGGCTAGGGTGTGTTTTGACTTACACCAAAATTCAGTTTACATCACTGTTGTAGGAACGGAACTGTGTCGTAACTTTAGGACCCCCTGTGTATATATATATATATATATATATATATATATACTGTACATACACACACACACACACACAATGAATTTAAATGTGGTGTTTGTCTGATGTTTAAATTAATTTTAGCTTTGAAAGGGTGAATGGGGATACCTGTGGATCACTTCATTGGATTCTTGTTAGCTTTTTACTGTTAGGCTTAAAACAGGACTTGTTAGGGCATCACCACATCATTTTTAGGTCTCCCAGTTGCTACTACCAATCAGAATGCAGCAGAACTATTTTCTTTTCATGTCAGGTAAATCTATTTGACATTTCTATAACAGACCTCAACTTGCAATAGTACAGGGTATCTGAGCACAGCTGATGTCAGGCTATAAAGAACATTTTCAGGTGATATTTTTTTTATGTCTGATGTTACACCACATACAGATAGATTTTTGAGTCTATACTGTTGTGTATTGTTCATATTCAAATATATTCATAGTTAAAACTGACAAATGTAAACCCTTCCACAGATTCCTTTGCCTTGAGCAGTACCAGGTAATAAAATGTACTGCTTCAGAATGTGTACAAACAGCAATGGAATGAAAATGGTTTTGGGATGGGAATGAGTGTGCACTGTATGTTAAAGGAGTATAAGTTTAAAATATTAAGTAATCAGATTACATAATTGCCTGTGCGTTTGCACACAGTTTTAAATTCATTACTGTACGTCTCTGACTCCTAGCACAAATTTTATCATCTATGCATTGGTTAGAATAGGTAGTCATTTCAAGTATACTATGAGCATCACAATAGCTAAAAATACTGTCCTTGCTTGTATACATTTTTTATTTTTTTAGGACAACAATGGAAAATTTGTCAGCTCCAGCTCTAATTGATTTAGATAATGCATGCACTGTAGGCAAAAGAAGGAGAACACAGAAGAAGAAAAATATTTGTGAGAACATGTTCTGCTAAAATCATTTGCCAACAAAAACGGCTAGCAAGTTCTTGTTCAAGAATTGTTTAATAACTGATTTTCAACATAAATGGATAGCTAAAAAGCAGTATCCAAAAATGTGTAGAAGTAGTATTACAGTGACACATTACATGTACAAGCCTGTATAATACAATTACATAAATAATTATACACTACTGCATATATACATATACAGTATATAAATGAATATACAATTTTTTATAGGGATACCTGAATATGGGCGGCACGGTGGCGCAGTGGGTAGTGCTGCTGCCTCGCAGTTGGGAGACCTGGGGACCCGGGTTCGCTTCCCGGGCCCTCCCTGCGTGGAGTTTGCATGTTCTCCCCGTGTCTGCGTGGGTTTCCTCTGGGCGCTCCGGTTTCCTCCCACAGTCCGAAGACATGCTGGTTAGGTGGATTGGCGATTCTACATTGGCCCTAGTGTGTGCTTGGTGTGTGGGTGTGTTTGTGTGTGTCCTGCGGTGGGTTGGCACCCTGCCCAGGATTGGTTTGTGCCCTGTGTTGGCTGGGATTGGCTCCAGCAGACCCCCGTGACCCTGTGTTTGGATTCAGCGGGTTGGAAAATGGATGGATACCTGAATATGGTGTAGATTGAAGTGTAATTGACTCTGGACTACTAACTGACTAATTTTACAACTATAATAACAACGTAATTAAAAGTATTATCAACAGAGTTAAAATTTAGACTGGTTTTTCATACTATACTATCTGGAAGTACATAATGTTTTTGTCTGTTTCACAGAGTGACTGAGTAATTCTGGTATTTAATGGGATTTCCAAAACAAAAAGAATATATTATAATGTTTATGTTTTATTAACTTCAGAAATATATTAGCAATTTTTTTCTTTAATGTTCACATATTTACCCAGAATTCTGCCCCTTGAAGATAGGTAAGCTATGCTTTGAACCTCTAGAAGCTCAGTAATTTCTAACAAGTTTTACACTCTTTGTTATGGATCGTTCTGCATTAAAGGACCATCATTATTGTATTGCTACCTTTTCGAAATCCAAATAGAAGAGTGGAGGAGGAATAGTACAGGAAAACTAACTTCATATAAATCGACCCAAGAGAGGTTTCAGTCTCACGTAACCATACCAGTCACCACATACTAGATTATACTTTTCTTGATCTTGTGATTGAGAGGCATTAATACTAAATCTACACAGTTACCCTCAAGAATTTTAAACAGAAAGTTTAATCTATGTTTACTGGAAACATTGATGAGTTTAGTCATTATTCTAATTTCTCTTTTCCAAAGCAAAACCTTTAGAAAAACAAGTGTTTCCTTAGAAGTCAAATGTTAAAATCTCTCACTCACTATAACCTCACAGATTCTGTCATTTTGGCCATTAGGTAACTACAGTATTTAGGTGTGGCATTTCTAAGAAATGCATTGAGGAACTGGTATGACGCCACCTAGGGTAAGAGGTAGAACACAGCCAGCAAATTTGGTATAGTCAGGGGCTATTCAAAAGGAACTGATTGAAGAAATCCAGCTGATGAACAATGGATTATGGATTATACATTGTGGTGTGTGGCCGGCTAAATATTCCAGCCCTCACCCCCAGACCGCTAGGTGGAGCTCTCTCAACAGTGTGGACGTTCCCCGAATTCCAGCAGGGCCTCATGGACTATGTAGTTTATATGCACAGCCCTGCTGGATACCTTGGGGACCACCAGGAGTCGCTGTGGGGAGGCTGCCGGACTCTTACTTGCCCTATAACCCGGAGGTGCGTCATGATCACGACAAGAGGCAACGACGTGCTTCCGGGTTGAAGAAAGGAGCTTTTTATCAGACCCGGAAGTGTTCATGATCACATGGACAGAAGGGAGAAACACTTCCGGGTCAGGGACTATATAAAGGACTCTGGGAAACCAGTACGCTGAGCTGAGCTGGGAGGAAGGGTGGCTAAGTGTCTGGGAGTGTGGAGGATTGATTATTGTATTGTTTATTGGTTAATTATATGAGTATTGTGGAGTGGTGGGTGCTTTGTGCACTGTACATTGTCCAAATAAATATTACTATTGGACTTTTACCTGGTGTCTAGAGTGGTCGAAGGGTTCAAGAGGACGACAGCGACCTTAATTTGCGACAACATAATAACATTTTATGGTCTATGGCTAGGATGACGTATCCAGAATACAAGGAACACAATCAGTGATGTACTCTATGGCCCATGTTTTTTAATCATAGACAGTCCCGCACATATTATTACCAGAAATCAGGCAAAGCACATTGTTCATGTAAAAACCCTTCAGCTTTTAACCTTTTAGTGTGGTGGAAAGTGAACCTTCTATTTCGTTCCCTCACAGGTCCTCACTCTCACCATTACATAAGGGAATGAGGTTTGTCTTAACTACAAACTGAGATTCTTGGCACGTGTATTTTGTGTTTTTGAATTTTCTTCCACAAGTATTCAAGATGTATGGAGTATGTTTATTCCCTATATACATTATGCTTTTAGTTCTAAAAACAGATCACAAAATACTACTATTCTTCTTCTTCCTTTTCTGAGGTATTACTGCATTTTTGAACACTGAAAACTAGACTTCAAAAGCCATAAAAAGCAATGAAATTACTATGGATGCTTGACTTTTCAAATACTATAGGAGTCAATATCTATCTATCTATCTATCTATCTATCTATCTATCTATCTATCTATCTATCTATCTATCTATCTATCTATCTATCTATCTATCTATCTATCTATCTATCTATCTATCTATCTATCTATCTATCTATCTATCTATCTATCTATCTATGAACAAATACTCAGCAGCTACAGTGAAAACCTTTTGATGTATTTAATAAGAACCCTACAGTCAAAGGCATTTGATATGAGTTTTTATTTTAATGTGTTTAGATATCTTTTCTCCTTTGATTCTGTGTCAAGATGGAAATGACCTTACAATGTAACTCTAAATGTGTCTCGTGCTTCATTTGTTGGTAAAAATGTACATGGTCTGCTATCCTGTACAACGTCTTGACATCTTTCTGCCCTGTAAAGTACTAATTTTATGAGCAGTTATTGCCTAGTCACTTCCATGACAATATTGTAAGTATTTTGCTGAAGCTGAGAAAACTGTAAAAACAACAAACGCAGGGCTATTGGCTAGATTTTTGTGCCGAGTAGACAGGTCTGTAGCTCGTATTTTGACTGAAAAACACATTATTACCTGTTTAAATAGCAGATCATCTGGAGTAGCTGAATATCTTGTTTTATGAACACCTCTTACTCTAGAGTCCCTTAACTTATCAAATGGATAATTTGCTACCACAGCTCCACCGTGCAAGTTTGCTGACAAAACAAAATTGTAATTTTTCATCCACCTGATTACGAAGAGGGTTTCTGGCTCAACCTGAAAAATGAAAAAAAAAACAAAAAATCAAAGCAAAGCTTCAGGAGGAGGTTCACTTGTTTTTTGTTTTATGCCTTTTACTCAGTGATTTAATGCATATACTCAAACTATACATTAAACACATGATTGTCCAATGATGTACACTAGTTATATTTAATTAATTTAGCTTTTCCTTAATATATCTGTACACTGTCAGTAATGGTAGGGTACCTGTAGTTGAAAATTGTGGGAGAATGTCGTTATACAGTATACACATCCACTGTAAGACGGTTATATTGATAATACAAGATTTTTTCCATCTGAATCCAAAAGTGACCCAAACTTTTCTTCTAAAATTTGGTGACAATAAAAAGGAAATTACAGTACGAGTGACATTTTTTCTTCTATGGGAAAATTGAATTAAGCTAACAAATAGTATGAACATATCAAAATATCACAAGTAAGTATACTGAATTAATCAATAGGCACTCATACTGTATAGTCATTTATATATAGTAAGTACACTTGAAAAAATAAGCTATACGAATTTATTTCAGTGTAAGAATTAGCTAATTATGTATTTATAACCATAATAGCATTGATATTTTATACAAAATGTCACTATACCGCTATATATAAAAGCTGTTGAAAAAGTTGTTGGGCCTATTCTAGTGAAATATATAAGACTGTGATCCTTAAAATGGTTAATAGTACTCTGCTCATTACTGTAATATTTTCAGACTAGTCTTGCAATCATCAGCAAAGGCCCAGTGCTATATTTTTAGGTATAACATGCAATTACATTCAGCATAGTTTTCCACAACAGGATGAATAAATGCATCATACAGAAAATTGTATATAATTAGTCTTAGATGATCTCTATTTAAATACACAAAATATCTGCCGCTATAATTCTTAACCTGCCCACACCTGGATTGAGCAGACTGTGCAAAGCGCTTCTAAACATTCCTTTCTAGTAAGTCACAAACTGAACATACCACATTTATATTTATATATTTTTGTGATGCATTTGTACAAATTGGTAGGAACTGGGTAATGTCCCCCCATGAGTCTAAAAGACAGGCAACCCAGCAGGTGGTGAGGTGGTCTAAAGTGGTCACCACATGTAGTCTCAAGCCAAGAGTAATGGGACCATGGTGCCATTTTAAAAAGAAAAAACTGATGAAAAATCTCGAATTTCCATTACATGATAGGGAGGAATTATAGGAAGTTACACACCCCATGATCTTTACATACCCCAGATTACTCAGAGGGCACCAAGCTACTACAAAGGTTGTGGGGAACTGTAAATATTTCCCCAATCTGTAAGAGGGGAACACAGTGCAGTGGAAGTTGTGTCTTTGCTGATGCAGAGGAATACAGAGAGATCTGGGGCTGCCAGATGGGGAACTGCAACTCGGATATAGGACTTATTGGAAATCATTCCTGAGCCCTGTGACAGTGCAGGTTGGCTCCATGCTCCCACTTTGTCTTCGGGAGCCTCTTGAACCCAGTACCGTCATTAGTCATGACCAGATGAGCTTGAAAGCAATGGATAGGGGCAAAAGTATGCTAGTGTTTTTATTAAAATCACTCCAAAACCAAAACAGTGAGCAAACCTGCACTGCTTTCAGTTGTCAATAAATAATCCATAAAAGTGAAAGTAGAGGTTAAAATCTCAATAAATTAATGCATTAAAACAAGGTTAAAACACAGGCAGAAAACTTTTTAAAAAGCAAATTTTCTGTGCGTCCCTTCAAAACCGATGTCTCCTCTGCTCACCCTGTACAGAGGAATAACCCAGCTAACAGACACAACCAACCTTTCACAGGTCCCGGTCATTTCATGGCTACAGCACCAGACCCCAAATGCCATGGCACTCACAATGGAGCTTCCAATCCAAACATCTGACTCCTGCTGCATTCCTGGACTTCTGCAGAAAGCCACCTGCACCAACTGGTCACTCCAGCTCATTGAGTACATCAGCTGGAGTGATCCTCTACAGCAGCCCCCTAGGCATTGGCCGCCGGTTCCCTTCAGAGGTTCTCCACATAGCTGCCTGCCTCTGCTCCTGCTTTTGTACTCGCTCACTAACCTCCATTCTATTCTTGTCTCTGTCTTTTTCCGATCCCTTGTACTCCCCTCTTAAGCAGTTGCAGGTATGATCACCTGATTGCTGCACTAGGCTGATAATGAGACAATCAAGACTGCTCGCACGTGTCGGAAAGGCAAGGCAATGCACAGCAAAGCCCTTGAAACCATGAATTAAGCAAGTTTCAAAATGTTATGATATTCATATACAGTATGTAACATTTTGAAAATTACCAGAATCTTGAGTTTAAAATTCTAAACTGCCATGAAAATCCATTCTTTTTCCAAACTTGATGATCCTAAGCAGGGTCACAGGGAAGCTGGAGCCTATTCTAGCTAGCATTAGGCACAAGGCAGGAACAATCCCTGAACAGGATGCCAGTCTATTGCAGGATGAATACACTAACTCAAAAAAACAAATTATGGTCAATTCAGCTGATACCAATTCACCTAACATTTACGTCTTATTTCCAAAATGTAATTACTTTATTTTGAAATGTCAGTGAGCATTATCATTGGTGGCTTATATTAAAATGATACACAACCATAGGAAAAAAAAAAGAAAAAGAAAAAAAGCATAGTTTAAAATAGCAGAAACAATTCCAGTCCTGCTGGAATAACAAAGGTGCATGCATGTACTACTAAGATAAAGTCACTAACAGGGACCCTTTAATTCAGCCCTCCTAACCCATTTTGCAGTAGGCAGTGGAGCATACATGTACAGTTTGTAATGCGATCAGAGGTGGGCAGCAAACGGGCATAGTACGGTCTTGAGAAGTTATGCTGAAATGTGTGAGATGAAAAAATGGGCTAAACATCTCAGATCACCCTGGGTTTTGTATTATTTTTGTATCAAATTAACACATAACATCCATTTATGGGTGAGCAGATTAGATAGATAGATAGATAGATAGATAGATAGATAGATAGATAGATAGATAGATAGATAGATAGATAGATAGATAGATAGATAGATAGATAGAACTTTATTTGTCCCCAGGTTGAAGCCTAATTATTGATTAGTAAATTATGATTTAACACAATTTTACCCTCTGAAGAGCATTATATAGTGTTGTATAACATGTAGACTCACAAATACTGATGTGACATTCTCCAAGTGACTCTGCTAATGCACATCAGTACTCAAGAGCAGTCTTCGTGACAGCATGCAAGCTACTTTAGAATCTATTCAGGAAAGTACCCCAAGATTACTGCCTAACACATTAGTAACACAAGCAGAAATATATAGGTACTATACATAAATACATTTTCACTTGTGAGAAAAATTATAATGTTAATCAAATCGTGAAAATAACAAAATAACAAACCATCTTACATAATAAAAATATAACATTTTGAAATTTCTATTAGATTTCTTCTAGTTTACCACAATCATAATTATGGTATTCTACAAAAAGAAAACTATTTCCTTTGTCTTGAAAAGTGAATAATGTACCTGCTGTTGCCAGTTATCAGGCAATGGTAGGTGATGGTTTTGGTGGCCACTTTTTTCATTGTAATACATCAAGGAGTTGAGGTCAGGAAAGTTTCGATTTAAATCAATATCTCTGGAGTTTGACCTGCCTGTGAGGTAGCCATTTGCTTCAGGACCCTGTAGTCAATTTAGAGACAATATATAAAAAATTGAGTCATTACACATATAAACCTTTTTTGTTTTCTATTATAATAAAAACTAACATTTCACACCACACAATGACATTTCATTTAAGATGTTCTACTCTACTTCAACTATTGAAGAGTTTGGGATATGCAGAAATGATACATTTCAATTGCTTAAAACATATAAAGCAAATTAAAAAGTGGAGAATCTAAAGACACAAAATAGGTATATACAGTATACAGTTAGGTCCATAAATATTTGGACAGAGACAACTTTTTTCTAATTTTGGTTCTGTACATTACCACAATGAATTTTAAATGAAACAACTCAGATGCAGTTGAAGTGCAGACTTTCAGCTTTAATTCAGTGGGGTGAACAAAACGATTGCATAAAAATGTGAGGCAACTAAAGCATTTTTTTAACACAATCCCTTCATTTCAGGGGCTCAATATTAATTGGACATATTAAATAACTGGAAATAAAATGTTCATTTCTAATACTTGGTTGAAAACCCTTTGCTAGCAATGATAGCCTGAAGTCTTGAACTCATGGACTTCACCAGGGGCCTCATGTATAACGCCGTGCGTAGAACTCACACTATAACATGGCGTAAGCACAAAAGCGGGATTGTGCGTACGCACAGAAAAATCCAGATGCAGGAATCTGTGCGCACGCATACTTTCACGTTCTTCCACTACATAAATCCCGA
Source organism: Erpetoichthys calabaricus (assembly GCF_900747795.2). Taxonomy (NCBI): domain Eukaryota; kingdom Metazoa; phylum Chordata; class Cladistia; order Polypteriformes; family Polypteridae; genus Erpetoichthys; species Erpetoichthys calabaricus. Next base: position 295,235,176 of record NC_041395.2, read on the forward strand.
TTTGCGTGAAAAGTAACGCACGTGCACGCGCCTTCTGTCCCGCCCCAACTCCTCCCAGAATTACGCCTCTTTGAATATGCAAATCAATATAAATAGCCTTCTGTGAAAAGACAATGGGAAAAGCACAGAGGAAAATATAAGAATTTCAGCGAATACCAAGTGGAGGCAAAGGAAAAAACATGCTATTTGTTGGTTTAAACAGTGGTATAATCAACAAAAGAAAGTTGATCGAGTGACAGAGTGTCGGAAAAACTCGAAAGATCAAATTCACAAAGTCGCACAGTGCCCGAAATCACATATCAAAGTCGCTGTGAAAGGCGAGTTGTAGCCCACCGTCTGAGTGTCATATGAAAGCGTATTAGGTTACAAACAAAAAACATAGGCACACAGTGGGAAAAAAGCACGAAATGTCAACTTTAATCTCGAAATTTCTTAAAATCGTTTATTTTACTAGTTTCTCAAGTAGCATGTTAAATGCTTTTTTCTGTGTTTGATCTTCTATGTGCTCTATGTGTGTGAATCACTACGTGCTTCCGTTCTTTCTCTTTCTCCGACAGGACACAGAATGCATTACATTCGAGATATTACAGCTCTCTGAATAATTAAAATACTGAGATGTATACGTGATATCATTTTCATGATGATAGGAATGAAAGCATGTTATTAAACATGGGAACACGGTGGCGCAGTGATTGTTCATATCTCACGCAAGAGGCTTGTTGCACCATGTGTGACCTTCGATGAAATAATTTATTACAGAAGTACTGTCTCTTTCAAACGTACTAACCTCCAATTCCTGTCCATACTTTTCTTTCTCCAATCGCCACACAATCAGCTCTGTAATAGACGTGAAGCCATTTGTAAGCTTAGAACGCCGATTCTTCAAAACTTTTAAGGAACATTGAAATATCTTCGTAGTACATGTTTAATTATTCTATTCGTCTATCCTTCCAGTGTCGCGTCAGCACCAGCAAGAATACAGCGCAAGGCAGGAGCTATCCATGAACTAGCTAGCGCTGCGGCACCGTGTCCTCACATGTTTAATTATTAGCAATACAGATTATTTAAATGAAGTTAAAGTTTTATCTGTATACTATAAGCAACATATTTTGCTGCATTTCATCTTAAAAATGATATTGTCATCATACGCGCTTTATAAAGTAGCGCAGGTTGTGCAATATTATAACTGTAGTGCAAGTTTACAGTGAGGTGATTGAGTGCGTTTATAGTTCGTGGGATGAAACTGTTTCTGAAACGCGAGGTCCGTACAGGAAAGGGTTTGACGCTTTTTGCCGTGGTTGAGGTAGTGTGTACTTGAAACTGTATACCGATAATTCTCTTTCCGATCATCTGCTGCTGTGATTCACACTCAGATACAGTGATATAAATACTCCGAGTGGTGCAGTGAGAGTAATATGGAAAAAAATGATCCGCAGTGGCAACCCTTAACGGGAACAGCAAAAAGAAGAACAAGATGCAGTGAGCGTAACAACGCTAAAGCAGTTCTGGTATTTGGAATACTATGGCTATTCCCTGGCCCATTATATTGCAGCAGGTTAATTACAATCAGATGTATTACACTAATAAATAATATGCAGTTAATTTCAGTGTATTTATAAAGCCGCGTCAGGAATGTGGAGCTAAGAAAGAAAGGATGAGCACACAGGAACAGTAGTTTGACCATTCTGTGGACCATTATATTGTTACAGGTTAATTACAATCAGATGCATTAAATTTATGAACGATATGCGGTTAATTTCAGTGTATTTGATAAAGCCGCCGCCGTGGATGTGGATCTAAGAAAGGGTAACCACACAGGAACAGTAGCACTGCTTTGACACTGGGTGCCGCCAGTCTGCAAAACCGGGCGGATAAATTGCGTACGCCAAGGTATGAGTTACCGTGGAAATGTGCGTGGCTTTACGCCAAGTTTAGGTTTTATACATCGCGATTTGAGCGTGGAAAGGTTCGTACGCAACATTTCTGTGCGTACGCACCGTTTATACATGAGGCCCCAGATGCTGGGTTTCCTCCTTTTTAATGCTCTGCCAGGCCTTTACTGCAGCGGCTTTCAGTTGCTGTTTGTTTGTGGGCCTTTCTGTCTGAAGTTTAGTCTTTAACAAGTGAAATGCATGCTCAATTGGGTTAAGATCAGGGGCCTCATGTATAACGCCGTGCGTAGAACTCACACTATAACATGGCGTAAGCACAAAAGCGGGATTGTGCGTATGCACAGAAAAATCCAGATGCAGGAATCTGTGCGCACGCATACTTTCACGTTTTTCTACTACATAAATCCCGATTTGCGTGAAAAGTAACGCACGTGCACGCGCCTTCTGTCCCGCCCCAACTCCTCCCAGAATTACGCCTCTTTGAATATGCAAATCAATATAAATAGCCTTCTGTGAAAAGACAATGGGAAAAGCACAGGGAAAATATAAGAATTTCAGTGAATACCAAGTAGAGGCAAAGGAAAAACGTACTATTTGTTGGTTTAAACAGTGGTATAATCAACAAAAGGAAGCTGATCGAGTGACAGAGTGTCGGAGAAACTCGAAGGCTCAACTTCACAAAGTCGCACAGTGCCCGAAATAAAAAAGAAATCACATATCAAAGTCGCCATGAAAAAGCGAGTCGTAGCCCACCGTCTGAGTGTCATATGAAAGCGTATTAGGGTACAAACAAAAAACATAGGCACACAGTGGGATAAAAGCACGAAATGTCAACTTTAATCTCGAAATTTCTTAAAATCGTTTATTTTACTACCGTAGTTTCTCAAGTAGCATGTTAAATGCTTTTTTCTGTGTTTGATCTTCTATGTGCTCTATGTGTGTGAATCACTACGTGCTTCCGTTCTTTCTCTTTCTCCGACAGGACACAGAATGCATTACATTCGAGATATTACAGCTCTCTGAATAATTAAAATACTGAGATGTATACGTGATATCATTTTCATGATGATAGGAATGAAAGCATGTTATTAAACATGGGAACACGGTGGCGCAGTGATTGTTCATATCTCATGCAAGAGGCTTGCTGCACCATGTGCGACCTTCGATGAAATAATTTATTACAGAAGTACTGTCTCTTTCAAACGTACTAACCTCCAATTCCTGTCCATACTTTTCTTTGTAATAGACGTGAAGCCATTTGTAAGCTTAGAACGCCGATTCTTCAAAACTTTTAAGGAACATTGAAATATCTTCGTAGTACATGTTTAATTATTCTATTCGTCTATCCTTCCAGTGTCGCGTCAGCACCAGCAAGAATACAGCGCAAGGCAGGAGCTATCCGTGAACTAGCTAGCGCTGCGGCACCGTGTCCTCACATGTTTAATTATTAGCAATACAGATTATTTAAATGAAGTTAAAGTTTTATCTGTATACTATAAGCAACATATTTTGCTGCATTTCATCTTAAAAATGATATTGTCATCATACGCGCTTTATAAAGTAGCGCAGGTTGTGCAATATTATAACTGTAGTGCAAGTTTACAGTGAGGTGATTGAGTGCGTTTATAGTTCGTGGGATGAAACTGTTTCTGAAACGCGAGGTCCGTACAGGAAAGGGTTTGACGCTTTTTGCTGTGGTTGAGGTAGTGTGTACTTGAAACTGTATACCGATAATTCTCTTTCCGATCATCTGCTGCTGTGATTCACACTCAGATACAGTGATATAAATACTCTCACTGCACCACTCGGAGTAATATGGAAAAAAATGATCCGCAGTGGCAACCCTTAACGGGAACAGCAAAAAGAAGAACAAGATGCAGTGAGCGTAACAACGCTAAAGAAGTTCTGGTATTTGGAATACTATGGCTATTCCCTGGCCCATTATATTGCAGCAGGTTAATTACAATCAGATGTATTACACTAATAAACAATATGCAGTTAATTTCAGTATATTTATAAAGCCGCGTCAGGAATGTGGAGCTAAGAAAGAAAGGATGAGCACACAGGAACAGTAGTTTGACCATTCTGTGGACCATTATATTGTTACAGGTTAATTACAATCAGATGCATTAAATTTATGAACAATATGCGGTTAATTTCAGTGTATTTGATAAAGCCGCCGCCGTGGATGTGGATCTAAGAAAGGGTAACCACACAGGAACAGTAGCACTGCTTTGACGCTGGGTGCCGCCAGTCTGCAAAACCGGGCGGATAAATTGCGTACGCCAAGGAATGAGTTACCGTGGAAATGTGCGTGGCTTTACGCCAAGTTTAGGTTTTATACATCGCGATTTGAGCGTGGAAAGGTTCGTACGCAACATTTCTGTGCGTACGCACCGTTTATACATGAGGCCCCAGGTGACTGACTTGGCCATTCAATAATTTTCCACTTCTTTGCTTTAATAAACTCCTGGGTTGCTTTGGCTGTATGTTTTGGGTCATTGTCTATCTGTATTATGAAACGACGCCCAATCAATTGGACTGCATTTAGCTGGATTTGAGCAGACAGTATGTCTCTGAACACCTCACAATTCATTCGGCTGCTTCTGTCCTGTGTCACATCATCAATAAACACTAGTGTCCCAGTGCCACTAGCAGCCATGCACGCCCAAGCCATCACACTGCCTCCACCGTGTTTTACAGATGATGTGGTATTCTTTGGATAATGAGCTGTTCCATGCCTTCTCCATACTTTTTTCTTGCCATCATTCTGGTAGAGGTTGATCTTGGTTTCATCTGTCCAAAGAATGTTTTTCCAGAACTGTGCTGGCTTTTTTAGATGTTCTTTAGCAAAGTCCAATCTAGCCTTTCTATTCTTGAGACTTATGAGTGGCTTTCACCTTGCAGTGCACCCTCTGTATTTACTTTCATGCAGTCTTCTCTTTATGGTAGACTTGGATATCAATACGCCTACCCCCTGGAGAGTGTTGTTCACTTGGTTAGCTGTTGTGAAGGGGTTTCTCTTCACCATGGAAATGATTCTGCGATCATCCACCACTGTTGTCTTCTGTGGACGTCCAGGTCTTTTTGCGGTGTTGAGTTCACCAGTGCTTGCTTTCTTGCTCAGGATGTACCAAACTGTAGATTTTGCCACTCGTAATATTTTAGCAATTTCTCAGATGGGTTTTTTCTGTTTTCGCAGCTTAAGGATGGCTTCTTTCACCTGCATGGAGAGCTCCTTTGACCGCATGTTGTCCGTTCACAGCAAAATCTTCCACATGCAAGGACCACACCTCAAATCAACTCCAGGCCTATTATCTGCTTAATTGATAATGACATAACGACGGACTTGCCCACACCTGCCCATGAAATAGTCTTTGAGTCAATTGTCCAATTACTTTTGAGCCCCTGAAATGAAGGGATTGTGTTAAAAAATGCTTTAGTTGCCTCACATTTTTATGCAATCATTTTGTTCACCCCACTGAATTAAAGCTGAAAGCCTGCACTTCAACTGCATCTGAGTTGTTTCATATAAAAGTGGTAATGTACAGAACCAAAATTAGAAAAAAATTGTCTCTGTCCAAATATTTATGGACCTAACTGTACCTATACAAGGGATGTTCAAAATGTTTCGGCATTGGAAACAGTGAAGGCGGGAGGAGTAGTAATTGGGCATTCAAAAGTCAGTATGACACTGGGAAAATTGCATTACAAACGAAGGTGACTATGTAGAAAAGTGATGGAATTTGTTTTAGAAATTCTTAATAAATAGAGTTAAAAAAAAGTGCAGAAACCTTCTGAATGTCCCTGTGTGTGTATATACACATATATATATATATATACACATACACACATACTGTATATATGTATATATATATATATATATATATATATATATATATATATATATATATATATATATATATATATATATATATATATATATATATATATATATATACACACATCAAAAAACAATCATGTAAAAAACAAAGTTATAATTATCATAAAAATGACATATGGATGTTAAGGGCAAAATCATATAGTGACAAACAAATTAATGCAATGCCTTAAGAATTTAAAAATGTGGTCCAACTGCTATCTGATGAATTTAGTAAATATATTTCAATATGCTCATATAATGAGTTTAACCTTATAAGAAATTTAGTCATTTCTGAATAGCACACCCAATTTTAAGAACTACAAAGACACCAATAACAACAATGAACTGAAGCTGATTACAGCTATTTTGTTTCTCTCTAAAGGAGCCAACTAGAGGCTTCTATGTTATTTTGTCTCTTTCAGTAATTGAGTCCCAAGTAAGCAATTGCCAGCTTTGTGCTCCATGAGAATAGGACCCTCTTGATGTTCATTACATGATGCATATAATTAGTCTCAGATGGCACCAGAATGTTCACCGTTATCACTGAGTAGGCAATTCATTTAAGGGGAAAAACCATCAAAATAAAGAAGCACTCAAGACTTTGGCATCTGCTACAGATACATACCATTATAAGATGTCTGGTGAGCAGAATAAATATGAATTTCTGCCAGTGACTGCCAAGCCTGGAACTACTTATCTAGACTTAATCTGCAGATTTTTTAAACCATTATATAATAAAAATATATAGTAAATGCATTAGCAAAGTAATAAATAACCTGAATGTCATTATCTGCTTTATTACATACTGTCGTTTAAATTGTAGAAATACTGGATCGTCTGCTTTATTACATACTGCAGTTTACTTTATGGAATTAGTTGGTATTTTATATTATGAAATGTGATGAAACAAAGTACCTTTAAATTAGTATGCATCGATGGCTTCTTAACTAGACAGAAATGTAAAAGCTCAAGTAATGGTACGTATTTGGAACAGAGTGTTAAATCTTTATAGTGTGACGGTCTCAGCTGAAACAATTTTGATAAAGAAAAAAGTACCCCATGCCAGTGAATACACTTTGAAGCTTGTAGCTGAAACTCAGTATACTACATTTTTGTGTATTTTCCATATCCTGGTTTATAAAATAATGTAAATAGCCTAGTGTAAAAAGGCTTAATAAAAAAGATGTGCAGGTATAAGCTGTATACTTCTGTTGCAAATGTAAACATATTGAGGAGCTACAATTATTCCTTACTCTTGATCCATAAAACTGAAATGAAGCCTGATTATAGACGCTATCAGTTACAAATTTCCATTATCCATAGTTTTCTATTTTGTGTTCCCTTCTTCCACAAGCAATCACAGGGTAACTGAACCCAAGACAATGACAATTAATTGACTATCCCAAGATAATCTTTGAAAATATTATTAAAAAATATACAAAATATAATCAAATAATAGCAATTACACTTAAGTCCAATTTATGGCAAGGTTCACTATGTGTGGAGTATGCATGTTCTCCCTTTGTTGATACAGGTATCTTTACGCTGTGCTGTTTCAATAAACTTCCCTAAAATGTGCCACATATGGATTTGGCATCATTAAATCAGTTAACTGTGGGACTTCCCATAATTCTGCACTGTCATAAACAGGAAGTGGATATCAGGTTGACTTCTGCTCAGAGGCAGATGTTTTAAGTTGCTTCAGACAGAAAATGTATAATGTCATTACATATTCTGATTAATAATAAACATACCTTGCAGTAACACATTTTGACATTATTTTCATAAATTAAATACCACACCCTTAAATCTTAATCAGCTTCATATGCTCTGGATAGATTGATTGATGAATAATAGTATAATGAAAAATGCTCCTTGGGAATAAGAGAGAGGGGGACTTCACTTAGTTTGGTAGGTTTTTGCTACTGTCATTTTTTTTAAATAGAATATGTGTATATGCTGTATTTTTCCTCGACTTCAATCATTTAATACTAGAACAATAAAAGCAGTGTTCTTTGATTAAGTACTGCTTCACATTATTAACATGTCCTGTATGTTTTTTATTTCTACTCAGCTTATTTGTGAACAGCCCAAAATAAACACCTTTAAATGCAAAGTAATTAAGAGAAAACCTTAATGGTTTCATAATAACCCCCACTGGTGTAGTCTTACAAACATTAAGCACAGGAAACAAATTATGAAGCTAATGTTAGCCCGTGAATCTCTGACAACAGACGCAAAGGAACCTTAACAGATGCTACATGTGTGAAGCACATGAAGTTATATTTTTAAACATGATGATGCAACATAGTTACTTAAGGCTTATTAAGAAAATTTATTTTATTTGATCTTGTAAAGAATAAATATTTTTAATCAAAACTGATCTTCGCTGTTTCTGTTCTCAGAAGTGCGAAATTAGTTCTGTTTCCTTTTGGTGCTCCCTTCCTATTTCTTTCCATTAATAAAATGAATATTATTGCCTGTTTAAATTTTGTTATTACCATGCTCCCCATCCCCCACTTTGCCAAATACTGATGTGATGTTAGTTCTTTTCTCAGCTGTTTTCTCTGTAATGCAAAAAGACCCTCAGTTAAGCTTTAATTTGGGACAGATTGGACACCAAGGTGTTCTTACTTAATTTAAAATGTTACCATTGGGTGAACATCCTCTGTCCAATCTAAAATTGGATTGTCCTTTCCTCTAACCCACCCTCCTGGCTCTGTATTAAACCTAGTAAGGCTGGCCTCTCTCTCTCTCTGTTCTCTCCTTCACCAATTTAAAACTGAAGTCAACATCCTCAACTTTGATCTTTTAATCCTAGACACCTGAAATCTAATTAGGGTATACATTCCCATATTTCAGTGTTTAATAATGAAACCTGTCAAGCTGGTAAAAGCATCATTTCCTTTCTGGGCCCATCCAGATATCAACAAGCTTGGTGGTGTTTTTAAAAATATGAAATTTGGGCTGTCCCAATCACTGTAATGCAGGTTCTTTATTACCCCCTATTCTCTTTCTTTCTCTCATTGCTAAAAATTCTCTATAGTAACATTCTAAGTGTTCTAAAGATCAATGGTGGTCCAAGTGCTCCATTATAGAGTAGGTTGGGGGATTAGACAGGGCTGTTCTTTGTCTGGGATGTTGTATTCCCCGGCTACTGACCCCTTGTTAAAGGAATTAAGAAGAGAAGTGGGGGAATGACCTGTTCCTGGGTGCACGTTTGGACAGAGGCATATGCAGATGACATCATGGTGCTCACTGAAAACCAAACAGATGTTGATGGCATGGTGTCTGTTTTGGAAAATTTTCAGTGTCATCAGCAAGGGTAAACTGGAACAAGAGTTCAGCAGTATTGATGGGGAAATGGACAGAGATACCATCTAAATTGCCTTCAGGACTCCAATGGATAAAAACAGACCTGAAATATCTAGGTGTTTACCTTAGGCTTTTGAAGAAGAGAACTGGGAAGAGCGCTGGACAAAGTGAAAAGTTGCTTGAAGAGTTGGCAATGCCTTTTACCACAGCTCTCATACTGTGGAAGAGATTTGAGTATTAATAACTTAGTAGCCTCAGCCATGTGGCATAAGTTGATGTGTATTGAACCCCTTTTGAACTTTTATTTAGCATTCAGGGAGAACTAATGATTTTCCTTGTAATGGAAGGCACTGACTCAGGCAGTGTGTGCTCTATTTACCTGTTAATGAAGGAGGACATGGACTTGTTATTTGCAGCCAAAGAAATGCTTTCCGGCTACAAGATTTGCAAAAACTTTTACATTATCCGGCAGACCCATCCTGGAGGAAACTTGCCTGTGTCTTGTTACGGCAAGTGGGACACTTACATATTGACAATGCACTTTTTTAATAGACAACAGATAACTGTCACTTTCTGACCTTTTGTCTATCTACAGCAGTTTGTTAAGAGTGTGGAATCTCTTTGAGCTTCGTGTGGACTGGAGCTTTGCCAGTATCTTTTGATCTCTAGAGAACCCAGTTCTGGACCTTAGAGTCACACAGTCTGTAAGAGGTCCACCATCTAATAGATATAGACACCCTGGAGAAGCAAACTTGAATGGGGCACAGACACCAGGGGCAGCTTAGTGGAACTCAGACAGACCACCTTTGAACAAAAATGGTGTGTGCAGCACAGCATCATTGCAGTTAATTCTTATGTTTCATTGGTTGATCCTTCAGTCAAAGGTCCTTTCTGTAGGGACAGAGAGAGAGACCGTCTTTCACCATTTTCTTTTCTGTAGTAGACTAAGACCTCTTTTAAATGTTCATGACCTTAACTCTGTTTCTAAATGTTCTTACCTTTTAATGATTGTGTATTTATTTATGGTATTACCGGATATAAGAATAATCAGTAAGGATGTCAAATTGGGAATTTCCTCATTGGACAGGCCAAGGTGGCTGTTTATAAGTCAAGAAAAGAGAAAGTCAAATGAAATAGGCAATGTGACATGATAAGAATATTTCATGGACTTATGAAAGAGAAAGTGCATTTACAATATAAATTCCACACAATGACCACAGATATAAATTCTTTTGTGTAAAGATGGTGTGTTCATGAGACAATTTATAAATAAGTTGATTTTTTTTACTTAAAATATGAATTAGATAGTGGTTTCTTTTTGGGATGAGTTGGATTTTTCCTTGTTTTCTTTACTTATGATATTGTAAATGATTTTTTCTATTTTCTTTTTCGGGTGAGTTGGGTTTTTCTTTGTTTTTTACTTATTAATATAAATGATTTGTTGATTATTAATAAAGTTCAAATTAAAATTCAAAAATTCTTTCTTTCTTTCTTTCTTTCTTTCTTTCTTTCTTTCTTTCTTTCTTTCTTTCTTTCTCTGGCTAAGGTCACTCCTCAACACATGTGAAGTACAGTACTTCTATTCTCTCCTCTACCCTTTCACACTCATTTTGATTTCTCCTGTTTCCTGTATCCCCCATGACCTGCTGCTTTGTATCCCATTTTCTGAAAAGTAGCCTTCAAAAGAGTGTGCTGACTATTGTGCAATGGAAAAATGCTACTCTTACCATCTCTGTCTCTTACTGTGGAGAATAATTTAATCAGTGGATTAAAAAAAGATGAATCTCATGAAAATTAAATTTTTTGCTGGCTTTACATTTTGTACCTTTTATTGATATTCTTACTGCTTTTGAAGAGTTTGTGAATACCTTTAAATGTAAAGCATGATATATCACAAAATGAAACACGAAATGAGATTTTATGTTGGTCTAGTTATGTTTTAATCTCCTTGGCATTAACCAAGACAGTCTCTTGGGCCCATAATTCTGTGTAAATGTAGTTAATCCCTAGTTTCTCTTGATCTACTCTGTTTTGTGATAACCATGAACAGCACTTGAGACATATAGTGAACAAAAATAGCAACAGGCTGCAAAGAAATTATGAATATTTCTATGAATTTGCCTTTCAGTGGTAACTCATTAATATTCATGACTGAAGTGGAGCCTTCAACCAAAAGACAAAATGGTATGCAAGAGAAAATCTATAAAGCCAGTTTTAGAACTAACTATATATCAACCGTTAGTTGAATCAAGCAGTTGTGATGACAATGTGAATTGGTTATCAGATACTAACAGATAGTGAAACTGATGCTCACATCACTATATGACTGAACTGCCAAGACATGCCTGGTGAATTTGGCTGTGTGAAGTTTAACTTTGGCAAAATGGTAAAATGATTGTACTTAAGTAGAAGGTCAATAAAGAAATTAGCCACCTGAGCACTACTCACAGTGCAGCAAATGTTGTTTGTGTCAGGGAAAATGTGGAACACTAAGCCATTTGCTGTGATAGCCTACAGTAACACAATGACCATGTCTATCATGCAGATCAGGCACTAACATTTTACCTTCTCATGCTCAAGCAACAGAAAAATTATACAGTAAGAAAAGTGCACAACGAAATATGCTTCTACTGCCCTGATTATGACAATGAGCTGTGCATTAATGACTGTTTCAAAACATATCACTCAAAAGACGTGGACAAAATCTACATTAATATAGCAGTGAACACTAGCCATAACTTGCCTACTGTATTTATGTCAACACTTTGGTATTAACATGTTTCTGCTAAACATAATATTTTTTCTTGTTGCAAAAAGTTCAACTTTCTTTTTTACTGGGTGTAAACATAACACTAAGGAGCTGTAAAGGTTATGTCTTTGAGCACTGCCTTTGTAGATGGAGAAGGAGAACAGGAATCCCGGCTAGGTAGGAGGATAGTTTCTTACCTGGATGAAAGGCCAGAACAGAATGACAGATGAATTGGCCAGCTGGACGAGGAAACAACTTCATGCCCAGCTGGAGTAATATAATGGCTGAACCAGCAAAAACCAGAAGCTATGAGCAGTTCCATCCCTCATACGGCAGATGGCAGTTAGAGTCTGGAAGTGAAACCCTGTCAGGGTTTCCATATGACCCAGAAGTGCTTCCAAGAGGACATGATGTGGCACTGGAAGCATTTCCAGGTTTGGAATGACGGAAGGAGGAATTGTGGCTGATCTTTGAATGGGTGATTACTGGAAGGGTGCTTTGACTGAATAAATATCTTTTGCTTAAATTCAGAATTATGCTGGGTATTACTGTGTCTACTGTTTTGGGCTCAGTGTCACCCCCTTGTGGTTACACATTGTTTCTGATTTGCATGTAATGAGTTAGCTTACCTCTTTAAAAATCCTCTTCATGCAAAAAAGAAACAGGAAATGTGTTTTAAGTCAATGTATTAGTCTTAAAAAAATGTCTTTCTGTTCTGGATCCCGCCACTCTGCATTGGATTAAGTGTGTTTGAATGTATGAATGTTTAAAGCTGGCGATCTAAACCAGGAAAAGAGATCAGAAAAAAATCCTGCTATTGATTCAATTTGCGTAGCAGAGAGTTACCAAGTATTTCAAAAGATAAAGAATTGCGCCTGCATGCATAATTAATCATTATTACTTGTGTTATTTGTTAAAAACATGCTTCAGTGTGTAAAGTATTGTTTAAATGCATTACGCATTTAAATACATTATACATTTCTATTGAAACCATCAAGTCTTTTCAGTTTTAACCTGAGATGGATTTTGGCCATACTGTCCATCACTACATCCAGTTCAAGACATGTCCAGCTTAACTGCCACCTGCAACAGTTAATACTGACATATTGACAGATGCCACTTTTAGACTAGGTGAAAATGTGTGCAACAGTACAGGTACCTTTTCTTTACATGGTTTTGTGGCCTCTTTTCATTTGCATTATGTGAATAGTGTTTCTCCATGCGCATTAAAATTTTATCATACTATATATACATTTGATCTATATTATTTTATAAAAATATCTTTCTAGCAAATACAACTAACCTTAAGGGAGAGTTATTAGCTATGCACATTTGTCACCACACTCTTTTGTTGGCCTTCCTTCACATATTCCCTTTATACTCAATCTGACAATATCACCTCCAGTCCTCTGCTCCTACACCTAGAAATATAATTTTTAAAATATCCCACTCTCCTTTGAGATCCCTGCACACCAGCCCATCTGTTTTAAATATGTGCATCAGTTATTGTTCTTGCCCCACAAGCAGCAGTCTTTTTTATCTTTTAGATGTAAAACTATGTATAATTGTTCAATTACTATATTACTTGACTTCATTAAAATTGGATCACAAAAAAATATCCCAGAATGCTAAGATATGCACGTAACTAACTAACTATTCTTACTATTCAAATAATTGCATTACTATTTTGAGTTTTGTAAGTGAGATTCATAAAGAACAGCAAACCTCAATCAATCACTTAAGCTTACTAAATTTAAGTACTAAAATCTGTTGAATCCCTATTTGTTTGTTTAAAATCCTGCAAGACTCTTTTCTGACTAGATTGGTGACTCGCATTATTTCACATAATGATGATTCGGCTACTGATTTCTTCCAAGAAGTCTCTGTCATCCTCGTCCTTTCCCCAATATCTAACCCTGTTTCACTTCTTCCTTTCTCCTCTGTAGTTTTACAGTATAGGCTAGCCTTTAAATCCCTTCCTTTCTATCCACATTCCTCTTCATTAATGTATGTGGACTTTGGCTTGACTACACTGTATTGTTGCATTACTTTTAAAACAATGCCTAAAAATGGGAACACTATTGTTTTCTCTTCAGGTTGTTGAAATTAGCAATCATACAACTATAGATACCTATTCTGAACCTCACATTTTGCCTACCACAGCACCCTTAACTCACCTGCAGCCTCCTCTTACCTAACCTCAATTTCATAGGCTATCAAGTCTCAGATGTTGCTAGCCTGTAACTCAACACTTGGTCATTATAAAGTGTTACTAAGAGGGATGTTTCTCTGCCCATGCCAAAGCGGAAGCATAGATAATCACAACCACTTTGCCTCTAGAGATGTGATTGCTGCTTGGGCAGGATCCACAGATTTTGCAACTATACCCAGCATGGAGTAACATTAGGCCTTTAACTGCATAATATCTTAGCTCAAACCAACGACCATAAAGGTTTTTGCAGGTCTCTTGCTTGTGTTCAAGCAAAGACACAAGAAATATATTGGAAAAGGCACAGCAAGAATGACAGGGAGAGAGGGGTTGATGAATTTCAATTTACAAATAAAGACCTTCACTTTATTTAATTTGTGTTTTGGATGTGATGATAGAACACTTTTCAACAAACAACCCAAAAACAATCACTGTAATAAGCAAAATAATACAATTATTTCATAACACAAGAATACAGAATACTGTATATGCGAGTGTGTATCTGAAATACAATACATTAAACAAACAACACAAATAATGGATCTAAGCTGACTTGGATTTCTTTACTTTTTTGTTTTAAAGAATTGCATTAAGTTATGAATTATATTACTCCTTCTTAATTCTTTTCTAAAGGGTTGCCCAAATAAACATTATTCACTCGGAAATTGGATTAAAATGCTTTTGTAAAATAGCCAGTGAAATGGGTAAATCATTATCTAGTTTACAAGCTTCTCAGTGCCAGCACACTTGGATGTACTATATATGATTTTTGTTTCTCCAAAGCATATGGGCCATACTCTAGGCAGTTGACACCTGGTGAGGAGAACAAAGATGAAACCTGGATGAAATAATACAGAGAAAGCAAGGACCTAGTGCTGACAATTGATTATAAAAGAAGATACGGGCTTTTGACATCATTTTCTTGTGAGCATACAGACATAATTCAAATTTAGACTATTTTGCTAGCACCTGGTATCTCTGATGTGTCATATCCACATGCTCACTGTCATATCTGGTTTCATTTTCTATTTATTGGACATATTTTAGTCTTTTGTAATGCTGGGTTAGTGTGTTCTGCTCTTGATTTCCCAACTCCTTGCAATGTGGCAATTGGTGCCTCTGTTCTACTCCCAAGTTGTTTTCCTATCCTTGGGATACTCAGAGCCTTAGAATACAAGGATGAAATGATCTTGACATCTTTACAAGAAACACAAAGAAAGAGGGACACATAGGCTAAATTGTCTGATGAAAAAAGGCAACAAGACGCACAAAGAAAGAGGGTTACCAGAACTGTGAATGTGTCCGACTCTGTCTTTGTCTGTTATAACTGACCTTGGATTCTCCAGACGTTTATTTTCTCAAAGGATGCTGCTGTCTGTTTTTTTTCTTTCCGCCCTACTTTGTCAAATGTCAGTATTTCAACAGTAATATGAATGGAAATATTACAATTCTTGCTGTGTTCATCAGTTTAATGTTGCTTTGTTTACTAACTGTTCAAACTAAACTGAGTTTTGTATGTGTGCCTTTTGTAATTGCTAAACTTTGTAAATGTGTTCTAGTTGTGAACTTGTTACAGTTTGCACTCAGTAAACCGTGTTTTTAAATGAAAACATTCTCTGTTTACACTAGTGTTTTCACATTGTTTACAAAAGTACCTACATCCACATTTGGCAGAAATTGCATATGACATAGATGTTTGCCTACACTAGAAATGCAACATTAGCGGGAAAATCTTTCAAACAATGGTAGCACTTCCATCCACAGGATTTATTGCAAACTTATCCCAACTGGTAAATTATTTGCCTTTTACATGTGTATGCCCATTCAAACTGTATAAAACAATATGTAGATGCATCCAGTAAGCAGGACAAAAAGCACATGGAAAGCAACTCTTTTCTGTCTGATATATTGGAATATGTTTTTCGTTCATGAAGGGTAACCAATCAGGGAATAAACATTTTAAGTAGCAGAATCCAATCAGTTAATTACACAATAAATACAAAAAAATTACAGTACAGTTAGAATCTGTGTTTTCGAAAGTTGATGTTTTCTCCCCTCCACAATGCAATGTGGGGCCAAAATTTTCATATAGAGAGCATTTTCAAATATCTTGGTTTAAGGTGGATAAAAACACCAGGGTAGTGTGAACAAAAGGTGAAATAGAGACTAATATCTGCATTTTTAAATGAAAATGAAGTGTGAATGTACCCAAAGAGTACTATACAAAAACAAATTGACTTAACTTGACTTGACCGCTAAAGCTTCAAGGACTACACATAGACTCATTTTTCCCCTAGGTTACCAATCAATTGAAAAATTAAAAAAAATGTAAGTATTAACTGGTGGAATTATCTTTTATTCAAAAAGTCTAAAACTAAAAACCTAAATGTTAAATACCTAACACCCAGTCACGATGTGATGTACATCAAAACAAGTAGTCAAAATTTCTTTCCTAAAAAAAGTGTGTAGCATGATACACATAAGCATTATGATAGTGTTGACCTTGAAAGAATTATATAAAATTAAGATTATTAATTGATGGAACTGCTAGCATAACTGGAATTCACAGATACAGATCTTAAAGCAACTAGGAGTCTTAAGTTTTTAAATGTCTCTTAAAAAAGAGACAAGTGACAGGGATACATTCAACACTCTAAAAGATTCCATTGTGCTAAGAAGAGAACCCACACTTTGTTTTCTACTTCAATA
Source organism: Erpetoichthys calabaricus (assembly GCF_900747795.2). Lineage (NCBI taxonomy): Eukaryota > Metazoa > Chordata > Cladistia > Polypteriformes > Polypteridae > Erpetoichthys > Erpetoichthys calabaricus. The sequence continues at coordinate 295,251,933 of NC_041395.2, forward strand.
TATTTAAGCAATATTATCTTATTTTCTTTTGCACTGGATTTGTTAAATTAAATTTATTAGTATATTGTGGATTTCCTTTTAAAAACTGTTACATACTAAGCTCAATATCGACATTTATTACTTTCTATATTATATAAAGAGGTCATCATTCAACATATTTAAACAAAAACAGAATTATTTGAATTGCCCCAGCTTTATAATGTATCTTTTAACCTGCTTCTCCAGCTTAGCGTTGTGAAGAGATACTGCTTATTCTAGCAAAACTGGGTGAAAAGTGAGAATAAAATGCCACTCTATCACTCAAACACTTACCCACATTGGGTAAATTTAGAGATGTGCAATTATCAGATTATACAGGTTTGTTGGAGAAAACCTTAATACCACTTGGGTAGAATGTGCAAACTTCCCACATTTTGAAGCCAAAGCTCAGGAGCTGTGATGCAGCAACTGCACCACAGTGCAAAACTGCTTGAACTCAATAATTACAAAAATATGTTTCTAATAATCCATTTCCAACCTTTCTCCACTTTGTAGCCACTTTAAAATAGAAGTTTTCACTTTATTCGAGTGATGCTCCTGTAGTAATTATTAAAATCTGGAAACTACAACCTTTTCATAAAAATTAAATTGTTATTACAACAATTTGCCTGATTTTAAAAAGTCTGATATCACTGAATACAAGGTTTAAAATAAGAAGTCACTGGTTAATTTTTAAGTTTTGTTCATCTTACTCTGCACCAAGAATGAATTCTGAGCCCATCCCAACAACTTCTTTTGTACACTGGAAACAGCTTAAGGGCTTAGGGATTGGGTCTGTGTTCTATTAAAATGTATTATTATTGTTATTATTATTAATAATAATAATAATGCCTTCTCTTCTCCTCCCTCTGCAGACAGAAGATTGACAGCTACTCCATCGCTGATGTCATTTCCATTGTCCGTCCACCTGGACCTGCTACATGACCACATAATCCTGAAACCAGCAGTCTTATTTCTAGTTCAGTCTTGAGCTGGCATCTAAGAAAATGTCTCTGCAAACATTGTTATGTTTGTGGTTTTTTTTTTTTCTACAAAACCTTTAATTGTACAGGTTTACAAAGGTAGTGCCCCAACTCTTTGTTTGTCTCCTTTTTATAATATATATAAAAAAAACTCACCTGATTTGCTGCAACCTCATATCCATCAGGGTTCATGGAAGGCAGAATATGAATTCGAGTATTTTCAATAAGTTGAATAATTCTATGATTGCCAGCTCTGTATTCTTCACACAAAAATTGAGAAAGCTGAATAAGAAGCTCTCGGCCAAGAACTTCATTTCCGTGCATGTTAGCCACATACTTGAACTCAGGTTCCACTATAAGGCAAAAAGATACAGTATATAAATCAATTCATGAAAGAATGATATATACTATGCCATAATATCTGTCACTGCATTCCATGAGATATATTTTGTAACACAAGTTTAACAACAATATGATTATATTTATTAGGTTATATGGTGTAATCATTAAGAGGCTGGCTCAGTTTACCAATCGATTTACTTTGCGACACTAAGAAAGTTCTTTAAAATACATGTGCTCCTAATATGAGCAATAGTGGCATAGTTCCATTCTTATTAAGCACTCAAGGATAATTTTCCTTAAATAATGGTTCTCCATAAAATATGTTTTGTTTATAACTCAAGAAGAAAAATCTGAGAACCATCAGGAAATTACTGTGTGGGTTAGTGTCAAAACCATAATCACAGAACAGACCTTTTACTAGCTTCTGTTCAAATGTATTTTATTGCTAAGGGATGTTTCACACCTATTTACTATAGAGTTAAACAAAGGAAAGTGGTTGAGTTAAAAGCTTACTGCATCTATGTTACAATTATCATATTCACTTGTTCTTGCCAGCCAAAATATTATTATATTACCATGAACTCTTGCCTCAACTATACCAAACTCCTTGGAGCACCTTTGAGTTTTTCTTTAATCAATAACGATAGTTAAGAATTAAGAAATAAAATATTTATCCCATTACATATACACTTGTGTTGTCCACATTGTCCAATATGACCCTACAAGTAACAACTCAAATGACATATTTAGTATTTTAGGTATCAAAGATGATTATTTATTCATATGGTATACTATTGATAAATAAGTATACAGTGATCCCTCGCTATATCGCGCTTCGCCTTTCGCGGCTTCACTCCATCGCGGATTTTATATGTAAGCATATTTAAATATATATCGCGGATTTTTCGCTGCTTCGCGGGTTTCTGCGGACAATAGGTCTTTTAATTTCTGGTACATGCTTCCTCAGTTGGTTTGCCCAGTTGATTTCATACAAGGGACGCTATTGGCAGATGGCTGAGAAGCTATCCAGCTTACTTTCTCTCTCCCTCTCTCTCTCTCTCTCTCTCTCTTGCGCTGACGTAGGGGGGTGTGAGCAGGGGGGCTGTGTGCAGCTGCTTCCTGAAGGACATGCTGAACGGAGCTTCGCATACTTAAAAGCTCAAAGGGCACGTATTGATTTTTTTTTTGATTGCTTGCTTTGCACTCCTTTGAAAAGGAAGATATGTTTGCATTCTTTTAATTGTGAGACAGAACTGTCATCTCTGTCTTGTCATGGAGCACAGTTTAAACTTTTGAAAAAGAGACAAATGTTTGTTTGCAGTGTTTGAATAACGTTCCTGTCTCTCTACAACCTCCTGTGTTTCTGCGCAAATCTGTGACCCAAGCATGACAATATAAAAATAACCATATAAACATATGGTTTCTACTTCGCGGATTTTCCTATTTCGCGGGTGGCTCTGGAACGCAACCCCCGCGATGGAGGAGGGATTACTGTAGGTAAATAATAAATAGAAAAAATGTAACCCTTTACCTGGGAAACTGGTAAGACATACTATGTCACAGTGTATAAAATGAAGTTCTTTGACACTCATATTTGTATATTATGCACTATATTTGTTGAAAAAAAACCACTTTACTACTAATGTGCATCATGAATTTCCCATTGGGATTAATAAAGTATCTATCTATCTATCTATCAACTACTCTGATTAACAGAAAATGCAAATGAACAAGATATAGGAAAGAAAAGCTTTGCAATATAATCATACATGCTGATTGCACAGATTTAGGAAATGCCAAGATTAGAGGAACAAGCAGTCTTTTCAAATTCAGTAAATTTATGTAAAATTATGAGATTTGGTTAAACAATAATGATTTGCGTCTAGTAAAGATAGGAACTTCAAATATGAGCAAATTTCATATTCTTTGATGGAAATTTCCATCATAATTTTGTAACTATGATACAAAAGACAGAGCTGCTGTTTTTTTTTATACGTAATTTTCAGGGCAAGTACCCATACTGTACACCCACATTAAAAAATAATATACACTGAATCCATTGAGTACTTAACTCTACTTTTACTTACTTGTTTTTTCTTGCAAAATTAGCACCCAAAAGGTATGTGCTATGTAGTGGTTTCTTACCCTACATTCCTGACAGTTCCAATTAACATCAAGTTAAATAATTTAAATGGAATGATAACAATTGTTGGTTAACTCGAAAGTATACCAATAATGAGCACATTAGTAAGTGTGGAAAAACACTGTCTTGTGTTTATACAAAACTGAAAATCTTTTGCAAATGTAAGATTTGGATATTTTTTATTATTTACATTTGGTTCACAGTTGTGTCAACCTTGAATCCCTTGAGCAACTCCTCCTCTGCTTTTCACATTGACATTCAAGCTCAATATTTACATTTCCAAGTCTCACTTGGCTGTGTTATGTTAGCGTTAGAGTCTCCACAACTTAGAAAAAGGAAGTTCTGAATAAATTTCAGCTCCAGGAAAACATTTGCTGTTTAGTAGAAAACAGTAGTTTGAATTATACTAATGTGGAAGGTATTTTGCCTTCCTTGATTAAACTGATTGCTTCATGAAACCAAACAAACAGACATCAATGATAAATCATTTTTTGGTTGTGAGATTTTTTCTTGATTCTCATTTTAAAAGGTTTTGTAACTCCTGTTTGATTTTTCCTTATAAAATAAATATAATAGCATTATATTATTTTGTAAAGTTTGTAACAACTTAGGTTATGTTTCTTCCAGTTGCAAGTTGTGTTATATAAACAGACACCTGAGTTCAGTTTTCACTCTTTGAATTTCTGTGCATATGAACTAGCATGAGTGTGTCCATTTATGGGCAGGTGTCCTACCAGTGTTGGTTCCTACTATGCTCTCTTGTTTATTTTTTATAATAAAGACAAGCGTAATATTATCTGCTATTTTAATGATAATGACAAGCATATTAGTTTCAGCTATTCACTAACATTAGAAATGAAATGTATACTATTGCATATACGATTGTGCAATACAGGAAAATCTTTCATAGTGTTGGGGTCACATGTAAGAAACATCTAATCACACTAATTAAAAATGATTACATACAATAGAATTTTCAATTAAGGAAGGTATGAAGGTATAGTGAATATTGCTACTGCCTCATTGACCCTGCTTCACAGTTTCATTATCTGGCCTGATCACTGTATGTGTGGGGTAGGCATTTTCTTCCATTATCTGCAAGGGTTTTTCTCTGGGTGTTCCAGTTTTCCGCCAACATCCCTGGTCTGTGCATGTTAGATTAACTGGCAATTCTAAATTAGCCCTGTGTGATTTTCAGCGTAGGAATGCGTATGCCAAAAGCTTCCATTTTGGACTGGCACTCAATCTACGGTTGATTCCTTCCTTGTACCTGTTATACCTATGATAGGCTCTGGCACCCTGAATTAATCATGTTTGAGAATGTATGAATATAATTTCATTTAAGTAATATAAACAATGTTGTTAGTGTTAAAGATCGTACAGTGATTAACACTGTTGTCTCATTGGTCCAATGTCTGGGTTTTGGTTACAATCTATGTGTGGTTTGCATGTTCTCCCCATCTTTTTGTGGATTTTTCACCCAAGGACATGTATAAGGATAACGTGTGATTCTACATTGTAACTGTTTAAGTGTATGTAAAGGGGCCCTATGATAGGTTGTTTTCTGCCTTCCTCTCATTGCTGTCAGGGTGGATTCAGAATACCTGTATGGGGGTGTCAGAATGTTATACTGTTATTATTATTTGTTATTGTAATTTACATGGAATATACAGCAGCAGGCAGCATGGTGGTACACTGCTTCGCAGTAAGGAGGCCAGGGTTCATGTTCCGGGTCCTACCTGCGTGGAGTTTGCATGTTCTCCCAGAGTCTATGTGGATTTCCTCTCACAGTCCAAAGACATGCAGATTAGATGTATTGATGATCCTAAATTGGCCCTGGTGTGTGCATGGATATGTGTGTGTTCACCCTGTGACAGACTGGCGCCCTAGGGCTTGTCTGGGGTTTGTTCCTGCATTGCACCATATGCTAGCTGGGCCAGGCTTATGTAGACCCTCACAACCCTGTTCAGGACTAAGCAAATTTGAAAATGACTGACAAACACTAGCTTTAAAGCACTTTGCAATAAAATGTCAAAACGTGGATACTGACATTACAAATTTGTTAAAGAAAGTAAACAAGTACAGGTAGATCATTCTTAAAATGCTAAATAAAAAAGCAATGGTTTAATACAAAAAAATAAACAGTAACTACTTTTATAAATCAGATATTATGCAGTCATAAAGCACTGCAATAAAATCCCAAGCAAACAGATGCATAATAAAAGGTCAATATGGTTAACCTTCAGTATACAATTATGAAATATAAACCCTGTAAAGGAGTGGTTCAGCTGTCAGGACCCAGACTTGAATTAAGCAGGTCTGAGATTGTATTATGTATCTCTTACAATGTCATATGCTGAAGTGACACACCATTTTTGGTGTTCTGGACATCCGTTTTTCTCCCTAGATCTGTGTTATATTGATTGACCATCTTAACTTGTAGTATTGATAATCCAAAATTTTAGAACATATGACATTTAGGATTTTTTATGAGCTGTACTAATAACATGTAAAATGCTTTTACTGATTTCAAACTCAAAACCGGATCAAAATTGACCAGAAGACAAGGGGTACCAGTACCAAGTTTTAAGCTTGTATAATGCCAAAATATTACTCCAGTTGATTGTTCCAAAAAATGTGAAATACTAGGCTAAATGTCTATATAAAGTATTATTACCTACACAGCATACTAAAAGATTGCAGATTATAAACACGTAGGTAAACTATTATACAGACTGCTGACATTCTGGTCTACAGAAACAAACCTCTTTTACACTTAAAATTAAATAGTAAAATGAACTGACCAACATTTAATAGTGACACATGAAACATGTATATTACTAGTGAAACTGAAATGAGCTATTTTACATATTTTAATATTACACGCGCTTCATGGGATACTGTGTATTGTTTCATTACGTACTACTGGTTATTAATATCTGTTACCAGTCTAAACGTTATAATATATGCATAGCTTTACGTATCCGTCTTGCCTTTACATTCCAGTTTATTCCGATTCACACTGGTTTACGTACATTCTGCACAACTGCTTTATCAGGTTTATTAGTCCTCTTCGTACTTTTACAAAGCTCTTTGTAATCGTCTTTGTTAAGGCGCTATATAGATTAAATTACTGTAATTTTAGTGATTTAGTTATTTTTAACAAATCAAAAAATGCACCTTTAATAATTTTGCGGTGAACTTTTTAAACTATTTACGATAAACTAATGAACCGCCAGTAAAGTTTATGCACATCTGCCTTTATACCGGCAATAAAACTTTTGATTTTTTTCAACTTGTTAGCACTGCGACGCCACTGGAACAAGACTAAAAACTTATGCAGCGCTCCATTAAAACAAGTAAAACTTCGAGGGATATTTTAGGACAAGTAGATGGAAGTACTAGGAGAAAATAACCTCTATCTCAAAAGAAATAAGAAGGAAGATGTGAAGGCCGGTGAGCGTGCGAGCCAGCCGGCCAGCCTTCTGGGACAACGCCGCGCGCCGCTTACTCAGCTCGTGGATCCCCGGGTTGTCGCTGAACTCCAGTACGTACAGGTGTCGCCCATCCACGCTGTGCCCGATACTGTACATGCGGGTGATGTACGGGCACTCGTTGTGCACGTTGACCATGGCCCTCACCATGTCTTCATAGCGGTGATGCCTGAAATCCAGAGCCTCCAACACCCCAACACAGAACGCACAGGTGAGCAACAGAGCAGTCGCCCTCCCCGACATGATGAACGCCGAGTGGCGAGCCGGCCGCTCCGCAGCGCTGATTATAGAGCTCCGCGCCAGAGCTCGTCTCCTCCTACCGAGACACAGAACTACCCCCACCCGCACCCTCTGTGTCGCGCCCCTGCTACACCCTCCCCACTTTCGTGACACAGCACGCGCTCACCGTTAATTCCTGTGTCCCACCCCACCTCACTCCTTGCAGCCCTTTGCCCTCCGGAGAGGTTTACAGCGTGTGCGCCTTTCCGCAGTTCGTTTACTCCTAATGAAGCGCAACTCATTTCTAGTCCTCGTAAACCTTCTGACAGTTGTCGGTTTCTTTACACTTTAATCACATGCGCGGGCACAGTTGTTAAACACACGGTGATGATGTTTTATAGCTAACGTGTCCCAAGTTCAGTTGTTTTTATGTTGTTGCTCTATGCCAAGGTGTCCAAAGTCCTCGTCGATTCCTCCCAGTCAAAAGTCAGAAAGGTTTTATGCACTTCATCCTCCATTCTCATTCCTGGAAAGCAGAAGCGATTTTAGGGAGTCATGGGGCCCGTGGCAAAAAAAATTCCATGGGGCCCTCAACTCACCCTTCCCTGAGCCCTGGTAAGTTAAAATTTATGACCATTATTTTAGCGCAAAGTCTAAGTTAATCAAATAAATAGGGAAAATTTAAATTAACACAAATTCTTTATTTTAATTTTGTGAAAAAACAGATTATATAAATAGAACAACACAATACATTTGTGTAGAAAGTAGAATATTAGAATAAAATATATTTAAACATATATAAGAAAAAATGCAGTAAATGAAAGGTGGTAATAAAAATAAACACAAATTACTTATCATAACATAATAAAATGAATGAAGTGTACATAATGGGAATTAAAAAAACAAGAATGGCTCATAAAGGTATTACTGTAACTTTCAAGATTGCTGTTTGTAGACTTAAAACCTAAGCTGTACATGCTGCAGGACACACAATACATAAAAATGCCCTCAGCAGATAGAGAACAGATTGAATTTAGATTTAGTTAGTTGAGGTTAGCATTGTCTAAGATTTTTCTGTTGCTTCTGTGCTTTCCCGGTTTAGCAGGTTCGCTGTGAGACACTCAAGTTCAAGCTTTCACCAATTGCTGGACAATCAACTTTGGGTTGCTGGCAGGGGTGTAACAAAGAACTCTGGGCCCTACACATAGACAGTCTCTGTGGGTCCCCTCCACTCAAACAGAAACATTTCGTTGCAGGTTTCGAGGTAATCAGGTAATCATGTCTATTTTTCCTCCTACTACAATACCCATTTTCCCCTGGGTGCTCCGGTTTCCTCCCACAGTCCAAAGACATGCAGGTTAGGTGCATTGGCGATCCTAAATTGTCCCTAGTGTGTGCTTGGTGTGTGTGTGTGTGTGTGTGTATGTGTGCGTGTGTGTGTACCCTACAGTGGGCTTGCACTCTGCCCAGGGATTTGTTCCTGCCTTGCATCCTGTGTTGGCTGGGATTGGCTTCAGCAGACCCCCGTGACCCTGTGTTTGGATTTGGTTGGAAGATGACTGACTAACAATATCCATGATTGTTGGTTTCTTCTCCTAGTTGGACGTCAGCTGTTATTCCAACTGTAAGTTTTATTTTACTGACAGATTTAATTACTTTTTTACTCCAGATAAGTTGTCAGCTTTTCCCCTCTGCTGTTCATTCTGAGTGTGTGTGTGGCACTCCTAAACCCCTGTAATGTCCCATGGCATACTTAATTAAATCAACATTACAGATACTCTACTACTTACCACTGTGCTTTCCTCCTACTCTTGTTTTTTTTTCTGCTTTTTGCTTTCAGGCATGTAAATCTTCTTTATGTATTATGAAACAGTGCAGATTATATGTAAGGTTACTCAAAAAGTAACGTTCATCACAAACACTCCCGTATCGAAGGTGGGGTCCCCCCTTGCAGGGTGTTTCCACCTGTGTTGTTGTAATGTGTCGATTCTATGTTTCAAGGAATGTATCCACAGATTTGTCATTGCAATGAGTACCTGGGTGCACAGATGCCTTTTGAGGCCTCCACACAGTTGCCTTCCTTGCCTGTCCTGTCACTACACCTCTAGTAAGATTGGCAATATAGCCCAGTGGACTCTCCAGACCACACTATCTCACTTTGGCCTCAGCACTCAAAGAGTGTGGCCTCTACACTCAGAAGGAGAAGACTGGGGTGCTGTATAATGCCAGGGTGACTGACATGAGCGAGACAGGCCCAGAGGTTTCTCTTAATCTGACATAATACCACAAAAATAGTGCAAAAGTATGAAAAAAGGTGTGTTTATTTTACCAGGCAAAAGAGGGATGATGATAGGGAGACAAATTTGCCTTCAGGACTTAGGGTCATTGTTATAAAAATGGCTTATGCACAAAAATAAGTCCAAAATGTGCGAACACAACTTTACATGCAAATGTTGGGACTTATAAAAGAAAACCTGACAGGAGGACGTGTGTATATTTATGGCAGCTCTGACCCATCAATACGCAACATTTCAGAGAAAGTAGGAAACAGCAATAGCTTTGATCAATTAGAGAGTGCATTAAAATTAAATTTAAAAGTGGTGAATATGGCATAGAGTCTATTTTAGTTCCTTTTTAAGGGGGCCAATGCTGTGTATTTGCCCTGAAAAAAACTTTTTGTCTTTTGTCAATTTATATTGGCTTCCAGTTGTTTTCTTCTCAGGATTAGAAAGCAATGCAATCACTTGTCAATAATTGTGTAAGGTAAAAACACCCCTGGGATTCTCTCCTTGTGTACAGAAAGCTCTAATGTCATGCCCTAAGACTAACCCTAGCCTAATAGTTTGACACACTATGACTGGATGACTTGTTTGATGCTGCTTGAAGACTATGCAAATGGTCATGTATTGGAGAGATTGATCTTTTTAGGACCGGAAGGATTTTTTTTTTTTTTGCCCATGATGATGACTGGCTTACAAGTGCATTTAGGCTTCAAAGAGTCAGTCTGTTGAAACAATGTGCTGGACTGGACTCAGCATCAGAAAGGCAGACTCTCTGAAATCAGGCTCTACTTGTACATATCCAGGTTTTAACAGGCAACAGGAACTTACCAGAGGGAACTGTCCAACAGCTCAAGAATATCTCTGCCAAGCTGCAGCTTCATCATGCCGGCTGTGCTGGAAGCCATTAACAGCCTGACGAGGCGCCATATTCAGTTTTCAATGGTGTAATTAAACAGGCCAACATAAAAAGACAATTGGCAGAATTGTCCGGTTTTCCTAACATAATCGGGGCAACTGACTGCAATGACCTTACAGTAAGAGCACCCAGTAAGAATGAAGATGGTTTTGTTAACTGTAAGCAGATACATTCCCTTAACATACAAGTCATCTTTGAATTCAAGATGAGACTGAATAACATGTGGATGTGCTGCCAGGATGAACCCAGGATTAATTTATTTTAAGGCAAAGTAGTGTTGGCAGATGACTTGCTGATGGTGCTGTACGCAGTGGCTGCCTTGTTGGTAACACAACTGTCTGAACCTTCAGTGTTACATATGACCTATACTATTCTATACTGTAACAGCAATCATGTCATTATGTGTTGCAGGTGAGAGTGGCTACCCACTCAGATGCTGGTGCTTTACACATTTCCTCAACCCACAGAGTGCAGAGCAGAGGCAGTACAATGCTGCGCATGTTCTTGTTACAGTATACTCAGTTGTGGTGCACACCATAGGACTTCTTAAATGCAGGTGGCAGTGGCCTGCTACGTCAAGTGGGAGGCTGCTCTACAGCCAACAAAGATCTATAGCATCCTGATTGCATATGTACAAGGTTGATTAGCATGGTTGTTTCAGGTTGGCAACCAGGTGGGGTTCATGTATGCACATTTATAAGATGATTGTGATTTAGAAAGAGTTACTTGCCTAAAATGTACATATGGCAAGCTTTATAAATCAGATTGTTTCATCATTCACTTTTTTCCTGTTTTTTAGCATATGCATACTTTCACGTTCAAGTCTATGCAAAGTTTTATAAATGAGACTCCTGCTGCTTTTGTCTGGTAGCTGTTTCACTTTGCCATCTCCTGATAACCCCAAAGTTTATCCCTCTCTTTGTCGCTCGCTGTCTATCAGGGTGCAAATTATACATTGTCGTTGAGCATTGGGATTGACCCAGAACAGTCTCAAGGTGGGGTGGAATAACACAAAAAAATAGGCTGCTGAGTTGTAAATAACTGTTAATTGCAAGTTCCTTTGTTAGGAGAAGCTCCTTTTACTTTTCTTCTGTGATCTCACTTGTCTCTTTAAACTAATATATTCTCTAATGGTTCTTATAGAATTTAGTTTTGTGCAGCATTTTCTGTGCCAGTATATTTACTGTTGAATTTAGCTTCAGTTAAATGCACACTCTTTTTAGAGCTATGAATTTTCTATGACTAGTACAGAGTTTCATACTTTGCATTCTTTCCCCAGCGTTGGCTTATAATATGTGCCAGTAGACCAGTATAGAGTGGATTCACAGTAGAGTCAGTGTTTTCCTCTGAAGAGGTAATACAGGTGGTAAAAATGATCAGTAGAATTATCTGGCAGCGCAGTGACGCCTAAAACATTGTGTGGAGAGCAGCATTCACTGGTATAACTTTAACATCACTAGAGAGAATGGTCTGTTTATGCTGTTTTGTTAAATCACAATTAGGAGGTAGTACTCCATGTTTTCATTTTAACATTTGTGTTGCCTGAAAGACATCAAGTAAAGGGACAATAATGAATGCCAGGGGTAAATGTGGACCAGAAAATAATTTTTATGATTGACTTTTACATTTGTGTGCTTTCTGCCCAAAAATTTTTAAAAAAAAGAACATAGACTTTGTCATAGGACTACCTACATCAGCTAGATAACCCGTGAATACAAAGTGTAACTGAATTGAACATATGTTTATAAGTTTATAGGGTCATCATTTTCACATGTATAGAGTTCAGTGAAATTCTTAATTGTATGTTGCTAATCAACATACAAGTCACCACTCTGCCATACTATGACCAATGAGTATAATAATATCACGGTTATGTTGCATGTTGTCTGTAATGAAAATTTATGGAAAAATAGTTTGCATTGAACTTTTGATTTTAAACTCAATTTATAAAAGTTAAAATATTGAAAACTGATAATTGAAATTCTAATAGATACAACACAAATTTTGATAAAATAAGCCTTTCAGGGAAACTCTGAGCTCCCCTTGACTTAACTGAACTTAGTATCATTCTCTTCATCCACCTTGAACTGCCTTTTTTTGGCAGATCCAAGCTCACTGGGATTCTTGCAGGTGTTAGACTTTAAATTTTATGTTCTAGTTAACTTAGTATCACTTCCAAAGTCAAGATGTTGTGTAAATGCTCCTTTAGGAATTGCAGCCCTTAGCGCTAAGCAACCATGCTATTGGCCAGGTTTGTAAGATAGCTTCCAGGATGTCTACTGTCTGGGTTAAGTAGCAAACTTCCCTTTTTTCACACTGTCGAATGACCCTTCCACCTCCTGACAGCATGAAACGGGAGTTCTGCCAGCTGTTCATGGTCTCTTTCCATATACTATGAGAGTAAGGCACACTTTGCATACAGAAGGTTTCTAGCATTTTACTGTCTAGAGAATAAAATGCATGATTCCTTTCAAGGTACCACAGTTACTCTTCTTTTCCAGTGTCCTTGAATTATTTACATCATTCATAGTGGAAAGGCTTATTGGCAGATTCTTCTTTTGCCTTTGTGAATATTTCAGTCTTCCTTTGACCCTTGACCATTCCTTCCTCTATTCTGTGTCATTCTGGTGCCTTGATGACCCCTGCTCAGATGGTTAACTCCTTTACAATATGTTTAGTGTGATTTTTTTCAGATATGGCTGCCAAGAATGTGGTATAAGTATGGGAACTAATTGTCTAAAAGCTGAGCTGGTGCTTTTCAGCCGCCAAAGGAAAAAAACATACAGGAAGGCCTTTATGAGCTTCTACCACCTGCACGGTTTCCAACAATGGCTGCACTCACTAAGTATGTCACACTCTAGGAAGCAAGTGCAATGCCTGTCCTATTGATTACCCATCATATCCCATTCACACTCTGATGACACAAATAAAAGAATGGATTTAAGATCTTTTCATTGGTGAATGGTCATAAGAGAGAGAGAGAAATGATTGCAATTTAAGTTTATACATTAGTAGTATCCATATGCAGAATACAGAAGTATTTCCTAAATTCAATATAACTGTTGGTCAGACAGGTGTCTCCAGTGTATGTGAAAAATGGAAAGAGTACAGAATACAGTATTGGTTAACATTTAAACTCCCAATTTAATGGTTCAGTCCCTACTGCTGATTTACCGAATGACTCTGAGCACATCCTTTATTCTGCCTGTTCCTCAATTGCAAAGAAAATAACATACTTAAACAAGTGTAATTAAACAAATGCAAAATGTCCTGGATTAAGGTATCAACCAAATATACAGTATAATAATAAAAACATATATCTTTGGAGGAAAATTCTGTGAAGGTAGCCTTAACGTATAGCATTTTGAGCTTTATAAATTGTGATTAGCAATGGTGGAGGAAAACCTGCATAAATAGGATCTACAGGAGGGAGCCCTTAATATCCCTATATATATGCAGAAGATAAGATTTTTGCTGACTGCAAAATTTCTGAAGTTCACATGTGATGGTAGTAGTTCTCTTTCAAATTTACAACAGGACCAAATTCAGGATTTTGACAGGGTCATTCCATAATATTAACCCTTTTTTATGTTCTCCAATGTCACTTTGGCAGTATGTTTTGGGTCATTGCATTATGGCTACAGTTGATGTATTGTCTTCCAGGTTTCAAGTCTCTTGAAGACTGTAGCAGGAGTTCTTCTAAAATTTCTTTGCTGCATCCATTATGCCTTAAGCCGTGGGAGCCTATCAAGCTCTACACAGTATGCTTCATGCCGTGAAGTAGGTTTGATGTTTTAAAGATGATGACTTTGTGTTATGATTTCATCAAAATTGTCAGTCAGCGTTCAGAAAAGATTTGATTTAGTCTCACTGTACATTAGTACATTTCCACTTCACCTGAAGTGCTATCATAGGTCATCTGGTAAACTATTATTGAATTTTCATGTTAGCCAATTTTCAGCAATGACTTACAGTTTTTCACGTATCCACAAAGACTGGATTTGATAAGTACTTTAGTGATCTTCACAGTTTCTCTCTGGTCAACCATGGAAGATAATATCTCCATGTACAATGCATAAGGCATCTTGATGGACTTCCTGATTAGTTCCTTTCTCACATAGAGTAAGTTATTCTTGGAGTTTTATTTACTTTCACGTGCCTTTGATTCACATCCATGTTTAAAATACTTTCATAAAATTTTAATTTTTTTTATAAAACATTTCTCAGTTTTAAAAATGCTTTGTCCTTATTTTCTGTTAGTGCATGTACTAAGCATAATGTTTTTGTTTTTGGTTTGGTTAATTTACTAATTTATGTGGAAAGAAAGAAAGAAATGTGACCAATAAAGTGGTCACATTATTGGGAGATCAATGCTCTACAAAGGGCTACAATGCTCCTGGGGAAAGAGTGAATGTTTATTTTATGTTAGTGTTGAAAAACTTTTGTAATGAAGAAAGTAGCTGCAAAGTGAGGTAATACCTACAGTAAAAAAAGGTGCAAAAATAACACATGAAGAAGTGTTTTCAAGACAATAATAAATGAATAGAGGTGAGTGAGATTTTAAGCAAAGCAAATCTTCAGGAACAATTCACATAATGCACAGACATTGCAGAGCAGTGTGAGACAGTCTTTCACCTCCATTCTTGGTACACTTTCTTTAGAGTCTTGTGATGAAACTGAATGAAGCATTCCTTAAAATAACCTTTGTCAGCTGACGATTTTAAAAGCCATGTTGTGTGTAGGCATGCAATCGTTTAACATGTCTCCTTCTATATGTCTGAATTAGGAATAAACAAGCCCTTATATGTTCCCCGTGTTTTCTTCAGCAGTCAGTGACATTAACACAAAGTTTGGCTGACCTGAGAGTATATTCTTAAATCTGCTATGTATTGATTTCAAATAATGCCCTACATGTTTTTCCATTTTACAGAGCTGGGTGGGTTGTTTTTCATGATGGTTTTCAGTAAAATGCGACGTGTTTTGTTGCTTTGAGTAAAGTTCAGATTTTGCATAAGAGTTCCTTTTTATGGTTTTCACACCAAAGAGGTACAACCCTAGCATCACTCCCAACACCAAAAAATGCCATAGTTACCCTTTTCCAAGATACTGTAGCTCTTCATTCTAAAAGCAGTGCCACAGAGTTTAGCAATGTGCTACTGTAACTTGTAAAACAAGCTATTGGTTCATCTTTCATTTTTTTAGGGAAGGCCAAATGCAAATGATATAGATTAAAAATGCAATGACATTTTTCAAGAAACAACAAAAGCTGCCTTCACCCCCCTCTCATAACTTTTAGGCCTTGTACACTATTTTTAGCTACCGTTCAGGGTACGTGATGCCAGCACATGTCAACACATTTGGTTTCTTCAATATCTACTAGCAAGTAATAGTTGTTCTTACATCATAGTGGGTGATGCTGCTCTTCCTCACTGTTTGTGCATGTTCTTCTATTTGCAGCTTCCTTTTTAATGTGAAATCCAGCATTGATTTTTAAGAGCTAGGCTCTCAGATTCTTTGTAATGATGAATGGGATTTATATCAATCGTTTTTGCTCCTTATTTTCCCTCTGGATATCTTCTGTAAAACATGTTAATGATTTCTAGAAAAAAAGATTACACTATATTAAACCAGGATGAATGTATGCCTGTGTTCTACAAATGGACTGGCTACTCATTCATAGTGACATTCTGCTTTGTACACTTTGTTACATGGAAAGGTTATAACTCCCAAACTATTCAGAATGAAATTGGTCTACTTTGCATGCTTTCAGTGCCTACTCTCATAATTATATATATGCTGAATATAAAAAATATTTTAACATACAAATAACCAAAATAGAAGTAAGAGATAAACACAGAGTTTACAAAGTGCTTTATAAAATAAACAGACTGATAAACAAACTTCTTGCCTTTCTGGGCTTAGCTTACACACTCGCCTATAGAGCATGGAGTGGTGGCTATCTGGCTAAAGGTTCTGGGCTGGTAACTCAAATATTGCCAGTTCAAATTGTGGCAGTGACAGAAGGAATGCTACTGTGTTGGGCACTTGAGCAAGGCCCTTAACCTGCGTTTGCTCCAGGGGTGCTGTGCAAATAGCTGACCCTGTGCTCTCTGGAGAGTAAGTTAGCGTATGTGAAAAATTATGAATTTCTAATATCATAAACTGAATACAGCAAATAAAGGATTAAAATCACCAAAAAAAAAATACAAAGCATTTTTTTTCAGCTCCACTTTCTCTGTCTCATTTTCTTACCAAATGGATATTTACTTCACTTCTGATGCCTGCCACTGGCTTATTCTAACTATAAACCTCCTCCTGGAGGAGGCAGGTCTATGAAATCCTTAAGTGCCCTCTGGTGGACCCTGAAGCCATCACATCTCTAGACTCTTTATATTCTTTACAGGTCTAAGTCTCTTAGACAGCCTTGGCTGTTTCATTCCTTTCAATCAGGGACCTTGTGCTGTCACCTGCTTAACTGGAAGGAAACATTACTATCAACCCATGCTTCCTAAACCTCACCTTCAAAAGGACATCATGGTCCCGCTCTTGAATTCTGCTCTCCTGTCCATCTTCTATGGTCTTTCTTTCTATGAGGAAGATCAGGTTTCCTTGTCAACTGTTGGATCATTTCCCCCTTAGAATCCTAGGTGAATGTTACCATATCCTTTCAGGTCATGCTTTCTTTCCCTTCACTCTGGCGATACCCATCTTCCAGCATTATTATGACAATATGTGTTACTACTGATGGTGCATCTCTCAGTACCTTACTGATCACTGTAACTTATAACTATAGTTATTTGTATGAAAAATATAAACTTTTACAGTCTGTAAAATGTACCCTTTACTAGCTTCTATCTGTATACCAGTGTTGTTGTTCAGTAATTCATTTAAAAATTCTAGTAACTGCCTATAACTCCTTTATAATTTTGAACACTTCTGCCATGTCTCCTGGTCTGTGTGGAGTTTGCATATTCTCTGTGTATGTTTAGACATTCCATTGGGTACTCCAGTCTACCTCTCAGAACTTAAAGACATGGTGATGTATATTTGTTTATTTTTGTGTTTTTTGTTGATATTGTTAATTTTGAATCCTTATTAAATTATTATTTCTTATTTTATATGTTGTTTCTGTTGTTTTTGTTTATTATTGGTTAATTGTGTACTGTCTCTTTATGTCTGCATGCATTCCGTGTGCATTATGGTTGAACCACCCTGATGTCATAGCTGCTGGGTTCTCCAACTGGCTTTATATAGGATTCAGCAGCCAAGCAATTTTTTGTGATGCTGTGATTATTGTAATCTGATATTGGATTTTCTGATTTTTGGTTCTCTTGCTTAGTCCTATGATTCTCTTTCTAAATTTCGATTTGGGACCCTTTTTTGCCTCTTTTGCTCTGTGGAGCCTTACTTTGTATTTTCCTAGTTTTAAAGCTAATAAATCCTTTTTTTATAAACATCATTTTGATGCTTTTATGGTTACATGCCACTGTTTACAGTGATACTATTATATGTGTGGCATTCTGATATAACTGATATATATATACCATTAATTCTTTTGGGCACCCTGCCCAGGATTGGTTCCTGCCTTGTGCCCTGTGTTGGCTGGGATTGGCTCCAACAGACCCCGTGACCCTGTGTTCGGATTCAGCGGGTTGGAAAATGGATGGATGGATTAATTCTTTTGATGGCTTCAATCCCTTTTGGGACTGCTAGGCCTGAGGCAGGCTAGTTAGAGCAGGGATTAAGCTCCATTTGGGATGAGGCCTTTCTTTGAAAGCAAAAGAGACCTTTTGTAAAGCCTTTTAATGAAGCCTAAAATCTCTGATTCACCATGTTTGTATCTCCAGTTCCTAACATGTGCATGTTAGGGTTAACTGACGATTCTAAATTTGATGTGTGTGATAGGACTAAGGGTGTGTGCTTGAGTGGCTCATCAACTGGCAGTCTAGGGTTGGCTCTTGCCTTGCATCCAGTGTTGTCAGGATAGGCTTTGACTTCCCCATGGCCATGAATCGGTTTAAGAGAAGCAGACTGTTATATTTCTAGCATGTTGCTATATTGCCTCATAGGCCTTATTTTCTTAAAATAAAATTAGTTATGTCCATCACTCTTTTCTCAAAAATGTTCACACCCTGCACTCTAGAAATAATTCAAGAAGCTGCTCTCTGGGATTCCTCTAATGTTGTTATGTCCTTGTTTTATCACAGGGGACAAAAACTGCATTAGGTATTCCAGATATAACCTTATCGATGAATTTTGTGGTTTAAGAATCTTCTGTGTTAATGAGAGCAGCTCTGTCTTACATTGTTTTCCCTAGTGATATTCCCTGTGTATGGACTTGCATGTTCCTGTTTATTATTCCTGTTAATTTTAGAACTCCAAAGAAATGTTCTCAGGTGAACTGTCATATCTAAACTACTGCAGCCTGAGTGAATGAGATTGTGTCTATGTTTTTGTAGATCGAAGAACTGGACATGCTTTGCATGCAGGAAATACTCTTATCCTTTGTGATCTTGCAATTGAAAATTAGTCAATGAAAAATGTTCTATGAACTATTTTTTTATATGTTCCAGTACAGTTGACGCAGAGATGTTTTGTGTTTTACTAGAGTATAATGTCTATACCTGCAGACTTTGAGACAGTTATTCTATCAACTTGGAGACCAAAATTTTTATATGCAGATGTTAAGATGGTGTTTCAGACTTCAAATCTCAACTGCTGTAAATGTAATATTTATATAACTGTTTATGTTAATTGAACTGAGAGGAAGGGGTGTGTTAAGTCTTCATTTAGACCTCAGTATAAAAACATGAAAACCTGCGAGAACAAAGGTGCAAGCATGACAGTATTTTCAAAGCAGACTTGAATTTTCTTTGCAGCTGTGAGGATATTCTCTAGGATTAATAATAATGATGATGATGATGATGATAATAATAATATTAAGTATAGTGATTGATCTCCATT
This sequence comes from Erpetoichthys calabaricus, assembly GCF_900747795.2. Lineage (NCBI taxonomy): Eukaryota > Metazoa > Chordata > Cladistia > Polypteriformes > Polypteridae > Erpetoichthys > Erpetoichthys calabaricus. The sequence continues at coordinate 295,271,294 of NC_041395.2, forward strand.
TTGACTCTGAGTTATGGTGCCTTCTGTGTTGAGTTTGCATGTTCATCTCATGAGTTTCCCCTGGGAGTCTGCCTACTTCTCTTGATCCTAAAATATGCTGCCAACTTAATTATCATCTCTAGGGTGAAACAGTGCAGTTTTAATGAAAAGAACCAAAAGATATACTTGCTTAGAATAAATAAAGGTCAAAGACAAAAGTCAAACCAATCAGAATGTCAAAACTCAAATTACAAACCAAAATATGAAATCCAAACACATAAGCTTATATTCTAAACACCAGGAGCCTCATGTATAAACGGTGTGTAAACACAAAAATGTTGTATACGTCTGTTTCCAAACTCACTTTGAGATGTATAAAAACTAAACTTAGTGTAAAGCCACACACATTTTAATGGCAGCCAAAGACCATGTGTAAGCACTTTACTGCTTGGTTTTGCAAACTCAGTACTACTGTTTTTTGTGGTCTCCCCTTCTTTTTAAGATCTATGACATGGGTTGTATCAAATGCACCAAAATCAGTTGCATATTATTTACAAATTTAAGTAAATCGATTGTAATCATTCTGTAACCATGCAATGGTGCACAGAATGGCCAAACTATTCCAATTACCATAGCTGCTTTAGCGTTGTTACTCTCAGTGCACCACTGAGAGTATTTTAACCCTTTGTATTTGTGTGTGTTATCACAGCTGCTCAGCAGCTGATCGGAAAGCTCTAGAGCAGATTGTGTTGAGAGCACAGAGGATTATCGAGATAAGGCTTCCAGCCCTGGAACACATTTTATAGCAAATGCTGCCTCAGAAAAGCCTCCAGCATCTCCTTGGATTCCACTCTCTCATGCCACAGTCTTCAGAGCCTTTCCTGCATGGTCCTCAAGGCTCAGAAACAGTTTCATCCCAAGAGCTATAAACGCACTCAATCAATCCATCAAGTTCTCCCACTAGAACTGTTTGTACTTATAATTGCAATTACTTCACTGTAAACTTGCACTACAACTGTTATATAGCACAACCTGAGTCATTTTATGAACCATTTGCACTATTTGCACTATATGTACATGTATATTGTACTTATGCTTTCATATTGTATATTTCACATTGCTTTTTATTGCATTATTAATATTTATAACTTTGTAGGAATATAAGTTTATGGAGAAATTGCATATTTAATCTCATTGTACCATATAATGACAATAAAGAAATTCAATTCAATTCAATAGAGGAATGTGTGTTTTTACAGATGATTATGATTGGCTTACAAGTTGATTTAGATTTCTGAGACCTATCCTCTTGGAACTGTGTGCTGTTAGAATACTTGGATGTATACTTGATATCATTTTTGTAATGAAATGCATTAAAGAATGTAGGGATTGTACTGCCTTGTGCGCTATGCTTGATGGGACTGGCGCAACCCTGGATGCATGGAATAATAAAACATGAAAAACGAAGATTTTTCAATGTTCCTTAAAAGTTTTGAAGAACCAGTATTCTAAGTTTACAGTTGTTTTTACATTTATTACAGACGCTTATTGTGTGGCGATTGATTACATGGAGAAAGAAAAAGAAGGACAGGATTTGGGGGTTGGCATGTTTGTCAGATACAGTACTACTGCAATAAATTATTCTATCCAGGGTCATGCACGTCCAAGTAAGCATCTTGCAGGAGGTAAGAATTATCCCTGGATAGGGCGCCAGCTCATTGTTTCCACTGCACCACGTTGCCCCTACACGTTGAATACATGCTTTAATGCATTTCATCATGAAAATGATATCAAGTATACATCTTAGTATTGTAAAATGTTCAAAGAGCTGTAATATCATGAATGTAACATATTATTTGTGGCAATCACTGCCTACAAGCTCCTGCTGGCGTAAGAGAAAGCCAGTTTAAGAAGCACATAGCGATTACTGACTGAAGGGTTTGAAGACTTAGAATACAAAGCATTTAACATGCTACTTTAGTTACAAAGGGTGGCACAGTGGTACAGTGGTAGTGCTGCTGCCTCGCAGTAAGGAGACCTGGGTTCACTTCCTGGGTCCTCCCTGCATGGAGTTTGCATGTTCTCTCCGTGTCTGTGTGGGTTTCCTCCCATATTCTAAAGACACGCAGGTTAGGTGCATTGGCGATTCTAAATTGTCCCTAGTGTGTGCTTGGTGGGTGTGTGTGCGCCCTGCCTGGGGTTTGTTCCTGCCTTGCACCCTGTACTGGCTGGGATTGGCTCCAGCAGACCCCACTGACCCTGTGTTAGGATATAGTGGGTTGGAGAATGACTGACTTTAGTTACAACAGGATTTGAGAAACTCTAGTAAATTAAACATTGATTTTAAAATGAAGTTTATGATGTCCTACTTTAATGACAAAGTAAACTATGAGATTAAAGTGGAAATTTTGAGATTAAAGTCAACATCAGAATACATGTTAAAAACTAAAACACATTCTTTCATTAATTTCTTCATATACCCATTATGAACCAGAAAAGCTAAGCATTTTGTAGGTGTGACCTCCTATACCCAATTTTGTAATTTATCAGGTATAGTACATGACAATTAATATTAATTTGTCCAAGGTGTCTGATCAACTGACCACATTATAAATTCTTATTATAAGTGTTTAGTTCATATGCAATGAGAAAAAGTAAGCTCTGTCAGCTGAACACTTGAGACGTAAATAGCACACACTGTGTATAGAAGCTGGAACACTTTTAGCCTGCAAGGAAGATACATAAACTGTTGATTTATCATTTGCCCCCAAGTTAAATATGTAACTTAAGTACATGGTTTTTCCATTAAATCTAGAGGCAAGAATTCTAACTTTCTGAATGGTTAAAAACAAAGGAGAAACTGCTGTATTACTATATATTAACTGGAAAAAAAATCAAGGACAAATACATGTTCTAACTTTGAAAGCAGCTTGTACCTTTGAATTAGTTAGTGTACGTGTATTTCTGCCTCTGATGAAAGTTAATGTTTAACTTGACATCCTATATAGTTGAAAATATTTTTGCAAATGCACTGAAACTTTCATTCATAAGTTAGGTCAAATGAAATTGGGATGTGGTAAATATACTGAGTTGTACATGTCAGTACACACTGTAATAAAAAGTTTCTTTATTATTTTAAAAATCTTAGGATTCTAAACATGACTTTATGTATGCATCATTTTTGAAGTGATCAGAATACTGCACTTCACTAATATGCACCACTGACGAAGTTCTAACAAATTAGGACTAAGCTAACTCTGCAGAACATCATGAATTGTTAGGCAGCACAGTGATATAACATATATACCGTTAGTAACTTTAGTTCCATTGAATTGGTACTTGAACTTGTCTTCAGCAAAGCAGACAAACATACAATGTAGAGAATAGATTCCATAGCTACCGTTTGACAAGAGAAATAGAACATACTTATCATGATAAAATAATTTTAAAAAATGTACATTATTTAAAAGTGTTTCAGTAGTAGCTTTGTGGTTACTATCAAGCAAGGTCCAAGAGTAGTGAATTGTGACATGTGTGTTGATCCCAGTTTGATTCTTGAGTGGGCTGTCTAATGTATAGTTTGTGTGTTCTTCATGTAGTATGGATTTTTTTTTTTTACAATTTTGGCTTTATTCCATAATTCCATTTACTCCACAAAAAAAATGTGTGACTGCGTGTGAGAACACAGAATATTTGACAAGCATCCCATCATCTGGTGTATACCTTGTAACCATAGCACACTGCACTTCCCCATGAGATTGAACTGGATAAGCATTTTCAGAATTAGAAAGGAAGTTCCATTATTATGAAGGGCAAGATATTATTTACTGCATATTTATAGGATTTCCAACATTATCACCATTATGATTTCTATGTGTTCTAGTTATTTGAACCATTATTTACTAATGGCTATGCTAGCAGGGATGGCACTGACATAACAGTAGCCTTTCATCATTCAGTTTACTCCACTCCTTGTTAATTGTCATTATATTAGAATAAAATTATGGAGCAAAGTCTGCATCAAAATGCTAAATTAATGAGAAAATAGATTTAAGCATTTAAAGATATGGTAAAAATGCAAACATTTCTAAATTTCTTAAAAATGATGATCTGATGCTGCTGTTATTTTTGAATGCAGAATAAGAGAAGAAAAAGAAGGTGAAGAAAAAGACCAGCTAATTAAACAATGAGATTAACAGAGGTGAAATGATTCACTGATTGTGAAACTGACTAGAAGAAAAACCTGCAGCCACAAGGGAACTACAGAACTGAACATGAGAATCACTCTTATAGTGTGAGAAGACCCTTGAGATTTTTATCAAGAAAGTGGTTTGTGTATATGAGGCAGCTTTTTAAAGTGCTAGGAATGAATGTTTCTCTTTAAAAAGTTGGTGTCTTAGATTTAAGTACAAGGCCAGGCCATCTGTGTAGAATTTGACCATATTAAAATGTGCTGTTATATACTTTCTCCAGGTGTTCCAACTTGCTACTACATCTCAATCTTGCAATTTAAGATGATTTTGTGGTACTAAACTGGCAACTGGTATACTTTGTATGTTCTGCTGCTCACTGGCTGTCAATTCTGGATTTGTTTCTTATTTTCACCTGACTCAATAGGCACAGGGTGCACTGTAGGTCAAATTCAACCTTAGTTTGGAATAAGCAGGTTCAGAAATTGAATGATCAGGTTTCTATTTTGTATTAGATAGTGTGGTGGCTTTGATCTTATACTTTATTTTTTACAATGGCCATACTTGGACTGTGCTTAATTAGTAATTAATAACTCACACACATTGCAATTATCATGGGGTGGCCTCAATTTATTCTGATGGCAGCAGCCAGGAATAAGTCCTGAACAGGACATTACTCTTAATAACCTCTTGGGCACAGCCATCAGCAGTGTGTCTGTCTGTGGAGAGAGTGTCGACCTTATCAATTCCCAAAAAATGAGAATTTTCTTTCTCATGGTCTGAGAGATCTTCAGGTGCCTTTTGGCAAACTCCAGGCAGGCTGCCATGTGCCTTTTACTAAGGAGTGGCTTCCCTGGCCACTCTACCATACAGGCCTGATTAGTGGATTGCTGCAGAGATGGTAGTCCTTCTGGAAGGTTCTCCTCTTTCCACAGAGGACCTCTGGAGCTCTGACAGAGTGACCATCAGGTTCTTGTTCACCTCCCTGACTAAGACCCTTCTCCCCCGATCGCTCAGTTTAGATGGCTCTAGGAAGAGTCCTGGTGGTTTCGAACTTCTTCCACTTACAGATGATGTAGGCCACTGTGCTCATTGGGACCTTCAAAGCAGCAGAAATTTTTCTGTAACCTTCCCCAGATTTGTGCCTTGAGACAATCCTGTCTCGGAAATCTACAGACAATTCCTTTGACTTCATGCTTGGTTTGTGCTCTGACATGAACTGTCAACTGTGGGACCTTATATAGACAGGTGTGTGCCTTTCCAAATCATGTCCAATCAACTGAATTTACTACAGGTGGACTCCAATTAAGCTGCAGAAACATCTCAAGGATGATCAGGGGAAACAGGATGCACCTGAGCTCAATTTTGAGCTTCATGGCAAAGGCTGTCAATACTTATGTACATGTGCTTTCTCAATTTTTTTATTTTTAATAAATTTGCAAAAATCTCAAGTTAACTTTTTTCACGTTGTCATTATGGGGTGTTGTGTGTAGAATTCAGAGGAAAAAAATGAATTTAATCCATATTGGAATAAGGCTGTAACATAACAAAATGTGGAAAAAGTGATGCACTGTGAATACTTTCCGGATGCACTGTATATGTATATATATATATATATATATATATATATACTGTATATTGTGAGAGGTTGCCCGAACACCATCAGACTAACACCAGCAGGGTTATAAAACACACGTTTATTCTCACCCATAGTCCCAACACAGTCCTGCACAGTACACAGTGCTCCAGCACCAAACACCCCTAAACACAGGCCTCTCCAGTGTCCATGGTCCACCTCCAGCTCCCGACTCTCACTCCCTGACTGTAGGAAGGCGGCTCCCTTTATAGTCACCTGACCGTGCTCCAGGTGCTCGCTGACGTTCTTACGGCGGCACTTCCCACTGTGGCGGAAATGCCGCATGAGCACCCGGAAGCACTCCGGGCTTTGCTGGAAGGTCCTTCCTCCACCTTCCCAGGTGTGGCGGAAGTGTAGATCTCCCAGGCTTTATGAGGCTTGGGGTGCACCCTGGCGGTACCCATGGGCCCCCACGGGTTTGAGCCTCCCTGCTACTTCACCGTGGTCCCCTTGCTATCCAGGGCGGTTGCCCCCTCGTGGCCCAGGGGACGTATAGATCTCCTTCCTGTCCTTCCAGGTGTCCTGGCTGGGTGTGGCCCCCAGCCTCCTGCCACAATATATATATAATGTATAATAAAGTATGTTAATAAAAATAGATAGATAGATAGATAGATAGATAGATAGATAGATAGATAGATAGATAGATAGATAGATAGATAGATAGATAGATAGATAGATAGATAGATAGATAGATAGATAGATAGATACTATATTAATCCCCAAGGGGAAATTCACATACTCCAGCAGCAGCAGCATACTGATAAAAACAATATTAATTAAAGACCAATAAAAACACAGTGCAAGTTAAAAAAAAAATGCAAGGCGAAGAGTGCAAGGCAGATATAATCTTTATATATAATACGCTACTGTGGCTGATTGTTCTCATCCCTACCACCTTTGTCATCACTTCCCCTACCTCTTCATATCTTAAATCATTCTTGAGGCTGATAGAAGCCTTAAGTGCCAGCTTAAATGAAAAATTAAAGAAAACATGATTTTCTCAGAGAGATACTTTCATGTCCCGTGAGACGAGACTTTGTGCCAAGAGATTTAACCACGCCCAGGGCCGGAAATAAAAAGAAAGAGTAGATGACAGAGTAGAATGTTGTAAAGAATTCAAAAATGTTGGCGCGATACACATGCAGAGCAGGTTAGAGATAATGAAAGTACGAAAATTCGAAAGTCTCAAAAAAATGATAGTAAAGATCGCATTAGCGCAAACAAATGGAAATTATTACTCAGTGAAATAACGGAACAGTGAAAAGAGATTGAATATATTGTTCGGATTTAAACTTTAAGTCGGAGACTTGTAGATCGTCTAATTTGTGTTGCCATCAGGGAAAAGTAGTGTTTCTTCCCAATGAAGAGGTGTATCTGCAAGAATTACAAGATTTGTTGTTTGGTGAAAGTGAAATCCACATATGCGAGCGGCAGAGACGCAAAGTGGCTGGCGTGTAGCACAGGCCAGGGGGTTTGGTGAGCAAAGTGAGCAGGGGGTGAATCCCCCTAGTAGACAAAAATCTTGTATAGTGTTAATGTTTAAGAACACCACCCCCCCCCCCCCGGGTGAAATTGAAGAGTCGCATAGTGTGTGGGAGGAATGATCTCCTCAGTCTGTCAGTGGAGCAGGACAGTGACAGCAGTCTGTCGCTGAAGCTGCTCCTCTGTCTGGAGATGATACTGTTCAGTGGATGCAGTGGATTCTCCGTGACTGACAGGAGCCTGTTCAGCACCCGTCGCTCTGCCACAGATGTCAAACTGTCCAGCTCCATGCCAACAATAGAGCCTGCCTTCCTCACCAGTTTGTCCAGGCGTGAGGCGTCCCTCTTCTTTATGCTGCCTCCCCAGCACACCACCTCGTAGAAGAGGGCGCGCACCACAACCGTCTGATAGAACATCTGCAGCATCTTATTGCAGATGTTGAAGGATGCCAGCCTTCTAAGTAAGTATAGTATTCTCTTGCACAGAGCATCAGTATTGGCAGTCCAGTCTAATTTATCATCTAGCTGCATTTCCAGGTATTTATAGGTCTGTACCCTCTGCACACAGTCACCTCTGATAATCACGGGGTCCAAGAGGGGCCTGGGACTCCTAAAATCCACCACCAGCTCTTTGGTTTTGCTGGTGTTCAGGTGTAGGTGGTTTGAGTCGCACCATTTAACCAAAGTTATTGATTAGGTTCCTATACTCCTCCTCCTGCCCACTCCTGATGCAGCCCACAATAGCAGTGTCGTCAGCAAACTTTTGCAAGTGGCAGGACTCCGAGTTGTATTGGAAGTTCGATGTATATAGGCTGAATAGGACCGGAAAAAGTACGGTCCCCTGCGGCACTCCTGTGCTGCTGACCACAATGTCAGACCTGCAGTTCCAGAGTCGCACATACTGAGGTCTGTCTGTAAGATAGTCTACGATCCATGCCATCAGGTATGAATCTACTCCCATCTCTGTCAGCTTGTCACTAAGGAGCTGAGGTTGGATGGTGTTGAAGGCGCTAGAGAAGTCCAGAAACATAATTCTTACAGCACCACTGCCTCTGTCCAAGTGGGAGAGGGATCAGTGTAGCATATAGATGATGGCATCCTCCGCTCCCACCTTCTCCTGGTATGCGAACTGCAGAGGGTCGAGGACGTGGCGGACCTTTGGCCTCTGGTGGTGAAGCAGCCATGGTCTTCATCACATATGACGTCAGAGCGACAGGCAGGAAGTCATTCAACTCACCAGGACATGATACCTTTGGGACTGGGGTGATGCAAGATGTTTTCCAATGACACTCCCCTGTTCCAGGCTCAGGTTGAAAATGCGCTGTGGAGGACACCCCAGCTCCAACGCACAGGCCTTCAGCAGTCATGGCGATACTCCTTCTGGACCCACTGCTTTGCTGGCACGAAGTCTCCTCAGCTCTCTGCTTACCTGAGCTGCTGTTATTGTGGGTGCGGAGAAACTCTCTCCTATGCTGATGTCAGCAGAAGGATGGGTGGAGGGTGCAGTACTCTGAGGTGAGAGTGGGTTAGGGTGGTCAAACCTGTTAAAGAAGTTGTTCATCAGGTTTGCTCTCTCCACGTCTCTCTTGATGGTGGCACCCCGCTTCGAGCTGCAGCCAGTGATGATCTTCATCCCATCCCACACTTCCTTCATGCTGTTATTCTGCAACTTCTGCTCCAGCTTTCTCCTGTACTGCTCCTTCACCTCCCTGAGCTGGACTCTGACTTCCTTCTGCACGCGCTTGAGCTCATGCTGATCACCGCCTTTAAAAGCCTTTTTCTTCTGGTTCAAAAGGCCCTTGATATCACTTGTAATCCATGGCTTGTTGTTAGCATAGCAGCTTACTGTTCTTACTGGAACTACAATGTCCATACAGAAGTTGATGTAGTTAGTAGTGCAGTCAACAACCTCCTCAGTGTTCTCACTATGCGACCCCTGCAGGATATCCCAGTCCGTAGTTCCAAAGCAGCCCACATCCTGAATAGATAGATAGATAGATAGATAGATAGATAGATAGATAGATAGATAGATAGATAGATAGATAGATAGATAGATAGATAGATAGATAGATAGATAGATAGATAGATAGATAGATAGATAGATAGATAGATAGATAGATAGATAGATAGATAGATACTATATTAATCCCAAGGTGGAAATTCACAAAGAGCGTGTGGGTGTAGGTAGCTACCTCACTCTTGGTTTTCAGTGAACTGAAGCAGAACCAGGTTGTGTCTTTAACGTTTGCATACAGTAGGTCAATAGTCCTATTTGCCCGGGTGTTACAATCCACATACTGGGAGAAGGCAGGTAATGTTTTGTCCAGCGTCACATGATTAAAATCTCCAGAGATTAGCACAAGCGCCTCGGGGTGCTGTGTTTGTAGTTTAGCAACAGCAGAGTGGATAATGTCACCCGCTATCTCCACATCTGCCCAAGGAGGGATGTAAACAATAACAGCAATGACGTGTCCAAACTCTCTGGGCAAGTAATAGGGATGCAGACTTACGGGCCAACAGTTCGATGTCCCTGCAGTAAGTGGTGATTTTGACTTTTACATGTCCAGGGTTGCACCACCTTGTATTCACATATAGAGCGAGTCCTCCTCCTTTCTGCTTCCCAAAGATGCTTTGCATCTCTGTTCGCTCTAACTATGCTAAACCCGGGTAGCTCCACGTTAGCATCTGGGATGCTAGTTGTTAGCCACGTTTCACAAAAACACAACAAAGTGCATTCTCTGTAGGTCCTGAAATTTTTCACCAGCGCAGCCAGTTCATCGATCTTATGTGGTAGTGAGTTCACATTTCCCAGGATCACAGAGGGCACCGAAGGCTTGTATTGCCACTTTCTCGCTAGCCGCTTAGCCTTTAGCCTCTGCTGCCACGATACCGCCTTCTTACCTCATCAGGTAAATAGGGAACCACACCGGCACGGGCCTTTGTTTTCAGTGCTTGAAGTTAACTACCTGAATAGATGAGTCATGGCGTGTAAAAATCCATGTCCAAGTAGTAAGAAAAAGGTAAAAATATAAAGTCGTACACGGAGCTGCTGGAAAGGCTGCCACTCATGGCATATGTACAATGTACAACAATAAAAAATGTATAAAAATAAATAATGTATATTAAGAGCTGTCAAAATGTATCATGCAAATATGCTAATTTAAAATGGCTAATGTTTTTAAATGCAATCAGTATAATTTACATTTCATTCATAATCTGCATTTCCAACATCCATGCAATTAAAGCCTGTCCAATACAAAGGAAAAAATACTGGAAAATGGTTCCTCCTTCCTGTGTTGAACTCTGACTTTACATATCTGTAGGTTATTAAAAAAGCTTTAATGAGGTGTTTTGGAACATTTTCATACGTGCATCTATGTTTACTGTATATTGCCAGACTGTTCCATGTATGAAGGTTTGACCTTGAGAACATCTGTCACTTGCATGTGACCAATGACACAAGAGTAATTTATTCCTTGGGTTTTAGATTTTCCAGTACTAGTCAGTCAATGAAGGCACTTGTGACTTACCGTATATACTCGAGTATAAGCCGACCCGAATATAAGCCGAGGTACCTAATTTTACCTACAAAAACTGCAAAAACTGGAAGAACTTATTGACTCGAGTATAAGCCTAGGGTGGGAAACGCAGCAGCTACTGGTAAGTTTCAATAACCAAAATAAATACCAATAAAATTACCGTACATTAATTGAGGCATCAGTAGGTTAAATGTTTTTGAGTATTTATTTCAAAGAAAAACAGTAAACTAGCTATGTAAGTGGAGAAGAGGGTCAACAAAAACAATATGGAATCTCTTTCAATTGCTCACTCTCTCTCTCGCTTGCTCAATCTCTCTCTCTCTCGCGCGTGCATGTGTGTGTCTCTCTCTCTCACACGCACATGTGTGTACTGTACACTCCAGCTTTCTTTCGGGTTGGCAGGGGCAGTGGCACCTGACTCGAATATAAGCCAAGGGTGACGTTTTTCAGCACATTTTGGGTGCTGAAAAACTCTGCTTATATTCGAGTATATACAGTAAATTGTACATTTCAGTTTATTCTTCACTCAGTAGTTTCACAGAGTGCTTGTATATACTGTATAGTATTTACAACTGTAACACATTAACAATACATTGCGAAAAAATAGAACAATTACATACATAACCATGTAATTTAATTTACACTTGTAATGATAACATAAAATCCCCATTAGCATAATAAGTGAGATATCAAAAGTTGAAAATTCCACTTAACAGTTAACAGCATTCCTGGAGAAAATAAATCTCAGGAAGATCCATGGTTGATTACAACAGGCAAAGCAAAAGTTCTGATTCCCTAAGCCAACTGGTCAGCCTCTGCCTCCTTAGGCATTCTGTGATATTGTAAGCACATGCTGAAGTCCACAATTGTTAAAGCTGAAGTATATGGAGAAACAGATTAGATCTTGTTGAATCCTAAGGCTTTCAGTATCTCGGGTGTCTTATTACATTGACAGAAATAGATGCTTGGCTATAGTGCTGTGGCAAAAAGTACCACACCTGGATGCCAAGAAGAGAAACCAAATAAAAGAGTTTGGAGCAGTATATGTATATTCATGTATATGTCTACTTCTGTGCAAAGTGATGAATCTTAAGTTACATAATACACTGCATAATTTAAAATGGAATGCTCAGACTTGCCTTTCTTTAGACATGTTGCTACAATAATGCAAAATAATTGCACTAATGAAATATTGTTGGATTCCTAAAACAAAGTACATAACTTGGATAGAAGATTGTAACATTTTTCAGGGCTCTCAGTTATTAGTCCATTCTTATTTACATAACTCTACATTTGGCATTTGTTTTGTCACTGGCTATTGATTTTTTTTTTTCATTTGAATTATATTTGTGTAACTGAGGAAACCTTGTGGGCTAAATTTGACTAAAAAAATCATTAAAAGACTTTTAATTACATGGCTAATTTAAGTAAAAGTGTCACTAATGACATCAATGAAAATCTAGATTCATATTCAGTTGTCATAATCTTCACAAGAAATATTGTAATGATCTGGGGGTGTGTGGGAGACAGAGAAATGGAATTAGCCTCTTTATGCATTGATCCTAAAAACAACTGCCTGGCCAATTCGAAGCCGAATGCACAATGCTGCTCAGGTCTTCAGCAGCAACACATGCTTCTAGCCATTTTGACCCTTTTCCCACTCATACATGCCACCTGGCTGTGCCTCACTCCTCTCACTGGGAGCCAACATGTGTGGTATACTATTCCCCCAGCTCTCTGTGAGCCAACCCAAACTATTGTCCATATCTGAGTCTCGCCGGCGGCCAAGCATCTGAGCCAATAGACTCTGGCAGCCATGAGACATGTCTGAAGTGCTCTCGAAGTCCTGCATCTACAGTACTGCCCACCCTCTTTTTCTGCTGCTCACAGGCTGTTTTATAACTGACTTCTCCAGGTATTCCCACCCTTTGGGCAGCCACCCGAGAAGTGTGTCCCTCACAGGTTTGGGCCCTGAGGTCTCCACACTGCCATCTACATTAAGGCCCTCATCCCAAGGGTAACACAAACTCCATCCTCTGGGGGGGTGCAAGGCAATCTGGTCTGCCACACCTGATATAAGCTGTCATGAGCATGACTGAGGAGTCCACCAGTATCAGCGCTAGCCCAGTCTGCTTTGTCGGGGTTGTTAGCCTATTTGTACCCCAACCGCTGACACCAGTGTAATGACCCAGGGGGTGCGGGAAATGAAGGAATGAAATTAGGTTCTTTACGCTCATTGCTGGTGAGTGGTCCTAAAAAGGATGATTTGGCATTTTTGACACTGATTATGCCATGTCGCTCAGGTCTGTTTGGTATTTTTCAAGTGTAAAAGATTTCTTCCCACAGAGATGTTTTATATGCATTTGTGCCACAAAATCATGTTCCAAAGTCAAGCATTTTCTGCAAAATTTTAAAAAATATTTTGCCTGCACAGGCAATTTACATTGGAACTCACAGGGCACGGTTACAGTGGGGAAAATAAAGCCTTAAAACTTACCAGAGATACGTCCACTTTGAAGGTTTTCATTTTTAAATATATGCACTTTGCTTTTATGAGGCATCTTTGTGATAAAGAAAGGAAGCTAGAAATATTTATTGTATCAGTCATTCTTGGAAATATTTTTCTTGAGGTAAGAATACATTTTCTTTTCACTATTCTGCTCACAGCCGTCACCATGGGTAGAGTTATGTCAACCTGACAAGCCCCCAGCACTAATCTCTGTTCTGCTTATTATCGTGCTTTTGTCTCTGCAATTCAACAGTTATGTTCTGCCATGGCATGTAATAACAGACAAATGAATTCTCACATCATATAATTATTTTTCCTAAATTGCGCTTACTTTTCACCCATTATATTCTGTTTTGTTATTTTGCAAAGCCTACAGAGTGAGATTCATGCTGAGTGGCAGTGTAATGAAAAGAGTGCATAAGAGTTTCATTGTAACTTTGGACAGACAAATAACAATCAATTTGTAAATACATGGGGAGAACATACAGAACTCATCTAGACCCTGGCAGTATGAGATGGGAATGACAGCTGTGCGCCACCTGCAGTAGCTGGGAGAAAATGAGCTCCATGAGTGGTGGTGGCAGTAGCAACAGCACTGAAGGCTGGGGGGGGCAAAGGTGTAGACCACAGACACAGCACTAGCTAAGTGAGGCAGGAGTGCGTGTCGCTGCATGGTGGAAGTAGCCACTGAAATAATGAAATACGCTTCCTTATAATGAAAGATTATGTGATCATAATTGTGCCTTTGAGTTATTATTGCCTAGTTGTCTACATAACAGACACAGCAAAGATTCAGTATCAATAACCGCACTTGGTGATGACTTTATGAGATGAACCCATGCCCATGACTCTGAATGATGCCATAGGAGGAGACAAGCGGCACAATAAACTTCATAGTCTCCTTCTAAAATGGCTGAATCTTGTGTAACAATAATTTGCTTTTTGTTATTTTTACCTTGTTAAAACAGCATGGATTTTTTAAAGCTTTTGTTTTCTGGCTGTGCCTGTGCCCTGTGTAATTCCAATATAAAACATCAGTGCAAACAAGATAATTTTTTAAATTTAAAGAAAAAACTTCAATGTGGAACACAATTTCACATGGCAAATGAGCATATGCCCTTTGTCCCTTTGACCACTCATACATGTTGCCTGACTCCACCTCACTCTACTCACCCGGGGTCCCGTATACCACGCCATTCCTCTCTATGAGCTGACCCAAGCCCAGGGTTCAAATCTGAGGCTCTCTGGTGGCTCAATGAACTCAATGAACTGTAGCAGCCAGGAGATGCATCCGAAGTGCTCGCTAAGTGCTGTATTTGCACTTCTCACAGGTTGCATTATAGCCAGCTTCTCCAAGAATTCCCACCCCCTTGGTCAATCAGTGACACCATGAGGACCTGACCTTCACATGTCTGGACCCTAAGACTGCTACACTATACTTATTAAGATTTTTGAGAATAATTAAAAAGTAAAACCTGAGGAAAGAGCAGAACAAATTATTCTTCTGTTTTCATAATAAAACACAAGATACAATATACCTTTTTTTCTTACCTAACTGAGTCTAATGCTATTGTGGAAAAAGCAAACTACGCTTGGTTAGTTGGGAAGAAAGTAGTAGCAAACTAAATCTGGCTAGAGACAAAGACTGCAGACAAGTGGAAAATTTACCATATTGGAGTGAGGACTTCAGCGAATTTCCTCAGGAAGCTATGCTTAGACTGTCAACTCTTTCTGATTTATTTTAAAGACCCTAAATTAGGTAGTAAATTTGCAGGTGACAACAAAATTAAGAAAGAACAGTGCAATACTAGCAATAATAATGATAATAAAAACCTAGACAATCTTCAGATTTGGGCCTGCAATTTTATGTGGACAAAGTGTTACATGTAGATAGATAGATAGATAGATAGATAGATAGATAGATAGATAGATAGATAGATAGATAGATAGATAGATAGATAGATAGATAGATAGATAGATAGATAGATAGATAGATAGATAGATAGATAGATAGATAGATAGATAGATAGATAGATAGATAGATAGATAGATACTTTATTAATCCCAGGGGAAATTCACATACTCCAGCAGCAGCAGACTGATACAAAAACAATATTAAATTAAAGAGTAATAAAAATGCAGGTAAAAACAGACAATAACTTTGAATAATGTTAACGTTTACCCCCCCGGGTGGAATTGAAGAGTCGCATAGTTTGGGGGAGGAACGATCTCCTCAGTCTGTAATGTATTTGCAAGCAAAAGAAAAAAGGTAGTTATAAATATCAGATGGGTGACACTGACACCATGACACTAAATACAAGAAGGGTGACATTACAGGAATCATCCACACAAAGGATATAGGGGTTTACAATAATGCAACATTATCATCATCTAGGCCACAGATGTCGAACTCCATGCCTGGAGGGCCGCAGTGGCTGCAGGTTTTCATTCTAACCCCTTTTCCTAATCAGTGACCAGTTTTCACTGCTAATTAACTCCTTTTCCTTTCATTTGAATAGCCCCGTTTTTAAGGATTCAGTCCTCTCAGTTGATTCTTTTCTTCATTAAATGTCAGCCAAAGAGAAATGAGACATGAAGCAAGCCAACAGATGACCATCCTTCGTAAAGAGCAGGGTGTATTCCAATGTACAGGCTAAATTGTCCTCCATGGCCTAGTCATTCTTCTTCTTCTTTTGGGACTTCAGACTCCAACCAATTTCACTCCAATCACTTACTTAATAAGAAGCCAGTTCTTGCTGTTAATTAGACCCGTTATTTAATTTCGTGGCTTGTTGCTGCTCTCATTCTGCCACAGCAGACATTTCTAAAACTGTTGATTTTCTGTTTTTTTTTAAGAACACCGTGAAAATGTTTAGGTGACCTGAGAGATCAACCTTACTGAGACCTTCACCTTACTTTATTTTCAGATTCTGTGTGATGGGCACAGGTGAGCTGGCCATGTGGTGGCTTGTATTGTGTCTCACTATTATTTGGCTGATAATTAAGAAAAAAGAAACAACAAAGGGGCCGGGGCCAAGTTAATTAAAATGAAGGCAAAAGAAGTTAAGTAGCAACAAAAACTGGTCTTTAATTAAGAAGATGGTTAGAATGAAAACCTGTAGTCACTGCAGCCCTCCAGGACTGGAGTTCAACACCTGTCCCCTATAAAAGGGGCCAGCAGACACTACCCCAGGAGCCAGAGTCAGGAGGTGGAGGACTGGAGGAGAAAGAGAGATAAGGACTGAGAGATAAAGGAAAAAAGAGAGAAGAAAACTGAAAGTAAAGAAAGTGTGTTTGTGCTTGTCAGTCTCCATTGTAAATGTATAAATAAATCACGTGTGCTTTGGAACTTCTGCGTGTCCTGGTGTCTGTCTGTGATCCGGGCTGGAATGTTCACACAACTTATTCTGAAACCAGTTTATTCTGAGTTAAGTCATTATTAATGATAATCTTACTTTGTTATAGTTTTTTTTTTTAATTTTACTAACACTACTGAATCCATCCCTACTGTACCATATTTTCTTTACTACCATTTTGCATCCCAGTGGATCTCCTGAAATAATTTACGTGCAGTTTTCAAAGGTGTAAAGCTGGGTATTTTTGGGACTGTCATCACAGCGTGTCAAACCCTTTCCCAGAAGGGGTGTGATGATTAGTATGTCCTGACATGGATGCCAATCTCACTAATGATGAAAACAATCATGCAAATTAAAGGATTACCGGTTGGCATTGAGGAAGCATGTTGCTCAGTCCATGGTGTATTCCATCCATCCATCCATTATCCAACCCGCTATATCCTAACTACAGGGTCACAGGGGTCTGCTGGAGCCAATCCCAGCCAACACAGAGCACAAGGCAGGAAACAAACCCCAGGCAGGGTGCCAGCCCACTGCAGGGCACACACACACAAACACACACCAAGCACACACTAGGGAAAATTTTAGGATTGCCAATGCACCTAACCTGCATGTCTTTGGACCGTGGGAGGAAACCGGAGCACCCAGAGAAAACCTACGCAGACACGGGGAGAACATGCAGACTCCATGCAGGGAGGACCCGGGAAGCAAACCTGGGTGTTCCTAACTGCAAGGCTGCAGCGCTACCCACTGTGCCCCATGGTGTCTTGCTTTACATAATTAGGTATCTGCTGTTGATTAACCTTTTTAATGCATTATGGGGTTCAGGACAGAAGAGATGTCTGGGGTGTCCTCAGCATGAACCAGTTTGGGGATAGAAAAACAAAAAAGTATTTTCCAGTTTGGTGTCCTTGGTGTGTTAGGAAACACTTGTCTGGTGGTGAAGAAGAAAGACAAGTGTGGTTACAAAAAATGCTGTGGAGAAGTAAGAAGGAGTCCGCATTTGGAGTTCTTCATGAAGGGCCAACCACCTGGGGCCTCATGTATAAACGGTGCGTACGCACAGAAATGTTGCGTACGAACCTTTCCACGCTCAAATCGCGATGTATAAAACCTAAACTTGGCGTAAAGCCACGCACATTTCCACGGTAACTCATTCCTTGGCGTACGCAATTTATCCGCCCGGTTTTGCAGACTGGCGGCACCCAGTGTCAAAGCAGTGCTACTGTTCCTGTGTGGTTACCCTTTCTTAGATCCACATCCACGGCGGCGGCTTTATCAAATACACTGAAATTAACCGCATATCGTTCATAAATTTAATGCATCTGATTGTAATTAACCTGTAACAATATAATGGTCCACAGAATGGTCAAACTACTGTTCCTGTGTGCTCATCCTTTCTTTCTTAGCTCCACATTCCTGACGGGGCTTTATAAATATACTGAAATTAACTGCATATTGTTTATTAGTGTAATACATCTGACTGTAATTAACCTGCTGCAATATAATGGGCCAGGGAATAGCCATAGTATTCCAAATACCATAACTGCTTTAGCGTTGTTACGCTCACTGCATCTTGTTCTTCTTTTTGCTGTTCCCGTTAAGGGTTGCCACTGCGGATCATTTTTTTCCATATTACTCTCACTGCACCACTCGGAGTATTTATATCACTGTATCTGAGTGTGAATCACAGCAGCAGATGATCGGAAAGAGAATTATCGGTATACAGTTTCAAGTACACACTACCTCAACCACGGCAAAAAGCGTCAAACCCTTTCCTGTACGGACCTCGCGTTTCAGAAACAGTTTCATTCCAAGAACTATAAATGCACTCAATCACCTCACTGTAAACTTGCACTACAGTTATAATATTGCACAACCTGCGCTACTTTATAAAGCGCGTATGATGACAATATCATTTTTAAGATGAAATGCAGCAAAATATGTTGCTTATAGTATACAGATAAAACTTTAACTTCATTTAAATAATCTGCATTGCTAATAATTAAACATGTGAGGACACGGTGCCGCAGCGCTAGCTAGTTCACGGATAGCTCCTGCCTTGCGCTGTATTCTTGCTGGTGCTGACTGGAAGGATAGACGAATAGAATAATTAAACATGTACTACGAAGATATTTCAATGTTCCTTAAAAGTTTTGAAGAATCGGCGTTCTAAGCTTACAAATGGCTTCACGTCTATTACAGAGCTGATTGTGTGGCGATTGGAGAAAGAAAAGTATGGACAGGAATTGGAGGTTAGTACGTTTGAAAGAGACAGTACTTCTGTAATAAATTATTTCATCGAAGGTCACACATGGTGCAACAAGCCTCTTGCGTGAGATATGAACAATCACTGCGCCACCGTGTTCCCATGTTTAATAACATGCTTTCATTCCTATCATCATGAAAATGATATCACGTATACATCTCAGTATTTTAATTATTGGAGAGCTGTAATATCTCGAATGTAATGCATTCTGTGTCCTGTCGGAGAAAGAGAAAGAACGGAAGCACGTAGTGATTCACACACATAGAGCACATAGAAGATCAAACACAGAAAAAAGCATTTAACATGCTACTTGAGAAACTACGGTAGTAAAATAAACGATTTTAAGAAATTTCGAGATTAAAGTTGACATTTCGTGCTTTTTTCCCACTGTGTGCCTATGTTTTTTGTTTGTACCCTAATACGCTTTCATATGACACTCAGACGGTGGGCTACAACTCGCCTTTTCACAGCGACTTTGATATGTGATTTCTTTTTTATTTCGGGCACTGTGCGACTTTGTGAATTCGATCTTTTGAGTTTTTCCGACACTCTGTCACTCGATCAACTTTCTTTTGTTGATTATACCACTGTTTAAACCAACAAATAGTACGTTTTTCCTTTGCCTCCACTTGGTATTCGCTGAAATTCTTATATTTTCTCCCGTGCTTTTCCCATTGTCTTTTCACAGAAGGCTATTTATATTGATTTGCATATTCAAAGAGGCGTAATTCTGGGAGGAGTTGGGGCGGGACAGAAGGCGCGTGCACGTGCGTTACTTTTCACGCAAATCGGGATTTATGTAGTGGAAGAACGTGAAAGTATGCGTGCGCACAGATTCCTGCATCTGGATTTTTCTGTGCGTACGCACAATCCCGCTTTTGTGCTTACGCCATGTTATAGTGTGAGTTCTACGCACGGCGTTATACATGAGGCCCCTGATGAGTGAATTAGAGACCAATTTTTGTAAAGGAGCTCTTTTGTTTTCAGCATCTGTTCTTTAGCTCCTCCTGTATAACCTTCTTCATCATGTAGTTATTGTTTTATAATAAAGCACCCTTTTTCATACTTGGACTTCCTTTGTGTCCTTTTACATGTAAGCTCTGCTTAAGAGTGCCCTGTTCTTATAAGATTTGCTGTGCTATCATGCGTAATAAATTTAATCCCTGAGGTGATGTGGTTTAATGTCTAGTTCAGAAT
Source organism: Erpetoichthys calabaricus (assembly GCF_900747795.2). Classification (NCBI taxonomy): domain Eukaryota; kingdom Metazoa; phylum Chordata; class Cladistia; order Polypteriformes; family Polypteridae; genus Erpetoichthys; species Erpetoichthys calabaricus. The sequence goes on from NC_041395.2 coordinate 295,291,450, forward strand.
AATCTAGAAAAATCTGGTTACACACATTTACACTACTCTGCATACACCCAAGTAACAGCTAAAACTCCTTGATCTCTCTTCCCCAGTCATTCAACCGCTTTCATGAGTTCACCCTGAATAAAGAACCATTCATACTTGAACAATTTAGAGTTTCTAATCTATTTCTTCCATATCTTTAGGATGTGAGGGATGTGAAAAACAAAGAGATATGGTGGGAAGTAGAAAGACAGAGTAGGGCCCTGGGAATTGAGCCTAGCGCTCTAGAGCTGTTAGGTAGCATCTCTCATCAAAACACAAGTTTAATCAGATTTAAATTTGTTTGGTTCTGTTTAACTTGGATTACAAACAATGTTTACATTGTATAGTGCCTGTCAATAGTGCATGTAATCTCAAGATTGTTTATTTATGTTTAAAGCTCAGGCCACTTAGTGTCTTGCTTGTTCAAATCCTGGGGAGTTAACTGCCAGCCATGTGCTTTACATTTGAGTGCAATTAGTGACGAGATCTCACCTACAGCCGAAGCACAGTTTAACAAGCAGTATTACTAACAATAAATGTCACAAGCTAATCAGACAAACAAAGCTCTGTCTGTCCTTTTCTGATCTATTGTAAAATTCTGAGCAGATAATCTATAAATGCAGAGACAGTTTTTGCAGTATACGAGGGTTAAAATGGGTGGATGATTGATCAACACAAACAAGTTCAAGATTTTTAACATTGTGTACTCTAACTTTGTGGGGGTGATCTGTTTACCAGGAAGAGAAAGAATAGCACAGCTAGGTCATGCTGTATGAATAAACACACAGTTTACTTAAGTTAATGTAAGTTCAGTATTAGCCAATCAGGCTTCTTGCTCTAATATTAGGAGCTCTGGAAGGTCTGTTAAGGCAAATCAGTGTTTTGTTTTCAGCACTTTATGGACTTGATCCACGATAGGCAAATAAGTTCTCCATTTGACTGCAGTCATTCCATCTGCTCCCTTTAAAAGGTCTCTCTTAGGTCATGTGATCAGCAGGAGGTGCTTCTTCTGTGCGTTTTCTCCTTAGTCATTTCCTGGACCTACCCGGGTGTGTGTCAATTCCTCGGTGTCTTCCAGTTGGAAAAGAGAAAACACTCAGGGGCATTTAGATGTCTTGGCTCTTACCCCTTGGGCTTTCTCTGTACCCCATATTGAGCAACACAAGGAGGCAGAGTGATCTGTGAACTGCTAATTAATATATTTTTATTTCACATACAGTCTTTATAAATTAACAGAGAATAAATATGAAACTTTTTTGCTTTGTGCCCTTCCCTACCATAACCTATCGTCTATGGGGGAGGAGTGAAAGCTTTAGATTTGTCAAAAATTTCGATCTCCATTTTTCAATGGATCTCGTTTTAGTATCTCCTGATACGGAAAACATCGATATCTCAATGATAGGTGTGTGTCTGTCTATGTGTGTGTGTATGTGTGTGTGTGTCTGGGTGTTATAGTTTCTTGAGGACGGTCTAGAGCATAGGTTCCCAACCTTTTTCGGGTCAGAGCCCACTTTTTCAAAGAGTGATTCGATAGCGCCCCCCCTTGGGTGAACTGTCTCATGGGTGTTAGACATTAGATAAAGTGCATCTGGAAAGTATTCACAGCACGTCACTTTTTCCACATTTTGTTATGTTACAGCCTTATTCCAAAATGGATTAAATTCATTGTTTTCCTCAGAATTCTACACACAACACCCCATAATGACAACGTGAAAAATGTTTACTTGAGGTTTTTGCAAATTTATTAAAAATAAAAAAACTGAGAAATCACATGTACATAAGTATTCACAGCCTTTGCTCAATACTTTGTCGATGCACCTTTGGCAGCAATTACAGCCTCAAGTCTTTTTGAATATGATGCCACAAGCTTGGCACACCTATCCTTGGCCAGTTTCGCCCATTCCTCTTTGCAGCACCTCTCAAGCTCCATCAGGTTGGATAGGAAGCGTCGGTGCACAGCCATTTTAAGATCTCTCCAGAGATGTTCAATCGGATTCAAGTCTGGGCTCTGGCTGGGCCACTCAAGGACATTCACAGAGTTGTCCTGAAGCCACTCCTTTGAAATCTTGGCTGTGTGCTTCGGGTCGTTGTCCTGCTGAAAGATGAACCGTCGCCCCAGTCTGAGGTCAAGAGCGCTCTGGAGCAGGTTTTCATCCAGGATGTCTTTGTACATTGCTGCAGTCATCTTTCCCTTTATCCTGACTATTCTCCCAATCCCTGCCGCTGAAAAACATCCCCACAGCATGATGCTGCCACCACCATGCTTCACTGTAGGGATGGTATTGGCCTGGTGATGAGCGGTGCCTGGTTTCCTCCAAACGTGATGCCTGGCATTCATACCAAACAGTTCAATCTTTGTCTCATCAGACCAGAGAATTTTCTTTCTCATGGTCTGAGAGTCCTTCAGGTGCCTTTTGGCAAACTCCAGGCGGGCTGCCATGTGACTTTTACTAAGGAGTGGCTTCCGTCTGGCCACTCTACCATACAGGCCAGATTGGTGGATTACTGCAGAGATGGTTTCCTTCTGGAAGGCTCTCCTCTCTCTGCAGAGGACCTCTGGAGCTCTGACAGAGTGACCATCGGGTTCTTGGTCACCTCCCTGACTAAGGCCATTGACCCCGATCGCTCAGTTTAGATTGCCGGCCAGCTCTAGGAAGAGTCCTGGTAGTTTCGAACTTCTTACACTTACGGATGATGGAGGCCAATGTGCTCATTGGGACCTTCAAAGCAGCAGAAATTTTTCTGTAACCTTCCCCAGATTTGTGCCTCGAGACAATCCTGTCTTGGAGGTCTACAGACAATTCCTTTGACTTCATGATTGGTTTGTGCTCTGACATGAACTGTCAACTGTGGGACCTTATATAGACAGGTGTGTGCCTTTCCAAATCATGTCCAATCAACTGAATTTACCACAGGTGGACTCCAATTAAGCTGCAGAAACATCTCAAGGATGATCAGGGGAAACAGGATGCACCTGAGCTCAATTTTGAGCTTCATGGCAAAGGCTGTGAATACTTATGTACATGTGCTTTCTCAATTTTTTTATTTTTAATAAATTTGCAAAATCTCAAGTAAACTTTTTTCATGTTGTCATTATGGGCTGTTGTGTGTAGAATTCTGAGGAAAAAAATGAATTTAATTCATTTTGGAATAAGGCTTTAACATAACAAAATGTGGAAAAAGTGATGTGAATACTTTCCGGATGCACTGTAAAAACGAGACACTGCCAGGATTTAGTTTGACTGCTTGTAGGCGTGAGTGTCAGATGTCTGTCAATTTAAATCAGATTAGTTCAAAATAACTGCAATTTAAGAGGTAACAGTTTTAATTATTTATTTCCAAAATTCACTTATTTTAACACAAAGCTGCAGGTAGCCAATGCCTTACCTTCAGCTTTCTGCACATCACAAAAACTGAGTAGGATGTGAATCCATTGCTGGGCACCCTAGTTCTTGGAATCAAAGTCACCCTTACAGGGCAATGTTTATAGATTTAGAATTGAAAATAAGACGGTGTTATCCACATTCTGCTTCATACTTCAATTATCTATTTTTATATTATATAACAACTTATATAGAAGGTATCAGTTCATATTGCCTTTCCCAATTTCAGTATAACAAAGAAATAAGCATGACAACAGTTAAAGTGTTACAGTATAAAATAATCTGATTAAGGAATAGACACCCAGTTGCCAGTCTTGGTAGACTGTGGTTTACCATCAACATTCAAAGTTAACTTTGTGGGATCATTTCAGATGTAATCAAGAGTCAGCAGTTACGGTGCTCCGAAAAAACAGGCTTCTCCTGAAACCAACATTGAGATTACCTGAGGGAAAAGTTGTTCAAAAACTAGATGAGGTTCAAAATTCAAAGTCAAAAAACATTTGCAAGAAGACAAAACAAAAGAATCAAAGCAAGTAAACAAAAGGCAAATGAAAATCAAATTGTGATTTGAATTTTGAATCCAAAGACTTGGATATGGACTGAACAGCGCTGGCATGTTTGAGACTGGCGGTATTGTACGGTGAAGGTGTGGGCCACATGGCTGTTATGAATGCCACCTGGGATGGATGGACATCCCTACCAGGAGAGGGGAAGGTTCCTTACCTGGTCAGGAGGCCACAACTGGATGGACAGGCATCCTGACTGAGAGAGAGAAAGGTGACTTACCCAAGCCAAGTGGATGGACGGACATCCCCGTCAATAAAGGGGATGATTCCTAACCCAGACAGGAAGCCCCAAGCAAATAGACAGGTATGCCAACCAGGCACATGTGTAACACCTTCCCTGACTGAGATAGCAAAAGAGGTCAGAGAAGGACTGTCTCTCAGGTGGGGTGTTTATTGCAGCCCTCAATATCGGTGCCCATTTGGAAGCCAGCAGGGAACTGTAGTCTGGCAATGCATTCTTGCTGGGGTCCATGGGTGCCATATGAGGGCACTGAAGGCAGAGGTACTCCTTATTATGTGGGATGACATGTGCCCCGGAAGTAGCACTAGCACCGGAAGTACTCCCAGGTCCTCAATAAAAGGGAACTCACTCACTTCTCTGGGTGAATTGGAGCTGGAAGGAAGTAAGGCAACATTCAACTGGAGGAGGGCAGTGAGGTAGAGAGTGAAGAGGAGCAGAGCGGTGAATTGGAAGAGAGATTACTTGTACTTGTGTTACTTTTTGGAGGTATTGTGTTTAGTGGTGCCCCAGTTCGATCACACTGGTAACAGGTGTAGTTACAGACGACATGATGATGCCCAAATCAGAGGAGCAATTCAAGATTCAAAATTCATGTAGTAATAAAAAAAAAAGAAAATAATTAATATAATGAATAAACAAAGCTAATAATAACTCAGAAACCCAGTCAAAAAGCTAGTGACAGCTTAACATTTTTTGTTTTCCTGAACATTTAAATAGATGTTGCCTCACAGAGTTCAGATGAGACTTTATGCAATCAAGATTAGAAGGGTAAATGATTGCTTATCTAGAGCTAAATCACAGGGCTTGTAAACAGAAGATGTCCTCCAGTAGCATTTTGAAGATGATTCAATATCAAAATGGAAGCCAGTGTAGACAGACCAGTTGACGGGTAATACAATGTTTAGTTTGAGTTCAGTATTTTTATTTTGTTCCAATCTGATGAAATTTCAAGCAGAAAGATCATTGAAGAGGATTGATAAAATCATATGAAAGAATTTTAGCATCAGAAACACAGACGTAGAGCTGTCCCTTGTGTTATGTTTCCTAAATGACAGGAGGAAATTTGATTACACCTAAACAATTAGGGGATTTGAGGCTGCCAGGCAAGAGGACAAGAGGAAGGCCTAAGCAAAGGTTTATGGATATGGTTAGAGGGGACATGCAGGTGATGGGTGTAACAGAGCAAGATGCTGAGGACAGAAAGATATGGAAGAAGATGATCTGCTGTGGTGACCCGAACAGGAGCAGCCAAAAGAAGAAGAAGGCTATTGTAAAAAAAATCAACTTCAGAGCTGGGCACAAGAGCAGATGGGTATATGTGGCAAGGTTTGAGACCTAGAGAGAAGGAATAAAGCTTCTGGAATTATCAAAGGTAATCTTATGACATTTATTTGTTCAGTTTTAAAAGAAGCGTGCAGCCATCTAGTTGTACGGCCCTCTGAGACAGTCAGGAGTGGTGTTCTTGTAGCACTGGGTGGCTTCAGCATTGAAGTAGAGCACAAGGCTGGATGAGTCAAATGTCCTACTGGCCAGATGTGATGTTAAAAAGAAGTGAACCCAATATAGAAATATCTTGAGGGAAACCATAGAAGAGTTGGTTAGGAAATGCGTCTGTGTTTTTCAGTTACCCAGATTTCCAGTGTACAGATATATAAATTCCAGTCTGGCTCAGTATAAAAGATTAGCTTAATGAAATGCTTATTTTAATATTTTAACTGTTTAACAGAATTCATTTGATTTATTTTCTTACCCTGATATGTTTTGTACAACAATCTTTTTATGTAAATGATAGAGAAATACACAGAGATTACATATTTTAAGAAAAAAAGTTTTTAATAAATGCCTAATGACAAACATACAGGTTTGCCAAATACAAGATTGTCAGGATATACAAAACGTAACATCAATAATAATAATGATAATGATGATAACATAGAGGCTGAAAACACTAGTGGTCCTTTAGGTTAAACTGTGGCACAAGTCTGTGTAATATCTGAATAATATAAGCATTTACAGATCATGAGAATATGACTTTACAAATTAAATGCAGTTGCTGGGCTGTGCAGTACATGTGCTTACATTAATGGAGGCTGTCCATCTAAGATCAAGTGTGTGATCAAAATTCATCTCCGTACAACTGGCCTGCTACTGATGCTCTTATCTAGAAAAATAATTACATTTTAAGAGAATACAGATGAAAGGCAGAAAGGTTTGAAATGCAAGTCTTAATCTTGAGTAAGGGTTCATTTAATATATTAGCAGTTAATTCCATTCAGCATAAAACTGCTGTTGAAAGTTTACATGCTCCATAGCAGAAACAATACGGGTGAATTAGCTAAGCATAGTTTAAATCATTCTGCAGAAATTATATACTCTGTGCATTCCTGAAGCAGTTCAGTGTTGTGTGCGAAATATTTACATTAGCTGGCCTGAGTCTGGGATCTTTCAATTATTGATTAACTTGCCTGTTAGCAAAGTGGTTGTCAGCAGGGCATGCCTGCATTTGTTAATATTGATTCCTTTGTCATGACGTGTTAAGAAGGGTGAAAGGTTCTTTGAGCATTTGCCTTTGATGAATAATTGATGAGTTGGTATTTGAAGGCTTGCAGTTATTAAATGTATTCCAACAGCATCTAACACTGACCCAGGTCCATTGTAACGTATAATGTGTATTTGGTAACTGTATATGGCAGTAGGTAGTGGAGTTTCCCATCCGTTTGCATTTGTACAAACTTTACTACAAACATATTCAGATAGATAGATAGATAGATAGATAGATAGATAGATAGATAGATAGATAGATAGATAGATAGATAGATAGATAGATAGATAGATAGATAGATACTTTATTAATCCCTAAGGGGAAATTCACAACTGCTGGAAAGGCTGCCACTCACGGTGGTGCCTAAGAATTGATGTTAATAAAGTAATATGTAGTATGGTATTTGGTTTCAGATTAATGTGAGCCTTACATGATCATTTAGCAAGTGAAGACATTTGTTTATATAATACGTGTACACAGAAGGGAAAGCAGTTACTTAAACATTTAAATAAAATACAGTCAGAAATGTGTATCTAGTCTAAGCAAATTCTGAAGGGTATGCTGCCCCCTAGTGGTCATTTAAAGTTTCCTAGAAATGTCAGGACAAAAATGCTTCCCTTTCTGCACTTCACTACTGCATCGTAATTGAATTTCTTCTGTTACTTGAAATAAAAAATATATATTTTATAGTGAAGCCAAGCGGCGAAGCCAAGAGGCCACCATCCTGAACAATGCTTCTATTTGCTGGTTCAATTCCCACCACTGAATCAAGTCAGTTAATCAGCAATGTAAGCGTTTGCCCCATAGCTGTGTCCACAGCTGTTCAAATGATAAAGGTACGATTAAGCAGGTGTAATGTCAATGAATGCATTATGAACATTTCACTAGATCCTAAAGTATCAGACAGACAAGAAGCTTAATTAATAGTATTAATTAATAGTATGTAGTTTTGTGGGATTGCTAGCATGACAGCATTAGAAATATTCTCTGTCTTGATATGGAAACCCTAAAGGTCTATATATTCCATAGTGCTAGAACATTTTTATGATGATATGATGATACACGCTAGAAGAGTACTAGAAGGTTTTTCTTTAGAGTATCAAAATGAGCCCTGCTTGCTAGTAATTCAGTATAGCATATAATGAATGATGAAATGGACTCAAATATAATCTAAGTATGTGTACAATGCACAGCATTTCTTGGTAAACGACAAGATGGATGCAGCATGCCTACTGCTGAGTACCGGTGTGTTTTCATTTTATAAAATGTTGTAAAGAATTTGTCACTTCACGTTCTCATATAATGTGTTTTTAATTAAATCTGTACAGGAACTTCATTGTCTGATGTTTGTTTGCAGATATTAACTCTTAGATAATTCCCTATTGCACTTTTCCAACATGAATTAGGGCAGGGGTCCTGGAGGACCACAGAGGCTGCAGGTTTTCATTCTAACCTTTTTCTTAATTAGTGACCTGTTTTGCTGCTAATTAACTTTTTTTGAAGACTTGCTTTTGAAGACTCAGACCCCATAATTGTTTCTTTTTCCTAAATTAACAACCAAACAATAATGAGCCAAAACACGACAAGCAAACTGTGTCGATCATAGATTATCTGAAAATGAAGAAAGGTGAAGGTCTCGGGAATGTTGATCTGCTCAGGTCCCCAAAACAATTTAAAAGAGCTCTTAGGAAAGAGAAAATCAACAATTTCAGAAATGTATGCTATTGCACAATGAGAGCAGCAACAAGTCATGGAATTAAAGAACTGGTTTGATTAACAACATGAATCGGCACCTGATGAAGCAACTGGTTGAAGTTTGAGGCCCTGACTTAGTTGGTCCTCTCTTGGCTCACTCACTTCACATTTCATTTCTGTTTGGGTGCCATTTAAGGAAAGAAATGCAGCAATTCATGGAAACAAATTGTAAAAAACAAGTCCATTAAAATGAGAGGAAAAAGAATTAACTAGCAGCAAAAACTGGTCACCAATTAAGAAAAGGGTTAGAATGAAAACCTGCAGTCACTGTGGTCCACCAGGACAGGAGTTGGGGGTCCCTGAATTAGGGCAACTGTGAGGCAAACTCATCAAACCATAAGTAGCTGTCTACAGTAACAGGATTATGTTGTGCTCGTTGGAAGCTCATCCATTGATGCCATTTTCCATTACAGGGCTTGACAGCATCGCACAAGGCAGCCACCAACTCAAGAAAGGACACCAGCCAATCTCATGAAAAATAATGCATGTCCGACACTCGCACTCACTCACACTTGACCGATAAGATGGTGCCAGTTAACCTCAGGATATGCGTACGCCACGTAGACAGGCTGGAAACTGCAGCCAGGTCTATGAAAGTGTGTGACAGCAGGGCTATCTACTATCACACACTGCCACCATCACATTACATTATTAAGAGTGCTCAAGAAAAGTGACAATTACTAAATAAAAATATAGATTGTGTTAAAAAAAATCAATTATTTTGTGTTATCAGAGTTTCTTCATCAATCCTTTTATTTTCTCAACGCATTTATACCGGTTCTGGATTTCCTGGAGTTGGAGACTAACCCAGCAGCAGCATTTGGCATCAGGCAGGAAACTGCCTGGCACTGGGCACTATAAAAAGTAAATTCGAACACAATATACAGATATTTTTATTTTTGAGCTTGTTGTACTGTTTCGTATGCCAGTTTGGTTAAAGACTTACAGTACTTAGAGAATGCCAGTGGTAATGTAACAAACAGCATGAGGTATGGGTTCATGTTCACATGAAATTTACTCATCTCATTACAATAAATCCACCTGGTAAATATTTCAAATTTTAAACAAGGAATTGCATACAAAGTGTATTTTCACTTTTTAATACTGCGTGGTAAACGGTTAAGACGTGAAAGAGGCTTTAATCTAAAGTATTTATAACACTACATCCAATACAAATAATAAAGATCTAAAATTGTGTATTTAGAGGCACATAAATTCTATTAACTAATTTTTTTTAACCAGAAACCACATTCTATTTTTTTCAATATAATAAAACTGAACTACATAAAAAAGTATAAAAATATCATTTTTTTTTCTTAAAATAAGATGTTTGGCTATAATACCCAGTGCATCACTAGTATATGCTATCTCTGACTTTTAAGTACTGTATAAAAATAATACATATTACATCATGCCTTCAACAGTTCATACATTCTCCTGTATATTGTGGCATTAAAGATCATTTTTCTTTCAGTCTCGTTGTTAACACACACACTTTACTTCAGAATCATTTCTGGTTACAAATTATAGTTTCTTAGTGAAGCAGATATCAGCAGGTAGTTTCTGAAGGTGGTGCCACTTCTTTTTGGTTAGTTTTCATTGGAAAAATAATTTCCACGTAGGGGAAATGGTATCTAATGCATTATTATTTAATACAGTTTAAATCTGCCACTTGTGAAGAATGGATTGTGGAGTCTCAGCGAAAAAATCCCATTCTTCATGCCTGGCTGTTTTTATTTTCCAGATTTGGCAAGAAGGAGCAGAATGCCAACAATATAAAAGGTTTCAAACCTGAGGTATAGCTGTGAAAAAGTGAAATAATGCCACTAACATCTTGGCTTATTTGAGCCTTTTAAATGGCTTCAACCCGACTTAATGATTCTAATATCTGAGTCAATGACACATTAAATTATGTGCTTCTGAGAGTTGCAGGCAGGTTTACCAAAAAATATGTATCCAATCGTACAGAGAGCCAGGAGAAGTAGGGAGAATATAACCATTATTGCAACATAGCCACCGTAAGGAAGTGGTGGGGAGCTTGGTGCCTCCGCAGGGATCATATTGGTGAGATTCAGCATGTAGCCCAGAGTCCAGCCAGCATCGCTGTTGCCAATCTACAGGGAAAATTCCAAATATTATTAAACATCTTGTTTTTTACCATCTCTTTCAAAATTTTTTTAGTATGTTTTCATTCAAAGATGGCATTATATAATGTTAAGTATTGTTGTGAGATGACACAGAAATCAAAAAAAGGTAAAAGAAATTAAATGTTACTAACAAAAACATTAGTGAGACCTTAATGGGATAGGTGTGCCACTGCCTAATGCAAAACTAAGAACCTAACAATACACGGGCATGACTAAACGTCACTTTCTTGACCTTTACCGCTATGCCAATATTCATTCCAAAACTAAGACAACTAGTGGGTTTTTTTATAAGGCAGAAAGTAAATCTGATTTGATTTAAAAACAGAAGTATTAAATATTTCATCGCAAATTATTTAGACATAATGAATGAAAAAAAGAAAAGCATTGTATTTGGTAAGTATAGATCAATGCATTTGTTCTGTGCTTCAAGTGTGCACAATGCAGTGTGCAATGCAGGTAGCTACCTCTGTCTGGAATGGCGCCCAGCCATTGATGCCAGCTGATACCTGATCTTCAGTAAACCTTTTTCAAAATGAACAGGCCAAAATAAGCAGATCTCCACATGCCAGGGCAGTTTTGACTTGTCTAAAATATAATATGGGACTCCCTTATACCAACGGCAATACACCTGCAAAATGCATCGCTGTGACAGGAACTGTGAAGTCACAAGAGTTCTTTCTTTTTAATTTGCCTTCTTTTCAGTCATTCTGGTGTGTCTATCTATCTATTATATAGAGTCTTCTCTATCTATCTATCTATCTATCTATCTATCTATCTATCTATCTATCTATCTATCTATCTATCTATCTATCTATCTATCTATCTATCTATCTATCTATCTATCTATCTATCTATCTATCTATCTATCTATCTATCTATCTATCTATCTATCTATCTATCTATCTATCTATCTATGTTCCTTTTAAAGTTTGTTCTAAGACTTCCTGTTTTAATCCAAATTTATCTATAAACTTAAAAAAAAACTCTCTTGGCTTTTCTTCAGTTTTAGTATCATGCCCTGTGTCTATTTTAAATAGATTTGAAGCCATCTTTCTTGTATCAGTAAATTTCAAGCCTCAATAACCACATTAGTGAGGGAGACCATTTTTTTCAGGCCCCATCTGATTATAAGGGTATTGCCTCCTTTCAATCAAATGACTTTCTATGTTGTGATCGCATGACTTTTGATTTGTTATTCTCCGTAATGAGTGATGCAGCTCTCACAGGAGATACCAAAAAAAAATGAGCAAAAAAGTGCAGACATTTAATGGCTCGCTGTGATTTGTTTTTTAAATAGTACAATGGTTTAATTTACTCTACATCTTCAAGACCATAAATATGATTTTTATGTAAAGGTTCTTAAATGTGAGACATTACCTTTTTAATGAATGTAATGGTGTTCCAGTTGTCTTCAGTAAAAGAGTATCCATTTTCAAGAAGTGTAATGATGTAGTTCCCAGAAAAGCAGTACTCACTCAAGTACTTTTCTTTAACAGTAGGGAATCTCTGCTTCACCTAATAAAACAAATGATGCAAAGGTTAGTTGTGTTAGAATCACTGCCAAAGTGGGATGTTTCAAAAAGTTTTGAAACAGATGCAGAAAACAAGTTGTAATTGCTGTTTAGGCAGCTGTGTATATGATGTGTGGCCTGGGCTATCAAGCTACAAATAATCCAAAATCCACTAAAAATGCAGACAAATAGCTTGAAAATGGTCACATTTAGGATAGTCAATATATATATATATATATATATATATATATATATATATATATATATATATATATATATATATATATATACACAGTCATATGAAAATTTTTGGGAACTCCTCTTAATTCTTTGGATTTTTGGTTATCATTGGCTGAGCTTTAAAAGTAGCAACTTCCTTTTAATATATGAAATGCCTTATGGAAACAGTAGTATTTCAGCTGTGACATTAAGTTTATTGGATTAACAGAAAATATGCAATATGCATCATAACAAAATTAGACAGGTGCATAAACTTGTGCACCCCAACAGAGATATGACATCAATACTTAGTTGTGCCTCCTTTTGCAAATATAACAGCCTCTAGACGCCTCCTATAGCCTTTGATGAGTGTCTGGATTCTGGATGGAGGTATTTTTGACCATTCTTCCATGCAAAATCTCTCCAGTTCAGTTAAATTTGATGGCTGCCGAGCATGGACAGCCTGCTTCAAATCATCCCATAGATTTTCGATGATATTCATGTTAGGGGCTTGTGACGGCCATTCCTGAACATTGTACTTTTCCCTCTGCATGAATGCCTTTGTAGATTTCAAACTGTGTTTTGGGTCATTGTCTTGTTGGAATATCCAACCCATGCGTAACTTCAACTTTGTGACTGAGGCTTGAAAATTATCCTGAAGAATTTGTTGATATTGGGTTGAATTTATCCGACCCTTGACTTTAACAAGGGCCCCAGTCCCTGAACTAGCCACACAGCAAGATAGAACCTCGACCAAATTTGACAGTAGCTAGCAGGTGTTTTGCTTGGAATGTGGTGTTCTTCTTTTGCCATGAAAAGCGCTTTTTGTTATGACCAAATAACTCAATTTTTGTCTCATCAGTCCAAAGCACTTTGTTCCAAACTGAATCTGGCTTGTCTAAATGAGAATTTGCATACAACAAGCGATTCTGTTTGTGGCTTGAGTGCAGAAAGGGCTTCTTTCTCATCACCCCTGCCATACAGATGTTCTTTGTGCAAATTGTGCTGAATTGTAGAATGATGTACAGATACACCATCTGCAGCAAGATGTTCTTGCAGGTCTTTGGGGGTGATCTGTGGGTTGTCTGTAACCATTCTCACAATCCTGCGCATATGCCACTACTGTATTTTTCTTGGCCTGCCAGACCTGCTGGGTTTAACAGCAACTGTGCCTGTGGCCTTCCATTTCCTGATTACATTCCTTACAGTTGAAACTGACAGTTTAAACCTCTGAGATAACTTTTTGTAGCCTTCCCCTAAACCATGATACTGAACAATCTTTGTTTTCAGATATTTTGAGAGTTGCTTTGAGGATCCCATGCTATCACTCTTCAGAGGAGAGTCAAAGGGAAGCACAACTTGTAGTTGACCACCTTAAATACCTTTATATCTCATGATTGGACACACCTGTCTATGAAGTTCAAGGCTTAACGAGCTCATCCAACCAATTTGGTGTTGCCAGTAATCAGTATTGAGCAGTTACATGCATACAAATCAGTAAAATTACAAGGGGACCCACATTTTTGCACAGCCAGTTTTTCACATTTGATTTAATTTCATACAACTAAATACTGCTTCACTAAAAATCTTTGTTTGGAAAACACCCTAGTACTCAGATGTTCCTAGGAAATGAAAGACATACCACTGTTATCTTTTTTGTTGAAAGGAGAATAAATTATTATGCAGGCTGAGAGGGGTTCCCAAACTTTTTCATATGACTGCATATATATATACACACAGATACAATTTTTGGGTGGATACCCACACATGAAGACTTGTTTGGTATTTTGTGTATAATTTTGGCATCCAACGCTATAGAATAATCTGAATAATTCCAGGGCTGCTGGGTATGAATTATGAGTAAGAACTGAAGTAGCTGATATCTATTCACTCCAAGCAAACAGGGTTTAAGAAGTGACATGACAGACATGTAATATTATGGAGGGAACCAGTCAGGTGGATGCCAGCTGTTATTTAACAATATATTTTTCAATAAAAACACAGAGGCACAGATGGAACTGTTTAAAGGTAACTTTTGCACAAATATTAAACAATATATATAGGTATTATAATAGATAACATGGGTTGCTTAGCATCCTGGCTGGGATAGATGGTTCCTTACCTGGCCGGGAAGTCTTTTTTAATGGAAAGATGTGGGTGGACGGGCATCCTGACCAGGTTGGTCAGTGGTGTCTTTCCTGATTGGGAGGCCGTTATAATGCACGGACAGGGAAAGACTTCTTATCAGGGCCATGTGCTTCCCCAATACAATGTGTGGCAATATCCCTCTGGCATGCATCCCATTTGGACAATCACCCTGGCTGCATGGGAGTTGCAATTTATGTGGACAGCCCCACTGGGGTCTTGAAGTGCTGTTAACGGAAGCTGCTGGAGTCAGGTTCTCCTGTCACGTGTAGGCTCCACATAACCCAGAAGTGCTTACTGGATGTAATGTGATAGCACCGTTTGTACAACCAGGTCCAGTATAAAGAAAGCTGCTCCATTTTACCCAGAGAGTCAGAGTCAGGACAATAGTTGAATGAAACACACCTTGGAAGAGGGACGAGTCATATTATATTCTATAGAGTGTGTATAAGGTATTTGTGGCAGTAAATCTATCTGGAACTTTGTCATTATTGTTGAGTCTGGGGTTCTGGGTGTTGCAATGCCCCTTATCGGTTGATGGTATATATATGAAATTACCCAGCAGAGTAGCTGAAATAATTATGCCCTGTACATTTTTCTCCTTTACTTTCCATGCCTTCCAGCACTTTTTTTGTTTGCCTTGCCTTATTATGAATTATTTGACAAGCTGATTTGACAGTACGCGATTGGTTCACATTCATACAAAAATAAGCACATCTTCAGTGATGTGTGGGAGGAAACATCTAGTCAATGACTTTGTTGATAAACACAGGTATTTAGCTTTATCGATAAATGATAAAAATAGGTTAGAGTTAAACTGTAGAGTTTCATTTTTATGTCATGAAGGGTTATTTAGAATTTTGATTGTTACGGCCTGAGAAATTTGTTTTCTTATTCTTCTCCCTGTGATTTTGTGGACGTCCTCCAGGGACACAGGCAGTTCATTCCTGACTGTGAGGCAGATTGGTGACTGTGTGTTTGGGGACAAATGTGAGTAATGGAGTAGTGCTCCGAGGGGGTCTTGGTCATTAATGCTAAATTTTGTCACCTTGCTCTTTTGTTGCTTTGGCTTTGTCGTTCCAACAGGTTTATGGCCTTTTTGACGTTTAATTGCCATCTGCTTTTAATAAGTTAACCCAACATTAATTGTCAAGTGATGCAATGATGCCATGAATAAAACTATGCAATTTACCTGTTTTGCATTTTCCTATTAATATTTAAGATGTTATTTATTTTTATCTTCACAGCCATTTTCTGTCACAAATTGGATAGCAGACACCTACATTTTGGGTGATTGGTGTTTTGGTATGACCTCGGTCATATTGCCTATAGTCATTCATTTCTGATTGGAGGCCATGTGAAAAATAAGGCCTTACTTATTAAAGAAAATTGGTGTTGGACTCACATTAAAATAATTGTCTTTCTTAATGCTATTTAGGAGTAATTAACCAAGGTTGTTTCATTTTTTTTGGCCTTGTTCTTTTTTGACTATGAGTTTGGATTTGAATCTTTGGTGTAGTCTTTTGGTTTCTAGTCACCTTTCCCTGTTTAAACTGAAACCAGCCTATTGTTCCTTAATTATGTCTTCTCCTGCTTGATCGTTTTTAAACTGTCTTCTGGCATTCTTTCTGCGATTACAACAATAAAACAATTATGTTAACATTTTTAAACTGAGATAGTGGAATGTTAAGTCATTTTCCAGGAGCCACACAGTGAATTTGTAGTGAGGATTGAACCATTAGCCTTGCCCTTTAGTGGCTTATCCATTTGGGCACACCATCAGACATTGTGTTAGGTTGGATGAAGCCTTTGAATTGGTGAGAGTGTATGGCGTTTGCTACAAGACAGACAATTCAGTTCCCCACACTGTAACCCCCACAAGAACTGCTTGTAAAATGCACATTTAAAGAATGATTACTTCTAACAATTGTGTTATAGAGCTTCTGCATATTGTGTTTGAACTCCTCTCCCTAAATTAGATTGTTCTTTGTCACTAGCTGTATATTTGGACTGATAGCACAAGTATTGAGAAACACAGAAAAACAAAACTTACGCTGGCCCATGGTGTGGAGCAGAAATATTCCATTTTTTCTTTGACTTTTGCCAGTGATGTTTCATGGTGTGTTGTTAAATTTAAGAACTGCATGACAAAGTAGTATGCAGAAAATGCCTGTAAAAATGAGAAATGATGTTTGTTATTTAGTAGTCTGAAAGAAACAATCGTCCAATTTCACTTATCCAGTAAAACCAGAGTTGCATGCTTACCTCCTAGAACTAGAGAATAATAACATAAAAGCCTCCCTCAGAATTTTTGGTGGTCACAGTCTTGCTAATATCAGAAAGTTATTGACCATATATAACTTGACATGGTCATTGTGCACAGATTCTGGGCTAAATTTACCAATTTTAAAAGCAAACAAATAAGGATGTCCTTAAGTCTGCTGACATTAGCTCACATCGTCAAAAAGCAAACTAACCACAGTATTTCATTAGCTGCAAGCAGGCTTTGCTAATTCATGGAAATTGTAAAAGCTGTAAAAAAGTGTTAAGCAAAGATGAGAATGTTGTTCATCTGTGTCAGGTGCTCTTCTGCTGTTCTGATAACGCACTGGTGAGGCCTCATTTGGAATACTGTGTGAAGTTTTGGTCTCCAGGCTACAAAAAGGACAAAGCAGGGCTATGAAAAGGTCCAGAGAAGAGAGACTAGGCAACAGGGCCACAGGAGATGAATTATGAAGAAAGTGTAAAAGAGCTGAGCCTTATCAGTTTAAGCAAAAGAAGATTAAGGGGTGACTTGATTGAAGTGTTTAGATAGATAGATAGATAGATAGATAGATAGATAGATAGATAGATAGATAGATAGATAGATAGATAGATAGATAGATAGATAGATAGATAGATAGATAGATAGATAGATAGATAGATATTTTATTAATCCCAAGGGGAAATTCACAAAATAAAATAATAAAATAATGTATGTTTAAAATTATGAAGGGTATTAGTACAGTGGATCGAGACTGTTATTTTAAAATGAGTTCATCAAGAACATGGGGACACAGTTGGAAACTTGTTAAGGGTAAATTTCACACAAACATTAGGAAATTTTTCTTTACATAGAGAACCACAGACACTTGTAATAAGCTAACAAATAGTGTGGTGGACAGCAGGACTTTAAGGACTTTCAAAACTTGACTAGATGTTGTTTTAAAAGATTTAAGAAGATTGGACTTGCCAATCTCAGACCTTATTTAATTGTCTGGCTTGTTAGGGCTCGTTTATACTTCACGATCAGAACGCGTACACGCACTCATCATGGCTGCCATGTGTTCCCAGTGTTCATTTGATGCGTCCTCTGAGCAGGTCCTCAGAAATTAACACAACACATGCGCGAGTTGCAGTTCCAGCAAAAACTTGAGGGCGCAGTGTGATGAAAGTTGGAATGTGACATTAGAGTCTCTGTTTACTATCTACATGTGACAGAAAGCCTCTATGCGGAGCCTAGTAGGTTCGATGTACACGCATCAATGTTTGATGAATGGTTCGATGTGGTGAAGCAAAATGCCGACAAACAGATGCATTCGTGGTGCTTTTATATTCAAGCGTCGCATATTCCCGATCGTAATGACACGATACATTTTAAAAGTCTCACGTACCATCTTTTGTGCCGTCTTTTTTTCTGGGGCTTCCTCCTGACCTGACAGCAGCAATCGCCACTAACAGAACACATTACATTTATGATATTCCAACTCTCTGCATATTTAGAATTCTAAGATTTATACTTGATATCACTTTCATGATGAAATGCATTAAAGTATGTACAGTATGTTACATTTTACAGATAAATCATTAATTTCGTTTAAATAATGAACACTGTTAATAATTACACACATGGAGGTGACATGGTAGCAGAGCGGTAGCATTGTTGTCTAGCAGGGAGTCATGTTGCTGGTATTCTCTGCCTTGAGTTTATATGTTTTCCTGGTGAATTCCAACAGGGTGCTCCAGTTTCCTTCCAAAGATATGCAGATTTGGTGATACTAAAATGACGCTAGTGTGTGTGAGTGCTTGTATTCACCTTGCGATGAGCTGATGCCCTGTCCAGGGATTGTTTCAGCCTCGTGCCCAGTGCTAGCTGAAATGGACAAATCCCTGCATTGATGGATTTAATCATTAAACATCCTTTTCAGAGATATTGTGGTAAGGTGTCATCGGAATTTAATGGGTGTTCCAGGCAATTCACAACACAGCAAAGCCAAACTTGTTCTCACAGTGATAATATCTTGCACTGCCACCTATTGGATTCCTCCAGATTTATGTAAAGTACGCGCGCAAGTATAAACAGTAAAATGCTTGCATAGCAGGAGCGTCTGCTGCAGCATGCGTCATGTCTCATGAAGTATTAAACCAGCCTTAGTCTGCAATGTAATGTTCTTAAATTCTAGTTTTTTTTCCATTCCAAGGAAATCATCTAAGTGATCTGAAGCCTAAAGCAGATAATTTTCAATCTGTCACATTCTTCTCTGACGTGTTTTATTAAACCAAATAGTGCCTGATGGATCCACACAGGTATAAATGGAAACAAGTCAGACAGAGAACTGCTGGCTCCTTTATCATTTACATCTTATTGCTAACTAGCAAAATACCCGCGCTTCGCAGCGGAGAAGTAGTGTGTTAAAGAGGTAATGAAAAAAAAAGGAAACATTTTAAAAATAACGTAACATGATTGTCAATGTAATTGTGTTGTCATTGTTATGAGCGTTGCTGTGTTTTATATATATAAAATACACACACACACATATAAACATATATATACATATACATATACACATATATATACATATCTACATATATATATATATATATATATATATATATATATATATATATATATATATATATATATATATATATATATACATATACACATCCACATATCAACATATATATATACACATATATACACACACACACGCTTTATGGGTGATGATTGTTTTACTCTTTTTATGTTTATTTTATTTTATTGTAGAATCAACTCCTATCTGCGCACAGCAGGGCAGCCGTGGGCGGATGGGTATGGTGTATTCACTCCATGTTATCGTGCATTGCGCTGTCAGTGTTATTTTGATAAAAGAATTTGAACAACATATAAGAAGCGTATAAATTATTAAACAGTAAAACATTAACATTTAAGAAGTAAAGTTACATGAAGTACTACTGCAGTGCCTTCGGGTATACCTCATTTTTTCTTTGCCCATTACATGCTTAAATGTATAAATTTTTTGGTGCACTTACCCTAGAACACGCGACATATAACCGAGCGTGGGAGAAGCATGGATTTTAAACACGCGTTGAGTTCATCTGCTGGTCTCCCTCGTGGAATAACTGGTAATGTTTCACTAAAATCTACAGCGAGTAAAACGACATTACCTCCTATTTTTTTTTTTACGATCTCTGAGATCTTGCTTTTTTCGGTTCAAGGATTAAGCTCTTTTATGTTGTATGGTGTACTTATCCCAAACCATCATCTTTGAATGTTGCAAGACTTTCGCCTTGTATGTAGATCGGGGTAATTACATTCATTGCATTCCTAGTCTGAATCACAATCTGATTGTATGGGTGGTTACCTGGCACTGTAGGGTTGCCACCCGTCCTTTAAAATACGGAATCGTGCCGCGTTTGAGAATGAAATTGCGCGTCCCGTTTTGAATCAATACTGGACGGGATTTATCCCGTATTTTTTTTATCATTTTTTTTTTAAAGCAGCGTCTCATGCAAATCATCCCACACACATTTTATGAAGATGCCTCCTTTCCTACTTTGGATTGGGTAATACTTGATGTCATCGTTAGTTTGATTGGTGTTTTTAACTGTCCAGTGAGGAGGGCGTGTCTTTTAAGTACAGTCTGCAAAGTGTTGGCACTGAGATGTGGCGTCAGCGCCATAGTTGAAGCCCCTAACGTTGCGGTCAGCAAGTCGGCTAACATCCGCCATGTGCCGTCTTTCAGTTGCGAGAAGCAGATCATAGAATGGTTGAAACTGTTGCCCCTAACGTTGCGCCACGGCGTGTGGTTCGTTTATACCTCGTGTCTTCTCATTAAACTTTTATCTGGCGAATATGTTATTGCAATCCGCAGCGGGAGCGTTTCTATAAACTTAATTGAAACTTACGTTTTACACCATGCTTTGTTTCCCTTATGAACATGCTTGTATGCTTAACTCACTCCGTTCTCAATTGTTTAATTAATTTTTTGCTCTTCGCTGTTTGCGGCTGTTCCTCCATTTCCCCCTACTTCGTTCTTTTATCTCGCGAATATGTTATTGCAATCCTTAACGGGAGCGTTTCAATAAACTGATTGAAAATAGTTTTGCATTTACCTTTTTAGTAAAAGGCGACCTTTTAAGCCTGAGAAATCACCCCGTAAATGCACACGTTTAATTGGACATGTGTTAATATGTATGGTTACACAGTATTAAAAGACAGTGAACAACGTCAGTTACCTTTCTTCCCGCGTTTGATAAAAGGTGAGCTTTTAAGCCTGAGAAATCACCCCGTGAATGCACACGTTTAATTGCACATGTGTTAATATGTATGCTTACACAGTATTAAAAGACAGTCAAAAATTAACGTCATTTACCTTCGTTCCCGCGTGTGACTCGTGCTGTAAATGTCTTCCTTGTTTTTAGTTCACGTGATTACGTAGGAGGCATGATGACGCGATACGTGACTCCGCCTCCTCCATTACAGTGTATGGACAAAAAATATGTTCCAGTTATGACCATTACGCTTTGAATTTCGAAATGAAACCTGCCTAACTTTTGTAAGTAAGCTGTAAGGAATGAGCCTGCCAAATTTCAGCCTTCCACCTACACGGGAAGTTGGAGAATTAGTGATGAGTGAGTCAGTGAGTCAGTCAGTCAGTCAGTGAGGGCTTTGCCTTTTATTATTATAGATAAGGAGACACTAAAAACACTGAATGCAGCACTTTAAGACAGAAGTAAGCAATTAAAGGTGGGGAACCTTAACAAATGAGACCACTAAAATGAAACATCAAAATGTCACTTGAGACATAAGCATTTCATCAGCAATAATTGACTTCTCACTAAGAAACTGGATTGGAGCAAAAACCTGCAGGCACTGCGGCCCTCCAGGACAGACATCACCTACCCCTGATCTAGGAGAAATGGCGAAAGGCTAACACCCAATATCTCACCTAATTAGGTGTGACTGTGTTGCCCCCAAACCAAGTATGTCAAAGTGAAAATGGCCTTGAAGACCATTTTAAAGACAAGTCAGAGCACAGGAGTACACGGACCATTGAGGCAATTCTAACTCAGTGACCTGATAACTGAAGAGAGCAACACTTGATGTGAAACAGCTTTGAAATGATTGGTCAGAAAGTGAATCTTAGGTCGTGTTTGAAGGGTAATATCTATCAGTCAAAAAGTGAGTGTACAGTTAGAAGGTGAGCTGCAAGAAAGCTCAGTGACCGGAAGCAAAGAGTCAGACATTTGGAGAGAGAGAAAGAGATTAAATATTTGTAAATCTTTATACACATACTCTGAGTCTGTCTTCTGGCGACAGAGCTAAAAAGGATTACATTGTATTAAGTTTACTACATTTATAGAAAATCTAAACATGCAACTGTGCTATTGACTAATTGTAATTAAATTTTGTACTGCATCTCACCAGAATCGCAATAATTCCTCCCTGTCATTATTATAAATATGACGTATATAGGCCACAATTTTTTTGGGGTCTTTTTTTAAGGTTATTTTGTGTTGTATTTTCCCCCTCATCACTGTGTAGATTTGTTGACTGATTTTATCTGATTAATTTAAGACCACCAGGTTTGAATAATGGCTATATTATCTGCAGTTTCCCAGTTTAACATGCAGAAGCTGATGGGTTGACACAGGTCCGCTTTTTGTGTTGTCTCCCAAATCTGTTGGTCTTAAAGTATCCCATAGTATTCTTAAACCTGTTTAGTTAAATTCAAGGCCGCAGGGGGCAAGGACTTATCCTGGCAACATTGCATTCAAAGCAGGAACCAGTCCTGGATAGAACATCATCCATTGCACACCCAATGACTCGTATTGGAATGTCCAGTTAACTTACCCTGTATATTTTTGGGGATGTGGGAGAAAAACAACAGAAATCTAGAAATCTCCACAGTGATGTCGATTGCCAGTTGGATTCAAATCCTGAACCCACGTCTCAAAGTGGAAGCAGCAAAATGTGCAACCAAATCTACTAAAAAATCTTTAAACCAACTTTTACTAAGGAGTTAAGCTCTTTAGTAAAGCTCTTAATTGTTAACTAAGTACTGAAGAAGTCCTACAAGTACATACCTCCCTTTCATTGAAAATTGCCAGATGATATGGACATTATTGGAAAAAGTATACAGAACAATTACCCCTTGACTACATATAGATATATTAGGTATATATATACTGTATCTATAATAAAAGGTGGAGTGGTGGCTCTGAGGCTAGGGATCTGTGCTGGCAATCGGAAGGTTGCTGGTTTGAATCCAGGGGCATCATGCATAACGTCGTGCGTAGAATTCACACTATAACATGACATAAGCACAAAAGCGGAAATGTTCTTACGCACAAAAAAATCCAGATGCATAAATCTGTGCGAAAGCTAACTTCCACGTTCTTCCGCTCCATAAATCACATTCAGCATGAAAAGTAACGCACGTGCACGCACCTTCTGTCCCGCCCCAACTCCCCCAGAATTACGCCTCTTTGAATATGCAAATCAATATAAATAGCCCTTAAGCTCAGCCTTCTGTGAAAAGGCAATGGCAAAAGCATGGGGTAAATAAAAGAATTTCAGCGAATACCAAGTGGAGGTGAGGAAAAACTTACTATTTGTTGGTTTAAACAGTGATATAAACAACAAAAGGAAGTTGATCGAGTGACATAGAGTGTCAGAGAAACTCGAAAGCTCAAGTTCACAAAGTCGCACAAGTGCCCGAAATAAAAAAGGAGTTGTCACATACCAAAGTCGCTGTGAGAAGGCGACTCGTAGTCCACCGTCTTAGTGTCATATGAAAGCTTATTAGGGTACAGAGAAAAAAAAGGCACACAGTGGGGAAAAAGCACAAAATGTCAACTTTAATCTCTAAATTTCCACTTTAATCACGTAGTTTATTTTGTCATTAAAGTAGAACATCATAAACTTCATCTTAAAATCGTTTAATTTACTAGTTTCTCAATCCCATCGTAACTAAAGTAGCACGTTAAATGCTTTGCTTTGTATTTGATCTTCTATGTGCTCTATGTGTGTGAATCACTATGTGCTTCTTAAATGGGCTTTCTCTTCCTCCGACAGGACACAGAATCCATTACATTCATGATATTACAGCTCTCTGAATAATTAAAATACTGAGATGTATACGTGATATCATTTTCATGACGATAGGTGTTAAAGCATATTATTAAACATGGGAACATGGTGGCGTAGTGATTGTTCATGTCTCATGCAAGATGCTTGCTGCGCTGTGCGTGACCTTCGATGAAATAATTTACTGCAGCAGTACTGTCTCTTTCATCAAACGTACTAACCTCCAATTCCTGTCCTTACTTTTCTTTCTTCAAATACCCAATCGCCACACAATCAGCTCTGTAATAGATGTTAAGCCATCTGTAGCCTCAGAACACTGATTCTTCAAAACTTTAAAGGAACATCGAAATATCTTCATAGTACGTGTTTAATTATTCTATCTATCTATCCTTCCAGTTTCACATCAGCACCAGCAAGAATACAGCGCGAGGCAGGAACAATCCGTGAACTAGCTAGCGCTGCGGCACCGTGTAGTTAAAGTTAAAGTTTTATCCATATAATATAATCAACATATTTTGCTGCATTTCATCTTAAAAATGATATTGTTATCATATGTAAATACACGCTTTATGAAGTGGCTCAGGTTGTGCAATATTATAACTGTATCGCAAGTTTATAGTGAGGTAATTGTACTAATAAGTACAAACAGTTCTACAAGAAGCACTTGATGGACTGATTGAGTGTGTTTATAGTTCTTGGGATGAAACTATTTGTGAACCGCAAAGTCCGTACAGGAAAGGCTCTGAAGTGTTTGTCATATGAGAGCTGTTCAATAGACAGCATGGCTGAGGCAGCATGTGCTTGATTCTGTATACTGATAATTCTCTTTCTGATCAGCTGCTGTACAGCTGTGATTCACACTCAGATACAGTGATATAAATACTCCAAGTGGTGCAGTGAGAGTAATATGGAAAAAGATGATCCGATGTGGCAACACCTAATGGGAGTAGCTGAAAGAAGAAGAAGAAGGTGCACTGAGTAACAATGCTAAAGCAGTTATGGTATTTGGAATAGTTTGACTATTCTGTGGACCATTATATTGTTACAGGTTAATTACAATCAGATGTATTAAACTAATAAACAATATGCGGTTAATTTCATTGTATTTATAAAGTCGCGTCAGGGATGTGGATCTAAAAAAGAAAGGATAACTACACAGGAACAGTAACACTGCTTTGACGCTGGGTGCCACCAGTCTGCAAAACCGAGCAGAGATCTTGCGTACGCCAGGGTATGAGCTACCGTGGAAATGTGCGTGGCTTTATGCCAAGTTTAGGTTTTATACATCGCGATGTGAACGTGGAAACGTTCTTATGCAACATTTTTGTGCGTGCGCACTATTTATACATGAGGCCCCAGAAGTGACTCTACTCAGTTGGGCCCTTGAACAAGGCCCTTATCCTGCAATTACTTTGTCCAGGGTATGACTTTAATCTACATCCAGCCGTGCAAGCAGGCCCTCCAACTTACAGGGAAAACTGTGTCACCCACTGCCCTTGGGTCCCATTCCAGGTGGCTCGTTGTGTGGTGGGTGTGGCAACGCATTATTAACCTCTCTCTCTCTCTCTCTCTCTCTCTCTCTCTCTCTCTCTCTCTCGCTCTCTCTCTCTCTCTCTCTCTGTCTGTCTTTCTAAATATAGATAGATAATGTTAATTCAGGAAACACAGCTGTTTATGAGTGATCAGTCCGGGTAAAATGTATTCTGATTCTAAACCAATGGAAATCAAATTAAGTGTAAGTACACTATCCTTCTGCATGTATTGACCAGGGGCTATTGTCAGTGATTTCAGACTAACTGCTGTTTCTTTTGATTAGTAATAATTCTGCCAATAATATATTAATTATTTTCACTAAATTCTTATTTGTACTTCCTTAATGTACAGGTGGACAAATTATTTACTGGAAGGCATAACATACTGTAGGTTTTCTTTTCAGACAGTAAACTCGTTATTTCTCCTAGCACAAATGATCACTGACTGAAAACAAACAGCTTGTGCCTTGTGGGTTTCTCTAAGGGACTGAATTTCCTTATAGTTCTGTGAATTAAGTGTACTTTTCATTAACACTGCTCTTAACCTTTCTGGGAATGTTTGATTTCTTTAAAAATATATGACTAGCCAAAGTGGAACAGAGTATAGCTGATGTAAAGAACAATTGTGATCTAGACAAAATCACTCTGCTGAGTTCTGAAGACTAATGGAAGAGAAACAGGCAAAAACTTCTTTCACGGCACAGGTTCAAAGTTACTTCCAAGTATTTGATTGACTATAGCAAAACCCTTCAGATGTACTGCATATGCATTCCAGGACTAATTGTTGCTAAAATTTCCTTAAGTCTTCAATTTTATTGTTTTCTCACATTTAATGTGTCACATTTTAAGCAAAATTAGCAAGGTGGTTTAAGGACATTTAATAAAGCTTATGCTAACAACATGCCATGGATTACAAGTGACATCAAGGGCCTTTGTGAACCAGAAGAAAACGGCTTTTAAAGGCGGTGATCAGCATGAGCTCAAGCGCGTGCAGAAGGAACTCCAAGTCCAGCTCAGGATGGTGAAGGAGCAGTGCAGGAGAAAACTGGAGCAGAAGTTACAGAATAACAGAATGAAGGAAGTGTGGGATGGGATGAAGATCATCACTGGTTGCAGCTCGAAGCGGGGTGCCACCAACGAAAGAGACATTGAAAGAGCAAACCAGATGAACAACTTCTTTAACAGGTTTGACCACCCTAACTCACTCTCACCTCGGAGTACTGCACCCTCCACACATCCTTCTACTGATACCAGCATAGGAGAGAGTTTCCCCCCACCCACAATTACAGCAGCCCAGGTAAGCAGAGAGCTGAAGAGACTTCATGCCAGCAAAGCAGTGGGTCCAGATGGAGTATCGCCACGACTGCTGAAGACCTGTGTGCTGGAGCTAGGGAGTCCTCTACATCGCATCTTCAACCTGAGCCTGTAACAGGGGAGAGTCCCGAGGCTTTGGAAAACATCTTGCATCACCCCAGTCCCAAAGGTATCATGTCATAGTGAGCTGAATGACTTCCGGGCTGTCGCTCTGACGTCACATGTGATGAAGACCATGGAGCAGCTGCTGCTTCACCACCTGAGGCCACAGGTCCGCCACACCCTCGACCCTCTGCAGTTCGCATACCAGGAGAAGGTGGGAGCGGAGAATGCCATCATCTATATGCTACACCGATCCCTCTCCCACTTGGACAGAGGCAGTGGTGCTGTAAGAATTATGTTTCTGGACTTCTCTAGCGCCTTCAACACCATCCAACCTCTGCTCCTTATGGACAAGCTGACAGAGATGGGAGTTGATTCATACCTGGTGGCATGGATCGTGGACTATCTTACAGACAGACCTCAGTATGTGCGTCTTGGGAACTGCAGGTCTGACATTGTGGTCAGCAGCACAGGAGTGCCGCAGGGGACTGTACTTTCTCCGGTCCTGTTCAGCCTATATACATCGGACTTCCAATACAACTCGGAGTCCTGCCACGTGCAGAAGTTCGCTGATGACACTGCTATCGTGGGCTGCATCAGGAGTGGGCAGGAGGAGGAGTATAGGAACCTGATCAAGGACTTTGTTAAATGGTGCGACTCAAACCACCTACACCTGAACACCAGCAAAACCAAGGAGCTGGTGGTGGATTTTAGGAGGCCCAGGCAGAGGGTGCAGACCTATAAATATCTGGGAGTGCAGCTAGATGATAAATTAGACTAGACTGCCAATACTGATGCTCTGTGCAAAAGAGGACAGAGCTGACTATACTTCCTTAGAAGGCTGGTGTCCTTCAACATCTGCAATAAGATGCAGCAGATGTTCTATCACACGGTTGTGGCGAGTTCCCTCTTCTACGCAGTGGTGTGCTGGGGAGGCAGCATAAAGAAGAAGGACGCCTCACGCCTGGACAAACTGGTGAAGAAGGCAGGCTCTATTGTTGGCATGGAGCTGGACAGTTTGACATCTGTGGCAGAGTGATGGGCTCTGAGCAGGTTCCTGTCAATAATGGAGAATCCACTGCATCCACTAAACAGTATCATCTCCAGACAGAGGAGCAGCTTCAGCAACAAAATGCTGTCACTGTCCTTCTCCACTGACAGACTGAGGAGATCATTCCTCCCACACACTATGCGACTCTTCAATTTCACCCGGGGGGGTGGGGGGTGGGGGGGTGGGTTGGGGTTGGGTAAACGTTAACATTATACAAAGTTACTGTCTGTTATACCTGCATTTTTATCACTCTAATTTAATATTGTTTTTTATCAGTGTGCTGCTGCTGGAGTATGTGAATTTCCCCTTGGGATTAATAAAGTATCTATCTATCTATCTATCTATCTATCTATCTATCTATCTATCTATCTATCTATCTATCTATCTATCTATCTATCTATCTATCTATCTATCTATCTATCTATCTATCTATCTATCTATCTATCTATCTATCTATCTATCTATCTATCTATCTATCTATCTATCTATCTATCTATCTATCTATCTATCTATCTATCTATCTATCTATCTATCTAAAGCATGCCACAAGCAGAAAACAATTTAAAGGCGTAGATTGATGTGATTAATACCATAATCACTCTGCTTCAGTATTTATTTTGCTCAGAGTCATTTGTGTCCACGTTTCTTTGAAAAGGCCTGGAAAGATTGTGTATATACGCCATTTCCATGCCTGGATGGACTCTCTTCCATTACCTGGTTGGAAGGCCCAGGTGACAAATGGACAGGAAGATTGGCAGGGTGTTCCCTGCCTTAGTCAAGAGGGTGACAGAAGATGCATATTAAGAAGTGGAGATGTTGGCATTCCGGCACGGTCAGACCAAGGAACAATACCGGGTGGCTAGTGTCAACCGGTCAGGGCTATATGCTAGGTGGCAGCATCTCCGGAAGGCAGTACCAGTACAGACACCCATAAGGCATGCTGGAAACTATAGTCCTTTGTTCAGTTCCTTGGGTGCCACCAGAAGCTGCAGTTGAGATTTGTGATCTCTGCTTTTAGGGACTTGCGCTTGACCTAGAAGTACCAAACTCCAGCAGTACTCCTGGGTCTAAGATAAAAGAAGCCACTTGATCTCATCCAGGTGAGCTCGAGTTGGGTAAAACATGGACAAAGCTCACCTGGAGGAGTGGAAGGAGAGAGAAAAGAACAAAGGAAAAGAATACTTGTGTTTATGTCACTTTTAAAGCCTTTTGTAAGGTATTCAATAAACCTTTCAGTTAAAGCCGGGACTTGTGTCTGTGCAGTTGTGTCTGAGATTTGGCATGCTGTAATGCCCCCTAGTGGTCACAACAGATACATAAAATGTGAATGATTTACAAAAAAAAATATTTAAATTATATTTTTCTTGAGATAACTTATTTTAAAAATAGAATTCCAGGTAACTATCATAACTGAGATATGCAAATTTAAAAAACTTTATTTTGAAAATCTTTGCTGAATACTCACCCCAAAGGAACCATAGATGTGTGGTTGGTAAATTCCATTGAAAGAGCAGGATGATGACGTGCAGTCACTAAAATTGAAAATTTTGAGAACATTTTCCCTGCATTTTGATGCATTTCCTGTCCCGTTTAGAACAACTGAATCCATTCTTAGATTTTTTTTCTGCTTTGCAGTACAAGGGCTCTTGTAGAGGTTCTTCAGTGAGATCGTCTTTGAATATCCTACATGAAAACAAGGATTTTCTTGCACATTGTCAGGCTCATCTATCTAGGTGGAAAAAGAAAATACATTATCCCATGCTATCATTTTATAAATATAAATATTATAAAGTAGGTCTTTTTATACCAGAAATGAAATAGAAGATCAAATGTAAGATCTAATTTTATATTGTGTTTTTCCAATTTTTCTTTTGTTTTAATATAATCAAAGCATACAATATCCCTTGCTAACAAAAATAAAGGGCTCCAGCAAAATGGCACAGGGCAAGGGATACCCAGCAGTGAAACCTCCAGTAGAGAGGGAGTTCCTCACTGCCATGCAAACAACAACTCAGCATGCCAGTGTGGTAAGGCAGAGGGCCACTACATGGTGGTACACCTGCTAAGTCACGGTGTAATAGATAGCAGAAATACTTCAGGAAAATTGGAGTTAATGGTAATATTAACCCAGAATGCAGGTGCCAGAGATACTTGACCCACTACGGTGAGAGACAGAGAGACAGAAGTGAATCCTGAGAAGGCTGTCAGGAAGCCCCATGATATCCTGGCTAACAGGTGATATCACAGGGCCACTAGCTGTGTTTTTGTTTCCTGTCCATAACAAGTGGCCAATATGCTATTACCTAACTGCTTGAGGGTAGCATACAGTTCCTTAGTAGTGCTTAAAAGTTGCCTTATGGTAGAGCCACACAACGTCAGAAAAGGGAGTTAACTCAAACACTCACTGGCGGGTAAATGAGGCCAAGATTGTGATTTTATTTTAGAAAACCACCCTTCCCAATGAGTGTATTCTGAAAACTTTCTCTCTTTTAAAGGCAGAGAGGTAGCTTTGAGGCTAGGGCTCTGTTACAGCGATCGGAAGGTTGCCAATTTGAATCCTGTAGATGCCAGAAGTGACTCCACTCCATTGGGTCCTCAATCAGCAGTGGCCCCATCCTGGGTATGACGTTAACCTCCATCCAGTCCTGCAAGCAGGTCCTCCAGTTTGCAGCTAAAATTTGGGGGTTGGTGGCAGGATTGGCACTCCAGCCACTGCAAAAAAAATCTCACACTCTTCCATTGGAACTAGTGTGGTGCTGAGGTGTCACCTGTTACATGCTGTGCTTGGGTCCTAATTTGGGATTCTGAGGTGGTCTGTTGTGTGAAGGGTGTTGCAACACACTGTATAAGTGCATGCTCCCAACCTCTCTCTCTCATGAAATACCTCCATTTAGTCTAATAAAGGTCTTTTATTATGGTACTTTGGATTTTGCATCTGTGTTTTGAGTTCAGAGACTGCAGTCAAGCACTCTAGATTACACAAACTCTCCATTTGACACTAACATTACGAGATTTTTACTATATGAGATGTCAATGAACATTTCTGTTTGCATAATGGTATTGATGTTAGGTACACAACTCCAAAGGTAAGATAAACAGTTATACTGTCAGAAATATTTCATAATAAAGATGATGTAATATGTGAATACTACTAAACACATGGCATAATGAAAATGATCACAAAGTAACAATAACAATTGAGTCAGTGGAGTCACATACTGTATGCTGACCCACTCCTACCAAAAACTCAGATCTACAGTAGCTATGACCTCTTAAGGGATGATATTAATGTCAGGACTAGAAGTGCCAAACAAAAGGATTCATTTTTTTAATTTAGGCAGTTTGCTTTCAACTATAAATTGTCATTGTTTGAGTGAGTTTAGGATTAGGACACTCTACTCAGGGTTGGTTCCTGATTTGGGCTTTTTATTGCTGTAAAAGGGTCCAGTCCCTGCAACACTAGACTGGATTAAGCAAGTTTAATAATTGTTGAATAGATGGGTATTTATTATATTGGTCATATCATTATGATATAATTGAATACTGTATATGCTAAAAATATGACTGGCATGTTTTGTCAGTTTTGTGTTGGGAACTGCAAGTATTGGACATATTATACACCATAAATGTGCTAAGACAGCATTGCTGGTAGATTTACCTAAAAACCTTTCTTCTACTGAAATTTTAGTAAGAGAAATACTTATGAAGTATAGAATTAAGACAACATCTTTGTCCCTTTGTTGAGTTTGTTGAGGTGTGGGATATTGTTTCATGCGTTCAACGTTGGATTAAGTAAACCAGAAGCTATCAGAATATACTGTAGTAACACTCAAAAACATGCTGGTTTCATTTTGACATCGCACTGCATTTTCTTACAAGATATAGAGAGTTTAAACGTATATTTATAATAGATTTTATATTTTGTAATGGAAGATTTTACATTTTGAAATCATGGCAGTCTTTTCATTAATTCTGTGTATGGTACATACACAACACAAATTTAAACTTTTGTGTTGTTGATCTACTGACTATGTTTAATTCTCTTTATAAGTTATAATTTTTTAACATGCCATACAGATTCTTCTCTGTTATCGATTATTACTTTCAATTTACTTCTGTCTGAGCCTGTTTTGATGCCTTGACTTTTGCAGGCTTTTCCCAGTGTTTCATTATTACTCATAATTTATCTTCTGCCTGGATTTTCTCATAATGCACCTGTTTGGTTTGCACTGTAGTTTTGTTTGCTCTATAAAATGAACTGTGTTCTTTGCAAGGTATATTATATAATAAATATGGATATTTAATTTAAAATACTACAAAAAAAGCTTTTGTAAATTACAGTGCCCTCACCATAAAAGTACAAACAAAAAATGCAGTAATTAAATCCAAGCTGTGAAATACATGTGTAAATGGCACAGTAATACATTACAGAAGCTGGCAGTCACCCTTTCTGGCTCTGTTTGCTGATTACTTTGGAAAATTACACAGATCATATTATTGAAATTTTTATTTAATTTGTCCGTCAGTCATTTTCTAACCCAATAAGTTCTGAATAGGGTTGCGGGGGTCTGTTGAAGCCAATCCCAGCTATCTTAGGGCGTGAGGTAGGAACAAAGACAGGACACCAGTCCATCACAGTTTTATTGCATTTGGATTTATTTAAATGTTTGGGAGGGTAAAAGAGTGTAATAATGCAAAAAGTTCAAACAAGCGGTAAACTCACTTTAAGCTGTCATCAGGTTATTTAAACTTATCATTATTTAAATATATTTTATGTAAAATATTTTAATAAACATACAGGTAAAATCTGTCAGGGACCTAAAAAATATTTTTTTGTAATGAAAATTTCGTAGTAATAAGATTCTGTATTTGTTGCTATAGTACTTTCTTTATCTTGCGTCCAGGCATTTGCAATCATTTCAATAGCTTCTTTTGAGTTAATTTTAATCTCCTCCTGTCTACAAGTCATGCTGACGAGAATTTTTCTCAGCATTTCCTTGCGATAATACACTTTCATGGTGCAAATGATGCCCAAATCCAATGGCTGATGTATTGCCGTGCAATTGGGTGCGAGGAATTCAACGCAAACATTATCTGAATGTGGAAGGATGTTGTGGGCAACACAGTTATCAATCAGAAGCCGAATCATCCTTTTCTTCTTCTTAATATTGTGAGGTTTCTGAACTCTTTTAAGATCCCCCCACACAACGGGGCGACACGCTGAAGTGCATCCCGAACGCGATTGCCGCGTCTGTGGAAAATTGTTTGTCCGTTGCTGGGGAAGGGCCACAGCAGGCTCACAGCGCTGCAGTGAAGCGCCGCAAAAGCAAATCCTAAAAAATTGTGGTTGCGGTATAAGTCCCTGTCTTACACCCCAAAACACAAGGCTGAGTCTCAGTACTTTAGCAAAACCAGCTTTATTCAGCTTGAAACAGGAACGGCAGGGTTATTTATTATAGCGTGATCTGCCACTCTACTATACACAGACACAGCAGTCAGGCAGAGATGTGGTTAGGTTACAATACAATACAATTTATTTTTGTATAGCCCAAAATCACACAAGAAGTGCCACAATGGACTTTAACAGGCCCTGCCTCTTGACAGCCCTGCAGCCTTGACTCTCCAAGAAGACAGGGAAAAACTCCCAAAAAAACCTTGTAGGGAAAAATGGGAGAACCTTGGGAAAGGCATTTCAAAGAGAGACCCCTTTCCAGGTAGGCTGGGTGTGCAGTGTGTCAAGTAATATTGTTCCCTGCATTTACAATGTTCCTTGCATCACCCATCAAGATTTTTTTCTGTTTGCTTCGGTGGAGAGCCGCAGCAAAGCAGAGCAATGGATAAGCAGTCTTCCACAGACGCGGTGATCGCACTTCGGGACACTCTTCAGCGTGTTGTCCAGTTGGTGGAAGTCCCAAGAGAGTTTAGAAACCTCACATTTTGTTGAATGAGTACTGCATTAATAGGAATGTTTTTTGAATGAGCATCACTGAACCACATAAAAACTGCTTTTTTGACGTCTTCAAATGCAGCAGTTTGCATACGTTTGCAGTCCGAGATTTTTCTTCATTTTTTGAAAGAAAAAAATGTTGACAGTGTTGAAAGTTGACAGTGTTGACGGTGAAATTTCGAATTCACTGGCAATGTCTTTTTTCTTTTTGCCGCTTTTGAGAGCTGCAAAAATTAAAAGTTTTTTTTTCTAATATGAACTGTTGTCATTTTTTTGTGTCTGCCATTTCTATAGGATGGTGACATTGAGTCAAATTCCAGTGGATGTTTTTTAGATGTTGACGAGCAACAAGCAAAAGTTATCACTGAAAACCACCAAAAACAAAAACAGCCAAAAAAACAGTACGAGGAAAGGTCGAAGAAAGAAAAAAAAATGACAGTGTTTCTATTTGGGGATCATTGTACACAACTGAGCTGTGACCACAGAACTATCTGCTCTGTGGATGATTCATTCAGGCATTTCAAGGTCTTTTGGGCACTTCATTGTAATGAAAGTATCTGCTGAATGTATTTCATAGTAACAAGATTTCTATAGACTCATATGGGGAAACTGTCGGGACCATAAAAATACTCCGTTATAATGAAAATTTCGTTGTAAAGATATTCATTGTAACGGAATTTCATCTGTATATATAGTAAGCTGTAAATGCACACTGTGCTGTCATCACGTTATTTAAACTTATAATTATTTAAATATATTTTATGTTAAATATTTTAATAAAAATACATATATTATTAATACATCAATCCAAATTTCAATCTATTTACTTATTAATAGTTTATTATAATAAATGTGTAAAGGGCCAGAAAAGGACATTTTAGCATTTTGGTCTTTTTTGGACTTGATGGCTTTATTCTCCAGTACAACAGTGATATCAGGAAAAACTGCAAAGAAGTGAAAAACACATCAGGAGTGCGGGAGAAACTAGCACTCTGACTGACCAATATGAGATACAGAAAAATAAAAGAATACTTTAATCATTTTTAACCTTAAAGTTGTACGACTGGCGGAGTTGTTAGATCTTTCCACGTTGCTCTGCAAGTCGTTCTGGAAGACGTATTTAGTTTCTTGAAACACTTCCTCAGTCTTTACAATTCTTTTTTGTTTTAACTTCAGGGAACTATAGGTCTTTTTATTTTTATTTAAAACAAACAAAAAAAATATCTAGTATACAGTAAGAGCGCTTTGGGCAAAAAAGGTGAAACCACCAGCTGGGAATCTTAGCATTGCATGTATTCTTTAATTTTAGCACTTTTTTTTAAAGGAAATTCAGATTGAAGAGTTCATGTTCAAGGTCGGTCAAATTTACTGTCATGACATAATACAATGAAACTCTTAAAGTGCATAAATCCTACAGACAGTAGTACAATTCCAACAACAGACAATGAACACAATTCAGACTGTGAACATTAAATAGTAAACCGCAGGAACAAAATTGTTCATACGCTTAGTGATACCAGTGCTAATCATCCTGTATTGTCTGTGGAATGGAGGATGGAAAAAGTTACAGTGCAGGATGGCTAAGATACTTGGCTGTCATTTGAGCTAATCCTGAGAGCAGAGTGGGTAGGAAATTTATATCTAGTAATACTGCTTTTGTAGAGTTGAATGAAGTGTGTTCTTGCTCATGCTGCTGGTCTTGCTCCTGGTCTTGGTCTTGGTCTTGGCTGGTCTTACTGCTTTTGTAGAGTTGATTGGAATGTGGTCTTGGTCTTGCTCTTGTTCTTGTTGTTGTTGTTGCTCTTGCTCTTGGTTTCGCTCTTGGTCTTGCACTTGGTCTTGTTCTTGCTCTTGGTCTTGTTCTTGTTGTTGCTCTTGCTCTTGGTTTTGCTCTTGGTCTTGCTCTTGGTCTTGTTTTTGTTCTTGCTCTTGCTCTTGCTCTTGGTCTTGTTCTTGTTGTTGGTCTTGGTCTTGCTCTTGCTCTTGCTCTTGGTCTTGCTGTTGGTCTTGTTCTTGCTCTTGGTCTTGCTGTTGGTCTTGTTCTTGCTCTTGGTCTTGTTCTTGTTGTTGCTCTTGCTCTTGTTGGTGGGTAAGCTCTTTTTGGAGGTTAAGCCATGATCCTGACTCACTGCAAGTTGGACATTTCAGATAAAGTGCATTTATATTACAAACCCCAGACATCTCCATTGAACTGATTATATGAATTTAAAACCAATTGGCTACACTTTAATGATATATGTGTGTTATATAATAGGGAATATAGCTTGTGCGTTCAGTTATTTTATGATTTACATCTGTAAGTAATTTAGACCACTTTTGCAGAGACCTGTTTTCACTTTGACATTAATTAGTCTTTGTCTGTTGATCAGCGATAATAAAGTCAAAATAAATCCACTGTGATTCAATGTTGTCTAACAAAAATGTGCAAATGAGGTTACATGTTTTTATGTATATACCGCATAGACAGAAAGACAGACAGACAGACAGAGCTTTAAGTGAAACTGCTGCATAACATTGTGAGCTCCTCACAATTACTAGCAGGGTCACTTTTCATCATGTTACTTTTCCTACTTCATAACAAAAAGCACAACTAGTCATTTTCATACATGTTTGTTAAAAGCACAAAGCATATTCATTGTTTTTTTCAATTTGTATTGAACTTAAGTAATAATACTGGATAGGGTAAATTAGCAGAGTAAATAGAACTAAGTTAAAACTATAGTATTGTATGTTCTTTGACCAGGATATCTAATTCATTGCTTTACAAAACAGGAATTGTTTCCTGTAGGAAGGCATGAATTCATTTTAATTCCTAAGTTAACTGAGAGTCCACCTTCAGTTTAGGGCACCCAAACTCTGATGCAGTCAATTGCTTAAGTAAAGTGATGAAGTCGTATCTCTGTCCTCCCATACACATTCAAATAACACTGAGCACTATTATATGTGGATCTGATAAAAAGATGATGGATCTAGTGAGCAAACATCGGGTAATCATTTCAGACAGTGGGAAACAATAAGTTAATATTAACAGAACTCTGGTCATCAATTCTCTAAATGAAGAACCGTTTTCTTATATCAGTTTTGATCCAGTTTAGAATGTGTATACACTTTAGATCCTAAGATAAGTAAGCATTCTACCAGGTAACAGCTTTTATGAAACTAATTAGACCACAAAGATTTTTGCACTATATGAATATTTTTTATTCATTATACAGGTGAAGTGTCATGTATTAGAATATGTTTGTCATACACAACTGTTGTCTTTCATGATATGAGGCTATATTTAATGACCCAGGACTGTGTATTGTTGTAGTTAAGGGCACACCTTAAAATAAGTGTAAATGAATTCATACTTCTTTTTCTAAGCAGAAATATAAACAAACACAAAGCTGTGTTTCACCAAAACATACGTATTACTTCATATTTACCTTCAAATTTATAGCAACTGTTAGGTTCAAAGCTTGATCCTTTCCATAACAGAGGAAGCTGTGAGTGTAAACATTGTAATCTTTTCCATAGAGTCGAAAATGCAGAGAATTCTCTTCTGATTCAATTTCTTCTTGCGGCACAAAGGTTATTTGAGTGGAGGCTCCACCCAGATCCAATGCCCCAAGTGTTACAGAGGCCTGTGTATCTTGAAATGGGCCAAAAAATCGGCTATTCTGGGTAAAAGAAATAGATGTTGTTAAATAACAGGGTAGTGAAAAGCTACAATGTTAAGGATCATTGGCATTTGTACATTAGGAAAACAATAGTTATATAAAAACAACTTCTTTTACAAAGTACCTTTGCATTGTGAGTACCATTTCAAGGCCCTAAAAAGATAAATCAAATTTATTTTGATATTTCCACAACTATCTGTCCACTGTCAGGTTTAGCGTCATCGTTCTTAGCCTCACACAGTGACACAATGTTAGGAACTGAGCTTTCATCCTTATACTTTTCAGTCCAGTGCTATAGCCATCCAGTTATATATAGCAGCCGTTTTTCTAATTCCTTATTTAATTTACACCTCCTGTTTTAATGCACTTCAGTGTAATATTTGCATTGCTGCCTCATAGCTTACAGAAGCCAGATTTCGACTGCTGATCCTGGTAAAGTCTTTGTAGAGTCTGCACACTCCTAGGTGCTCCAGTAACCCTGCGACTAATGTATAAGATGGCACTGACAGCCCTAAATGCGGCTGATATGAGGGAAAGTTTATACCTGCCTTCAGTTCAAGGCTCCAGGGAAAATATTTTGCTCTTTATTGCCTTGTTATGGAAATGGTTGAGTCCCAAAAACAAGAAGGCTTAAGAGTTTTAAGCAAGTATGACTGGAGTAATTGGAAGATGGCCCTTGAGCCTTCTGTTACTCTTAAAGGGCCAGGTCTTCAAGGAAAGCCACAATGGCCCCATATGTAATAGCCCTAGAAGTCAGGAGGTGTTGCCGTGTTTAGTATTCCTTCCTTGTGTCATAATCTCTTTATTTACAGGGCCAGGCATGAATGGCTACTGCTATTTTGCTTGCTTTTTAGCATTCTCAGGGTGCTGATACTGGAATGTTAAACTGTCCTATGCTGGGAATTTTTTCACACTTAGCAGTGTCAACAACTTGCGAACTGGACACCCTCCTCACATGATACAAAACAGACATGTGCCAAATGAACCCATCAATGAACTATCTTGTCTTGAAGCTATAGGCCTTTACGGTTTGATATTCTTTCTCAAACGTTCAACGGTCAAATGTACGTCAACACATTTCAGAACAGGATGAACACTGGCAGCTTCCAAAGTTGATGCACCAATGCACCATTTGGGCAATGTGAACTTTCCGTCATGAACACATCTGAATGTTTATTGTATCTGATAGCTGTCATTATATTAGGTGAAGTCATTTAGTATTTTTAAAAAAGAAAAACACAAGAGAAACATGAAACTAGCCAAAAAAAAAAAACATAGTATAATTAACAGAGGCACAAAAATAATAAAGAGGTCAGTTAACTCAATATACTATTTAAAATAGGTGAATATTAAATTATGCAATTAGAACGATTTACAATTGATTCATCATTTCAGGGAACTAATATGCCATAACTTGTCCCAGCCTCAAGAAGTATAAAGAATAAAGTCATGCTGGATGAGCCACCATTATACCACAGGGGAGATCAGACAAACACAATTACATTTTGTCAGTTTCTACATGTCACTATGTGACACAGCATGTCTGTCGGAGAAAATCAGACTCCCTGGGGGGGACCTGCCTGAACACAAAGAGGACTTGCAGACTCCATGTATAGAGCAGATCAGCTTATAATTGACCTAAATCCCAAACACTATGAAATGATAATGCCTGCAATTGTGCTAAAATGCGGCCCACAAGCACATATAACTGCAGCAATTGAAGCTTTCCCCTGGAAAACCTCTCAAAGGCAGCACTGGCTACTGTCATTAAGTTCAAACAGTGCAAATTGTGCAAAAAAATCTACAGAGCATAACAGAAATGTGGTTTCCGCAAGGCATATTGTCAGAGAGCTCCTACTTCTTTTCAGAGCAACAAGGTGGCAGAGCTGATGACATCATTTTAATCCAGCGCTCTGAAGCTTGTTTATGTCGGAATTCTACATCCACCCACATTATAGAGACTTACTAATGGATGATGCTAAATTATTTGGTTTGTGGGTATGTTTGTTCCCCGTGACCTTGTGTTCGGATTCAGCGGGTTGGAAAATGGATGGATGGATGGATTGTATGTTTGTGTGTGGACTTTGATGGATTAGTGTGGCATTAAAAGTTTTTGCTGCCTTGTCTCCACTCCCTCCGGCCACCACCACACAACTGTAACCAGAAACAGGCAAGCGGGGAACGCAAATGGAGCGTTGTAGACTTGTACAATTTTAGCTTTCCCTAGTTTTGTGGTATTTACAGTAATGATGCAGAGAGTGATGGATCTCTAGGGCAAAATGTAGATTCAATGAAATTGAAAGGCTTTAGACAATCGAGAACTCTTAAATACATATAAATAATGTGGTGATGAGGTGTACACCCACACAAGTAGTTACTGTAAACCAGTATTGACTACTAATGGTGATGTATGCATTGGCACTGGCCTTTATGGAACCTTTGCTATGTGACCCTTTGGCAAGAATTATCACCGACATTTCCTTTTTCACCTTCTCCTATAGGTTGTGGCAGGCAGCTGGGGCCCTTGCCCAGCCGGGATGCCTCCATGCTGGGAGTACTGGGGGAGCAAGTGTGGCCAGAGCATTACCTCCCCCGGAACATTAGATGGCAGCCCTCGGACTCCTGCAGGGCTTCATGGGAGTTGGAGTTTGGTACAGCCCTGTGGGGATCCGCGGGCGCCACCTGGCGATGCTGCAATTACCGCTGAGCCATGGAGAGCAGTTCTTCCACCATATCCGGAATTTTATCATCAGACACCAGGAGCACTTCTGGGTGCCCTATATAAGGGGCCAGCAGTCCCTACTCCAGGAGCCGGAGTCGGGTGGTAGAGGACAGAGCTTGCGAGAAGAGGAGTGGAGGTGGCAAAAGGAAAGAAAGAGAAAGAAAAGGACTGTGAGTTTGGGCTGTTTGGTGTACTGTGCTGTGTGCAGGAAGAACTGTCAAAATAAACGTGTGTGTTTTGGGACATTCTGAGTCTGTCTCTGTCTGTGTTCCGGGTGTCTTCTACAAGGTGAACTTACAGACGATAGCTGTGAATCATGCACCTTTCTTCTTTAACCTTCAATACTGGAAGAAATCTCAGTAAGAGTAAAGGAAACTATTCTTTTAGTATAAACTTTCTAATGAATGAGTATAGAGCATCTATTGTTAGGTCATCTTAGTTTCTCAGTTTGCTTGCCAAGTTTTTAAAAGAATGTGCTTCTTACTGTGGCTACTAGAGGGCATCATTTCTACATTCTTCTGCTCATTTATTGAGCCTAATTTACTCACTTGATTAAACCATAAGCAGGGAGCCCCTAAAGTGGAGCCCAAATTCATTCACATGCCTAAACTCACCTTTACGTAACTTTTGGAACTTGTGGCTTTTTTTCTATGCACCACTATACTTTTTTGCTGCTATAATTTTACAGGTTTTGTAGTAAACTTATGCACATGTTCATTTTCAAATACGTTTGGTGTCACAGAGGTGTCTCACAACTGAAGGCACCGTGGCTGATGTTATCTGACTTGCTGCCAACCATAAGCGTTACCTACGTCCGAGGTTCGATTCCCGTAAGGGAGTGAAGTGAGTGGGTGGTTACCTACCAGGTAACGCTTATGGTTGGCCAGCAACTCAGGTAACATCAGCCACGGTGCCTTCAGTTGTGAGAAGCAGATCATAGAGTGGTTGAAAATAGTTTACTGTCAAATAATGCAAAGAGTACGCAACACGTGTTTCCCCCTTATTCTTGGCTCATCAGGCGTACACACGTCAGCGCTAGAGGCGAAGCCCCTAAAATTGCGCCACGGCGTGTGGTTCGTTTATTTGACAGCATGTAGATCGGGGTAATTACATTCACGGCATTCGTAGTCTGATTCACAATCTGATTGTATGGGTGGTTACCTACAAGGTAATGCTTATGGTTAGCCAGCAAGTCAGCTCGAAGTGATCACTCGAGTGAAGGCAATTTTCAATGAAATGAAAAAAGCTCTCCAAGACAAAACCTCAATGAAGAAGAAACAGTTTGCACTATCTAAAAAGGAGAAACCCTCATTTATAAAGGTTTGCTGCAGATGACTTAACTGAAGATAAATGAATAGTTCCTATGTGTATAATACATATTTATCTATTTGACTTATGCCTTTATTCCAGCAACTTGCAACATCTGAGGTACAATTTGTTACATTACTTTTGTTTTTTGCAGCACAGGCAGGTGAAGTGACTTCCTCAGGGTCACACAGTGGTGTCAGTACCAGGATTTGAACTAACAAGCTCGGTTTTGCTGAAATATTACTGAAGAAAGAAAAAAAACGAAAACGGGGCTATGCATACAAATGTCCATCCATCCATTATCCAACCCGCTATATCCTAAATACAGGAGCTAATCCCTGCCAACACAGGGCACAAGGCAGGAAACAAACCCCGGGCAAGGTGCCAGCCCACCACAGGGCGCACACACCCACACACACCCACACACCAGGGACAATTTAGAATTGCCAATGCACCTAACCTGCATGTCTTTGGACTGTAGGAGGAAACCGGAGTACCTGAAGGAAACCCAGACAGACACGGGGAGAACATTCAAACTCCACGCAGGGAAGCGAACCCGGGTCTCCTAACTGGCACCTTTCACTGCGCCACCATGCCGCCCACATACAAACTTAAAAGGTTTAAATAAAACA
This sequence comes from Erpetoichthys calabaricus, assembly GCF_900747795.2. Lineage (NCBI taxonomy): Eukaryota > Metazoa > Chordata > Cladistia > Polypteriformes > Polypteridae > Erpetoichthys > Erpetoichthys calabaricus. The sequence continues at coordinate 295,333,599 of NC_041395.2, forward strand.
GAAATATATACCTTTATTTTTACTTCCTTAACTTGTGGAGGGTGTATCCTGTAGCAAAGCCCTAACTTTTTTCATGAAAGCCCTTTTCAGTTAATAAGCCTTAAAAACAGGTGTAAAGCTAAACTTGCAGCACCGCTATTCAATTACACTTGCCTAACGCCTCTCCTAAGGGGACATACTGTGGGATCTAGGCATCAGTCAAAACACCAATCACAGGCCTGATTAGAAAGCGGGAAGCTGTGATTTGTTGTCTCCCTCCCATGTAACAATCACAGCCCGTGTTACAATGCACTATGTATGTATGTATATATGTATATATGAAGAGGATGGATGGATGGATGGATGGATGGATGGATGGATGGATGAATGTATATGTGTGTGTTTATGTATATGTGTATATGTATGTGTATTGTGACAGATTAAGGTCTCCGTGACCCCTTGAACTCTCAGACGTCAGACACCAGGTAAAAATCCAAATAATGATTTATTAATAATAATAATTGTGCACAAAGCACCCTCCTCTCCACAATACTCAATAATAATAATAATAACAACAATAAACAATAATCCTCCACACTCCCAGACGCGTTACCACCCTTCCACCCAGCTCAGCTCGCCATCTGGGATTTCCCATAGTCCTTTTATAGTCCTGATCCGGAAGTGTTTCGCCCTCTCTGTCCACGTGACTAGGAACACTTCCGGGTCATATAAAAACTCTTCTTTACCCCGGAGGCACGTCGTTTCTTCCTGTCATGTGATCATGACGCACCTCCGGGTTATAGGGCACATAAGAGTCCGACAACCTCCCTACAGCGACTCCTGGAGGCCCCCATGGTATCCAGCAGGGCTGTGCATATAAACTACAGAGTCCATGATGCCCTGCTGGAATTCAGGGCACGTTCATGCTGTCGGGAGAGCTCCTCCTGGCGGCCTGGGGGTGAGGGCCGGAGTAGAAAGCCGGCAATCCTTCACAGTATATATATATGTTGATATGTGTATATATATATATATATATATATATATATATATATATGTATATGTAGATATGTGTATATATGTATATATGTATATGTATATATATATATATATATGTTTACATAACCTCTTTAACACACTACTTCTCCGCTGCAAAGCGCGGGTATTTTGATATATATATATATATATATATATATATATATATATATATATATATATATATATATATATATATATATATATATATATATATATATATATATATGTGAATGTATGTATGTCTATATTTATATATATATATATATATATATATATATATATATATATATACTGCGGTGGGTTGGCACCCTGCCCGGGATTGGTTCCTGCCTTGTGCCCTGTGTTGGCTGGGATTGGCTCCAGCAGACCCCCGTGACCCTGTGTTTGGATTCAGCGGGTTGGAAAATGGATGGATGGATGGATATATATATATATATATATGTGAATGTATGTATGTCTATATTTATATATATATATATATATTTGCATATGTATATATATGTAGATATGTATATATTTATATGTATATATATATATGTACATATGTATATATATATGTAGATGTGTAAATTTGTATATGTATATATATATGTATATGTGGATGTGTATATGTATGTATATATATGTATATGTAGATATGTGTATATGTAGATATGTATATATATGTATATGTAGATATATGTTTACATAACCTCTTTAACACACTACTTCTCCGCTGCGAAGCGTGGGTATTTTGCTAGTCTATACTAATAAAAGGCAAAGCCCTCACTGACTCACTCATCACTAATTCTCCAACTTCCCGTGTAGGTAGAAGGCTGAAATTTGGCAGGCTCATTCCTTACAGCTTACTTACAAAAGTTAAGTAGGTTTCATTTTGAAATTCTACACGTAACAGTCATAATGGTCGACAACATCCGCCATGTTAAACTTTCTTATTTATGGCCCAATCTTCACGAAATTTGGTAGGCGGCTTCCTTGCACTAACCGAAACCGATGTACGTACTTATTACGGAAGCTGTGAGAAAACAGTAAAAAGGAGGCGTGTCAGACGTCATCGTACATTTTCTGATGCAGCTAGTCGGAAACAACTTCGTGACGCTGCCGCCAAATACTCGCATAAAAATCCACAAGTTCATAGACACGCTGTTGCTAAATACTCGCAGGCAAATCCATAAGTTAATAGAGCTTCTGTTTGTAGGTACAATCCCAATAGTGAAAAGCAGCTCATACGAAAACAACAAAACAGTACACATTGGATCCAAGGATGTTGACTGTGAGTATTGTCAAGCTCATAGGTGGAAATGCGAGTCTCCTGGTTTGTGCTGTAATGGTGGTAAAGTCTCTCTCACTCCTTTACATAAGCTTCCTGACCTTCTTGAGGGCCTGTTAAATGGCAAACATCCTCAAAGTGAGCATTTCTTGTACAACAGTCGAATGTATAACAGCGCATTTCAAATGACGTCATTTGGTGCTAACCAAATCGTTGAGGGAAATTTTCTGCCTTCATTTAAAGTCCAGGGACAAGCGTATCACTTGATTGGCAGTCTTTTACCTATGCCGAATGAGGAACACAAATTTTTGCAACTTTATTTCGTCCGGGACGATGAAAAGGAAGCACAAATGCAGTGCGCTAATAGGCCTTTCGTCGCTCCGGTCTCTTCATTCCCTTCCTTGCTTCGCCACGGTATTCACATCTCAACGCTGATAACTGAAGTCTTTTTATTTAATCCACGGCTTCTCCGCTGTTTTATTGTTCGTTTATTACGATTATAGTTATTGTGTAGGTATTTTGGACTTATTTTACATTATTCAGGTACGCATTTCCTTTATCGTTCCAACTGTACCCCCATTAACATGTCTATCATGGTGATCACCATCGATCAAACAACTGTCACTTACCGAGTGGTTTCCATCCCCGGAGATGGCGCCTTCCTTTTCCATTCTCTGTGTTACATATTGCACGGCCATATCAGGCTCACTCTTGTTATCCGGAGGAACATTGTGTCTTATGTATTGAATGACTGGGACAGGTTCAAGGTGTGGACTGATGATGGTACAGGAGATAATTATACTACACAGGAACACTATAAGAGTGAAGTGCTTAAGCCCTTCACCTATGGTTCTGCATGTGAGTTGATGGCTGCCGCTGAATTGTTCAGTTGTCGCTTTCAAGTGTACCGAAATGGCCAAATATTTTACACCTTTGGACAACCACCAATGCATCTTAAACATCTTAGATTCACAGGTGACAATTTGAGTAGTGGACACTTTGATGTTTATGAATGTTTAAACTCTCAAAAGCTGGATGCAAAGTTATCGATGAAACCCATTTCAATTTTAACGCCTCCAATTTCCAGTAAGGCTCTGCTTCGCAATGACAATTAAGTCTCAGGGACAGACCCTACAAAAGGTTGGCATTGATTTGAGGCAAGATTGCTTTTCACATGGCCAACTGTACGTTGCATGCTCAAGAGTGAGCTCAGCGCACAGCTTGGTCATAATACAACCGGAGGGCCGAACTGACAATGTGGTATACAAAGAGATCCTTAACAAATAATTATTGGTATATTTTCCCTCAGTTTAAAAAGGTTTACTTTTCTTCTTAATGAAAATATTAAGGCAGTACTTCGCTACTGCGAAGCGTGGGTATTTTGCTAGTCTTTCAAATAAAACAAAAAAAACATTTCTTCCCCTTTTCTCTCTTGCTATTTGAGGACCACAAGCATTGTCTTTGAAGAGGATGATGGCTCACTTTTATTGTAAATTTACACTAAACCTAAACTTTTTGAGACAACCAAATGAAATAGACTTATTTTATTTTTTGTTGTTTATGCAATCAAATTTTCTCATTAAAATTTTGGTGTATTTTGCAACTTAAAAAAAATACCTTTTGGAAGTTGCCTTGTAGATAATTGACAGTAATCCAGCCATAGGCGCCTTCTTCCTGCCCCGTGATAATCCGTGCTCCTTCATATTTGAACGGGTAGGAACGGAGTGTGTTAGCTACAGAGGTGAGGACATTTTCTGAAGCCATATCATCTTGTTCCCTGAAGCACAATGCAACAGAAAGTTATATCAAAGTTGTAATCATCCCAGCACCTCTTCATTAACCCACAATATTCCAGCAGTTATTTGCCAAAACACAACTGATTTTACACAACTGAAATGATTTATTTTAATTTACATTATGGTAAAGTACCACTTAAAAGAATCCACATACATAATAATTCTTTACACTTTTCTCACTACTCAAAAGATGGTCAGCTTTCACTTAAGGGTACCCTGACGTTAACTACAGTATTGATTGCTGATGTCCATTTTCACACATGGTGTCTTCACAATCTAGGAGCCCACAGTGACTCAGACTTGCTCATCTTATAATTCACCTAAGGCTTTAGAAAGAAGAGCACAACCACTTGAGCTCAGGCTAGCGTTATGTGGCAACAAAGACAGTTAAGGTCATCTTTAATTAAGCTACCTTTGCACATTTGAGAAAAATGTACTTTAAGAATGAATAAATAACATTGACATTACATAATAAAAGTCGTGCCGTGATTATTACCTCCAGGCATTTGAATTCTGGCCCAGCTACTGTCTGTGTGGAGCATGCACTCTATCCTCTATTCTACCTGAATTTTTTCTCTGCACACTTGACAAATACATAATTGTTACATTAATCTGAGACTCTAAATTAATTCTGCATGCATGAGTGTGCCCTGCAATGAAGTGGCCTCCTACCCGGTGTGGGTTTTTTCGGGTCTACCCAAGATGGTGCCAATCAGGGCAGCTGCTGTTATCTGGTCGCTGCTTATGTGTCTGTTAACTTTGCCTTTTGTAACAAAATGAGGACTACTTACACTCAAGATCAGCTCCTATAAATTGGGGTCGGACTTTATCTATCCTCAACCGATTAAGAACGTTTCCATATGGATTTACTATTTATGAACTGCAAACTTGGACTCCAGGCCAAGTAACTCACACCTGAAGTGGAGAAGGGAGAAGTGCACAGGGTCTCTTCAGGAGCTGCGCTTTTCGGTCGCCTCTTCCTGGTCTAGTTTTATCTAACATCAGATAACTGAGGGTCAAAATAGACAAACTTAATCTTCTTCTTACAACAAGTAAGGATTATTTTCTCTCTTCAGCATATTGTTTTTGTGGAGACATGGCTTAAAGACATTAGTTCCTGCCTCCGCAATAGAACTGTCGGTGTTTCTGCTTTGCAGAGTAGAGTGAGATGCTGATCGTTGTAACAAATCAAAAGGTGGTGGAGTCTGTTTCTATATTAATGAAAATTGGTGCAGTGATGTTTCCATACTATTGAAGTACTGCTCCGACAATCTGGAACTATTCACTATTAACTAGAGAATTTTCTTCAATAATTCTCATTGGAGTTTACATTCCACCTGAGGCAAATGTGAATGAAGCGCAGCAGCAATTGGCAGATTACATCACTAGTCTGAAGAACAGTCATGCAAACTACTTGATTATAGTGATGTGCAACTTTAATAATGCAAACATTACCATCAAGTTTCCAAGATACAAACAGCTTGTTAAATTCCCTACTAGGGACTAAAAGACTTTGGGTCCCTGCTACTACGCTGTAAGAGCTTTACCTCACACACGGCTGGGTAATTCTGATCATGTTATGCTACAGTAGCTACCCACGTTTTAACAAAGGCTAAAGTTAGCTAAACCACTAAGAACATCTATATGTTCTTGAACTGATGAGTCCGTTGAATCATTACAAGATTGTTTGGACTGGACTGATTGGGATGTTTTTAGAAATGCTTGTGATAACATTCATGAGCTGACTGACACTGTAACATCTTATATCAGTTTCCGTGAACAGGTTTGCATTCACAGCAAAACTATCGTGATTTACAATAATGGAAAGTCGTGGTTCATCAAAGGATTCTATATCCAGTAAAAGAAAAAGCCCATTAAACTGGTGATAAGGACGCTTACAAACAGGCCAGGAATAGGCTGAACAATGCAATCAGATATTCTAAATGGAAACACAAAAATAAATTGGAGTTTCAGTGTTCGGCCAACAACAGCTTCTCTGTATACAGAAGCTTTCAATCTGTTATTAATTACAAACAGACATCATTATGTTCACTGATGACACCATTATTATTGGACTATGGGTTTCAGATTCATCCCTTCCTGACAAACTTAACAAGTTTTATGGCAGATTTGAACAACAAGGTGCCCAGTACTTTCATCCCCTCTGCTCCTTCAGCTCTGAAGTGCGTTTGACACCAGCCATTTCTTCACAGAAATCTCTCCCCTCTTTTTTCTTTTCTATCAATGAATGTGATGACTGGAAGCTGTCTGCATCACAGAACTGCAAAAAGTCAGCTGGTCCTGACTCTGTCTCACCATCAACCTTCAAACACTGTGCCAGGGAGCTCGCTCCTCTCTTCACGGACATCTTTAACCAGACTCTTACACAGTGCACTGTACCAGATTGCTTTAAATTTTCTGTTCACTTGTTCAGGGTAAATTTCACACAGACATTAGGAAGTTTTTCTTTACACAGAGAACCATAGACACATGGAATAAGCTAACAAATAGTGTGGTAGACAGTAGGACTTTAAGGATTTTCAAAACTTGACTAGATGTTTTTTAGAAGAATTAAATGGATAAGACTCGTCTCATTTACATTGTTATAATGTTCTTTTATGTACAGGCAATTAGGTAGAGCTTGTAGTTTTAATGTTTAATAGAGCCTCTTTAACACTGTATTAAATGCTGCAAAGCCCAAAATATTTTATGATATTCTTTTAAAAAATAACCCACCGCACACTACAGGAATCCAACACATAATGTATAGTACTTTCATTTTTTATACATTTGTAAAGGAGACTTCCAATTTACAGTCGCCTGGTTGCTATCTCAATGAGCTACATATTCTGTGAATCCACACTCCAGCTCCAGTCACCACCTCTGGACTCATGAAAGAGTGGACCGGGCAGCCTCCCTGAACTTCCAGTCATGTACAGTAGGTATCTGACAAAGCAACATGGTATGCCTTTTAGTTATTTAACTTTCCAGGAATCTTTAAAATTCGCCTGCAGCTACTATATAAATTAAAATAAAAATGAATAATTTTGTCAAGCAGTCTGCAGTAATGGTTTAAAAACAGCTCTTTTGAAGTACGTTTTTTTTAATTAATTGGATGTCCCCAGCCTGCTTGCATTGCCAAAGGGCACCGTTTCCCCTGGAAGATGGCACATCAGTTCCCATTCTGTTGCTTTTTTCAGGATTGTTAATTCATTCTGTTCTAACCTGTAGAACACCATGAAAGAAAATAGTTTAATTTCAGGTAAACTGCTCCTGGCCAATTTCTGTGAGACAATTTATATCAGTCACTTTGTGACGACAAAGTATGCAGTAAAAAAGCTTCAGTGTTGTATAAAACATTGAAAGTCTTGCTTTATGCCATTCAAAACAGGCAGAATATTGTACAGAACACCACGTCAGTTTTGCTTGGACAGGTAATACTCTTGAAAGGTGGGTTGCTACATGTACCATGTGTCTCCTGCATGAGAAAATATCTGAGAAGGCTTTATAGTCAGGGAAACACAGAAGCCAGATTCCATCAATTAAATGAACAAAACGGTGAAATATATTCTTAAAAAACACACACATTTTTGCAGCTGCTCAGTTCCTTCCAGCAAATTATTGAAACTTACGAGGACCAAGTAATTATTCAAGCCCTGTCTGCTGATCCTCAAAGCAAGCTTAAAGATTAGAGAAGTATAAATAATAAATGCTACCTAAGTAGTCTCATTCCAGCTGTCGCTCCGAGATACACTGGAGTTTCTGAATGCCGAACATCTGGGATGCTGGTCTTTGCGAGGTCCATGCACTCACTTAGAGATTTTCCTGCATTGTCTGTTTTGGCTGAATAACTAGAAATTCCAGGACCTGGAAATTTAGATATGAAATGCAGAGTAGACAGCATTAATAACAGAATACAATTAAAAAATACTTTTTTTTCTTTTGACACTGGTTAGTGCTTATGTGCCCATTGCTACCAAGGTATACGCCAGTCAAGAAGAACACAGATAGATATGTAGATGATAAAGATGCTTTATAGATAGATAGATAGATAGATAGATAGATAGATAGATAGATAGATAGATAGATAGATAGATAGATAGATAGATAGATAGATAGATAGATAGATAGATAGATAGATAGATAGAGTATCTCACATTTTTGTAAATATTTTATTATATCTTTTCATGGGACAACACTGAAGATATGACACTTTGACACAATGTAAAGTCGTCAGTGTACAGTTTGTATAACAGTGTAAATTTGCTGTCCCCTCAAAATAACTCAATACCCACCCATTAATGTCTAAACTACTGGCAACAAAAGTGAGTACACCCCTAAGTTAAAAATGTCCAAATTGTGCCCAAAGTGTCAATATTTTGTGTGGCCACCATTATTTTCCAGCACTGCCTTAACTCTCTTGGGCATGGAGTTCATTAGAGCTTCACAGGTTGCCACTGGAATCCTCTTCCACTCCTCCATGACGTTTGAGGATGCCCCACAGATGCTCAATAGGGTTTAGGTCTGGAGACATGCTTGGCCAGTCCAGCACCTTTACCCTCAGTTTCTTTAGCAAGGCAGTGGTCGTCTTGGAGGCAGGTTTGGGGTCGTTATCATGTTGGAATACTGCCCTGTGGCCCAGTTTCCGAAGGGAGGGGATCGTGCTCTGCTTCAATATGTCACAGTACATGCTGGCATTCATGGTTCATTCACTGAACTGTAGCTCCCCAGTGCCGGCACCACTCATACAGCCCCAAACCATGACACTCCCACCACCATGCTTAACTGTAGGCAAGACACACTTGTCTTTGTACTCCTCACCTGGTTGCCGCCACACACGCTTGGCACCATCTGAACCAAATAAGTTTATCTTGGTCTCATCAGATCACAGGGCATGGTTCCAGTAATCCATGTCCTTAGTCTGCTTGTCTTCAGCAAACTTTCTTGTGCATCATCTTTACAATTTGATGCAGTGTGCGGCGTATGGTCTGAGCACTGACAGGCTGACACCCCCACCCCTCCAACCTCTGCAGCAATGCTGGCAGCACTCATACGTCTATTTTCAAAAGACAACCTCTGGATACGACGCTGAGCACATGCACTCAACTTCTTTGGTCGACCATGGCGAGGCCTGTTCTGAGTAGAACCTGTCCTGTTAAACCGCTGTATGGTCTTAGCAACTGTGCTGCAGCTCAGTTTCAGGGTGTTGGCAATCTTCTTATAGCCTAGGCCATCTTTATGTAGAGCAACAATTCTTTCTCTCAGATCCTCAGAGAGTTCTTTGCCATGAGGTGCCATATTGAACTTCCAGTGACCAGTATGAGTGTGTGAGAGCGATAACACCAAATTTAACACACCTGCTCCCCATTCACACCTGAGACCTTGTAACACTAACGAGTCACATGCCACCAGGGAGGGAAAATGGCTAATTGGGCACAATTTGGACATTTTTCACTTTTGTTGTCAGCGGTTTAGACAATTGAATTTACACTGTTATACAAGCTGTACACTGACTACTTACATTGTACCAAAGTGTCATATCTTCAGTGTTGTCCCATGAAAAGATATAATAAAATATTTACAAAAATGTGAGGGGTGTACTCACTTTTGTGAGATACTGTAGATAGATAGATCTGGGTAACATGGGTAAACTGAATGTAGAGGGCACCTCAGTACAGAATCACACCTGGGTCTAAGCTCTGTGAGCCTGAAATTTCGACTTCTTGTTCCACTGATCAGTAAATACAGTCTCCATACAGTACACTAGATTTAAACTTTAAACTCCACATGTTCTGAAATTATGAACTTTGCAAAACAATGTTACATACTACTACTGCATGTTTGAAAGAATAAAAAAAAAAATCAGCTTAACTGTAAAAATAGCTTCTGCATTGCAATTACTGAACACATCTTTTTTCAGTGCCAGTAGGTAAACTGAGCATGAATTAAACTCCAAAAATGAATGATGTATACACCTTTAGGCGATCATTCTACATGGAGTGCTTTTTGCCTAAGGCTAAAGAACACACTGTGCTTGAAAGTTTCTCGTTATTGCCTGTGATGATGAAAGATGTTTTTGAGGTTTACAGTCTTGCAGAGGCACAGCCTGAAAATGTTAAATCTCCACAGCCAAGAGACATTCTTCTCTTCAAGGAAAGGGAAACAAACATTTTTGCATTTAAGTAGTCTTAACTTATATTCTGTCTAGATTAAATTAAATTAATTCCCAATATTGGACTCATTTTGGAATGAGGAACTACAGTACATAAGAAAGGGCAGGGCAGGCTCTTCTTCCTTAGGAGATTGTGTTCCTTTAATGTGGGAAGTGACATACTTCACATCTTCTATAACACAGTGATGGGCAGTGTGACTTTCGATGCTGTGGTGTGTTGGGCTGGTAACATCACTTCAAAAGAGGCCCGACTGAATCAACAAGCTAATTAAAAGGACAGGCACACTTATGGGATTCATTCCGGACACCCTGGAGGCCGTAGTGAAGGAGAGGATTAAAACAAAACTGAGTGCCATTATGAAGAATGCTGCACATCTGCTCTCTAAAACACCAACACTGGGGACTTTCAGTCAACAAATTAATTAGCAGAAGTGTGTCAAGAAACTTCATGTGGGCTCCTTTATACCAACAGCAATACATCTGTATAATGCCCCTCTAGGACTGTGATAGCCAAGTCTGAACTTTCTCTGTCTTTTTAATTTTCTTGCTTTATAGTCATTCTGGTGTGTAATCAGAAGTATAGTATAGTATAGTATAGTATAGTATAGTATAGTATAGTATAGTATAGTATAGTATAGCATAGCATAGCATAGCACAGCACAGCACAGCACAGCACAGCACAGCATCTATCTATCTATCTATCTATCTATCTATCTATCTATCTATCTATCTATCTATCTATCTATCTATCTATCTATCTATCTATCTATCTATCTATCTATCTATCTATCTATCTATCTATCTATCTATCTATCTATCTATCTATCTATCTATCTATCTCAAAACATCATGTTGCTCCATGTTGCTGTGTATTGTTATACATTGGAGTAGCTCGCAAGTCAATGTAAGTGTAATGTTTACACATTTCCCAAAATATTTGCTGGTTAGGTTAATTTAAGTGAGGAAATGTGGCTGTATGCATGAGTACACCGTCTTTTGAATTGGGGCCTGATCTAGGGTTAGATCCTATCTCGTACCCAATTTCAACAAGAAAAAATGGCATTATATGTAACAGAAATATGTCAATACCAAAATGTAAACATAAATACAGTAGGAAAAGTATGTGCAATGTCCACTGCTGTACTGATTTAGATTTTTGAAGCTGTCGCAAACACCTAGCCTAACATTGCAGTCGAGACAGTAGATGCTTGTTTCTTTGCACACTTTTCTTAGAATATTTTCTGTTGCTTGCAGACGAGAGGGTAGAATATCAGTGCCTGATCCACACAAGAGATATCACCCATTGTGTCATTGTAGGCTACCACAGTGCAAGGCTTAATGACGTCCACATTTCCCCCGTCACAGACATTGACAGCTGCTGCATTGTGAACAGAGCTTGGTGGGTTAGCTTTTTTTTGTCCTTCCACTTGATCACAGCCATTTTGATCTTTTGCAAAGCTCCTTCTTGTACCATGGTGAATGTTTACAAGACTGAATTCACCAGGCTTATCAACAGCAGCTTGGTCATACAGTGCCATACTTATCAGTTTGACCATCTGTGTCAAAGTCTATTGCTTGATTCAACTAATAGTTCTGTTTCAGTTTGTTCTAAAGCTGGCTTTACAGCTTTTCATTTACACGCTAATGTATGTTTTCGTTAAGGCTTTTCCCCAACTCATGAATATAGGTGAGTTAACATAGAGTGGCTGAACACACAGACAAATGCATGATTATTTTGCTGTATGAGGTTATTTTTTCCACAAGATGGCAGAAGATACTGTCCAGAGCTTTATTTGGGCTTAACACTCTGCATCTCTTCAAAACAACTTAACCACAGAAGTTACCCATTTTATATAGAATTCAGAGCCTGAGATACCACTCAGGGTTAATGCCAAGGATGTGAAACTTGGTGGGGGGGTTTGTAATGGTGTAGGCAAACATCTCATGATGAGAGTCACTACATCCTATGATTGCTCTGCATGGTGTTATAATGTGTGGAGGATTGCCGGCTTCCCAGTCCGGCCCTCACCCCCAGGAGCCTTCCGGACAGCATATTCGTGCCCCGAGTTCCAGCAGGGCCTCATGGACTTTGTAGTGTCGTTACACAGCCTTGCTGGATACCTTGGGGGCCGCCAGGAGTCGCTGTAGGGGGGCTAGTGGGCCCTTACGTGCCCTATAACCCGGGAGTGGAGGAAACGACGTGCTCCCGGGATGAAGAAGAGGACTGTTTGCCCTGACCCGGAAGGAAACGGACTTGTGGGTTATGCCAGGAACCATTTCCGGGTCAGGGGATATAAAAGGACTATGGGAAGCCCAGTACACTGAGCTGAGCTGGGAGGTAGGGTGGCAAAGTGTCTGGGCGAGGAGGATTGTTTATTGTGAGAGTTTATTGTGTATATGAGTGTAGAGTGGAGGGTGCTTTGTGCACAGTATAATAGAGAAAATAAAGAAATATTATACTTTCACCTGGTCATCGGAGTGGTACCTGAGGGTTCAAGAGGTGGACAAAGGGCTTATTGCTACAAATGGTTTACAGAACCAGGTGTAAATACTCTTCTCTTAGGGGGATGCCCCATTACAATATGGTAATGCCCCCATACAAACTGCCAACACTAAGAATAGTTTCATGAACACAAGGATGAACACCATCAATAGCCTCACCAGTGACCAGATCCAATCATCACGGAATGTTTCACAACACAGTGCATGAAGTTGTTTTCCACCTCCTTCATACCTCAAAAAACTGCAGGGTTTTCTTCTTAAAGAATGGCGTATCATACTACACACAGCTCAGTGGTGGTATGACAGCATTCTGGAAAGAATTGAAGGCATTGTGATTGCAAAGAGGGGTCCTACTCCTTATTAGGTTCTTGATATCAACATATCATAGTAACATAGTAACATAGTAAATAATAGTAACATAGTAAATTTGTCATTAGATGCGGGGGTCTTCCTAGACTGTCTTAAGACTGCTGTAGTTAAACCCCTACTTAAGAAAAATAATCTCGACCCCTCTGCTTTTGAAAATTTTAGACCCATCTCTAACCTGCCTTTCTTAAGTAAAATTCTTGAGATGGCAATCATTATGCAGTTAAATGAGCACCTGAATAAACATGCTATTCTTGATAAATTTCAGTCAGGTTTTAGAACAAATCACAGCACAGAAACTGGTTAAAGTAGTAAAAGATTTGCGGGTTAATGAAGACAGAGGTCATTTATCTGTTCTCATCCTCTTAGATCTGAGTGCCATATTTGACACCATTGATCATAATATTCTTAGAAATCGCCTTAGTCAATGGGTGGGCCTCTCTGGCATCATCTTAAATTGGTTTGAATCCTATCTGGCAGGAAGAAAATTCTTTGTTAGTTATGGTAATTACAACTCAAAGACACAGGATAATCTATATGGTGTTCCACAAGGCTCTATCCTGGGTCCGCAGCTCTTCTCAATCTACATGCTTCTGTTAGGTCAGATTATCTCAGGGCACAATGTGAGCTACCACAGCTATGCTGATGACACACAGCTTTATCAATTGCACCTGATGACCCCGATTCTCTTGATTCACTAACACCATGTCTAACTTGTATCTCAGAATGGATGAATAGTAGTTTTCTCAAGTTAAATAAAGAGAAAACTGAAATCTTAGTGATTGGCAATAATGGATACAATGAGGCTACTAGAAATAAACTTGATGCATTAGGATTAAAAGTCAAAACGGAGGTAAAGAGCTTAGGGGTAACTGTTGACTGTAATCTAAATTTTAAATTGCATATTAATCAGATCACTAGGACAGCATTTTTTCACTTAAGAAACATAGCAAAAGTTAGACCTCTTATATCATTGAAAGATGCTGAGAAATTAGTTCACGCGTTTGTTTTCAGTCGACTAGATTACTGTAACGCACTCCTCTCAGGACTACCCAAAAAAGACATAAATCGTTTGCAACTAGTGTAGAATGCAGCTGCTAGAATCCTAACCAGGAAAAGAAAATCCAAGCACATCTCTCCAGTTTTGATGTCACTACACTGGTTACCTGTGTCATTCAGGATTAACTTTAAAATTCTGCTTATGGTTTATAAAGCCTTAAATAATCTCGCCCCATCTTATATATCGGAATGTCTGACGTCTTATATTCCAAATCGTAATCTCAGATCCTCAACTGAGTGTCTCCTTAGAATTCCAAGAGCAAAACTTAAAAGAAGTGGTGAGGCGGCCTTTTGCTGTTATGCACCTAAAATCTGGAATAGCCTGCCAATAGGAATTCGCCAGGCTAATACAGTGGAGCACTTTAAAAAACTGCTGAAAACACATTACTTTAACATGGCCTTCTCATAACTTCACTGTAATTTAAATCCTGATACTCTGTATATCCAATTCATTATAATAACTATTCATGGTGGCTCTATAATCTGTACTAACCCCTACTCTCTCATCTGTTTCCTTTTCCGGTGTCCTTTTGGTGGTGGCGCAGGCCACCACCATCTACTCTAAGTACCATGATGTTCCAACAATGAGGGATGGATTAAAAGCCAGAAGTCTGTATGACCATCATCATCAAGTTCTTCTGTGAGAACCCTAACTACAAAGAGGACTATTTCATTTATGTTAGGTAGAATGCCCAGAGGGGACTGGGCGGTCTCGTGGCCTGGAACCCCTGCAGATTTTATTTTTTTCTCCAGCCGTCTGGAGTTTTTTTTTTGTTTTTTCTGTCCCCCTTGGCCATCGGACCTTACTCCTTTTCTATGTTAACTAATGTTGTCCTATTTTAATTTCTTATTTTGTCTTTTATTTTTCTTTTCTTCATTATGTAAAGCACTTTGAGCTACTTTTTGTATGAAAATGTGCTATATAAATAAATGTTGTTGTTGATATTATTAGGTGCTTCCAATACTTTGCCCAGCCTTGTACATTTAATTTTTCAATAGCCTCAGAGACAACAAATGGTACAACACATTCCTGTTTGAAGGCAACACTTGACACTTCAGTCTTTGTAAATCTCTCTGACATCTGTAAATGTGTAACATAAGCTTTTAATCAAGGAATGACAATTTAAAGCCATCTCTAGGTAAACTGAGGCAGGAAGACGGCGCATTTTTTGTGGCATGAGTCATAGTTGTATCTGTAATGTGTGATAATGTGTTTAAAATTGATGCTCATGCAGACATGGAACTTCCATGGGTGTCATTGTCTATTTTGTGGTCTTGATGAAGCAACTCTGAACATTTTTCTGTTTAAATTTACTTAACAGGTTGCGACAACTGCAACCTTACAGTTGTGGCAACATGAGTCTAATTCCTGTTTTAGCCTCCAACTGTGTAGAGTTGGTACATTCAGCTCCAGCACCATGATTTTTTCAAACACTTTTGCTTTCTTTTTACAGTACATCCAAAACTAATACGTTAAATTAATTTATGACTCAAAATTGTGAGCGTAGTCGTACGTGCAAAGGTGTACTCAAATCTAAAGCTATCTTCTGATAGCTCAGATACCTGAATGTCTACAGACTTGCACCTCAGATTAATGCAGCTTACAATGTTGTTCCTTCCAAATTTCATGCCCACATCACTTTTAAACACCACTAGTTGGTTTGTTTCAGTTGCTGAACTTCCGAACACAAATGCACAAGCAATCCCATCTTTTGCACTTGCTAAGGTCTCATATGTCAACAACACTTGAGAAAATTAATTTTCTGAGGAAAATTTTTTTTTTCAGTTATACTGACTTTGAAACTTAATGCATGAATTTCAACAACAATAATAATAATAATAATTCATTACATTTATATAGCGCTTTTCTCAGTACTCAAAGCGCTATCCACACAGGGAGGAACCGGGAAAATACTGTAGTAGGAGTGGTCCACATGGCAGCCTTCCCTACTTATAGCAAAATAACACCATAGATAGATAGATAGATAGTAAAAGCACTATATAATAGATAGATAGATAGATAGATAGATAGATAGATAGATAGATAGATAGATAGATAGATAGATAGATAGATAGATAGATAGATAGATAGATAGATAGATAGATAGATAGATAGATAGATAGATAGATAGATAGATAGATAGATAGATAGATAGATAAAAAGTTTGTCTTGGCAGTCCCTGTCCCAGTGAGGCATTATGCAGGCTTATTTCTATTTGGTATAAAGGAGCTCCCATAGCATTTCTCGACACACTTCTGTTGAATGATTCATTGGCTGAAAGTCCTCAGTGTTAGCGTGTCAAAGAGAAGATATGCAACATTGTTCATAATGGCACTCAGTTTTGTTTCCATGCTCTCCTTTGCTACGACCTCCAGGGCCCTTTAATTTAGTTTGATTCAATGGGCCTGTCTTGAAGTGATGTCACCAGCCCAGCACACCACAGCATTGAAAATCACACTGGCAATAACAGAGTTGTAGAAGATGTCACTTCCCACTTTAAAGCAATGAAGTCTCTTAAGGAAACAGAGCCTGCTCTGCCCTTTCTTATGTCACTCCATTCCACCAAATACCCCAGAGCTCCAGGAATTCTGGCATATACTTGATGACATTTTAATGGGACAGGCTCGTAAACCAGATTTACAAGACAAAGGTTTACAAAATGCTTCTGTTAAGGGTATCAGAATAACAAATGTATGTTATACTTAAGACAAAAATGATTTATAAAAGAGATTTATCACTTGACAATAGACAAGTTTGGTGACTTTTGGCCACCATCTCTGAATATTTTCTTGAGATATTGTATTTAGAGTAGAAAGACAGAGTCCGCATGCTGTTGGGAAATAGTCATTCCAGTGAGTGGCAAACAACACGGGCTTCAGCACAACCCTTAGTATATCATTACAAAACACATTTCCCACTTATGTCAGTGGAGTTTTAAAATTTTGTCAGCACACTTCTTTCAAGTGCACCTCATTTTGTCTGAGTTGTACTTCCCTGTATTCTCTTCTTCATCCTAATCTGAGAAACACAAGTCAGATTTAATGTAGAGGAGTGGTCCTTCTCTCTCAAATTGACCTCATTTTTACCAACCAATTGCTTATAGATATTCCTGAAAGGCATGTATTTGAAAATGAATGAAATCAGTTTTGTTAGCTACATTTCTATGGTAGATGTTCACATAATAAAACACCTAACTGCAGAGCACCAAGGACACAGAGTATTTGAGACGCAGAGCTCATCAACGAGATTTTAACAAATATCTTCTATACAGCAAGCTGAGGACTGGCTACAGGAAACATGGGAAGCCCAAGTCACTCACCTTGTGATTTGTTACAAGCTTTATGGTGGGTTCTAGCCATTCTTTCAACTGTACCTGTAATCTGTTACCACACAATACAAATACGGTATATAAATCCTCAGATGCCCGCTTCTCCTGTAAGTAAACTCAACATACCTTTCACATTACATGCATGGTGCTGCTGTACCACTCCAGTGTCATTCTCTTTCTCTGCTGGCCACTTGTAAATATACAAGGATGTGTGAGAAGAACCCGCATCCAGGACGATTCCATACTAGATAAGAAGAGAACAAGGATTCTTGTTAGATGTTTACTACGGTAGTAGGATGGCTCCTATTGAATAGAGAAACAAAAGACAAGCTTAGTTTCTGAAGCCTTTAGTGGCTTTATTATTTTCATCATGTCTTTGTCAGTTCACCACTCACAAGAAAGTTTAATTTTTTAATAGTTTTTATTTATATTTTCAAAAATACAGAACATAGGATGTTCAAATTTATTGTCATGTGTATATTGTACAATTAAATTCTTGTGTGTCAATGCCAACAACAGATAATTAAGACAAACAGACAGTGGATACAACACCATACACTAAATAAAACATTAGACAATAAATACAGAACACACTCATTAGGAGTGGCTGTTGTATAATCTTACTACTTGTGGATAAAGACTGTCCCCAAATCTCATGGTGCAGTTGCCAATGGTTCATCACAGCTTGCCAAAATGGAGAAGGGAGATAAAATGACTGAACAGGATGGCTGCGGACTTTAATGGTCCTGTTCACCCTTCTAAGGCAGTGTGTTATGGGTGTCCTGAACAATAATATTGTAGTGCTTTACTGTCTTGACCTGAGAAGGTGCCATATCAGGATGTGATACAGCCAGTGAGTATGAATTACGCTGTGTGATGGACGGCCAGCAGCTCAACCCAGCTCAGGTTAGAAGTGCCCTGGATTCCCGCAAGGCACCATGGGAGATGGAGTTTGGCTTCATAGCCCTGCTGGGTGCCGTGGGTGCCGCCATGTGACGCTGCAGGGAGAAGCAGGGATTTTTATTTCCCATATAGCCTGGAGGTACTCCCTAATCATGGGAACAGAAGAACAGAAGTACTTCCGGGCTGAAGAAAAATACAAGTTTCCATCTGACCCGGAAGTGCTAATGAATCACATGGACAGAAGGACATGAGCACTTCCGGGTCAAGGACTATATAAAGGACTATGAGAGACCCAGCAAGAGAGCTGGAGTTGGGAGGGAGTGTGACGGAGCTGCTGGGAGGAGAGGAGAATTATTGTGTTTGATATTGTGCATTTATAATTAGTGATTACTTATTTTATGGTGGTGGAGGTGCTTTGGGGCACTTTAAAGAAGAAAATAAAAATACTTCTGGGTGCTTTTAAACCAGTGTCTGCATCTATCTGTTGGGTTTCACGGGGCAACAGTGCCCTCAAGCGTCCACTTATTGACAGCTGTCAACTTGTAGAGGCTGGTGAGCATGTTTGAAAGTTTCTCGTTTTGTGTCTGTCATTGTCTTCTAAGAACAAAGAAGATAATTTTTTGGCTAATTACAAAAGCAGGCAGTTGCATAGAGGGGCACATTTAAACTTCAAAATAATTACGGTAGCTCCCAGTTTGGTGCGTGCTAGGTGAGCTGGCATCTCCTCATTGTCCCGATGTAAGTGAGTGTGAGTGTGCCATGGATTGTCATCCTACTCAGGATGCCTACTTTCAAATATTGTTATAACTTCCAGTTTATTAAGCCCATTTTCTTAATAGAGTTCATTCAGAGAACAGATGAAGATGTAACAGGAGAAAAGCAGTACGTTCACTCCAAAAATATTAGCTGTACAGAAGAGAATATCGATAGAGTTTTATGGAGAAGCTGGTGCTGAGATTTAATTATTTATAGTAAGTATTTTCTGTGTTTTTTTCTTTAAACTACAGCTAGCATTTCAATTTGAAGTGGAGATACAATGATGTGTTCCAAAATGTATGCTAAATACGGCACCCTGCTAAAAATATGCAAACAACATTTTTTGACCTAATTTGAACTATATAATGAATAAAAAAACCCTCCTATATGCCAGGTTACCTCAGTGTACTGGGTTACAGCCAGGATAATTTCCTTCAATAAGAATGGAGTGCTTAGAAGCAGCAGTCCTTGGCACGGTAACTTCTGATAAGTTCATGCCAGTTCTTACAGGTTTGTTTCTACTGTTAAAATATTTTTTTATAACTGAAATCCTGTTATGATAGGAGGAGGCCCTTACTAGAGGTCTGCACACCTAGAAATACACATGAGAGCAAAAAATATTATTATAGGTAGTGTTGAACACAAAGTTGAAAATAAACAGAAGGAATGTCAATACCGTGCTTCCTCTCTGGACCACCTTCAAAATGTCTTGAAGTTCTGTCCCATTGCAGGATGCCTAGCTTACTTGTCCAGCACAAAGTACCTCATCTCCCCAGCTGTCTGCTCTGTTAGCTCCTACAAAAGTGTACCCTCTATCAACCTAGAAGATGTTGCCACCTCTGGAGTTTCATTTTACGAGTACAGGGTCAGGCGTGTCCTTGACCATTGCTGGGTTGTCTGTCTACCTTCTAGCATCGTGGATAACATAGCAGGTGTCCACTCAGGCCATCTCTCCCTCTCTCTGAACTTCTCTTTCACTCGCACTTTTTGGCTGGTCCTTTTTCTGGAGTTTGTATCACACGCGCAGGTCATACTGGCCACTTTATTCCCACCAAATTGACAATGTGGCTCTGTCCTTTGCTTTGGAGATTCCTAGGAGACTTCGTTCTGCCCTGTGGTATTCTGATGGTGCACTTGCTCATGACACCTTCTCACATACATGTTTAAGTCATCTGGTACTTTTCCCACAGCTACTCTGAGACGGCAAGATGTTTATCTGTGTCTAAGTATTAAAATCATACTGGCAGATACAAAGAACGTCTCATGTCATCTTTATTATGGAACATGACTCTGTAGGTAATGTAAAGTCATTTCGACCTGCTACTGTAAATCCTGTACACACTGAATTATCCTTTGCTTTAGGTGATGTGAGTGCTCCAACAGATATAAATCCTAATAATGTAGCAGCTGTACAAAGAGCAGAAAGACTTGTATTTTGGATAACAGACTGGTCAGACGGCACTCAGTTACATTAACAGTTTTCTGCTCCATCATACACTGTATGTTGTTTTGAAAAAGTATTCAAACGCTTTAAAGATGTTCAAATGTTGGTGGACTGCAAATGATACTTTATCATTTTATTCTAATTCTAATTTATTCTATTCTTATTGCACAATCAGATGATGAAGAAAAAACAAATAATGACCAATTGGTTAATTGTTAGTGGATGTGTTAATTTGAAAGTAATAATAAATGAAAAACTGTACATAAAAATATTTGGAAACACACGTCTGCCTTGTAGGATTACAGAAAACATTTCTTGTTCTCTTCTGTTCATCTTCTGACACATTTCCCCTTGGGATTAATAAAGTATCTATCTATCTATCTATCTATCTATCTATCTATCTATCTATCTATCTATCTATCTATCTATCTATCTATCTATCTATCTATCTATCTATCTATCTATCTATCTATCTATCTATCTATCTATCTTTTCTTTAGATGAATCATGGTGCGTACAGCCGGGTAGATCCCTGAAGATCACAGGAGTATTATGGTATGTCATTTATCTTTTTAGTTCCTTTTACTGTATCTGACATGATTCTATTTGTAAATGGTTTTGTGACAATACTCACTATGAACTGGGATATGAAATAACAGCTAACTAACCTACTGAAACTTTATATACTGTAGTTATTATTATCCAAATAAAAAAAAATCAATCTTGTTTTATAAAAAAAGTATTTTTAGAGTTTGCTTTATGACAAAGGTGTACTGTAGTTTACAGCACAATGTTATCACAAACATACCACAGTAGAGGAGCACTCTTAATGAGAAGACTAAATATTTCCTTTTTATAGGAAAAAAAATACTTTAATCTTGAATGTCATTAATTAAAACATCAATTGTGTTCTAACTATTTCCATTTGTAATTTGGAAGCTATTAAATGTTCCATATTATTTGACACAGCGGAAGAACCTAATCAGCAAAATGAAAGAGTGTAACCAGATCTGGTAGATCTCAACTTGGCTGAGATTGCATCTAAAGCAGTTTGCAAAAGGTTTGAATACAAATTTCACACAGCAAACTTTTCAAAGTTGCTTGTTTGTACTTCTGCTTTCTAGGACTTTAGTGAAGATAACTCTGGGAGACTCACAGTTACACGTGATGGGTTTCTAAGCTGTTGCTTTTCTCAAAGACTTAATGGTGTAGCTGTTTTTCTTCAAGGTTTTCAGATACAGTATTGTACGATTATTGAGATTGTAAAGGTATGAGCATTGAGTATCCTAAGACATTTCACAATGCAGGTAACTTTGTTTTTGAGAAGTTAGTAAAAAATCAAAGTAAAAACTGGAAGTGAAGAGAAAATTTCATAACACACACAAAAAAGGGATGTCTTCAGTGATGGCGCAGATTATGCTTGTGTTTCTTCAGTATGTTATGGCAGAAAACTGCATGCCCTTTTTTATACTGTGTTGTAGAAACAGTAGAGCAAGATGTACCCTGGAATATTCCATTTACATCTTAGCTTGGAGCCGAGCTATACTAAGCCATTAATAACATCATCTTGTACAAAGTTGAGCATCTCTTATCAAAACCGATCAAATACCTCGTATGTGTGCATCATGGACATTAGCTTACTAAGAATGGCTCTTACACTCTGAGACTACCATATATTACTCAAAAAAGTGTAAAACATCTCTATATATTACAAAGTCCAACATCTGTCTGTCTGTATGTTTGTCCACTTTTCATGAGATAACTACTTAATGGATTTAGATCGGGTTTTTTTCTATAATTTGCTTGAACATTCCAGTTGATTTTGCGACTTCCCTGATTGCACTAAGTATCATAGTTTGCTTGTAGGAGTGATATATTCACACTAATCCTAGACAGAGGCTGTGGGCTGAGCGGAGGGGGAAGCGTGACATCAGGAGTGGGGAGCCAGACGGGGCCCTCCTCACTCACACGCAGCCTCCATTCGAATCGCTGTACCTCTGGCCACATGGAGCGTACCTTACATCAGCTTAGCTAGTGATACCTGTTCGTTTATTGATTTTTAAAGTTTGTTCTGTTTCACTACTACTATGCAGGCGGAGCCACGGGGGATGGCTAGTTATTCATAAACTTTAAAATATTGTGCAAAAACTGATCGTCTGTGATTTTTTCATTTTAACCGTTTTACTGATTCTTGTGTGAATGCCATATATTGGTTTATATGTAGAAGATGACAACAGTAGTTAGCTGGCCTCCACCTGCATGCTATGATGAGAAGTTAATCTGGAGCTCATCTGAACCTTTAAATGGAATGCCAGGACACAAGGGGTCACTACAGGGACTTCTAAGAGAATGGTCCCAGAAAACATTCTTGACCCTGGAGATAATACTGTTGAGTTTCCAGAAGTGGCTCCTGTCGAGGTCTGGAAAAACTGCTTCTAATCAGCCTGACATTGAGCGTGGAAATGGGAGGAAAGGTTTGGCAAGTGCTTGACTGGTGGAAAGAGTGAAGAATGAAAGAAATGAGAAAAGAGGAGCAGTGAAGTGAGGTAATGATGCGGTAGCAATAGCCCTACATCACATTCTGCAACACCTGGAAAGTAGCAGAACGTATGCCAAGATGCTTTTCCTGGACTACAGATCTGCTTTCAATACTATCCGGCATGGAAAACTGATCAAGAAGCTGACAGACCTCAGCATCCCAACTCCCACCTGCAACTGGATCCTGGACTTCTTGACGGATAGACCACAGGTGGTGAGAATGGGAAGACGGGTGTCTGCTGAGCTCACAGTCAGCACAGGATCCCCACAGGGCTGTTGCCTCAGCCCCAAACTTTTCACTCTGTACACTTATGACTATGTCTCCACTCAGGACAACACCATCGTCATTAAATACGCTGATGATACCACCATCTTGGGGCTCATCAAGGGGGTGGACGAGTCAGCAGGGTACAGGACCCTGGTAAACAACATTCTTGTCTACGGAGAGGAGAATGACCTCATTCTCAACACAGACAAGACCAAAGAAATAATATTGGACTTCAGGAAGAATCCTCCCCCTCTACAGCCTCTTATCATCAAAGGGACTGAGGTGGAGAGGGCCAAATAGCCACAGATTCCTGCGATTGCAGGTTACATCAGACCTGAGCTGGACTCTTAACACCACAGCCACAGTGAAAAAAAGCCCAGCAAAGGCTTTATTTTATTAGGTAGCTCAGGAAAGCCGGCCTGAACCATCGCCCTCTCACCCAGGCCTACAGAGAACTGATAGAGAGTATTCTCACCGCAGGTATCACTGTCTGGTATGGGAACAAAGAGTCATAAAGACTGCAGAGAGGATCAAAATTTCCTTCCATGGACTTTATGTACGCACATCGTTGTCTGAAAAGAGCAGAGGGAATTATCAGGGACTAACTCCATCCAGCTCACTCTCTGCTTAGACACAAAATCTGTACGTACAACCTGAGACACAGCAGAGCGGACAGAATCATCACTCACAGGACAAGGTTTTTCAACAGCTTTTTCCCCGCCACAGTCAGACTGATGGCAAAACAAAATTATTGAGTATGTGTAATAACCCCACACTAGCTCACTTCACTTGTCATGTAAATGACGAGTGAAAAATGTGCAATATTTTAACTGTACAATACCTACAATATATTGTATTTTTTTGTGTAGATATTGCCACCTTTTTGTATAGTGCTGGTATAATCTATATTATTTATTATATTGTTTTACTGTTTTTAAATTTTTTTAAATGTTTTACTATGACTCTGCACAAGAATTCCAATGTGCTTTGACTGTTGGCTTTATGCACAAATGGCAAATAAAAGAACCTTGAACCTTGGTGTTCACTGTGACGGAGTCTTTCCTTTTGCCTGATATTTCCAGAACGGTGTGCAGCACCGCCTGACCTATAGTGAAAGATGTGGATCACATACTGTATATTGTAATAGATTACTGAAGTGATAAACGGCTGAAACTCATTGATAAAGCGATGTCATTGATGGCAATAAACTCTAACAAACTTTTGAAGTATATTCTCTGGTGGCCAAGTTTACTTAGTGGGGCACTAAGGTGTTGCAGGTGGCACAATGGTAAGGTGATCATGGGTTCGTGTCCTGGGTCCTCCCTGTGTGCTAGTGCTTTGAGTAGTGAGAAAAATGTTATGTAAATGTAAAAAGTTATTAGTATTATTAAGATGTTGTTTTGATTACATTAACTGTTACCAGAGAGCCCTATATAAAGCATCCTGCTGCCACAGCAACCTTACTGTGACATTTCTTGCTCTTAGTGTTCTTCACAATCCTTCCAGATTACCTTTGTTTTTAAACTTTGGAGTTTTTTTCACCTTTCTGACTGGTATAATCAGTTTTTTGTGCATTCTCTTTCTTTTTTTTAGTCAACATTTTAGACTCTTAAAGGCCACCATATTATATTCCAGCTGTCAAATGACTGTACGTAATACAATGGCAACACCCAGCATCTTTAAACATCCCATAGTGGAGTGAAGAATTATTCAAAAAGCTCCTTAGTCAATAAACTAACTAAGAAAACTTTAAGTTAGCACCAGGTTCTATTGGTTTTGAATTCTCATTTTTGTACTTTCAGTTGAACATTTGTTTTGCCCTTGAAATTCTGACAATTGATTTTCTTCTTGACTTCTCCTGGTTTTAGCTCATGCCTGTTCCTGAAACAGCTTTATCTAGTGCCAGTATTGTTCCTTCATCTACTGAGAACGTTTTTCTTACAATATATTCAAAAGTATACAACTTACCCGTAACACTGTTTTATGTTTTGGATTATAATTTTTTAGACTTGGCTTTCATTCTTGTTTAACAGTTTTCTGTTATTTGCTTATTTGGCAAATTTAAAGCTCTTGTTTTTATATTTAGCAATTTTTGCTTTTTGTAACTTTGAAACTTAGACTTATTTTATTTTTAAATATGTCTTTTTTTCTCATTTAAATTAGTACATTGATTAAAATATTAAAAGTTTTGAGTTATTAAAATGTTTTGGCCTTTCCATCTGGAAAAATCATAATGATGTTTGTGTGTGTTTTTTTGTTGTTTTTTTGCGAGTGTTTGTGTAGTGTTAGCAGTTTCCGACTAAACAGAGGGGGAAAATCATTCCATATGACACGACCCAAAAAAGGGGTACAATAACAAGAGGGTCTACTGAAACAGCAAGGGTTTCTGACAGCAAAGTGAAAATAAGTCCAGCAAAGTGTTAAGGATATGCAGAGTATTGCAAAGGAGAAATTACTAGAATATGGAAGGAAGGTCAGACACCATGGACAAAAAGAATAGCAAAGCGGAAAAAAAACCTGAGACAAGCAGAGAGAGAGAGAGTCGCCGAGAACAAGCAGCAAAATAAAGTCTTAAGTCGAAGTCAGAAAGTGTCAAAGTCAAAGAAACAAACCAAGCACTAGGGCCTACTTGAATCAGAATCTAATTATCACTACAGAAAATGGAAGGTTTTTTGTATCCACTGTGGGATATCCCATTAGGAGAGTGCCACCCTATTTATAAGAATTTTCACAAGCATGATAACCGCATAAATACAGGAAAACATGATGGTAATAAAAATAAAATTTATTACAGAGAAAAAAAAAGTTTTGGGGTGTAGATGCATCAAAATCTCAAATAATTAAAAATATACACATATGCTTACATGTATATTATGCTGGGTGTGAAATTGTATTAATTATCCTGATTTTTACACTTGTGTAATGAAAATATATGATATTTATTAACATATTTAATCCAAATGATTTTAGTCTGTATTGCAAATATTTTAACTGTCATGATCTTAAACGAATTATGGATTTTTGTAAGTCATTGTCTTTTGCATTAATGATGATGTCATTCTTGTTAGCTTCACACTTGTTTTTAGGGATGCTTTCCTGTTGCAGTACTGTGACTATACAGTATATGCAATCATTTCTGATATGGCAGTTGCCGTCTTATTTATGGGTAAGGGGTTGTGCATGAGCCACATGGGACATTTATAACAAATAAAAGAAAGACCCTTCATAATTTCAATAGAATTAAGAATTTCAGATTTTGACTTTGCTGGTTCCCAAATTAAAGTTTTATCTTGGTCTCTTTATGCAGGTTTTAAAGTTCTGTTTGTTTAGTGTTTCTTGCTTAGCAATTTCAAACCCCTGACAGTACTAGAGTGTTGTATCATGTTAGCCATTATGGACATAATGAGACGTCGAGCAAAATGACTCTTTTTATTGGCTAAGTAAAAAGATTACAACATGCAAGCTTTCAAGGAAACTCAGTCCCCTGATTACATCTTGCATGAAGAAGGTACCTGAATTGCCACGAAAACTTGCATGTTGATATCTTTTTAGTTAGCTGATAAAAGGTGTCACTTTGCTTGACTTTTAAACCTCTGACACTTATTTTACTAAGCAGTCCTTTTTAAAAATATTTTTGTTGGTCACAATGACAAAACATTAACAAAATGTATAAAATGAAATTAAAATGGCTTACCTTCATCTTCTGAGGAAGAGGCTTATTCTGTATTATTGCCGTACTGACAATTACTATAATGCCCACAATGAATAAAATTGTGAGGATCACAATTAATTTTCTGTGCCATGGATTCTTCTGTTGCATGTCTGAAACAAAAAAAAAAAACCAAATCATTAACATCCTCTTCTCTTTCATCATCTGAAACGTACCAGGTTTGGAAACTCTCAATATTCATAATGTCTGTGCTGCCCAAACTTACTCGTGTCAGGACGGCTTTATTAAAATATTATGGAATTCTTCTTTTAGTGAACAGATTTCTAAAGCAAAGTGAATTCCGATAAATATAGCTACACATACTGTATGTTTAGTGTGACAGTAGGAGTTGTATTTATAGAGAAAACCAAGCATGCTGACATTAGCACAAAACAATGAGTAATGGAACCCTCCATGGAATTTGCAACCAGCAGTCTGTTAGCCCTCTACAAATATCACAAAATTGTAGGTTTAAAGAGGCAGAATGATACAAGATGATTCAAATGAAAAATTCAAGAATAATATCTTAAAATGATGTAGCTTCATATGTGATAAATAATAAATTAGGCATTAACTGCATTTACTTCTTCTACCTAACAGGCAGGTGGCTGATTTATTATTTATCTGCATTATAGTTCCTACGCTTGTGGGCTTTTTCGACGCTACTCTGCTCAATGAGTCAGTCTAGTGTGAGGAAAATTACATGGATGAATAAAGCAAACACTGTGTGCTACGTTCTGCTAATGAAAAACCCATTCTATGCCATCCTCACATCTTGTCAATCACAAGAATATATAAAATGGAGTTTATTAACAGACATCTGTTGGTTTTCTTTTGATACTTTACATGAAGAATTAGTGTATTACTGAGTGTCTGTTTGCTATACTGCTTAATTTTATAATGAATCTTTTTAGAACCCCTAAGACTCTGAAATGGAATAAGCATGCCAGAGAATGTAACATGTTATGTTATCCTCAGCCAGAACCTATCATTAAATTAATAACAAATTAACAAATAATACAAAAACTTAGTGATCTTATTTATTTATTTATTTATTTTTTATTAAAGAAAGTTTTACAATTCCCAGTAACCCCAGTGAAGAAGTATTTGTCCTGGGGCTCAATAACTGGTTATGTCACATTTAGCAGAAATGACTACCATCAGCTCTTAGCAGTGTACAGTATATGGCCTATGACATTTCATCGACTATATAACAACTCAAACCATTCACATCCCCTCTACCTCATACTTGTAACCCTTCTCTTCTATCATGGTGCCTCTTCCAAATCCAAAAAGGCCATCTCAGGTACTATCCAGTGCCAAAGACGGTTAAGTACAGTATAGCATAATATCATTGTAAGTAAAATTAGTACTGTACCACAGCATTAGGCATACTTTTCTCCTTCCCTGAAACCATTGTGGCACTTTCAAATGAAAAGCCCAAGGTGAAAAGTAAAATTAAGTAAAATAAAATACTGAATTTATAACAACATACATCCAGAACCCATTACAGTCAGGTCCATAAGTATTTGGACAGTGACACAATTTTCATAACTGTGGCTCTGTACACCACCATAATGGGTTTGAAATAAAAGAATCATTATGTGATTGAAGTGCAGACTTGCAGCTTTAATTTAAGGGCTTTTACCAAAAATATCATTTTTCTTCATAGGGCTCAAAAGTATTTGGACGTTGGACTAAAATGCTGTTCCATGGACAGGTGGGAGCAGTTCCCTCATTATTTCATTAACTATTAAGCAGTTTAAAGGCCTGGAATTAAATCCAAGCATGGAATTTGCATTTGGAAGCTGTCACCGTGAACTCTCAATATGAGGTCCAAAGAGCTGTTCATGCAAGTAAAAACAGGCCATCATAAGATAGAGAAAGCAAACCCTTTAGAGATGATAGCAGAAATACGAGGAGTGGTCAGATCAACCATTTGGTTCATTCGTAAAAAGAAGAAAAACACTGGTGAACTCAGCAACACCAGAATGTCTAGAACAGGGGTAGGCAATCTCGGTCCTGGAGTGCCACAGTATGTGCAGGTTTTTGTTCCAACCCAGTTCCTTAACGAGAACTCAATTATTGCTGATGAAGCACATATTGCTTAAGTGACATTTTAATGCTTAATTTTAGTGGTCTCTCTTGTTAAGGTTCTCCAACCTTAATTGCTTATTTCAATCTTAAACTGCTGCATTCAGTGTTTTAATTGCTCCTTATTAGCAATAAGATGTAAAACAGGGGTAGGCAATGTCGGTCCTGGTGAGCCGCAGTGGCTACAGGTTTTCATTCAACCCAATTGCTTAATTAGAAACCAATCATTGCCAGTCTCAGACCTTATTTAATTTTATGGCTTGTTAGTCTGTGCAATGTAAGGCTTTTATATCGTAGATTTTTTTCCTTTCCAAGGATATCATCCAAATGATATGAAGCCTAAAACAGATCATTTTCAGTCTGTCACATTTTTCTATTAAGTGTTTTATTAAATCAAACCATGCATGATGAACACACACAGATGTAATTGGAAAAAAGCTAGCTGGAGAACTGCTGGCTGCTTTGTCTTTTACATCTTATTGCTAATAAGGAGCAATTAAAACACTGAATGCAGCAGTTTAAGATTGAAATAAGCAATTAAGGTTGGAGAACCTTAACAAGCGAGACCACTAAAATGAAGCATTAAAATGTCACTTAAGCAATATGTGCTTCATCAACAATAATTGAGTTCTCGTTAAGGAACTGGGTTGGAACAAAAACCTGCACATACTGTGGCACTCCAGGACCGACGTTGCCTACCCCTGGTCTAGAAAACCACAGAAGACAACTGTGCTGGATGATTGCAGAACTCTGTCCTTGGTGAAGAAGAACCCCATCACGACATTTAGCCAAACCAAGAACACTTTCCCGGACATAGGCCTATCACTGCCAAAGTCTGCAATCAAGAGAAGACTTCATGAAAGTAAAGACAGACAGTTTACCACAAGGTACTGGTAATCCTCAAGCATAGGAAGGACAGATTAGACTTTTACCAGAAAACATTTTTAAAAGCCTGTCCAGTTCTGAAATAATTTTCTTTGGACAAAGGAAACTAAAATCAATATAAACCAGAATGTTGGAAAGAGAAGAAATGGCTCATGATCCAATGAATACCACATCATCTGTGAAACATAGTGTTGGCAGTGTTATGGCATGATCATACATGGCTGTGAATAAAGTCAGTTACTAGTGTCCATTGATGATATGACTGCTGGCAGAAGTAGCAGAATGAATTCTGAAGTTTATAGGCCTATACTTTCTGCTCAGATTCAGCCAACCTCACAGGATGATGCTTCATAGTACAGATGGACAATGAGCCAAAACATTCTTCAAGCGAGCAAATCAACTGCTTTTCAACTCAAGGTAGTGGAATATTCTTCAAAGGCCGAGTCAACCAACTGACCTCAACTAGTAAAGGCTTGGCAAAGCATCACTGGAAACCCAACACTTGGAGATGGCCATGAGTTCCAGATTTAGGCAGTCATTGACTGTAAAGGATTTTCAACCAAATATTGAAAATGAACATTATATTTAAGATTATGTTTGTTTATTCAAATACTTTTGAGCCACTGGAAATGGGTTGATTGTGGGGGCTATGTAGAAAATTAAGGGTTTTTTGCAAACCCCATAAATTAAAGCTGAAAATCTATCATCAGTCACATAATGATTGCTTAATTTCTAATACGTTGTGGTAGCACACAAAGACGAAATTATGAAAATTGTGTCACTGTCCAAATACTTATGGACCTGACTGCATATCCAATTAGGTGTGCTCAATGCACATACTTACACTGTTTGGCACAAAGCAGAAACAAAGTCTACACGGGATGCTCATCTATCACAGGACACATGCATGTATATATCCACAGTTAGCCATTTGTAGTTACTAATTACATTAACTTGCACATCTTTAGGATGTGGGAGGAAAACCAGAAATACTATGGAAAAAATGCACAGTCACAGAGAGAACATGCAAACTTCTCACAGAGAAGCTCTACACCAACATGGAGGAGGTTAGGAGCACGCACTGATACAGCGCATTGCCGCACCCACCACATGACAAACCAACTCAGGTTCGCAGATTAGGGCCCGAGTACAGCCATCCATCGGGTGACACCTCAGCACCACACTAGTTCAGATGGAATGGAACAGTGTGAGGTTTTTTATGGTGGCTGGAGTGCCAATTCTGCCACCAACCCCCAGGTTTTCCCTGCAGGTTGGAGTGTCTACATGAAGGGCTAGATGCAGATTAACATCATACCCAGGATGGACATGACACAAAGCAAAACCACTGTTTGAAATTAATGGAAAAGTGAACGCTTTCTATTCTGCCTTATCTTAGTACTAGGGTGATGTACAGTGTTAGCCATTATGAATGTAGTTAGAAGTCAAGCAAAATGACACCTTTTATTGGCTAACTAAAAAGATTACAATATGCAAGCTTTCGAGGCAACTCAGAACCCTTCTTCATCCAAGATGTTAATCAAATTGACTTGCCTGAAGAGGGGACCTGAGTTGCCTCGAAAGCTTGCATATTGTAATCTTTTTACTTAGCCAATAAAAGGTGTCATTTTACTCAATGTCTTATTGATTGAATAATCTTAAAAGCAAAACTCATCGAAAATAGCTGCAACAGTTGACTGTTAATGTGTAATCTTCAGCAGTATTGTTATTGTAGGCCACGCACTTAATATAAAGGTAAGCAATGCACAAAATGAAACAAATTTATAACAGATATCAGGCCTATTTTTCTCAACAGGCAAGGATATTAAAACTGTTTCCATTCAAGTATGGAGGCAATAACTGCAGAATGAAAGAAGGGCCCATTGAGTTCAGAAACTGTTTTTAACTA
This sequence comes from Erpetoichthys calabaricus, assembly GCF_900747795.2. Classification (NCBI taxonomy): domain Eukaryota; kingdom Metazoa; phylum Chordata; class Cladistia; order Polypteriformes; family Polypteridae; genus Erpetoichthys; species Erpetoichthys calabaricus. The sequence goes on from NC_041395.2 coordinate 295,365,610, forward strand.
AGTTGTACTGCAAAATAAAACCATTTAGTTACAGGTTAAGTCTCTCTTGAAAAAATGAAAATGCAGTAAAAACAAACGTTTCAGCATTTGAAATATTAACAGCCTCAGAAGACCATACATAGGACAGTGTAACTGGTGAGTTTGGAAGGTGTAGCCCCAATGACTTGGGTGTATCAAAAGAAATTCGCAAGGAAATTATTTCCAATCAATCAGATGTATGTAAACTCTTCTATTTTCTCTAATTGCCACACATCAATTCTCTCTGTTTACCGTCTTGATTACTGTTTTCTTTTGTTCCTTGTGGAGGCAGTTCATGGCAAACCACTATGTATGATGAGACAGAGTCTCACGATTTATTGCGAATGACGAAAGAAGCAGGAGATAATAACATGAATAATCATAGCCTTTGCCAGGTAAGGTCAAACTTGGGAAATCAAAAATATATCAAGCAGCCAAAGCACTAGGGCCAAATAAAAGTCAAAGACTAAGAAGAGACTGACAACAAAACAAACCTAGTACTTAGCTTACTGTAATTGAAACTAACACTAGAGATAGGTAATCTCTGCTCGTGTCACATGACGTATTAATACCAGAAGTTCTAGTGACATTACAAATATGATGACCCTCATCATGTGACCCATGATGTTCATCACCTAAATAATAAACTGAAAATATTAAATAATTACAAATCATTCCAAAACAAGTTTCAAATACAAAATCTAAAGACATTATTGTGTACTAGGACAAAGTGGAGCTGATTGACAAGGCCTGTGTTCCCATCTTTAAAGTGTTTTACTCATCAGCTGACACTGCTAGTCTCCAAGCATTCATCTCTACGTGCATTTTTATGACTTGAAGGACTTTCAGCTGCAGAGATTTCCTCCTTCATGACAAATTCAATCTCCACGTGTTTTGGACCAAGGATGTTCTTGTCAGTCACTATCTAGTAGCGCACTATCAATACATAACAATGCCAATTTTATTTAATGTGTGAGACGATAAACTACTAGTCGTGAACAAATGAACAGTTCAGTAAGGGATGCTTTCCATTGTAATACCCCCATTCCCAGTACATTTGATGCAATCTTCATATCTTGAAGACCGGTACAGTACCAGAAGTGGGCCCTGCGTATGCGTAGCACAATTCCTTGAAAACAATGATAAGTGACTTTTGTTTTTTTTGTTTTTTTAGAATTCAGGGTGGAACCAGCAGGTGATGCCACCAGTGCCTGTGCTTATTTAAGACAAAGATATTTTAAATCAATGGCAAAATGTAAAATATTACAAAAAAAAAAACATAAGCTTCCATCCAGCAGTCTTAAAGATCCTGACAAAATGTTTAAAGTAACTATTCTTGCAGGATTTTTAAGAAATGCATACATTTGTCTTATAATATTTTTTTAATTTCTTCTGCAAAAAAAGAACACAATATACTAAAAAATGTGTAAAGTACACTTATATTTTTTCCAAGGGCTTCTTTTTAAAAGAAACAACGGTCTAATGTGCTGGCAATTGGCATGGAGTGTAGTGCCAACTAACTTATTAAAGTTGGCATGGAAACTATTCATGGGGCAAAACAAGGCTGTATGAAGGGTTCAGTAGTGAACTGTAACCCAAAGAAAACTTTAAAACAGCCAATGCCACCAGCTCCAGTTATTAATATCTCATTAGGTCAATGATGAAGAAGGAAGATGCATATATCTGTTCTTTTTATCTTGTGTGGAATTCCATTCATTTCTCTTCAGTCTTTCTCTGCTTTGTCTTCACTCCTTCTGTTTCAAGCCTTGATGACGTAGGTGAGGCAGACACAGGATTTCCTCGCTGCACTCTTGACCTTTGGAATGCTGGGGGCAGAATGGCTTAGACAGGAAGGCCACTTTCTTTCATGCTATTTAGGACATCTGCGTGCCAAATGTCTTTTATAGGCCCCCTCCACTGTACCTTTGCAAAGGCTTAAAAGCAGAACCTTCAAGTTTATTGCCTCCTCTTTCTGCGAGTTCCCATAAACAATGATGTGTTTAGCAGATTCTGTGTGACAGGGTGTTATACACATCAGTGCCACATGTGCCAGTTGACTGCGGAATTCTTGGCTATTTGAGGTAAGTGTAATGCTAAACTGATAAAGGACTACTTTTAAAAGCTGTATTTATTATATGGAATTCCAACTATTCTCTTAAATAGAAAGCAGTGGCCAGATTACTGAATTTGTTTAACAGATCTACATTTTCTTATGCTTGTTATGAAAATATGTTTCAAAGATTTGAACATCTGCGGTGAGTTGGCACCCTGCCCGGGATTGGTTCCTGCCTTGTGCCCTGTGTTGGCTGGAATTGGGTCCAGCAGACCCCCGTGACCCTGTGTTCGGATTCAGCGGGTTGGAAAATGGATGGATGGATGGATTTGAACATTGTTAATATAGCTGCGTCTTTTCTAGGTTCCCAAAGCTGAAATTTCTCAGTCCCATAAAGTTTGTTTTGAAAAGGTTTAGTGAAAATGTAAAAAAAAATCACAAAAATTCAGGAAAAATGTTTTTACACATAAAAGGCAAAAAGAGAAAAATGCTTTCTTCTGTTTCATTACAATCTTAGCTTTCTTCTGTTAATCTTCAGTTATTTTCTATATTTAAAAGTTGTTACTTTTCTATGGCAAACTTCCCCAGGCTTCACTTTAGTATGTCAGTATGCTCAGTATGTTCAATACGTTCAGTACGCTTTGAAACTGTTTGCTCTCCATGCCTCACCAACTGCAAGGCAGATCATAAACTGAACTAGTGTGTAGTCAGGGGGACAAGAAATAATTAGAATATTCCATTATTTAATTTGGCTTGTGGGGGTTTTAATGGACTGCAGTAGGCTGGCGCCCTGCCCGGGTTTTGTTTCCTGCCTTGTGTCCTGTGTTGGCTGGGATTGGCTCCAGCAGACCCTCCGTGACCCTATAGTTAGCATATAGCGGGTTGGATAATGGATGGATGGATGGGTTATAATGGAACCTCCCATTGACTTTGCACTAATACATAGGCAACCATTTAGGCATAACTAAGAAAATGCTTAACCTGACTAGCTAATAAATGGCTCTTACAGTTAGCACAATTTATTTGAAAAGCCAGCTTTGTGTTTGTACTCTGATCTACATGTCTTTACAGAAATATCTAAAATCATTTACCCAATTTCAATTATTCTTTCTATTTCAGACATAGAAAAGGGTCTATTTTTACACAAGCTCATATTTTTTGATGTGCATATCAATGGCAGCCATTCTGACAATTATTAAAAATGATGGTGAAAACACAAAATATTAAGTTAATTTAATGACAACACAAATGATGACATATACCAAAGCTATGAGTATCTAGAACATGACAAATCTCTTTTTCCATTCTTGCTTAATAATAATAATAATAATTCATTACATTTATATAGCGCTTTTCTCAGTACTCAAAGGCTTAGTTTAATTCAAGGCTATGGAATTTTTATTCCAAAGAAAATACTGGAATCTGTGTTGGAGAAACTGAAACACAACCACACAGTGTTAGTAATCCTGTCTAATGCAGATGGCAGGGGGTCATAAGATGAAAATGGATGGATTGTGCCAGGTCTATACAAGTGGTCTCCAAAGTGGCACTGTCTGCTTTGGTGCTACTGAAATTCAGTTAAACATTTTAATATTACAATTTATAGACTATACTCGTATAAGTAATGAGTGAACATTCAGGTATGAACACGTTCTACATGCTGTATATTTAGTTATTTTGTACCCGCTTATTTTCTGTTCATAACAATGAAAGGAAAGCTGATATATCTTCCAAGTAACACAGAAGAATAATTGAATAAGGCACCTAATTAATAATTATCTGTAGCTGCTGGTGAGTAAGGCAGGCTCAAGCACGGGTCAAACGCGTGCCAGAAGAAATTTCCCAGTCCAAAAGTTTGTTTTAAAAGATTTAGTGAAAATTCAAAGCAAACAGTCAACACAAGACTAAAGAAAAAAGGTTGTTACACAAATAGAATAAAATTGGAAAAAATGTCTCTCCTCTAAACTTAGCTTTTCTTGTCAAACTTCAGTTGTTTTTATCCTTAAAGATGCTTTACTTTGCCTTCAGTACGCTCTAAATGTACGGCACTGCACGTTCAATGGAGCACATTAACTTTCATACTATTATGCACGTTAAGGCACGGTTTAAAACTGTGTGCCCGCCATACCTTACACAGGGCAAGGCAGGTCACTAACTGAGACCGATTTATAGTCAGAGGGACATGAAGTAGTTAGAATATACATATTCAATTCAGCTTGTGGGTGTTATAAGGACCTCCCATAGACTATACACTAATTTATAGGCAAACATTTAATAACTTAAATAACTAGCAAATGGCTCTTACACTACCATTTGAAGAAGCCAGATATCATTCATGTTTAGTAAAAACAACTCCATCTTTCAGAAATACAGGGAATCTGGAATCTCTCTGAATACCAATGAGTGCAGGAGTCATCTTGGGTTAAGATGGAGGAGAACAGAATTCACTAATATTGCAGAATTGGTGTCAATTGTATTCCTTCATTATGAAATGATTTTGATAAGGGACCTCATAAGGAGCTAGCAATCAAACTAAAAGAAGTAATAATTCAAAGCACAGGGTGCAGATGTGTCCAGAAGTGGCTTAAACGCCAAAAGCCATGGGTTGTACTACAAGGCACTTTTTCTGAATTAGGTCATGAAATAAATGGCGTCCCTTAGGCATCCATTCTGGAGCAGCTGTTGTTTTTAAGTTATATAAATGATCCTGTTAACAATATAACTAACAAAACTGATTAAGTTAGCAGATGATACAAAACTTGGAAAATTGGGGAATACCATAGAATCAGCAAAAATATCAGTGACGAATCTGGACAAAATTCACGTTTGGATAAACATGTGCCAGATTAAGCAAAGATATATTACACAACGTAGGGGGTCTGAAAATTGAAAGTACACTTTATGAGAAGGGCCTAGGAGGTGCAGCAAGCTTGTTACTCATCACATCATACTGTTGTAGATTTGAAGGCTAATAGAATGATGCCTGTAACACTAGAAACGTCCATATAAATTTGGCAATTTTCTAAATGCAGATGTTATGCAATTTTAAGTGTCTTGAATCTCCACTTCAAACAATCCTGCCAGTCGTCCTCTGACATAAACCATGGATTTCTCTCAGTCAACTGATGCAAGAAATGAACTTTTTAGCTCACCGCTGAATGTATAAATATTTTTCAGTTTACGCCACTCACCTTCTGTCCAGACTTAATAATACTTCATTTTTAAACATGCTAACTACACTGCCTTCTACACGGATATCATTCTTGCTGTGCCAACCATCTTATACGGGTTGAAATCATCAATGTACACCTCAGTGTTAATGTTAGCACTGCACCATGCAATGCCTATGTCTCTGTTATATGCCATTTAGTATGGGCTTCTTAAAAGCAGTGTTAATATTTGTGATGCACGGTCTACTGGAAAGACAAATGCAATGCATTTTATTGCTAAAAATGTTTGTGACGCACCATCGTTTGGAATGACAGAGACATAACAACTGGACGGACACAGAGACAGAAACAGAGACAATTACCCGTTTATTAAGGTGGATTATCTTTAAAACAGTGGTGGCAGGATTGGCACTCCAGCCACTGTAAAAAACCTCACACTCTTCAATGTGGTGGTGCTGACGTGTCACCCATTGCACGACTCCACTCAGATCCCAGTCCCAGTGTGTAAGTGGTCAAAGGTACTCTTACTCAACGTTTCTATCTTCACTTGTAACCTTATTCTCTAATTTGAATCTTCTCTAATGTTCATACTAATCCTGACTCAATTGTAAGTTCTTAACTCAATCAATGCCCTTGTGCAGAATTCTTGGCAATCTGAGGTAAGTGTAATGCTAGACTGATAAAGGACTACTTTTAAAAGCTGTATTTATTATATGGAATTCCAGCTATTCTCTTAAATAGAAAGCAGTGGCCAGATTACTGAATATGTTTAACAGATCTATATTTTATTAGGCTTGTTATGAAAATATGTTTCAAAGATTTGAACATTGTTAATATAGCTGCGTCTTTTCTAGGTTCCCAAAGTTGAAATTTCTTGGTTCCATAAAGTTTGTTTTTAAAAGGTTTAGTGAAAATTAAAAAAAATCACAAATCACAAAAATTCAGGAAAAATGTTTTACACATAAAAGGCAAAAAGGGAAAAATGCTTTCTTCTGTTTCATTACAATCTTAGCTTTCTTCTGTTAATCTTCAGTTATTTTCTATATTTAAAAGTTGTTATGGGGGTCCTCGGGTTGCAACGTCTCGACATACACCGTTTCGAGTTTATAACGCTCACTCCCATAAAAACTTTAAAAAATTGAGACACGAGTGTTTCAGCTTATGCCATTAACGTCGTACTTACAGATCTATGTAGGCGAACTAGTTTGGTTGTGCACAGTGGAAAAATACACAGTATGAGTTAGGGAGTTGGCGAACTGGTTTGGTTGTGCGAGGAAGAAGTGTTCTGTTTGTGTTGCTTTGTTTGGCAACTTTGTGGCCCTTATCATGGCTCCTAAATGAAAGTCAGAGTCCTCAGATTGTAGTGCTTCAAAGAAGAGGAACTCCATCACGATGGAAGTGAAATTAGACATTGTGAAGAGATCAGAAGGAATAAAGGCAAGGATTTTTTTACACTCATTTTTTGTCATTTTTTCTGTTACTACAGTACAGTGTACAGTACAGCATATTTAGGTCCTTTTCCTTTTTCTGTGGCTTAGTTGTGTTTTTATGTTCTAGATTATGATTTTGCAAATGTGTTAGGATAGGTAAGTGACTTAGGCTAGGGTGTGTTTTTAACTTATACCAAAATTTGGGTTACATCACTGTTGTAGGAACGGAACTGTGTCATAACCCAAGGACCCCCTGTACTTTTCTATGGCAAACTTCCCCAGGCTTCACTTTAGTATGTCAGTATGCTCAGTATGTTCAATACGTTCAATATGCTTTGAAACTGTTTGCCCTCCATGCCTCAGCAACTGCAAGGCAGATCATAAACTGAACTAGTGTGTAGTCAGGGGGACAAGTAATAATTAGAATATTCCATTATTTAATTTAGCGTGTAGGGGTTATAATGGAACCTCCCATTGACTTTGCACAATAACATAGGCAAACATTTAGGCATAACTCCCTTGTGTGTTAAGGATATAACCATTCCTGATTGATCCAGTCAGAACTGAGTACGCTGGATTTCCATGTTACTTATATTTAAAATAAGTGTTTTTAAAATAACAGCATATATGCTTCAGTAAGTAAATGTTTATGGAAATTCAAAAGTGTTTGGAGCTGTAGTAAGAAGAAGGCTTCATAATTTCTGCGCATGCATGTGTGTGAAAGAAAGTATATAATGGGGGCATGAATTTTATAGTGGAATTGTGCCTATTATTTAAAAGTCCTACACAGCTTTATTTAGAAATGAAAAAAAAAAACAAAAAATGTTACTCTTTCAAGGCAAAGAAAAGCTTTCATTCTTGCCCCTTTAACTGCATTACAGAATTAGTATAGAAGAACATATTCATGGTTTGTCCATGCCTTGAAAGTGAGATGATGTGCTGTGATTTGCAATCTTTTTATCTTGTAGTTTCACACAATTGAGAGAAGGAGGTAGAAATGTTGGCCACACTGATCGCTTTTTAATACAGTGACATGCAGTACATAGCCCCATCTCAAACATAAAAAAGAGGGAAAAATAAACTAAAGCACTAGAAGATTGTGACAGCTGAATTTTGAAATTGGCCATCTAGTCCTTCTTCAGTGTTATCAGACAGCTAATGATGCAAATATGAATCTCACAACAGCAAATGTCACAAACCTGGCAAAGAGATTTTTTGACACCTGTGCTATTGTTAAAGCAGCTTTAAAAAGTTTGTGCAAATATAAATATCCTTAATAAACCTGGTATTTAGTATATGTGGCACTGATATAATAATGCCTGAATTTCTATTTTTCATAACTGACATTAAGTAGTGTTTATTTTTCAGTTACAGGACAGAACATATCAGTTTAGTTTATAAAGTGCACATTGTAATATAAATAAAATAATTCATGAGGATCATGTCATTCTTTATAAACCCTGCACTGAAATCCCCCCAAGCCAAAAGCACTCCCTCATTTGTTCTTACATTGCCACAAATAAAAAACATAGGCCTCAAAGTTCTGCTAGTTCTACTGTTTGATTATTCTGCCTGAGGACTGGGTTGTAAAGGCACGATGGAGTCAGTTAGAGCCCGGACCACCCAAAAAATCGACTTCTGGCTACGCACCTGATGTGCAATCAAGTCACGTTTACTTGTAGGTCATTTGCTAATTATTAAAATGGATCAAATAATCTTTATATGTCCAGGTTATATGAAGAAGAACAATGAAAAAAAGCAGTTGACCTAATTCAGTTAGGGAACATAAAATATTTACTGATATCAAAATTAGTCACTGCTGGAATTTTTGCTTTGTCTGCTCTATCAAATAAACTTGCTGAGTCCTGACATGAACCAGACTTAACAAACATGCAACTTTCTAATTCTCTTGGCTTATTAGATGATGTTGTTTTATTTGTGAAACTGAACTGTGCAGCTGACATACTGGGCTGTTATTTCAGTCGTCACGGATTGTGGGTCATCATACCCACCTGCCACACAACAGAGATGCCATGACGATCACCATCTCAATTGTTATGAATTAATCAATGAACGTTCTTTTTTGTTTTGATGCTCCTGGGACTTTCTCTGTTTCTTTCTCTCTTAGGTCTTTTGTGCAGCGGTGTAAGTGGTCTCATTGTAATCAAGCTTGAAAATTCACTTTCTTCATTATGCATTATATCTGGATACACAAGTAAAACATATTATTTAACGTGAATCATCAACAATAGCCACCTCAATTGGTATGCTTTGGAATAGATGCCAGTGCAGACGTGGGCACACTGGTGTCCCATCAGAGCTGGGCCAAAGAATAATATCCAGCCAGGAGGCTAGTGTTATGGAAGGACATGGAGAGATAACCTGTCAGGACTACATGCTCCTCTAACACACTACAGATTCCGACCTGGACACCTTTAAAACATGCTGGAACCTATGGTTCTATCAGGGAGCTGCTGGGAATTATGATCTCTACTTTGTGGGACTTCTACTTGACCTGAGGGCACTTTCAAAGGGCTGCGCTCTAGCACAAGAAGTACTCCTGAATCCAGGATAAATGAAACTACTCATTCTTATCCAGGCAAGCTGGAGGACATTTACTTATTCGGCTGACATCTTTATCAAACATGTCTTATACCATTTATGATACAATTGGTTACATTTCTTTTTGGTTTTCCAGGTGAAGTACAGACAGGTCAAGTCTCTTGCTCACAGTCATACGATGTCAGTAATGGGATTTGAACCCACAACCACAGGGTTTGATGCCCAAAGCCTTAAGCACTACACTGCACTGCCTGCCTGGAACCCAGTGGAAGAAGGACAAAGCCACCTGGAGGAGTGGAGCGAGTGAGTGAGTGGAAGAGAGAAGAATTGCATTGTGTTGTCTTGTGCCACTATTGAAGCCTTTTGTAAGGTATTTTCAATAATAAAATGTGTGTTTGCATCTGGGACTTGTGTCTGGGCAGCTGTGTCTTGGGTTTGGGGTGCAAAGCTTTCTGTTTTGATGCTCCTGCTCTCTGGAACTTTCTCTCTTTCTTTCTCTCTTAAATCTTTTGTAGAGCAGTGTATGTGGTCTCATTCTAATTGTGCTTGAAAATGCACCTTCTCTGCCATGCATTACATCTGGCTACACGTGTAAATCTGTGAATCTTCAATGATAACCATCTCAATTATTATGCATTAATCTGAGAATGCTTTCTTTCTTTCTTTCTTTCTTTCTTTCTTTTTCTTTCTTTCTTTCTTTCTTTCTTCTTTCTTTCTTTCTTTCTTTCTTCTTTCTTTCTTTCTTTCTTTCTTTCTTTGCACTGTTTTTAGAGTTCTTAACTTGACTTTTAATGACTGTGCATTTATCTATGGTATTAATGGGAATAAGTATAATCAAGGTGAATGTATGATTGGTAATTTCCTCATTGGACAGGCCAAGCCAAGTGAAATCAAACAAACAATGTGATGCGATCAAAACATTTCATGCACTGGTAAAAGCCAGGGTGTTTCTAGAATATAAATTCTACAGAATGACTGAAAATGTGAATTCTTTTGAGGAATTGAGTATTGATTAATAAAGTCTTTCTTTCTTTCTTTTCTTCTTCTTTCTTTCTTCTTCTTTCTTTCTTTTCTTTCTTTCTTTCTTTTCTTTCTTTCTTTCTTTCTTTCTTTCTTTCTTTCTTAGGTCTTTTGTGGAGTGGTATAAGTCATCTCATTATAATTATGCTTGGGAATGCATCTTCTCTGTCATGAGTTATATCTGGAAACACATGTAAATTATTTCTTCTAATAAGAATCATCCCTACCTACTATACTCTACAGTATCAATTCTACTGCTTTGCCAGTTGATAACACTATTCTACAACCAGGTCATTTCCTTACACTCTTCTAAGTTTGTGTCTGTTGAATTCATCATGGGCTGAATGAGGTTGAATTTTGTTATATAAAATGAAATTGTAATCTTCTTTGCTTTATGAAGATAGATAGATAGATAGATAGATAGATAGATAGATAGATAGATAGATAGATAGATAGATAGATAGATAGATAGATAGATAGATAGATAGATAGATAGATAGATAGATAGATAGATAGATAGATAGATAGATAGATAGATAGATACTTTATTAATCCCCAAGGGGAAATTCACATACTCCAGCAGCAGCATACTGATAACATTAAAGAGTGATAAAAATGCAGTGCATGTTAAAAAATGCAAGGTGGAGAGTGCTAGGCAGGTATAACAGTCAATAACATTGTATAGTGTTAACGTTTACAACCACCCCTGCCCACCCCCACTCCGGGTGGAATTGAAGAGTCGCATAGTGTTCAAGAAAAGTATTACAATTCCTTTAAAAAACAATCCAATATTCTCTCTTCAGAAGCAACAAAAGGGACATCACTGCCTTTCCCTTGACGCGGAGGCCACCTGTATTTGCGAAAGGCTTTGTATGTGTAGTGTTAAACCCCTGGCCTCAATAAAGTAAGAGTGGGTAATTCATCCACCTACAGCAATAAACGTAAATCAGCAAGAGCCATACTGTCTCCTGTGAGGCATCTTCTTTCAATCTCTCTATCAGGCATACATACAAATCTTACGTTCATTTACGTGTCAGCCATAGGGTGTACCACTGAAAAATATGCCCATCAGCTTCTGTCTGAAGATTTTATAGAAGTCCAGATTCATGTAAAACCATCAGAGAGCCTGTAATGCATTTACATGATTGGAAAAATTTTTCTAAACTATCTATTAATGTGTAGATGTCGATTTAATGAATATCAGGCTTAAGGCAGTAATAATTAAAGCCTCAGGACCACAGAATTTTGATTTGCACTAGCAGAGCAAGCAGATAACATATTTCATTTAGAAAAAATAACGTCTGATGTTATCAAAACTAGTCAGCGCAGATTTTTTTCCCATTCTGCACTAAGTAATAAATTGTCTTATAGTGGAAAGACTGGTAAATTTTGCCCCTATCCGTTTTAAAAATATTTTATATACTGCATGATAAAGACCAACAGTTTTCCAAATCCTATTACTTACACACTTTAAGTGATCTTTCCATGTATTTTATTGTTAATAAGTGAAATAAAATATATACATTAAACTCTTCCATCCATCCATTTTCCAACCCGCTGAATCCGAACACAGGGTCACGGGGGGTCTGCTGGAGCCAATCCCAGCCACACAGGGTACATAGGCAGGAAACAATCCCGGGCAGGGTGCCAACCCACCGCGAGGGACAACACACAAACACACCCACACACCAAGCACACACTAGGCCAATTTAGAATCGCCAATCCACCTAACCTGCATGTCTTTGGACTGTGGGGAGGAAAACCGAGCGCCCGGAGGAAACCCACGCAGACACGGGGAGAACATGCAAACTCCACGCAGGGAGGACCCGGGAAGCGAACCCGGGTCTCCTAACTGCGAGGCAGCAGCGCTACCCACTGCGCCACCGTGCCGCCCTCATTAAACTCTTTCCACTCATTTTTGCAACATTATGACAAACACAGAAGTTGGTTATCCTGGGCATTAACTTCAAAACAGTCTAGTTGAAAAATATTTTTGTCTTCATAATATGATAAAATGCATTGGGTACATATCGAAAAAAAAATTAATGCAAAGAAAACCAATCAAAAAAGTATTATAAAAAAAGTACAATAATCCTTTCGGTTTTTTTTTCTTCATAAATAAAATACAATTACTATAAGAAGTCAAATTTTCTTTTGGCATAAACATTGTATATGGCATGATATATGGTATTTTTCAATGTATGTATGTACATACATAAAACAGGTGCTGGGGTTTTCTTCTGTTTGTATGTGAAGATGCCTTGTTGCCTTACTATTTGTTTTTGATTTCAATAAAAATTGATTACAAAAAAAGGTGCTGTACAGTACATACTGTATTAATCTTTATTATTTTTTATTATTGTCTTTATTTTATTTCTTTATTAATCATACTGTGTTAATCTTTTTTACAAGTGCATTGGTAAGAGAATAGAAAACATTGAGACCTGACAATCAGCAGTGTTCTGGCAGCAAAACTGAGCAAAACAACAATCTATTACATTTAATTAAAAAAAAAAAAACAGAAGTAAATAAATGCAGCCAAGCGGTAGCTAAATAAACTGTATATGTGACACCAATGAGGCAGATTTATAAGTTCACTTCTTGCAATGAAGGTGTGCGTATAGTGACATTAAAAACAGAATGAAACAAACATAAGAAAAGAATTATTGGAGAAAGCCAACTCTGAAACACATATAAGATGACTGACATGAATGCTGGTGTTTAAGTCTTCTCAGGTCAAAAGTGGCCAGAATTGAAGTTGTGATCCCAAAGAACCAATTCTATTAGGTGAGGCACTGGATCAGAATGCCTGACTGCATTCACCCAAGACAAGTTCTCTGCTTGGAGCTGAGCTAAGGACAAAGAGCCAGAAGAAATCATTCAAAGCCACCCTCAAGGATATTGCTACAAAAGGCCAGATTAACAACACTCACTGGTTGATTTAAACCACAAAACACTCCTGTGATTCATTGAATGACACACTATTTTGAATGTGACCTTCTAACCAGGAAGAATTGGACAAAAGATGACAATAGAAAGAGGCAACAGAGAAACTAGACATTCCAAAGCAGAAACTCCTGTCCTTGATCCCTCAGCTTCTTGCCCATCTGAAGTTAGGCATATAACCTTGATGAGAATCATTCTTGTTCTGAGTAACCAGTGGGTGTCCATTTTTATTACCATAACTATGTGTGAGCAGAGTGTGGCTCTTTGTCTTGAGTCTTGTTTTACAACCTGTCGTTTTGTGTAAAATTTTGAGCTCTGTCTTTCTCACTATTGTCATACATCTTGTGGTGGACGGTGCCAGGGGCCCTTACCCAGCCAGGACGCCTATGAACTGGAAAGGACTGGGGGAGACAGAGCATGCACAGGACATTATCTCCCCTGGATCACTAGATGGCACCCCTCCTGGGTTGCTACAGCACCATGGATTCCCACAGGGCATCATGGGAGATGGAGTTTTGCAGCTCAGCCTGTTGGGTCCCATGGGTGCCGCTAGAGGGTGCTGCAGGGGACTGGGGAACACTATTTGGTCAGGTTCCCACCTCATGCTTACAGGATACCAGAAAGTGCTCACGAATGCGGCATAAAAGAAACCCGAGGCCTTCTTTGAGAAGCCTGAGTCGGGAGAAAAGGGATGAAGCTTGCTAAAGAGAGAGAGGAATACAGAGAGAGAAGCCATTGTCACCGTGTTGATTCCAGTGCTTTATTTGTATAGGTGTTGCTGCTGTGGGAAATGACTGGGAAAGTGTTTCCCACGAATAAAACACCTGTGTGCTGTGCTGGACTGTGTCCCCTGCAGGCCACATTCTACAATGGCATAATTTCTGTTTTTTCTTTTTGAACTTTTATTTACATGCCAGTTGACTAAAACTTGTTTGAAGACTCCACTTGTCTTTGGTGTCTGCCTTTCACGACTAATGCTTTGACGCATTTTGAGTCATGAATTGTGATTCAGTTCTCTTATAGTACAGCAGTTCAAATCAGTTGACACTCAATTATGGAGTAATGATCGCAAGTCCTTGCTTTCCCAAACGGATATTTCAATTGTACAGTAAGCACATGGTAACATACTTAACATTTTTAAACCCGCTCATGCACACACCCATACTCAAACAGGGCCAGTTTTAGAATGATCAGTTACCCTGAAGATGCACATTTACAAGATGTGAGAAATCGTAGTTCTTAGAAAAGGTCCCACACAGAAACTGGAAGAAAAAGGCAAACTCCACACAGATTTGTAAATCAGGATCCATAAGGGCAAGAGTGCAACAATAGTGCCTTGATTCCTCTCAGGTGTAAGATACAACCACACTATATGTACACAACAATAACTGTCCACATAAAAAATGATTAGAATCAATGGTAGCTTCCATATTCCTTATTTGAATGCTATGGAGTCTATCCGATCAGATGCAACGTAGGAGGTCTGTCCCAGATGGCATGCCAATCCAACGTAATGGGCACACTCCATCACATCAATCTAATATGGAGACACCAGTTCAACCAGTCAAGTGTGTGAGAGAAAACTAAAGTACCTGAATGGGGAGGATGTACAGATGAACACAGATGGTGACCAAGCCAGGATTCCAACAGAAAGTCTTGGAGCTGTAAGGTTGCAGCACTAACTATTAACTAGGCTGCTTGCCCCATAAAAGAAAGTCATCTCCAGATTGCTATTAAAGAGGAATCCATGTCCTTGTTCAGGCACTTTTTAAGCATATAGACGTAAACAAAAGTGAAGGCAAATCCAATTTAGTCCTTGTTGAACTTCCAGAATTTCACTTATCTCATAATCAAAGACTTGATAGTGAAGGTTTATAGTTGGAAAGTTGTTTTTTTTTTTCATTTTACAAAGGGGCCAGACAGCAAAACTACGCCAAACTCATTAGTGGTGCGGAGAAAAGCAATTTCTGAACAAATAATCTCTTATGTAACAGCTGGTGTGCCTGTAAGTACAGGTTACTCTAATTGTGTTATTTCAAAGGAGATGGTGAGAAGCAGACAAATGTTCTCTTTGTTTAACTTTCATTAGCCTTGTACATCTGGAAGACAGCAAAACAAAGCAATGAGATTATTATTTGCAACTAGCAGGCCAAGGTTACTGGTCTGAATACCCAGTGACAAAAAGAGCAATAATGTGCTTGTCCAGGCTTGCCTGTCAGGGATTTTAAATTAATGTATTTAACAAAAATAGAATGATTTTAAGAAGGACGTGGTGGTGGTGTAGAGGTTAATGTTGCTGGCCCCGAATTTCTACTCCAGAAATGTCTTTTGCAGAGTTTGCATGTTTTCTCTGTGTTTGTGTTGGTTTTCATGGAGACAGTGATATCATATATTTAGGTCTGTAAAGACTTGTGGTTCAATACAAAAAGCTATGAAAATACTTGATAACAACAAACAATGATTTAATAAAGGTTTCTGCTGGTCCTCCCATTCCACCCTAACACTCTGTCTCTCCCTCAGGTAATTAGACAAAATTTCCAGATTTTCAAAGCTGATCCTTCCCCAGGAGTCTTTTTTCCTAACTTTCTCGTGATCTTCTTCCATCGACCACCTAACCTAAGCAAACTTCTTGTCCGCAGCTCACTTCACCAAGGAGAGGCACATTCTTCATCAGCACTGCAACAAACGCCGCTGTGTCACTTGTAAATATGTCACCAACAATGCTCTTTATATCTGGTAAATTCAACAGTAAACAAAGGGAAATCTTGCCCATCTAAAAATCATATCTGCTGCATTTCTTGTAAGAAATGTCCTGCCATCTACAAAAGTGAAACTGAGAAACATCTAACACATTCGAGCCAGTAAGATCAAAGACCTCACAAAGCCTATTGTAGATCACTTCACATCTCTTGATCACATCTGCACAGGTCTCTCTGTTTGTGTTCCTTCACAGGGCCTCAAAGACATTTTTTCAAAGAAAAACAGAAGAAGCTAAGCTCATTCTCAGCCTGGGATCACACATTTTTCCAGGTCCTAACTTTTTAACCTATCTCTTCATCTTCTCTAATGGCAGCTTTTCCTCACCTTTTCTCATCTCATCTGCCCTGGCTTTGTTCCCTTCTTCCCCTCTTATATTTGTTACCTGCTCATTCCTTTTCAATTGCACACCTAATGAAGGCTATACAAGTTGAAATGTTGCCTTAAAACCGGTTTTCCTTTTCAATTTGTAAATATCCTTTATTTTTCTTGGCAGATGTATGCTACATTAAATCCATTGTGCCTGCATCAGTGACAGGACAGTAGGTGAGAGGCTCCATGTTGCTTGACCTTACAGCAAGGTGACGTGTCCAAGTGCCTCTGGCAAAACCTTCTAGATATCAACATCTTACTGACTTGTGCTAGACAGAAGCTGAAATGGATTTATTGGCAGTGTCATCAGGTTCCCTTCACAGATATGTCAGGTGTGGCCTTTGTCTGCCTTCTCTTCTCACCTTAACACTATAGAGAACCTTTAGGGTTCCCTGGATCACTACATTTGGGGACATGACCTTCAGTCTATTAGTGGCCAGCGCAGCTACAGTAGGCCCTTCTAAAGGAATGGGATAAGATCGGACAACAGTAAAGTGTCAAGCAGAGGTGTGTGCAAGAAGAAGTCACACGAGATCCCAAAGGACTGAGAGATGGCCATTCTGAATGCCCACAGCTGTTAATGTCTTCATGCTTCTTGTGTTGTTGTCCTTTTTGCCTGTTATTCTCATTTGTGCACAGTTATTTTAGTCATAAATTCAACCCCCGCTCACCCAGCACATCACATCTGGCTGAAGATAAAGACTCTTAACTGTTAAGACCACCCGCCACAGGCACAGTTTTTTTTGCTACTGTTAGAGCTCTCAACTCCAGAGGTTAATTGCTTGCTGCTTTCATCTCCCTCTTTGACACTGTATTGCCTTTTCATTGCATTCATTATTTCATTTACATATTCACAGAGCTGATTATAAATATCACCAATTGGTTGTGTGACAATAAAGGTAAATCTTGCACCTTGAATCTTAAAGTATGATGAATTCATTATTGATAATCCTTATGCAAGAGGACAATAGCTTCATCAAGTTACATGGAGACCTCTCTTCACGTGCTGTCCTGAATCTTCTCTCTCTATATAAAAAGATTAACGAAATCTTGTGACGTTTTCAAGTGACATTTACATGAGACGTTTTCTTGCAATGCTCATTTTTCTTCAAAACCATACGTCATATAGTACACATCATTTTTTTTGTCTTCATTAGGAGAATACAACAACGATACTCACAGGTCAAAACTACCAATTTAATGTGCATATGTCAAACAGAATACCTTACAAACATCCACTCTGCTAAGAGCAGTAGTAGCTCAGTTGTGTGTTAACAATTGACAAATAAAGCCTATGTAATGGCACATGCTTACAAATTGCAAAACTGCATAAACATTCAATTGTTGTCAAAATGACGACTGGTGATCATGTAGGAGAAGTCATATTCCTTTCGTATCCTGGCTTCAGCAAGTAAATTACCATTCATCTTGCATAGACAACAATTGCAACATTTACTATATATTTGAGTAAATCTCAGGGCCAGAGTTTTGACTGTGTTGGAATATACCAGTGGTCCGACTGAGGCATGGGTTGGGCCGACTTAGGCGGCCAGGGGGGCACATCCCCCTAGTTATACTATAAAACTGTTCACTACACTTAGTTATTTCACCAATGCTTTTATCCAAACTGACTTACAACATTTGAGGTGCAATTGGTTTCACAGGTGGGTGAAATTACTTGCTTATGGTCACACAATATCAATGGTGGGATTTGAACCCACAACCTCAGGAGTTGTAGTCCAAAGTGTTAAACACTGCACCACCAGCATTATATAAAGACAGTACCAGCTATTTAGCTTACTTATTGCTGTTTTAAAATGACTTATTTAGTGAAATGAAACCAGAGCAATGCTTAGCAAGGTTAAATGCCTTGTGTCAGGCTCACTTCGTCCACAGCTATTCACTTTAGAAGGTATAGAGAACAATAAAATGATAACAACAAGCTGAGAAATATTCATTCAAGCAGATTAAATGAGAGTGGCTTTGTTCTTTTCTAATTTAAAAAAAGTGAAACAAGAATACCATATTATTGTTCTTTTCAAAGATTCATACATGTATGCATCATATATAACATCACATTACATGACATTCTCCAACCCGCATAGTCCAGTTCAGGGTCCAGGGGTGCTGCTGCCTATCCTGGCATTCATTCTGAAAGGTCAGGTGCATCCAACTATTCACAATTGTTATCATCTTTACTATAGAGAAGTATTTCATAACATATGTGGACTGTAAGGGGTGCCCCAGAGCCCCAATCACCAGACACAACTCAGCCGAACACAATTTCAATTTTAAATTATAATTGTACCTTAAAACAGTAAAAGGCAGTCCAACACAATGTAATTGAAAGAACAAGCGTCTCTGTCTCCTTCCACTACAATGTAGTAGCGAGCCTCATCCTCCTCCTCCCGATTCTGAGCCTGAGGTAGCTGAGGCGCCCAGAAGTTCTTCCAGGTGGTATGATATTACCTAAAGGAAGAACTTCCAGGTCATACAGAAGTTCTCAATTATTGGAATATCCAATCTTTACAGCACCCCCTTGCGGCACCAAGCTTGCCTTTCCACACTACAAGCCCAAGGAAATCTTATAAGTGTCCAAACTGGGCCCCTATCAGAGGGGCACTGACACCTCTTGCACTTGGTGGGGGGGGGTTAACTGCTCATAAAATCCCTTTTTTATCAATAGCACCTGATGACCCCAAATCTCTTGATTCGCTAACACAATGTCTAACCTGTATCTCAGAATGGATGAATAGTAACTTTCTCAAATTAAATAAAGAAAAAAACGAAATCTTAGTGATTGGCAATAATGGATACAATGAGGCTATTAGAAATAAACTGGATGCATTAGGATTAAAAGTCAAATCGGAGGTAAAAAGCTTAGGGGTAACCGTTGATTGTAATCTGAATTTTAAATCGCATATTAATAAAATCACTAGGACAGCATTTTTTCACCTAAGGAACATAGCAAAAGTTAGACCTCTTATATCATCGAAAGATGCAGAGAAATTAGTTCATGCGTTTGTCTTTAGTCGGCTAGATTACTGTAATGCACTCCTCTCAGGACTCCCCAAAAAAGACATCAATCGTTTGCAGTTAGTGCAGAATGCAGCTGCTAGAATCCTTACCAGGAAAAGAAAATCTGAACACATTTCTCCAGTTTTGATGTCACTACACTGGTTACCTGTGTCATTCAGAATTGACTTTAAAATTCTGCTTATGGTTTATAAAGCTTTAAATAATCTCGCCCCGTCTTATATATCGGAATGTCTGACACCTTATATTCCAAATCGCAACCTCAGATCCTCAACTGAGTGTCTCCTTAGAATTCCAAGAGCAAAACTTAAAAGAAGTGGTGAGGCGGCCTTCTGCTGTTATGCACCTAAAATCTGGAATAGCCTGCCAGTAGGAATTCGCCAGGCTAATACAGTGGAGCACTTTAAAAAAACTACTGAAAACACATTACTTTAACATGGCCTTCTCATAACTTCACTGTAATTAATCCTGACACTCTGTATATCCAATTCATTATAATAACTATTCATTCAAAATTGTACTAACCCCTACTCTCTCTTCTGTTTCCTTTTCCGGTGTCCTATTGGTGGTGGCTTGAGCCACCACCATCTACCCAAAGCACCATGATGTTCCAACAATGATGGATGGATTAAAAGCCAGAAGTCTGTATAACCATCAGCATCAAGTGACTCCGTGAGAACCCTAACTACAAAGAGGACTATTTCATTTATGTTAGGTAGAATGCCCAAAGGGGACTGGGCGGTCTCGTGGCCTGGAACCCCTACAGATTTTATTTTTTTTCTCCAGCTTTCTGGAGTTTTTTTTTTGTTTTTTCTGTCCACCCTGGCCATCGGACCTTACTCCTTATTATGTTAACTAAGGTTGTCTTATTTTAATTTCTTTTTTGTCTTTTATTCTTCTTTTCTTCATTATGTAAAGCACTTTGAGCTACTTTTTGTATGAAAATGTGCTATATAAATAAATGTTGTTGTTGTTGTTGTTGTTGTTGTTTGTCCCTCGTCCATCCATTGTGAGTTCCTCGCGACTGGGATAGAAATTGGTTGTTCCTCCCTTTTTATTGTCCTTCTATTACAGCCTCTCAGCCTGGCAGCAAATTGCCCTGAGTCCCAGTCGGGATGCCAATCCATCCACTCCTACACTTACACATAGCGTACTCTCTCAGAAGCATAAGGTACAAATGTAGGGAATAACGCATTAAAAGTAATGCACAGTAGTAAGATGACTTTCTAAATTAAACAGTAGCCTAACTAATGTATTAGTTATTTAATTGAAGTATAAATACCTGTGTAACTTTATACAATGTGTTACTGCTAAAACTTATTACTGACAGTCCCAAAAAATAAAAAATATTTTGCTATTTTTCATAAGTATTATGTTTCTTTGTTAACAAACAACATGCATGCATGTACTCCGGCCATCTGGTACCAGAAGAGGAAGAGACAAAGCACTCACGTAAACGGAACTGAACAAAAATTACAAATATACATCTAATCCACCAAGTGCCATAAATATGAATATGAGTTGTCATTTGAACATGTTTTTTTTTTCTCGATCTTGCCTGTACTCCTCGTTATGGTGCATGGTACTGTAAATGCAGACAGACTTCTTCTTTGTAGGCGCATACACCGTCAGCCTGGCATTGCCAGATCTAAACACTAGTGTGGCAAATTGCTCATGTACTAAAGTGACTTTAGCTGCAGGTGGAAGTCCCGTTTTACTTTATGGTGCCAAGAAGAGCTGGGCTGTGGTGCAGTAGTCTATTAGCCAGCGAAAACGCTGTGAAGCTGTCGGTTGTTACAGTTCTGCCTTTGTCCACTCTGATAGCAGTCCCGGGACATTGTATCATTGATTGCCGGTACAACAAATAGTTCTGAGCAGGCATCAGCCACAGCGCTGCTCTTGTGAAAAGAATGGAGATAAACAGCCATAGAGGGAGAGGCAAGTTCATTGTACCACATAAACATCACTGAGAATAAAGTGAATAATATAAAAAAAAAGCTAACTTTTACAAGTAGCTAAAATTTACACCATGTGTTACAGAATCAAATCAAATGTATGTTTTTTACTATATTATAGTAATAATAATAGCAGCTCACTACTCAAAATACAGAGTGCCAGAAACCTTTCAGTTACAAGGCAGCAGTTCTTATCTCTGCATCATCCAAGAATACATAGTAGCTCTCTGCCAATTGACATTTGAGCTTGGGTTTGCAACTCATTGACAGCAAAATGTAAACTGAATAATTTTTTTTCTTTGGTTATATTCTTGAATAAAAGCGCACGTGTGAATTTGATATTTGGACTAAAGTCTTCACACATTATACATACTGTATGTCACATCAGTATTAGTATAACATGGAAAAAGTTTCTGCTTTAGGTATGTATTCAGCATTTCTTGCATTTCTCACATTTCGTTTCATCCTACACTTACACTTACTTTGGAGACACGGAACACACATGAAATGCATGTATTCCAAATAACGATAATACTGTATTATTTACCCTATACAACTCCAGGAACATCACACACAGATAAGGAACTTTGGATTAAGCTGGTAGAATTTTTTCCCTGAGATTAGCTCTGGCGGTGGGGATGGGATTGCAGACTGCTTGCTGCTTGTGCTGATCGATATATTTACAAAACAAAAAACGCTGATGGAAAGGTGCGAAGTAATTTAAGGTGGGGCGGGAAAAAGCACATGAAGGACTAAACTTATTTATAAAACACAAGAAAATGATCAAATGTGGCTGTGTTTCTCAGCAGTTTTATGAAAGTTCATGTATGGGTTTAGGATTTAATAACAAATGCTGGCCAGTGCAATTTTTCATACAAAAGAAGAACATGTAACGCAAAAGTGGCACACTGTTTGTAAGGCCATGGACAAGTCTAAGTGAAAGGCATGATGATCCCCTTCCCTTAAGGTGTTGCTTCTAAACACTGTGAATGCCATAATGGAAGGATTAGCATACTGTGGGAGACGGATGGTGATTTCTTGCTGGGACGGGATTCCATAATGGAAGAATGACAATGGATATGCATCCCAGCTGGGTTGATTGTTGGTAACTGGCAACACACTACATTGTTTTTTCTATAATTTTCCACCTGTCACAGCACACACCTGATGGTTGTGGGTTATACAGTCTGACAACCCCAGCAACACAGTCATAGAAATCTTACCAGCACTTACAAGTCTCTATGAGACTCGTCTGAGAAAATCAAATGATTTGAATGTAGTGAGTCACAATTCATATGGTTGGGCTCTTGTGTCTGCAACAGTAAACAGACAAGTAGCCTTCAGAAGGATGTATAATAGTCATAAACAGAGGAGAGCAATGGCAGCTGCATACAAAGAAGTCTTTGTTTTGTTTATATGGAGGAGAGGATCATTGAACTTTGGAATGAGCACAGGTGTCTGCTTGATGCTTCATGTTTGTTGTACCACGACAGAGTAGAAAAAGAAAAAATCTGGGCCAAGCAGTATGGAGCTTCTAATCTTATGTCAGAGTACTCAATGAGGATTGGCTCCTGAAATGAAGTAACCTTGCTGTACATTGGACTGTGTAATACGAGATTAGGAACCATGATGAAAAGTCATGAGGGAATTTTGAAAACATTCCACTATTGATATGCAGTTATTTAATTTGACACCCCCAGAGGGAATGTGTTTCAGCAAGTGCACCGATTGAATCTGACATGCTTTCTGACTGGAAGTTGTGTGGAATCCTGTTGCCTAACTAGGGGGAACAAACTTAAAAAACAGGAACAGAAGTGAAAAGGCTGAATACATCAAGCCTTCTCTCAGAGATCTTCTTGTTGCTCCTCACTTTCATTCACTGACCTGAATGGTCACAGTTAATATCTACCATCCTTTTAGACCTGAGTTAGCTTCATTTCTATGTTCTTGTTTCTATTGTTACATGGGCCATTTACTGCTAATACAGTCACATCACTTTAAATTTAGGAATCAGCCAGAGCCAGCAGCACAACTTTTGGGTCAAACTTCCTATTGTTGTGAACATTAGTCCAAATAAGTTCCAAAAGCACTTCCAAAAAGTGCCCACTACAAAGGGATTTCACTTTCAAACCTTGGCTAGTAAAAATGGCAAGCACAGAATTTTTATAAAATAAAACATTTATTCTCACAAATTCTGTTCAATAACAATAAAACTCTGTGGAATACGAGGAGCAAAGGAATTGACCAAAACAATAAGGCAATCTAATACTAGTAAAGTCCAAATACAGTGTTCCAGACACAGAGCACGAAGGTCAAAATTCCAAAAATATACCCACGCACAAGCACAGCAAAAACACAATTAACCCACTGACTCCAGAACACGTTCCCAATGAACCGCCAAAAACTCTGGAAGACCCTCCAGTTCCTGGTAGTGATTGAAAGATGGCTCAACCCTCAAACATATGGAACATAACAAAGGCAGCTTATATATTGTGGCCGATGGCTGGGGCTCCTACCTAGCTGGGATGCCTGTTTAATGGAAGAACCGGGGAAAACACATACAGGACGTTATCCTCTTCAGGCGCTAGGCAGACAGCACCCCTGGGTTGCAGTGGTGCCTCGGATTACCGCAAGGATCCATGCAAGTTGGAGTTCGACACAGCCTTTTTGGGTTCAATAGGTTCTACCAGGCGGTGTTTCTGGGACTGCGGATCCCTACTTTGTTGGGCTTCCGCCTTACCCGGAAGTGCTTCTGGACTACGCTAATGGGCCAATGGAAGTACTCCTGGGTTTAGGATAAAAGGGGCCCAATGCCACTGCTCCAGGAGCCAGAATCAGAAGGGAGAGGACCACGTTTACTGGGAGGAGTGGAGGCAGAAGAGAGAGAGAAAGAAAGAAAAGAACTTAAAGACAAAATGCTTGGTGGACTAACATTGTCCTTATTTGTGCTTGTGACTGTGCTGTGCAGGTGGGAAACAAAAAGGAAGTGTTTCCCACAGCCAAATAAAAAACATATGTTGCTGAACTTGTATTCTGCGTTTGTCTGTTTCGGGTTTGGGGAGCTGGTGTCTCCCCAGCAGGCCACGATATATAGAAACAAAAACAAAACCAAAGGATGACACACATAAATAACATAAATCAAAGAATTAAAAATGACATAAAACATGAATTTGAACCCCAGCCAGTGGAGGAAGCCTGGATGAGACATGACACTTATCCTGTCCTCAGGCTAAGCCTTCAGGAGTAAATGAGCATGTAGATATTTGCCAGTAAAACGAGACGATAATTGCTAATAACACCTTTAGAGGATGTGATTGACACTAGATGGCTGTACAGGTAAAAGGTCAGGAAACTGATCAATGACAAATCAGATTCATGAAAAACATGAAAATGTGCACAAAATTATGAATGAGCCAAAAACCCATAAAAAAGATTAATACAAGAGGGGAGTTTAGTGAAAATACAAATGTTCCAAAAAAGAAGCTACATTGAAAACTACAACCTAAATGTAACTCAGTTACAGAATACCAGATAAGGAGAGTCGTCTGCAAGTAAAGATGGACCTCAAGGGGGCTCAGTATTGGCTGCAAGAAAGGAACAACAAACAGAAAATGTGGCAAGAGATGAAGTGTATGAGTTAGGAGTTTATTATTGGAGATATTTTTATTTCATATAATGTAATTGTTTTTGAACATTAGTACTAGGGTGTTGTACCGTGTTAGCCATTATGAATGTAGAGAAAAGCCAAGCAAAATGACACCTTTTATTGGCTAACTAAAAAGATTACAATATGCAAGCTTTCGAGGCAACTCATATAATCTTGCCTGAAGAAGGGGCCTGAGTTGTCTCGAAAGCTTGCATATTGTAATCTTTTTAGTTAGCCAATAAAAGGTGTCATTTTGCTTGGCTTTTTTGAACATTGTTAATTGCTATTTTTGTTTTTAATACTTTTTATCAATATTGTGGTGATGTTTTCATGTTGTCCAAACTTTGCTACAGTTTGCAAGAAACTAACACTTCGCCAAGAAGATCTTTTTGTCTAGAATTATTGTTTGGTTTTGACTTCCAGTTTACTTAGAGTTTTAATTTTGTTAATGATCTCCAAAGAAACTTATGCTGCAGATCTTTGCTTCAACCCCAACTACTCTTTGGTCTTCTCCTTTAAAGATGGTCATTGCCCATCTGTTCTACTCAAAAACAATCAGTCTAATTGCACATTTCTATTAGTACATCCATCCATCCATCCATTTTCCAACCTGCTGAATCCGAACACAGGGTCACGGGGGTCTGCTGGAGCCAATCCCAGCCAACACAGGGCACAAGGCAGGAACCAGTCCCGGGCAGGGTGCCAACCCACCACAGTCTATTAGTACATATCAAACATAATAGTGGGAGGTATGGCCATTGACAAGTCTAAGTGAAAGGCATGATGATCCCCTTAAGGTGTTGCATCTAAACACTGTGAATGCCATAATGGAAGGATTAGCATCCTGCTGGAGACAGATGGTGATTCCTTCCGAGATGCAAGAATGAGGATGGATACACATACCAGCCATACTAGCAGGCCATAATGGAAGAACACAGGTAGACTGCTTTCCATTGCCATATATTTTCCATGTACACAGGATGGCAGCATCATGCTGGTGGAACTCCCATTTGTACACCCACAGGGAACATTGGGACTGCCCATCGCTGGGAAGATGCACGAGGCCAGGCTCTGATAGTATGGCCATGTCATCTGTAGCGCCAATGACTCAGCAGTACAAACTGCGCTCCATCTCAGCCCATGCAGTCGACAACTACGAGGCCTCCCAAAGCACTGGTGAATGGATCAAATTAAGTATGATATGAAGCCTGCCAACATTGCCCCCGAGGACACTCTTGACCATGGTAAGTGGAATTGTTCTTGCCAGACTGTGGACACTGTGCCGATGCAGGTTAGCTGTTAGGAAGAAGAAGAAGAAGAAGGAGGGTATATTGGGAGCTGCGGTCCAGATGGGCAGCCCTGTTGGTGTACTTGGGGGCAGCAAGGGGGAGCTGCAGTGGAACACTCCCGGGTCCGGCATAAAAGAAGCTGCCTCCTCTGCATCAGGGAGTCAGAGTCGAGGGGCAGTGGACAACGCACACAAAGGAGGCATAGAAGGAGACAGACGTGCCATTTTGAATATTATATGGTACTTGACCTGCTTTAACCGTCTGGAGGAGATTTTGTTAATTAAATAACTTTTTATTTAACCTTGAATATGTGTTTCCAACATAGTTGTGTATGTTTTTTGGGGCTCAGGGGTGCCCCCCAGTGACCACAACACCCCTACAAACCCTGCCAGAGAACAGCTAGTAAGTACGAGATATTTAGCCAGGAGATGAATACACAGCAAACACTTTCTTGGACAGACAAAAGTCAGAGACCAAAACTAATGTTTGTCAAATTAAAAGAACTAAACCAGAAATGGTGTCCACCAAAAAGTTTCATACCGCTATTTTGAGTCAGGTACCTAGAAACTGCCAATAAGTAAAGTTTGTTTTACAAAATGAGATCCAAAGCTAGAAAGCCTGTTGATGTGCAGCGCCATCTTAAAATAACTGTGGTGGGAATACATCACACGTAGCACCGCAAGTGTTCTCATGGCAGCAATGGGATGTTGTCATCATAAGTAACATGACTGTGAACATGAAACAACAATGCAAAATGGGAACATTCACTTAAACCCTCAAACAAAATGGCACTGCTATGATGTCAGTGAGTGTAACAATAAAATATAATAACTTCAACAAAAGCTAATTGAGTGTACGTGATGGACTTGAAAGTTAAAGAAACAGTCAGGTCGTAACAGTCTGAAGTTTGAGGATTGGAGCGTCTAACAGTCATGGCAAGAACTCCAGCTGTGCCGCCTTTACAATTAAGGTTTTAAATTTCCTTGTGTATCGGCAACCCTGAATGAGATGGCTAGACTCCAGCATCACTGCTTGGTTATTCCAAAGAAGTTTTTATCTAAGAAAAAGGATCTCCATGTTTTTTTCTGTGCCCTTAAAAAGTATTAATGTCTCCTGTTAGTTCCATTGCTAGAAGTACAAGAACAAGAATTACCTTTCCATGAACCGCGGCTAAATGAAATTTGCCTCATTAGTGATAATGGCCCTCTAATGCTTTGTCGGAGCCATGGCAGGAACGACCTTTCTGTGCCAAAAGAGTAACAAATACCATTTGGTGCTTCATGATGCATCAAAAATGATTATTATGTGCTGCCTTATTGAACTAAGTTCATGCAAACAGGAAGACTGTGTGATACAGAAAACCCCTTAGTGCTTTCAGCATAAAAAAACAACCTTACTGTCTATGTATCATGGAAAAGAGGACGAAAATTCTGACAAACAAGAGGAGACGATTTATTATTTACAACTCAGTTAATTAGTCAATACCCCATGAAAACATTTGTACAAATCATACGGTTATTGGTTTCAGTAAAACGTCATCAGGGTAAATGTCTTGTAACAATAATAGAAAAGTCAGTCAGTCAGTCAGTCAGTCAGTCAGTCATTATCCAACCCGCTATATCCTAACTACAGGGTCATGGGGGTCTGCTGGAGCCAATCCCAGCCAGCACAGGGCACAAGGCAGGATCAAATCCCAGGCAGGGCGCCATCCCACCGCAGTAATAGAAAAGTCTGTGCAGTATTTCAGGTTTTTGTGGACACCGACCAAAGTCTTTACACTTGCACACAAGGGGAAAAGACCTGTATGGGAATGAAAGGGTACTGGCACGGAGAGAACTTCAGTTTAAGATTCTTTGAGAAATGAGCCCAGAGGACTGGAAATTATTGTAGGAAACTCTCATTGTTGGCTAGTATTACAGCTAGCTTATCTAGTATACACTATAGCATTCTTCTTCTTTCGGCTGATCCTGTTAGCGGTTGCCACAGCGGATCATCTTCTTCCATATCTTTCTGTCCTCTGCATCTTGTACTAATACACCCATCGCCTGCATGTCCTCTCTCAGCACATCCATAAATCTCCTCTTAGACATTCCTCTTTTCCTCTTGCCTGGCAGCTCTAGCATTACATTTACTTATTCGACTGACACCTTTATCCAAGACGACTTACAACATTTATGATATAATTGAGTATGTGAAGCTGAATGTATGGCTGACCTATATGTCCACAAACATTTGTACAGATACCTCATTTTGTAGGCTCTGTTTCTTTCCAAAATTTAGTTGGTGCCCTCCAAGTCAGGCAACATCAGGTACCCCTACAATGATGTGGTCAGTCTGTCTGTCACTTACAGATTAGAGGGGGGCTAACCTTGTACTTGGTCTTAAATTAAATCCTATGACCCGATCTGTTTTGGAAATTCAAAGCAGCAGTTATGTTGGCAAAATTACCTGTGGTTGTGTGTTAATTACAGCAAGCTGATCAACGATGTGAAACAGCAGAAAGAAAAAGCAGAGCAGTGACATCTGCTGAGCAACAAGCAAACTGCACAATCTGATTATGTGATTAGGAATACGGAATCAGTAGTGACATCTGCTGAGCGTCAGGAACATCACAGAAGGTAATTAAGTAATGAAGGCAGGATGTGGAGTGTGCCCGTTCTCTTTTTGTTTTTCTCCACCATACCCACATAATGCAGTTGAAGCTAACTGTTAACTCTAAATTAGCCTCTGAAGTGTGCCCTATGATGGACTGGCACCAAATTTTGTTTTCCTTCCCACTTTTTTCCAGGTGTTGTGAAACCCACATCAACTTTGAAATAAAAATGCACACTTGAGGAAGAACTCCAATGAGTGCACTTACATTTGTTATAAACTAAACTGTCTATGCCAATTCTATTTTGCTACTGCTGTGTTCTGTGTTTTTTCTATAAAAGCTGTTTGAACAAAGTGGAAAGCATATGGTTTAAAGTTACAGATCTCATTATTTTAAGTCTCTAGGGAGTGTGAATACATTTTAAGGAGTGCTGAATCATTCAGTCTAGCAAATATAACTCTATATTGAAAGATTACAGACGTTAACCCATCATGAACCCACTGGAGCCATTGCAAGAGAGATGATTCAGCTTTTCTCATGCCGGGCATGTGGTGTTATCATAAATACCACTCAAAACCTGAGTGCAAATAAGAGGAAGACACAGATAAGATGAGAAAGGGAGGGCATGGTTTTGAATTAGAGAGCTAGGGAAACAAAAGACAATTAATCACAAGCTATGAAAGTTATACAATTGTGGAGTGATACTTTACAGGATGGTGTGGGTATCTTCACACAGATCTTCATTTACATTTCCCTTTCATGTAAACTCAATTATTTCCATTCGAGTTGGGAGGCAGTAAAATAATGAGATTTTAACTGAGCCCACCACCAGCCTCTCAATTCATGGAGCATATGATATTAGGGTTGGCTTAGGGTGGTCAGTTCTGTTTCCTGACTTCCTCTGATCATACTTTGTTAGTTTCATTAAATAACTGAAAGGTTCAAAAAATTCACCAGTGACCAGGTCAAGTAGAACACCTGGAGTATTCTTAGCTAATAGTCTCATTTTTTCTTTCCACATACTTACTGTGTGTCTGTGGGCTTTTGTCAGGTACTATAGTTTTCCTCTAACATCCCACATTTCTTACTTTAAATGACCACCCCAAATTAGCAATGGTGCAAATACAATAACAAAAAAAATTATAGCAATCTCACAAAAATACAATACAATACAATACAATACAATACAATACAATTTATTTTTGTATAGCCCAAAATCACACAAGAAGTGCCACAATGGGCTTTAACAGGCCCTGCTTCTTGACAGCCCCCCAGCCTTGATTCTCTAAGAAGACAAGAAAAAAATGGAAGAAACCTTGGGAAAGGCAGTTCAAAGAGAGACCCCTTTCCAGGTAGGTGGGGCGTGCAGTGTGTGTCAAAAAGAAGGGGGTCAATACAATACACAGAACAGAACACAACACAAGTAATCCTCAATACAGTATAAAAATAAAAATATTAAAATTACAGAGCAGAATTTAACAGTAGATGATATCACATACTATGATTTGGATTTGTGAAAAAACAAAATAAATGTGCAAAACCTCACTTAAGACGCTAGTACACATCAAAATAATGGAATCACAACAATGACATTCAGGGACAATCACTCAGTTAATACATCATCTTGTACTATTTGGAAAGTTATTTAGAAAGACATATTAGACATATATAAATGAAAGACCTTTGTTTGTGTGTGTGTGTATGGAGCAGCCCGCTCTGCTTGCGCTCAACCACAGCCTCTAGATGGCTCATGCATGTACTTTTACATTTTTTCGGCACTTGTATGCACCTCACTTCTCACTACGAAAGACCTGTGTGTAGCAAACAGCACCCTGAAACAACAACGTTGTGCTAATGACACCGATGAAGAGACACAACGTCGAAAGGAAGCAAACGCCACAGATATATACAAGTGAAACACCTCAGCAACGGAGGGCAAGGTTTGAGGTTTTCACTAAAAACAGTGTCTATCTAGAGGTATTTTCTTGAGACAAAGATTAATAGGACTCATTTGCCAGCGATACGGCTAAGATATGGTATCGCCAGTGTCTTCTTACGAAAGCCAGAGGGGCCGGAAGCACAAGGTGGGTCCACGTCCTGTGATCTAGGTAATTCTTAAGAGTTAGCTGATGCCTCTCCAAGGTCATGAGTATAGTAAAACTGCTAGGGAGTCTTTCAGTTGTTTATTGTCCCGAAGATCACATGCGGCTAGTACCATTCATAAATGCTTAATTGGATAACTCCATTCCATTTTCAAGCCCGTTTAATCCTGAGCAGGGTTGTGAGGGGCTGGAGCCTACCCTAGTAAGCATAGGGCACAAGGCAGGAGTGACAACTAGGCAGTGTGTCACCCAGTCAGAGGGCAAACACACTCACACTCACACACTCGCACACACGCACTCGCATACACACACGCACACCCGCACACACACTCGCACACACACACACACACACAATCTACCCAACCTGCATCTATAGGCTATTCAACTGTTTTTTTTTGGAATCTGTACTACTTTCTATTCATGAGGCCTTTACAATTGCAGGAAATAAATCTTGCCCAACTATTGGATGTACAGATTTGCTCTGGTCAGTGTCTACATGGGTTGTCCTCAGTTCCGCTGGTTTTTCTCCTTCATTCCAAATACACATAACTTACATGTGATATTACTTGTGATATACCAATATGAGTTTTTTTTTTTTGTTAATATTTTGATCAGTCATTGCATGTGAATTTGTATAGTTTTATAATGATAGTTAACAGTCTTCATATGATATCCAGGTCTTCTGGTCTTATCTCCCATTCTAAGGATATCCATGTTAATTCTGTCCACCCATTTTCAAGGTTGCTTATTCACTGGAGGGTTTTGGCAGCAAGAGAACTCAATATGGGAGTCAAGCCTAGATGAGGTGCTGGCATGTCAATCAAATCAAATTTTATTTGTCACATACAGCTTTTACATTGTAAGTGCAGGAGTGGGTGGACTGGTGTTCCAACTGGGTTAGAGGACAACTCCCTACCCTGCTGTAATTCTGTATTGGAAGGAGTGCAAGAATGGAATTACAATACATTTCCATCCAGGTTGGGAGGATCAATTATTGGACAGGTAATTTGTCACCCAGAACAAGAGATTGCAGTGCACCTCCGACTGGGTCCTGGTTTCAACATCTAAAGGGATGACCTGGGATTTGTAGTATAGAAGGCCAACCCTGTTGGGTTTTTTGAGTGCTACCAGGAAGGTACTGTTGTGAGAGGATCTCCCTGTTATGGGCAGTTTCCATGTGACCTGAAAGTGCTTCTGTCTTGCAATGCCGTGGCACCAGAAATGTTCCCATGTTCAAGACAAAAGGAGATGGGAGTTGGAGTCGGGAGGTAGAGGACGAGGCTTGCCTGGAGGAGAGTAGAGCAAATATAGTATGGGTTTGTGCTTGCGATTATGGGTGTGATGGGGGAAGAATCTGTGAAAGATATTTAGTGTAATAAAATATACTTCTTTTGTATCTTTGTGTTTGTGCACTTGTGTCTGGAGTCTGGGGCTCTGGAGTGCCCCCTTTTGGTCACAACATACAGTACAATATGTAGTGAAATGCTGAGTTGCTCAACGTCTATGACTAGGCCTTTAAGAAGAATGTGAAGGGACAATATATGATTTTACAATTATCAAAAATCATTAATAGAATTACACATGTGTGATAAGTCAAGCAAAATGACACTTTTTTATTGGCTAACTGAACAGTTTACAATATTCAAGAATTGACCTCAGTTGCCTTGAAAGCCTGAATATTATAATCTGTTCATTTAGCCAATAAAAGGTATCATTTTACTTTACTTCTCACTGCATTCATAATGGATAACATGGTACAACACCCTGCTATTGCAAACATGTAAATAATGACTAATGACTAAATGAATACTATAAAAACGTAATGTATGCACGTTAAAAATAGGACAACATGTAGTTCTAGACACTTTCTTTATTCAAGATGCGGATGGACTGTGGACAGGAGCTTCCCCTCAGTCTCTGCTCTGGTCTTCAGGCAATGGTAGCGTTTCCATGACCCCAGCACACAAAAAAAAGCAGAGGCATTGTTGGGATGGTTGGTGTCACAGATAGCTGTTTTTGGCCTGGTCCAGCATCGTTTTATGTAGATGTCATTCATCCACTCATTCATGCACAAATTCCCTTAGTGTCTCCAATTAACCTAACATACACATGTTTTTGGGGTGTGTGGAAAGAAAACTGAGTTATCCAGAGAAACACCTACATAGGCACAAAGAGTAAATGAGCTACTATGATATTATTGGCAACTCTAAATTGACTTAGTGTAAGCATCCCCCGCAACCGATTGGTACTCCGTCCAGGGTCGAATCCTGCCTTGAACCAAATGATCCTCACCTTCATTAAGCAGGCTAGATAATGGCTGAATTATCCTTGCTGTGGTAAAGCACTATTGCAATATTCAGCTCTAAGATCTTTCATTATTTCTTAAATTACTTTTATTGCCCTATGTTTTAGTACCGATGATGAAAAGTTAACACATATTCCTTTCATTCAAATTCAAAAAGAAACGAAATAGTAGGAGGGCTCTTAATTATGTTTTAAACTCAGTTCACAACCACTTTCTCGTTCCTTATATTACTGCTGTTTAAAATATAAATATAATAGAAACTAGACTAATAATTAACGTGAAGTGGGTAACAAATGGAATATTGTACTCACCATGGATGTCGTGCCAATACAACTTTAATTCCTTTTCCTTCATCATCGGCATAATGAGCCCTGATGATTGTGTTTCTAGATGAATATGTCTTTGTTGTGAGGCACAATAAGAAATGAGCAGTTTTGACCTTTTTGAAAATAGCTTAAAGCCTGACTCTTACATAAATCCACATTATGAAATTCTTCTGTTGACATAGGACACCCCTTTGCAGTTGCCGGTTCAGAGGGAAAATCCTTCATCTGCAGCGATCCCTGCGTTTTGTTTCGCATCCAGTTAAATAATACTATGAGATAATTTGACGCGCAAAGTATAATCAGCAGGTTGGCTCCCTTTCTGCTTTGTACAAGTGTAAACCTGTCTCTTTCTGAGGAAAGACGTGTTATGTCACAGTGCTAATGATTCAGCACTGAACAAGATGATAAGTTTTACAGTGCGATGAATAAAACATAATTATTGTGTCTGAAAAAATGCAGGATGTTTCATATCATTTGTACATGATGAGTATGACGTATTTCATAATCTACTAAGTGAAGTACTGTGTGAAATTATAAAACCACTCTTTTCATTTTTCATAATGCAACATGACAGATATATGAATCAGAATGCCTTTGTTTAAGGTCAACAGTTAATTTATTCACATTTTGTTTGCATTGGTTTTCCTCTTGGTGTCACGTTTATTCTTGCACGCCCTAAAGACGCACATTTCGGTTAAACGGTGGCTTTAAACTGGCTTAGCATAAGCATGCATGTTTGTGAGCATATGCATGTTCCCTGTGATGGCATGGCCCCTTAACCAGTTTTATTGTTTCCTGTTTTGAGTTCAGTGCAAATGGAATAAACTGCAGCCCTCACAAACATGAATTGGATTAGGTGGGTTTCAGAATGTACGCGTGTATTCATGTATAATAAATGTGAAGGGAAGTCAATAAAATGTGGCAAAAAATGGAAAAATCTAGCTGTTTCTAAGGGACAATATTGTTAATTTTTTATTTGTTATTACTAAAAATGGAAGTATTGAGCATAAGAAATTAAGTTACCTTGAACAAACATTTTAATTTGTTGACACACTTTCACAGTTCTGACTCAGGTAGTGTGTTTACCATTAAATAAAATGGAATATGGCATTACATGTTACATCCTGCGCCCCTGTTACTCATTATTAGCTTCTTCACATGATGCTTAGAAGTACCTGTGATAAATTGGTAAAAAATATTGGCATATAAAGGGTGGTGCACGAAAAACTGAACCGTCTCCGATCAGCTGGCTCAAACTATTATACAGGCCCCAACTGTGCATTAGTAAGGAAGCTGTGAGCCAGTGGGTACAGACGTGCGTAAAAGAGATCTGGAAGATGTATGTGTCTACCGGTTCTTTTAAGGAAACGTGGAACATTTTCGCACAGAAGTTTCCTGGCATAAACGTACCAGCAAAGAGCAGGATTCACGAGTTGGTGAAGAAGTGGAGTAAGACTGGGTCAGTTGCAAACTGCATAAAGAATCAGGCCCCATCCGTTCATATACCTGTGGTCGTAGCAGATATTCAGGAACGGATGGCCAGAAGCCCTACGAAATTAAAGTGGCACAACAAGCGAATGTTTCACGCAGGTCTTGTTAACATGTGTTGCACTCACTACCAATGAAGCCGTACAGAATGAATTGTGTCCAAGAACTGAAGGACGACGACAAGAAAAAAATTGTATTTTATTGCACATGGCTCCTTCAAACAATTGCAATTGGATTTTTGTATTGCATATCTTTGGTTTCGTGTAAAGGCTAAGAAAAGGTACGTCGACGTTGGGGTCGGAGATGGTTTGGATTTTCGTGCGCTACTTGGTATAAACATTTATGTACATAAAACACATAAGTATTGTGACCAGTGTGTGAAATACGTTGTGGTAATCACGGAGGAGGAGAGGCGGTTAGGAGAATGAATTGATACAGCACGTTTCCGCACCTAAACACACAATGATCCACCTCAGGAGTAATCAGGCAGTTCTGTTAGTGTTATTTTGTTACTATAAATGAATGAATGGAATCTGCTATAAAATAAAACACTAAAGTCTGTGCGTCCAGTCCCTCAGAGCAATTTGATTGGTCAGTTTGATTGGTGACACGATTAAACAAGGAAGTGCAAGTGTTTGACATATAAGGAAGAGAAATGGCATAGGAAACATGCTGAGGGAGTCGCCTTCAAAGATGGAAAGTATAAAAGTGGGCAGGAAGCTACAAAGGTGCCTTGAAAATAAGTAGGCCATAGGAGAACGTGCTCGAGAAAATGAACGCAGGTGAAGATTCGTTAGTAAAGGCATAGGAGGTACACTGAGAGAGTTGCCTTCAAATACAGAAAATATCAAATTGGAAAGGAGTTGAGAACGGCACCATGAAAATAAGCAGGCTTTAGTAGAACACACTCAAGAGAAGGAGCACCAGTGAAGGGACGTTCAACCACACACAAATGCAGAGGAAAGGCCCTGAAGGTATACTTATTGCAAGGGATAGCACATATTTTAAAATTATTCTATTATCTATCTTTGCCAGGTACCATGTCTAGTATACAATAAATTACCTATGCTGAATGCTACAACTTTTGATATGCATTTCTCAAGTAGATGATTCACATCATATATGGATTTGCCATCTTCAATTAATGTGACACCACCCTATACTTCAGATTAGCTTCACAAAAAATTTCCACTTCTCTCAACACATAAACACTTACACTATATGGCCAAAAGGCTGTGGACACCAGGCCATATAAGAGGTTCCCCACATACCCCCTTTGTGCCTATAACAACCGCCACTCTACTGGGAAGCTGGAATGTGTCTGTGGGAATTTGTACCCATTCAGACAAAAGATAATTTGTGAGGTAAGGGGCTGATGTTGGACGAGAAGACCTGGCTCACAAGCAGTTTTCCAATTACTCCTAAAGAAGTTAAATGGGGTTGTGGTCAGGGCTCTCTGCAGGTCAATCATGTTCCTCCACACCAAACTCGTCAAACTTTATTGGACCTGGGGCTCAGTCATGCTGGAACAGAAAAGGACCTTCTCCAAACTGCTGACAAATGACTTTGTGTGCTGTAGCATTAACAGTACCTTTCACTGGAACCAAGGGGCCTGGCCCAAACCCTGAAAAACAGTCCTACTCCATTATCCGTCCTACGCTTTACTGTAGGTGCTATGCAGTCTGAAAGATGTCTCCTGGCATTCTCCAAACCCAGTTTCATCCATTAGGAGGACAGATGTTGAGGCATGATTCACACCAGAGAACATGTTTCCACCTTTCAAGAGTCCAATTGTGGCATATTTTGCACCTTATTCTAGTCAATACTTGGCATTGTGCATAGTGATCTTAGGCTTGTGAGTAGGTACTTGACCATTTAATGAAGCTCCTGATTTACAGTTCACGTGTGCTGCAGTTCTGGTCAGTTAAGACTAAGGAAAACAAAGTCATGCTACTTCTAGGTGTTCAGCCTACAACATGGACACTGTTAGTATTATGGAATCAGCAGTCTCTGCCACTTTTTACTAACCCTTCACACTCTTCAGTGTCACTGAGATTTAAGCAAGCACTATTGTCTATGTGGGTTTCCTATGTACACTTTTGCTATAAAGGTCTCTTCCCTTATCAGGCTTCACTTCCCTAACCTGATATACAGGCTGCTGCTGTGGTTTCAAACTTCAGTATTCCCACTCAGTCTGAGAGGAGCTGTTTGCCAGGCTGCTGCATTACTTTCTTATTTGCCTGATAATGTGCACACCATAACATACAGTAGTTTAAAAATGGGACCACTCCACAATTTTTATTTTCAAAAATTCAGGAGTTCCAAAGGATCAGTAAGGTAGTTAGTTCCAGACATCCCTCAAGATGTTCCATATTTTGCACCTTGATTGTGACTAAGCAATTGGTCCACGATTAAGATAATTTTTTATTACACTTAAAGAGTACTTTTAATGACCTACTCAGAAGAAGCAGTTTATTTAAAGAAAAATAACAAGGAGATGAAAGCACCAATTAAGGGCATGCAGATTGTAATCAAGGTGGGAGAGTGGAAGCTGGACATGAGGTCAAAACACAGAGAGATAGAGAGAGAGAAACTGTGTGTTAAAATCCATCCAAAACAGAAATTAATAAATCATAGTCAAAGACAAAAGCTAAAAGTCCTAAAATTAAAGCTTTGTAGAAGCACTTTTAGCTTCCTGTATTCTACCAACATTCAAGAAATATCAAAAATGGATCCAAAAACAGGATACCATGGAGGTAAATGCTGCCATCTTAAATAAAAATGATGGGAATACGTCATACGCATACCCATTTTAGATCACATGGTGTCAGCCCAAAGCTGTTGCTTACAACAAAATGACTTTAATACTTGCTAGGAGTTATTACTTTCTGTTTTTTCATAGACAACTGTGTAACAAATTTTGTGGTCCAGAACTCATTTTAGGGTTTTTAGAACTCTGGAATTAATTTCTGGCATTTATTGTTTGTTATTTCAGTCTGTTTATATTGCCAATTATATTTTGGGCTGTCTTACTTGCCATTTTGTTTTATGCATATTTATCACTATTTTGGGTGCCCGCTGTTAGGATACATGATGGTTAATATGGATGTGTCCTTGGAAGTCAGGGTATAATGGCACAACGGAATAAAAGGTCTGCAATCCTTCCCTAACAGAGCTGCAGACAAAACAAAAATCCTATTTAATTGCCAAGTAAAATTTCTGTGCTTCGTTCTTTTGTGTATCAACCTTCCACTCTTGTTCTTGACTTTTTGCTCTTCATTTTTAGCCTTGACTCACAATTTTTTTTAAACTGTCTGTTTTGACCCATTTCTACTTTCATGTTCTCATCCTGGTAACTCCAAATTTTGCATGCCCAGCAAACATAACAATACTAAAATGGAGCTGTATTGACATGGACAGATAAATGTGGATTACTAAAAAAAATGTAACCATAACTAATGACACTTTTTAATAAGGATTTAATAAGAATATTGTCAAACACCCAGAGTGATAGATAGATAGATAGATAGATAGATAGATAGATAGATAGATAGATAGATAGATAGATAGATAGATAGATAGATAGATAGATAGATAGATAGATAGATAGATAGATAGATAGATAGATCATTTATTTATAAAGCACTTTAAAACAAAAGAGTTGAGGCTGAAGTGCTACACAAGGACAATAATCAATAAATATAAAAAATAACGACAGAAACAAATACAAAATTTAAAACAGCACGGGGAGGACTCTCAAGGTGAATTAAAAGCCAAACAGTAAAATGAGTTTTGAGATGAGATTTAATAATCAATATTGATGGGATTTAAAGGTAGCTTGTTCCATAATTTCAGAACCAGGACAGAAAACGCCCAGTCTGCTCTCATTTTTAGTCTGGCCCTTTGTGTTGTCAGCAAGATCTGGTTGGCGAATCTCAGAAACCTAACTGGAATGTGGGGGCTAAACAGGTCACATAAATAACCAGGGGCCAGACATTTTATAAATTTTAAAAGGAATTGTAAGAACCTTAAAATTAATCCTATACTTAATAGGAAGTCAATGTAATGTCTTAATTATTAGGGTAATATGATCATGTTTTTGGACCCAGTTAAAAGACAGGCAGCTGCATTCTGAACTAATTAGAGGCAGGAGAGAGAAGCCTGACTAACACCAAAATAAAGGGCATTACAATAGTCAAGGTGTGATGAAATAAATGCATTAATGAGTTTCTCAAAATCCTCAAAAGACAAAAAAGACTTAGATAGGAGTCTCAACTGAAAGAAGCTAGACTTAATAACCGAATTAATTTGGCTATACATTTTAAAATCCCCATCCATGATAACTCCCAAGTTCTTAACAGATGTCTTCACAAAAGGTCTGAATAGGCCAAGACTACAAGGAGGAACATCGAAAGTCCCACTTGGGCGAAATATAAGAAACTCTTTTTTACTCTCATTAAAATTTAACAAATTTATGACCATCCGTATCCTTAATGTTCTCCAAAAATCCAACAACAATTTTACCTAGACAGACAGACAGACAGACAGACAGACAGACAGACAGACAGACAGACAGACAGATAGATAGATAGATAGATAGATAGATAGATAGATAGATAGATAGATAGATAGATAGATAGATAGATAGATAGATAGATAGATAGATAGATAGATAGATAGATAGATGCTCAACTTCATTTGTCCCACTAGTCAGAAGATCAGGAAAAGTTTAAGCCTAGGAATCAAAAGTCACAATTACACCAAGTCCAAGACAGAAACCAATATTCATAGTCAAAAATATGGCAACGTTATTGCCAAATAAATTCCTGATAATTCTTTGATTAAATTTTCACAACTTTTCCATTTGACCCAAAGTTTGGATACCTTCATGAGGGTGCCACCATCTTTTATAGTGCTGTTGTGATGATATTGCTGGCACAAATCACTACAGATGTATTATAAACAATATGGCAGAGCCCATGCAAAATAATGCATAAAATGGCAGCCCCCACCAAATAAAAACATAAAACAAAATGATACTAGAATGAAAAGTAACTTAAAAAGGGTTTTTTTCCTGCCTTGCACCCTGTGTTGATTGGGATTGGCTCCAGCAGACCCCCGTGACTCTGTAGTCAGGATATAGTGGGTTGAGTAATGGATGGAAGGATAAATATTAATGAAAATAATTAAAAAAATTAAATACACCACAATAAATAAAATAGAGGTTTTGTAAAATTGTGGTGTCAGCAATTTCATAATTAGGAATACATTAATGGTAAAATTCAGGTGTATGGCCATGAGATTCACTCAGTAGTAATGTGGAAACCCAGTCCAGTTTTGAGTAGGAAATGTTAAGGAGAGATAACTGGCCATCCCTGACTATCAGGTCATTTTGGGTGCAATAGTTACTCTGGCCTTGACTTTAATTCAGTTAATTTACTTTTCGTGGACAGTATTCACAAAGTAATAATTCAAAAACATACGTCAAGCTCATGTGTAATTAGTGCATGTTCACACATGAAGTAATGGAGGTGTTTTTAGTAATTAATACCTCAAGGATATGTACAGTAAGTCTCTGAAAACTGTGTACAAAATAAAAATGTTGAACACACTCACTTTTCAATTCGCTTTCTTGTGTGGCAACAACTATTGCAGAGCAGATTTAAAACAGGCCAGATGTTGTGAAGATAAATAAAGGAGTGTGCATTTTACATTTGATTCCATGTCTGCCTTTATTTTTATCATTCAGGAAGAGCCCCAAACTACTGTGGAACATAATTAATACATAAGGGAAGTATATCAGTAAGAAATGGCACAAAGAAAGAATCTCCTCTTAAAAAAATACTCTTTACCTAATAACACACACTTTATTATATTTAAAGAAAACATTTAATTAATTCAGTAAGATGTGAAGCACTTCAAAGCATGCAATGTGAGAAGATCTGTAAATCTTGTTAAAGAGAAATATCTCCGCCTGGCTTTAATGAATTAAACAGACAAAAAACACCCTAAAGTGTTTTAAATGACCATTCGATTTATTTGTTATATATGTGATACATGCAGTCTATTTTTAAAATTCACTTTATTTTTCCGTGATGAGCACAGTGGCCACCAAGGCTGAGAATGAGTTATTTCCATATAGGACTGCATTGTCTTTGCATTTTTCCTATTACTCATGTTAAAAAGAAAATCTCATTCTGAGAATAAATTCAAATGTCCTGGGCTAATTCTTCCTCAAAATTAATAAGAAGTTAATCATTTTCTTAAGAAACAGCTCTCTGGCCAGGGTCAAATTTTGGCAAACATTAAAATTCATGAAATAGAACATATTACGATAAAATTTTAACAAGCGCAGTGCTGACTTAATGATAATCGCTGATGAAGTGCTTGAAACATGCCATGTGAAACACAAATGCAGGACTAGACATGCTGCAATAATGGTGGGTTAAGAATGTAGGGAGATTCTTCAAAGGGCTGGTAGGCACCTCTTAATAGTCTAAAAGCCAAAGGCAGCAGTTTACTAATAAAGGAAAATATAAAGCTAGTGGTTTAGGAGTAGAAGAGACCGCTTACCTAGCATTACAATCATTTAGAAGCTTTTGAAGCTGAAACATCAAAAATTTTTTGCATTACTATTATTTGCCATTCTACTACGTAGATTTTATTTTTTATTTTATTTCTTCAGAGGTGTATACATGCAGTGTTGTGATTGAATATTTTTTTTGCTGCTTTTTTATCTTCATTATCGATGTCCATACCTGTAAACTCAACAGTTGACTGGAGTTTTGTGTACCTTATAACAAATGTTGGATCATGTGTAGTCATTATGGACCTTGAGTACTGCAATTTTACCCTCTCTAGTCCAATGCATTCAAATAATGTTAGCACTGAGCTATCCAATTCAACCCTTTGTCTATGTTCTCACTAGATCAGCTAACCTGTCAAAGACAGGTAATAGAAGAAAATTTTAAATATTTGATATCTCTTGCCCTAAATGTACCCTCAGTGTTACTCCTATGCTTTTCCTTGGTATCCTTATATGTCTCAATCTCTCATTTCTTGTTTTCCTCTCTTGATCACATTCCTGTGAAACCCACTTCTCAGACTGTCAATTTTTTACCACTTTTTGCTTTTTGACCACTAACCGATGGTAGATGAGCCCCCATTGCCCGGTGCTGAAAACATCATTTGCATTCTGGCAAAAACCTTCGGGACTCGGGTTGCACCTTGTTAGCACAATGGTATATTAAAACGTAAAGGCAATTTGAAAAAGTTACTCAGTAACCACAACAGATAGAAGCTGACACAATAAAACACGTTCATGATGACCTATGGGTAATCTGAACACGCACAGCTCAGCGCTCTGCCCTTTAGTCTAATTCAAGTCAAGGCCAAATAAACATGAACGCTCCACTGCGGGATTGTTCAACAGCATACTGTAGTTAGAATTCTTTAGGCAGAGGGAGTGAAACCTGAAACTGAAGCCTACAGTTCGCAGCAACAGAAGAGAAATGCAGTCAAAAACAGTCTTATGGGTGGGAGTCGATTTGTTTCAAACCAGTTTTGTTAAACTTGACAGCATGTATGGAATATTTTTTGATTTTAATAAAATAAAAGACAAAAAAAAAACAACAAACCAGTCTTGCTGCTCCATGACAACATATGTCCCCATGCAGTGGCCACAGTGGTGAAGTCCATGTAATAGCTGCGGTTTGAACATATTCCACATCCACCTTACTGCTCTGATCTACCATCATGTGACTATCACATCTTCAGTGCACTTAATGTGATACATGAGCTTGAGTACTTGTGCGTACTTTAAGTAAATTTGGAGGTTTCCACTGGGTGTCAGTATAATAAATCAGATGGAGAAAACAACATTCGGTTTCTCCATACTGTGACTTGAAGGAAGAAAGATGTTAAAAACAAAAATTATTTGCATTCTGATTCTGAATCTCGAGACAGTATGTGATACCTTTAAATGCATCACAAAGTTACGATGGGGAATATACAACACTTATATTCTATCCATCCATTTTCCAACCCACTGAATCCAAACACAGGGTCACGGGGGTCTGCTGGAGCCAATCCCAGCCAACACAGGGCACAAGGCAGGAACTAATCCCGGGCAGGGTGCCAACCCACCGCAGGACGCACACAAACACCAAGCACACACTAGGGCCAATTTAGAATCACCAATCCACCTAACCGGCATGTCTTTGGACTGTGGGAGGAAACTGGAGTGCACGGAGGAAACCCACTCAAACATGGGGAGAACATGCAAACTCCACGCAGGGAGGACCCGGGAAGCGAACCCGGGTCTCCTAACTGCGAGGCAGCAGCGCTACGACTGCGCCACCGTGCCGCCCTACATTTTTATTACCTATACAAAAAATGGATGAAGAAAAGCATCCATTTTTTTCATCATATCAAACCAGTCGTCAAACATTGAAGCACGCACATGGATCCTGTTGGAGCTACAAGCCTACCGTCATCCTGTTGATAGTCAACAATGATGCTAACGTCACGTACTAAAACTTGCATACACACACCACCCATATTTTTGCTGCTACTCTGAGGACGTGCTTGAATGCGTGACAGCCATGACTTGTGCGGGTATGCGTTCTCAGCGTGAAGTATACACTGGCCCTAAAGAGGCTCAACATGCCTGCTGGTTCACCTCAGATGATGAGGTTAAGGAATTGGTGGAGATGAATAGCTTCTTCTCCCAAGGAATGAAGAATTTAGTAGGATGACACAAGAAGTGCATTGACCTGCAGTGAGACTATGTGGAGAAGTGATATAATGGTTATGTTCATTTGCTAACAGTTACTGGTGTTAAAGGGTAAGTTGCCTTAAATTCTTGATTCTCCGTCATATTTCGTGGCTCACTTGGTAACTTTGCTGTTGTTGAAAGTAAAAAAAAAAAACTTGTCACAATTAAGAATTGAACTTCACCTGCTAAAGTATTGTGTCTTCATCTCCACCACAGCCGAACTGACCAATGAGAGTGCTTGGAGAACCCAGATTCACACACTCACACACACTCACACAGACAGAGAGACAGTAGTGTTCTATTATATACTGTAGTAGCACACATATAAATTATTGATTTAATCAGAATCTTTTTGATACTATTTCGCTTTATAGGTATCATATAAACTATGTGAGGGATAGCTGGCCATATATTCCGGCCCATACCTCCAAACTGCCAGGTGGAGCCCTCCCAGCAGTATGGAGGCTCCCCGAATTCCAGTAGGGCCTCATGGACCATGTAGTTTTTATAAACAGCCCTGCTGGATACCATGGGGACCACCAGGAGCCGCTGTAGGGAGGCTAGCAGAGTGCTACGTGCCCTATAACCCGGAAGTACGTCCTGATCACATGACCAGAAGGAACGACGTGCTTCCGGGTTGAAGAAAAGGACTTTTAATCTGACCAGGAAGTGATGAGGAATCATGGACTGCAGGGTTGGAACCACTTCTGGGTCAGGAGATATAAAAGGACCTTGGGAAAGCCCAGACGCTGAGCTGAGCTGGGAGGAAGGGTGGCTAAGTGTCTGGGAGTGGAGGATTGGTGATTGATTATTGATTATTGTGTATTATATGAGTAGTGTGGAGTGGAGGGTGCTTAGTGCACATTATTTTAATAAAAAGAAGAAGTATTGCAT
The DNA here is from genome assembly GCF_900747795.2 of Erpetoichthys calabaricus. Classification (NCBI taxonomy): domain Eukaryota; kingdom Metazoa; phylum Chordata; class Cladistia; order Polypteriformes; family Polypteridae; genus Erpetoichthys; species Erpetoichthys calabaricus. The sequence goes on from NC_041395.2 coordinate 295,410,348, forward strand.
TTTTACCTGGTGTTTGGCATGGTACCTGAGGGTTCAAGGGAGCAATAGCACCCCCTACTGTTACACCTGCTACTTTCAACAATTTGTGACATTTGAATGCTGTTTTTCATTGTTTTGCCATTTTAAAACTTTTTATAAGATTTTGATAATTTCATAAATTGGTTCACATTTTCCATCCTGAAAATCATTAGGTGTGTGTAACATTCGGCTGGACCATTTTTAGGAACATGGATGCTGCTACTTCCCTTGTGTGCACATGTGTCAGCTTGTGACATCATGGGGTGTACCATGTTTTACTAGTCTGCACTTTTATTTTCAAAGGTAACATTTTATTCTTGAAATTGTGGTTAATATAAAATATATATTCAGTAATTTATTTATTTTGACTTCTTTAAGAGAACAATCAATACGCACATTAATGGCATGGCTCTAATGGTATGGGGTTTGCCTGGCTTTGTTTCCATCTCCTACATTCTCCTTGTAGAAAAAATATAATTTTGAGCACCATGTTTTCTTTGAACTTTTGTTATTCTTACTTTAAGTGTTATCATATTGAATTAGTTCAAATACACACCCAAATAGTTAGGTGAGTAGTACCCGTATCCCAAAGCCTCTTCCCTACTTTTATGTCAGGACAGCTGTGGAATAACCATAACACCATTACACATACTTGCATTGCCAGATCTGCTATGTGCAACTAACCATAATGTTATTTTTTATTGAAGATATATTATTCATTTGTGTATTGTCAGACATGTGTGTGTGGGAGACAACCTAAGGGCTTGTTTATTAACTGTTGTACTCCGAGCCAGAGGGTGGTGCTGTTGTCTAATGCCTTCTGTCTTCTCCCCTCTGCAGAGAGGATGATCAACAGCTTCTTCATCTCTCATGTCACTTCCGGTTTCCTCCATCCTGAACCCTCCCTTTCCAGTGTGCAAATGTCAAAACCGGCTCCAGCTCCATCTTGGGGCATCTGATCAAAACAAACTGTTTATTTTTGCAATCGATTTTCTCTGGACTTTTTGACCATATACAATACAAGGATCACCACAGTGCCCCAACAACTTCTGATGTTACTCATGTCTCATTACAATATGTATTTGTTGTTTGGTAATAACTGTCTTAGAAGCACTCCAGTAGACATGTGCCTGGCCTGAGTAGTTCCTTGGCAGTGTTTTCCAGCCCATGTGTGGAGATGCTTATATCAACTATCCATAGATAGGGTTAGATATGTGAGTTTATATGCTTTAGTAATGGAAGGGACTGTCTTTTGTCTGGTATAGTCCAAACATTTCATAATGTTACGCGCTTAACTCTGTCACGTGCATTACATTTGGCACATGGGGTTTCTTTTTTTTTGTTTACAATGTGGCATCTCTTAAACACAAGCTACTGTACCAATTAAATAGAACCATGTTAGTGTGAATTGCTATGTTCACAGTATTTTGACCTCCCTGCCAATCCACTATTTGTTCTTCATGCATAAAAGCCTATAAATTTTTAGTTTGCTATAATCTGGTTTTTCTTTGCTCTGCTTTGATTGTCTCAGATTGTCACAGTATGATACTCAAAACAAATCTCATGCCGGTCAAAAGTTCACTTTTAGCTGATAATTTGTGGCTTTGATTGCCAGTACTGTCAATTACAACTTGCACATTTTCATCAAAATAAAGAAATACTGTCTTGAAATTTTACGATTAAATCTGTTTTGTGGCTAAAGTTAATTAGCACTTTGACACATTTTAATTGTATTATCAAACTCCAATATTCAAGTAAGCTTAGAAAAGTTAACATAACAAATTATATAACATAGAAAGAAGCTTGGTTTTCAATCATCAGTTTGCTGGTCTTGTTTTCTTCATGTTGAAAAAGCAACACATTGGCTAAGAAATCGGGTTTATTTATGCTGAACAGGGTTGCATAAGCCTATCCCTATCCTAATTTAGTAATGCCATTTCACCTAACCTGCATGCCTTTGGATTATAGGAGGGAACTGGAGGACCCAGGGAAAACCCAGGCAGACACCAGGAGAACAAGCAAAATGCATGAAGGGAGCACCCAGGATGTGAACCCCGGTGTCCTTGTTGCAAGGAAGCAGCACTACCACTTTACCATCAGAAACTCATAACCCTAATGTGTAATCCAGGCTAAACCTTACAGCTACTAGCCTCACTGAGCCAGCTGTATAATATATATGTCTGGAGACAGCCATGAGTGAATTTTGGTTAAAACTGCATGGAAACAATTAGACGGCTCACTGAGTGTCACATTTCTAATCCAATCCAATGCCTCATGAAGTTGCCCCTCAAAGTAGGGATGGTGATTTTGAACTGCAAGGAGAAGTGGTGCTCTCATTAACCTGATCAAACTTCAGATAACAATAAACTGTCTACAGCTGAAAAGTATCTTAAAAAGACCCCAACTGAATGTATAAATGTGGGTCGCATGTGCAGAGAGCACATTGAATGTGTTAAAAGTAAACATAACCTGTTCAAGTAAAAAACCTTTCTGTAACATTAGATTATACATTGGCATTTGAAAACATCAATGGACAAATGGTAAAAGTGAACAATATGTTCTCACAAGTGCTGTGTGTACGCTCCATTATTCCATTAGAATGATAGTATAGGAATCAATGTCAGGTTGAAAGATCTGGCAGCTATGTTTGTGAAAATGTGAATTGCAAAATATGCATTTGAAGCAAACGGTGTCTCACTCTTTATCAAAAAAGGACTGCTGTTAAGGGAGTTGATAACGAAGAGCTAGAGGAGATGCAGATTTCAGTACTCAACACACCTGAATCAACAACTCTGCCTAACAAACCCATTCAAAGTTCAAGCGGTGCTGCACAACATCCACCCTCTGACTGTGTTTTAAATGTACTAACTGAAGTTAAAATTACTGTCTATTTGGAAATTCAAACATGCCATTCTAGAATATAGCCTCAGCATTTTAACCTCCTTAGCGTTAGACCCGAGTGTCACTTGGGCCAACAGCATTAGTGCCAAGGGTTGCTGAGGAAACGATATAAGCGTGTCTAGTGTAAGCAAACGGGCCCAAGTCTTACCCAGGTAACGGTGCAGAGGTGTCTTGTCCTAGCCTCATAATGGCGTCTCGTAAGAAAGGTTTTTCAACAGCCCAGTTGTTGCACAGTCCTGGCAGTGACACAAGCAGTGACGACAAAGCGAAGTAAAATTGAAATAGACAGTGAAATCAAAAGAGATTCTGATGAATCCAAAAGTGACACTTGTGTCAATCGCACTTGTGCAGTGTGCTGTTCAAAAAAGCTGATCAGACTGGAAAGAAAATCAGCAAAGAATCACACTACTATTATCTTGACTGTGACGCTGGATTGTGTATTTCACTGTGCTTCAAGATACAGTATACTACACATTTTGACAGTATAAGTTATTAGCATGACTTTTATAAATATCATTATTATTATTATTATTATTTATATCAGTATTATACCTTGAATACTTCTGACTTTGTACTTTTAGTGTTTTGCACGTTTTACAGTAGAAAGATAGAATTTAATACATATGTAATTTTTCAAGCCAAATACTGCTACACTTTTTATTATGATTTTTCTAGACAAAAATGTACCGCTAAGGAGGTTAATATGCACAATATCCATCAACCACAATGCTTCCCTAAACTCTGTTTGCTGTTGTTATGCCATGTAGTGATGCAATTGTCAAAATGACAGCAAGCTATCAGAGCAGACAGAAGCACTTCTCAAACGCATGGGACCAAGTAGCTGCAGTGGTCTACATGTAGCTGTGTGTGTTTGTGTGTGTCTGTCTCCTCAGTGCTTCTTACAATATATAAATTAATCATTAAGTTTCAGTGACCTTCTGCTACTGAAATCCTGAATCAAAAACAGTAATTGTAGGTTTTTATTTCCTCTCAGAATTGTCTTTTGCTCAGTTTCTCTCTGGAACCCCAGCGCTTTAAAGTTTATGGACTGGAGCAATTGGATGTTTCAGGAAGAAGTCCTGTGTGAGAAGCCTTCACAGTGGTGGATTTCTCCGCTATTTATTACAAACTTTTTAACAGTTTGTCCTCAGAACTATATTTGTGTTTGAGAATCCTGTCTGGCCCTGTAAGACTAAACAGCAATAAAAAAATTAAAAATAAAGAATGCATCACTCTGTTCAACACAAATTAAGGGAAGCTAGAGTCAATGTACAAAAGACTGATTCAGGATTATAATTTAATTAATATTATGAACTAAAAACAAAAATAAAAAGGGAAATGTAATTTCCATACCTGTAGGATACTGCAAATCATATGGTTATAAATTCTTCCCATCCATTTTTTAAACCTACTCAATAATTAATTAATTACATTTACAGTATATTGCACTTTTTCTGCTACTCAAAGCTCTTAGACAGAGGGGAGCCACTTCAACCACCACCAATGTATAATGCCCACCCGGATGATGCGACGGCAGCCATTTTTGCGCTGGTATGCTTACCACACATTAGCTATTATGTAGTGAAGTGGTGAGAGAGAGATAGCCAATTAGAGACGAGTGATGATTAGGGGGCCACAATGACCAGGCAATGGAGGCAATATTGCCAGGACATCAGAAGAAACCCTACTCTTTTTGAATGATGCCCAAGTATCTTTAATGACCACAGAGAATCAGGACCTCAGTTTTACGGCTCTTCTAAAGTACGGCACCAATTTTACAGCACAGTGTCTCCATCACTGCACTGGGACCTTGGGATCCTGACACAGACCACAGGGTAAGTGCCCCCTGTTGGCCTCACCAATACCTCTTCCAGCAGCAACCCAAGCTTTTTGTAGGTGGTCTCCCACCCAAGTACTGGCTGGGCCCAAATATGCTTAGCTTCAGGTGGATGACCTGCTCTGAAGCCCATGTGGTACATTCAGTTCACAGCTCAGCCCTGGATATGTTGCAGGTCCATGGCTGTAAGCATTCACATTGCCACACTGAAGTATCAAATTAATGTTTTAGAGATGTGGAAGGGAAGACACATACGCAGGGAGAATGTGTGAGTTCCATGCAGATAGCACCCAGGCCTAAAGCAGTGTTACCCGTTGTGCCACCATGCTGCCAAGCATTACTCATCAAGAATCAACAACAGTAATTTATGAAACACAGTCTGCAATTATTGTAAATTAGAAATATTTTATTCTGTAGCTTTAAGATGTGAAATTCAATGATGACAAATTATTCTGGTTCATTGTCTCTGGGTAAAGTTCCTTGAAACTTTCTGATTATTATTAAATTTCTTTTAAAAAAAGCCAGGCTATATATAGGCAGCTACTTCAAGCATCTCCATGAAAAGTGTTCTTGCACACAGAACTGTCAGAAATCATGCAGTTGTCTAGAGAACACCTCTTGGATGGCAGGCCATAAACACCCACACTATAGGTAAGCAACAAAAACACTGAGAGGTCTGTCAAGACCATTAAACCTGTGATTAGTGACCAACACATCAGGAGAGTGGTCCCAGGCAACAGCTGCCCTGGAGCCGGCTTTTTGCAGGAGTAAATAAGCTTTTTGAAGTGTGACCAGAAAGATTCTTGATAGCTAATCAACAGGATCTGGCTGACATCAAGTAGGCAAAGTCTTTTATAGCATGTTAACATTTATAGCAGCACAACAGACAGGTGTTTTCCTTTTTTTTTTAAGTGAAGTCAGTTTGAAGGCTTTACAGCTAACTGAATTCTATTGGATGTCATACATTTAGGGGCATTTGTCTCTGCTCTTCTGCAGATTTCCAGGCATTTTTCCTTGTAGTGAATGACCTATTTTAGTTTTTTTAGCCTGTAGCTCAGTTTCATGCCAGCCTCTGTGATTCATGCCTTTTCACATCTTGACTGCTGGTGTGCACACAGGGCAGTGCCCTAACATCACACTGTGTGTCTCACCTCATGTCATTGTCAGCCAGCTCAGCTGCTTGTCACTTCGTCTCACAGCCCTGACTTCCTGCCTGATAATGAATCATCCTCAAAATCCTGTTACCTGCATACAAAGCTGTAAATTGCTATAAATCTGTTCAACGCCTGATTAGTTCTTGGTGCTCATTCGTCTTTGTGGCTTACTGAAATTTCTTTCAAGGAATGTGTCGGTCTGCCTCAGCCTTATTATTCATATTGAAACTGAAAATGGATCTTATCTTTTTATTCCTGGTTATAGTCTTTGTACCTGCTATGCCGAGCCTGACTGTTGGTATTCTGTGACTATTGTGGCATTTGATGTGTGATTTAGGACTACATACATTAGATAGATAGATAGATAGATAGATAGATAGACAGACAGACAGACAGACAGACAGACAGACAGACAGACAGACAGACAGATAGATAGATAGATAGATAGATAGATAGATAGATAGATAGATAGATAGATAGATAGATAGATAGATAGATAGATAGATAGATAGATAGATAGATAGATAGATAGATAGATAGATAGATAGAACTAACTTTATTTTTCCCCAGGGAGAAATGTGGCTTTTTTTTAGAAGCTCTTTGAAAAAATAAACACATAAATAGGTAGATAAATCAATATGCACAGTATGGTCTGAACACACCAGAATGACTAAAAAGGAAGAAAAATTTAAAAGGAAGGAAAATAAAACTGCTGACTTGGCAGTTCCAGTCCCAGTGAGGCATCATGCAGGCGTACTACTGTTGGTATAATGAAGTCCCCTGTGTCAGACAGAGAATGTGCTGCGTTGTTCATAATGGCATTCAATTTTGTTTCCATTCTCTAATTTGCTACAACCTCCTTGGGGTCCAGGCAGTGTCCCATAACTGAGCTTGCCCTTTTAATTAGCTTGTTGATTCAGTGGGCCTCTCTTGAAGTGATATTATAGGCCCAGCACGCCACAGTTTAGAAAAATCACACTAACCATCACAGAGTTGCAGAAGATGTGAAGGATGTCACTTCCTACATTGAAGGAATGCAGTGTCCTAAGATAGAAGAGCCTGCCCCATCCTTTCTTATATAGTTCCTCTGCATTACAGGACCATTCCAATCTGTCATTGATGAGTGGACTGCCAAGTACTTGTAGGAGTGGACCACCTCTACATCCACTCCACGTGCCAGGATCTTTGGTGTGGCAAAAGTCAATAACCAGTTCCTTGGTTTTGCTGTTGTTAATTTGCAGACAATTCTCTTTGCACCAAGAAACAAACTTCTCCACCTGACTCCTCTCCTCTGTCTCAGCCCTTTATCAATACACACTATAAGTGCAGAATTATCTAAGAATGTCTGCAAGTGATATGACCTGGTGTTATACTTGTATTTATATATATTGTTGTTGTAATATTTTAATTAGGTTTTTCTGTTGTCTATTTTGCTAGCTGTGGAGCACATTGAGCCACTTTTTCCTTGTATGGAGATATGCTATATCATAAAATGTTGCTGTTGTGGATCAGTTCCTACTCTGATTACCAAGAGCCCAGTAGGTATTTAGGTTTGTTTTAATAAGTTTAAGTTCCTTTATATTATTTTTCTGTGTGTGTGGTTTTCTGTTCAGTTTGTAAACTGTAAGTGGTAAAATGTAAAATATAGACTGACTGATTGCTTAAATATGGTGGAGGCAGCAGGGGCCACACATTGGGTAATTCTAGTAGGCCGACTATAGAGAAGGCATTTGCTATTTATATTTCTTCAACAGTATAAAGGTGTGTTGTTAGGCTGACTAAAAATGTGAATTACTTAGAACACCTGGTGCATTTGTAGAACAGCATTACGAAGCCCAAAATGTGTTTATTAGGCTAATTCATGGCTTTAAATTGATTCAGTCTGAGTGTGTGAGGGTGCCCCGAACCCAGTCCAGCATCACCCAGTGTTCCCAGGATAGGCACTGGCTCCCCATGACACTGACTGAGCCAGATGGGTGGACGCATGTGTATGTGAGGTTATTCATTTATGAATGTCAAGTTAGCAAATCGTTTTTACGTAAACAGAAATCCAGACTGCAGATCTTCTTGAAGAATGAACAAATTCTGTCTACAAGGATCTTGTCTTATCTGAAGGCATTCTTTTTCTCTTAATATTGATTCAATTCAAACAGACACCCATCATTGCATTAGCCACAAACTACTTTATATCTTAATCCTTTTTCAAGTCATAAGCATTAACCGCTAACAGCAGTCATACTGTAGATGATTGTGTTAGTGCTGAAGCCCCATAATCTATTAGTTCAATGGATGTTTTCTAAACATAGCACCTACCCTGTGTTCATTCTCCTTTTGTCAAGTAGCTCAGGACTGCTAGATTTCAGTATTTATCTGCAAGCTGTGAGATGTATGAGCTTAACTTTTTGACCCTAATCTTTTATATATAATATGCGGTTTGTTTGTCTGTCCAGGATTTTAAATCACCTGTAGCTCGCAAACCGTTTGAACTATTGACCTGAAATTTGGTACAAATATACTACGTGATGTCTACTATCCAGTATTTGGGGTGATGATTTTTATTCCACTTTTATTTTTATTTTATTGTAGAATCAACTCTCAGCAGCCGCCAGCAGTTCTCATCACTACCACTACCTCTTCATATTTTAAATCATTCTTGAGGCAGACTGAACAACACAGCAACAACATTTATTTATATAGCACATTTTCATTCAAAAAGTAGCTCAAAGTGCTTTACATAATGAAGAAAAGAAAAATAAAAGACAAAATAAGAAATTAAAATAAGACAACATTAGTTAACATAGAAAAAGAGTAAGGTCCGATGGCCAGGGGGGACAGAAAAAACAAAAATAAACTCCAGACGGCTGGAGAAAAAAATAAAATCTGTAGGGGTTCCAGGCCACGAGACCGCCCAGTCCCTTCTGGGCATTCTACCTAACATAAATGAAATAGTCCTCTTTGTAATTAGGGTTCTCACTTGAAGACTTAAGTGAAGTGCCAGCTTAAGTGAAAAATTAAAGAAAATGTACTAAGTAATTGCAACACAAAAACTGAATTATCAGTTTTAACGTGTAAAGATGCCGACGAAAGAAGAAAAGAAGCGGGCCGCTAGGATGGAGAAAAGAAGAACCGCTCAGGAAGCAGCAAGCACATCAACCTCTGAGCAAACGAAAGGTAAACGCAAAGAGAAAGAGTCTGAAAACTAGGAATGCTCAAGTCAAGTGTATTCACTACACGTTATCGTGCAGTCCACCGTTACTTGTAGTTAATAAAAAAGTGTGTTTGTGTTAAATTAGTAACGATGACTACAGTTTGCCCGTAGTATATTGTGGTTGCATTGATGTATTATTTACAGTATATGAGGTTTGTCAATCAGATTCCAACTCTTCAAGAAGCTGGCCGTGTGGTATAGTGGTTAAGGGTTTGGACATCAGACCTTAAAGTCGTAACGTCAAATCCCACTACTGACACCATGAGCAAGTCATTTCATATGTCTGTGCTCCAATTGGAAAAGCAAAAGAAATGTAACCAATCCTATATCAGCTGTTAAAAGTCACCTTGGTTAAAGGCGTTAGCCAAATAAGTAAAAGTAAGACACTAAAGGTTCATATATGATTATTGCTATACATTGTGGGTGGCACAGTGGGTAGTGCTGCTGATACACAGCCCCAGAATCCTGGGGTCTTCCTGCCTGGTCATCCTCTACGCATGTACTCTGACCTTCCTCCTGTATCTCAAAGATGCACTTTTTTGGTTAACCAGCAATTGCATCCCTCCGACCCTTTGGATGTGTGGATATGTGCATGTGTGTACCCTACGATGGACTGGCACCTATCTAGGGATTAACACAATTTTGCACCCAGTGCTGCTGGGTTAGGCTTTGCCTCCCAGCAATCTGACCCTGGATAAACAAGTCAATAAAGGATGGACGGAGTTCTCATTTTTGCAAATCTCAAACAATAAAATGAGGTGTAAACTTGCCAGCAGTTATTTCAAACTTTACTTCATAACTGTGCACAAATATTCAAAAATGGTTGTGCAATGTACAGATTGTTTAACTGAGTGCATTGTCAGGAATAACAAGAGTCTGTGGTAGGAAAGAAAAAAGAAGTTAATTGTAACATCAAAATGAAAGGCTACTTTAGCTGTGATGTTTCTTCAGCTTTTGTGTAACCACTTCTGCAAATAACCTCAGAGGAAATCCGGTTTACTGAAAATGCAAAGGGGCTAAATATTGTGGCATATGACCCCTGCTTTATGTAAAAAAAAATTTCCAGTGGTGGCCATCCTAAAGTGTCTGACCAGAGCAGATCTACGGGACATTTCTTTATATTTGTGTTTTTGTTACAAAGTTGATCTTGCCAGGCTGATTGTCTTCTTCAGGGTCACAAAGAGACTCAGTAACGGTAACTGAAGCAGCCAAATTAGGAGTAACAATGGACACTATCAAATTCATTATTTTCTTTAACCATCATATAAATAAACACATCTGCATGTTTGTCGCTGTTTAAACTAAGTGTCAGTATTTAAAAATGTCAAGTGAATTACGGGGCAGAGCATTGGTGAAGCAGTTAGCAGCTCCACATTGCTGGGTTCATATCCCAGCCCAGGGTACTCCACTTTGTATTCTTCTGTCCATGTCTAATTGTAATGTTCTTGAAATAATTTCTATTTTTCTCTCACATCCCTAAGATGTACACATTCAACTATTTGGCAGCTCAAAATATTGGACCCTTTTTTTGTCAGTATGAGTAAGTGTGACTGGGTTCAATGGTGGAATTGGTTCCTGCCTTGTGCCCAATACTGCTGGAATTAGTTGCAGCCCCTTGCAGTCCTGAGTTAGATTAAATTAGATTGGCAATCTTATATTATACAAGAGATACTGTATTCGGTAAACTCCAATAGAGGATCCTGAAATTTAGAAGCAGTAAGAATTTTAAATACAGTTCTACAGTAGATAAATAAGGAGGTAAAAAGAAGCTGCAAAGAAAGAAACAGTCGCATAAGGCATTTAAGAAATTAGTGGCATAACTATTGGAAGTGCAGGAGGGGCAGGCTGCATGGTGACGGCATAGTTATTGTTTTACTAGCTGTGCTACCCATCTAAGACGGGTTAAAATCTAAGTAATCAACATAGACCTCAGCATTGATGTTTTCAGTGCACCACCTATTGGAATGTATTTTGTAATGCATGTACTAATAAAAAACATTGCATTTTCATTCCATTAGATAAAACATTACTACACATACTTGTGATGTTCCATCTGTTGGAATGACAAATACTGTACAATGCATATGTCTCTGTTATATGGCATTTGGTATGCTAATGCTTGAGATACACCATCTGTTGGAATGACAAATGCAACATATCTTTTATCAATATAATATATTTGGGATGATAGATAGATAGATAGATAGATAGATAGATAGATAGATAGATAGATAGATAGATAGATAGATAGATAGATAGATAGATAGATAGATAGATAGATAGATAGATAGATAGATAGATAGATAGATAGATACTTTATAAATCCCAAGGGGATGCGCCATCTTTTGGAGCCAGGTGGACACAGAGACACTCTCATGGACACGTATCCTTTTATGAAGTCTTTACTATTAACATGTTTGTCTATTTGACTGCAGAGTGCAAAGGTTAATGGTGTTATCATTAGTAAAACACCATAAACATTATGACTATTGAATGTATACAGTGGGGGAAGTAGGTATTTGATCCCCTGCTGAATATGTAAGTTTGCTCACTTTTTTTTTGGTAGTTTCTTTTTAATGGAGAGAGACAGAATCAAAAATCCAGAAAAAACACATTACATAAAAGTTATAAATTGATTTGCATGTCACTGAGTGAAATAAGTAATTGATCCCCTACAACCCAGCCAGAATTGTGTCTCCCACAGATTGGTGATTACAATCAGTCAGTCAATCAATTACAGATACTCCTGAAACTGAAATCAACTTATTATGTGTATAAAGCACACCTGTCCACAGAATCAGTTTCTTCCATTCCAACCTACCCAGCACTATGAGCAAAGACCAAAGAGCTGTCAAAGGATGTCAGGGAGAAGAATGGAGACCTGCACATGGCTGGAATGGGCTACAAGAGCATCAGCAAGAAGCTTGGTGAGAAAGTGACAACAGCTGGTGCGATTATTCGGAAATGGAAGAAATAGAAAATGACCATCAATCGCTCTCGGTCTGGAGCCCCATGCAAGATCTTGCCTCATGGGGTGAGGATGATTATAACAAAGGTGAGGGACCAGCCTAAAACTACACGCTTGTTAATGATCTGAAGGCAGCTGGGACCACAGTCACCAAGAACACCATTGTTGACACACTACACCGTAATGGATTGAAATCTTGGAGTGCCTGCAAGGTCCCCCTGCTCAAGAAGGCACACGTACAGGCCTATCTTAAGTTTGCCAGTGAACACTTGGAGCCTCCCATCCAGGATAAGAAACCATCCCCTCTCCTGGTTGGGATGCCCATCCATCCCGTGTGGCATTTACAATGAATTTTTAGGAAACCACATTTCTACCTTAAGTGGGTTACTCACCTTATTCAGGTCATGTGTGTGTGTGCGTGTAAACACACCGGCTGATGGTGGCCATCTGGATTTAATTTCAAATGGGGGATTAATTTATTTTTTTGAGCTAGGTCTATTAACCACTGCAAGACAACTAACTTCAAAATGTATGACTAAATAGACCCCAAAAGAAACAGTTAAAAAGAATATTAGGAATTCTGAAAGGAAATTATAGATTTATAGCTATTATTGTCAGCAATATTACAGAAAAGGCAAAAGATGATTCAAACAGATTCTTCCAGTATTTTAGCAGTAGAAGAACAGTCAAGGAGGAAGTGAAGTGTAGTAGGAACAGCAAAGGCAAAGTTCTGGTATTACATTTTTCTGAAAATGACAACTTCCCAGCAGTTACAGGAACTAAGGAGGTATTTTTTAATTTGTAGGGAGAAGTGCTATTTAGATTAAATTAGCTGTAATAAAATAAATCACCAGGACCAGATGACTTTGTCTAAGAGAGCTTAAGGAGGTTAGTGAGTACATACAGTAAGTAAACATTTGGCTGATGTTCTTCAAGAGTCACTGTACTGTGGGAAAATTCCTGAAGATATGAAGCTAGTTAATGTTATTCCATTAATTAAATAAGGTCATCTGTTTTTCCAAGTAACCATCCGATAAGCCTAACATGAATTCTGGGTAAATTACATATCGACAATTGAGTACCATATGGTATGAACAGTTGTGTTAGTGAGCAGTCAACATGGGTTCAGACGAGGGAGACTGTGCTTCACTAATATGCTGGAATTCTATGAGTAGGCAAGGAAAGTACATCATATGATAAGAAATGCGCTTATAATTATGACACCTATGGTCATCTTAGTGTGTAATCCCATGTGCTGGTTGAATGGACGGCAGGGCGAGCGCTAATTAGCTCGAGAGTTTAAAAGCAGGCTTAGCATAGTGCGGATTGAAAAAAAGCAGAGAGGAAGAGAAATGAGTGAGCACTCAAAAAGAAAACTGAAAAGCAGGAAGACCGGGGTCTCAGAGGACCACAGAGAAGTAGAGTGCGTGTGGAGGAAGCTTTAGGTGGTTAGTGGCATGCAGCATCACAATGGCATTATTTATTTTGATTTCCAGAAAGATCCCACATGAGAGGTTAAGATCAGACTTAAAGATGTGGGAGTTTAAGATACAATGAGTAGATTGGTAGCAAAAATTGGCTTTAACACTGGAAGCAAAGTGTTATGGCGTGAAGAACTAGTTGTGAATTGGGTGCTGTTAAAAGTGGCACTCAGGGATCAGTGTGGGGACTCCAGCTATTTTAAAATACATAAGCAATCTGGATAAGAATCTAATCAGTGAGCTAGTAAAGTTTTAAGTGGATGGACAGGTAATGTACAGTAGAATCAGCCAGTCACTACAGAGGGAAGTGGACAGCATACAAGCTTCAGCAGACTTGTGGCACATGAAATTTAATGTAAGTAAACGTGGTAAGCAGAATGACACCTCTTGTTGGCTATCTGGAAAGATTACAATATGCAAGCTTTCGAGGCAACTCAGGCCCCTTCAGGCAAGATGATTGCATATCGTAATCTTTCTAGGTATCCAATAAAAGGTGTCATTTTGCTTAACTTCTTACCACATCCATAATGGCTAACCTGGTACAACACCCTATGTAAGTAAAGATATACAGTATTCCATGTAGCAAGTAAGAATGTTAGAATTGAATACACAATGGAAGGGTTAAGACTTGAACGTACACATTATGACAAAGACCTAGGTGGGGTCACTATCTACATCCAGACAGAAACAATTAAAAAGATTAATAGGATGTTAGGTTATTTAGCTCAATGAGTGAGGTACAAGTCAAAGGAGATTACACTTAAGTTAGGTTGGGCAATCATCAGCAAATGCAGAGCAGGACAGAAGTAAGGCATCACCCGTGGGCAGTTTTGGGCTCCATTTTGTAAAAACAAGACAGTGGGGGTCAATTTGTTTCAAACCAGTTTTGTTAAACTTGACTTGCAAGTAGTAAAAGTGCTATATAGAGCCCGACCCGACACAGACTGACACAGAGGCACGCGTAAAAACAAGTACACTTTTATTTTTCTTCACCTGTGGGGCATGTCTTCTCTGTGAATCCCACAGGCAATACACAGTCCCAAAAACACGTAAATCCAACACCAACAACTCTCCACCTTGCACCACCACTCCTCCCAGGCAACCTCATCCTCTTCCTCCCGATTCTGGCTCCTGAGTGGTGGATGCTGGACCTTTTTGCAGCCCACCCGGAAGAGCTCCAGGTGCTTGATCACCTGTGGCTAATTGCACTTATGGGCGGGGCTGTAGAGATGTCCAGGTGGGCTCTGGGATCCATGCAGCACCCCCTGGCGGCCATCCCAGATCCCCACAGGGTTGTGGAGAACTCCATCTCCCATGAAACCCTGCGGGAAACTGAGGCACCATCATCAGCCAGGGAGGCTGCCACCAAGCATCCCGGGGGAGGTAGTGAGGAACCCATGACTGCTCCCCCAGACCATATACAACAGGGGCTTCCCGGCCAGGCATGGGACCCGGCCGTCCATTACAAAGTATGGAAAGTTTTTTGATTTTAATAGCATAGCAGAGCTAGAGAAAATACAGAGGAGAACAATGTGACTGATTCTAGGTCAGCAAAGTATGAGCTGTGGGAAAGGATTGAAGGAGCTGAATGTTTTAATTTAAGCAAACAGAGATTAAGAGGTGAATACACAGGCACTGTTTAAAATGATATATTGAGCTAGTACAGCAGATCTCAGCTCTGGCTTTAAAATTAACAAGCACATGGAAACTTGATAAGAGCTGGCTTCACACAAATGTTTGAAAGTGACTTTTCAGACAGATAACCACAGACACATGGAGTGTGTTACCAAATAGTGTGGTAGGTAGTAGCACTTTGGGAACCTACAAAACTTGATTTAAGATTAAGAGGTGACATGATTGAAGTCTTTAAAATTATGAAGGGAATTAGTCCAGTGGATCGAGACTGTGACTTTAAAATGAGTTCATCAAGAACACGGGGACACAGTTGGAAACTTGTTAAGGGTAAATTTCACACAAACATTAGGAAGTTTTTCTTTACACAAAGAACGATAGACACTTGGAATAAGCTACCAAGTAGTGTGGTGGACAGTAGGACGTTAGGGACTATCAAAACTTGACTAGATGTTATTTTAGAAGAATTAAGTGGATAAGACTGGCGAACTTTGTTGGGCTGAATGGCCTGTTCTCGTCTAGATTGTTCTAATGTTGTTTTGAAGAAATTAAGTGATATAATTGTTGGCCTAAAATTGTTCTAACTTTCTAATGCTAGTCCTAAATAATGCTTGATTGTGTTCTTTCTTATCCACCTATCTAGCTTGCTAACCCTACAGCACCAACTAGGAATATGGTGCCAGGCCATCACAAGTCACACGTGCACAGACAGAGCTAATTCAGAGTTATCAGTTAACCTAAAAGGAACAGGAAGAACATACAAACTACACACAGAAAGCCTGGGCTGCCATTTGCTGTGAGACAGCAGCGCTATTCATCACACCACATTTAACAACTTGCAGGTGTTCAAAATGTTAAGCCCATGATATCACATGCTTAACTATGAAATTGGAAATGGAAAATGGAAAGGAAATAACATTTCAAAAAGGAAACTTTACTAAATTAGTATTTTGTTTCTAATACTTGTGATCAGTGTCTCCAATGACTGAACAAAAACCTCCCATGTCATTTCCTGAACTTGTGTCTTTTAGTAAAGGATCTTAAGGAATTGTAGCCAATGCCTGTGATCCTTAGATACAAAGCAGGAAACAAATGCTGATGGGGTGCCAGCCCAAAGCAGAACACATTTACCCATTCTGAGTCACAAATGAGCTGATAAGTAACCTAAAAAACAACAGAATAACCTGCGTGAACGTGAACACAGACCATGCCTGAGCCTTTATGGTGAGAGCTACGAAAGCATTATTATACATTCTCATCAATAATTATTTGAATTCAGGCAAGATAAATGCAGTAATTTCTTATATGCAAGATGCAATGTGTACGTTGTTGACCCACCTCTTTGTCACTGACCCAGTTACAGCAGGTACTGGAGCCTATCATGGCAGCACTGGGTTTATGGAAGAAAACCAGCCCCAGATGCAATGCCAGTGCAGTTCTAAGGTTAATAATTACTTCTAATCCTTAAACAATCCACAGCCACTTTTATCAAAATATTACTTTCTAAATCTGTTACAATGTGTCTAACAGCCACCTGCATGAATTCCCACTTATGGCCAAACTACTAAGCACAGCTGCAGATTTCCCAAGATGCTGCTGCATACTACATTGGTCAAGAATTCCTGCACTTTAATTTTTGCCTGAAAAATTTATGTTCCATGTGGTTTATTAAATGAAATGTGTAGTTTTAACAAAACTATAATAAGTCTCCAGCTCCAGTCATGAGTATAAGTTCATACCCCCAAGGCTTACAAAAGGCTAAGTATGTGTAACCCATTTCAAAAAGTATTAAGCAAAGGGCTAAGGGCAGCAAATAGCAAAAGGAAAAAAAAATGTCTGACATTTGACATGAAATTCATAAAGAATGAGCTCAACCAGACTACCCTACAGGTCAGCCTGCCATTGAAAAATCCAAAACGCTTGGTGGCAGTTGACAGTGAGCACCTACCCCCTCAAGCAATCCCTCTTAAACCCATTTAAGCGCATTCCTGCCTTTCCATTATTCTGTTTCATGATCCCAAATTCACTCATTCATTTTTTGCACCAATTTTTGTTCCTAGAAACAATTAAACTGACCTCCACAAATATTTTTCATTATTCTTATCATTCTAATCAAGACCATCTTCATCTTAATTTATTTTTTCCTACAGTCATGTGAAATAGTAAGTAAACCCCAGGAAAACTGTTGACTTTTCAATATATCTGAACAGGCAAACATTAGATCTTCATGCAGATGGTGCCTACAGATAAAGGTGACATACCTTTTCATTCCTTTTTATTTGACAAACATGTCAGTAGATGTAATGATTTACAAGGGAAAAAGTAAGTACACCTTCAGCCTCAGTAGTTGCTATTGCCCCGTTTAACAGAAATAACTTCTTGTAGGTGTTCTGTATAAGTGCTCACCAACCCCTGACACTGACTCAGTGAAAATTTCTGACCGCTCCTGAATGCAAAATTCCTTCAGTTACCAAGATGTTTGTGGGGTTTCTTGCGCATACTGCCTGTTTCAAAGCCCTCCATCACAACATTTCAATGGGATTCAGATCAGGGCTTTGACTAGGTCAGTCCATATCCCTTTATTTCTTCTTTTTTGAGCCATTCCTTGGTGGATTTGCTACTGTGTTTTGGATTATTTCTGTGTTGAAAGGTTCATGTCCAGATCAACTTCACCTTTCAAACTGGTGGCATCAAATTCTCCTCAAGAAAACTTTGATATGATGCAAAATTCATAATTGACTCAATGACTCCAAGCCACCCAGACCCTAACATTATCCAAACATTTCCATCATCATACTTCACACTTGGTATGAGGTTCTCCTCCTGAAATGCTATATTCAGTATGCACCAAATATGTCTACTGTTACTGTGAGCAAACAACTCAACGCAAACCTTTGATTCATCTGTCTAGAGCATATTGTTCCAGAATGCCTGGTCTCTGCCTAGATGTGCAATGGCAAACTGCAGTCCAGCTCTAATATTCTCTTTGGACAGCAAAGGCTTTTTCCTGGCCTACCACACATGTTGGTCAAATTTAGTCAAATTCTTTTTCTTATTATAGATACATCCACTTTGATACTATAGTTTGCAAGAGTTACCTGCAGATCCTGGTAGATCAAATTTTAGGGTTCTTGGAGACTTCTTTTAGTATCAAACAGTCAGCTCTTAGACTAAATATGCTGGGCTGGCCAGTCCTGGACAAGTAAGCAGTCATTTGAAATCAACCACACCAGTACATGATTAATTTCATATAATTTGGTGATCTTCTTGAATCCCTTCCCAGACTCGGAGGCATCCACAAATGTCTTTCTGAAGGCTTTAGACAGCTCTTTTGATCTTGGCATTATGACACCACGCACGCCAGTAGCTAAGAGAACACCAGGCCATCGATATCTGCGGTTTCCACCTACCTATTCCCTAAGGGGCTTCTAATCATCCATCCATTATCCAACCCACTATATCCTAACTACAGGGTCACGGGAGACTGCTGGAGCTAATCCCGGCCAACACAGAGCACAAGACAGGAAACAAACCCACCGCAGGGCACACACACACCACACACACACACTAGGGACAATTTAGGATCGTCAATGCACCTAACCTGCATGTCTTTGGACTGTGGGAGGAAACCGGAGCACCCAGAGGAAACAGACACGGGGAGAACATGCAAACTCCACCCAGGTCTCCTTACTGCGAGGCAGCAGCGCTACCACTGTGCCACCGTACCGCCCGGGTTCTAATCATTGGCACCTAATTTAGAACATCTGATTTTAATTGATGGATTTGAAAAGCTGATAAATGTTGAGGTGGATTTGCTTTTTCCACATGACACATCTGCATTTTTGTTAATTCGGAGTATGAGAATGAATCCAGCATGTCAATTATGTGTGATTTTTTTTTTAGTATATCACCTTTATTGGTAGGCAGTGTTTGCATGAAGATCGACCGTTTCTCAGTTCAAATATGTTGAAAAAGTCAACAGTTTCCATGGGGTGAACTAAATTTTTCACATAACAGTATGCTAAAACTTTAGATGAGTGTAATTCATTTGTAAATCTAATAGAAATGTATAGGCTGAAAATATAAAATATTTTTAAAGGAAGCCTAACAAGGTTTTGTAGTATTACCAGGGGCAGCCATTGAAACCAGAATCCTAAACGTCCCAAACTGCCTAATTTGTTCACCCATTGCCCTGGCTTCACAGGTTACTTTGTTCTTTAACTAATTGGATCAGAGATTCCAGTGCAGCTTTTACGGAACGCTTTGTTCTCTCACAATGACGAAACGGAGCTGTCAGTCTGGTTGCCATGTGAAATTCCTTCAACACTCCCACAGTGAGGAAGAAAGGCTTATAAACAAAAGGAGGAAGAAAGTCACAAACAACTGCGAAAAATTTAACACAACATTTTCAAGCTTGTTTGATCCAATTCAGGGTCTCAGGTCACGACTGGGGCAGGATGAGGCAAAAGGCAGGGACCAGTCCAGGACAGGACAGGACAGCAGGTCATCACAGCATTCTTGTACATTTTTGTATACGAGGCCAATTTGGAATTACCCATTAACCTAACATGCACATGGGAAATGAAAACCCATGTGGGCACAGGAACAACATGTAAATACCATGCAGGCAAAAATGCAGGACTGGATTTTTCTGGATTCATGAGACATTAGTGATAAACACTGTGCTACCACCAAGTCTAATGCCTTATCAAATACACAGAGTTGTGGTGATCTAAACACCATGTTGGCAATATAGAGGACTAAGCAGGAGCCAACCACCCTTGCTGGAATGTCTGTCCATCATAGAACACAGTCCAATGTGATTGTCTTTGGCATGTGAGAAGAAGTTAGAATACCCGCACAAAACCCAATTTGTTTGCAGGGACACTGTGTAAACTCCGAACTGCACACAGACTCTTATCAGATTGGTGTTTTAATAACACAGAATTCAGAAATTATGAGGCAGCAGTGGGTTTTCAGTCTAATCCATCCATCCATTTTTTGAGCTGTCTGTCCAGTAGAGGGCCATGGGCAGCGGGTGCCTATCACAGTAACATCTGGCATAAGAAGGGAATCAGCCTTGTACAGAACACCAGTGCTTACTCTAATGTGAGGTCTAAATAAAGTTATCATAAAGCATAAGCTTAAAAGGTTGGCATGGTGGCACATGGTTTAGGACTGTTGCCACAAAGCTCAAGGAAACTGATTTTGAATCCCAGCTCCATCTGTTGGTATGATATTGACATGTCCTCCGTGTTTACAGTATGTTTGGGTGTTCTCAGGTTCTTCATTTTTGCTCAAACACATGCTATAGGTTAAACGTTAACTCTTAATTGGCCTGTATGAGTGAATGATTGTGTGTCTTGTGAGGGTGGCCTGGGATAGACTGGCATCTTCTTAAAGGCTAAATTGTGCCTTTCTGTGATGTTTTCCAGAATAGGCTTTGGAACCTGGAATGATGAGCTTGAGTACCAAAAATGGATGGAAGGATAAGGCCGCCACTAAGGCCAGAGATATACATTGTAATTAACGCTACGCAACACGTGTGCTTGTGGATGCTGCTGCTATCCCAGCAGTATACTGTCTGTACTTGCACGTGTGCTTTATGTAAATCTGGAGGATTCCACCAGGTGGCAGTGCAAATCATCATCACGGTGAGAAAGCAACATCTGGTTTTGCTGTGTTGTGAATTGAGGAAAGAAAGATATTAAAGATAAAAATTCTTTGCCTTCTGATGGTATGTGAGACCTTTAAATGTATTACGTCATTATGATGCGACACTTGTATTTCCTATGCGAGAAATGGATGAAGAAAAGCACCATGAATATCTTCGCATGTCAGAATTTAAGTTTGATGATTTGTTGCACCTAATCGATCCATTCATCAAACATCGAAGCATGCCCTTCGATTCTGTTGGAGTTGCAATCACACTGCGTTATCTTGCAACAACTGAATCCCCACTTCTTTTCTCGGGCATTTTCTGCTTTTCATGGACGTATCTGTCTTGAATTTGCTTCCATTATGTGTTGCATGTTTTCACATAAACTTTCAAAGAGCTAATGATTTCATGCCAGCTGTTCTGACAGGTAGATCTGTCGCTATGGAAATGTTGATAGTTAGCAACGATGCTGACATCACATACCAAAACTTTCACACACACGCCACCCATATTGTCGCTGGTACTGCAACTCACACACACTTCGTGCTAATTTCTGAGGACATGCTCAGAGGGTGCATCAAATGAAACGCATGGCAGGCATGACTTGTGTGCGTATGCATTCTGATTGTGAAGTATCAATCGGCCCTAAAGAGGCCCTACACGTTTAGTGTTCACCCTTAAGAAAGTGGTGCAGACGTTGATTCAGTAGCTGCTGAAAAGCTTCTTCCCCCAAGGAATGAAGAAGTTAGTGGAACAATACAAGAAGCGCATCAACCTACGGTGAGGCTATATGGAGAAGTGATTTAACGGTTATGTTTATCTGCTAACAGTCACTGGTGTTAAAGAGTAAGTTGCCTTTACTTCTTGATTCTCCCTCAAATTACGCGGCTCACTTGGTAAGTTATTCGCTTTGTTGTCGTTGAAATGCTCCATTTTATCCCTTTTTTGTAAAAGTAAAAAAATTTAGGAATTAAACTTCAAACCCCTAAAGCATTGTGTCTTTCATCTCTACCACTGATCCATCACAGACAAACTGACCAATCAGATTGCTTCGAGAACCCGGATATACACACACATACACACTGCACCCACCACATTTTTGCTGGTACTGCAATTTGCGCACGCATTGTATTCATTTCTGACAATGTGCTCAGAGGAGGTGTCAAAAGAAAGCTGGGAACGCATGGCAGCCATGCTGCATGTGCGTAAGTGTTCTGAGCGCCAGGTATAAACTCAGTTTAAATTAAACAAATTTACATAAGAAATTTGACAAACGATAGGAGTCCATTCATTACATCAAGTCCATTTGTTTCATTTAGGCAGCAATCACATTTGTGGCCGTGTTTTTTGAATTATTTTGCAGTTTAGGCAGCTAAGGTTTTAAAAGTAACTTTAAAAATACATTTTTCATAAAACAAACTGCTTCTACAGTTCAGCTCGCCAGTTTTCATTTTATGTAGTGCTTACGTACCTGAATAAATGAGCCACTTCAATTGAATTAAAGTTACATTAGAATCTCGCTTATCCGACATAAACGGGCCGGCAGAACGTCGGATAAGCGAAAATGTCGGATAATGGGAGGTGTTAAGAAAAAGCCTATTAAATGTTAAACTATGTTATAATTTTACACATTACAAACCTAATACGTAATGTTTTCGGTTTACAAACGTCTCTGAACACGTACAAATCGGGTTATGACCAAAAAGTTTGCCAAACTTTTGCATCTGTTCACGACCACACACTCGGTATACGAACAAGCCAGTTTCCCTTTCGGTTTGTGCTCGCCAATGATTTCCGCACATGTTCATTCTCACCCTCTGCATTCCATGTGCAGTAAGAGAGAGAGAGAGCGGGAGAGAGAGATACAGACAGACACACGCGCGCGCAAGAAAGAATCACACGCACACACACGCGTGAGAGAGACACACACGAGAGAGACACATGCGCGAGAGAAAGAGAGACACACGCACACACGCGCGTGAGAGAAAGAGAGACATGCACATACACGCGAGAGAGACACATACGCACACACGCACGAGCGAGAGAGACACAGGCACGCGCACACGCGAGCGAGAGAGACACATGCGCGCACACACACGAGCGAGAGAGACACATGCGCGCACACACACGAGCGAGAGAGACACACGCGCGCACACACGCACACATGCCAGAGAGGGCAGGCCACATAATCCACTGTAATCATGTTTAACAACAAAACAACAGAAAAATTTTACTGGAAAAATGAACTTGGCAACAAAAAATATACTACGCTCATGCTCGCAACTTGCAGTTCTTGTTGCCGATTGATGCGTTTTTTTTTTTTTTTGCGATGGGACGTCAGATAATACAGAATGTTGGATAAGTGAAGGTCGAATAAGCGAGACTCTACTGTATTGTTATACACTTTGACTTATTCCCTCATCATATGAAAATCATTACAAACACGTGCTTTCTAACTGTTTGTCCACTTCGGTGGTCCAAGGATCTGGTGTCTAGCCAAGTAATCTGGGGTGCAAAGCAGGAACCAATCTCTTAATTCAGACTATCCAAAATGTTTTTGAAAGAAATTACTGTGATAAGCAAGCACAGATTTTATTTCAATAAAGTCTGAGCAGGGAACGTTCACAAAAAGCTGTGACTGTGAAGCAGACACTTGGTGACATCACTCATAAGTATTGTCTGGTCTCAAAAATAATGTCTGGACAGGCCCCCAGTATTATAAAGTAAGTAAGATTAAATGAATACACTAACTGGCTGGAAAGTAAAACACCTGATGCAAACATTAACCTGAAAACAAAAACACCACGCACACAATCAAAAATTCAACAGCAGGTTGTAAACACTCAGTAAACTTTTTCCATTTCCTCGGCATTACCCGATTGTTAACAATCAAAATTCCACAGACTCTTAACGCTCAAGAAAACATGCTTTTTCCACTTTTCTAATGTCTAGAAAGCCTTTGCGTAATCATATCCGTTTAACATGTGGTTACAATAATCTCCACTTTGACACACTTGTTGCATGCCATTTATTAATTCACATCTGGACGTCTCTGTATTAAATTAGCTGCCCTCATACTAAGGTTGTTCCTCTGATGTGATGTTGGCAGGAAACTTAATTGTCTCAATTGAAAAGTCACCACTTAAGCCTCCAGTAAGACTTCTGTGAACACATTTCAGTCTGTGTTACCTTTTAGTAGTTCTTATGCACTTTTCATCACCAAAGGCTGATCCAAATCTACCTGACTAATCCTTTTAAAGTGCAGAACAAACTCAGCTAAAACACACAGCTTTTAGAAGTTGCTTCTGCATTCTTCTGAACGCAGTGCGATTTTTCAAAACTTGTGCACATTCTGGATACAGAAAATGTGTTGTAACACATTGCCCACTGGGTGTAGAGTTGACCCAAAGTGGGCATAAGCCTGCGAAAGTCTTCAACAAGAACTGCACTGTAGATGTATTGCTTCATAACCCACCAAGGGATAGAAGATACAGGTTCAGGACTGGACTCCTAGGAGTCAGGAGTTCATAGGACAGTTGTAGGCAGCTTTACTTAGGTTCAGCTATATTTCCCTTAGGTAGCACCACAAAGCCCAAGTTGGAAAACATCCTGATGCAATTGCATGGGGTGGAATATTTCTGTATTTCAAAATATAAAATACTAGAAAACTATTGTGTTTTCAGCAAAACACAAAGGGCTGAAGTGGCCTGAGGCCTCAAAGATAATAGTACTGAGTCCCAAAATGTCCCCCAAAGCACTCAGAATTTCAACGAGAGGAGGTAAAGACCATCAATATCCTCAGTGTGAACAAAGAATCTTTATATATAAATGACTTATTACGAGGGGGAGTCAAGCTAAAGTTAGAAAATAAAACGAACCTTAACAAACTGATAATGTCATTTCTGAATGGAGTCTCCACCCTTCTCAATGCACTTGTGCCACCTGCCTAAAAGTGCTTGGATTCTATGGTTATATCTTGTCCTCGCAACCACTAGTGCACCGCTTTCTTCACATCATCATCTGTCTTGAATCGACGACCACCCAGATGTTTTTTTAGTGGTCCAAAAAGGTGGAACTCACACAGTGCCAAATCTGGCAATTAAGGAGGATGTGGCAATACCTCTAACTTCAGTTTCTCCAAACAAGCCTTGGTGTTCTTAGCAGTGTGTGGGCAGGCGGGTGGGCATTGTCTTGCAGTAAAGGGACTCCTTGAGACAACAGGCCCCGCCGCTAGGATCGAATAGCAGGCTTCACATTGGTCTCCATCAAGTTACGGTAACTTACACTAGTGACTGTAGTTCTTCTCGGCATGTAGTGTTCGACAATAACTCGGATGCACGAGTGGTTTGCGAGGACAAGACAAAACCTTTTATTCTGCTGGAATCCAGGCACTTCCAGGCAGGTGGCACAAGTGCATTGAGAAGGGTGGAGACTCCATTGAGAAATGACAATGTCAGTTTTGTTCAGGTTTGTTCCATTTTCTAACTTTAGCTTGACTCCCCCTCGCAAAAACGAAAAAAAGCTCTGTAAGAAGAGCAAAAACAAAGGGACAGTAAGCAATGCCTTAAAAATTGGCAATCCAAATAGCAAACCCAGTCCTAATACGAAATCCAAAAGAATAGTCAAAAAACAGAGCAAATGAGGTAAACAAAAAAAGAAATCAGGAGAATCATAAATAGCAATAAACACAGGAGAACTCATCAACCACCCATTGCATTCAATGAACCACATCGGACTCTAGGCTTCCCTCAACCTTCATTAGCCTAAGGGCAGACCCTTGATGTTGAAGGGTAGGTTGCTCCACCTCTTGGGGGCCCACCCACAAAAAACATGGGACATAATAAAAGATACATAGATCCATAGAAACGAAATCATCAGGAACAGTAACATAACCAAAAGAATCAAAAATGAACAAAAGGAATTTGAACCCCAGCCGGAGGGGAAACCTGACTGAACCATAGTAGAAACACATGGACCTTTCTTTGGTCCTCAAATAAGGATGGTTCACAAAGAGCAAACTGAACAATTTCATTTTGGCCACACATTCGTTCATTTTCAGTATGAAAACAAACCTCCAAACTGTGAGCACATCAGCTGTGTAACTTTCATAAGTAGTGCTGTTCAACCAAACATTGATTTATGGATGTACTGTAAAGGAGGGGTTTGCAGATGGATAGAAGTCATGTGTATTTGATAATCTCCTCATTCGTCAGCATGAATGTCTGTTCTGTTGTCGTTTTTACATTCTGCATTGTGGAGTATGTATGCCATGTCGATAAGCCATAGTATTAGCCGGCTGCTCAGTGGCTCTATATTCAGGCTTACCTCTCATTGTTTTTCATCAATGAAGCACTCTTGTGTTTGGGTTGACGCTCAGAAGATGTCGCCACCGGGGTTCTCTTTTGTGGTGTCACTGTGTGTTATACACTATACAGTATATACTATATTTCGCAATCATAATGATCAGTTTGATGGGAGGACAGGAGCATGGGTCAATTGCTGCAGGCATTTGTCTGTCTTTGTCACGCTGTCATTCTGTATCCCGTATCCGATGCTCGGCAGATGGCGCTGCTGTTCTTTTGCTTCACGCTTTTTTTGTTTTGTTTTTTTTGTTCTTAATTTCTTAGAATTGGCCTCAGCAATGCACCTCACCCTTTTTTTTATTTTTTTGTTGTTTATTTGCTATAATTCGTCTCAGCAATGCGCTTCACACTTTTTTTTTTTGTCCTATATTTCACCTTATATAACTTCTTGCATTAGGAATTTGTTAGTTTTCACATACCCCTTGGGGTCAGAGTGCAGGGTCAGCCATTGTACAGCGCCCCTGGAGCAATTGCAGGTTAAGGGCCTTGCTCAGAGTAGGACCACCTTTCGAACCAGCAACCTTCTGGATACCAGAGCAGATCCATAGCCCCAGAGTCACCACTCTGCACTTGACACATGTCACCAGTGCTCTTTTCCTTTCTGCCATGTCACCCTTTCAAGCAGTTTACTGTGAGAAAGAAGCAAACCCAAATAACTTTTGTGGTGGTAGCCACTACCTAAATTTTGGGCTTCACCAGTGCATATCACGTGGTAAGCTTTCAAGATCAAGGTTCTAGCCCCAGTGGTTCACGAGTAGATGGACACAACCGTTAGCATTTTATTTATATAGATTAAAGTTTAGACAACCTAAGGAACAGCAAATTGATTGTGGCCCGGTGATCACAGAACTTTATTGGGCTGGCCTTGACATTTTAATTAACTGTATAAGTAGGCAGTTTCTGTAGTATACACTAGGCCTAGAGTTGGGAGGGAGGCTCATTGAGAAGAAGGCCCACAAATTTGAACAAGAAGTATTATTATTGGGTTTGATTGTGCTAATCTGTCCATCTTTCCCTTTTGTTTAAATTTAATGTAAAAATTTGGATATGTTTAGAGATTTCTTAGCTCATTTTAGGACCCACTAGACAGCTGATGAGAGGCAGAAGAAGGGCAGCGTGACAACCTGTCCATAGGCAGGCAGCTATATTTGTAAAATGTTTAAAATATAAAGGACAATAGTGTGTTATGTAAACAGGCAAGGGTGTGACAGCAGGGTGTGGTGCAAATGTAGAAACTCCTTACTTGTTTTGTCCACCAGTACTTGAAATAGAACAGTTCATTTGCCCCATGTGTATTTCTTGTGCTTTACAAAGAAATATTAACATCTTCTGAAAGAGAGAGAAGGACACTAAGTCAGCTGGAATCAGGGTTATACTTCACGCTCAGAACGCTTACGCGCATGCATCATGGCTGCCACAGGTTCCCAGCATTCTTTTCATGTGTCCTCTGAGCACATTGTCAGAAATTAACGTTGACACCTGTGCGAGTTGCACTACCAGCAAAAATTTGGGTGACGTGTGCATTCAAGTTTTGATATGTGACATCAGCATTGTTGTTTACTGTCAACACGATCAATGTGCATGCTTTGTTATTTGATGAAGGGTTGAATGAAGTGAATCAAATCATCAAACTTAAATGCTGACATACGAGAGTATTCATGTAGCTTTTCTTCATCCATTTCTCGCATATGCAATGCAAGCATTGCCCTCACAGGTGGCGCAGCGGTAGTGCTACTGCTTTGCAGTAAAGAGACTGTGGAAGATTCTGTGTTCGCTTCCTCCCTGAGTGCATAGCGCTTTGAGTACTGAGAAAAGTGCTATATAAATGTAATGAATTATTATTATTATATTCTCCATCGTAATGATGCGATGCATTTAAAGGTCTCACATACCATCTTCTTTGTCATTGTTGCTGTCTTTTTTTCTGCACCTTCACAATAACATCAGAAGGCCAAGAATTTTTATCTTTAACATCTTTCTTCCCTCAACTCACAACACAGTGAAACTCGCAGTGCCACCTGGTGGAATCCTCCAGATTTACAGAAAGTACGCACACAAGTATAGCCCGTGCACTGCTTGTTTCACAGCAGCAGCGACCTCAAGTGCACACGTCGCGTAGTGTTGAGTACATCTCTGGCCTTACTCCATTCAGCAGACTGCAGTGAGGACAGTCTGAGGGCAGCGGCAACTGAGGCTGTGCATCACCCATCTGCGGACTGCAACTTGGTGTATTTGGAATGACTGATTGGTTGATTCCTTTATAGACACAATTTTTTTCCTGAATTGGTTAATCCTAAATTGGGTAATCCTGTATTTTAGATAATTTCTGGAGCAAAGCATTGTGTGTATTTGCATAGGCCCATTTGTTTTCTGGTTTAATATTGCAGTAACAAATGAGTCTAGTAAAATATATCGGAGTGCTGTGAAATAAAAGTTGAAGTAGATGGAGAACTTTATACTCAAAGAAACAAATTTTGAATACAAACTCGAGTACAGCAAAAAAAGTATTTCTACTTTGTTACTATACAGAACTGGAGGAGTGTTATTTAAATGTTTGAATTGTCTCCGTTGAATCCTTACTCCGATCATGACCCCTGTATGTGTTTCATTGATTTCCTTTCTAATTACTGGTTAATCTAAGATGGCATACCAGAACTGAATTGGTGTGAGCAGGGTATGCTTGTGTTCAGTAGTGCGTCCTCTGATCGTAAACCTGTCTGGTGCCTTCTTGTGCCCAAAGCTGGCAAGTGCATTGGCTTCTCACTATTAGTAATTCAGAAAATAATAACCTAATTTCACAGATTTGCAGGATAAAGTTGTTGAGTAGTGATGCATCTGCAATTCAAACAAAATTAAATTTGTAATGAAACTTAAAGTTTGGTTTCACAAAAAAATTTGATTTAAAATGCTGCTACTGGTTTTGTGCCATTTAGAGAGAATGAAACATGTTAAGTTTCTGCCAGAAAGTGTTTCATGTTCTAATTTTGCATGTATATGCCTGTCATTTAGTGATTAAATAAAGTTCTCTATTTAGAAAAATCACCTCAGTCCTTTCCTATCACATGTAGACATTTTGTTAAGTTGCAATATCGTCGTTTGGCTGTACTGGTAATTCAATGCTGTCATTTTCAATTATGATGACAGTCATGGCGATCACAATCCTAAAGATGCATCAGAGACAGAACTGATACTCGGTACATTCCTTGTGGTGCTTACCTCAGCCTAACCTGCAGGATAATGAAACTGGAAACAGGTAATGGCAAGGGATGGGAGCAGCCCTTAATTAGTGATGGAGCTCAGCTCTTGTACCTCTGATTTTGAGTCTTCTGTGCTCTGGGACCTCCAAATGTGGTCTGGAGCTCCAACATCACCATAAAATATATTTTTTAATTTTTATAATGTTTAAATGAGCAAAGTTTATTCCATGGATTTTATTTAAACTTTATAAAAGTACTCTAGTAAATGACACGCCTATCTATTTTTGATTAGCTGAAAACAATGTGTGGCAAAAACACTTCAAGTCACGCAAATTGAAATAAATCAATAAATCATCCGGTCAGTGTAGTTAATAACAGGGAGCTGGTTTTGGTGCAGTGGGTGTAGATGTTGACATGGAGATTGAGAAATAACAGGAATAGGAGTGAAGCAATGGGAACATAAATGCATCAGATGAGATTGAGCAGAGAGAAAGTTACAATATGAGTGTGCTGCACAGAGTGAGGCAGCAGAACAATTTAAAATTGCCAAATATCCAAGTGAAATACTAGTTTATTTGTGCAAGTATACATGTAAACTGTACCGATTTAATGCATTTACTAGGCCAATGACATATTTAAAAGTTAATAGTGCTACACTCTGGTGTGCGAATTGCTGTTGGTGGTGCAACCTCATGGCAGTTACTATGTGCTCCAGCACAGATTAAGTGTTAGAGGGGAACTCTCCATGTAGTGTTAAAGATAACACGGTAATGTGCATGGTGGTGCGTTTTGGTGCAGACAATAGACAGAGTGTCACATTTTTAAAAAGTGTGCTTCACTCCTCTGCTGTGATGTGAATGACAGCCATAGAATATAATTGACTTTACCAGTGTGCTGTGGTATGCAATTGAATAAAAAACAAAAACATAATAAAAAACAGCTTGAAATCCCACCACAGGCATTGTTTCTGTGAAGTTTAGTGGTCCTCCTAGTGTACTCCAGTTATCCTCCCACATCCCAAAGTCATTCATTGAACTGACCTGGTATAAGTTAGTGTGCCCTGGGTAGACTTTCACCCCTTCTCGGTTTGGTTCCTGTATTGGATTATGTTGGTTCATTAATGGAATGATGTCTATTAACTTGTTATGTCATTCTTTGAATAGCATTAAGCAGATTTGAAAATGTTATATAAAAATGCTGATCCTTGATAAGCTCTTACTGAAATGTCAGATGAATCAAGTTCTATGAAATAAATCATAATATTGTTTGCTACTTACATTTCTTTACATGGCGGTATCTCATTTGATCTTTCTTTTATTTGTTTATTTCATTATTTTTCTTTACGGCATTTTCAGTAATTAAAAAAAGAGTGCTGGTAATGAAATTTAGGGCTAGTAGAGGAGTAGCTCATTACCTGGCATTATCCAAAAGGTCTTTATTCAAGGAAAAACAGTCAGCTGTGAATCTTTCCTATTATTATAGCTGGTGGACTGAAGATATTAGAAATAAATAATGGTGACAATTGTTAAAATAATGGAGCAGTATAGCAGAGCAGCATATGTGCTTCATGGCATCCACTATTGCTACCAGAAAGCGCCACCCATTCATTTTCTTAACTCATTTATCCAGGGCAAGGCCGCAGGGCAGCTGGAGCCAATCCCAGCAAGTATGTGGCACAACACCTAGAGAGGACAACAGTCCATCGCAAGATGAACCATTCAAACACACACACACGTTCTTTAACATCATCAATTCAACTTAAGTGCGTATCTTTGGACTGTGGGGAGAAACCAGAGCATTCAGAGGAAACACAGGCAGATATGGTGAGAACACGCAAACACCACTCAGGCAACACCAAGGACATGACCCCCAGTCTCCTTGTTGAGAGGCATCAGCACTACCACAATGCCACCCTCCTATTTGGACATTACAAAACATAATAGTATGGTATGGTGGTGGACATGCATGTCTAAGTGAAAGGCATGATGATACCCTTCCCTTTAAGGTGTTGCTTATAATCCTCCCTGAAACTCCTGCCAGAGAACCACTGGAAGGTAAAGATATTTAACCAGGAGATGAATATACTGCAGGAACATGGGAACAGGATGATTGTGGAGGACACATGTTCACTTAGTCACAGCTTCATTTGGCCAGTTATTGTGTGGATGGCCTGATCCAGATGGTGACAGTGTCAACTGATGGAATGATAGTTACTAAGAAGTTTACATATACAAATATCTGAGTGCATCACTTCATGGCTGCAGTTATCACTGTACCAAGTCAAGAAGTATTAAAGAACAGAGGAAGAATTATGTGGGGGATTTTGCTTCGCTAGTATGGCTTTTGTTAGATCTCAACCTGGTGACGAACTGGAGGGATTTCAGGCAGCACGCCCCTCACAGATCAACAACACAAGTCTTCATAGCACTGTTATCAGCATTCAGAGTATAAAAACTCAGAAACACTTCCCTTCATCATACAGAAACTCAGAAACATAGTAACTTTAATCATTGGTTACCTCTCTGTGGTTATTGTTTTTCTGTAAGTTAAAAAATAACACATTCATTAAAACCCTCTCATGTTTGAAACTGAAGAAGTTAACCCGTAAGCCAGGCCTTCAATACAATCCTGTTAAGATTGGATTTAAAAGATAAACTTAAATGAATATGTGCAATGTCCAGGGAAGACTTATGCCTTATACATGATGCTGCAACCCTTAAAAATGGATGGATGGACTCAAAGGAATTACGTCACATTCCCAAGCCTGCTCAATCCAATTCACTGGAGGATATCCAGGCAGCATAATACACAAGGCAGGACTCCAGTCTCTCACTGGGCACACTCTCACATGGCCAGTTTAAAATGAACAATCAGCCTAATAAGCAATTTAAAAGGAAACTGAAATACTCAGAGATACAGGGAGAACATAAAAGCTCCACACACACAGCGACCAGGCATGATATTCGCACCCTAGATTTATTAAGCTGGACCCACTGTGCCACCATGTTGCCCTATAAAGAAATAAAGAACTCTATTGATTCAGACACATATAGAAGAAAAAGGAAAGTTAAGCCTAGCTTGAGCAGAAACATTGTGATTTATTTATCCATCACTAGTCACTCCTCATTTATCTATGTATGTATGAATTTATTTATTTATTATATCTACTGGAGCACTCTTCTAGTTATTTAATCAGTGAAGAACAGGGTAGCAAAGAGAGTCTCATTTTTTTCAGATTCTACAACAAATTTAGTGGTATCCTGGAAACAAATGTGTGGCAACGTGGAAACTCAGCAATACTGCAGAGCTCACTTGAAATGCCAGCAAAGAGTTTCATTAGTCTGCAGCCAAAAGAAACAAAAGAAAATAGGTTAAGCCTTTTGTTTACTTGCTGCTGGAGAACACTTGCTCGGTATTAATCGGTTTGTATTCAGCAAAATGGTGAATGACGAGTTCAGGTTAAAGTAAAGTTCCTGTTATGTCATAAGAGTTCTTATGTACACCTTCTCTTGTAACTTTTAGTAGGACCCTTGACACATCAATCTCTTTTTGAACCCAGTTATTCCATTACAGGATTGTAAGGCGCTAATGGCCACACTGACAGTGTTGGGTGTAAGGCAAGGAACCAGCCCTGAATGGCACACACAATCACAAACAGCCACAATCTCTCATACTGGACCGCTGCTTTGAAATAATCTCACCAGAAGGCTGTTTTTGTGATATTTTTGTGAAGCAGCCCAAGCTGCATGGTGTGCACAGCTTCAAGAAACACCACTCAAAAGACAACTCGGCCACATATCAAAAAGAGGACTAACACACACTGTGCCACCATCCACTTTATAACAATGAACATAATATTGGCTCCTCACAAACTCAAATTGAAATAAGTGAATTCAGAAAATGAGTGGATGGGTGGATCAATGCCTTCCCTAACAGTTCATAGTCAGTTCAGTTATCACTGCACCTCTGAATTGCTGATAATAACAATAATAGTAATAATAACTTATTCAATCATCATTCATCCTAAGTACTGCTTTTTTAAGGTCATAGGGACCTTGTGTCAACCACTGAGGACATCAGGTGTAAAAGCAGAAGTTAACCACTGAAGGCCAGTCTAGAGCTGCCAAGCAGCTTGACCCTCATGCCCTTATGTTCTTGTAATGTTGGAGGCAAACGCATGCTGACATAGAAAGACGCCACTCAGAAAGTGACCGGACAGAGAGTAGACTCGAACCTTAGAGACCTACTCACTGCACCACTGTGCCACTAATAATCATCGTAACATAACCGTCATAAACCCATGTGATTCATGTTTGTAGGGGCCCAGAGCCTATCTTGGGCTCCACTGGGTGAAAGGCTCCAATTAACTCCGACTGAAATGCCAGTCATAATCTTTATCATTATTTTCTTATTGAATCCATTTGAAACTCACTGGGGGGGCAATCTTATCCTTGTAGCCTTTGGTGGAAGGCTGACAGGGTGCATGTTCATTATAATAATAATAATAATAATAATAATAAGAAGAAGAAGAAGAAGAAGAAGAAGAAGAAGAACAAGAAGAACAAGAACAAGAAGAAGAAGAAGAAGACTGAAAAAGCAACATAACATTTGATGATCAAACTCACATACTGTAATCCAATTCCTGTGAAGGTCAGCACTGAAGCCATACCTCAGGTTTGTAGGGGCCAGGAGCCTATCATACATTGGGTATGAGGTGGAACCAGCCAGGGACAGGACCACAGTCCTTCACCATAATAATAATAATCATAATAATAATAAAAAGTGCCAGACAAGTATTACGAACACCAGCCAGAAAAGGTTGTGAACATCAATGATATCACCATCTTGTGGGATATTCCAATAACAACAGATAGAACAATCCTAGCGAATCGTCCTGATATTGTGCTACATAATAAGAAAGAGAGGAGTCCTGCCTGTTGATTGATATAGCCGTCCTAGACGACTTGAACATCATATTAAAAGAAACTGAGAAGATCAGTAAATAATAGGATTTGGAAACCGAGATTAGCAGGATGTGGAACTATAAAACTAGAACTGTGCCAGTTATAGTTGGAGCATTAGGTACATTAAAGAAAGATCATGATGAAAACTTGAAGACACTCCCAGGTCATCCATCAACTACTGAAGTGCATGGGCACTGCACACATCCTTAGAAAGGTGTTAGGGTAAATCACTTTGGCTTCTTGTTGTAGCCTGGATTTACCAGCTAAAACTGCAAAGACATCATGCGAGAGGAAACAAACACTGAATAATAATAATAATAATAACATTGTTAAACTCTCAGCTCAAATCAAGCCAGAACAGGACTGAAGCACATCTCTGCACTGAATGCAAGGCAAAATGACAATAACATTAAACAACATTAGATCTTATGATTCTAAATCAGGGTCAGTGGGGCCTGTAAACACATCCTAATACCACTGGATATTAGACTGAAACCAACCCTGGAATGGGCGCCAGTTCACTGCAATAATAATAATAATAATAATAATAATAATAATAATAATAATATCATAGTCACATAATCCAAGTCAGGTATACATGATACTGGGGCCTATCACGGCAGCACAGGACACAAGGCCCAGTCCCAGACAGGTTTACAAGTCCATTTTAACAATAAGAAGAAGAAGGAGGACAAGAAGTATGTAACTCAGTGATGGCTCAGGACTGGGCTAATAACTTTATTAAAAACTCTTCACTCATTTGGCATGAACTGATGTTCATTCACATATGTCTGTTTAAAAACTACAATCTCTTAGTGTATGTTTGCGACATTGGCAAGTAGAGAAAGGGGTATTTTGATGAAAACTACACTGTTAATGATGATGCAAAGAAATCATTACATGTGCTAAGTAAGCAGAGCTCATGTTACATTCCTGACAGTTACCGTTATAGTATATTGCTTTTGTCATGACTAAAAGGAGTTCCACTTACCCCTTCTTACCTAGCAATTGCATCCAGTAAAACTGTGAAATTCAAAAAGTCAGGGAGAAAGTCATTGCCTTAAGTACAGCCACATATCTGAGGGTGAGCCTCTTAATCTGAAAACAACCTGCCAGTAGCTGTCCCGTGCTCCATGGTGCATTACAGCAGAGTGCAAGGAGCAGATAGCGCCGCCTGCCTAAAATGCAGAGGTCACTTGGCACAATGGGCTGAAGTCAGCATGCGGTGCCGCTACTTTCATTTATCTCAATAGGAGTGCACATTCTTCACCTTAACATGAAAAAGATTTCGGGGCTCATGAAAGAGGCAGTAAAAAGATCCGTTTCAAATTGCCATCAACCAGAAATAGAAAGCTCTGCAGCTTCCTCTGTGATCTAAACCTGCAGCTGAAAGTTTCAAATGGGAATCCACATGGCAAGCACTCTCAAGTGCCTGTGTTTCCTTTGCATGAGCACAGCACATTTATTACAGCACTGAAGCCAGATCTCTCCGAGATGCATTGTCGGGTCGACATGTCAAACAGATATACACACACACAGTTTAGCACACAGCAGACACACACATCCGATATTGGAAATGCTGTGTGCTTTTTATTTTTTTCTTAACGTTTCTTTTCAGACACACACATCATCATGGTTACTGTGATAAAAACACACACCAAAAAGAAAAGCTGACTTAAAGATAAGAATTGGTTCTTACAAAACAGAGCTCATTCTCCACATCAATACAGCTGCACAACCCACCCCGGCTTCCTTTGTTTCTGTAAGCGTTAAAGGCTGAAGAGAAAGACAACAGTCTGTTTTTTTCCTACCTCGCTTTGTATCCATCAGTTCTCACAGGCAAATCCCTTCTCTCTCTCTCTCTCCCCACCTCCTCTGCCTGCTAACTGGCTATCTTGCTGTTACTCAGAAGGACTTAACCATGCTCGGTCTCCTTTATACAAAGGCTGGGAGGAGCTTCTCTGGCCCTCCACCTCTGTCTGTGCACTCTCAGCGCCGGAGTGTGAGGTCACAGAAGCTGCAAGCCTTAGGCCGTTTTGAAAAAATATCACCTTGATTCCACGCAGCTGCTCAATGTCAGCACTTTCATCCAGTGCTTACATTTGCATTACAGAAGAATAAGGATGCGCCACTCGTTTATGGCAAAAGTGGAAAAGCACACATATGAAAGATACTCTCTGCTATTGAATTTCTTCTAAAACTGGGCTCTTTAAGTGCCTTCCCTTTTCTTCCTCCCGCAGAGAGGAACTATTTGATTTTCTGTCACAGGGACAGAAATGCTGGACTTAACTGTGGAGCCTTGTGTCATGCTGTACTCCGCTTCATTACACAACTCAATGCTATGCTGCGGAGTATTATTATGCAGAAAGGCTACAGGAGCACACAGCAAGCCGATTTATTTTATTTTCCTCTTCAGCCTAAACCCAGATTACAAATCAGCCTAGTGAAGAGAACTTGTTGGAAAGGTCTACCAATCAGGAACCACACATGGGGTCATCCACACCCTTGATCTGCCATTCACTATTTATCTGAACTAAACTGAATTTAAATATTACAGATTTTAATTAGATGCTCAATCAATGAGCTGAAGTAGATTCACATTCTTGGTCATAGAAGACAGGGGCTAATTGCTGGATGGTTCACTGCCCGGCCAGGAAGCCATGATAAAGGAAGGATATGGATAAATGGATGGGCATCTTGACTGGATTGCTTAGTAGAACCTTTGCCATTCTGGCCATTATGAGGGAAGGACAGAGGCTTTGTGTTCCCCCAGTACACTAGGTGACAGTGTCCCTCTGGCACGGTGGCCATTTGGACACCCACAGGGCTACATGGGAGTTGTAGTTTTACTGGGCTGCCCTGTTGGGGTTTTCAAGTGCCACTAGGGAGCAAGATCCCCCGTTACGGAGAGGTTCCTCCAGACCCAGAAGGGTTTCCAGTAGTCCAGGGTTTGTGTTGAAAAGCACCTGCTCTCCTTCATCCAGCAGTCAGAGTCGAGAGGAGGTGGGCAAGGCTTGCTCGGAGGAGAGTGGATGTGGAAAAGGAAGGAAAGGAAAGCACACAGCATTTACAATATCTGATGTGTGTTTCTGCCGTGTGCTAAACTGTGTGTGTATCTGTTTGACATGCGGGCTCGACAATGCGTCTCGGAGAGATCTGGCTTCAGTGCTGTAATAAATGTGCTGTGCTCATGCAAAGCAAACACACTTGAGAGTGCTTGCCATGTAGAATTGTAACTTATTTACCAGGTTATGAAAACCTGTCAACGGTATTTTTGTTTGAATAAAAACTTTCCTTAAACCCATGACTGTGTGGCTTGGTTGTGTCTGGGTGTTTGGGGCTCAGGAGTGTCCCCTAAAGATCACATCTGAAAGAAAAGTTCTAAAATATCCTGTACTGTCCTATCTTGCATGTATTGCTGCAGAGTTAGGCTCCTGCCCTAGCACTCTGTACTTTCTGAGAATGTTATGTTTAAATGTCCATCCATTCCATTCCATTTTCTAACTTGCTTATCCAGCTCAGGGTCACAGTGAGCTAGAGTCTAACCTGGGCTGGATGAAAGGTGAGAACTAAACCTGGACAAGATGTCAGTTCATCAGTCATCCCCACTTCCACACTCCCTTACATGGGACCATTTGTAGACTTTCCTATTCGTCTAACATACCTCTTTGACATGTGGGATGAAAGCCCACAAAAGCATGGAGAGAACACACACAGTCATCAGGCTAAAGTGATTTCATTCTCCTGGAGTCTCCTCTTAGTTAAGTGCTGTAACATTTACCCATTATTTTTCAAAGAGCAGGCCTAATCCAGGTTTAGGGTGGGATGAGGCTGGAACCTGTCCCTCCATTACAATACAGAAAATAACTGTGAATGGGACACCATCATATGAGAAATTCACATTTCACCAGAACATCAGAACATTAGAACAATCTGGACAAAAGCAGGCCATTCATCCCAACAAAGCTCGCCAGTCCTATCCACTTAATTCTTCTAAAATACATCAAGTCAAGTTTCGAAAGTCCCTAAAGTCCTACTGTCTACCACTTTTACACTTTTTTCATAGTTCATCCCCTGTGGCCCTGTTACCTAGTCACTCTTCTCTGGACATTTTCATAGCCCTGCTTTGTCCTTTTTGTAGCCTGGAGACCAAAACTCATACAGTACTACAGATGAGGACTCACCAGTATATTATAAATCTTAAGCATAACCTCCATGGACTTGTACTCCACACATTGTGCTGTATAAACTTGCAGTCTGGGTTCTTAACATTGTCTGGAAGTTGATAGTGTAGAGTCCACTACAACTCCTAAATCCTGCTCATAAGGTGTACTCTCGATTTTCAGACTTCCCATTATGTATTCAGACCTAACATTTCTACTCCCTATGTGTAATATGTTACATTAAATTTCATCTACCACAAATCTGCCCAAGCCTGTTTGCTGTCCAAGTCCTTCTGTAATGACTTAACGGATTCCAAATTATCTGCCAATCCATCTATCTTGGTATCATCTGCAAACTTAACCAGCTTGTTACTTACATTCCTATCCAAATTATTTATCTTATAT
Organism: Erpetoichthys calabaricus; assembly: GCF_900747795.2. Lineage (NCBI taxonomy): Eukaryota > Metazoa > Chordata > Cladistia > Polypteriformes > Polypteridae > Erpetoichthys > Erpetoichthys calabaricus. Next base: position 295,449,298 of record NC_041395.2, read on the forward strand.
ATAAAGCAGACTGTTAACAATCTTGCGGTTTTGTATGTATATTATCATCCAGTTGACGCTCGGAATGTTTACTGAGACACCATCTGTCGGCTGATTAGGACGTTGACATGTAACTACAGTATCTCTATATATACAAAATCCAACGTCTGTCAGTGTGTCTGTCTGCTTTTCATGAGAGAACTACTTAACGGATTTAGATCAGGTTTTTTTTCTATAATTTGCTTGAACATTCCGGTTGATTTTGTGACTTCTCTCATTTCACTATGTATCATAGTTTATTTACAGTTCTGATTTATTTACGCAAATCCAAGACCCTCCTTACTCACGCGCCAGCCTCCGTTTGAGTTGATCTAACCTGTGCATTTTGGAGTGTTCCTTACCTGTTTGTTTATTGATTTTTAAAGTTTGTCCTGTTTCATTACTATACGGGCAGAGCCACGGGGGACAGCTAGTATATATTAAAAATAGCAGCATCCCTAGCACTGACCCCATGTGGAACACCAGTCTTAACATCAGCCAATTCTGATGAGGTTCCTCGCACCATAACCCTCTGCTTCCTGTGTCTGAGCCATTTCTGCACCCATTTACAAACAACACCCTGAACTCCCACCAGAGCTCATATCAGGGCAGCTTTGTGTCACTAATTAACCTAATGTGCAGGATACCAAGAGAAACACTCACAAAGACACATGAAGAATGAACAAACCTCACAAACACAGAGTAATTTCAGACCAGGGGCCTTGTTTATAATATTTTGCGTAGAACTGAGTATGAAAATATGCATAAACCCAAAAAAACAGGAAAATGCATACTGCAAAAAATAAATAAATAAATAACAGTAATCACATTTATAAAACCTGGCATATGCACTTTTGTTCACACTTTACCCTTTATAAATCACAATCACCTTGTAAATGTGTGTATGTGAACACACCTCAGACACCTCCTAGAAACATCCATATTTGAAGCATGCTAATCAACCCCACACAATCACAATGCCTACACAAATTCATTGCCTGCTAGAGCAGCCTCCTTCCTGATTCATCAAGACCCCTGCCACCTGCATTCAAGAGAATCTGGCTGCACTCCACAACTCAAAACCATGCGCATCTCTACTCTGCATTCACGTGGTCAGTGAAAGGCGTGAGGCACCAGCATGTGAGGGGTAGCTGCTATCACCTGGCACATGCAATGACGGGATAGCTGTTACAATGAATAGTACAGACCATATGAAAAATCTGAGGGTTCACCCAGTTACCTTACCAACAAACCAGTTACCACATACACCACCATCACATCTGTCAAAGCTATGTTGAGTTCAAAATAAATGAATCACGGGTTGACCAAAGCCACTGAGCCATGACATTTTTCAATCTCATCTTGGCATCACAGATGAATTGTGCGTTAAAGGAATGTCACTGTTCACAGTTATCAAAAGCAGCTTCATTCTCGTTTGGTGCCCTTATTGTAATATTAGTGCAGTGAGGTGCTCCAATTACTTTAGGAGAACCAGACATTGCTGAAAATTACCCTTTTATGTTGTTTTAAACATGTTATGTAATAAGTATGTGCACCTACACAACGGTTCGCTATTCAGTTAATGGCTTCCAGCACAGTGGATATGATGGAGTGAATTTTGGCTGAGATATTCCTGACCTGTTGATTACAGATAGCTAACCAAAGTTCTTCAGTGCAAATACGCAGCTTTGGCCCTCTTCAAATGGACATAAAATACAGTCTGTACATTATATTCATCACTTTGAGGTGTAATATGCTTGTCACATTAACACATGTAATAATTATGACCTGGTAATACGAATTATTATGTATGCGAGTGGTCATTTAGCTGGTTTGACTGCATTTCCTACTCAATCAAGGGCGTCATCATTTCCCATTTTCACCAAAATGTTGCATATGTATGAGTCAAAGTTGCCGTAAATATATACTGTGGCGGACTGCCAGGGCCCTTACCATAAAACATTGAGTTCTTCTGCAAATTCAATTCCTGCTCATCACTTCTCCTAAAGATTTGGGATCGTTGGTAAACACAATAATATTTTCTCCCTTTACATTTACAGCAAATTTTAGAAATAATAACTGGGCTAAGTCTCTGGAGTGACTGCAGGATGGTGATGTACAAAACTGTCATCCGTCCTGTTGCTTTGTATGGACTGGAATGTTGCAACCACAAAGCATGAATAAGCCCCCCATGCCATGGAGTTGAAAATACAGCACTGGACTTTTTTGCCAAACAAGGGTGGAGTGTGTCATAACCATTTATATACAAGGAATCATGAGAGTTGCACCTAACATGGAGAAGATGATGGCAAGGATGGCCCTTCACCTTATTGTGAGTGGAAAACGGCCTTGAGGGCAGCCAAAAAGAAGGATAGCTGGACTGCCTGAAACAGGACATGCAGAAGATGGAAGTCACACCTGAAGATGCCCTCGATCGGAACAAGTGGAGACTGGAGTGCCAAAAAGCAGATGCTGTGCAAGTGCGGGATAAGGGCTAGGACAAAAAAGAAGGAAGCTGAGACAGACAGCAACTGCTTTAGAATTGTGAGTAGTATGCAATATTACAGTGTTAACTACCGACAGAGAAAGAATATCTTCCAGGTTGCGTGATAGTCCACAACTAAGTGATCCGAGTTTGATTCTTGCCTATTACAATTTAATTAAATTTTATTTGTATATTTATCTTTTATTTATTCAAGCATTTCCCTCTCTATTTTATGTCATGGCCCCAAGCTACCCTGGAGTCAGGCCATATTATCTCCAGAGTTATTTATTGTAACTTGAGGTTCATTGCACCAGAAGGAAAAACAAAAAAATATCACATGCAAAGAAGCTTTCCAATGCTAACAGCAGTTATGTACTACAGTAAATGTACATGTATAAGGGAAATACAATTTGGCAATAAATAATTTATATTAATTTTTTTACCTTTCCACTTGCTTATCTAGGTGAACTCTCATGTATTTATAAAATAACATCTTTGCATTGTGTCCTTCAAATTGAAAAATTTAAAAGTGTACTAATGTTGATTTATTTCTTACATTGAATTTTTATTTTAAAATTCTCATAATTTTTTTTTTTTTACTATTTTGGACAGAATGAAGGCACAAAGGGTATGGGAAAGTTAATTTAGAAACAGCTGATGGTTCCTTACTGAGATGATCAAGAGCAGATAAGGATCAGATTTGTTCCAAATCATGTTAATCCATCTTTGGGTTAAATGAATCTTGATTGATTACATTTGAATTCAAGTATTTAATCCTTTAAATGGCAAGATAACTCTGTCCGATTGTTATTGTCTCAGCATTGTGTGGCACAGGGAAGTGAGGAATCTCATTTCTCTTTCTAAATTTGTTCAGTTGTGCAATTCTGCTGTGCACAGACAGTAATGAAGGGCCTCATCACCTACCAGGATGTATATTTCAAAGTGAGTCTTTTATATTTGACTCCAGAACAGCACCCATCTAACAGTTATCTCAAACTTGTAAACAGCACTGTGGCAAAGTGTTGACTGTTGACTGAGGAAATCTTTGATTACTACAGCAGGAAATCACTTGATGTTGACTGTTTTTAGTATTTTGTAGAAGTGCTTCGTTACTTACTGTATGTTTCCCACTCTTTTGATTATTTGTATAGAATGTATGGTTCCTGATTTTTCTATTAGTGTTATTGCTTTATGTTCCAGTGGTAGTAATGTTTATGTTTCTACCAGATGATGATCTCAACAGGAGGACTGGATGTCATGTCAATATAATAGTCTGTCATTATGTTTGTAACACCTTTTTTGGAACATCAATTAATTGGCCATTTTAAATACATGCAAATGAGACTGCAATGTATGAATTGGCAACGTATGAACTGGTAATGTACCCTTCTTCATTGTCAAACTCTACGGCAGAGTATGGTGTTGTCCCTAATGCATTGCCAGCCATCCCTATCTCATTTCTTTAAGCTGTGCACATTTATACGTTTAAAAGTCTCAGATTGTCTCCAACAGTTCAAAGAAAGATCTAGGGGGATTGTGCTCTTGCTCTCTTCCAGCTTCCTAAAGTGCTGTTGTGCAATGATGATCCTCAAACTAAGCAGCTTGTGTGATGTGTGCAAGGAACCTGGAGGCACTTCACATTGATCCTCTGGGTTGACAACTAATAATGCAATGATTAAATGTCCTGTGTCGGGGGGCATCTTCATGATCTTCCACAGGCACACACATCCAGTCTAGTGCTTAAATACAGTGGAACCTCGGTTCGCGAACGTCTCGGTACACGTACAAATCGGTTTATGACCAAAAAGTTCGCCAAACTTTTGCCTCGGTTCACGACCACACACTCGGTATACGAACAAGCCAGGTTCCCTTTCAGTTTGTACATGTTCAGTCTCTCCCAGTGCATTTCCTGTGCAAGAGAGAGAGCGAGAGTGCGCGATGCACACGCACACACACAGAGGCAGCACACACACAGGCAGTGAGAGAGAGAGAGAGAGACAGAGAGAGAGAGAGAGAGAGAGAGAGACAGACGTGCACACACACAGGAGCAGCGAGAGAGAGGCGCGCGCACACACACAGGAGCGGGCTTCAGAGACACACACACAGGCACTCCAGGCTCGCAAAAGAGAGAGAGCACCAGCGAGAGAGGGAGGGACGCATAAGGTAGAGAAGGCTTGTTTTTGTTTTCAGTTCTGTTTACAGTGATCGGTTTGTAGCCTGCATTGTTGCAATGTTACTTTTCTTGGTGGTTTATTAAATTACGGATTTTTCAAATGTTCATTTTTTCCCCTGTGCTTAAAACTCATTAAAAAAAAAGTGTTTTTAACGAGCGGTTCCTAGCACTATAGCGTGAACTATTGCAGTGTTAGTTTTCTCTGTTGTTCAAGGTTTTCTCAGTGTTTTTCAATGTTTTTAGGTTAGTTTACTATTACGCTGTGCATTCTATGGTGTAATTAACTATATTTGTGCTTAAAAATTAAAAATATATATATATACATACAGTTCGTACGGTCTGGAACGGATTAATTGTATTTACATGCAGTCCTATGGGGGGGAAATTGCTTCGGTTCACGACCAAATCGGTTTACGACCAGAGTTTTGGAACGAATTATGGTCGTGAACCGAGGTTCCACTGTATTTGGTCAGCAACAATATCTCAGATCTGTAGAGCATTAGAGGAACAATATAGGTCTTATTTAAACACACTTTAGTGTCAACCCTAATGTGAGATTTCTAGACTTTCTAGCTGATGCATGCAATTACAAGTAATCACAGTATTGATTTATGAATGATGCTGGCACGGTGGTGCAGTGGTAGCGCAGCTGCCTCGCAGTTAGGAGACCCGGGTTCGCTTCCCGGGTCCTCCCTGCGTGGAGTTTGCATGTTCTCCCCGTGTCTGCGTGGGTTTCCTCTGGGCGCTCCGGTTTCCTCCCACAGTCCAAAGACATGCAGGTTAGGTGGATTGGTGATTCTAAATTGGCCCTAGTGTGTGCTTGGTGTATGTGTGTGTTTGTGTGCGTGCCCTGCAGTGAGTTGGCTCCCTGCCCGGGATTGGTTCCTGCCTTGTGCCCTGTGTTGGCTGGGATTGGCTCCAGCAGACCCCTGTGACCCTGTGTTCGGATTCAGCGGGTTGGAAAATGGATGGATGGATGATGCTACCAAGGTAAACAACCGATTTAACAAACTCCCACCCTGATCATCCACATCAACACTAGACAAACTGCAATCACTTGCAAACTGGTGGATGTTCGTTTCTGACCAACAGATGTCTTTGCTGATCTTGACAGCTTCACTCTTCATGTATCCCAGTGACAGTGATGTGTAATCACATTCAAAGATTCTGCCAGAAAAGTAAGTCAGAAAGTACTTCATTGCTGAGGGTCACTATAGCCATTGCATGACTGAGTGTGCATTCCATGATGGGTTCCAGGAGCAGGTCTAGAGCATTTATACAAACCTACCTAACTCCACTATGGAAAATTAAACAATATGCTATTATGACACGCGTGTAAACACAACTGAATGTATCCTTATATTGAGCTTCTATGAGGTCAATCATGTTACAAAGTAGTCCAGTGCATCAACATGTCTGCCGTCAAGCCTGATCATCAGCTTAATCAATGCAAATTCAAGGTCAATGAACTCCACCAACAACAGCTTACCAAACCCCTTCCTGTCCTGTATTAATAGGTCAAAGGTGGCAAAGCAATCTATTTTGGAACATCTACCAGTGCATACAGATTCACATTATGAATTTCCCCTTGGGATTGTGAATTTCCCCTTGGGATTAATAAAGTATCTATCTATCTATCTATCTATCTATCTATCTATCTATCTATCTATCTATCTATCTATCTATCTATCTATCTATCTATCTATCTATCTATCTATCTATCTATCTATCTATCTATCTATCTATCTATCTATCTATCTATCTATCTATCTATCTACAGGTGAACTTCTACTTTATTCAACACAATGTGGTGAAAACCTTACCAGAAACTGACTTAACATTCTTTGCCTGTAATTTTTTAGAATATTAGAACAATCTAGATGAGAACAGGCCATTTAGCGCAACAAATTTTGCCAATTCTATCCACTTAATTCTTCTATAAAAACATCAAGTATAGTTTTGAAAGAAGTAGACAGTTGGCCTGATGGAAACTGTAATCCATTCAACCAGTTTAGAAAGGTGTATGGTGGATTACCAATGCTCCTATTTTGCTATCTTTTTAAAATGAGCCTTAAAATATCTGGTAAATACAATATCTGGAGTTGATCAGAGAGACCACTTCCTTTAACTGTAGTCTACAAAGGGAATCATGAATTCAAGTCCGAGAGATTTATGTCTTGCCTAACACCAACTGCTCTGTTATAACGGGACTCCAACAGATAGAAGTACTGAGGGTCTAGGTCAAGTACCTTTAACAAGAAATTGGTAATGATTGATGGATTGCTGCACACAGTTCAAAAACATGCCTGATGGCCTGACTGGAGGGAACCTATGAAATCCTACTGAATTATGCTTTCTTGACCAGTTTGCCCCCTTTGACTCTGCCTGACAACAATGTCCAATTGAAGCATTTAAAGAATGGTGTTGGACTTGCTAGAACCTGCTCTTTCTTTATATAATTTTAGCTCTCCAGGCTTATATCTACTTCTCTTAAAAAGAAACATATTTACTTCTCATTCTATTATGTGGTTTCACTCAAGATTCTGACCTTAGCCATCTTTTTATCAGCATTGATGTTCTTCTGACCAGTCATCTTTTCCCCCACAGTTTCATGTTTCATTTTGAAGTTAATGATAACCAGCATTGTATAGAGTTTGTAAATGCACTTGCCTCAGTTACTTCTGTGTTTCAAAATTGTCTGATTTTTACCAACACGGTAACAATTACCAGGAATTGCCTTAGTAAATACCTTACATGGCACCTGAATTCTAACAAATTTCACTCACCTGTTACCATCCTTGGAGGCAATCAAATGATACAACTAAACTGTTCTAATCTCATTTCATTAACTTTAAGTTCACTATCATAAGTACATAGACTTCTATCTGCATGTCTTCAAATAATCTGTATAAATACAATTGTAATTATTTTACTTGTCTGTTTGTTTGCCATTCATGCAAAAATGCCTGAACCTATTTTCAAGAAATTTTGCATGTGCATGGCCATTAGTCCAACTTAATATATAGGCTATATGGTGTATCAAGGAGAGAGGTTGTATTGGAGAGGGCAACCCAAAAACTAACACCAACATGAGGACCACAGTTTCCATTATTCAGCAGCACAGTGCTGGGGGCTGATGGGAGGGCACTCTTCTCACTGCACACAAACTTTTGTACCAGCCAAAGCAAGAACTCATCTAAGACTTCAGGTACAGCATTTACTTCCTTCCAATGTTGTTGTCTTGCTGAATTACATCTAAGAGTTCAGCATTTTGTCTTATTGTGTGTTGTGTTTAGCCATAGCTAACTTCTAAAAGACAGTTTTTAGACATTATTTTCATTTAGACTCTTTCCTGAGAAATATACAGATCCAAAATTGGTGTATTAATTACCATTAAGGAGCAAAGTACCTTTCTTCCAACCCTGCCCTGCTTAAAAATTTTAAAACTCCATCACACCCTTTTTAGTGAAGTTAATGGGTGTGAAATGAACGTTAGCATCAATTTCAGAAACTCTGATGTTTCACTCACCACTACCTATTACTGTGTGATATAGGATTATACATTATATACGAAGCGAGACAAGGACCACCAGACAAGGACAGTGGTGGCCAGCTCTGTGTTGGTCAAACACACAAATAGGAATTTCATTGCATTGTGGGCATGTGACAATAACTCAGAAATGGTGTGATGACAAATTTTATATCAAAGGAAAATCTTACACTTTTGTAAATGCCAATGTTATCATACACTTTCATACCATTACTTAGTGCTACAGAACTAAGTCAAAATGAATGCCATTTTTTAGCAGATACCTAATCGCTGTTCAAAATACGATAGAACGAACGGCTGGGCGCAGCGTTAATAACCTTTTCTGTTTCCAGATGGTAGACATTTCCAGATGGTAGTCCATTTTACAATGAGGCAGTTATAATTTTAGGTTTTAATGCCAACAAAGCATTGTGCTTTGTAGCAATTTAAAATCAATTTTGAAAGATTTAGCTTTGATAATATCTTAATAACATTATTGAATACTTCCACTGGTGCTCTCCCCTGTAATAATATGGTGACCTGCAGCAACATCTGTGAATCTCAATATCTGTGGCACCCCCTCCAACGGTTCCATGGATTCAATTATTCAACAAGCCATCTAGTTTATTAATATCAGATTAAACATCTATGAGTGCAGCGCCATGCAGTGAGGGGAACACTGTGCTGTAAAAATGTCGCCATCCTTTGGATGAAATGTAAAATTGAGGTCCTGACTGTCTGTGGTCATAAAAGATCCACAGCATCCTTTATAGGATTGGAGTATCATAGGAATCGTTGGGTAGAGGGGTCATTTCATCGGATTGGCTGGCCCAGCGCTGTCTCAGCTGTGGAATGGCCGATAGGGGGAGGCAGCTTGATGGCTGAGGTCTCCAGGACTCGAAACAAATCCAAATCTTATTATATGATATCATCTACTGTTAAGGGTGGCATGGTGGCGTAATGGGTAGTGCTGCTGCCTCACAGTTAGGAGACCTGGGTTCGCTTCCTGGGTCCTCCCGGCGTGGAGTTTGCATGTTCTCCCTGTGTCTGTGTGGGTTTCCTCTGGGTGCTCCAGTCCCTAGTGTGTGCTTGGTGTGTGTGTGTGCCTTGCAGTGGGCTGGCGCCCTGCCCAGGGTTTGTTTCCTGCCTTGCGCCCTGTGTTGGCTAGGATTGGCTCCAGCAGACCCCCATGACCCTGTAGTTAGGATATAGCGGGTTGGATTATGGATGGATGGATGGATCTACAGTTAAATTCTGCTCTATACTTGTAATATTTTTATTTTACTATCATATTGTATTGAGGATTACTTGTGTTTCGTTCTGTGTATTGTATTGTATTGATCCCCTTCTCTTTGACACCCACTGCACGCCCAACCTACCTGGTTTCTTCCATTATTTTCCCTTACTAGGATTTTTTTGGGGGGAGTTTTTCCTCAGGGCCTGTTAAAGTCCATTGCGGCACTTCTTGTGTGATTTTGGGCTATACAAAAATAAATTGTATTGTAAAGAGTAAGATGATGTCCTGGCTATATTGCCTAACAAGACCTAGTCATTTTGGCCCTCTAATCATGCCCTGTCTCTCACCTCTCCACCACCTAATAGCTAATGTGTGGTGAGTGTACTGGTGCAAAAATGGCTGCATTCAGGTGAATGCTGCACATTGGCGGTGGTTGAAGTGGCTCTCCATTCATTAGGTAAAGCTCCTTGAGTAGTGATAAAAGCGCTATATAAATTTAAAGAATTAATGTATTATTATTTTCCTTTTTTAAGGCAACATGTGTTATTACATACATGTATGTCGTAAACAAAAGAGCTGTGCGCCAGAGATATTATGTGCCACATTCAGTACCCTTTGTCGTGCTTGCAGGTCCTGATCTGAGCATGTGCCATTTCTGGATGTATTTCAGCCAGTGAGGAGAAAGTGGTGAGCACAGATGAAGACATCAGGGCTTTCCTGATGCGTTGTGTCCACTTCAGATCATCAATGATGGCCACACCAAGAAATTTAATACAGTTGGCCCACTCCACACAATCCCCACTAATGGAGATGAGAGTCTGTTCTTCCTCCTACATCCTGATGTTTATGACTCCTTGGTTTTCCCAGTGTATAGGGACAGATAGTTGTTCAGGCATCTCTTCTTATTGTTGGTAGTTAGGTTGAAGATGGTAATGTCACATGTACATTTCATGACAGAGCTGGAGCTGTGTCTGACCACAAAGTGAATAAAGAATAGAGCTTAGCACGTTACTTGAAGGTGCATGTGTGGAGGAAACGATGCTGTCTATCTGCGCATTCTGAGGTTTGCTGGTTTGGAAATCTACAGCCTATTATTGTAGAGGGCAGTAATAAGCCACGGGCCTAGGAGCCTGATGATTAGTCCAGATGGGTCAGCAATGGTGAGTGCTGAGCTGTAGGCTATGAACAACTAAAAAGTTTGACTGTGAGCTATCTGAGCATGTTCTCTCTTCTGATACAGACATAATTTATCAGACTTTGATTATTTGGATTCCTGCATCTCTACCCTGAAGAAACAGAAAAAGAAAATGCTACACTGTAATATGTTTTTATTTGAAGATGTATCTGTATTTTATCTACAACGTAGCAGAGCACAAAAGTGTATTGTACCAGAAATAGAATAAAGCAGCCTCAAACACGCTGGAGGGAATTTAAGTGAACTAATGAAGAAGGCAATTTGATGCTTAGAGGGGAGCATCGACCTGTCTGACAAAGAAGAAAGAAAACAACAGCTTTCCTCCTCCTCGGGAAAACTACAAGTAAAAAAGAAAATAATTATCTCTCTGAAATAGGTCACAGATCTCTTCGAAAAGCTTAGTAGGAGAATCAAGCCCACCTTTACATTTGAAGTAGTATCCCATAAATGCACAAAAGACGATGTATCATATCTTTTCTTTCCTTTAAAAAAATGTATTTGTATTCATTGTTAAAGGGAGAGGGTGCTCTCATGGAGAACTGATCCATCCATCCATCCATTATCCAACCCGCTATATCCTAACTACAGAACACTGAAAAAGTAAGCACAAAGTATTTCACTAACAAAGTAAATGAAAGGGAGGGATGAAAACATGGAGAACACAAAGTGGAATTAACATTAAAAGGTGCAGCTCCTCAAGTCCTACTTGTACAGAGTTCTTTCTGTGCCAATCAGGTAGACTGGCTTTCCAACTCTGTCTTCCACACCCCCTTCCCAATACTCTCTCTGCCTTTTTGTTTCTTTCCTCACCCCCATTTGATCCCTTACCATAGTCTCATTTTGCCTACTGACTCTGGACTCAAAGCCTTCCAAGACTGAGTTACCTTTTAGCTCTGTTCCATGGTTAATTCCAGGGTCAAGGTAGCCTTGTCAGACTAATGTAATTCAAGAAACATTTAGTGCTATGTGGCTTAACAATCAGGGGCCCGTTTTAATAAATAAATAATTCATTGGCCGGCTCGATTTCCGTGGGTGTGCGTGCTCACACAGCTGAGTTGTGGTCTGTCTCAATTTCTTTATCAGCTTTCTGTGGTGTGCGATTCAGGCACTGCGCCCATGGAGGTATACAGGGGACTGCCAGCACAGGAAAAGGGGGACAGGACAGAAAGGAAAGAAAGAGAGGTTAAAGGAAAAGACTGAAAGGAGGGCAGGAACGAGTGAGTGAGAGAGAGACGGTGCAAGATGGGAAGAAGCAGGCAGACAGGATTAAAGCCCTAGGGATAGAGTGAGTGGCTGGGGTTCAAGAAGGGGCTGAAGGCTGCTCCTGTTGAGCTTTGGAACAGGAGAAATCACAGTACTCCGGAGGGACTCCCCAACAGGGCCAGAGATGCTCAAGGAAGTCTGAGGGAAATGGAGGCTTGGCGGCGCCCCATAGATAGCCATGGGCTGGGGACACAAGCCAGAACTGAAGGTTTTCTGCTCCTGTTGTTTAACGTCTCTCTGTGCTGTGAGGTCTGAATAGGATAATCCGGACCGACGTCTCTTTTAAATGGTTGCTCTTGGGCTTGAGCAATTGTTAGAAGACTGTGTGAAATGAATAGCCTTGACACATGAAAAAGGTTTGGAGCAGCCACCTGTATTGTCACACACGTGTGCATGGGAGGCAGATAAAAGGCTCAAATGAAGGTAATTCCATGCCAGACCAGGGGATGTCAGAGTGCAGTAATCCTTACTCTTTATCGTCTGTTCCGGTTCCGGGCCCAATGACATCACATTCGGTTCCTGCCCTGATAACATCACTTTCCCAAGACATGTTTGCCTGTCTTTTTGTTCTTCTTTGGACTGAAATCTGTGAACACTGAACCACAACCTCTTTTTTAGGCAGCCTGTTTCAAGTAAACAGGGGGGCTGCCCCCAAACCTCTTTCTGTGTCCGTTTAATCATTTCACAGTATACTTAAATCCTGGCTGCAAAAGGCAAATATATTGTACAGTTGTGTACAGAGTTGAGTCCAAAATAGAACTGACAAATGCAGGAGTTGGTCTGGTTTTTAAGGCAGGTCGGCGGAAGTGATGTCACAGGGTGCCGGAACTGGACGTGACATCTTCAGGCTCGGAATCGGAAGTGATATCATGGGCCCTGGAGCCGGAAGTGATGTGTTCTGCTTTGGCTTGCTGGAACCGGAAATGATGATCGGGACCGGGCAGAATTTCCCATGTTTGGTCTCTAGAGATAACAGAGAAAGGGTTAGCGCACCCCACTACTTTCAGCTGCCTCTCACGCGCATGTGTGTGACAATTGTTTCCCATTTGTTTTAACCTTGTTTTTAAGGAATATTTATTTGATTGATTTTAACCTCCACTGAACACCTTCTTTTATTGACTTATTTATTTATTGAACATTTTGAACGCTGCACTATTTATTTGGACACTTGATTTGTTTTCATGGATTGTTTTTAATACAAGCACTGGAGCACCTTTGTACCTACTCCTTGCTATGTTCGTTTGTTGTGTCCTAAATCCGCTGGCTCATCCTATCGTCGGTAGCGGGTTCAAGAGGCTCCCTGAAGGACCCAGTAGCATTGGGCCGACCTGCACTGTCACAGGGTACTGAAATAATTTCTTTTAGGTAGCATCCAAAATTTCCATAAAAATCATTTGGTTTCGGGCTCTCTTTAAGATTAATCATTGTGGTTAACATGCAGATGTTTATTTTATACTACTGTTATTTGAAATGTAAATGCTTTTTTTACAATGTTTCAATAACCTAAAGCCAATAATTTATAAAAGAGTTTTATGCAACAATTCTGATAAAAACTTCTTTCAGATGTCCTCAGGTCAGTTTAAGGGTCAGCATTTCCTTAATTCCTAATAACTTGCACTGAATATGAAAGTGTCCTTTTCATTGGGGTTACTGCATGGTTTCATTAAAAGTAAAACAGCATGGTTTTGTTTTGAAAATATCGTATGCTCTCCACATGCAAAGACGTTTTTATGTCATCATTACCTTGTGCCATCTGTTCACCACACATTCATAGATTTCCAATAAAACGTAAGTTCCTTTTAGCTACCCGACTGAAGATTTTAGGGTCCTGTTGTTAGTGCAGATGGCAAAACACTTTTAGGAAAATGCTTGTGATCCATCTGTGAATGTTATGATTGAACTCTCCATGTCCAATTGAAATAAATTCCTCTGGAGTCATGTGGACGGTTAAGGTTAAAAATTAACTACCTTAAGGAAGAAAACTGAGAAATCCCTGAACTGGAAGAGGCCAGAGTCATATGGAGTTCATTAGGATGTTGTTGAGCAACGTACAAAAACAAACGGGAGGAATCTGAGCTACTCAATCAAAATCATTGACATGCTGGTGCTCAGCACCTTGAGGAAAGAAATCCACCCTAGAAAGTGCCAGAGTTTTCTAAAGTTCTCCCAAATGATGTTTGGATTGCTTAACTAAGGTACACGATGTATGCAATCAAGGGCATACACTAAGATCACAAGATTCAGGCATACTATCTCAAAGATGCAGATAGTATTTTAAATGACAGATGACAAGGACTTTTAGCCAGAACCAAAACTAAACCCATGGAATGATGGCAAAGTCAAAAATCAAGAATCAAAAGAGATCTTTTGCCAGAACCAAAAATGTAGTTACAAATAAGAGTATGAACTTGTTAACCAGAAAGTAATCATCTTTGGAAGAGCAATTCAAGAGTTCAGATGGAACATGGCTGCCCATACAAACACAGCAAAGGCAGAGCTAGAGCATCATATGGTCCTGGGCCTGAACCAGCAACCCAGAAACAGGCTAGCAGCTTCAGGCACAAAAGAAATTTCATATACTACAAAAAAGAAGACAAGAAACTGCACTGAGTATATCACGGAAACTTGGGAAGAACTGATTATGAAGAATAAGCTGAGTTTGCTATGAACATTATACAGTACATTATATTATTGAGATAAGTTTACTACTTATTTAACTTTTGCACAATAGTGCCCTCTGTTATGTGCAGTGCCCCACTTGTATTATACATGTCAAGATGCCACTAATGTTTATATTTCAAAAAGAACCTTCCTACTACAATAAATATAGGGTCTGATATTCTCATACAAGCAAAAATACTTTTATATGGCTTGTAGATGCCATATGGGCAGGACGGGCATGCCAGCCAGAAGAGGAGATGATTGCTTACCCGGATGGGATACTCCTAGTAGGCAGACAGGGCAGGAGAAAGGGATCAGCCCCGGAAGGAAAGACCAGAAGGCAACAGCCCTCTGAAGATTGAAGATGTTGCTGGGGTTTTTTAACTCCCCCAAGATGCTAGATGACAGCAGCTCTCCATGAAGGAGTCCATTTGGGAACCAGCAAAGAATGCTGGGAGTTGTAGTCCAACAATACAGCCCTGCTGGGGACCATTGGTGCCGCAAGTGGGTGCTGTAGGGAGTTGCACTTCCCAATTTATGGGACTCGGAAATATTTTCTTCGGGCAATCACCCTGGCACTGGAAGTACTCCCGGGACTGTAATAAACCTTATCCGGGTGAGTCAGAGCTGGGAGGACGTAGAGCAATAGTTGACTGGAGGAGGCAGTACGGTGGTGAAAGGGGAGGTATAGTGGAGAGAGAAAACGTATTTATTTGTGCTTGTGCGACTTTGTGGAGGAATTGTATAATAAACCTTCTATTATTTGAACCAGGTACTTGGTATGATTGTGTTTGGGGTTCCATCACAGGCTGTATATATTGAAGCAAAATTGTGGAAAATATGATATTATAGCAAAATAAAAATGATGTCAGGCTGCTTTGGGCAGAAATTCTTCTTGCATTGGAACAGAAACTGTTATTATAAGAAGTATAGGACCTCATCCATTCCCCCTTATGTTCCTTTAAATCTGTCCCCTTTGGACACTCATGATACGTATGAGTTTGAAAGTATGAACTTTAAATTTGAAATCTGCAATTTGTATGTACAACTCAGACACTGACATGAGTGTTTCTTTAAATGTCATTATATTGTACTATGTCCATCTCATCATAAGGTGTTGGTTTTGACGTCAGAAATATTTAGTTATGATTGTGAGGTAATAGAAGAAATTTCATCTGATCTGATGCAAAGCCATTTGGCCCCAGATCTCATGACTCTATGGAGGTGCTTCCCAGCTAGGGGAAAATAAAATAATGAAGTTGGCATTTACTCAGAAACTCGGACATTTGCTCTGAGGCCACCGCAGACAGCTGCCACAGGCTTGTAACTGCAATTAAGTAATCTCTAGGACTATGATAAACACAACAGTGGTATAAATCATTGAGGTTTGAACATCCTTTAGGTTATTTTGAAAATTTGCAATTTAGATAATAAATGTATTGCATTTAAATAATCAAAGCACTTCAACTGCTTCTTGTTCTTCTTTCTCTTCATCTTTTCCCACTTCTATGTGAGGTTGATGTGCTTGCTCAATCTTCTCCACACAAATCAGTTCTGCACCTCCTCACCAGTCAAACTTTTTCCATTTAGGTCTTCTTTTACTTTATCAATCCACCTCTGCTTTGGCCTCCCTCATTTTCTCTTCCCCTGTACTTCCATTCCTATCATTCTTTTGCTGACATATCCATTGTCTCTCCTCATCACATGTCCATACTACTTCAGTCTACTTTCCTATACTTTCTTAGATATCTCTTCCACTTTTGTTGTACCTTCGATTGTCTCATTTCTTATTCTTTCCATCTCTTTTACAATATCCATCTCAACATTCTTGTTTCTGTCATATCTAACGTCTTCTCCTTTGCTGCCCATGTCTCAGCTCCATACTCCATTGTTTCCCTTACCACTGTCTTAACAACCTTACCTTTAACCTTCTCCTTAATTCTTTCATCACAAAATATGGAAATGGAAAGCACAAAGAGAAATTAAATGAATTCTTGTTGAGAAATAAAAGCTTTTATATTGGGTGTGAACTTGACGCTGTATAGCACCCAACCCAGCACAGACTTGACACTGAGGCACGTGTAAAACACAACATGACACTGAGGCACGTGTAAAACACAACAAAAGACATTTATTTTCTTCGGCTGGAGAGTACGTCTTCCCCGTGAACCCCCCAGCCACAACACAGTTCCAAGTACTAAGCACAAGCAAAACACTCCCGTTTGGCACCACCACTCCTCCCTGGCAACCTCGTCTTCTTCCTCCCAATTCTGGCTGCTAAGTGGTGGTCGCTGGCTCCCTTTTATTGGGTACCCGGAAGTGCTCCAGGTGCTTGATTGGTGACATCCGACTGCACTTCCAGGTAAGGCAAAACCAGTGCCCAAAAGGGGCCAGCAGCTCCTGCTGCAGCACCCCCTGGTGGCGCCTGCACAGAACTCCAACCCCCATGAAGCCCTGGGGGAGTCCGAGGCACCGCTGCAACCCAGGGAGGCTGCCATCTAGCGTCCAGGGGGAGATACTGGGCTTCCCACCCTTGTCCCCCTGGCAGATGTGGTGAAGGGGTATCCCGGCCAGGCATGGGCCCCGGCCATTCGTCACATGGGATAATCAGAAAACAGTCTAAGGGCAGGCAGGGTAGTAGCATGTACTGTAATCAGGAAGATCACAACAACTAATGTGAAATATTAACCAAAGTCTTAACTGGAAATTAAGTGATGCAGTTTCTGACTAACACAAGGTCCAAAGTTTGCATGATTGTGCGCTACCAACATTTATAATTGAGGCATAAAAAAATGTTATGATTGTAGATTTTTTAATGCTTAAAAGTTTTTTTCTTTGTTTATTTTATGCATATTTTACAGAATTTTTTAAAAATTGTGTACCGTTATGTTTTGTACTTTTTCACACTGCCATTTTCTGTGTTATTTTTGAGCACAAATGCCTCTGTTTTGTGTCATCACAGGAAGTTAGTGATGTCATTGATTTAGCAGTATAAAAGATGTTGACACACTCCTGGTAATGTCCGAGTTTGGGGATAAATTCTCTGATCATAACTGTACTGTGGCTAACTTAAAGTGATATTTGGTAGTCATGATTGTTTTATTTCAAATTTGGTTAATGGTTTGGTGAATTGTTTTCTTGTTTTGATTAATTGAAGGTTTCTTTCAGGGTCACAGTGCAGAGTTTGGACAAGAAAATATTATATAAAGCATCTTTCTATCAGGCACAGCGTCTTAGTCTGAGAAGGCTTTACAACTGCAGTGTTGGGGTTTGTCTTCATTAGTCATTTTTTGCTAGTTTTCCTGAACTCTTTTTGGAATGCCTTATACTCTCTTATAGGGTTGTTGAATCGCAGAATCCCTTTCTATTGTTATCTTTTGTCTTGGATTCTGTTTTAATATGATTAAAATATGTTGCCTTTCAGTCCGGGTGTCATTTTGTGTTTCACCATTTTGAGCAGCGGCTGTCAGAATATTGACATGCAGCCTCACCCAGAGATGTGCGGTACTGATTTCATTACTGCAACAAGAAAAATAGTCGACATTATGCATTACTGGGTTATCCAAGTTTGAGGATGAATCCAGGATTATCCACTAAATAATTGTAGTTGTGTTGAGGTAGTTTATTTCGGTTTAAGACCTTATTTTTTTATACTTTGATTTTTGTATAGTGATTTTGCTTTGATGAAGGATTGAATAAGACCTCCTGTTAACCAACCTATTGTTTGGTTTGATTTGCTTACCGACTGTCATGATTTGGTATGAATGGGGGTCCTCAATGGCTGCCAGTTTCCATGAGGTCAGGACCCATGTGTAACGACAGGATAAAATGACAACTATGACTGCAAATCCTTATCTCATCTGTGGACACCAAATCTATGAAGTATTCAAAGTTTATCTCTGTGCTGTTTTCCTGTTTGTACTTTTGGTTTTGACCTCTTGTTCTCTTGACCACAATTATTGTCTCTCGTATTTGGCTTCAGTTTCACTTTATTATATGTCGTTTTTTGTTTTTGTTGTTTTTTACACACATCTCCTGGCTTTTGCTCAAAAGTTTACCTGCCAGTTCATTGACAGAAAACCAAAATTTCTTCTCCTGGGCATGTCCATTCCTTTCCGGTGCCTTAAATTACATGTAACATAAGATACACTATGTGTTGTAATTTAGAGCCCCAAATATAATAAAAAGGCAGTGAGGCCTCCTAAAATGACTAGCAAAATAATTTACTTGCCAAATCAGGCCTCCTTTGCCTTCCTTTAAAGTCATCACACTAATGGGGCTTAGTCCCACCTCCAACTGGCTGCCTCAGGCTTTGCAGGCCCAAAAGTGATTTTAACCTCAATACAAACTTAAATGTCCCAAAATATATCAAAAAGCCCCACAACTAAAGGGTAACCAAAAATCTCGGCTTGTGAACAAAGAAGTAACATGTGATCTTTAT
The DNA here is from genome assembly GCF_900747795.2 of Erpetoichthys calabaricus. NCBI lineage: Eukaryota > Metazoa > Chordata > Cladistia > Polypteriformes > Polypteridae > Erpetoichthys > Erpetoichthys calabaricus. The sequence continues at coordinate 295,468,300 of NC_041395.2, forward strand.
TAAATAGATTTATTTAAAAAAATTGAAAAATAAAAGGAAATGCTTAAACGAGAGACATGGAGCTGCCAAAACAGAAATCCTAAATAAACAAATTCACAAAATGAAATCCAGGGAACAGAATCCCTAACGCAGAGCAAGAAAATCAGAAAACACATAACAATACAGTAAGAGGAGAATGGGCAGCCCAGCCATGAAGGAGGAAGATTTGTTACCTGGACAGGAGACCTGAGAGGAATGAACGATGTATTGGCTGGCTGGATAAAAAGATAACATTGTGCCCAGCTGGTATCAAATAGTGGATGGACCAATTGAAGCCAGAAATTGGAAGCAGTTCTATCCCCCATACGGCAGGTGGCAGTGGTCCTTGAGTGGCAGCCCAGTTGAGATACATGCAGGGATGCTTTGGAGTTGGAGTCCCTAAGTGCAGCCCAGTCAGGGTCCCTGGGTACTTTCTTTACAGCCTGAAAGTGCTTTCCAGAAGGCATGGCATGATTCCCGGAAGCATTCCCAGGTCCAGTGTAAAAGGGAGCCTGCTGCCTCACATCAATGAGTCAGTCTGGAGGCAGTGGGCAACACTCACCTGAGGTAGAGATTGAAGGAATAATTGCGTACTTTGTATTGTTTTGTGGTAGACTATTGGACAGAGGATTCTGTGAAGTGTTTGGTGTGAATTAAAACCCTTTATTTTATTCTAAAAACGTCTTGGGCTTTACTGTGTCTTGGGTTTGCGGTTTTTTGGCACCCCCTTGTGGTCCCAATACTAACAACTCCAAAGACAACAAAATGCTTGACTGCTGAATCTTGTCTCTGGATTTGAATATTAAACTGGAAGGGGACTCAGAAGCTGTGATATTAGGGTTGCCCCGTCTCTTGGGGAACCACCCACAGGGAACGTGCACCATACTCACATTTAAAGAGACACAACGCCAATACATAATCACATATGAAACCAATAAAAAACATAAAGACATAAAAATAAACATAAACATTTATAAAACATAAAAGATACAGTGGAACCTCGGGTCACGAACGTCTCTGAACACGTACAAATCGGGTTACGATCAAAAAGTTCGGCAAACTTTTGCATCTGTTTACGACGACACACTCGGATGACAAACAAGCCAGTTTCCCTTCCGGTTCGTACGCGTCGATGATTTCTGCACGTGTTCAGTCTCTCCCTGTGCATTCGCCGTGAACTCTTTGTGCTCTATTTTGTTTCCCTTCCGCTTCATACACGCCGGTGATTTACGCACATGTTTAGTCTCTCCCTGTACCTGTACAGTACATTGTTCTCAGTCAGACGTACATCGCGCAGAGGGACTTTACCTCAAAACTGTAATCTCCTCTCCACCCAGTTCCTCCTCACTTCCTTCATGCCAGAACTCGACTCATGCAAGGTTAGTTTTCTTGGTTGTTTATGGTTAGTTTTTGTATAAATTACGGATTTTTCAAATGTTCATTTTTTTCCCTGTGCTTAAAACTCATTAAAAAAAGTGTTTACAGAGAGCGGTTCGTAAGGCTGTAGCGTGAACTCTTGCAATGTTAGTTTTCTTTGTTCAAGGTTTTCTCAGTGTTATTCAATGTTTTTACATTTAGTTTACTATTACACTGTGCATTCTATGGTATAATTAACTATTTTTGTGCTCCAAAAAAAAATATATTTACATTCAGCTTGTACGGTCCGGAACAGATTAATTGTATTTATATCAATCCTATGGGGGGAAATTGCTTCGGGTCACAACCAAATCGGGTTGCGACCAGAGTTTTGGAACGAATTACGGTTGTGACCCGAGGTTCCACTGTACATAACTTAACCTCAATACATGACGGTATCGATCAATTTAATGCAACTGAATCATCTAGGACCAGTGTGCAGTCGCTAAGACATGGAGCCAGGGTGGTTCTAAAACTGACACATTTGAGTCAGTGCAGTGTTGGTTCCTGTTTCACACCCCATGCTGAAGGACAACCAGTATAGCGCTATATGGTAATTGCTTTATAAATATTTTTGTGGTTGGGGAATTGCCATGTTAAGCGACCTACTCACAATTTCATTGTCATTATCAGTTTGAATCAACAAGCATGTGTTATAAAATTTAACCAGCAGGCCTCACTCCTCAGTAAGATAAAGTGGTCTGTTTATGGCGAAGCTGTTTATACTTGCATAATATATGCCATAAGGCCCTATGTTTTTTATTAATATTGTTTTAGAAACATTCTTATTATTATATATTCACAACGCCACCACTAGGTTTCATGCCAATATGGCTTGTTAGACAAAAGCATGACCAGTTGCATTACCTTATAAATTCAAGGTGTCTCCTGTTACTTAGATTTGGGTTACCATCACTTGTATGCCTCTGGGGATGATTTCATTTCAGTATTCATTACAAAGCTAAAACTAAGAATTTAATTACAATCTGGTACCAGTCTGTTTTAATAAAGGCATGTTTTCTAAATTCTAGAGCAAAACACAGAAAGTTGAAAATAGGATTGTGTTTATCACAAAGACAACAAACAACATGTGCGGAAGGCCAGCATCAGCAGTTTCAAATGCCTGAATTGGGATATGCATGTTGCACATTTCCTCTTAGCACTAAATGGCCATGAAAGCAATGTTTTCTGCTATTTATCACTGATGTGGTCGCTATGATACATTAAGTATATAAACATTACAAGTGAAAATCAGTCATATGCAAAAAAAAAAAGCAAGGTTGCAAAATGTCATTTTTTTCCACTTTTTTGGGTTCCTGGATAAGTTTAGTCTTGCAAAGAGTGCCGGGATTTCATACCTGGAGGCTGTCTTCTGCTTCTTAAGCCAACAATAAATGTCCTAAAATGAAAGTCAAAAACAGATTTCATTCAGTGATGATGCCAATGCCAAGTGGCTGAGTATTATCAAGGATCAACATATGAGTCACTGACTTAAAAATGTACGGATGGTAACGAGGCAGCCTGGCACATACAGGTAGTGCTTACAGGATTCTTACAGAAAATCATCAAATGGTGAATCAATGGAAAATTACTTGGGCAATAAAAGTCTGCAGTCTTAAACGAAGCTCATGGGTATATGTTAGGGGTGGGCGAACTATACCTGAAATTATGAAGTATCCAAGTAAATAAATCAACCCAAAAATATACAAGTATCAAGACCCAAACACTACCACCTTGCCCCGTCTTAAAGATTCAAAGTATCGACTACGTCACCCTAAATTTGTAAAGTATGGGAAACCCAATAGTATTCCACACTAATCCACCCCCACTGTTCAGGTATTTTATCCCAGAGTTGTGGCTGTGCAACAATCCCAGGACACCAGTATAACAAACTATTTGTTTTTTACTTGTTAAATAATCCTAAAATACATACTGTGACAGACGACCGGCTACGGACTCCAGTCGTCACCCCCAGGCCGCTAGGAGGAGCCCTCCGGACAGCATATTTGTGCCCCGAGTTCCAGCAGGGCCTCATGGACTTTGTAGTGTTTTGACACAGCCCTGCTGGATACCCTGGGGGCCGCCAGGAGTCGCTGTAGGGGGGCTAGTGGGCTCTGGCATGCCCTATAACCCGGGAGTGCATCCCAGTCACGTGACTGGAAGAAGCGATGTGCTCCCGGGATGAAGAAAAGGACTTTGCCCTGACCCGGAAGGAAAACAGACTTGTGGGTTTGGCTTGGGGCCACTTCGGGGTCAGGGGCTATAAAAGGACTCTGGGTGAGCCCAGACATTTGAGCTGAGCTGGGAGGAAGGGTGGCAAGTGTCTGGGCGAGGAGGAGAGTTAGAGAGAGAATTGTTTATTGTGTATATGAGTGTGGTGGAAGGAGTGCTTTGTGCACTGTATGACAACAAAATAAATAGTTGTTATATTATCACCTGGTCTGAAGAGTGGTACCTGAGGGTTCGAGAGGTGGACAACGCGCATATCTGCTACACTGGCGTAGTCGGCAGGAGTCTCTGGCCGTCTGTTGGCAGAGGATCTGCATCAATAATTAAATTCGTTGTGGCAGAGAACCCTACGAAGGTCCCTCTAGTAGCCGCGGAGGTGAAAACTCCACCCGCGATCAAGAGCGCTGCAGCTGAGAGCCGTCCTCTACAGCAGGTGAGTATGGGGAAGAAGACTGGGAAGAAGGCTGGAGTTGTCCAGAAGACTTCGGTCCCAGACCCGATGGAGACGCTGTGGACTTACCTAACAGGCGGTGAGGAGGATCAGGCACGGCTCAAAGCCGAGCAAACCCGAGCGGACAGACAACCGGAGCCGCGTAGAATCGCGACTCCCGACGATTATTACCGGGAGTTGGAGCGGCATCATCTACGGGCCGAGGTAAGTGCTGGAGGAGCACTCAAACCGCCGGAGACTGTTAATTCTTTGTTTGCAGAGGCCTGCCTGCACAAAGCGGACAGAGAGCATGCCTGCCTCAGACCCAAGCAAGATGGCCGCGACAAGAAGACGGCGAGCCAGTCTGGGAAACCGCAGAGGGGAAGCCCATACGCCGATACCGACCACGTGACCTCGCGCGATGGATGCCGGGATGGGAAAGACCTCCTCGGTTCCTTAGGTGAGGACACGTCTTCCCCGACGCGTCTGAGCTCCCTGAAGGGGAAGGGGGCGGCAAGCGAAGCGGCGCCATTAATTAATAAAGAGGGACGGGACGTGACTGTAGTGTCTGCCGGCAAAATTAAAAAGGCAGACCGCAGCCAGCCGCAGGAGGCTACCCGTTCCTCTAAAGACTCCAAGTCCCAGAAGCCTTCGCGAAGCCCAGCAGAGCACGTGCCCGGAGGGGACGTGCTCATTGGTTCCCGGTCGGTAGGTGACCAAAATACGGAAATGTATGTCCCTCCGGCCGAATTAACTGACTATATGATACGGGATCTCGAAGAGATACTCGAGCCCGTACTGGGTTTCTTTCAGGGGATCGAGGACCTGAGGAGACGGATAGAGGAGCTGGGAGCCACGGTCGAAGCGCCGCTGAGGAAACTACAGGAATACCTTCGGCGGTTAGGCCGTGAAGCCCCGGCCTCGATTGATTCGGCGGTGCAGGTGAGCAAAATCTGCGGCGTATATAATAAGGGGACGCAGTGTGAATCGGCACCGCGTTTAATAAGTTGCGGTTGCCAAAGCGCTGTGTCTCCGACAGTTGAATGTGGCACGATGACGGAGTGGTCGGGTAATTGTCCGTTAGAACCGGAGCAGCGGTATCAGACGCTGCTCGGGACTAAGGCGGACGTTATAAGCCCGACCCGTGTGATAAAGGGGTTGCCGTTGGTTACCGGTGAGGCGGGGGAAGCACCGATCGTCCCGGGACAGCTGAATAGTGCTGTTACCCGGAGCAATACGGTACTAATGACGCCGCCTCCGAATTTATATAGGACAACGGGCGTGCAAACAGCAAAGAGGCTCTCTCTCTTCCATAGAGAGCCTCACGCTGTACACAAGCCCCAGAGAAAGCAGGAGATCCCCACACAGAAATGCGGGTCTCCTAACAGGGAAAAGGATAGGGCAAAGAGCAGCAAAGCGGCTGTTAACCCCTCCTTGGCGGAGGACAGGGTGGAGCTGATAGAATTCCCGAGGTGCTTCAGGTCTCGGGAAGAGAGGCCACCAGGAGGACGTCGACGGTGCTATAACTGCCGGCAACCGGGCCACGTATGGCGTAGTTGTCCCCGGAGGACAGGAGAGCGGTGGAACAGCAGATACACCGTCCCCCCAAGGTTCGCCGGGGGGTCTAGACAACGGAACCATGGCCCGGATCCCGCGCCCTCCTGGAGGAGGACGTCCCTCGCGGGAATCGACGCTCCGCCCCACTGCTCGTCGCTAAGGGGGAGGGACTGTGACAGACGACCGGCTACGGACTCCGGTCGTCACCCCCAGGCCGCTAGGAGGAGCCCTCCGGACAGCATATTTGTGCCCCGAGTTCCAGCAGGGCCTCATGGACTTTGTAGTGTTTTGACACAGCCCTGCTGGATACCCTGGGGGCCGCCAGGAGTCGCTGTAGGGGGGCTAGTGGGCTCTGGAATGCCCTATAACCCGGGAGTGCATCCCAGTCACGTGACTGGAAGAAGCGATGTGCTCCCGGGATGAAGAAAAGGACTTTGCCCTGACCCGGAAGGAAAACAGACTTGTGGGTTTGGCTTGGGGCCACTTCCGGGTCAGGGGCTATAAAAGGACTCTGGGTGAGCCCAGACATTTGAGCTGAGCTGGGAGGAAGGGTGGCAAGTGTCTGGGCGAGGAGGAGAGTTAGAGAGAGAATTGTTTATTGTGTATATGAGTGTGGTGGAAGGAGTGCTTTGTGCACTGTATGACAACAAAATAAATAGTTGTTATATTATCACCTGGTCTGAAGAGTGGTACCTGAGGGTTCGAGAGGTGGACAACGCGCGTATCTGCTACAATACGTAAAAAACCCACATACTAAAACATTCGAGACCCGCTCGTATCCCAATCTGCCACAATAAAAACAGGCATTTCAAAATCGCTAAATATCGTTGAGTGCCACGTAAGTTCCTTCCTCAAATAGGGCAAGAAGAGAAAGGAAGAATCCCTCAGAACGTCATCTTAAGGAATCCCTGCCTCGCTGCCCATGTGCTTTCAGCCCGGTGTCTTCACATACGCTCTCCGTCAGCACTGCATCTACTGGGCAGTGCTCCATGTGTTGCATCGCTCCAATTCACCACTAATAAAAAAATGGGGTTACTCAATCTCTGTCTGGGCCGTGGACACCTCCGAAACAGAAAGGGGATTCTGTAGCAACCAGCCGAGACGATAATTATGCTTACAATTATTTCATTCATCTAAAGTTGTCGGTGTAAAGAAAAACTTATAAATGTTTGTGTGAAATGTACCTTCAAGTTTCCAACTGTGTCTCCATGTTCTTGCTGAACTCATTTTAAAATAACAGTCTTTATCAACTGGACTGTTTCTGGACTCAATACACTGGACTGTTTCCCTTCATAATTTTAAACACTTCAATCATGTCTCCTCTTAATCTTTTTTTTAATTAAACTGAAAAGGCTCATCTCTTTTAATCTTTCCTCATAATTTACCCCTGTAGCCCTGGAATCAGCCCAGTCACTCTTCTCTGGATCTTTGTATTCATGAAGAACAGTATTTATACTTGAATGGAAGCATATGGTAATCAACAATGAATAAATGCAAACAAAATCAAAAAGTTCACGAAAAAAATCTAATGTTACTTGTATAGTATAATCCACATGTAAAATTGGTTACTTGTATGATCACAACATGCAAAATGTATGCATTTTTTAATATGCTTAAATCTATACCATCAAAAACAGAAAGTAGTCCATAACCAGAAGACCACTGATGCGGGGTTCACACTTTTGAATCAAAGACAGGACTCTTCACCAATGAATTACCGGGAGAGTTGGGTCTTCAATTCAAAAGCCCAACCCCATGAGAAAATATGTTTGGGTCATGGTCTACTTTCTTTTTTCCAGTGGTATCAATGTAAAACATTTTTTGCCAAAAATGCAAGCGTTTTGCACTTTGTGAGCCTATGACTGGATGACGTAACATGTGGATTATTCTATACAACTAACATAGGCTGTTGGCCATTTTAAAACAGTTTGCTGTTGTCCACGGTTGGTTACCGTACTCTTCCACTTGAGCATAAAGTTAAAATTTTTTTACTTGGCTATCACTACAAACCACATGGGGTAAGTAACATATAAAAAAAACAATATTGGAGTGGAGTAAAATGATATTAACACAATTGTTTCTCTCTATGAATTCTTAATATATAGATCTTTATTACAATCTCTTAAAACTAAAAGACGTTATGTATAATGATCATAAAACTTCATAGATTTTCCAACTTAACAGAAAAAACAGGAAATTCATTAGTTTCATAAGTATCCATGTTTTTGGTCACGATACACCTGAATAGACTCTGGTGCCATAAAATGCCCTTAGTAGTCACATAATTAGTCTAAGGTGTCCTATCAGTCTGGGTCTTTGTGAAAAAGGACTAAATTAGTAAATCAAATGGAAGAGATTTTTTGGGTTATTACAGAAGAAAAACCAACTGGTTGTTCATTAAATGCAAGAGAGTTTGTAAAAGTTGTAGTCTAAACTACTAAGTCAATATCAGTAATTTCTACACTAAAAGGTTTTTTTTAAAGTTCATATACTAGCCATATAGCCATCTTATATAAAATGGCTGCCATGATGTCACATGTCATAGTGCACATGTATCACAAATACCACAAAGTGTCACACATAAGATAAGTGCCCATGAAAACCAGAAGCAAAATATAATCGGGCTAAAACATAACATGACAAGGTCTGAAAAGCAAAATGTTACTGAAATAATGGTAAAAATAACAAACAAATAAGAAAGCAGTGCATGTCAGTGAAAGTGTTAGGTTAAATATACTTGCTCTTTAAAAGTATTCGGCTCATGGAAGATCTTTCTGTTAATTAACACAAATCCTATAAAAAAAAAACCTACCTCATTCAATGCAAATCCAGTGTCAGGATAATGAATCCATGTTGAACTAAACGTTATATACGAGTATGACTGTCAAGTTCTAGAAATGATAAATGATTTTTAGATCACACACATAATAATACAAATAATAACATCTTGAAAAGAGTTTGGCCCTGTTTCCTAAACACTATAAGGCAGTAGCCTTAAAAAGCACAGCACCTTACAATAAGTAGATTTATACAATGAATTGGCAAACAGATGCCCTTTAAAGGCACTTGACTGACTGGGGTTGATCTGGTAGAAGACTGGACTAAAAATGATTGGTATGTCCAAGAAGTTTCACCAGATTTTGCCCTGAAACTGATGGCCTGAATCAACAGGCCACACGCTTTGTAAACTTATCAATCTGATGGAAGTGGGTCTGAAACTCATTTAGAGCAGCTGGTATGGTTTAAGTGTCTTACATCGCCAGGTGGCATGGAGTCAAAGATGGTGAGCTGAAACCCTGCAGAAGTGAGGCTGGTAAATTATGGCAGCAAGTGTGGTTAAGCAGCCAAGGAATTAGACGTAAAATCCCTAAGCAAATCACTTAACCTGTCTGAGCTCCGTCTTTAAGAAATACCTCGAAACAGGTGTCCAGATCTTGTAATGTGCCTTGGGTAAAAGTGTCAGTCAAAAGAGAGTAAATCAGTCACGGGCCACGCAACCTACTTAACGGAGTTTAAAAAATGGTGAGAAAAAATGAAAATCCAAATCCTCCAGTACTGGTGAAATCCCTGTAATTTATGGAAAAGGAAAAATTCATGCCTTAGGTAAATATTAACTCTAGGAAGGATTAAAACTGAATTAGCTATTTGAATGTTGCTACTTTAACTATGACTGCTCTCTTTATCTTTAGCAAAGTCAGAAGTTTCCTTTCTTTTTAGTTATCTCTATAATTAGTAGTTCTTGTGTGTATTTGATATAACATTTGTTTATGTACTTATTGAACTTAAAAAAAAAAACAAAGTTCCCTCTTAGGACAAATAAAATTTGTTCGTTCGATCGTTCTATCTATCTATCTATCTATCTATCTATCTATCTATCTATCTATCTATCTATCTATCTATCTATCTATCTATCTATCTATCTATCTATCTATCTATCTATCTAATTTCTTTAAACAGACTGAGAGAGAGTCAATGAGATAAATGGGTAGCCTACTGTACAGCCACTCAGGCCCAGTGCTGTTACTTTTCAATTTTACATAATATGTCATAACATTGTGAAATGTTTGATGTGACTCTTAAAATGTATGTTCGAAATCTGCAGCGGAGAGGGAGCTAAATTTGTAGCTTAAGTGTGCCAGTAGGTCACCCAATTGTTGTCTTCAATTTTATCTATGAAACTGAAAACTTTCCGCCGGTTTCTGTAGTGCACATGTTTGTGAACCGCTAAGGTAGTGTTTTCTTAAGCCCCCAACATGTGGTTTCCTAATCATCACACATGTTTATAGTTAGGTCTTTTGTGAAGGTACACACATATGGAAAATGCACAGCTCTCCTGGAAAAGTTCCGTGACATAAGGAAAGGCCATAGTGCCTGTTTAGTACAGCAAACAGAGCTAATGCTGTTGCCGACTATCAGAACTATAAAGGACTGGCACAAAGCATTCAGTATATAATAGGTATTCCTCAAAGGGGGAACATCAGCAAAGCATTTAAATAAAAGGTGTCACAGATCAAATTTTACAATTATATTGTTATATGACTCATTGGTAAATTAAATAATCCCACCATTCACTGACTTTGCAACACCACTTATTCCTTTATAGTATCACCAAGGAAATTTGATTGGCCCAGTATGAGTGATGGGAGTGTGAGTGAGTGTCTTATTTCAAGTATTTGTTCCTGCTTTGGTTCAGTGCTCTCATTATAGGCTCCTGCAGGACATGAAATATGCCATGGCATTGGGGCAAGCTTGTTCTTGGGTGTGGGCATTTACACATCTGAGCATTACTGTTTGGTGTTGCCAGTTTGTGATAGGACCTCAGCTGCCTTCCCATTGACAGTTAAGGCTTTACACATTAGAACATTTGCAATAAGAACAGGCCATTCAGCCCAATACGTTAGTCCACTCTGGTCACCTAGATTGTCCAACACAACATCAAGATTTGAAGGGCCCTAAATTTTTACTCTCCTCCGCACTACATGTAGTTTATGCTGTGGTCTTTTGCAAGAAGAAAATCTAATATTTTGCCAAAATCTGCCATTAGCCAATTTCCAGTTGTGTGCCTGTGTTCTGGTTGAAGAATTTATTTTATAGCAACACCTGGTATCCACTGTACTAATTCCTTTTGTAATTTTAAGCACTTCAGTCATATCACCTCTTGTTCTCCTTTTGCCTAAACTCAAAAGGTTCAACTTCTTCAGTCTCTTCTCATAGCTCATACCTCTTAGTCCCTGAATCAGCCTTCTTGAATCGCTCTTTTTCTGACTTTCTCTAACATTGCTATGTCTTTTCTGTAATATGGCAACCAAAACTGAACACAGTACTCCAGGGGAGGCTTCACAAGTATGTTATATAGCTTAAGCATAATCTTCTTTGACTTTAACTCCACACATAGTGATTTATAACCTAACATCCTATGAGACCTCTTGACCACTTCTGTTCACTGTCTTGTTGTTGCTAGTGATAAGTCCACAATGACTCCTAGATCCCTCTTATAAGGTATATTTCCAAGTTTCAGGCCTCTTATTTGCTTATTCAGATCTAACACTTCTACTTCCTATGTTTAACACCTACTTACATTTCACTAAATCTGCCACAAATCTGACCAAGCCTGTATGCTGTCCAAGTCCCTCTGATTCCACATTATCTGCTGTTCCACCTAGTTTGGTATGCTAGCGATGCCCATGTGGAACACCTTCACTATCAAAACCTTCATTAGGTCCCTGAAATTTCAGAAGTGAGCTCTTCATTGGAGCTCATGCCTCATTCTGGAGGATCTCCTGGTGTTTCACATCTTGGGCTCCAGCTCCTATTAACTTAGAATAAGGTTTCCAATAAAATGAATTGAATGCAGAAAACATTTTTGGCTGATGCATTTATCTCAAGCACATTGAATGTCACAAGTGCAAATTTCTGCAATGTGATCACCAGCACAGTCAAGGTCACACAGTGAGTCAGAGGCAAGAGCAGAGCCAGCAACCTTGTGGTTTATAATACACAGCCTTATCCACAAAGGATGACTGCCTGATGATCTCTTAGGTTGAGTGGCCAGGCGTGATAGAGTGTGTGGGAGTGCACTTGAATGTGGACCTATGAAAAACTGACATCATGGCTTTTCCCTTGTCAGTAAGTCAGGGTCATAAATAGTTGGATGCATTGTTATTTTTTTGTCACAAAGGAGTGCAGCTTCAGTCTTTCATCAAAGTATTCCTCCTTCCTCCCAAAGATATTTATGTTACATTAAGTGGTGACTCTAAGGTGGACTAGTTTGAAAGAATGCGAAAGACGGCACTTTGAAAGCTCTGTTTCCCAGTCAGAATTTGTTCCTACCTTTTTTAAGTGCTGCCAGGACAAGTTCTGGCAAACTTTAATGGATTCCGACTAGAAAGGGTCACTAGTGACTCATCTTGAACCCAGAATAACTTCACTGAATCAAAAATTAAATGAAAGAGATGTTTATGAAGAACTTTAATAACTCAAAAGAAGAAGATATTAGGCAAAATGCTTGACTGCCCCTTGGGCCCAATGAAACAGAAAACAGTCAACTGACTGTAGGCAAGGCATCCATTGCACTTTACACCCATCTGCTCTCAGCAATACTTCATGCCACACCTTACTTACCTCTAACCTCTGCTTGCAAACTGTTCCTCCCAACACTATACTCAAAGGTCTAATGTCTGGAAGGGGTTTCTCAAGCCCCAGGGATTAAAGTCAAAATCTAACAATTTCCCCTAGCAATCCCAGTTGTCCCTGCCATTCCAGACTCTGGTTTCCCCCTTCAAGGGCTAGGTAGACTGTCCATTATCGGTCTCATTTGGTGGGCATTAGTGTGCCAGCAATAATATTATGGGCTTTCCTGCTGCAACTATGTTATTGGGTAGGGTGCTGTAATTTTACTGAAAGTCCTCCATTGTCCCTCCATATTTCTGTTCTTACGTGGTGCCAGGCTTGACACCAGAAGTTTAAAAAACTGGGTTTGCTTTTATTGGAATGTAGCAAGTATTTATGTGTGTTAAGTAGAAATAAGTTACTGTTTTTTTTCTTGTTTTTCATATTTTTATTACCATAAATATACCTTCATTCTGTTTCTCCGAGTTATTATTTATTAATGAGCTTATTAGTGGATCTTACATAATGAGGTAGCTTTAGTCTCATATCATCTCCAGATGTGTTTACTTCATTCATTGTTAATTCTTATTAATAAGTCACAAGTTGAAAAACTGCACTGAAACAGGTGAATTCATAGGAAAATGACAAAAGAGAGCTACAAACCTAACGCAATGGCAAAAATACAAATTTATGAATTTATTATTTGCAGTGTTTGGCGAAATTCACCAAAGCGATTTTCGCGGTGAATTAGATGGATTTACCCGTGACGTTGTTTGACAAATGTTTTCCTGGAATTTCTCCTTGCAGCTGGCTAAGACAAACATTTTTTCCCAGTGCCCCATGATGCTTTGTATAGCCAGCATCACATCTCAGAGCTGTTGAAGCCATGCACAGAACTTTAGCACATGTGTACTGTAAGATTATTGTCAATCTGCTTCAGGCATGTGTGAGGTCAAAATCCAATCAGTACCCTAGCTTTCCACCCTGCAAATGTTCAAAAAAACAAAACAAAGTATTTTCATTTGACAGTTATATTAACTGACCATAATGACAATATTATGAGTACTGCCTTGGGAAATATAACACTGACCCCTGCGTACTGGCAGTGCATACATACACAACATAATTTACGATAGAATGAGGTTACAAGTATATTTAATAATAAAGTAAGACAACAAAATATAAAAGAACATCACCACCAATGGATGGGCAGTCAGGCAGTCACAGGGAAGAGCTTAAATTTAGTCTCTGGGGGACTTTCAGTGTTGTGTTTGTATAGTATACCTAGCATTGGTTAATTTTATGCCATCTTCTTTTAGCAAAGTTTACTTGTAAAGTAAAGAATGCCTTGCTGCAGAGATCCTTGAGAGGCCAAGCAGTCTGTGGTCAGAAACTTATTTCCTTAGAAATGTCCTTCCCCTAAACTCTTTTCTTGTTTTTCAAGAAAACAATGAACAAAAAGAGAAATCATTTTAATTTTTTAAAATTGTTGTGAAGAACAAAATCCATGATTAACCTTCGCGGTTGCCCTCCTTATTTTCTTTGTATTGTTAGTCACATCTCCTTCTATATCTCTGAATGTCTAACTTGTGTTCAGCTGAGCTCTTAAATGGACAGTTTCTGGGCTTTAGCCAGGCAGATGTAAAGTGATACCTAGCTATCTAAAGGCTGCTCTTCCATGCTTAAATAATGGCTATAAAGGAAACGTTATTCAGAACCCCTTGCAGTTAGCTTTGATAATCAACAGCATCTCATCATATCAGGATAAAGTGGCTGATTGGAACAAGAACAAATCTGCAATTGTGAGTCTCCCCTGGCAATATATTAAAAGTGAAGTTTTGTGCTTTAAGAGTAAAGTAAAGAGAATGACCATTTTGAAGGCCCTCCAAACTCTATAAAAGTCTTGTGCCTGCTTAGTAATTAAATTAATATTTTGGCTATCATAGTCTCACATTTGTCAAAGATTAAAAATTATTGATTTGGATTCCATGACCAAATGCTGTCTGTGCTAAGTCTGGATGATCTCTTAATTTTTCTCCCACACCCCAAATGCATGCATCTTGTGTTAATTGGCGATTCTAAACTGACCAAATGGGTGTAGTTGTATGCAGGAGCGGGACTGACACTGGACTGGCACCTAGATCAATGCAGGTTCCTATCTTGAGCCCATTTACAAGCCCAGAAAACCCTTAATTAAATCAAGCTGGTTTCAACATATTCAATAAATTCATATTTCAGTCACACACTTGACATCTGTGTGTTCTGCCTGTTTTTCAAAGCTCAGACATGAATATAATGACTTCTTTGTGTAGATGCCACATAGGCTGGATGGGCAACCCGGCCAGGAGAGGAGATGGTTCCTTGCCTGGATGGGAGACTCCTAACGGACAGATAAGCATCCCGGCCGGGGAGAAGAAAGGGAGCAAACCCTGAAGGAAGAGCCGGAAGGGGTGGATGGACAGCCCATATAGAGAGAAAAATATCGCTGGGGGTTTTTTACTCCTCCAGTATGCCAGATGGCTGCAGCCCTGGATATCGGTGCCCAGTGGAAAGCCAGCAGGACATGCAGGGAGATGTAGTCCGGCAGAGCACCCCTGCTGGGGTCACTGGGTGCCGCAAGGCCATATGACTCAGAAGTACTTCCATCAGGCAATGACCTTGGCACCGGAAGTACTCCTGGGTCCTTAATTAAAGGGACTGCACTACCTTGGCCAGGCGAGCCAGGGCTGGAAGGTAGAGAGGCAACATTTGACTGGAGGAGGACAGTGTGGTGGTGAAAGAAATTGTAGTGAAGAGAGAAACCTGTGTTTTTGTGCTTTTTTGTTACTGAGAAAAGGATTTTGGTGAATAAACCAACCTTTATTTGAACCAGGGACTGTGTTGGTGTGTTTGCATCAGGGTTTGGGCTTGTTGATGCCCGGTTTCCATCACATTTGTAAAGATGGATTGTTCTCCCATCTCTAAAGATTCAGGTTTTGTTTCAGAATTCTAAAAACTATCAAATCCTAAATGACCTGGGGCCTCATGCATAATGCAGTGCATAGAATTCATACTAAAATATGGCGTACGGACAAAAGCGGAAATGTTTGCATGCACAAAAACATCCAGATGCATAAATCTGTGCGAACAGCAACTTCCACGTTCTTCCGCTACATAAATCCCAGTCAGCATGAAAAGTAACACACGTGCACGTGCCTGCTGCCACTCCCCAACTCCTCCCAGAATTACGCCTCTTTGAATATGCAAATCAATATAAATAGCCCTTAAACTCAGCGTTCTGCGTAAAGGCAATGGCAAAAGCACAGGGAAAATAGAAGAATTTCAGCGCATACCAAGTGGAGGCAAGGAAAAATGTACTATTTGTTGGTTTAAGCAGTGATATAAATAAACAAAGGAAGTTGATCAAGTAACAGAGTGGCAGAGAAACTTGAATGTTCAAGTTCAGAAAGTCACAAAGTGTCCAAAATAAATAAGAAGTGGTCAGATATCAAAGTCGCTGTGAAAAGGCGAGTCTTAGCCCACCGTTTGAGTGTCACATGGCAGCGTATTAGGATACAGAGAAAAGAAAAAAAAAAAATAGGAACACAGTGGAAAAACATGTCCAAATGTCAACTTTAATCTCGGGATTTCCACTTTAATCATGTACTTTATTTTGTCATCAAAGTAGAATGTCATAAACTTCATCTTAAAATCGTTTAATTTACTAGTTTCTCAGATCCCATCGTAACTAAAGTAGCACGTTAAATGCTTCTTTCTATGTGTTCTTTTATGTGCTTTATGTGTGTAAATCACTACGTGCTTCTTAAATGGACTTTCTCTTTCGCCAACAGGACACAGAATATATTACATTCATGATATTACAGCTCTCTGAACAATTTAAATATTAAGACGTATACTTGATATCATTTTCATAATGACAGGAATTAAAGCATGTATTAAACATGGGGACACAGTGGCGCAGTGATAGTCACAAGCTGGCGCCGTGTCCAGAGATTGTTCCTGCCTCCCACAATATGCTTGCTGCACCATGCACAACCTTCGATGAAATAATTTACTGCAGCAGTACTGTCTCTTTCAGACGTACTAACCCCCTATTCCTGTTCTTCCTTTTCTTTCTCCAAGTAATCAATCACCACACGATCAGCTCTGTAATAGATTCTAAGCTATCTGTAAGCTTAGAATGCCGATTATTCAAAACTTTTATCAAACATTGAAATATCTTCGTAGAACAAGTTTAATTATTCCATCCATCTATCCATCCAAGGTCATGCCAATCCCAACAGGCATACAGCACAAGGTAGGAACAATCCGTGAATGGGGCACCAGCTTGTCACTAGCGCTGCGCCACCATGTCCTCATATGTTTAATTATTAACAATATACATTATTTTAATGAAGCTTAAAGCTTATCTGCATAATGTAATAAACATGCTTTACTGCATTTCATCTTAAAAATGATATCAAGAGCTCCAAGAAGATAGCGCTTGGAAATCTAAATTGACTTAGAGGCCAGTCGTCATCATATGTAAATACGCGCTTTATAAAGGTTGTGCAATATTATAATTGTAGTGCATGTTTACAGTGAGGTGATTGTACTTATAAGTACAAATAGTTCTACCAGGAACAATTGATGGACTGATTGAGTGCGTTTAGAGCACTTGGGATGAAACTGTTTCTGAACTGCGAAGTCCCTACAGGAAAGGCTCTGAAGCATTTGTTGTATGGAAACAGTTCAAATAGATTGCGCACATGGCTGAGGCAGTGTGTGCAAGATGCTGTATACCGATAATCCGATCAGCTGCTGTGCAGCTGTGATTCCACACTCAAATACAGTGGGTTAAATACGCAGTGGTGCACTGGGAATAACAACACTAAAGTAGTGATGGTATTTAGAATAGTTTGGCCATTCAGTGTACCATTATATTGTTACAGGTTAATTTACAATGAGATGCCTTAAACTAATATACAATATGCGGTTAATTTCAGTGTATTTGATAAAGCCGCATCAGGGATGTGGATCTAAAAAAAGAAAGGGAGACCACACTGGAACAAAAGCACTGCTTGATGCTGGGTGCCGCCACTTTGCAAAACCGAGCGGAGAACTTGCGTATGCCCGGGTTTGAGCTAGTGAGAAAATGTGTGTGGCTTTATGCCAAGTTTAGGTTTTATACAGCATGATTTGAGCGTGGAAATGGGAGTACGCAACATTTTTGTGCGTACGCACCATTTATACATGAGGCCCCTGGTGTCCATAATTGTGTACACTGCTTATGCATGGATCAACCTAGACTCATGGGGCCAGACAAGAACACTTGTCTGGGGACAACTCACTTAAAAATATGCAGTGAATAGCAGAAATTCTGCCACTAAAATGGCTATACCTACAGGGTTTCTTCCTATAACCTCTCCCCCAGTCTGTGCACTTTAAATGGTCGGGGTTGCGTTGTCCCATTTACACTCATGAATTAGACAAATTATGTCAAATAAGCATGGATAGAAAGGGAGAGAGAGAAAGAAACTGAAGAAAAGACTTGCCATCAAGACAAAATAGTAAGATAAAATTGCTGTTATCAGTTCAAGAGCTCAGTACCTGAAGCTTCAGAATTCATTTCTACAGGTACAGTGGAACCTCGGTTCACGAACGTCTCGGTACACGTACAAATCGGTTTACAACCAAAAAGTTCGCCAAACTTTGCCTCGGTTCACGACCACACACTCGGTATGCAAACAAGCCAGTTTCCCTTTCGGTTTGTACATGTTCAGTCTCTCCCTGTGCATTTCCTGTGCAGCGAGCGAGAGAGAGAGAGAGAGAGAGAGTGCGACACACACACACACACACGCACACACACACACACAGGCAGTGCGAGAGAGAGAGCACACACACAGGCAGTGAGAGAGAGAGACAGAGGCACACACACAGGCAGTGCGAGAGAGACGTGTGCACACACACAGGCAGTGGGAGAGAGAGGGGACTGGACGCATAAGGTAGGAAGGTAGTTAAAGAATGCACTGGGCTTGATTGTGTTTTCACTTCTGTTTACAGCGATCAGTTCGTAGCGTGCATTGTTGCAATGTTACTTTTCTTGGTGGTTTATTAAATCACAGATTTTTTCAAATGTTCATTTTTGTCCCTGTGCTTAAAACTCATTTAAAAAAAATGTTTTTAGCCAGCGGTTGGTAGTACTATAGCGTGAACTATTGCAGTGTTAGTTTTCTCTGTTGTTCAAGGTTTTCTCAGTGTTATTCAATGTTTTTACATTTAGTTTACTATTACGTATTGCATTCTATGGTTTAATTAACTATGCTTAAAAACTTAAAAAATATATATATTTACATCCAGTTCATAAGGTTTGGAATGGATTAATTGTATTTACATACAATCCTATGGGAGAAATTGCTTTAGTTCATGACCAAATCGTTTATGACCAGAGTTTTGGAACGAATTATGGTTGTGAACCGAGGTTCCACTGTATATATAAGCCCATCAACGTCTTTGAATGCCAAAATATAATCTGCTTTTACAGAATGTTTTTTGTTCTTTGCAATATGTTATGTTTATTTTTAAGACATGTAACATGTCTCTGCACACACAACACCCATTTATTTCTTTAACAGAAGTCTTTTCAGGAGATTTTTCGGCCATAGAAGATTTATCCATCATGACCACAGGTTTAATGTTGGTTGGATGATGTTAACAAGCACACTATTAATATTCACTGTTTAAATCCCCACCCGTACTCTAAGCTCCACCTTCACGAGGTATTGGATTGCTTAAGAAATTTCAAACTGAGTGAGCTCTCTAATTATTTCCACCTACTTTTAAGACAAATGCACTCATAGTTGTCTCCAGATGTATGTTCTTTACATCAGGATCTACAAGACAAAGATTAAGAAAGACTGAGTCCTAGCTGCATCCATTGTGACCTGCCATCTTGTGTTAGTTAAGTGGGTTTTAAAAACAGTATTAAATTAACCAATGGGATGTCAGCAGCTTTAATACAATTTAGCATTGACCAAGATAGAGTTTGACGCCAGCATCCATTTCAAGTAATTTGGATATTCAGTTTCAGGATGGTCATAGATAATGCCAGGAGTACTGGGCTCATAGCAGGAACCCCCCTCTGAGCTGAGAGCCTACAGAATGGGCTGCAGGGAATTGTCACTTACACATTTGAGACTTAATCAGACAGGGAAAGCTTAGAGTCAGCAATCTACCTGACCTGCACATGTGTGGGGCATGAGAAGAAAGCTAAGTACTAACAGAAAAACTCTTGTAGACATCTTGAAAGCACTTAAACTGCAGCCAGCCAGTAATCAGGCTACTGGAGCTATGAGGCATCCGTGTAAACCTCTGTCCCACCTTGTCCAACTTAAAATAAACGTATTAAATTATTAAACTATTTTGAAGATGGACAGGCTGCCATTATATCTGAATGTTGATATTGAATGTTACTCCATGTGACAATCAGCAGCCACACAGCAAAAGCACAGCATATGAAACATTGTGCAGTATTATTTGTTAACTGCCACATTTTGATAACTGATGCATTGCGGTGCGCAAGAGGAAACCCCTCATTGTGATCTAGGAGAAAACAGAATACATCCATGGTGTGTGGTTGCAATGAACTGCCATGGACTAAAGGCAGAAGCCAGGTATTGGAGCAGAGTTGTCCATTATGATCAGTTCAGTAAAGATGGCAATGTTAACCTAAGGCCAGCTGTGCTGATACATTTTACATGTTGTCGCAGGTGGCTGGGGGGGTGGCGACCAGCCGGGATGCCCTGGAGGACCGGAAGAGGGCTTACGCCTTCCCCAGACCACATGGGGGCAACGCCCTGGCAGCTATGGGGACCACGGGTACAAAGCTTGGAAGCTCATCCCTGTAGGGGCCTGTGGTCACCACCAGGGGGTGACCGAATGCCTTGGGAGCCCTGGACCTCAGGACTTCCTCCACACTCGGAAGTGCTGGAGGGAAGAGGATCGGGGACACCCGGAGTGCTTCCGGGTGCGCAGCCGGCACTTCCGCCACACTGGGGAGTGCTAGTGGAAGATTGCCGGGAAGCACCTGGAGCACATCCGGGTGAGGATAAAAGGGGCCACATCCCTTCATTCAGGACTTGAGTCAGGTGGAAGAAGGACGAGGTCTGTGAGGAGGCAAGGAGGCGGCCTGAAGAGAAAGTGAAAGCATTGTTGTGTGTTGGCCAGGACTTTGGGGTATTGGGGTTCTGTGTGCACTTATTGTAAATATGGAGTACCTCAATAAACACGTGTGGGGTGATTACAACGTGTCTGCCTGTCTGTGTCTGGGTCATGTTCCACAATGTTTATGTACCCAACATTTCAAAACTACTGGCATTGGGTTCCCCTGGCATCCACGCCACAACTTCCAGAAGCACATGGAAGGATATTTTGGGGACGTATCATACACATCAATAAAAATCCTGCTGCCAGCCTGGTCTTAACACATTTGTGTACACGAACATCACCATCATTTAACAAAAAGCAAAGTGAAAAGTTTCTGTCTGGAAAGCATAGCCAGATTTGTCCCCCCCATCATTGTTATATAGTGTGGATAATGGCCTATTGTGTTATTTTGTGTTCTGTACCCTGCGGGGAAAAATGAGACTTACAAGAAACACATTCCAAGTACTTTTAAAAGCTCAGTTTCATTCATCAAGTGTGTCTGCTGAAGGAAATCCCTTAGTTAATTTCCTTGGAAATAAAGGGAAACTCTTTTGGAATGGATACAGTGTGCTGTAACTTTCATGTGCAGACTGCGCCGTTTATTTTTAGCACAACAAAGCTGACTTGTTTTCTCTCTTGAGCTGAAGTAATTGGAATATGACTGTGGATTATTAGAAGTAGACATCTAATTAAGACCAGACAGACTTCCCTTGTGGAATTCACCGAAAGACTCTCATCTTACATGTTTCTTCACTCACAACCAAGGTTATTATAGTTTTGCCTTTTTATATTAGTTTTTATTTCTATATTTTTTCTGACCTTACTTGGAAATTCAGTTTAGTTTTAGTTTTCCTTCATTGTGTATTTTTAGTTTTAGTTTAGTTTTTATTTCACAAAGACATTTCTATTTTATTTTTATATATATTAGTTTCAGTTTTAGTTTTAGTAATTATGGCATGGAGCGCCTACGGAGTTAGTTTTGTGTCACAATCAGACAGAACTGTACACTTAACAGATTTGGATATGAGTTTAATGTTAGTGGAAGCTTACTACACTGCCTGGTTTACTAACTGGTTTTGTTTTTGTCTGATAAAAAAAAGCATAATCAAAACTAGACACTGAATATGAACAATTTTACACAATTTTATCATTTTTAAAATATTTTCTCATGAAAATCACAGGGGCTTAGGAAGAACAGAGCTCTTAGACTTGAATGAGTGTGCAGACCCCACCTAGCTGTATTGAGGGAAACAAAGAACAACAAGCATGTAGTGTCAAGGTTAGGGGCAGTAAGACTTGAATAGACCACCATAAAGGACAATAAACCCATAATGAGAAGAGCAAGAGCAGGTAATAGGAGTACGGACAGACATAAAACAACAGAGATCTCAGAGAGTCTGAGATTAAGAACAACATATACATTATCTAAACCTGTTTATCCACAGTAGGATTGCAGGAAATCTGGAGTCTACCTCAGCAGGTTTGGATGCAAGGCAGGAAAAATCCCTGGTATGCAATATGTATGATAAGGCTGATGTTAAGAACAAAAAGAATATGATATTTCAACTATCTATTATGAGAGATAGAGAAAAACATTGAAAAAAGGGAGACAAATATTTTAAAATATAATTCTACTAATGGATTACTTTCACAATATCAGGTATTTTGAGTTGTGAATATGAACTGAAAAAGATAAATGAATAATTATGGAATAAATACAAAAACCCATTAGTATGTTTAGTTTTTCATCACTTGTCAGACTGTCTACCTTTGTTTGTATTGCTTTGTTGTTAAACAATGTTTTTAAAGCAAAAGTGTCTGGTCAGCAACAATATGCTGATCTTGTATGATGACCTAGTCAGTCTCTTGATCAGTGCTGTTTTATTTTCAAAAACCGGGAGTGCTCTCCCCTCGATTTTCTTGTATACTCAGATATGGGGATGGACATTTGAGGAGTAAACCGCAAGACAATGATTATATTTTTATATTATGTACATTAAGGAACCATCAACAACAAATCAAATTAATAATATATTGAACAATTATTATAAAAGTAAAGTGGAACAAATCGGACTCTGCAGCTGTATAAATAAAAAAAAAATCGAGTATGTGTTCAGGTAAAGTACCACTTCCGGGTGATGGATTTGGCTCAAAAGTTAATACAGATCTATAATTGTAGCGTAACAACCACATGCCGAATTTCATCCATCTATCTAGTTGCGTTTTTGAGTTATCGTGTTTATGCACAAACAGACACACACACGCATACACACACAATTCCAAAAAACAATATTGTTGGACACTGGTTAGTCTAAAATGTCAAGATGCATCAAAATATCATGGTCGAATTTTTTCATGATTACTATACTTTGTCTATACTTCATATATGAGAAAGTAAAAACGATTTCTCCAGTGCGAAGTGGCAGGTGAATTGCTATCAACAAAAAGCAGACACCTGAGAAATAAACTGTAACGTTACTCACTCGTGATTTTTACTGTTCATATGGTAAATGTTTTGTTGACAAGCACATTCTGATTTCAGCCGTTTGAATTACATCTTGATATACAACAAGCGCAAAGAAAGGCGGCACGCAAATCGCTTTCTATTTCTCACGCTTTACGCACCCGCACTCAGCTTGCTCTGTCACCGCAAATGCTGCGTGAGCAGCCACCCTCCGTCACCAGCCACCGTTCACTGGATGAATATATGCGGGCGGCTCGTGGTGGATGACTTTCTGTTTAAGAGTTAAAACTTACAAGGGTTAAAGACTGACGGCAAGAATATTCATTCAAAAACGAAAACTAAAAATATTTTAGTAAATTATTATTTTATTTCAGTTAGTCTTTCCAGCTACTTTAATAGTTTCGTTTAGTTTTAGTTTTTCATTTCGGTTTTGTTAATTATTTTATTTCAGTTTACGAAAATGTTTTTTTAATAATAGTTTCAGTTTTGATTTTAGTTTTCGTTAACTATAATAACCTTGCTCACAACTCAATGACTTTCATTAAGTGATTAGTAGAAAAAAATAGATTTTAAATTGGAACATTTCACTATCCATACCCAAAATACCTCTTTGTTGTGCGAAACACACAATTTTGTTCAATAAATTGCTAACTTAAACAACGTATAACATTCATTGTAAAGGTTGGGTTGGCCTTACTGTATGCAGTTCACAGTTTGATACTTTTAAAATCTGGACTACTAAACAACTCAAATACAAAAAATCAAATGAGATGGTTAGGCAATTTAATGATATGCACATTGTGATTTTTTTCTCTACACTACAATGCTAGCATGTTGACTAAGCTGGCAGAACTAGAAGAATCCTATTGCATCATCCATCACTCAATGAGAAAACAATATCTTATATTTCCTCAAATTAGAAAAAAATCCCATTTTCTTATCCTGGATCTGTGCAGAGCTTCTTTAGAATCTGGCAAGAATTCATCAATGTTATTCTAAAATAAATCTGTTAGACTCCTGCCAGTAAAAACATAAGAAATATGACAAATGAGAGGAGACCATTAAGTCCATCAAGTCTGTCTGTTTAGCTAATAGCTAAGTTGTCCTAATATCTCATCCAGATTCCTCTTAAAGGTTGTCAAGGTTTCTTCTTCAGCTCCATGTCTTGGTAGTTTGTTCTGGAGTCCAGCTAATCTTTGCGTTAAGAAGTGCTTCCTGGCTTCAGTTCTTAAATGTACTTCCCTTTAATTTCCACTGATGTCCTTGAGTATGTGATTCACACTTAAGCTAAAAGTATGTTGCTGGATCTACTTTGTCAATGCCTTTGAGGATTGTAAATACCTGCATTAGCGTAAACAGGTTTGATTCTCTGAGTCTGTCAGAGTAGGTCCTGGGATGCCTCTGCACAGCTTCAATGTTTCTGATTAACTTCGGTTGTTTATATTAATACTAGCTGTGTAAACCTCTTCTGTAAAAAGCACGGGGTCCTAGAAACTATTAAAATCGTCAGAAAAAAACTGAAATGTAGAGATGTCAGGTAATTGAAAGTAACTACCCTGGGTATCGCTCTCCTAGGAGGTTTCATTTTGCTGACATGCTTGCTCATCTCTTGTGTATTAGCGGCTAAACGACTGTCTTTCTTCTGAGGTTTCCTTTTACCAGCGTGCTCGCCTCACTTGTGTATTAACGGCGGGAGGAAAAGTAAAAGGGATACTGTTTTGCCGATGTGCTTGCCTTGCTTCTGTATTAGCTACTAAGCGAGTGACTCTTTCTTCGTTTCGCTTTGCCGACATGCTGGCCTCGCTTGTGTATCCTCGGAGGTGGAGCCCTTACCCAGACTCCACCTCTCACTTCTGGGCCAGACAGACACACACCCACACTTCCACGCATCGACATTTATATATAAGATGTTGAAGAATAATATAATGGGCTCTCTGCATTGCTGGGGTAGTGGGTTTCTAGTGTTTTTTAAGGCTGACATATCTAAATTCAATTAATAATTTGCTGTACTGATTGTATTTTTAGATGGACAGATTTTTCACCTTTGGTTTATGTTCTTTATTGTTGTATTATGTATTCTAACTCTGCTATTTCAATTCATATACAGTATCTGATAATAATGAAAATTTTATTAAAAATCTACTCTATATATATATATATATAAAGTCCTAAGCCTAAAAGTGCAACAGAAGCTCAACAATGACGTTTTTAATGTTCCGTTTTTTGTCACGTTTTAAATCGGGCTTATTTTAAAACTTACTTATATATGTTTAGGGTCATCCTTTTCAGAATGTATCGGACTTTAATGTGATGTTGTTAGATTTTCAGATTCTTATTCCATTTTAAATTAAAAACTAAAAATTATCAAGAACTCACGTCTCGCAAGACGGGACTTTGTGCCAACAGATTTAACTACGCCCGGGGCCGGAAATAAAACACAAGCAGTAGGACAACTGCTGTACAGGCTTTTAAATGTTTGAAGCGCCGCGTGAGACGCAGATCATGCGACACGGCAGCAGCAGCTGATCGAGCAAAGAGGAGGAAAAAAAAACTGTATTTATTTCCCACTGTGTCATCATTTAAGAGGGGGTTTCAGAGGAGCGACCGCATCTCCTTGAAGTGTGTTCAGCCCCCCTTTTCACAACGTGAGTGGCAGAGATGCGAAGTAGCTGGCGAGCAACGCAAGCAGGGGGGAACCCCCTAGTAAAAATATAAAATTTTGAGAATACTCTATTATCCTTTAAGTCATTCAATTGCAACAGATAGTATATATTTATTGTTAATGCCACCAGTATTATATTACTATTTTTGTTGCAATGTCAACATTTTTTGAAAAACCCTTGATCCTTTAGTAACATGCTTACCACCCATTCTTTTGTTTTCTGAACCCAGCTTTTCATTATATTGTTAAAACGCACTAATGCCTTTTTTTCTTTCTAATCATAAACAAGTAAGTGTACACTTTCTCATAATGGACACCTCTGTTTTAATTACACCTCTTCCAAACACATCTCCAAAATATTTCACCTTTTCCATGCTTTACTGGATTTAACTGAAATAAAAAGCAAACCCACTTGCTTTAGACCCTGCCCTCAGCAGACTTCACAGTGACCTGCTCAAAAATTGAAAAAACAAAAACAAAAATAAATACATAAATAAATAAAAACAGAAGAACACAATAATATTATTATTGAATTGTACAAGTAGCACAACGGCCACCAGAAATTGAAATGTGGAAGATGCCTTGTGGAGCTCAAAAGGGTGAATTCAGTAGTCCCGGGGTGTCTAGGGGTGGCTAAAGCAATCACTCCCCTGGTGATCTCTGTTAAAGGACGTCTGCATTGATCTTTGTCAAAAATGTGGTTAGGGAACTACTGTAGTGTGTTTTTATCACAGGCCTAGCAGGCTTCACCACGTAAAAAAAAAAACTAGCAAAGGATTTGTATTCGTGACTAGGATAAGAGACGTTGTCAAAAGTGTCAAAAATAGGTTCAGAAGTCTAATGATCAGTTACCAAAACAAGAATGCAAAACAATAGGTACACTCAAAAGTACAGGCATGGATCAAAAACCATTCTAAAAAATTTAATTAAAAAAAGCACAAGGCAAAAAGGGTTGCTTAGGAATCCATGAGCTCAGATAAGGAAATGATCTTTTTGATCGACTTTTAACCCCAATGAGTTAGTGGTTAGAGGTCATGACCTCTGAAGACACGCCCACAGAGATGATGGAGTGGCCCTAAAAACCAGAGTACAAAATGGTGCTAAAAATACCATTCCAAGATGGCAGCAAACACAGTAACAATAAAATAATAACAACGGTAAATTGTAATTGCAAAAACTTCCAAAAGATTCATAATGTGCAGTATTAAAACCCTCAATTTGAGTGTCAGATTCCCACAAAATAATAGGAGAAATGTAGAAAAATCACAACTAGAAAGTCAATATAACAGCCCATTTTGCTTCTGTCCCTTTACTCTTGTTATCTGTCCACTTAGTCATCTTGAGGATTGATTTTCTGTAAAATGTTTTCTGTTTTTTTGGGGGGTCTGCACCTACCTCACCTAAATATTATCATGATGGATATTAATCATTAATTGTTTATGTGTTTTTTCTTTCTGCATATTGCTTGGATAAAGTATACACCTTTTTTCCTTCATTGAATCTGTTTCTGACATTACAGTAATCCCTCGCTATATCGCGCTTCGCCTTTCGCGGCTTCACTCCATCGCGAATTTTATATGTAAGCATATTTAAATATATATCGCGGATTTTTTGCTGGTTCGCGGATTTGTGCGGACAATGGGTCTTTTAATTTCTGGTACATGCTTCCTCAGTTGGTTTGCCCAGTTGATTTCATACAAGGGACGCTATTGGCAGATGGCTGAGAAGCTACCCAACTTACTTTTCTCTCTCTCTCTCTTGCGCTGACTTTCTCTGATCCTGACGTAGGGGGATTGAGCAGGGGGGCTGTTCGCACACCTAGACGATACGGACGCTCGTCTAAAAATGCTGAAAGATTATCTTCACGTTGCTATCTTTTGTGCAGCTGCTTCCTGAAACAACATGCTGCACGGTGCTTCACATACTTAAAAGCTCGAAGGGCATGTATTGATTTTTGACTGAAAAACAAACTTTGTCACTCTCTATCTCTCTGCTCCTGACAGAGGGGGTGTGAGCTGCCGCCTTCAACAGCTTTGTGCTGCGGTGCTTCGCATACTTAAAAGCCAAACAGCCCTATTGATTTGTTTGCTAGAGATTGTTTTCTCTATCTATGTGACATTCTGTGCTCCTGACACGCACTCCTTTGAAGAGGAAGATATGTTTACATTCTTTTAATTGTGAGATGGAACTGTCATCTCTGTCTTGTCATGGAGCACAGTTTAAACTTTTGAAAAAGAGACAAATGTTTGTTTGCAGTGTTTGAATAACGTTCCTGTCTCTCTACAACCTCCTGTGTTTCTGCGCAAATCTGTGACCCAAGCATGACAATATAAAAATAACCATATAAACATATGGTTTCTACTTCGCGGATTTTCTTATTTCGCGGGTGGCTCTGGAACGCAACCCCCGCGATGGAGGAGGGATTACTGTAGTTTCTTTGTAAGAAGCCTGCTAAGAAACGTTGTAATTTTTTAAATCATTATTTCACAATGCCTTTCTGTTTTATTTTGTGTGCTGCCATTTTCTGTTATTTAGCATTGCAGTTTCCATTGGCATTCAACCCACAAGGCACTGGGAGATGTGACCATTTAAAGGTCGCCACCCGCATTCTGGTGTGAAAAGGCTTAGCTTTGTTAGAGGGATTTGGATTTTTGACTCTGCATTTAGGATTTGTTTGAAAGATCATTTTGACTTGTCGGTTATAAACTTGGCACGTTTTCTTACCAATGTGCTTGTCTCCCGGTCCTTATCATTAAAAAGCCCTTCTGGCCCTCTACAGACAGAACAAACATAGGGGGTGCTCATACCTGTTCTACTCCAGGAGCCTTTCATAGTGCTTCACTGTCTGTGAGGTGGTTACCTGAACTGATAATTGTTATTTCTGTTTTGTCCACTCCCCTTTACAAGATCCTCTCTGATTTATGTCATCCTTTGATGGATCTGAGGAGCTTAGGAAACAACTAAAAGGTTTGAGATCCAACCAGTTCTCATTTATTTAAGGAGGTGAAATGGTAAATAGTGCAGATGGAGGTAACCTTGGTGACCAATGGATTTTGTAATACTGGCAGGTCAGCACATGCTTAATTGGTTTAGTGACATGATTTATCTTTCTTTCTCTTTAACTCTCTGAAGTTAATCCTTTTTCACTTTCAGGAAGATCCTGTGTGGCCTTGTCTTTAAATTCTGGTAGATGGGTGCGGTTTCAGAAGAGCCAATCAGGTGCCATCTAGGACTACTTCCTGCCTTGGAACCCTGGTGACCTGCAACTGAAACAAGTAACTTCAGGCAAAGGATTGATATTTGTACATTAATAACACGCACAGCACAATCCATTTTACAAAACATTTCTGTTTAAACATCCATCTGAAAATATTCCATTCACTCTGTCAGAAAGGGCAAAGTGTCTTAAGATATTACCTAAAGTTCTGCTTTCTAGAAGCTGTGAAGTGTTGCATGTTAGTTTTTCAGACTTTTTGTAAACTTTCAGCATTTTTAAAAGCAAAAGGCAAACAAATGGACCTCCGATTGCAGCAAAGTAAAATGTCTTCAAGGCGCTGTAGTCTCTTTTCGGATCTCCAAACAAATATTTCCCATGTGGTCTGACTACAAACCTTCATCTTAACATCTGCATGGCATAAACAGCTGTGAGGAAGGTAAATGTTGTGACAAAAATCAAATCCATCCTTACTTGCCCAGCACTGCATCATATTAGACAGAGGAAGGTTAGTGTTTACAGCTAGGAGCGCTTTAAGCAAAGGTCTTAGAGAAAAGTCCTAACAAAGAATAACATCCTGTGACAGAACCAAAGATTATATTTCTCTGCTCCATACTTTGTGACTGTTATTCACACTAAAATGTCTTGTATCAGTGATGATTTGGGTTTCCAGACATAGAAAAGCCACTACAAGTGCACAAAACAAGAGAAATTTACTAAGAGATCAACCTGTTTGGTGATGGGAGACGTCCTACAAATGGCAGTGTAGTCAATCAGAAGTAGCCGTGGCAGTGACTGCACTGAATAAATAGGATGTCATGGGGGTGGCACCAGACTCATAGAAAAGCTTTAATAGCCTTTTGAAGTTAACATACCATCAGGTCAGAAAGTGGAGACATAGAACTACAGAAGGTAGGCAGCTAGAAGCTACAATGGGTGCCTGGCTTTTTACTGGAATGTAAGGGATCAGGGGACAGGAAGACTTCTCGACCTTAGTAGTTCTCCCATGGCGGGGTTTAAAATATGACTTTATTGCCTTGACCATTTTCAATCTGGAACTGAGATATTAATTAGGGCTAAGGTTCATGTGGAAGGTGAGCAGTGCTCAGAATGACTCTGTGAGAGAGAGAGAAAGAGACATTGTCTGAAGAGGTCATTTGAATAGAATCAGAGACACAGCAGTGGATGATCTGAGTTGAGCAACATTTTGTGTTATACTTCTCATGTTTCACTCTTTATTTTTATATTTTTTTGTCCAAAAGGCGCAAACATAGCAAAAATCCAGAGAAACATTCATGACTGATTTATTCTGTTCATAAGGAGTAGCAGAGGTCAGTTCAAACTAAAGAAATCACCAACCTAAAAAGAAGAACTAAAGAAAAGCCATAATTCAATACAAAACAAGGTCATATGTCAAAAAGCCTCAAAAAAACTGCTAACAGGAGGTCTTTCCTTTTCAAGCAATAGATCACATGGTTCAATTCCAAATAAAAGGGCTGCTAAAACCATGTGACCATACGCTATAATGTCATACGCATGCATGAATTAGCCAAGTTTGCAAGAGTCGCAACTCACCATAATTACCACAATCTAAAATGGAGGCGTTATCTTCATATATAATCTATATACAGTAATCCCTCCTCCATCGCGGGGGTTGCGTTCCAGAGCCACCCGCGAAATAAGAAAATCCGCGAAGTAGAAACCATATGTTTATATGGTTATTTTTATATTGTCATGCTTGGGTCACAGATTTGCGCAGAAACACAGGAGGTTGTAGAGAGACAGGAACGTTATTCAAACACTGCAAACAAACATTTGTCTCTTTTTCAAAAGTTTAAACTGTGCTCCATGACAAGACAGAGATGACAGTTCAGTCTCACAATTAAAAGAATGCAAACATATCTTCCTTTTCAAAGGAGTGCGCGTCAGGAGAGAGAGAGAGAGAGAACAAAGCAAGCAGTCAAAAATCAATAGGGCTGTTTGGCTTTTAAGTATGCGAAGCACCACTGGTACAAAGCTGTTGAAGGCGGCAGCTCACACCCCCTCCGTCAGGAGCAGGGAGAGAGAGAGAGAGCCAGAGAAAAACAAAGTCAAAAATCAATACGTGCCCTTTGAGCTTCTAAGTATGCGAAGCACCGTGCAGCATGTTGCTTCAGGAAGCAGCTGCACACAGAAGGTAGCAACGTGAAGATAATCTTTCAGCATTTTTTAGACGAGCGTCCCTATCGTCTAGGTGTGCGAACAGCCCCCCTGCTCACACCCCCCTACGTCAGCGCAAGAGAGAGAGAGAGAAAGTAAGTTGGGTAGCTTCTCAGCCATCTGCCAATAGCGTCCCTTGTATGAAATCAACTGGGCAAACTAACTGAGGAAGCATGTACCAGAAATTAAAAGACCCATTGTCCTCAGAAATCCGCGAACCAGCAAAAAATCCGCGATATATATTTAAATATGCTTACATATAAAATCCGCAATAGAGTGAAGCCGCGAAAGGCGAAGCGCGATATAGCGAGGGATCACTGTATATATAAAAGCCAAATACAACTGACTCAATCATCACAAAATCTCCTGAACCATGAGGACTTGGGACTTGAAATTTGGAATGTAGGTTACCCTTGGCCCATAGGTGCTCGCTAAGAAACAGTTTGAAAAATTTCGTGGTCCAATTTCTTATAGTTTCTTAGACTTGTTTGTACGTCTGTCCGCTTTTCACGAGAGAACTACTTAACAGATTTAGATTTGTTTTTTTTTCTATAATTTGCTTGAACATTCCATTGATTTTGCAACTTTCTCATCAAGTATAATAGTTCACTTGCGGTATCGATGTATTAGTGCAAATCCGAGAGAGACTCATCGGGCTGTGGGGAGAGGGCCGTGCCCTCCTCACTCACGCATCTGCCTTGGGGCATAACCTTAACTCCACTTAGTTAGCAAACGACAGAACTACTTAACGGATTTAGATCTTTTTTTTCTATTATTTGCTTGAAAATTCCGGTTGATTTTGTGACTTCTCTCATTGTTCTAAGAATCATAGTTTGCTTGCAGGAGCGATATATTCGCGCTAATCCGAGACAGAGGCTGTGGGCCGAGGGGAAGGGGAAGAGTGACGTCAGGAGTAGAGAGCTGGGCAGGGTCCTCCTCACTGCCCTGTTTCACTAATATGCGGGCGATGCCACGGGGGATGGCTAGTCCAAATATAAAGTAATAACTATAAATAAAGTTAAATCAATAAATTGTTACTGTTTACACCATAGTGGAAAATCTGAAGCAGTATTCACTTTATTGGCCAGTTACTCTAATGTGTACTAGGAATTTGTCTTGGCAGCATTGACGGAACATACAAGGACAACACAAAATACAAAAGATAAAACTGAATAAAATACAAAAGAACAAAGGTACAGTGTGTGCAGTTATACATAGATACTGAGTTTCAACCTGGCTACTCAGAATAACTGCATGTGTAAAACACCTGTTTAGGCGACGTGTTGTTTTTGCTTTTATCGTACAAAGGTATTTGTGGGAGGAAAGTCTTTGGAACAGGTGGTATCCTGGGTGAGAAGGATAAGCAGCTATCTTTACAGCATGCTTCTTTACCCTGGACTTGAATGTGAGGTAAGTTACAGCCTACGATCTTTTCACAGGCTGTGATGATGTGCTGTAGATTGGCCTTAGCCTGAGCAGAGGCAGCACCAAACCACACCGTTACAGATGAGCTCAGAATGGACTCGATGATGGCTGTGTACTGTAGAATTGGACCAGTATTGCTTGGGGGGAGTCAAATTTCCTCAACTGATGCACATTCTCTGATGAACGTTTACATCAGGCACGGAGCTGGACAGTTTGACATCCGTGGCAGAGTGACGGGCGCTGAGCAGGTTCCTGTCAATCATGGAGAATCCACTGCATCAACTAAATGGTATCATCTCCAGACAGAGGAGCAGCTTCAGCGACAGACTGCTGTCACTGTCCTGCTCCACTGACAGACTGAGGAGATCGTTCCTCCCCCACACTATGCGACTCTTCAATTCTACTCGAGGGGGTAAACGTTAACATTATACAAAGTTATTGTCTGTTATACCTGCATTTTTATCACTCTTTAATATTGTTTGGAGTATGTGAATTTCCCCTTGGGATTAATAAAGTATCTATCTATCTATCTATCTATCTATCTATCTATCTATCTATCTATCTATCTATCTATCTATCTATCTATCTATCTATCTATCTATCTATCTATCTATCTATCTATCTATCTATCTAATATATGTGATGTTTTCACCCCACTTAAGATTTTGTGACAGCACAGTTCCCAAAAACATAAGTGATTCTGTCATCCTAATGGCTGAGCCATTTAAAGCAAATAATAGGTGATTAGGTGGCTGATTCCTGAGTACTAAGCATTGATGGGTCAGACGTGTATGTGCTCAACCGCACATGTAAAGAAGTCTGTGATCCAACAGCAGGTTGAAATGGTGAGTTTCTTAACTAGGAACTCTGATACAAAAGTATTACAAGAAGAGCTAAAGTCCTCAAACAAGATCCTCATATATGAATGGTTTATCAGTGTTAATAAATAAAGCTTAAACCCAAATTCAACTCTGCCACTGCCGGTCCCAAGCCCAGATGAAAAAGGAGGAGGATTGGGCATAAAAACAAAACCCGCTACTGAAACACCAAGAGAATCACAACAAATTCAACTAACCAGCAACGACGGAGGCCGATCCCCTGTGATGGAACAAAGCCCATCTGTGGCCGTCCAACACCCGATGTGCGGCTCTTTTTTCAATGCTAGGACACTAACACGAATCGGAACATGGAATGTACGATCGCTCTACCGAACGGGCTACCTCGCCCAGGTACTCCGAGTGTTCAACGACTACCACCTGAACATTTTAGGCCTTGCAACAGCAGCGCTCACAGAGTGGAAACCGGTCTGTGACCGAATTCCGATCCCAACAGGTGAAAGTCACAGTCATCCAGATATACGCCCCAACAGAGGAATCCGACAAAGCAGCAAAGGAAGCGTTCTATGACCAGCTCCAAGACGAGCAGACGACCGTACCACGCCATGATTTGCTCCTTGTCATCGGTGACTTCAATGCTCAGTTAAACGGCAACCGCTCGGGCTTCGAGGCGACAATGGGTCTGCATGGATCAGGCACTCGAACAAACGACAACGGCGATTGACTGCACTCATTCTGCACCACGAACAATCTATGCATCGGAAATACATTTTTCCATCACAAAAGGATCCATAAGATGACGTGGCAGTCTCCAAGAGGACTATACAAAAATGAAATCGATTACATCTGCGTCAGCAAAAGATGGCGCTCGTCATTGCTATATGTGAAAAGCCGGAGAGGAGTGGACGTCGGCTCTGACCATAATTTACTAGTCGCCAAATGCCGGCTAAAACTTATGTGATCGACGCCTAAACCTCAGCGACCAAGACCCTTCAATGTTATAAAGCTCAAAGAGACGCCCGTAGCCCAACAGTTCCAACTCGAGCTCCGAAATTGCTTTGAAATACTCACAGAACCAGGCGGTGAAGAACCGGTTGAGGATGACTGGACACGACTCCACCAGATTGTTATCAAAAGTGCCACAACTACAACTGGTCGAAGATGAGGCACATACCGAGAATGCTGGATAAAAGATAACACCTGGGACCTAATTGATGCACAGCGCTGCTTGAAACAAGATCGTGATCGGGAGCCCCCAGGATCTGGTCTCACCACAGCAGAGGAGTGCTATCGAGCTGCTGATCGAATGGTCAAACGAAGCTGTCACCAAGATAAGTGAGATTAGATCGAAAAGAAAGGACATGAGGTGCAAGAAGCCGCAGGCAGGAACGACTCTAAAACACTATACAGGATCGTCCGAGAGCTGAGTGGCGCACCCAGCGGGAGAGGTGTACCAATCAAAGCAAAGGACGGTCACCTGTTTCTAACCACCGAAGCACAAGAAAAACGGGTCGAGCACTTCGCTGAGCTCCTGAACCAACCAGAACCCATATCAACATTCGCGGACAATCTCTTAACACCGGCAAATGACCTTCCAGTCGAAGTTGGACCGATCACGTCAGCCGAAACCAAGTCGGCGATTGAAGCCCTCAAGACTGGTCGCACACCCAGCATGGACGAAATCGCTCCTGAAATGTTAAAACACGCAGGACAACCACTTATAGACCGTCTTACATCTCTCCTTAAGAGGTGCTGGGAAACAGCAACCGTTCCAGAAGACTGGAGAAAAGGGGTCATCGAAAAAATTCCAGAGAAAGGGAATCTCGCCGACTGCAACAACTGGCGCGGAATTACCCTCCTCCCCGTCCCAGGCAAAGTGCTGTGCTCCATCCTGCTCCGACGCCTACGCCAAGCTGTTGACCACCTACTCCGCGAGGAACAAGCAGGGTTCTGCAACAGGAGATCCTGCTCCAAACAAAACTTTGTCCTATGGACAATCATGGAACAAAGTACTGAATTGCAGCAAAAACTGTCTATAAACTTTATCGACTTTACTAAGGCCTTCGACAGTATTCACCGAGAGATGGCATCCGAGTGGAGTTCGTTAACATCTTACGAAATATATACCACAAGTCGAGCTGCTATGTCATCTATGGCATCTTCGAGGCCTTCTGGATCGACACTGGCGTGCGCCAAGACTGCATCATTTTGCCATTTCTATTCCTGCTGGCACTTGACTTTGTCATGCGCCATGCCCTTGGACACGCCGACCATGGCCTTCAGGGCCACAATGGGAGACGAATAGCAGATCTGGACTTTGCAGATGATATCACTCTACTTGGCCAACACCCAACAATCCCTCCGCGATCTCACTGAACTACTACAACGTGAGGCGGCAAAAATCGGGCTCCAAATTAGTGAGGCCAATGTCACACATAGGTTGAAACACAGTTATTAACTGAAACAGAAACAGCTGTGTAGGAGGCTTAAAACTGGGTGAGGAACAGCCAAACTCTGCTACCAAGGTGAGGTTGTGGAAGACAGTTTCATGTCATGGCAAGATTGAGCACAGCAACAAGACACAAGGTAGCTATACTGCATCAGCAAGGTCTCTCCCAGATAAAGATTTCAAAGCAGACTGGGGTTTCAAGATGTGCTGTTCAAGCTCTTTTGAAGAAGCACAAAGAATCAAGCAACGCTGAGGATCGTAGACGTAGTGGTCGGCCAAGGAAACTTAGTGCAGCAGATGAAAGACACATCAAGCTCATTACCCTTCGAAATCGGAAGATGTCCAGCAGTGCTATCAGCTCAGAACTGGCAGAAACCAGTGAGACCCAGGTACACCCATCTACTGTCCGGAGAAGTCTGGCCAGAAGTGGTCTTCATGGAAGAATTGCAGCCAAAAAGCCAATCCTCCGACGTGGAAACAAGGCCAAGCGACTCAGGTATGCACGAAAACATAGGAACTGGGGTGCAGAAAAATAGCAGCAGGTGCTCTGGACTGATGAGTCAAAATTTGAAATATTTGGCTGTAGCAGAAGGCAGTTTGTTCGTCAAAGGGCTGGAGAGCGGTACAATAATGAGTGTCCGCAGGCAACAGTGAAGCATAGTGGAGGTTCCTTGAACGTTTGGGGCTGCATTTCTGCAAATGGAGTTGGAGATTTGGTTAGGATTAATGGTGTTCTCAATGCTGAGAAATACAGGCAGATACTTCTCCATCATGCAATACCATCAGGGAGGTGTATGATTGGCCCCAAATTTATTCTGCAGCAGGACAACGACCCCAAACATACAGCCAAAGTCATTAAGAACTATCTTCAGCGTAAAGAAGAACAAGAAGTCCTGGAAGTGATGGTATGGCCTCCACAGAGCCCTGATCTCAACATCATCGAGTGTGTCTGAGATTACATGAACAGACAGAAGAATGTGAGGAAGCCTATATCCACAGAAGATCTGTGGTTAGTTCTCCAAGATGTTTGGAACAACCCCAGCCGAGTTCCTTCAAAAACTGTGTGCAAGTGTACCTAGAAGAACTGATGCTGTTTTGAAAGCAAAGGGTGGTCACACCAAATATTGATTTGATTTAGATTTCTCTTTTGTTCATTCACTGCATTTTATTGATTGATGAAAATAAATGATTAACACTTCCATTTTTGAAAGCATTCTTTGTTTACAGCATTTTTTCACACCTGCCTAAAACTTTTGCACAGTACTGTATGCTTATGCACATTTATTCACTTGACCACTTGATTAAATAAGTTGCTAAGTGACAATGATAAAAGTAGAGCTAAGTGTTCGGCCTGAGGGGAAGAAGAGGACCAGAAGATGGAACGTTGTCAAAACCAGAAACGAGTTTAAACCTTAATGATGAAATTTTGCATCAAAGCCAAATTGCTAACCAGAAATCAATGTCAGAGAGAAAACATTAAGATTGAAAGCTCGAAATTCGTGAAGGAAATATGCATTAAATGTGATGGTGTTTTTAACCAAATCACAGATACGGATTGAATCTTTGCACCAGTTTTAAATGGTTGTCCTGATGATGCAAGGTGCGTTGACATCCAAAACAATGTCCTAAAAAATAATTTTAAGAAAAAAAAAATTCAAAGTGAACAAATCATAACAGTAGAGGTCTGAAAAGAGGAACAAAAATTTTGTGAAATTCATGTGTAATGTGTAAGACTGAGGCTGGGTTTGTACACAGGGCTTCATTTGTATCCTCCCTTACTGTAAACCCCCACCTCCTCCAAGAATATTTGGTAAAGACACTTCAGTATACTGTATTGTCAAGTATTGGGTTCAGAGATAACACTCAGAAAAGTCCTTCTATCTCACTTTATTATTGGACTAGATGGAACAATGTTGATGTCTTTTAAAGGCACACAGCAAATGCACTAAAGTTCTTTACTTGTTTGGCTTCAGTCATCTGTTCCTGGAAATTAAAAGGATTCAACGGCATCTACATCAGCACTACAGAGATGTAGACGGGCAAGCCCCCCAAGCTCTGCGGGTAGTCTGTAAGAGACAAAAGCCAGCAGGGAGTGAATTATATCGGCGCGTATTCAGATTATAAAGGTTTTTGTTACTGTGAGATACAGTATGAGAGATGTGTAAAGATGCACTTCTATTAAACCTGTGTCTGCCTGAAAGTGTAATTGAATCAGCTGTAAAAAGCATAAGTGCAGCTCAATTGCTTTTTTGTTTTGTGTGTGTATATATACATATACTGTATACAGTGCATCCACAAAGTATTCACAGCGCATCACTTTTTCCATATTTAGTTATGTTACAGCCTTATTCCAAAATGGATTAAATTCATTTTTTTCCTCAGAATTCTGCACACAACACCCCATAATGACAACGTGAAAAAAGTTTACTTGAGGTTTTTGCAAATTTATTAAAAATAAAAAAACTGAGAATTCACATGTACATAAGTATTCACAGCCTTTGCTCAATACTTTGTCGATGCACCTTTGGCAGCAATTACAGCCTCAAGTCTTTTTGAATATGATGCCACAAGCTTGGCACATCTATCCTTGGCCAGTTTCGCCCCATTCCCCTTTGCAGCACCTCTCAAGCTCCATCAGGTTGGATGGGAAGCATCGGTGCACAGCCATTTTAAGATCTCTCCAGAGATGTTCAATCGGATTCAAGTCTGGGCTCTGGCTGGGCCACTCAAGGACATTCACAGAGTTGTCCTGAAGCCACTCCTTTGATATCTTGGCTGTGTGCTTAGGGTCGTTGTCCTGGTGAAAGATGAACCGTCGCCCCAGTCTGAGGTCAAGAGCGCTCTGGAGCAGATTTTCATCCAGGATGTCTCTGTACATTGCTACAGTCATCTTTCCCTTTATCCTGACTAGTCAACCAGTCCCTGCCGCTGTAAAACATCCCCACAGCATGATGCTGCCACCACCATGCTTCACTGTAGAGATGGTGCCAGGTTTTCCTCCAAACGTGATGCCTGGCATTCACACCAAAGAGTTCAATCTTTGTCTCATCAGACCAGAGAATTTTCTTTCTCATGGTCTGAGAGTCCTTCAGGTGCCTTTTGGCAAACTCCAGGCGGGCTGCCATGTGCCTTTTGCTAAGGAGTGGCTTCCGTCTGGCCACTCTACCATACAGGCCTGATTGGTGGATTGCTGCAGAGATGGTTGTCCTTCTGGAAGGTTCTCCTCTCTCCACAGAGGACCTCTGGAGCTCTGACAGAGTGACCATTGGGTTCTTGGTCACCTCCCTGACTAAGGCCCTTCTCCCCCGATCGCTCAGTTTAGATGGCCGGCCAGCTCTTGGAAGAGTCCTGGTGGTTTCGAACTTCTTCCGCTTACAGATGATGGAGGCCACTGTGCTCATTGGGACCTTCAAAACAGCAGAAATTTTTCTGTAACCTTCCCCAGATTTGTGCCTTGAGACAATCATGTCTCGGAGGTCTACAGACAATTCCTTTGACTTCATGCTTGGTTTGTGCTCTGACATGAACTGTCAACTGTGGGACCTTATATAGACAGGTGTGTGCCTTTCCAAATCATGTCCAGTCAACTGAATTTACCACAGGTGGACAGGTGAAGCTGCAGAAACCTCTCAAGGATGATCAGGGGAAACAGGATGCATCTGAGCTCAATTTTGAGCTTCATGGCAAAGGCTGTGAATACTTATGTACATGTGCTTTCTCAATTTTTTTATTTTTAATAAATTAGCAAAAATCTCAAGTAAAATTTTTTCACATTGTCATTATGCGGTGTTGTGTGTAGAATTCTGAGGAAAAAAATGAATTTAATCAATTCTGGAATAAGGCTGTGTTTCCTGAAGAGGCATTAGCTCTCTGGAAATGTGTTCTTTTATATTGCGGCATTTTAATTAACCTGAATTATAAATTAAAATATTAAATTAAATTATTACCCTCCCCCATCATGCAATGGCGGTTACAAGCTTACACGACAAGTTAGGATAATTCTAGCTCTTTATTGACGGTTTCACGCAGCATTACAAACGGGAAGCTTATGGCAGACATGTCAAACGTGGGTATTTTGACCTGCGTAGCCTGCCATTCTATCGTTGCCACGCTGAAAGGATTTTAGCCAGACAGCAGAAATAATCTTCTGCCCGGCCTCGGACGGAAGACATACTCTTCCGCCCGGAAGCTTCAAAGTGTTAGCTGTAGGTGTCCATTCTTATATACTCGTTGCTCCTTGTGCAGGCTCTTGGCTCCGATCCAAACAAGGACAGGAAGGATTCGAGCCCCACCTTCAAAAAATACAGGAATAGCACAATGCCTATATACATTTCTCAATTTCCCAACAAGGAAAGAAAATAGTGTACTGACAGAAGACAGAAATATACTAGCCTGTCTTTAGGCTGACTATTCAATTCTCCAGTTGTCTGTGGCTGTCTAGTCCTGTGCTTGGCTCGGCAATTCTAAATGCTGCTGCTGTGCCCCTGTGTACCTATACTTGGTCTGCCTGTATGAATGAATCCATAACAGTGGGCACAGAGAACAGTGACATTAAACTTAATAAAAACACATAGTATAACAGGCTGTAACATAACAAAATGTGGAAAAAGTAATGCGCTGTGAATACTTTCCGGATGCACTGTATATTTTATCACGCTTGGGTCACAGATTTGCACAGAAACACAGGAGGTTGTAGAGACAGGAACTTTATTCAAACACTGCAAATGGATATTTGTCTCTTTTTCAAAAGTTTAAATGTGCTCCATGACAAGACAGAGATGACAGTTCTGTCTCACAATTCAAAGAATGCAAACATATCTTCCTCTTCAAAGGAGTGCGTGTCAGGAGCAGATAATGTCAGAGAGAGAGAGAAAAGCAATCAATCCAAAAACCAATAGGTACTGTTCAGGCGTTTAAGTATGCGAAGTACGGCGCGGGAAGCATAGCGTGTGACAGAAACCCCAGCAAGTAAGGGAGCAATGTGAAGGTAGTCTTTCAGCGTTTTTTAGAGGAGTGTCCATATTCTCTAGGGGTGCGATCAACCCCCTCACAATATATATATATATATATATATATATATATATATATATATATATATATATATATATATATATATATATATACACATTGTCACACATGTGCGATTGGGAGGCAGCTAGAGGGCCTGAATAACAGTAGTACCACGCCAGACCAGGGGGTGGCAAGCTGCACTGACTTTCTCTCTCAATCCTCTGCAGACCATCCACCAGAAATCTCATTAGATACAACATATATATATATGAAATCACGTATGTGTGTATGTAATGTCACTCCAGAACGAATGGGTGCAGTGTCACTAACATTTTCACCAGTTTCTACTTCCACAGCTTCAAGAAGACATCCAGTGACAGCTACGGACTCTGCCCCTTTTGGGCCAGGTACTATAAAACCGGACATTCCTGGATGGAGGCGTCTCACTTTGATTCAACCCTGACTGGAGGATAGAGCTTCAAATAGACAAGACCTGCTCAGCTGAGTAACATTACTTTATTAAGAGAAGGCTATAGGCTATATTTCAATTAAATACCGCCACCATGCCTTTTTTTAATTTTATTTTTTTTGATGAATTAAACGGGTTGGAAAATGACTGACTGACTAAATGGGACGACCCAGTTGATGCCCCAACATTTCTTTTGGTTCTAATTCTCATACTGTGTGCACTTGGGAGACAACCTTAGGACTCATGTGCTGGTTGTGCTTCTATTCTTCCTTCTTCCTTCCACCTCTGATGTCACTTATGGTTTCAGCACTGCTGAGCCCGCCCCTTCCGGGTTGCAGCATTGATAAACGGCCATCTTGGATCAGTCCGAAGAAGGCTCTTGTCTAAATAAGACAACATTTATTATTTTCCTTTTTGCAAATGTCTTTCTTTGGCCATCACAATATATGCTGCTCACCTTAGTTTCTCAAAACTTTTCAAGTTAACACGTTAACATTTGTGATTAATGTGGCCTGTTTAATGTGTTTAAAAATACTGTCGCATCCATGGCCAGCACGCAATGCTTTGGTCAAGGCGGCATTTTCATGTTTTTTTTTTTCAACATTATGAAACAATAATACTGTAATGATCAAGCAGGAGATGCAGATGGCCTTGTGGCTGGACAGCTAGGTACAGTACATTCAATATACAAATGAAACGTGAGCGAGAAGAGGAAGTCCCGGTAAAAGAGTGGAAGAGATGGGTTTGAGTGTGGAAAGTATTGGAACGGAAGTGCTTTTGCTTCCCAGCGAGAGTGAAATAGTGGCATGCCTCTGGGCCATAACACTGAAGCGGAGGACAGTAAAGAGGAGTTAGACGAGTCTGAGTGCGATTTAAGTTAAGGAGAACACAGAGCTACTTTTATGTCAGCCTCTCCATGCAGTGTCATCCTCTTCAGACAGGTTTCAGCCACCTGATGAGTGTGATGAGGTCAGGCCCCAGTGGCATTACACAATTATGTCCTCAGGAC
Source organism: Erpetoichthys calabaricus (assembly GCF_900747795.2). Lineage (NCBI taxonomy): Eukaryota > Metazoa > Chordata > Cladistia > Polypteriformes > Polypteridae > Erpetoichthys > Erpetoichthys calabaricus. Next base: position 295,510,480 of record NC_041395.2, read on the forward strand.
ACCAGTTGAAAAACACATGTGTAGAGTGTAATTATCAAGTTGTTGATGGTGATGAGCAATTGAGGATAGTATTTATGGAGTTTTAACACAAGTTTTAATGTATGCCTATTTAAGATATGCATATTCTTTCAATTAAATCAGTCTTTAGTAGTTCATTCAAAGTCAACAGTCGTTGTGATCGTCTAATTTTTACTTTGACACGTCTGTGTCTCATATGCAATGCCAATTTGAGAATGAATACATTGGCCTCATTTTCAAGTTGCCTTTTTGGAAGGCATTCAAATCCAGGTTGTATTTTGTTAAAACTACAGGTTTAAACTATGACATTATTATTATTTTTGAATTCCTTTGTGTTAATTCTACATTAAATGTGTGCTTCAGTTTGTATTTACTTGATAATTTATGTATTAATTTTATAACTAATGTTAGGTGTGATTAATCGCAATTAATTACATACATTTATGTGATTAATTAGTTAACGTCAAAATCTAATCATTACAAAGCAAAAGGTGTAGCCCTAAATTCTCTTTCTAACACACAATCTCAGAAACATTTGGATGTACAGTATCCACAATCTTGGACAAATGGAGGTCCTGCAGCACCAACCCTTACACTATTGAACTAGAGACATGTTGTGACCTCCACAGCGATGCCCTCATCAATGATATGACACATCATAGTAATGACACCACAAAATGTTAGTGCCTGCCTTAAAAAAAATAAAAAAAAAAGATTTATGATCATTTTAAAAACAAAATAAAGCTTAAGAAAAATTATTCCTCAAAAACAAAAGTAAATATGAAGTATTTATGTTTCAAATACATCATAAAAATGATCAGACATTAGTTAAAACATTTTTAAGAACAAAAACCGATTATAAATCAAGTCATAACATGAGATTTATGTGCTTACACGTGTAAATGGTAAACCGTTGAGTTCTGTTCTGCTTCTGCATTTCATTTGCGCCCTGAGCCTTTCTTAGCAAAGAGAGATATGTAAGACTAAAGTTACGGGGGTCGCATATGGAGGTGTTCTCCTCACTAAGATGAACTGCACCAAGCCATCCACTTTCCTAACATGATATCCAGATCTGGAACATGGAATGATGAGATTTCTTCTACAGTAGATGAAAAGGCAAGAATCCCCTCGACTGGGTTGCCCAACTGCCAGAAAGCGGACATAATAGCAGGCGTATACACATATCGAGGCAGTGTACAAATGGCACCCACCTGCCTGCATTGGTTTAGTCTGCAGCCTCTGACGGTAACCCCCAGAAACATGGAGGGAACATGCCAACTCGAAAGTGGGCATCAACCGTACCCTCAGATGAACTGCCATCGTTTTATATGATGATGATGACTGAAGTTCAGTGCATTATAAAAAAAAAGCAGTTTCAAAGGCATAAATGCATACAAATTAATATATTTTTGTTTCTCTTCTATAAACTTTTTAAAGTCAAACGGTTTTTGACGTGATATGGCATGTTATATTGCAATTTTGCTAGTTTTGTGCAAAGAAATGTATTAACGGAACTCTAGTTGCATATCAGAGGAGAGAAACAGAGAAACCAGCTTCTCTTATTTTAACAACACCCCTTTTCTTAACCATTCTCACTCTCACTAGAGTTCAGGATTTGAATTCATTTGTGAACTTTGGTATTTGAGAATTGATAATGGAAAGTCATTTTGGAAAAGCTTGGCTTCTTTTTTTTTAGCACAATCACAATAGTCTGCTTGTTCACAAGTTTTCCAGACACATTAATGGAAAGATAGGATGTTGAACTTGAAAGCATTCTTAGCTGTGAGACACATACGGAAATGAGCCTAGTGTCACGCAAGTGCCCCCTTTATAAATTAATTAGAAATAAGCTGAATTTGAACACTTCCACGCTACTCGCTGAGCTGCTTGTGTTTTGCAAGTTGATCTTTTCTGATATGTTCCAGATACTCTTTAAACTAAAAAAAAAGACACAGACACATTTCCACATTTTGGACCCGTGACTGTGTGAAGGTCATTACATGAAAGGGCCTCTAAAGTTCCTTTTTATTGCCTGCACTTGGTGCTTTGCTGCACCTTGTGGGGAAACAGATGAGAAGACTTTAACTGCATAACCTGCTGTTTCAATTAGAAAGCTATATCTCTACTTATTTAAAATTCAGCAAAAATAACTTAAAAATATACCATAAAGAATAAATGAGAATCCTAACCTCTGCAGTAGAAATGATCAAATAAAATCACCTCATTATGAAATGGAGTTTAATGCCTTACAGTCAGCAGCAGGCACAGCTGTGCCCCACAAACTGTCTTGTGGTAAGGCCGTTATTCCCCACCACAATGCATGCAGATTTACACCGTTGACTGAACCTGCCTAATACGAACAACGGTGAAACCATGTGGAACTGCAAACCAAAAGCGATCATTTCAAACAACGATACAAATTCATTTATTCATTCATTTTTATTGTGAGAAAAGGTCAAGAAGGGCCAGGAATCTGTCTGAACAACTGGACTCTATACAGAATTGGGCATTTTGTTCACTGTATTGTTCAAATTTGGGTATGATCTCAATATATCTCAGGGTGGATTACATTATTACACTCCAGCTCAGATGCTTCAGTTTATATAAATAGTTAATATAAATTCTAATTTTTTCATTTTTCGAACATGAAACTAGAGAAGTATGTCACTGATTTTACCTGCTGTTGCTACAGAACCTCAATCCATCTACTATGTAAAGATCCAGAGACCGGGGAAATTGGCTTGAACTAAGGTCACTAAAGCTCTAAGGCAACAGCGTTAGCAACTATGCACTCCTCCTAAATAATTCAATAGGTGCAGATTTCCTGGGAAGGAACTTCACGATTTTGCTCCCATAACCCTTGAGTAAGACTCCATTTAAACCCCTGGAAAACAGTGGACAGATTAAAATTAAAAGGTTATTGCACACACACACGCGCACACACACACACACACACACACACACACACACACACACACACACACACACACACACACACACACGCAAACACAAACAAACACGCACACAAACCATGCATATGTTTACTTTTATACTAGCTGTGCTGCCCCTCTAAGACCTATGCAGTGCACCATGTATTAGAATGTATAGTAATGACAAAACAGATTGAATTTTTTATTTCTACACATGGCACATCACAAACATTAGCCCTACTTTCACAAATCCCATACCAAATAGCACATAACAGGGACACAGCAACACACAGATACACAGACACACACAGACAATTGTTCTTTTATTAAGCTGGATGATGGTACAACTAGCTTCAGATTTTGCACGCACACACACACACACGCACACACAAACTACACATGTTTACATTTATACTAGCTGTGCTACCTGCCTAGGATGTCTGCAGAACACCCATCTATTGGAATGTATTTTGTAAAGCATGTCAGTGATAAAATGCATTGCATTTTTCATTCCAACAGATGGCACGTTACAAACATTAGAACTGCTTTAACGACTCCCATACCAAACAGCACATAGCAAAGACACAGCAGTGAAATGAACACACAGATGCATAGACACTTGTCCTTGTATTAAGGTGGATGATAGTACAATTAGCTTCAGTTTTTCCACACACTCTCTCACACACACACACATACGCACACACACCATATATGTTTACATTTATACTAGCTGTGCTACCCATATAAGACATTAGCATAGCACCATCTATTGGAATGTACTTTGCAATGTTTTTAATTGATAAAACGCATTGAACTTTTCATTCTAACAGATGGCACATCACTAACATTTGCACTGCTTTTTCGAATCCTATACCAAATAGCAATTAATAGAGACATAGCAATGGGACAGACACACAGATACACAGACACTTGATCTTTTATTAAGGTGGATGATGGCACAATTAGCTTCAGTTTTTGCGCTCACACACTCCACACGTTTACATTTGTATGATGGCATGGCAGGTTTCAGTTCATGCACACACACCACATGTTTACATTTATACCAGCTGTACTACCTGTCTAAGATGGGTTTAAATATAAGTTTGCACTGCACCATCTATTGAAATGTATTTTGTAAAGCATGTAATGATAAAATGCATTACATTTTTCATACAATAGATGGCATATCACAAACATTAGTACTGCTTTTATTGATCCCATACCAAAGAGCACATAACAGAGACATAGCAACAGGACGGTGACACAGATACACAGACACACACAGACACTTGTCATTTATTAAGGTGGATGATGGCATGACTGGTTTCAGTCTTTGTGCACACACACACCACACATTTACAGCACATTTATATGATGGCACAAATGGCTTCAGTTATTGCTCACACACATCCACACATACACAGAACATGTTTACATTTATACTAGCTGTGCTACCTGTCTAAGACAAGTTGAAACATGTTAGCAGTGTATAATATATTGGAATGTATTTTTCTGCTGTATTTTTCCTAGTGATAAAATGCATTGCATGTTTCATTCCAACAGATGGCACATCACACAGTACCACTGTTTTCACAAATCCCATACCAAATATTACATAACAGAGACCAGACGGAAAACACAGATAACAGACACATAAGTGATGGCATGACTGGTTTCAGTTATTGCACAAACAAACACACACACATACACCACACATGCTTACATTTATATAATAGCACAACTGCTTTCACTTCCTGCCATATTCTTATTGCCATTTGCTCAGGCTTCAGTTCCTTCCTTGCACTGCTGACCTGGTAGAATGGTTGATGATTCATGTTCACAAATGAACAGCCATAAGGTCAAGTCAGTATGTTGCAGATGTTTGCTGCTGATGCCACTTCCCCCTGAGTTTTGAAAACAAAAAAAGGTTGTAAGGGGTCACTTTAAAAGAAAGGAGAGGGTCAATGATATTATAATAAAATGATGAACAAATCCATCAAGTTTTCTGTTAAAAGCCATAAGGAGACAGTCCAGTCTGCGTTTTCTTCCCAGTCCAGTTGACTCAAACTGCATACAGATGGTAACTGGGCCAGGAAGCGAATCCAGGCTCTTTGAGCTATAAAGCAACAGCAATAATCACTACCATTACTGCCCTGCTGTAGGGCAAAATAAATTAGAGAGGGAGGCTCTTTTGTGTCACAGCTAATTCCACAAATGAGCCATGGTAAATGTGAATCGATTCAGTTGGAATGTGAAGTACACCCGCCCACACATCCCCGTAGTGCAGCCTTTCAGAATCCATCTCAGAAACGCAGAATCTAAATATCACTTAAGGATATGACACTTCCAGTATTGTTTTCTGGCTTAGTTATGCTGGGACTGGCTTCAGCCTCCAGCTGCTGACAAGGATTAAGGAAGATTTCATTATGTAATTATTGTAGTTGTAGAACGCACAACATATGTGTTGCGTGTGGGGCAGCTCTATGGCAAGCATAAGCAGGCAATTCACAACATTAAAATGTCATCATCTTGTAGATGGTGTAGTTATTTAGTGCTGCTGCCTGCAAGCTAAGGGTCTTGTCACCATCTGATTGGACTTTGCATGTTCTACCTGTGTTTTACTCTGTTTCTAAAGTTCTCCACTTGTCCTCTGACATCCCAAAGATGCATGTTAGTTTAACTTGTGACTCTAAATTGTCACCCTGTGAGTGACTGTGTATGTGTGAAAGCCCAGGGATGGATTGGCACCCTGCTCAGGACTGGTGTCTTGCACTTGATGATGCCACCTTATGACATTTGAATTAAGCCATTTCGACTATTGATGTTGTGTGTCTCTTTTTTTATCTGACTTTGCTCTTAGCCACGCTTTTCCACTTTCCATTGCTTGGCATCTACGCAGCAATCCTCTAATTCTCATTCTGAGGCCTGCCATTTTTAAGCTGGCTTTTTGATTTTTGTGTATATTAGTGTCCCTGTTACAGAATATTCTCTCTTTTCGTGAGACTTTTTAGTGTTTTATAGATTTTTTTTATTTTGCTGATCCCCTTTGACCCTTTAACTGCTGTATTGCTATTTTTTTATCAATTCATGACTTTTTACACTTACCTATTTCTTTCACAACACTATTGATTAAAAACATATACAGGTATAGAGAACTGCCAGGGACCTAAAAAATATTTCGTTGTAATGAAAATTTTGTTGTAATGAGATTCTGTATTTGTCGCTATAGTGCTTTCTTTAACTTGCGTCCAGGTGTTTGCAATTATTTCAATAGCGTCTTTCAGGTTAATTTTCATCTCCTCCTGTCTACAAGTTATGCTGATGAGAATTTTTCTCAGCATTTCCTTGCGATAATACACTTTCAGGGTGTAAATGATGCCCAAATCCAATGACTGAAACACTGCTGTGAAACTGGGTGGGAGGAATTCAACGCGAACATTATGTAAATGTGGAAGCATGTTGTGGGCAGCACAGTTATCAATCAGAAGCTGAATCATCCTTTTCTTCTTAATATTGTGAGGTTTCTGAACTCTTTTGGGATCCTGGGATCCCCCCCACTCAACGGGAATGACACACCAAAGTGCGTCCCAAATTGTGATTGCCGCGCTTGTGGAAAATTGTTTGTCTGTTGCCGGAGCAGGGCAACTGCAGGCACACATTGCTGCAGTGAAGCGCCACAAAAGCAAATCTTAAAAGATTGTGGTCGCACTGTAAGTCCCTGTCTTACACCCCAAAACACAAGGCTGAGTCTCAGTACTTTAGCAAAACCAGCTTTATTCAGCGTGAAACAGTTTAGGACTAGCAGGGTTATTTATTATAGCGTGATCTGCCACTCTCCTATACACTAACACAGCAGTCAGGCAGGATTGTGGCCAGGTTAGTGGCCAAGTAATACTGTTCCCTGCATTTACAATGTTCCTTGCATCACCCATCGAGATCTTTTCTGTTTGCTTCGGTGGCGAGCCACAGCAGAGCGGTGAGCCTGCTGTTGCCCCAGCAATGGATAAACAGTCTTCCACAGACACGGTGATCGCACTTCGGGACGTTCTTCGGTGTTTTATTCAGTTGGGGGAGATCACAAGAGTGTATAAAAACCTCACATTTTCTTGAATTAATAGGAAACATTAATAGGAATGTTTCTTGAGCGAGCATCACTGAATCACATAAAAACTGCCTTTTCTGCATCTTCAAATGCAGCAGTTTGGATACCCGAGATTTTTCTTCTTTTTTTGCTCGGTCTTTTAAAAAAGTTGACAGTGTCGACTTGCGAAATTCTGAATTCACTGGCAATGTCTTTTTTCTTTTTGCCACAATTGAGAGCTGCAAAAATGTAATTTTGTTTTTCTAATATACACAGTTATCATTTGTTCGTGTCTGCCGTTTGAGATGAGTTAAATTCCAATGGATGTTTTTCAAATGTTGACGAGCAATAAGCAAAAGGTATCACTGAAAACCAACGGAAACAAAAACAGCAAAAAAACAGTATGAGGAAAGTTTGAAGAAAGAAAACAAATTTACAGTGTTTCTGTTCGGGGTTCATTGTGCACAACTGAGCTGCGGCCACAGAACTATCTGCTCTGTGGATGATTCATTCAGGCATTTCAAGGTCTTTTGGGCACTTCATTGTAATGAAAGTATCTGCTGAATGTATTTCGTAGTAACGAGATTTCTATAGACTTGTGTCATATGGTGAAACTGTCAGGACCATGAAAATACTTTGTCGTAATGAAAATTTTGTTGTAAAGATATTCGTTGTAACGGCATTTTATATTTTCTGAACCCATTTTAAATATCCTAGAGTCTCAGTGAGCTGTATCCTGTCACAGAACACGAGCCATCTCTGGATATAACAGCATTGCATTCAAGAATATCACTCACCTATGTACCTATATTAGGCCATGAATTCCTTTGGGATGTAGTCGAAAACTGAAAGTTCTGGGAGAAACTCCACAAGTATGCCAAATGATCATGCAGGCTTCAGATGAGCAGTGGCCAGAATGGAATGCTATGTTCCATTCAATTTAGTTTATTTTTGTACAATTCATTTAATGAGTGCAGACTTGTGAAAAATTATAATGCAATAACAGTGATTAGTTAAACTTTACATTAACTTGCATGAGCACACAAATTATGTTTAACACACTGTGAAACTGAGAAATCTAGCATGGCTCAGGCTGACCTACTTAATTTGATTAACGTCTGGGGTCAGATTTATAAAATCCAAATTTTGAGCCTCATTTTGTGTGTACGCAGCTTACCATGCAAATGTCGGAATTTATAAAAGAAATCTTGATGGGAGAACATGCGTATATTTACAGCAACTCTGACCCATCTGTACGCAACATTTTAAGAGAAACTGAGAAACAATGACACCCTTGATCAAGTTGGGAAATTAAGCCAAACCAGCCGAATAATGACTCATAATAATTTATATCACGGAACCGTTATTAGAATGTGTGTTGACGTGACAGTATTACACTTCAAAAGTGATAATTACGATGCAAAGACTGTATTTCATGAGGGCCAATGCTACATATTTGCAATGAAGACTTTTTTGGTTTTTTTATTACTTTATATTGACTACCTGTTTTCTCTTTTCAGGGAAATGGTCGACAGGTCAGCAATTCACTCCATCATTCCCACTATGCCGGAAGCCATTAACTTACCTGTAGCTGCCGAAGTGTAAGGTGAGATCAAGCACGGGTAAAACGCATGTCAAAAGAAATCTCTTAGTCCAAAAGCTCGTTTTGAAAATATTTAGTGAAAGTTAAAAGCAAATAATCCACACAAGAATAAAAGAAAAAAAAGTTACACATGTAGAATAAACGGCAAAAAAAGGAAAAATGTATCTTCTCTAAACTTAGCTTTTCTTGAGAAACTTTAATTATTCCTGTACTTAAAGGTTCTTTTCTTCTTCTTCTCTACTTAAAGATTCTCAACTTCTTATATACTTAAAGATTCTTAGCTTCTTCTTCAATACGCTTTAAACGTACAGCACAGCACATAAATTAAGTGCTGTTTTCTTACATATTTACTTCACACACTCAAAAGGCCCATAGGCCGATTGGCATATAGGCATGTGCCCAAGCACGGTTTAAAACCTTATGCCTTCCACACCTTACTCATGGCGAGGCTGTCACTAACTGAGGAATAATGTTTACTCAAAGCTGTTAGAAATGGCAAGAATATACCAATACAATTCTACTTACGGGGGTTATAGGAACCTCCCATAGATTATGCATGGTCATCTAGTAAAATATTCATGAATCTTATAGAACTAGGAAAATGGCTCTTACACGACCAGTAAGGTGGTATATCCAATTTTCATATGGAATGGATGCACATTCATAAAACATAGCATGTTTTGCCAAAATAAAAAGACAATTTGCGTCAGTGTCCAGTTTACTTAACATTATCGGAGTACTCTACTACGCTCATATTGCAATAAGGGCTTCTAGTGTAAATGAAGCTGCTTTTGTTAACTGCAAGCAGTGACATTCCATTGACACAAGTTATCTGTGATGTCAAGATGAGACTGAAAAACATTGTACCTTGGTGGCTACTGTTAACCCAGGAGTTGTTTATTTTGAGACATAGTAGTTTTGACAGACATGATGGAGTTGTTCAAGTTGGCTGGCTTGTAATTGTTGGTAACAGCAAGCATTGTAACCGCAATCACATTGTTACATATGCCAGGTGATAGTGCCTACCTGCCGAGACTCTGGTGCCTTATGCCTTTTCGGAGGAGAGACACTATAATGCTGTGCACGATCTCAGTTGTAGATAGCAGGGTGTCGATGTGTCAGTAGTAGTAGTGATCGGCGAATTTTGCCAAAGTGTTATTCACCGCAAATTTGCTGCATTTGCGTTCACCCTTGTTCGTCAGATTATTTACTGATAATTTGGCTGGTTTAGGAGAAACACTGGGTTAGCAGAGAAAACTAATGCAGATATAAAGATTACATGCAGACTTCATGGAAACCAAAGGTGCTAAGGCAGATGGTGAACTACTGTAGCTTCAGTATTTATACCAGTTTTTTTACATTTTCCATAAAAACAAATGGTATAAAATGTAAAGCTTTAAAGGCACATTAATACTGTGTACTGTAGGTGAACTCAATTTAAGAAGCTTATCAGATAAGTAAACAATGCAGGTTGTGAAATTTTATTTTTATGAAACATATACAGCATAAATAACAAGTTATCTCTGCTGGTTGCCAAATGTGCAATGTGATCTTCGAGTTCCACATCAGTATAAGTGAAGGAGGCACGTGACCTATGGATGCATAATTAGCCATGTGGAGAATGAAAACAAACCTTGAAAGAGCCTGATGCCACCCCACCCACCCCAAACGCAGGAGACTCTATGAAATTATAATAATAATAATAACAACAATGAAAGTTTTAATACCATTTACAAGACATTTTTATCTTTTGGACAGAATAAAAAGTGCAAAGCATCAGCACAGACAGTTTGGAGAGCCAGCAGCTTCAATCATGACATGCCACTTTGAATTTTCTGCCTTTAAGTCTTTTAGGGCTGATTATTTTTCCTTTTCTCCAAGGGCTGAATATTTTTCCAAAAAACTCCGAAAAGCACACAAACCAATAGTTTCTCACATAAGTCAACATAAAATGACCTACGTATTTTTTCTGACTGTTGACTACGATTTTGGTATTTCTGCTCTGCTTTGATGGAATAAATGTTTGTACATCGCTGACTACGTTCTTTCTTCTTTGATCTCATCTATACCAAGGGATGTCAGACCAGGGCATTTGAAGTTATCAGAGATAGCAGCCATCCCAACAATGGTCTCTTTTCTGTACTACAGTTAGGTAAACAGTACTGCTGTCTAAAGATCAGTTCGAGAGACTGAGGAGGAGCTTTATTCTACTGTCCATCCATATCCTAAATGAGGACAGTGCCTAGAGCTACTCAATGTCCTTATTGTTAATTCTGATATATGTCAGGTGCATTAATGCTAATATTAAATAATTGTTCATTTATTTTACAATATTAATATGAGGGATGTTCAAAAAGTTTCAGCACTTTTTAAAATTCTATTTATTAAGAATTTCAAAAACAAATTACATCACCTTTCTACATAGTCACCTTCATTTCTGACGCAATTTTTCCAGCATCATATCAACTTTTTAATGCCCAATTATTACTCATCCTGCTTTCACCGTTTCCAACGAAAATATAAAAGTGCGGAAACTTTTTGAACACCCCTTGTATAATCCACACTACTACTGTCACAATATGTATTGATGTTTATTGATATGTATATAGTGATGTATTTATGGTTTTTTTAATTCACATTATTAAAGTTCAGCACCTAAGCTTTTCCCTACATATTGTACTGTGGCAAATTATATTGGATTTAATATTTTTTAAACAAATGAAATTAATATAAATCCCTTTTTAACTGAAATATGTATGGGGCATGTTATGATGGTACCTTTTTTTGTGTCTCCTCTAAAAGATAAAGTTCAGTTTCACTTCTTATTAGAAGTTTTGGGACACAAGGAATACAATGGTGCAACTTATTTTGAGACCTGTGAAGTTTGCTATTGTTTACTGCTGTTTTCACTGCTGTCTTGGGGATAGCTGCCTGGTCATTGCTGTGGCAAACTTTTCCATGATGCGCCGGGAGTGAACAACAGGTGACGCCATCTGTGAGACTGTATGTTCCCAGGTTATCTGAGATTGAGTCAAATAGCAGTTTTGTAATTCTTATCTTTTTGTGACTCCTGGAAACAAAAACTATGTAACCGGTCTCCACCGCATGCGCCGTACTGCTGCGTCCTGGCCTTTGGATTTGGTTAACCCTTAAAGCTTCTGCGTTGTGATTTATATGCAACGTCCCGTACAAACCTGCACGAAAGAATACTGCAAACACCCTTTAGTTCTTGATGTTTTCTCTTTTTTATTAATGGTCTGAAATATTAAACAGAGAACATAAAAAGTGACAGTTCAAACTCTGTGATTCCTCCTCCTCTCACAGTAACACAACGAATACAGTACTGCGCAATCTAAATTGCAATGACATACATAACCATGCATAGGTCAATATACAAATAAAAAAAATAGCATACCTGAAATATTAAACAGAGAACATAAAAAGTGGCAATTCAAGCTCTGTGATTCCTCCTATTAACAAAAGAAAACCACATGGAAAGGCTGTTGAACACTCACTTTAACACATAACCAAAATTAATAGAAAAGTATTCAAAACAACAACTGTATACAACAAAAATCATATTACAATTACTGTCATATACAAAAAAAATGAACTCAAACAATTTAAAATAATTTAATTAATTTTACCATACAGAAAATAACAGCGTGCTTACCTCCTCTCACAGTAACACAACGAATACTGGGAGAGACGCACACTGATGACGTAACATAACACAACAAACAGAGCAGGGACATATAACAGGACCACAACAGAAAACATACAACACAGTGAATATTATCAGGATTTGGTGAAGCTCCAAACAACTAAACTTTTTATTTTATACACCTGTTACAACTAGATTTGAACTTTTGACTTTCATTTTGGTTACGGATTTGGCTTTGTAGACTTTCCTTCTGACTTACAGTATTGATCCCAGCCCATTATTAACCATATACATTTTTCCTGGACATTGCTCATTAACTTTTTGTACTGACTGCTTTAACAGTGTAAGATTTTTCTAACAAAGCTATGGACAGGAACATCAGCTTAATATGAAAATCAAGGAAAAAATTTCCGATGTGACCTACACAGGACACATGGTCCCATTAGAAGGCATATGGGTTTGTCCAAGGATGCTGCCATGCTGACCTGGCTCATTAGCGGGAGTGCAGAGACCCCAGAACCTACTATAAGGAGCTCATCCTTCTGTCCTTGAACCTGCAAGCAATTTGGGGGCTAGTGACACTCGGGGTGGAGGGGCTTTAAAATCAGTCAGACATCAGACACATATTGAGAAAAGAGTTGATAGGAAGCTGTGTGGCAAATTGACTGTGATGAAGAAAGAAGGCCAAAAACTGGACAGCAGTATGAAAGTCACTTGTTTGCTACCAAGATCCCCATTTAATAGATGCTAATGTTTGGTCTTTAGTTGTATTTTGTTTGCCATCTGGGTTCATCCCTCCCTATATGTATTATCGTCTTTAACAAAGACACCCTTTTACTATTATTTGGCTCTTTTAGGTGTCATTCTTGGTTTAATGGCAGCTCAAAAACACCTCCTGCTGTTTTTTGTCATCTTCAATGAAAACTATTATAAACTGAACTAAAATAATTTACAGACAAATGGATCGCAATTCAATGGCTGCTACTGGCGGCCATAAATACACACCTTCAGATTACAGGTTCTGGGTGTCATATGAGTGTCTGTTATTTTCTAACACATTTCCAAAGTAAAGAAATTCTACTGCCAGAATAATGGCTGTGATCACTGGAGTCTTGCATTTATTCTAATCCTCTGCAAATGTAAACATATACCCAAAGTAAACCTACTAGCTCTGATGAATTACACTATTTTTAATAAAGGAATAAAACATTGGATGGCATTTTGGCTGCTCCGTTGCATTCCAATGCTCTAACTGCCAGAGATAAATGTGCTCAGACATTTCATGCTGTATTTGGTAAATCTTAGTAACAAAAGTCCAGGGCTCATAACTCTCTGGCATCAGCTTCAGTTTAGAAATCACATCTCACAGACTTATGTTATAGGTCTACAGGTCAGAGTATTAAATATTCAAAAGTTCAAAACTCCTACAAACAGCAGTTAAGTAGTTCATACTGTTAATGCTTCATAGTGTTGCTTTTTTTCTGTCTACGACGTAACATGTGGTCTGTTGCATTATCGAAAGACTTAATGTGTGAGTAAAAGCTCCTTCAATACCTTATTTGATAAAATGAAATCCTTCTTTCTTCTAAACAGCTTGAAACTGCATTAAAAACGGCAAGAATAAAGTCTCTGTAAATCAGTCAGGCAGCCCAAACCCCCAAATCCCAAAGGGGAAAAAGCAAAGATCAGATTGCAGTCCTTCTTAAAGAAAATCTGCTACCCCTCTTAACACAAAATGGATGATTTTGGGTGATATTTCTAGAGTCTTTTTGGTGGTTTAATAACCATTTCAGAATCAGGTCAGAATTGTGTTTGGCAGTGCCTATATCAGCATCTTTGGCAGTAAGGGCACAGTTAAGTGCTCACCCAACAGGCCAGTTTAGAGACCCTAGTTAACCTAACACAAATGCCTGTTTGGGATGTGAGACAAAAACCGGAGTACACAGTAAAGACACACTTAGACATTAAGAGAACATGCAAACATTTCCTCGAAAGTTGCCAGACTGGAATTTTTGTCGTCTCCTGGAACTGCGAGGCAGACGCACTAACTGTTCTTAAGTGAGTGTGTTACGAAACAGATTGGAGTCCTATGCATTCTGGCTTGTTATTCTGGAGTCCATGTTGTGGATCCCATTGTCCTCCAGTTGCTGGTGGGGCGTATGAATAGAGATCCTGACAGTGACCTCGTTGGGTCGAAGGTTTATAGGTCAACTTGAGCAGCCATCAAACCATTATTGAGAAGTCAAACTAATCTTTAGCCAAAAATCAAACCAACCGAGGAATTAAAGTTAGTGAGAACAAATGTAACTTCTTTAAAAACCCAGATCTTAAAGAACTGCAAGGCGATGTGTTCAGTGGTTTAAGAAGGAAACATGAAAATGAGGTTGGGATTTAAAATAAATCAGCATTAAATAATAAGTAATGGAGGAAATCAATGAAACATAACACTCAGTCTAAAACGCTTAAAAGACCATTTCCTGAGAAGACTGTTTAGATTATTATGAGAACCAAAGTTTGGAACTCATTTCAAAACATTCAGGTTTTGATTATCAATTACTTTGGGTTAATTGACAGCAGCTGCCTCTCATGTTGCTGACTTTTATTAACAAAACTAAATGGACAAGAAACTCCATTTGAAAGAAAAAGGAAAAGAGAAATCAAAAAGATGAACAGGAATATAAAACAATTTAACACAATACTAAATGTTAGAGTAACTATTAGGGTTTTTAATTTAACAAGATACTGTATGTTAAAGTAATTATTAGGGGTTTCTTCTTTTTACTTGCCAGGTTAAATGTATCAATATTTCTGCCATATTCGTACTGCTCCTTGTATGTCTGATCCTAATTTATATTTTGCTTGTTTGACCTCCAAGTCCATTTAAAAAAAAAATTTTATGCCATCAAAAGATTCGGTGTAGCTCAACACATTATAGTCTAGAAGCCATAATAATAGGGGTCTGATTACAACTGCAAACAATTTCCATTCTTCTAACAGTCAACATATCATGATTACCAACACTATAATCTTTTTGAGACTGAGAAAGTTTCATTGAAAAGAAAGTCACTGAATATAACATTTGAATGTCAGGTAAGCACAATATTGTACCTGCACCCATGGCCGGATTAAGGTGGGTGCTATTGATGCTGCAGCATTAGGCCCATTCCTGAAATAGGCCCAGATGAAAACAGACGAGAATTTCCCGGAAGCTGAACAGTTTTCCTTTGCTATATCAACCTCAAAATAATTCTTAGAATGAAATTTGGAGTCCGACTTTCGGACGCCTAGACACAGCGTTACTTATTATACAGTTACTATTGTTCTTTGAGCTGTGACGTAACTATAACGTTGTTGTGTTTATTGTTAACCGAAGATTTCAAGTTAATGCTATCAATTTTATGTTAAACAGTTTACTTAGTAATTTAGCTGCGTTTTTTACAATGTCTTGGGGATTCTTGCCACTTTATTATTGTTTGGTAAGTGCAATGTAGTAAATTTTTCACCTTGAAAGTTAGTGGTACAGTAAAAATCGATGGCTATTTAAATGGTTATCTGTAAAGGTAAAACTAAAAGCCGGCCCATGGGTCCGGCCTGGATGTTTAGAATTTTTTAAATCCTCAACAGAATTCTGGTCTATTATGAAATTTAAATCGTGGACGAATTTTTACCCTCAAGAGCCTGAACTGAGTCACTTTGACCCAATGTCTCTTGAAAATTCATTTTTTCTTACTCTATTTCGCTAAGAGAATTGCGAAATTTTGTGTATTTCATTGTAAGGTTTTCTGCATTAAGTGCACTAAACAGACAATTGCTATTGAATGTTGATGTTACATAGTTTGATGTTAATCTTGAGTTGTTACGATACTACATCGTTATTTATTATTCATGTTCAATAAAGGCTGGCTGGTTGCGTCACAAGCAATTAAGGCTCCTTGGTCGGTCTGGATGCACATGTACGGTGAGTGTCAAATGCACATGCACCAATGGCAAGAGCAAATAGGCCTTTTTTGCACTGCAGCATCAGGCTCAATTTCGTTTTAATCCGGCCCTGCCTGCACCAATTTCAGAGGTATCAACCAACACTTCAAACAATAATGAAGGAGTGAGATGCTTTAAACTGGATGCTAAAGTGAAAGTTTTTTTTTAAAAACAAAAAGTTGTGTCCTTTCATTGACCTATTAAAATCATAATTACCTTTTCTTAAATCAAAAATAGGGGTAAACATTTTTTATTAATGTCTTATAGTAATATACAGTACACATCCTGTAAATCTTCAAAAATGAATAAAAGAATTGAACTTTTTTTTGAGACTGAGAAAGTTTCATTTAAAAGAAAGAAACTGAAGGTAACATTTGAATATCAGGTAAGCACAATATTGCACCTGCACCAGTGTCAGAGGTATCAACCAACACTTCAAACTATAGTGAAATATAGGATACAATAGAATTTTAGTAGATACTCTAAGTGGTTTATATTTTATGTAAAAAGAATGTTTCTAGGAATTTTGCAAGAAAGAAGAAGTATTGCACTGAACACCCCTTGAGGCCCTCTTACTTATTAAGGTGGTCATTTTAGGCGCATTAGAAAATGAGTGACACCAGATATTACACCTTCAAGACAAGACTGACAGATTAGAGAGTCAAAGAATTTAATTATTCCAGTCAAGAATCACGTGAAGTAGGCGGCTGAACTTAACCTCTTTACAGAGCCATTTTTCTGTGCGTTTCATTTTCTTTTGCTTCAGTTTATACTTGATGTATACTGTTCACTAGTTCATAATATTAGACAGGCAATTGCCCCTGGACTTTGTAGTTATAAGGAAAGTACTAAGGGTTGTTCAGGCAAAGTCAGAATATTAGGGAGGAAGAGGAATCTGAAGCACAGACATAAAGTAAGCAAAGGACAGGCCTGAGTTGCCTCGAAAGCTTGCATATTGTAATCTTTTTAGTTAGCCAATAAAAGGTGTCATTTTGCTTGGCTTTTCTCTACATTCATAATGGCTAACACGGTACAACACCCTAGTACTAAAGGACAGGCAGAAAGAGAAAAAGAAACATTAAAGCTAATATTAAAGGAAGAGCACAAAATAAGTAGACAGTGGTATTACAAATGAAGACATTGCCATCAGTAGTATGGGAGATGTTTCATCACAAAAATGTAGAATTCAGAATGAGATCACAACACTAGAAGAAACACTGCATCTTCACCAAGGCAGGGACCAGAGTTAGACTACAAAGCTTAAACACAATAGAATTATGCAAAATGTTAAATAAAATAAATTTTGAGAGTCAAAATTATTAATGTGAAATGCCAAGCCTTTCTATCGTCTTGTTGAAGCAGGTTTAAAGGGTAAGTGTTCACTGAACTCCAATCAGCAATGAAAGTCAGCTACTCAAATGCCATCAGAATCCAGGGGCAGGAGCAGCATAAAACCAAGACGTCTAAAGCCTTCAAGTGTTATGCTGTGCTGTTTTTGCTTTTTTTGGCAGTTCCCATATCAGTGGTGATTTCAGGCTGTGCCCCTCAAATGACACTGTTCTTCCTTTAATTGTAGGAAGCAGGGAACAACAAGGTTTCTTTCACTTCAGCTTCCTATGATATACATTTAGTGCCATTTTCCACTTCAGTGCCCTTCAAATGACACTGTTGTTCCTTTAACTGTAGGAAGCATGGCATAACAGGGTTTCTTTCACTTCGGCTTCTTATGATACTCATTTGGTGCCATTTTCCACTTCAGTTATTTGCTTACTTATATTTTACATTTTGCTTACTTATTTACATTTTTCAACTGTTTTATTTGTGTTTTGATATGTTATTTTGTTGTTATAGTTTTGGGATGGATTTGTTGTTACATCACAAGGTGACAGAAAAGATTAAAGTTTCACAAGGACCAGAGGATGTGAGAGTGAGTGAGGTTCACTAAACCAATAAGACAAAACAATATTAAGCATAAAACCCCAATATGAAAAAATATATGTGAGAAATTTTGACTCCCAAAAATATTTTAAAATAATTAATGCATAAGAAGTATTTAAATTTTTTACAATATCCAGAAACTCTGATAGTAAACATAGTGGCAGTGTTTGATGATATGTCACTTGACAACCATGTCACATAATTGGAAATGGGCATAGCAGCCACAAACAGTTTGGCAGCAAAACCACTCAAAAAGGCAGAGACCATAATCCAAAAAATACAGAAAATTGCTCTGTAGAAATTTCATAAACACACCTTCAAAACATCAGAAATTTCACCTTTATGTATCCTGGAATGCTTGTTCAGTTACCTTCCCAGTTGAAATCTTAGATCCTCAAATTCTGCTTTGCTTGCCATTCATAGAGTAAAACATAAAGGAAGTGGTAAGACTGCTTTTAATTTCTATCTTCCAAAAACTTGGAATAATCTATCTATAGAGACACGTCAGGCAAGCACAGTAAAGCTGTTTCAAATCATGTCTTAAAACTTACCTTTTTATCTGGCTTTTTCTTACATTTGTGATTAATCACATTATTTTGTCTTTTTTTTTTTTTTTTTTTAACCATGTGACACCATCTTCCGAATGAAATTCCCTGAGGCTGGTGTAAGGAAGAAGAAAGTCCTGTACCTGATACCCCGATAATGTCTGCAGAGGCTGTCTGTCTCTTTAATTCTTGGGCTTGGATCGGCTTTAGGTCACGGATCCCCAGAGGTTTCTTCCAATGGAGTTTTTCTTCCTTCACCCACTGACTATTTGACCCTAAGCATAATTAGTTTATTGATTATTGTTTCTCTTGTTTCCACTTACCACCATTAAATATTGTATTGGGAGGCACTATATAAATAAATGTTATTGTTGCTGTAATGGTAAAATATCTTTGAAATAATAAAACAAAGTCCAAAGTGAACTGTGGAAAATATTTTAAAAAGTTCAAAATGCTACAACCATGACAGAGTTCATCACCGACTTTAATTTTGTTTAGTGTTTCCTGTTTTTTCATATAATTTATAAATTACTTTCCCAACTGTCTGTCATGATCTGGAGTTTATTTTAAATATATTTAAATAACCTTCTCTGTGGACTTTTTTTAAGTGTTCAAGGATTTTAGTGGTCAAAATATATTTTTTTGATTTAGGGAGTTTTTAACCCTTGTGTACATACTTTGAGTCACTAGTAACCCATCACATCGTGTTTACAGCTCTTATAGGTCATATGATGCTGTGTGGACACAGCTCCCCATGTATGCCTCATTCATTTAATCTGCAACAGTTTACTATTAAAATATTCCAAATTAGTTAAAAGTGTTTTATTATGATCATTTGTTTGCCTGAGAGATATAGGGTCACTAGTGACCCTTGATGTGGTAAAGTGTCATTTTTTTTACATAGCCATTTTAAGTGCTGTGTATGTAATTAGCACTTGAACAAAATGTGTTTTTTCAAGATTTCTTTGTATCTCTACATGTTCATTACAAACAAAAAGATTAAACTCAAGACTCACAAACCAGTGTTATGTCAGGAATTAAAGTAAAAACAGTCCCGATGACACCCCATTCTAAGGCAAAATTAGCAATGGGGAAATACTAATATAAAGAAATAAAGTTGTTGTTTCTTTTTCTTCCAATCACAAACAAAATTCAAGGAAAGAAAAAAAATTTTTTTTAAGAAACACTACTTATAAAACAACTACATTGATAGTTCACCTATAACCGTTCTAATAATAAAATCTAGGACTTTTGATCTTCACGCCTGCACTTCTTCCTCTTTTTCAAAACTGTTCAGATGGTTTCCTCCAAAGCTGGACAACAACCCGTTCAAATGATAACCCCTAACGTTTGCAGTTTAGTTTTATATGGTGGGAGAATCGTGGCGCCCAATCTCTACTGATGCACAATCAGACCTTTCCAATGAGGAAGCACAGTGTGATGTTAGCTATGCACCATGTTGCCTCCTCCAGGAATTCTTAATTTAATCTAGTTCATTCTCACATGCCTGAAGGTAGTTGAAACACTCTGTTCCTTCCTCCAGTTAGTACACCTACCATTTTCAAGACTTTTAACTCTCTCTGATGGCTCTCTTAACCATATGGCAATTGTTCTTTCTTTCTGTCCTTTTGTCCAGCCTATGGCAGGAGAGCAATTAGCAGTTGTGTACACTTGCCCTGAGGCATGTATAGGACATGTGGTATTTCACGACCCTCATGTGCCTCAGATTAATATGCCTGTGCTGCAGTGTAGCTGTATACTTACTGGGGCCTCGTCACACCATCTGCTCTGACAAGGTAACTACCCGGTAGCTATTTATAAAAAGAAAGTAAAGCTATAAAGAGTGTAACCAGTAGAGGGCACCACTGAGTCCCCAACCCACCAGAGATAAGTAAATGGAACAGTCCTTGGTTCAAACACAAGATCTTCTTTATTTTATAATACCTGCACTGATCTCCAAGTTCTCCTTCACAGTAGTACAATACTGTAATGGTTTTCTTTCTTCCTTTCGCACTTCCCCTCAAAGCCTCACACACTCACACTCCTCCCAACTCTGACAACTCATGCAGGAAACTTATCTTCTTTTATTCCAGTCCTGGGAGTATTTTCAGTAATACAGCATTGCATACAGAAAGCACTTTCAAGTTAGACAGAAACCATTTAAAGAGATTATATTGATCACCTGTAGCATATCCTGGTGGCACTCAAGAACCCCTGCCTTTGGATATCCTTAAGAGTGTCCTACCAGTGGGATGCTGCCACTGTGTGTAAGGAGGGAGAATACAACCTTGAGAAACAGACACCCTCTGCCCTTCCATTGTAGCCTTGCTTCCTGGCCAGAAACTAACTTTCATCCTGGTTGGTATGTTCATCCCTCTAACAAGGCCTTAACAATAGCTATACTATATATCTACTGACAAAGCTAATCCTTATGATGCAACCCATCACAAAAATATCCAAGATATAAAATATTCTAATCTGCTAGAATTTTTATTATGTATGGTGTAAATGATTGAGGTAAAACCTCACTGTCAAATTGTTAGAAGCAATTAAGATAGTACCTTATTGTGTTCAAATGCCTATTGGTCTCTGTGTTTTATGTTGTCTGTTATTGAACACAGCTGAGAAGGCAAATTTTAAGTCTTCTTATGTAAACATGACAACAACAACAATTTATTTCTTTTTTAGCCCAAAATCACAGATGAAATGTCTCAAAGGGATTTAACAGGCCCTGTTTTTTGACAGCCCCCCTGCCTTGACTCCCTAAGAGGACAAGGAAAAAACTCCCCCAAAAAAAACCTGTATGGGAAAAAAAGCAGAAAAATATTGGGAAAGGCAATTCATAGAGAGATTGCCTTCCAGGTGGGTTAGGTGTGCAATGGGTGTCAAAAAACAGGGTAGATACAACATACAAAAAGAACACAAGTAACCCTCTTCATAGAGCTAGATGGCCAATCTATCATTTCCACCTCATAAATACAATACAACAGTACAAAATGCTTTATTCTTGTACAGCACTGCTCACCAAGTGCAGGCGCAAAGCACCACCACGACTCTCAAGGCAAAATGCAAGAATAGATTGTACTACTCACAAAACACAGAACTGTCACATATAAGGATACATATTTGTTAAAATATATCAAAAACAAAGTAGAAGCTAATTAACATGAATGAAAACAACAATATCTGTCTATCAGCTAATTGTAGCATCACAGCGAGATTGTAGAGAATGAGTCAGACAAGCCAGACACAGTCAGAGACCTGGAGACCTCGGTCCCCTATTGGCCATTTTACAGCTGAGTCAATGCTGGGCCGGCCAATCTGGCGAAAAGACCCTTCAACCTTATGATTTCAGTGTTACTTTATCTGATATGACTTTTTTATAGTCAGGCAAACAGCTTGACAGTAGAGCTGTGGCACCAAGTGACACATGAGAATGCCAAGAAGAGAAACAGAATATTGAGGATTAATAATAGTTTATAAATATTATATTACTTATATTTTAGTACTAATGACTGCCAACAGAGATGCAGTACACACAGCTAATCAGCAGCTCTACTCAGGGTATGCTAAACTGAAATGACTTGATAAAATTCTTCATCTTGAGCTTCATTTTGTCTTCAACTATTGAATTTCTTCCTGTCCCTTTAATTTTGATTGCCAGGTTATATCAATCCCTAGGTTTTGACCACTGCCAGTTCCTGGTCAAGTTTTTTGCTTTCTTTCATCATCTCCCAGATTTTCATTCTTCTCCCAAAAATCTTTGAACATTTTAGTGTCTCATAACAGGGCTGTCCTATTTAAACTCTTTTAAGAAGTATAGTGAGATTGCAGATGCCTAGACAATGAATTAGGTTCCTCTCCCTTTTCCACCCATGCCTTCAGCTACCCTGCTCCTAAGGTGGGTAGTTCTGAAGTAAGTTATTCCTTAATATTTTGAGGTTTTCCTTGAGTTTTGTCTGCTTTTCATGTTTTGGCTATCCTTTAGGTGTTTTTGAAATCTTAAATTTAGTTCTTATGTTAATTCATTTATGATGGAGTTTAGAATTATTAAAAGTGAATTCTTTGGTTTTGTTGTAGGATTTTAATCCTTAGGGAAAACTTGAGAGTTATTTAAAGCTGTTTGTAGTTTTTTTCATATCATATACAGTGAGATTTATTTCTGGTATTTGACCTTTGCTTGTTTTTCTTTTCCATGATTTGGATTTTATCTAGGTTTTGCTTGTTGTTTCAGCTTTAAGCAGTGTTGTTTTTTTATAATTGGCTGACTGTATTCTCTGTAGATGTACTGCTTTATTAAGTTATTAGGTATTTTGTTAACTAAATTATAAAAATAACTACTTGAAATTTTCATTCCGTCTTAAAATGAGTCTCCTGTCTTAGGATAGCCTTTTGCTTGCTGCCCGTGGCCAGTAATGAGAGCTGTAGATTTTGCCCATGTGACTGGGTCATTTTCTTAGCCACTGTTTCTCCTGATCTTCTCAAAGATATACAGTATGCACATAGGCTGTAGATTGTGGTCACAGTCTGCCCCCAGTAAATAGAATCTTTAAGTCCTTGGAATCCTGTGAATGTCTCCTCGGTGCTCTGTTTTTATCTCTGTTTATTTTTTTTGGCCTAACAATTCTGCCTGTTTACCAGCTTTGCTTTCAACTTTGAGGAAGTGTTCCTGTCCACATCCTAGTTTACTACATTAATCTGTTTGCTTTCTATAGGTCAGCTTGTTATTATCAACTGGTGGCTCATAGAATGACCAATCTGTAACCATAATTAAACTTTGCCATCAAGTTCTCTGCACTTAAAAATACTTTATCCTCAAATGCAATTCGAGTCAGTTTATTTTTGTATAGCACTCTTCAATGAATACAGACTGAAAGCCCTGTAACAAATTCACAGGTAAATACACAATTCAAACCTTACAAATCACTGATCACATAATGAGTACATGTAAAGATACAGATTTAAATACACAGTAAGACAAAATAGTTGTAAACTGATTAATATACACATAATATAAAATATCTGTCCATTAATGTTATCAGAGAAGCATGGCTGAACTATGGTCAGTTGATAACATAGGGAAGAAAAATTAAAACTCCAGTTTGCAGCATCCCTGGAGGGGGTCCTTTGTCAGTTGTAACAGACAACTGATTTTAACAAAAATGGGAAAATATGACTTTGACTGGAATATAATCGAGCAGCTAAAGGGGTATTTTGTATAGTGGCCATTTCAAGAACAGGCTTTTAAATCCATATTACTAAACGAGAATGGTAAACCGGAAGGCACGGACTCAGGTACACGGCGATGGACATAGGAGACATAGTGCGCAGGCGCCTACAGCGCGCGTCTCATATACTGCAAGCGAAGTCTGATCCACAGCGAACAAAGGAGTCACGGCTCAAAAACAAAAGAGCTCAACTAACGAAGGAGTCACGGCTCAAAAACGAAAGAGCTCAACTAACGCCACACAGAAAAGAGGATTCTGCACTGCACCCCAGAGTCAAACGGAAGACACTACGGAGTCCGCAAAGGTCCACAAAGATAGTACGGAAGGCACGAAAAAGTACGAAAGGCGCAGGCGCCTACAACGCGCTTCTGAACTAAACGTCCACACTACACAGCATGGTCCGGGTAATAAGAATAAACAAACTCTCCGTATTAAATGTACGGCATCCTCACACATCCAAACCATATAGCATATGTGAATCACATTTCAGTGAATAAAAGCAGGCGTCTACAACGCGCGTCTGAAACCACGGTAGCAAAACTGTCTCGGCTCCAAAACCAAACAGCTCGACTAACGGAGCTACAAATACGAGCCCGCATGGACAAATACAATGAACATAGATGCCTACAACGCGCGTCTGAAACTGCGGAAGCAAAGCAGGCACGGGTACAAAACGAAAGACCACAACTGACGGAGATACAAAAACGAGCGCGCCTGGATAAAATCAATGAACGCAGGTGCCTACAGCGCGCATTTGAAATGCCGCAAGCAAAGCAGGCATGGCTCCAAAAAGAAAGAGCTCGACTGACGGGGCTACAAAAATGAGCCCGCCTGGATAAAAAAAATGAACGCAGGCGCCTACAACGCGCTTCTCAAACAACGCAACCAAAGGAGTCACGGCTCCAAAACGAAACATCTCAACTAACGGACATACAGAAGCGAGCCCGCCTGAATACAATTAATGAACGCAGGCGCCTACAACGCGCCTCTCAAACAGCAGAGGCAATAGATAAACGGCAAAGAAAGGAACGACAAACAGCCACTAAACAATTCCGCCATTTAGCTGACAACGCATTCTGTAATGAGTCCACTATTAGTGAACATTCATTAGGATTAATGAATATCATTTGCTGTCATTGTCATTTACTTAACTTCCCTGAAGAAACAACTGTCAATACAACTAATGAGTATACACGTTGTTGTCAAAAGGGTCAGGTTAGACTGCCTCCTTTAGATGACTTTCCTGAATATCTATGGAAGCTTCTAACTAACAATGTACCCAAAAGTAAAAACTTTATGGACTGCATTAGATCCTACAATAGTTCATTTGCTTTTAATAATAATAATAATAATCCATTACATTTATATAGCGCTTTTCTCAGTACTCAAAGCGCTATCCACCCAGGGAGGAACCGAACCCACAATCTTCCGTAGTTTCCTTACTGCAAAGCAGCAGCACTACCACTGCGCCACTGTGTGCATATACCGGGGTAAATATCAGGCCACCAGCTGTCAATGGCCCATACTGCTTTTGCGTAGGTGGACAAATATTACATCGGATTGGAACAGTGCACCCTGAACCAAATCACGAACGCAAATATGCACAAATCTACATGTTAGTTCCAGATGACGCAATCTATCAACGAATGACCCTTCCTGAAAACAAGCAATACACAGAGCTGATAATGAGAAACGTCGCTAAAGTCATAAACAGTCACCCATTAGCTAAGTCTACAAAAGTACTTACAGGATCAAATTCTAACAATACTGTTTTGATTCCTAGAGTTGACCTTACAAGTTCTGATCTGGAATTACCTTTTACACTTTAACGACGCCAATTTCCCATTAGACCTGCATTTGCCATGACAATCAACAAATCCCAAGGATAAACCATGGACAGAGTTGGCATATACCTCTCTGAGCCTATACTTGGACATTGACAACTTTATGTAGCCTTCTCAAGAGTTCGGCATTCATCTGACATTAAAGTTAAAGTTGTAGATACTCCATACCAAGGAAAACTCATTCAAGGACAACACACCATCTTTAATACAAATGTTGTGTATAAAGAAATATTCCAATAAATCTTTCTAATGTGCCATGCTATGAGTTCTTTACTTACTTTGTTCGTCATCTACACCTTTACACTCCAATATATCTCATACATACATCAATGTATTTCGGGTTACCCAAAACCAGGGGTTGGCGAGCGAAGCGAGCAGGGGGAGGAGCCCCCTAGTACTAAAATAACCACCAAAGCTAGAATGGAAGAAAATAATGATAAATGATAAAACTGAGGCGCTAAATCTACTCTTGTCAGACTTGACAGTTTTTCCTTGACAATTGATGGTCCTGTAGTTTTTCCTTTCACTCAGGTTATAGAGCGATAGCACTCTACCTTTCAAAGCTCACATATTACCCAGTGCACATATTTTCACCTTCACAATATAAATTGTCTCTGTCCATTTCTCACATCTAATCATACTGATGTTCTTGTACCTGCTCTGGTAACATCATGTACTGATTACTGTAACTCTATATTGGCTGGCCTCCCTCACAAGCTTCTGCATAGGCTTCAGCTGGTCCAGAATTCTGCTGCTGGAGTTATTACCAGAACCACCTCCATAGAACACAGCACCCTGGTTCTTTGTGAACTTCACTGGCTCCCTGTTAAATACAATATTAATTTCAAGATTCTGATGTTAATATTCAAAGTTCTTCATAGCCTGGCACCTTCATATCTTTCGGATCTGCTACATATTTATGCACCTGCTTGTACTCTTAGCTCTTCTAAGACACCATACAGTCTCTACATTGATGGATTGAAGACAGTACCCCAGATGTCCACATAATCCTTCATCATCAAATTCTTTCATGTGAAGCCTGAACACCATAAGGGCTGATTTAGATAATGAGTTAGGTAGAATGGCCAGTGGGGTCTGGGCAGTCTCTTGGCCTTGGAACCCCTGCATATTTTGTTGTTTTTCTCCAGTACATTGGGAGTTTTTTTTTTTGTTTGTGTTTATTCTGACCTCATGGCCATCTGACCATACTTTATTCAAGTTACTTAGTACTGACTAATATTATTTTTGTTTCACATAAACTTTCTTCATCTGGTAAAGCACTTTGAACTACACCATTTGTATGAAAATGTGCTATATAAATAGGTGTTGTTGTTCTTGTTCTTATTTAAATTTCTTGGCTACACCCTCTGCTTGTTTATCTACCAAGGGGTAAAGATCCTTTAGCTTTGTTGCTCCTTGTCTTTGGAACTTCTTTCCTCAAGATATATACTACATTAATTCCCTTCCCATCTTCAAATCTTAAAACTTATTTAAACTTGCCTACTCCCCTTGATTTTGTCCCTTGATTGCAAAAGTTTGTACTTTTATGATCATATATGCATAATGTAATTTTAATTGTACAGGCTGGCGCAGGGAAATGGGAAATTTACATCTGACGTACAATGCATGAATAAACACATTACAAAATACATTTAATAATGAAGTGTATTGTACAGGATATGCAATTAATGATGGTAATCAATTTTCTTTCAATATTTATTTTATGTTTTGAAGAAAGCATCATGAAGGTTTTGTCCATTTCTCCGTACACATTCTGGCAGCCTGTTGTGGAAATTCTGCATTGCTCGACGTAACATGTCAAGAGAAATGCCAGCGATTTCCTCTTCCATACTCCTTTTTAGTTCAGCAATGGTTGCAGGACGTGTGCAGTTATTAAGATGATCCCACGGAAAAAAATCACAAACAGTGAGATCTGAGGATCTCGGAGGCCATGAAATGTCACCGTTGCGTGAAATGAAGCACCTTCCAAACAATTGTTGAACAGTTGCCATCGATTGTCAGTCAGTATGTGAAGTGGCTCTAACCGGGGACTTCTTTTTTAAGGCTGAACCCATTTCTTCAAAATTATGCACCCATGTTATAATCACATGAGCAGGCGGGTCATGATCATGATGTCCTAACTGGTAATGAAACTGAAATTCTATTTACGCAGCAGTCACAAAATCACATTCTTATAAAAGGCTTTCACAGTGAATGCTCGTTGTGCACCACTCCACTGCTCCATTATAACTAATGGCAAGGGGTTCTGAACGAGGTCGCATTGGTCCTAAACAACTAACAACGCCCCGGCGTCACCAACGTAGTTCCAGAATTCCCTGCACCACCCTGTATATCGCTATTTTTCATTGCAATGATTTCTTTTTAATCATTGTTTATTTCTTTTAGTATTTATTAATTTAATTAATTTGTTGTTTTTGTATATTTCTTTGACGTTTTGTAAGGTGCCCTTGAGTGCCCTGAAATAAAATGAATTATTATTATTATTCTTAAAATTTTTAGGGTGTGTACAAAAAGATACTAAAGGGACAAGCAGAGGTCAGATGCCAGAAAATCCGGTTAAACCAAATGACTAAACTGAAAACAAATGTTAAAAATAGAGGTTAATATAACAAAGCCAGTAGCTCAAGAAGTCATCTCAAGAAGACTGACGACACACGCAAAATCCGCACCTGTCAATGAACATTGTTACTGTAAACAACATTGCAGCAGCCATGGAGAAGACTGTCACAATATGGAATTCAGATTATAATAATAAGGCCCAAATATTGTAATATATGTTAAGAATATATTACTGATGTTTTTTTAACATTTTATGGGACTTCAAAACTTGGCAAGGTCTGAATCTGTAACATTCCATAAAGGTTACATAACATCACAGCAGCAGTAAAACAGAAGTCACTTAATCTCAAGGGTGTAACTTTTCTTGATAAAGATGGAGATAGTGCCTTGATACAGGCAAGGTGGGGTGGTAATTCCCCTTTTTTAAAAGGAGGATAGGATGGTGTATTGCAATTCTTAACCAATTACCCTTTTCAGACTCCCCATTGAAACCCAAATGCTGGGGAACTTTTAAGCCCCACGTCCAGAAGGAACAATGCAGACACATTTCTGTTTTTGGAACAGTCTGCAAACTCTGTGTCCCTGCACCAAGTGTATCAATTCTGTGCTCATTTACTTTTTGTAACTTGTACCTTATAGTATCTTGTGGAAGATACTACAATTGTTGGCATTTTTTGACTTTTCCATTCTAGGTCTATTCGGTTCATTGTTGAGGTACTGTGGGCACAGGATCCCAACAAGCATGTGTCTTGTCTCATGATCTCTTGTCTTCAAAATGTTTATTGACAGATTACAAAGTGCAGCCAAGGGTGAGAGAGAATCTGGTAAGGAGACTTGAAGCATGGAATATTAATGTTTGCAGATATAGTTGTTCTCTAGACCTCAGCAGAATTATCTCTCATATCCACTGTATAGTTTCACAGATGAGTCTGATACAGTTGGGACAAAAATTATGAAATCATCAAATGGCAAAGAGTGGCTTCTCCTCTGTATCTGCCACAGGAGTAGCAGTCTAGGTACTCTTGTTCACAGGTGAATAATAAAGTAATTGTGAGATAAAACCAGTCATACTTTTGCTAACATTAAACTGGACTCTGGACTTAAAGTGGGGTTTGATTAATCAGTCAATCTATATCTACATACTATTCTGTGGTCGCAACTTCTGGATAGTGAATGAAAGAGTGAGAACATGGCTACAAGTCACCAGAAAGGAGTTCTTCTATATGATTGCTAAGCTCATTCTTTTCAAGGAGTGAGGAGCTCAACTATCTTCCAGATGAGCCACTTAAAGTGATTTAGAAATGTACTTTAGTTAAAAAATCTGCCATATACAGCTCACTGGGCAAAGGTCCAGTGGACTTAAACTAGAACATACTTCAGGATCATTTATTATTATCAGCGTTCTTGGGAGAATATAATTACTATTAATTTTCTTATGAGATCTGTGAATTGCCTCCTGAAAAAGCTGGAAACATTTCTTAACATAAGGTAGCCTGGTATATTTATCTTGGACTGTTACCATCTCAACCTTTAGCAGAGATATTAAATGGAGATAAAAGTGACGTGAAATATAAATTTTGCCTTTCTGTTCAGACTGTGAGAGTCCAGGGACTTGGTGTTGCAATCAGTGTGTAAAGTATTGCTATTGATTCATCGTTTGGTTGCTACAGAATTGTGTATCATTTAGTGTATTGTTATTTTGACTATGGTTGCAGTAGTTTGTTTTAATACAATATATCACTGTGGTTTGTGAATGCAAGCTTAATGGCTATATGAGGGCTGGTACTCCAAAGAGTGTGAGAGCAATGACTGAAAAGACCAGGGGCCTCATGTATAAATGGTGCGTACGCACAGAAATGTTGCGTACGAACCTTTCCACGCTCAAATCGCGATGTATAAAACCTAAACTTGGCGTAAAGCCACGCACATTTCCACGGTAACTCATTCCTTGGCGTACGCAATTTATCCGCCCGGTTTTGCAGACTGGCAGCACCCAGTGTCAAAGCAGTACTACTGTTCCTGTGTGATCACCCTTTCTTTCTTAAATCCACATTCCTGGCGCGGCTTTATAAATACACTGAAATTAACTGCATATTGTTTATTAGTGTAATGCACCTGTAGCAATATAATGGTCCAGGGAATAGCCATAGTATTCCAAATACCATAACTGCTTTAGCGTTGTAACTCTCACTGCATCTTCTTTCAGCTGATCCCGTTAAGGGTTGCCACAGCAGATCATCTTTTTCCACATTACTCTCACTGCACCACTCGGAGTATTTATATCACTGTATCTGAGTGGGAAATCACAGCAGCTGCTGATTGGAAAGAGAATTATCGGTACACAGCATGAAGCAGATGCTGCCTGAGCCACAGCAAACGCTTTAGTCCCTGTACGGACTTCGCGGTTTAGAAACAGTTTCATCCCAAGAACTCTAAACGCACTAAATCAGTCCATCAAGTGCTCCTTGTAGAAATGTTTGGACTTATAAATACAATTACCCCACTGTAAACTTGCACTACAGTTATAATATTGCACAACCTGCGCCACTTTATAAAGCGCGTATTTACATGTGATGACGGTATTCATTTCTAAGACGAAATGCAGCAAAACATGTTGATTATATTATACAGGTAAAACTTTAACTTCATTTAAATAATCTGTATTGTTAATAATTAAACATGTGAGGACACGGTGCCGCAGCGCTAGCTAGTTCAGTAATTGTTCCTGCCTTGCACTGTATTCTTGCTGGTGCTGACGCGACACTGGAAAGATAGACGGATATAATAATTAAACACGTACTACTAAGATATTTCAATGTTCCTTAAAAGTTTTGAAGAATCGACGTTCTAAGCTTACAGATGGCTTCACGTCTATTACATAGCTTATTGTGTGGCGATTGAGTTTTTGGAGAAAGAAAAGTAAGGACAGGAATTGGAGGTTAGTACGTTTGAAAGAGACAGTACTGCTGTGATAAATTATTTCATTGAAGGTCGCGCATGGCGCAGCAAGCCTCTTGCGTGAGACATGAACAAGCACTGCGCCACCGTGTTCCCATGCTTAATAACATGCTTTCATTCCTATCATCATGAAAAAGATATCACGTATACATCTCAGTATTTTAATTATTCAGAGAGCTGTAATATCAAGAATGTAATGGATTATGTGTCCTGTCGGAGAAAGAGAAAGCCCGTTTAAAAAGCAGGTAGTGATTCATACACATAGAGCACATAGAAGATCAAATACAGAACAAAGCATTTAACATGCCACTTTAGTTACAATGGGATTTGAGAAACTAGTAAATTAAACGACTTTAAGATGAAGTTTATGATGTTCTACTTTAATGGCAAAATAAACTACGTGATTAAAGTGGAAATTTCGAGATTAAAGTTGACATTTCGTGCTTTTTTCCCCACTGTGTGCCTTTTTTTTGTCTGTACCCTAATAAGCTTTCATATGACACTCAGACGGTGGGCTACGACTCGCTTTTTCACGGCGACTTTGATATGTGATTTCTTTTTTATTTCAGCACTGTGTGACTTTGTGAACTTGAGCTTTCGAGTTTCTCTGACACTTTGTCACTCGATCAACTTCCTTTTGTTGATTATACCTCTGTTTAAACCAACAAATAGTACGTTTTTCCTTTGCCTCCACTTGGTATTTGCTGAAATTCTTATATTTTCTCCCGTGCTTTTCCCATTGTCTTTTCACAGAAGGCTATTTATATTGATTTGCATATTCAAAGAGGCGTAATTCTGGGAGGAGTTGGGGCGGGACAGAAGGCGCGTGCACGTGCGTTACTTTTCACGCAAATCGGGATTTATGTAGTAGAAGAACGTGAAAGTATGCGTGCGCACAAATTCCTGCATCTGGATTTTTCTGTGCGTACGCACAATCCCGCTTTTGTGCTTACGCCATGTTATAGTGTGAGTTCTACGTACGGCATTATACATGACGTCCCAGGAGAGAACATACACTGGGCATTATCTCCCCCAAAATGCTAGATGGCAGCCCACCCTGAGTTGCAACGGTGCTTGGAATTGGAGTTTGGCACAGCCCTGTTGGGTTCTGTAGGTGCCACCAAGGGGTGTTACAGGGGTCCTACTACGTTGGGCTTTGGCCTCACCCGAAAGTATTTCCAGATCATGTTAATGGACCACCAGAAGTGCTTCCGGGTGTGGCTTAAAAAGAACCCATTACCACTGCTCCTGGATTCAGAGTCGGGAAGAAGGACAAAGCTTGCTGTTGGAGGCAGACTGAGAAAGAGAGTGAGAGAATGAAGAGAAGTGCTGTATTGTGCAGCTTATTGTGCATCAAAGACATCACTTCTGGTTCTGGCACCAAGAAGAATGTCACTTCCAGTTCCGCCATGTCTCATCTGGTCATGGCCTTTAAAGCCGCCATGTTTTGGAACATTAATTCAATTTAGTCTTGGACCCCAATCTATGTACATTAGTGATATTTAACAAAATCCTTTTGCTGCCTGGGAAAT
Organism: Erpetoichthys calabaricus; assembly: GCF_900747795.2. Classification (NCBI taxonomy): domain Eukaryota; kingdom Metazoa; phylum Chordata; class Cladistia; order Polypteriformes; family Polypteridae; genus Erpetoichthys; species Erpetoichthys calabaricus. The sequence continues at coordinate 295,543,379 of NC_041395.2, forward strand.
TATATGGGTGGCTGCCCCAAACCTTTTCCTGTGTTGAGGCTGATTATTTCACCCTACCCGACACAGACAAGCAGAGACACAAATTGCCACTGTGGAAACTGGCTCGGACACAGACAGGCAGACAGACTCATGTCACCCAACACACGTTTATTTACACTATTATTTACAATTTTCAAGTGCCACAAACCCCAATCTTCCCCAAAGTCCGGGTGTTCCCTCTCTACTTCCCACCAGCACTTCCTGGTGTGGTGGAAGTACTGGGGTCCAGGGTCCTTCAGGCAGGGGGACGCCCCCTGGTGGTAACCACGGGCCCCTACAGGGTTGGGCTTCCAAGCCCTGTACCCGTGGCCCCCAATACAACCAGGGCAGACGCCCCCTCGCGGTCTGGAGGAGGAATGAGCCCTCCTCCTGTCTTCCTGGGTGTCCCGGCCAGGCATGAGCCCCGTCCGAATGCCACACCACACAACATGCCTTTATTCACAGCCAGGGAAGTGTTTCTTCTTCACTTCCTCAAAGTACAGCACAGTCCATACCACAGCACCAAAACACAGTCCTTCCTTCAGCTGCCAATTCCCAGTCCCTTGCACGCTAAGTCCTTCTTCTTCCCAACTCTGGCTCCTCAAATGGAATGAGGTGGCCCCTTTAATAGGGCACCTGCAAGTACTCCCAGATCTTCTTCTGGGCAGCACTTCCAAGTGTGGCAGAAGTGCTGTAACCCAGGGCTCAGAATACAGTCCAGGCGCCCCCTGGCGGTGGCCATTGGCCCCAGCAGGGTTGCGCTCCAAACCCATGACCCCACTGTGAGCCAGGGGGTTGCTCTCATGTGTTCTGGGGCAGGAATTGCCATGAATATGCCCTCACCCCCTTCCATCACAGGGGCATCCCGGCCAGGCAAAAGCCCCGGTAGTCCACTACAGTAATATATATATGTATTTTATTTATTGCTAGCTTGTGGCCATTTGTATTTTAGTTATTGCTAATCTGTAGCCATTTGTTGGACAGTGGAGTTAGCTGATGGGGTAAGTCTAGGATACACAAGAAACAGAATTACTAAAAAAAAGAGAGAAGGCAACCATATGGCCATTTCACATATGAGAATGCCATCTTGTTTTGTTTCTGCTAAGTGCAGATTAGGACTTTTTGCCCTCATTTACTATTTTAAATATTTTTTAACACTATTATGGCATTATTATGGTAATATAATTTATTCATCAGTTTGTGTGGCTGCTTTTCAAGGACACTGCAATTGTGTGTGCTTTGTTTAATGAATGTTTTGTTTGTCTGGTCATTTTTAAGTACACCATGTTTTATAGATAGGGCAGCCATACTGCCATTCATTGAGACACATTAAAACTTAGAAATATTTAAGAATGGCTCAACTAAATAAAACAAAATTGCTATCACTAAGACTAAAAGTTCATTTTGGTCTTTGAACTTAGCTTGGTTTGATTTCCTGTTTCAAACAAGCTTATTTTGACAAGAAAGGCAATACACTTTATAACAACATGCATTAAAAATCCATTGCATTACAAGACAAGACAAACAACTGCCAGCGACCAACTTCCATGTGACTAATGCTCTGGCACTCTCTGTCAGTCTCTGAAATCGATCTGCTGTCTTTGCTGGCTTTACTCTGAGAAATGAATCACACAGCAATTAACTGAAGACAAGGGACCCTATATGACCAAAAATGTGTTGACACCTGACCATCACATGTATATTTGCTTTTTGGACATCCTAGTCCAAAGCAATGGGCATTTTTATGATGTCCCCCACCCTGCAAACTGTCTATTACAGACTCCACTCTTCTGGAAGGCTTTCCATATGATGCTGGGTTGTCTGGGTTTTTGGGCCCATTTTGCCAAACACATATTTGTGAATTCAGGTAAATATGTTGGATGAGAAGACCTGGTTCACAAGCAGCATTTCAATTCACCCCAAACATGTTCAGTAGGGTTGAGGTCAGTTCTTCCATGGCTTTACGGATTCTGGCTTTGTACACAGGGATTCAGTCTTGCTGGAGTAGAAAAGGACCGTCCCTAAACTATTGCCACCAAGTTGGAAGCATAACTTGTCTGCTCCATTCCATTATCCATCTTCCACCAAATGTCATAGTAGATACTATGCAACTGAGGATAGGCGATTTTTATGTGCTATGGGCTTCAGAACTGTGAATCTTTGTGGATGAGCTGCCATTGCTCCTCAACACTTTCACTTCAAAATAATAACATTTACAGTTGATGGGCAGACCTAGCACAGCAGAAATTTCACACACAGACGATGCAAAGGTGGCATCATGTGACAGTGCCACATTTAAAGTCCCAGAGCTCTTGAGTATGGCCTGGTCTATTGCCAATGTATTTGTAGGCTCTTGAAGGTAAAAGCAGATGAGTTCTCATTATATTGTTTTATTTTTTCTCTTGTTTTTTCACAAAGCCTGAGACATCACAAGCAGGGCCTGTGAGCCACAGAAAAATTGGAGCTGCACTGTTTCAAAAAGAAAAGTTTTCTTATTTTAAACATTACTTCTTTAAAACTTGAAAAGGACAAGTTTTTATTAGTGACACAATATATAGTCATTATTGCTCTCTGTCATTGCTAAACTTTCAACGTGAAAAAATAAAAACCTTGTAGACATGTGGCTATTGCAAAAAAGTTCAGACTTGACACAAAAGTTTAGGGCAGCCACCCGTATAGTGTCCCTGGCTGCAAAAGGCTTTGAAAGGAACAGAGATATTCACAAGACTGAGTCCAAAAGAAAACTGATCATGGATTGCAAAGATGGTGGTTTTAAATAGTCAGACCGGAAGTGACGTAGGGGAACCGAAAGTGACCATCTTCTGACGTCAATCTAGGCCCCGGAACTGGAAGTGATGTTAGTCGAGGCACCAGAACCGGAAGTGCTGTCTTCAAGGTTGAGTCAGACAGGTTGTCCCACAGCTGGTCTGTAGAGATAGCAGGAGAAGATTTAGTGCAGCCCGCCACCCCCTTGTGACAATGCGGGTTCAGCTCCATGCTCCCATCTGCTGTCCGGGAGCTCTTGAACCCTGCACCGTCGGTAATGTTACCGATGAGCTAGACAGTGAGGCAACAACATAGCAAGGGGATGGTACAAAAGTGCTTTTATTTACAAACAATCAAAACAAAAGAGTGTTCAAATAAAGTGCAGTGAGTCAAATTCTTCATTAAATAAATAATCCATAAAAGAAACGTGGAGGTTTAAAAATCAATAGAAAAACAATCCTTTAAAAACGAGGTTAAAACAACGCAGTCCTTTAAAATACAATTTAAGAGCCCGGTGCTTCTTTACCCTAGAGTCTCTCCTCCTTCACCCGTCTGGGCCCCGCAGCAGGCGAGACACTCTCTCTGCAGCTGTCTTTCACTTCTTTTCAAACTGGTCTGGAGGCCTCCTGATCCTGGCTTCGGTTGCGCACTCATCCCAGACTCGGATTCATTGATGACCAGGACGCTCACATCAAGGACTTCACACCAAGCCTCCCGACTCCTGCTGCCTTCCTGGCCTTACGTGGCCAGTCGCCCTTCACTGGTCATTCCCGCTACTCAATCACTCAGCGGGAGCGACCACTACTACAACTCCCGGGTGTCGGCCTAACACCCTGGCTTCCGTACAGCTGCCTGCGAGCATTCACTCGCTTGCTCGCTCACCCACACCAGCTCTCTTTCTCTCTCTCTCTTGCTCCGTGCTCTCCAGCAACCTCCATCTTTCTTTCCTCTCTTGTTCCCGACTTGCGCTTCTATATATGTCAAGAGGGCATAGCAGCTGCAGCAAATTAGCAGCCCCAGGAACAATCATGGATGTGGGCAGTCTCTCACCTGTGCACTTAGGTGAGAAACGCCCACACTGCAGATCGCCCTGAGACCCGCTACAGCCACAACCACCAGGCCCCCTCTCTAAGCCGCAAGCGCGATTATTTATTTATCTAAAAACTGGCCTTTGCTGAGAGCTGTGGACCCACTATACCACACCCCTGGCCTGGCGTGGAATTACCTTCACTTGGTCCACACAATGTCCTCCTACTCGCACATGCGTGACACTATCTATACACATTAGACACCTGACATCACTTGACATTTAACTTGGACACAAATTCAGATGTGAGTTTACCTTTTTGACTGCTTTACATTGTTTTCTCATGGATTGGAAAACAGGAGACATATTTAACATGTATTTCAGTGGAGTTTTACTTCTCTCTGAAATGGAATTCCTCATTTTCTTATTTTGGGTTCATTGTGTTAATTACAAATCACTGGCACCCAAAAGTATAGATCTGTCTTAAGCAGACCCCAGCACAAACATCTTAACAGAAGGGTGGCTTCCATTAGGGTTGCTTTTGACTTAGGAAAATGTTAAATAAGAGGTGATTCTACAAATATCTTAATTCTCTCACTAAATTCTTTTAGCTTGTTTTCTCTGTGCATGAATTTTTAAAGAAAGGCAATTTACAGTATGTGTTCTGTTGGTGGTGCACACAAAACTTCAGAACATTTAAGGATCTCTGTTTTGATCATTTTTTCACTGTTGGGTATTTGCTATTTTAACCTTAATTTAGTGAGTGTATTTTTAGCTCGATTAGTTGTGTGGTTATCAGATACAAATTCTAGGGTTAGGGTTATACCATGGATGTCAAACTCCAGGCCTGGAGGGCCGCAGTGGCTGCAGGTTTTCATTCTAACCCTTTTCCTAATCAGTGACCAATTTTCACTCCTAATCAACTCCCTTTCCCTTCAGTTTAATAGCCCTGTTTTTAAGGATTCAGTCCTCTGAATTGATTCCTTTCATTATTAAATGACAGCCAAACAGAAATGGGACATGAAATGAGCTGACAGATGACCAGGTAAATTAGGGCTTCCAACTCCAACCAGTTTCACTCCAACCAGGTTCTTACTGAGAAGCCAATTCTTGCTGTTAATTAAACTTGTTATTTAATTCCGTGGCTTGTTGCTGCTCTCATTCTGCCACAGCAGACATTTCTAAAACTGTTGATTTTCTGTTTTTTCTAAAAGCGCCCACAAAATGTTTTGCTGACCTCGGAGATCAACCTTACTGAGACTGTCACCTTTCTTTATTTTCACATATTGTGTGATGGGCGCAGGTTAGCTGGTTATGTGTCAGCTCGTTCTGTCGCTCATTATTTTTTGGCTGCTAATTAAGGAAAAAGAAACAACTTAGGAGTCTTTGTCAAGTTAATTAAAACTAAGGCAAAAAAGTTAATTAGCAGCCAAAACTGGTCACTGATTAAGAAGATGCTTAAAATGAAAATCTGCATCCATTGAGGCCGTCCAGGACTGGAGTTTGACACCCCTGGCTTATACAAAGTGAGTAATAGCACAGACATATCACAAAACAATCCCAAACATGTTGGGAGATGGCCTGAGAAGCAAGATGTCAGTTTCTATTTTGTATGCATGTGGCCTGGCAGAAACGTCTACTTTAGCCCCAGCATGTCCCATACTACACATACTAACTATGCCACCTTCTTTAGTTAGAAGAAACTAAAATCTTTTGGGGCAATTTCTGCAAGTCCCAAGCAAAGGCAGAAATTTAAAAGTTTAATTGCAGCGTGTGTTCAGTTTCTAATGCATTGATTTTTTGGACTCATAATGCAGTTACATCTTAGTTAAGCTTGTAATTACTGACTAATAAGTGTCATTTAATATGAAGTTGCAAGCTCACAATCATTCATATAAGCTGACATATGCAAGAAGTGACTAGGCAGCCAAGAAAGGTCGGGGTACCACCCAGGAAGCCCCGTTTAATAATAAAAGCTCAAAAGAGAGCCGCAAAAGGCTCAAACATAAAGAAGGTCATGCTGCCAATTTCTCTGGCAACAGTTCACAGTGCGAGCTCTGTCCTCTGGGAAAGTCAGTTTTACATCTGATGCCACCTTTGATAAGCAAGCCAACTTTGTGTTCCGGGGAGAGAAGAAGCAGAGTTTCTTAGGCAGTGGGCAAAGTCGGTCGTCCCTCTTGGGTGCTTGTTCTTTGCTACGGAGGAGGAAGAAGAAGATAAGGTTAGCATCAGCGCCCCCTTTTGTTCCGTGGTGGTATTGTTTACTCTGTCAGAGCCATGAAGATGTTTCCCAAACGTGCATGTGTGACACATATTAAAAGAGCAGAATCCCTCTTGTCTTTAACTAAACCCTCTCTTATTTTTTTCTGCTTTAATAACAGGTTCAGAAAAATCAGATCGCCCTCCAGATTTAACAAGAGTGATGTTATGAACAAATAAACTCATTCTGTATGAGGGATACTGTATATAAACTCTAGAAACAGGACTGGATGAATTATCAACAGGAGTTCAATATACGTCTACCTGTAAACCTGCTTATTCTAAAACACCTCACTGGGAACTGAAGACTGTCCTATTAGAAGAAGCAGGGGCCTGAACAGAGAGCAGAGTTCAAAATACATACACATTTATCACTATAATCCGGGCATATTTAGATTTAGATAGATAGTATTCTTTATTGTCATTATGCATACACATAATGAAATTTTTTGTTGGTAGGATTTGGCTTCAAGGCAGAATACTTAAAATACACAATACACTATAAATAATAAAATAAACATAATAAGTATAAAAGACAGCAGCAATAAAACATCATCAAGTCCAGATTGACAGTTAACCTAACCTAACCTAACACGAGGGATTCAAACTCATGCTTCTAAAGCAGTAAAGCAACAGTAATAACCAAGTAACCAAGTCACCTTCCGTTTCATAGTCAGACTATATTTTTATAAAATAAATATGGTACCCTTTGATTTGCTTACACTCACATTATATCCAGCGCACCTCTAAGGTCATGTTTCTCTGATTAATGGTGACACTTGATACCGTTCACTGAGCCTCAATCAGCATCCCACATGCCATGAAAGATGCAAAGGGATGAGATGCATCTAATTTATAAAAAAATTAGGCAAGAGCTGCTAAACAAATATATAGAAACTTATTCCTGAGGGAAAAAAAGCAAAAAAGTTGTTGTTAAACAGTCAAAAAAGGTCAACATCACAAAAATGAAATGGCCGTTTAGGATAGAAAGACTAGTAACCTGTATACGACTTTAACAAGCAATGATTGTCAGGTGATTCACTGGCCACAGGAACTGTTTGTTTGTTTCTTTTTTTTTTACTTTATTGATTTCATTAAAATCAAATAACATTCCATACAAATAACTCAAGTTTTACAAAAATGGGTTTGAAACAAATCAACCCCCACCCCAGAGAAAGAGAGCTAGGCCAGCAGAGTAAAACTTTAAGCTAGTAAAAATAAGTTAATAGATAAAAGAATAAAGATAAATGAAGTAAAAGAGGGGATTTTCAATTTAAATGCTCATTCTAAAATGTTATTGATTAGATCCTGCCAGGTTTTGTACAGATCCTCTAAATGCAAATTTGATTTTTTATAGTATATAACATCAGGAACTGTTTGTTTCTAAGCAGGTGAAAGACACCTTTAGCTGAAAAGAAAACTCTACTGACCTCGACATATGAAAACAAAGCCTCACAGGAATATATTGGACATAATAAATACATGTATTGCTTTCTGTCTTCTTATGCCCTGTGTATAATTTGACAGGCAGTTAAAGCTAATTCTTCTTTTTACCAGACTGGTTAATCTGTTTGATATAGCAGGAAAAGGTAAAACTGAAGAAGAAAGCAGTATCCAAGTATTAATTCAGAGAAAACAAAAGATATTACATAAAAAAGATGAATATTACTGCTGCTGACAGTACGTTTTACTGTTCGGGAGCACATAGCACACAGCAGAGTCATACTATAAGTACAACTCTAAATATACAACTTAAACAGAAATACCTTGCTTTACAATAAACACAAATATAAAGAATACTAAACATACCAACAATGCTTTAAGTGGCTTGAACAGAAAAAAGAGGAAAAGGATTAAATGGGTAAACACAACCATGCTTCTGCCTACAAGTGGCTTTTGACTGCATAATTGAATGGTGACAAATAAATTAACAAAATATTAAAATAACTGCAATACCACTTCAGAGCAACAGATGGCAGCATTCTAAACACAAAACAAAAACCCACACTAGCCAAGTTTCCATCCAAGGAGTTTTTGCGAAAAAATATTTAGCGCTTCAAATTTTTTTACCGATATAGCTGATGGAAATGCTAATTATCGATAAAATGTTGTACATGTCGACATAATATTTTTCCGTTTAACTTTAGCGCATAAATTCCATATCGATACTTCAGATGTCGCAAAAACTACATTGGAAACAGTTTTTGTCGGAAAAAAGGGCTTTAACGCAAATAAATGTGTCACATTTTCATCACGTGCAATCAAAACGAGAATGGCGGAGCGGTTCGCATGGTCTGATGAAGAGAGTTTTTTTTGATTAAACGTCGTTATTTTGTATTAATTCAAATTTCAGTTTTAATTAAAAACCTTAAGGGAAGCAGGTTACAGTACTAATTCAGTTGTTATCGCACTGAGAAGGGATGTTGAAAGGTAGGCTCACCTGTACAGATCCGATGCTGCAAACACAGCTGCATCATGGACACTTCCAGGAGTGCCAACGCAAATGTCTCGTATCATGCACCTGTCATCAACAAGGGCCTGGAGAACAATAGATGGCCACCCTTTGCGATTAATGTAATCGCGGTAGCCTTCCGTTGGGGGAAGAATAGGCACATGCGTGCCATTCAGCGCACCGTAAATCTGTGGCACAAGATGCACCAAGGAATTGCGGTATGCAATTTCATTGGCCTCCGCTACAGTCGGAAGTCTGATATAACGCCGCATTAATTATTCTTTAATAGTGGTGCACACAGCATATACACATCGATGGACGGTAGTTTTACTAACACCGAAAGTTTCTCCAACTACTCTATACTCGGCGCAGGTTGCCAGCTTGTAAAGGGCGATGGCAATCCACTTTTGGGTTGGAACCGGTGGTCGGTGGCAACCTGTGATGGGCGCAACATCAGGACTGATGAATCCACACAACATCTCAAACGTCGGCCGTGTCATTCTAAAATGTTGCAGCCAGAGATTTTCTGTGAAGTGTCTCTCCACCACATCCTCCCAGAAGGTCTTATTCCATCGTCTCTCCCATACCCGTGGGTTTCGTCGCACTGGGGTACTTTCTTCGAGCTCTAGGGCTATCAGACAAGCAACTGCTTCATTCTGCTGTCGTCTTCGGATATTATGTACAATTCCAATTATTTGTGAAACTGAAATAACAGTAAGCTGGCAAATTTCAAAAAACTGTCTGAATAATCTCTCCATTTCTTTGTTTCTTTGTTTAGTGGAGGGGGTGTAACGTGGAAAACAAAAGGTAGATAATTTGCGACATACACAAAATTATGTATGGAAACAGCTCAAGGGCAGATTTTTTTCGCGATACAACAAAACTTATGCGACAGTTCATTTTGGGGGAGATGACGTCATCACGCACACCATTTTATCGATAAAAAGCCAGTTGGATGGAAACAGGCTGGAGACAGCAAATTTCGCACATTTTTTTTACGTATATTCTGTTTGTCGATAACAAAACGTCGCAAAAAACTGGATGGAAACTTAGCTAGTGTGAAATTAAATAACAAAAGGATATGTGAGTATAAATAATTAACCTGGTACAGGGTCAAGCAAGATTGCATAACCAGAAGATTAAACATTATGGAAAGTTAAGTCTAGATTCTTTAACAGAAAGTCTGTGCTATTTTTTGCCAACATTCACGGAACAAAGACAGGATTATCTAGAAAATCAAACAAGAATCCTAATGTCAAGTTTGTAAGCCAATCCAAGATACCAGAAAGTGTATGGAGCTGACCTTTGCACCCTTATTCCCTAATGATATGTGCATCGTGACCCAGGATGTCACCCATAGCAACACTATAGCAACTGATACAACAAAAATGTACAAGATGGCGGCATCCAGGAGAAAACAAAAAGAACACACAAAATATTTTAAGACCCTTAAAATAACAGAATCTCAAAAAAATAATAGCAGAAATTAAATCAACAGATAAAAAACACAGTAAACAGAAAGATTGAAAAGAAATGAAAATAAAGCTAAAAAAGGTTTAGTATGAAACCATATCATGACATACGTATGTTTCTGCCTATTTTATTATGCATTTATTCCATTACTAGTGCTACCCATCTAAGATGCTTTGAAATCTAAATAATGAATGTAGACCTCAGTATTAACATTAAAAGTGCACAATACAATGTACATGACTCTGTTATATGCTATTTGGCATGGGATTGGTAAAAGCAGAGCTAATGTTTGTGATGCGCCATCTTTTGGAATGATAGAGACACACGGATGGACACACAGATAAACACAGACACTTATCCTTTTATTAAGGTGGATTTCTTTTTTTATTTATTTTAGTGACACCTCATGCAACATGAAATACACCCTGTCAGGGACCCAATTTAAAGTAGACACTTCAGATGAGAGATTCCTGGTGATGAATTCAGAGCTTCACATTACTTCTGGGCAACTTTTTATTGTACTCGTATCCACCTCATGTCACAACTTTGACCATGTGCCTCATCAATGATTTACCAATCAAAACACAGCACTCACTAGAGCCCACCCTCTCAACTTTCAGGTCAGGTCAAGTTGGGGAACATGCCCTGAAACAGCACGTTGCCACACCCACAACACGACAAAACAGTTCAGTATCCTGGTTGGTAACCCCCCAGGCAGACACACAGTCCAGTCCCACCCTCCAGAAATGACCCTCTCAACTTTGACAGGTGAAAATGACAGTTTTCATTTCAAGGGGAATTCATTTTGTGTGCTGTCACTGAAATGAATTAATGAAGAAATAATTCAATAACACTTCAAGATATAAGCAACAAAAGATTATGTCATGACACATTTAATTATTTATGCCCACATATCATTTTGTTATTATTTATTTACTGTCATGTGCATTTGTTTAATTTGGTGCAAAACATTCCTCCATACATGGTTGTCTTTCATTGACCATAGTATTTTTGAAAAGAGTGTAAGTTGGACATCTGGGCTTAAATTTTTACATACTGTAGGTGGCACATGGGATGGATGGGCATCCCGACAAGGAGATGGGAAGATACCTTACCTGGATGGGAGGCCCCGAGTAGAAGGATGTCATACCTGGACAAGGCTCCCTAGATGGATGGAAGGACATCCCAGCAAGTAGAGAGATGGTTCCTTACCCAGGCGGGAAGCCCCAGATGAAAGGACAATTGTCCTTACCAGACATATGTGTAGAACCAACCCTGGCTGGGTTAGAAGAGGAGGATAGAGAAGAACTGTCTCGGAGTCTGTTTATTCCCCCCTGTCGCTAGGTGGCAGCGGCCCTCAATATTGGCGCCCATTCAGGAATCAGCAGAGAATGCTGTGAATTGTAGTCTGGCAGCATAGCCCTGCTAGGGTACGTGTGTGCCACAAGAATGTGCTGCAAGGATATGCACTCCCTGTTATGTGGGACTTCCCTGTGACCCAGAAGAGCTTCCAATGGGCAACAGCCTTGGCACCAGAAGTACTTCCGGGTCCTCCATAAAAGGGACTGCAGGGAGGTAGGAAGGCAACACTCGACTGGAGGAGAACAGTGCAGTGGAGAGAGGATAGGCCTTTGTAAGAGAGATAACTTGAGCTTTGGTGCTTTTTGTGAGGTACCGGTGTAATAAACACCCATTTCTTTAACCTGAAACTGTCTGGGTGTGTTCGTGTTGGAGTTTGGGGCTCTCTGGTGCCCCCAAGACTTCACAATACTAATAAATTTCTATATCCAGCTGCAATATTTCTTTTGAAGCTACTAACCCAAATCAATCATTAATTTTGTTGATTTTGTATAATTCATTGTTTTTAAAATTATTTTTAGATGGTGTTTTTCTTTTTGCTTGTGTAATTGGACCACTGGTGGGCAGAGTGAGCCGGTAGTGTTGACTTCTAGTTATTACTTAAATTACTTTGTGATTCATATTAATTATTTGTTATTTAGGTACATACATTTTTTAATCTTAACATTTCAGGCATACCTATCTAACCGTATTTAGTTTTTATTGATTTGTTCCTGAAGATCTTTGTAATAGTGCTTTCAGTGAAAATTTGTAAAAGCTAATTATAAAATATAATATAATGAAATAAAATAAAATATACAAATATGTAAAAGCTAATTCTTATTCAATGTCAGCATCCAGCTTGATAAGCAGCATTTCGTGATGTCCCTTTCATTGTTCCCTCAGTCTGTGAATGAAACTGCTGTAATATTCCCAGCCTTTGACATGCCCTGAAAATTGTTTCCACAGGATATTACATAATTACTAAATTCATAACATCTGTGCAGCGTAAGGGGCTAAGGGATGACCAGATGAAGTATATAGTAATATTCTGGATTGTAATTCCACATTATCCCTTTATCTGCCTCTATTCGCTTTAGGGCTTCTGCTTGTGTTACACCAGAACAATTCTTTGTTCCCATTGTTTTCCTAATGATCAGTCTGATGTTTTTATTCTTCTGTCGTCTTTAAACTCGTGCAGAACAGCATTACAATGGTTGGCACTGTTGTCACAAAGTTCCACAACCCAATATTCCAAATACCAGGATGGTCAATGTTTGTGTGGAGAGAACACAATCTCCTAATATTTGTGAAGGATTTTTACCACATCACATAGACATTCAAGTTCAATGAATTGGTGACTCTAAATTGGTCCAGTGAAGATGTGCACGTGAGTGCGTGTCCTACAGTGAATCACCACTCCATCATGATTCTGAATTGAATTAAACAGGTTGTATTATGGATGGATGTCTTCAAAACATAACTCTATCACAGCCTAAGGACCTTAATCCATTCATTTTTCTAAGCCTGTTTATTTAAATGTATGGTTTCAGATTAGCAAAGTCTACCTTGGTGTAGACACATATTCTGCTTGTAGAGGAGAAACCCATGGAAGACAACTGACATCATTTATCGACATGATGTCCAAAGCCCTAATAATCTGGATCACCCGGTCATATAAAGCCTTTGTGTAGCAGAAATGATTTGCTGATGGGGTACCAATTTCAGACCTGCAGTCACTCATAATGGACCATTTAAGAATCATCAGGCAGCCTTATCTGTGTGTTGTTAGAAGAATGAGGAGGATTGGTAAGCTCCATGTACACTCTTAAAAATACTGGTTCCTTAATGGTACTTGGTTGTCCATGCATTACTTCACAAAGAACCATTACATTCTGAGAATGTTTTGCATAAGAAATTGGTTCTTTGGGATTTGGAAAAGTTCCTAATACTGTATGTAGAAAATAAAGAAATATTTAGTGTATAGCTGGCTACCTAGCAGGATACTAGCAGATCAAGAAATCCTGAACATAGCTTGAGTGATTGTATGCAGCAAGAGTCCTTTTACAGTCCATAATCCATTGGTATTTTATAAATCTGCTATTCAGAGTTATTTATGGAGCCTGTTATAGATCTCTTTCCTGAACCTTCATACTGATGGCTCTTTAGGAAACCAAAAATAGTTCCCCTATGGCATCACTCTAAAGAACTAGTTTGGCACCTTTAATTTTAAGAGTATCAAAGCTGGGATTGACTCTCATGGACAGTGAATGGTGATGGAAACAAGCTATACTAAAGATTGTGTTTAAAAATGTTTAAACTGACTATATTGAACTGTACATTAAAAATACAATAAAATAATAACTTTGACAAAGTTAAAAGATTAGACTAACCACTAATTAGACTGCAAATGTTCAAGCCATATTTGAATTGTGAACTCATTAACTACATGCAGTAAAGATAAGCTACACTGGTGTTTTTCATAGAAACCATTCTGCTTCTTTTAACTAATAAGTAAGGCACACTTCTAAGTATTGGTTTAAACTCTGAATCTTTAATTGATTTAAACTTTGAAGCCTCTAAATCTTTATCTTTGTTTAATTTCTTTGGAATATTCAAAAACAACCTTTATTAGCCTAAAAATAGAAATGGCATCAGCCCAGGAAGAAAACAAGATTAGATTATTGATCATTTATGTAATCATTATTAAATTCCTGTGGACAAAGGCCTTTAAGTTTGGGATGCATGCTGCACAGAAACAAAAGATCTTTACCATCACCCACACCAGAAATCAGCTTTTCCACTTGCAGAAGACATCAGCTGATTGAAGAAACTTTTTAAGCAGCTATGAACCCCCGGTGTATTATAATTCCCAGGTGGCGGAAACCGTACAAATTTTGCATATTAATCTTTTAAAGGAGTGGCACGACCATCACGAAGTCCTGGTCGTGGCTTCAGTGGTCCCCCAGACTGAGGTCGCTATTGGGGATGATTTAACTGACAACCAGAAAGCGGAATTACTATCACTGATCGGGGGGACATTGAAATGTTATTTTGGCAACACCAAAGGATTACAAAGCACAAGATTGTCACTCCACCCGGTGTTACTATAAAAGTGCCCCCGTATCACCTACCAGAGGCAACAAGGAATGTGATACACAAGGAAGTCCAGCAAATCCTCAAATTAGACATGATTCAGCCGAGCAAAAGCGAATGGCGAAGTCCAATTGTACTTGTCTCAAAGTCAGACGATTCAGTTCTGTTCTGTATTGATTTTAGGCATTTGAATAAGATTTCCAAGTTTGATGCATACCAGATGCCGTGTGTGGACGAGCTGTTAGAAAAGCTCGGGCAGGCTTCATATATCTCCATCCTTGATCTCATGAAGGGTTATTGGCTGTCTGTTTATTCTGTTTCAGACAATATTACAAAAGCTGACCTCCATGTGATGGTCAGGTGGTGATTGTGCTGTTGTGGTGAGCACGTTTTTGGGCGCTGGCTGCACACACACACACACACACACACACACCTCTGCCTCGGATAAACCACTGGGAGGCCATCTGGCTGTGTGCTGATGGATTGTTCAGCAGTCACAAAATGCAATAGTCGATGCTGTAAGAGATGTGGCCAATATACTAAGGAATATAAGGTCTGCACTCTGTGATATTGACCACCCATTAAATTAATTGGTTAAAAAGTAGATGCTGCAACTGATTACCTGTTTTTACATTCTGCTAATTACATTCAAACGAAGTTGTAACCCTGTCCAATTTGTCTGATCAGTTGGTGGGTCAGGTTCATCATACAGCGTCTCTTCAAGTAGGGGCAAGCCACAATTGTGTGCCACATTATATATGCAGCACACTACATGCTTGCACAATGTGACACACATTCTGTGCACTATAGAGCAGCACCTTAATAGAGTGGAAATGCTTCCTATAAACATAAGCAAATTCATCCTCTGAAGGTGTCTTTATAGTATGGAATCTGTGCCAAGTGACACAACAGATCGATTCTCTGCTCCTTATCCTGAAAAGGACTGCTTGCCTTTTTCCATACTAGTTGGAAAAAGCACCTGGGACTGTGCAGAGCTGCTGTTTTTATAGGCCCTCCTGCTATAGATGATGTAATGTCAGTTCATTCTTTTGGTGATTCATCCCTGGCTGATGTACAACCCCAATTCCAATGAAGTTGGGACGTTGTGTAAAACGTAAATAAAAACAGAATACAATGATTTGCAAATCCTTTTCAACCTATATTCAATTGAATACACTACAAAGACAAGATATAGAATGTTCAAATTGATAAACTTTATTGTTATTTTGCAAATCTTCACTCATTTTGAATTTGATGCCTGCAACACGTTCCAAAAAAGCTGGGACTTGTCTTGCATTAGTTATTTATTTGTTGACTATTTGGAGAACAACACTTTGTGGAACATCTTGAGCAATAAAAGCACAAAGCACTTTTTACCACCTTTTGACTGTTTATATCTTTATTTTTTGCAGGCTCATCCTCGGTCTATGAGTATTGATGGTTCCAGGTTCAAGTTGCCAAAGGACGTGGAGGCAACCTGGACCATCACAATATGTTACTAACAATATCATTGTGATTTGAATGTTGCTTTGGATAAGGATCAGCCAAACAAACACATTTACAGGGAAGGTACAGTGCTTAAAATAACTGAGTCATTGCTGTATGAATGTTTCTTCTACTACTCTTACATCAAAGATATCATTTGGTGATTTTAAAAATAGCCAGATGTAAATGTGTGTGTTCTGTGATGTCCTGAACTCCATCCATTGTTGGCTCCTACCTTTTGCCATGCAGTTTTAGTGTTTTAATGTTTTAGTGTTTTCTGTTAAATTCGGTATATACACTTGGTCACTGAAAAGGCTTGGGAGATATTATAAGTATTATGAGAGTAGATTTTAAAAGATGGGTAATAAATAGGTTTAACATACAAGCAAAACAAAGTTATAAAGTTTGTTTCTTCTCATTCTGCCAAATAATTAGCTATGCAAAGGCCTGAACAATGAAATATGATTATAAAATAGCCTAACAGACAGAGGGGTTTAGATAAAGCATTCATTTAATGTAATCCAACATTTAAGATATTGGTTTATTCACACAAAATCACTAACTATAGTAAATAAAACCCATTTGATTAAATGGAATTCTATCCTAAGATGGTTTTTTGCTTTGTACTCATTCCTGTCAGTAGTTCTCTAAAATGGTGACAATGGACGTTTTCTCTTTTAATTGTCTTTCTTTACTGCTGTGTATTTTTACTTTTATAGGAAATGTCCCAGAGACTAAGTACCCGCTGGCTGTCATAACACTTTTTAATTTGAGCTGATGCATGACACACTCACTCATCTCTGGTCAATTGAGAATAAACAATTCATGTAATGTGCACAATGTGCTCTTTGTCAGGAATCGGCTGCCATAATGAAACAAATTCTTTGTCCTGCTGCACCTTTTGTGGTTGTAGTGACAAGGAGAACCAAACAGCATCAGTAAGGCAAAACCTAACAGGCCCCCAACAAAGCTACCTGCACGGACCTCTGTCAGCTCTCCAGTACTTCTATGTCAGAGTTAACTAAGGAGTAGACAATTACAACATACAAAATGGAAAGAGGAAAGCAAACAAAATTGTGGTTAACAGTAAGTAAAAGCAGCCAGTGTGGCATAGTGATTAAGTCTTTGGACTTCGAACCCTGTGGCTGTGGGTTTAAATCCCACTACTGACACTGTGTAACCATGAGCAAGTCACTTCACCTACCTGTGCTAAAGTTGAAAAACAAAACAAATGCAGTTAATTGTATATCAAATGTTTGAAATTGCCTTGGATTATGGTGGCAGACAAATAAATAAAAAGGAGATGGACAAGAAAAAGTATCTTTTTGTAAACTCCGCAAGGAATACTGCAAAAATGACATAGAAAAGATTACGAAAATAAATCTGCCCATCAGGCAGAGAACATGCATACAGTGGAGCATCTGCGTGTGTGGTCACAGAGTGAACTCCTAACACGCAAATAAAGGAGGCATCAGGCAAGCACTAGATACATACAGAGAGTAACAGAAGTAAATAAATAAAGCAAGTGCCCAGTATACAACACTTGCTCCTAAACCATGCACATGTGTGTGGGAGTACGCTGAAGTAGCTAGACAAAAAATGATGAAGGCCAGGGGCCTCATTTATAAAACTTTGCGAGAATTTGAGCATTAAAATATGTGCATGCCAAAGACACAGGAAAATGTGTACGCTAAAAAATAATCAGATTTGTAAAGCCTGTCTACACAACCTACCCTTTATAAATCACAATCACATTGTAAGTTTACGTTTGTGAATACGCTTTTATGCTAATAAACCTCAGTCATATGCAGTCATGATGTTGCAGATGTTCATTGGCTGGTAGAGCAGCCCCGTTCCTGCCATGTTGAGATCCCTCCACATGTGTTTAAGAGCACCTGAGCTCAATTGACCTCGCAAGATCATTATAACACCACTCTTTTATGTTCTTGGGGTTTGGGAAAGGTATAAAGTGCCAGCATATGAGTGGGTAAGTGCTATTAAATGGTACATGTAATGATATGGTTACTGATGCAACAAATGGTATAGAACATAAGAAACACTGAAGTCTGTCACAGCTAGTCACAGCTAAAAATGAATCACCCGTTGACCAAGGCAATGGAGACATAATGTTCATCAGCCTCACCTTGGCATCACATAAGGAGAACTGGACACTGCTGCAAATTGCGTTTTTATGTTGGCAAAAAAATGTTGTGTTTTATACACCCACACCATACGAAAACTGGACATAGTGTCTCCTCAGCTAGCTAATGGTTTTCAGCACAGTAGGAATGACAAAGTGGAACTTGAATGAGATATTCCTGACCTGTCAGCCAGTTCCCTGATAAATAGATGAAAAACCTTAAAAAGTTCTTCAGTGCAAATACGCAGCATTGGTCCTATTGAAAGAGAACTAAAGTACAGTCTCATATTCATCACATTTGAGCTTTAGTATGTTTGTCGCATCAACGCTCTTTCTAATAACAAATGTCATTTAGCTGGCTTGGCTGTATTTCCCTACTTTATCAAGGGTGTCATCATTTCTCAGTTTCTCTGAAACGTTGCATAGGAACGGGTCAGAGTTGATGGAAATATACACAAGCTTTCGTGTATATTTCATGAGTTTCTTTTATAAATCCTGTCGTTTGCGTGGGAAGTTGTGTACGTACATTTCGAGCCTCTATTTGTGCGTACACAAGTTTTATAAATGAGGCCCCCAGGGCCAATATATTGTGTGAGGTGATCAACTCAGGTTGCACTTTAGTTAGGACATGTACATTTTCATGCCTTTTTTTTTTTTAAATTACAAAATAACAATACAAAAAAGTTAGGTATGCACATTAAGAATTACACACACATTCAGTGCCCTTTATACATACTAGTTTTAAATATTTTTTGTTTTATTTTTAGTTTCAAATTTGGCATAAAGCAGTTCTCAGCACATCAGCACACTGCAAGCATCTGAGAATCAAAACAGCGCATGTGCATTTCAAAGCTCCATGCCAGTCCATGTTATTTGTGTTCAATGTGTAAAATATGTAAAAAATTAATTTATCAGACAGATAAATTTTATAAATATGAATAGCAGTTACATGTAACAGAGTGTGATTACAGTCCACAATATCTATAAGGTCAGTCTCATAACACCCCAACATCACGTAATGCCCACAATGTCAGTCATGAAACACCCATTGAATACCCAATTACACTATGGTTAGGTTTAGGGTTGAGGGAGGGTTATGTGACTTACTGGGCATTTCATGACTGACGTTGTGATTGTTCTGTGATGTTGTGTGCGTTACGTGACCTACGTCACACATATTGCAGGCTGCAGTTAGACCATCTCGTTACATGTTGGCTACAAATTGTTTACAACCCAGGATTTCTGTGAATTGATCAGCACATAATGACAAGTGCTCAATCATACTTTCAGTGGAATCATCACTACCAAATGCATTTTTAGTCTTAGGGTGTTTTGTGACTGACGTTGTGGGCATTCTGTGATGTTGTGGGCGTCATGTGATCTGTGTCATACATATTGCAGGCTGCAGTTAGACCCTACTTGTTACATGTTGGCTTCAAATTGTTTACAATCCAGGATGCCTGTGAATTGATCAGCACACAACGACAAGTGCTCAAAGATGCTTGCAGTGGAATCATCACTGTCGAATTCATGTTTTTTACTTTGCATTTCATGTTTCTGTAAAAAAAAAATCAAATCTTTGTCACAAGTGAAAAAAAACAAACACACCACTTTCACACCAACACATTTAGATTGAATTGTGAGTAGTATGGTTTTAAACCAGACAGCCTGCTGGGTACCTTACAATAATGGTGACAGCACATTGTAAATTTTTATTTATTTATTTATTTAACTTTGCGGCTCCAAAAACTGTAACTGTAACAATATAAATTATATTTAGGCTCCTGAAGTAAGCTTACTAGTCTAATGTCATCAAAAATTCAATGAAATCAAACTCTAATAGCTATCTCTAACAGATGCCCATGATTCCTCTTGACCTTATCGTTACTAATATGTGCAGATAATGCAATACTATTATCCAATGAATGCACTGTGTCAGTTTTTCTAGCTATGAAGAACTTTTGACAGGAAACAGACCGGGTACAGTCTACAAGTGATGGTGCTGTACAGGATTGGAGGAGTTTTAATGCAACTTTAATTGTAAGCGTGTTACAGAGAGGTTTATATTTTGAATTAATTCCATCTTTAGCAGTGCATTTGAAGGCTGCAGTTGCAGTCCAGTTTAATTTTACTTTGCCATGTCTATGTCTCCTATTCTACACCAGTGTGAGGATTGTTATTTTTATTATTATTGCTGAATTAGATAGATAGATAGATAGATAGATAGATAGATAGATAGATAGATAGATAGATAGATAGATAGATAGATAGATAGATAGATAGATAGATAGATAGATAGATAGATAGATACTTTATTAATCCCAAGGGGAAATTCACATTTGCAGAATGAAATTACAGTGTTTATGACAGGTTGGTGCACATACACATCTCTCTGCATTATTTTTCTGACAATGCCGTTTTGTAAAATTTTGTTAATTTTAATCCCCATTTAAGATGTCATTCACTACCAATGACTGTTAAAAGTTTCAGAAGTTTGCATCACACCTTTTAGTTTGCAGGACGGAGTTTGAAATTGTCCTGTTTTTGTTTCACATTAAACATTTGAATTGTTTTTAATACCCATTTTTTGTTTCATTATTTCAAAGATATTCTTATTTATTGTATATTTTTTCCAAAAATAAACTATTTATTATTTCTGTTTTGTCCATAGAATTTACTATATTGTTGAGTCGGTATAGCCGTATTAAATATGTATGAATTAAGAGTATTGCTTTATACCTAGCAAGCATTAATCTGAGGGTTTGGATTGGTGGTTGAGGGGCAGCAAAAATGCACTGTGCCCCATTTATTCTATATGTAGGTGCCGATGCAGACAACAGGAGAATCTGTGAACTCCATACAGTCAATGACCAGGCCAAGAAGTATTTCATAATCAGTGTGTCATTGGGCCACCTATAAGCCATGACTGCATGAACAAAGTAGCACTGTATAAGGTTTGTACATTCTACATTCTACATTCTAGTGAAATGTAGGTATGCTGTCTTTTCTCAAAATTTGACACAATTCAGCTTTGTTACGGGGGTAAGAATACCTTAATAGGAGAGACAAGAACTCCTTGTTTTGTTTACATTTTTTTCTTCATTAAAGAACATTTACTTTTATGTTATTTGATGTTAGGAATAATTACTGTTCTTATTTTTGTTGTTACTGTCAGAATTTCATTACAAAATGCTGCATATTATGCACATTTTGGAGTTTTTGTTGTGATTAATTTCATCGTAAATCTTCATCATTATTTTGAATAGTGGCACAGTGTTGTTAATGATAATGATGGCAAATGAAACACTGGTAGCGTGCACAAATACGTGTTTGAATTTTGAATCAGTCACACACAAACACACAAAAAAAATTTGAGAACATAGGGCTAAAATAACCTTGACATTTTCTAAGAGCCAGCTTAGTGGTTTGTGGTTACTTCTACTGCCTCATAGCTCCCTGGTCATCTCATTTGAGTTGAGCAGCTGCTTGTGTTATCATTCTAATTTTACGTTCTTTATTGTTATGTATGTATGTTTGATTATTTATTGTATTTGTTTACATTTAGCACTATAAGAGTTGTGAGCCATGGTATCACTGTGCTTATGGTGGACTTGCAAGGTTTCTCTGGCACTTCACAGATGCCATATAAATCTGAGAAAGAAACAGAATTCGGATGTGAACTGTATTTCTCAGAAGGAAGTCTTTATGAAATAAAATACTTAGAAAAGTGTAAAAATATTTTTTGAGATCTGAGTTAGCAATCTAGTTGGCACATTCATTAGCAAAACTGTCTGGCATTTCTGTATTCAAAAATCACACTTGTTCTGCAGAGCTTGCACATCATCTCTTTGGTATTTTGCATTGCTGCTGCAGTTTCCTGCTTGCATTCCAATGGTGCAACTCTTTCCTGGTCAAGCATGAGTGTGTGTGTGCAGTCAATGTGGTGTGTTGTCGAGAAAATCGTCCAAAAAAGGTAGTCAGGATTTGGACTTTATTGCACACCATAGGAAACAATTGCAGAGTACATAAAGGTGTCTCAGTTCATGAAATGAGCCCGGTTCTAATCACAAAACATCCCCTTTTATACATATTTCTCGTCATCCACTTTACATGTTATCTTCAAAATAATGACTTTGTGCTGTACCTGTTTTCATAACAATTACCTCACCTTGTAATCATTAATCTTTCCGTAACAATCATTAGGACTGGAAGGTCATACTGGCTGGAGAGGACCATCATCTGATCAGGTCTTACATTCCTCACATTCTCACATCCCTCCTCTTGATCTAATAAAAATTGGTGGCCTTTTAATTAATCAATCCTCATCATTAAGTTGGAACCAGAGTGATCCACATATGGACTGTTCAATTAATAAGAAAGACTAAAATCATAAGCAGCTCTGCTGGTAAGCGCAGCACGCAGCTTCATTCATAAGGGCTAAGCTGCTAGAACTGAATGCAAGCAGCTGCCTTGATCATCAGCTCTTAAGCTCCTGTATAGCTCAATCTTAGCTAACACAATGCAGCTTGCTTTCAACTTGATCATCTAGAATATTCATAAGCCTTAAAATATAAAATTAAATGCCATTTAAAAATGTTTATATGTTTTAAATGTTTATGCATTAGAGTGCAAGTTTACTTAGTTTTCTTTAAGTTTAAGGGCCTTGAAGGTTTGCAGAAATTTGTTTAGACTTTAGTGAGTCAAAAGGCCCAGATGAGCCTCCATGTCCCAAAAGAAAAGCTTGTTTACTCAGTGCCCTCAAAAAACACAGCGCCATTGGTCCACAGAGACCAAGGCAAGTAAAAAGCAAGCAGGGCACATTAAAAACAAAAGCAGCGGCCTGTAAAATAATAGTGCCTGTCTAAGCCACTTAAAAAGATGTCAAGCAATTCCTTTAAATAGTCAATAGTTCTAAAACCAATAACAAGGCATATTGATCCTCGATCTAAACCTCAGCTGGCTTTGGAGTTCAAAACCTGAGGCTGTGGGTTCAAATCCCACTACTGACGCTGTGTGACCCTGAGCAAGTCACTTGACCTGCCGGTGCTCCATTTGGAACACCAAAAGAAATGTAACCCAATGAATCATAAATGGGGTAAGTCACTTTGGATAAAGGTGTCAGCCAAATATATAAATGTAATAGTGTACTCTGAAAGGCTGCCTCATTCAAGGGTTAAACTACTGAGATATGAGCCAGCTTCCCATGACCTTTAACTAAATAAGTGGGCCGATATGAGTAATTGATTTTAATGAGGAAATACATAGGTAATGGTTGAGTTTTGGGTTTGGTGACACTATAGAACCACACAAAGCAAATCTATTTGCACAGGTTATCTAATAATGCTTTGTATTACTTACGTACCGTTAATGCCTGAAAGTCAATATCGTGGAGGATTTCTGAAAATAATTTATAAAAACATACAGTGATGTGATAGCTATATCTTATTGCCAGTTCATTGTTTAACAATTTGTGAGACAAGGAGGACGCATTCACTTAGACAACTTTGCCAGTAAGTAATCCTTAAAACAACTGTTTCTTGAATCATGACCGCCACCTTCCTCCACTGCCCTCCAATGCTTCTGATCTGATCTTCCATGGATCCTTCCATGCTGTTTCAGTATTCTATAAAACTCATGCCACACTATCATCTGCCACATTCACTGCCTGCACATTTACACCGTCAGCTCCACCTTCCACCACTCACTTGAGGTGGAGAAAAACCATCTAGATTCCCTTTCCTCATCTTGGCGAGGTGATCCAAACCATTCTTCCAGAGACTAAGGATAATTTAAGCATTGGACAGAGTCTTGCAAGTTGTGTTCTTTAGGTGGTTGATCATTTATTTTGGATTTGCTGCAATTTCTTTTTTTATTTTATTTGTTGTTTTCGGCCCTGACTAGTGATGAGCAAACCAGCACAATTCACTTTGCCCCCGGTTTGTCAAAATCACAGTAATGTTCAGGAACTTCTCAGAAGTTGATTAGATTATAATAATACAATTGTCTTTAAAGTGTCCCTGATGGCAAAGAAAATATCTGAGAACTATGTTGGACCTATTATTGTACCAAAAATGTGACCTGAACTGAGAGGCAGCAGTGCTAACCTTCTACCACCATGCATCCCTGAGATAAAACTAGTATAATTAAATATCAGAACAATAAAATTTCTTGTAGGTGGGAAGCAGAAATAAACTAACACTTGCCCCCACAAATCCAACAGCAGATAGTCACCTCTCTCAATCCTGACACTTCTGTTCGTTCACTACCATTGGACTGCTACCAAATAAGTGCAACATTAATAGCAATTGGATTCTTCACTCCTTTCTGTCTGCATCAACTGCACAACACTCTGAGTAATTCTGTGAAAAAACAAGGCTCACATATTACACATAGGTCACATACAAAAATACAAGAATTACCTTTAACACAGGGGTAGGCAGCGTCGCTCCTGGAGGACCTCAGTGGCTGCAGGTTTTTGTTCCAACACAGTTCCTTAATGAGAGGTCAGTTATGGCTGATGAAGCACTTATTGCTCAAGTGAGATTTTGATGCTTCATTTAAGTGGTCTTGCTTGTTACGGTTCCCCACCCTAAATTGCTTATTTTTGTCTTAAAGAGCTGCATTCACTGTTTTTAATGACTCTGTATTAGAAATGAGATGCAAATGACAAAGGACCCAGCACTTCTCCATCTAACTTGTTTCCATTTACACTTAAGTGGACCCATCATGCACTATTTGACTTAATAAAACTCTTAAGAAAAAAATGTGACAGACAATTACAGTCATATGAAAACGTTTAGGAACCCCTCTTAATTCTTTGGATTTTTGTTTATCATTGGCTGAGCTTTCAAAGTAGTAACTTCTTTTTAATATATGACATGCCTTATGGAAACAGTAGTATTTCAGCAGTGACATTAAGTTTATTGGATTAACAGAAAATATGCAATATGCATCATAACAAAATTAGACAGGTGCATAAATTTGGGCACCCCAACAGAGATATTACATCAATACTTAGTTGAGCCTCCTTTTGCAAATATAACAGCCTCTAGACGCCTCCTATAGCCTTTGATGAGTGTCTGGATTCTGGATGGAGGTATTTTTGACCATTCTTCCATACAAAATCTCTCCAGTTCCGTTAAATTTGTTGGCAGACGGGAATGGACAGCCTGCTTCAAATCATCCTTTAGATTGTCAATGATATTCAAGTCAGGGTACTGTGATGGCCATTCCAGAACATTGTACTTTTCCCTCTGCATGAATGCCTTTGTAGATTTCAAGCTGTGTTTTGGGTCATTGTCTTGTTGAAATATCCAACCCCTGCGTAACTTGAACATTTGCATACAAGTGACTCTGTTTGTGGCGTGAGTGCAGCAAGGGCTTCTTGCTCATCACCCTGCCATTCAGATGTTCTTTGTTCAAATTGCGCTGAATTGTAGAACGATGTACAGATACACCATCTACAGCAAGGTGTTCTTGCAAGTCTTTAGAGGTAATCTGTGGCTCGTCTGTAACCATTCTCACAATCCTGCGCATATGCCACTCCTGTATTTTTCTTGGCCTGACAGACCTGCTGGGTTTAACAACAACTGTGCCTGTGGCCTTCCATTTCCTGATTACATTCCTTACAGTTGAAACTGACAGCTTAAACCTCTGAGATAGCTTTTTGTAGCCT
The DNA here is from genome assembly GCF_900747795.2 of Erpetoichthys calabaricus. Taxonomy (NCBI): domain Eukaryota; kingdom Metazoa; phylum Chordata; class Cladistia; order Polypteriformes; family Polypteridae; genus Erpetoichthys; species Erpetoichthys calabaricus. The sequence goes on from NC_041395.2 coordinate 295,569,108, forward strand.
TTCCTAAACCATTATACTGAACAATCTTTGTTTTCAGATCTTTTGAGAGTTGCTTTGAGGATCCCATGCTGTCACTCTTCAGAGGAGAGTCAAAGGGAAGCACAACTTGCAATTGACCACCTTAAATACCTTTTCTCATGATTGGACACACCTGCCTATGAAGTTCAAGGCTTAATGAGCTAATCCAACCAATTTGGTGTTGCCAGTAATCAGTATTGAGCAGTTGCATGCATTCAAATCAGCAAAATTACAAGGGGACCCACATTTTTGCACAGCCAGTTTTTCACATTTGATTTAATTTCATACAACTAAATACTGCTTCACTAAAAATCTTTGTTTGGAAAACACCCCAGTACTCAGATGTTCCTAGGAAATGAAAGACATACCACTGTTATCTTTTTTGTTGAAAGTAGAGTAAATTATTATGCAGGCTGAGAGGGGTTCACAAACTTTTTCATATGACTGTATCTATTTTGGGCTTCAAATCATTTTAGATGATATCCTGGGAAAAGAAAAAAACATATGATAAAATAACTTAACATCGCAGACTAACAAGTCATAAAATTAAATAAGGTCTGAGATTGGTAAGGATTGGTTTCTATTTAAGCAATTGGTTTGGAACGAAAACGTGCAGCGACTGAGGCTCTCTGGGACCAGCATTGCCCAGCCCTGCTTTAAGACATGAATACACATTTCCAGTTTTCTTTTGCATGTATGTTTTGTGTTTAATCGTATTCCCAAGTTTTCCGCAAATTTTTTGCCCATTACTAGAATCATATACTTAGCGTGGTGGGAGATCCTATCTAACATTGGCTGCTACAGCTCTACGATGTCACAGTAACCTTGCAAAGCATTATGGTAACTATGGGAAAAAAGTTCCCCTAATCCAGTCACAAGGTTAATTTCCAGTCCCCAGTAAACAAAGAATTATTTTCTGCAGTTTACTAATTAGTTATCCTTTTCTCCATTGCCAGACATATTTAGCTAAATATAATGTTAAATTTGTAATTACTATATTTACAACTATGAGCATGCTTTAAGACACTGGTTTAAAATAACACATGCACATATATTCGTATAAATATATATACATGCATATATATATATATATATATATATTGTGACAGTTTAAGGGTCCCCGTGACCCCTTGAACCCTCAGACCAGACATCAGACACCAGATAAAAGTCCAAAATGAATATTTATTATTATAAATAAGTGCACAAAGCACCCTACTCTCCACAATACTCAAACAATAAACAAATCACTAATCAATAACCAATCCTCCACTCCCAGATGCATTGCCACCCTTCCACCCAGCTCAGCTCAACGTCTGGAATTTCCCACAATCCTTTTATAGTCCTTGAGACGGAAGTGGTTCTGTCCCTCAGTCCATGTGACTTTCTATGACTTCTGGGTCAGGTAAAAACTTCTCCTTTTCTTCAGCCTGGAAGTATATCATTTCTTCCGTTCCCGTGACTTGGAAATACTTCCAGGCTATACGGAAAGCATAAATCCCTGGGCCTCCCTGCAGCGACTCCTGGTGGCCCCCAAGGTATCCAGCAGGGCTGTGCATTAAACCTCCAAGGTCCATGGGGCCCAGCTGGAATTCGGGGCACCTCCATGTTGCAGGGAGGGCTCCATCTGGTGGCCTGGGGGTATTGGCCGGACTGTATGGCCGGCAATCCCTCACAATATATATATATATATATATATATATATATATATATTGCATTCTATTTTTGTGTTCAGTACTGTGTTTTGCCACAAGGTATTTTATGTATTATCTTCATTATTCTATCTTTGTAAATGTGGACAGCACATTAGCTTGTATTTGGAAACACGCTGTTAAAATAAATAAATTTCAACCAATTAAATATTTAACCTTAATGCAACCTATTTCTAAATTAGAAAGAATAATGTAAGTTTAGAAAGTGATTGCTTTCAATTTTAACACAGCTAACATCACTGTACCTGGCAGCCTATGGACACTGTCTGTGACATCATAAACACTGTAAGATATTAAAGCAAGAGACAGAGAGAGAGAGATAAAAAGGAAGAAAACAGATTTTTTGAATTCCAGTAAACTGCTAGTTCTGGAAATGTTTATAAATAAAAATACACTAATAATTAATATTCTTTTAACAGAAGGTACTTTGACCAGAGAAGAGAGAGAAGTATGATAAAGTGAGAGAGAGGATGTAAGGGAAAAATGGATAAAGGTTACATGCACACTTAAAGTAGACAATAAGACTGGATACACAACTTCCAGCTCTGTAGCTTTAATTGGGTGTGCCAAGGGCATGAGGGTAAAAAGTTAATCATATAGGAGCAGTAGCACAGAGCATAGCCAGGATCATCATGGGTATGAAAAGTAGCCCTTGTTGAAAATGAAGAAGGAGATTAGAGATTCTGTCTTTTAGTGCTGGAGAAACAAGTCATCCAAGTTTGAAAACAAGCTTAGTTCCTTTGTTTGTCTTTTATCCGTCTTTGAAAAACGCAGTAAGAGTTCAGTATTACTTTGATCAAGCAATAGGTTTTTTTAGGGTTTCTAATCTGAAATATATACATCGAAGCAATCCATAAGCTGTCTCTCTCTTTCCTAGAGGCGATTTGTATACAAACATTGTCTTTATATTTTTTTCTGTGGTTAATAGACTTTATAGCCTCAATTATTCAACTAATCTTGATTTTCTTATACTTGTATTCTCATCAAAGGGATCAGAATCCCACAAGTTAAATTAAAGTTAAGATAATGGTTACTAATAGGAACCTTACCAATACAAAAATACAACCCTCAACAGATCTTTATTTTCTAAATTTGGCCTTGACTTTTATTCTCTGCATTCCCCCTGGTTCTTTTTTGCTTCATTATTCCTTTATGCATTTCATTTTATTGTTTTTTGTGTGTTTAGTTATTATATTGTAATCACCTTCCCCTTGTGTAATTGGTAATTTAGTCTAATCTTTTTTTATCTGGATTTGTTTATGCAGAGCCCTATGAGAGGAGAGAATCACCTAAGTATATAGGTGTGCTATCATTAGGGTAGTCACATGTGGGCTGTTCTAAATATGTTATGATTTATATGCGCTCCAAATAGCAAAAAGGCAGTGAGGCCTCTAAATGACCCATAACCAGGTCTCATCCCAGAAATCTAGTCCCAAACTCCACAGGCAGGCTTTGGCCAACACAGGACTAAAATGAGGCCCTTACTTTTAAAAGTTAAAAAATAAATTTCCCAAAATATATCAAACATACCTCTCAAGGGAGAGGAACCGTCAAATCCTCTAGTGTGAGTGACTTTTCCGAAACAGAATCTTTTTAAAGGAAGATATTTATTTGTAACAAACAAACGTAGCACAAAATAGGGTAAAATGATTTGTTTAAAAATGCAACCCAAGACAAGTACTGTATACCACAATATGTAATCCAACAATCAAAAGCCAAGAACAAAGCAAAGAAATCCAAGAAACCAACGACTTACAGCATGCATTCAAGGAACATCGGTGAAACACTGAAGGATCTGCTCCTCAGCCTCACAATATATAGACTGAGGGTGGTCCCACAGCCATTTTTTCAGGGGGTTCCACCTGAAAAAAATAAGGAATGCAAACAAAAGCCATTAAAGCATAAAATTTAGAAATTAAATTGTTAAATAAAACATTATTAAAGTAAACATAATTTCATATTAAGTCAAAAGAAAACTAAAAACAGAAGTAGTAGCAAAAGGTACAAACTTATAAAACAACAGATATACTGCAACACTATAAAAGAAACATTGTCTGGTCTGAAAGAAAGGCATGGCTAAGTAATATCTGCATACAAGCAAAAGTGAACGTTAGGTCCTTAAACTAACTTGGATTTCTTAACCTAAGGTACTTTTTAAAAGACGTTTTTGAAGATATTTAGTGGTCAAAATTATTTGAACTCTCTCTAGTAATTAATGACTAGTGAATGCATGTTTTAAATTTGTTCCTGTCCCTTTCAATTCTCCTTTTGTCTAGTGTTATAGATAAGCTTCCTGGCATTTTGTGCTTTGACCTAATTGAATTTTTGAGCTTTGTTTTGGTTTAAGGACTTTAAACCACATTTGTTTTACCTCTTAATTATGGCTCCTCTCCTCCCTGCTTATAGAGATCTGTTGTGTTCCACTCCCTGCTGAGTATGACTATGTATGGCTCTGTTTACGGATCCTGTGGTCTATCAGTCACATGGCCAGTGTAAACCCCTGTTATTGGCTCCCATACTAATTTACTAATGACAAAGGAATTCACAATTCAGAAAGTTTGTACACAGTACATCTCCTTTTACAGACTTTAATTGAAATATTTATTGCAACCAGATGGAACGCAATTAATATTTTTTCTACTGTAAGCTTTAAAAAAATGAATTTAAAACAAAGGATTAATATATACACTTTTGAAAATTTACATCAGAAATACAGCTGGTCATCATGAAAGTGATTTCATGTGAGCTAATCCTGGACACTGTCCATGTGAAGTCTGCACATTCTCTTGCTGTCCTAGTAGGTTTCCCAGCCAGTACTCTATTTTTTTCCCTCCAGTCCCAAAGATGTGCATGTTGGGTTATTTGGCTCTTCTAAACTGGACCAGTTTGTGTGTGTGTCTGCCAATATGTGAGTGTAAAAAATGGCACACCAGGAAGGGTTCCTCCCTTAGGCCCAGTGTTGCCATGGTAGGCTCTGGAAGCTGTCATCCTGGATCCAATTTGATTGATGTTTTTTTAATAGATTAATTAATAAATAAATTAATCGATTTTTTTCCTGCAATAATGTGTTACCTTTGTCCTATCATGGCTTCCGTGTTGAAACTTTTTTTATACACCATATTGCAGTGTTGACTTACCTTTTATAATTATGGTGAGTGAGCTAAATGGTAACGCAGTGGTTAGCCTGTCTGGCTTAGAGCTCCAGGACCCCAGGTTCAACTCCTGTCTGTCTGGAATGTTCTCCCCATGTACACAGTGCTGTAATTGAAAAAAGGTCATGAAAATGGCTGGACAGAATAATGATTTATATATACTGTACAAATAGAAGTGCAATATTTACAATATTATTTTCTTTAATGAAATTTCAATGTGATGATTGTTTCTGATTTATTTGCCAATTACATGTAGAAATGGTTTAATCCCTGCTTTCTTAGGAAAAATTCTTGGCCCTTATTTCATTTATTTGTTATTTGTTGCACTGGGAGGGAGCAGCATCTCTGGACAGGTCATTTTTGCTGTGGGACGGTTGGTAGGTTAATGGTCTGCATTATTATGTGCATTATTTTGTTTGAGGGCAAGATTAGCAGTCTGTAGGCTGCACCTGGAGTAAAAGGCAAACTGGGTCTGGAGAGGGCAGGCCAGAAGTAGGGGCAGCAGTTTCTTTTTATTTGCTGCCCATTTAAAACTGAAAGCTTTTTACTGCACCTATTGATTTAATTGGAATGGTTATGTTCTGTGAGCAGAGACTTTTAAATATAGGATCAGGAGATGAAGCCAAGTCAAAGATACATGCCAGGGTTAGAACTGAGCAAAGAAACCGAGATGTTATACAAAACATAAATCATAAACTTGTCAGGATGCCATTAAAGAGATCAGTAATATAAGAATATACCAAAATGCTAATTGAATCCAAACACAGATAAGCACCAAGTGCCTAATGATGATTCTTATAGGGTCACACCATGGCAACACACACTGCACTCCAAGGCTATTATAGTTAACGAAAACCAAAATCAAAACTGAAACTATTACTAAAAAAACATTTTCATAAAACTGAAATAAAATAATTAACAGAGCCAAACTGAAAAACTAAAACTAAATGAAACTATTAAAGTAGCTGGAAAGACTAACTGAAATAAAATAATAAAAATATTTTTAGTTTTCGTTTTTGAATGAATATTCTTGCCATTAGTCTTTAGCCCTTGTAACTTGCAACTCTAAAACAGAAAGTCATCCACGAGCCACCCACATATATTCATCCAGTGAATGGCGGCTGGTGACGGTGGGTGGGTGTTCATACAGCATTTTCGGTGACAGAGCAAGCCAACTATGTGCGCGAAAGTGTGTTAAATAGAAAGTGATTTACTGTGCCGCCTTTCTTTGTGCTTGTTGTATATCAACATGTACAGTAATTCAAACGTCTGAAATCGTAATGTGCTGATCAACAAAACCTTTACTATATGGACAGAAAAATCACTAGTGTGTAATGTTTCAGTTTATTTCTCAGGTGCCTGAGTTTTCTTGACCATAATTCACCTGCCACTTCTCACAGGAGAAATCCTTTCTGAAAATAAAATGGCACTGATCAAGAGACTTACAGTCAACATACGAGATCAGCATATTGTTCCCGACCAATCACTTTTGCTTTAAAAAGGTTGTTTAACACCAAAGCAATACAAACAGTGTAAAATTCCTGATTTGGCAATGTCTCTACTGACTACAGGTAGGTAGGCGAAGAGAATCTGCCAACTGGTGAAAAACTAAACATACCAATGTGTTTTTGTATTTATTCTATATTTATTCATTTATCTTTTTTTAGTTAATATTCACAGCTCAAAATACTTGCTATTGTGAAAATAATCCAGTAGCAGAATTATGTTTTAAAATATTTGTCCCCCTTTTCTCAATTTCTCTCTCTCTCTCAAAATAGATAGTTGAAATATCATATTCTTAACATCAGCCATATCATACATATTGCATACCAGGGATTTTTCCTGCCTTGCATCCAAACCTGCTGGAGTAGGCTCCAGATTTCCTGCCATTCTGCTCTGGATAAACAGGTTTAGATAACGTATATATTGTTCCTAATTCCAGATGCTGTCTCTGTCATTTTGCACATTTGTTCAGCACAAATGACACAGAAAATATTTTAAAAATGATAAATTTGTAAAAAATTATTCATATTCAGTATCTATTTTGATTCTGCTTGTTTTTATCAAACAAAAACAAAACCAGATAGTAAACCATGTAGTGTAGTAAGCTTCCACTAACATTAAACTCAAATTAAATCCAAACCCGTTAAGTGTACAGTTCTGTCTGATTGTGACACAAAACTAAACTCCATAGTAACTCTTTAACCGTAACATAATTACTAAACTAGCAGATATAAAAATAAAACAGAAATGTCTTTGTGAAATAAAATCTAAATTAAAACTATAAATACACGATGAAGGAAAACTAAAACTAAACTGAATTTCCAAGTAAGGTCAGAAAAAATGTAGAAATAAAAACTAATATAAGAAGGCAAAACTATAATAACCTTGTTGCACACTCCCAGAGCATTATGGGATGGAATTCATAGTAACCACTGATGCGAACATCCCACAATAACAATGCCCATCAACATAAAAAACGGCATTGCAATATGACAATAAAAATCATTTTTTCAGGGAGCACAACAGTGTCACATAAACCTCATATTCTCTGTAGTCCAAAACCCTAGATTTGCCTCTTTCAAAATAGCTGAATCACACAAAAATTGTTTGCGATTTATTTTTTTGTTTTCCTTCTTAAAATGACATGGAAATGCGGCTCTGCAGTATGTGTGGAATCTCAAGGCACAGATCAATACTCAGTAGCACTTCTGGATTGAAAAAAAGATATATTTGTTTTCACATTTGGACCCCAGCTTTATCACCTCCATTTTAAAAGACAAGAACAGGCAAGGTAGCTTTTAAATGTATAAAACATGCTTGACTTTGTGTCAAACCCAAACAACCCTTTCATCCAAATATTTTCCCCTCTATTATTTTTCTAAACACAACTTAAGAATTCTGTAGAATAATACAAAAAATAAGGATAAACCAGTAAAACTACAATGTATTTTAGTCTCATACAACAGTGGAGGCATATAATTGCCTCTGCTACTACGACTCACTGCTCTCTCTCACAGTTATTTCACAGTATCACAGTTTGGCTGACCAATCCTTATTTCAGATCTATAGTTGTGGTGGGTTACAAATGCTGTCCTTCACATGAACATTGCTATTCAAGGCTTGGGGGTGATTCTGCTAAGTGGAAAAAAGAGTAGCATTTTGGCTGTGAGTCATCTCTCCTTTTGAGTAGCAAGTTTTTTTTTTATTGCTACTCATGCAGGTTTGAAAAAGAGACAGAAATGTGTTTATTAGAACAACAACCAGACTTAATGAGTCAGCAATTAAGTTGCTAGCTGGTAAGCAAAGCTCTTTTAAGCCGCCCCTTACTCCTACGTACATACATCTTCAGCTATTTTATGGAGGCTGAGACAAATGACACTGCTTGATGTGGGTTTGTTTATATCTTTAAAGCCGAGGGGACACAGCATTACAAGCAGAACAACCAATGCTATTTTGTTTTATGTTTGATTATTTTAAGGGCAGCACAGAGCTGCCACACACATTCAGTTCCAGTCCTAGTTTAAGTCCCTTCCCTAATTATATTCCACATAGAGTTTAAACATTCTTCTGATGTTTCTGCAGGTTTTCCTTTCACATCCATGAAAGATGTGTGTGTCAGGTTCATTATCAATTTTAGATTGGCTGCAAGTGTGTGCTTAAATGTGCCCTGGTAAGGATTGGTTTGCATATCTCGGGTTGCTTCCTGCTTGGTGCCCAATGCTGCAAGAATAGACTCTTGCCTCCACGGCCGTAAATTGGATTAAAGAGCTGGAGAGTGTTATTTTAAAGTTTTCAAAGTCTTATGGTCTAACAGATGAAACCTGTGCATTAAAACTAAAAATATTTACTCCATAGGCTGATGCTGGGCAGTTTAAAACTGTATTGCTACTTAACAGAATTTTAAAATCAATATTACTACAGTCCACTGATTCTTGCCTATTTGAGAACCAAAGCATGTGGGGTCCAGTGAAATAGAAAGAAAGAGAAAACACAAGGACATGTATGTACTTCCCAACTACTAAACTTTATCTAGCCTTTAGATTACAATATGTTAAAGCCAAGCTCATTTGTATTCACCAGTATGCATTTTGGCTTGCAGCGTCCTCATAGATGTAACAAGGCACCTCTCCTTTGCACCCCAACCCCACCAGATAGTTAGCTTTTTTAGCAAAAGACAATTCTTACTTGCCTTGTAAAATAATATTAAGTGAAGATTTAAAAATCTCACAGTGCAACTTGAAACTCGGGTTGTCTGGGGACGAAACCACTGCTGCATCCCTTATACAGCTGACTAAAATTAAATGAGAATAAATGACGTATGATAATATCTCCAATCAAGGATAAAACATAACATTCTCAAACCTCCTTGATCCATTTCACGGTCATGGGGAATGAGGTCTGTCCAAACAGCATCCGGTACAATGCAGGAGCCAGTTGCAAAATGGACAGTAATCCATCATAACGCCAACTTACACACATCTATACTCACACTCCCTTAAACACACACCCAATTTGTAGTCGCCAGTTAACCATAAACTCCATGTATTCAGGAAAGTGGAAGCAAACGTGAAGTGCCCAGAGGAAATGCCATGAATGCAAAGACACAGTGAGAGTGCAAACTCTATATAGATAATGAATGGGAATGGGATTCAAACCCATACCCAAAGATCGCTGAGGCAGGAACCCTAACCACTATGCTGCCTTGATCTAAACTATATAAAAGGAAATAGGGGAAGCCATACTGGGCACCACGATTATGGAGTTTTTGTTTTGTATACAGGGGTGGGCAAAAGTTGGTTTATAGATGTTTGTATGGAAAAAGACATACAGGTTATGAATATTACAATAGCTTTATTAACTCAACAGCTTTATTAACTGAAAAGAATGTCACAATGGTATAGTGCACTCTGGCACAATCTCGTAAGTGCTCAAATTGGCGGCCTTCATTATTTACATTTTCTTGCAGTCTAGTTGCTACACTTAAGCACACTTTAATAATAATAACAAGAAGAAGACGAATGAGAAGACAAATAATACAAATAAATAATGCAATATTTAATAAATTAATAATAATACAAAAATAAACTATGTTTTGTATACTTGCCACTGTAAACTTACTTTTGCCCACCCCTATATTTTAACAGCACAAGTCCTTGGTGCTACTCAGGTTCTAGTAAAAGAGATGCAAGGTCAGATTTTACTACGTTTTAACACAAAGTGGGAGGAAGAAATATAACCTTAAGTCCATTTATTTTATTACAAATGGAGCAGAGTGTACAGGCTGTTTCTTGGAGCATCACACTTCCCTGGCCTCTCTGTGTTTAAGACTGTAAATGCTGTCTGATGACCACTCAAAAACAACACTAAATGTAGAAATATTAGTCAGTTTCCACCCATTCTGAGCTTCTGTATTTGCTGGTGTAATGCCAAGACACCTGGCCGAGACACCCAGGAGATGGAAGGACCAGGGGAGAGAGTATTCAGAGGACATTATCTCCCCTAATGCGCTAGTTGGTAGCCCCTGGGGATTGCAGCAGCACCACAGTTTCCCACAGGGCATCATGGGAATTGGAGTTCTGTGACTCAGCCCTGTCGAGTGCTGTGTGTGCCACCAGGAGGTGCTGCGGGGACTGGTGAGCCTTACTTTGTGGGACTTCAGCGTTGGCCAAGCCTTCAGGACACCAGAAGTTCTTCGAGGAGATTACTTAAAATTAGCTGCCTGCCGCTGCTCCGGGAGCAAGTGTCGGGAAGTGGAGGACAAAGCTTGCTGAAGGAGGAGTGGAGGCGGAAGGAAAGAGAGAAAAAGAGTCAGAGGAAAACTGAAAACAAAGTGCTGAGTGCTTTATTTTTGTGCTGTGGTGTTTTATTGTACTGTCCATTGGTGGGAAACAGTTGGAAAGCATTTCCCCCAGCTGAATGAAAGCCACGTGTGTTGCTGTACTTGTGCCTTGTGTCTGCCTGTGTCGGGTTTGGGGAGCTGGTGCACCCCCTGCAGGCCACACTGGTGAAAGACGAAGGATAAAAGAATATTTCTACGGCTTGAGCTCACCTTTTGATTTTTACTTGTCTATAAAGCTCATGTAGAAGAGGTAAGTGGTATTTGACATGAGTTACCATCTGGACACTCTCTAGACAACACAGATCATCCAACACAGTGACAATTACGATTTAACCAAAAACATACAGTCTTTATGTTTTTTTTCTTTTTATAGTCAGCAGTATCCTAAAGAACAAATGCTGGCCTACAGTACAGTTGTCGTTGTGTATATGCATGGAATATTTAAAACACATGGTTTAAGTAACTTGCACAAAATAATACAGTATACCTAATGTGGGGACTAAACCAGCAAACACGTTGTTAAAGGCCCAGTACCGTAACCATCAGGCCAGATTGTTTAACTATAAAGCCATTTTCAAGTAGATTGTGAGCACGTCAGTTTCAGATAGGGTCTCTTAATATGCAAATGTTCCCTCCTTGGTTTACCAAAGTCCTATCTGTTCAGTCTTTTGATGAGTCATATCAGTAGAAGTATCATGTTTTGCAAAAACTATAGATCAACACACATATGAGTGTGGGCGTATGTCACAAAACTTGGCCATTTAAATGTCACATTCAAGAGGGAGCCTCCACTCACATCTGTAATAGTCGTTCAAGTGTGGTTCCCTGATACGCCATTTTTCTTTCAGAGCAACCAGTATGGAATCTTTAGTTAATGCATAATATTTTACAATCTATTACAAGTACATTATTAAATGATGCTGTAACAATGAATTATTGAAACATAAAGAAAAAAGACTGAAGGTAACTAAAAGGTTAAATTAATGTTATTTTAAGCTTAGGAACGTGAGGATCTGCCTGATCTTAAAGGAGCTTCCAACATAATTACTAAGGTTAAAATGAAGTTAATGAGTAATGCACACCCCCTTAAAAAGCAAGCACAAACTAGTGAGAAAGCCTAAACACACCTGTGATGAAGCGGTGATAAGATCAATGGGAAAACCAATAGGACACGCCTGTTAACGAAGTGATTTTAGAATAATGGAAGAAACAACATGTATACGAAATTACTGGTGGCTGTAGTTGATTGGTTAAGAAGATTGAATTCTGTATATTAGAAGTCAGATAACATGATTTATTAGTTGAGTTATTGGTAATGGAAAAGTACTGTATAAAAGAGAACCAATTGTTGAATTAATTGCTCACTTCACGGACTCAGACATGTATGTATTTGCAAATTAATAACCGTTCTGCATTGTCATCTGGTCTCTGTGAATGACTTCTTGGAAAACACAGAAAAGTTTTTTCCACAACACCAGAAGGTCACATAGTCTCTCAAACTCCTTCTCACTGGCTCATGGCAGATTTTTGAGCAGCATCTGTAGATACAATACAATACAATACAGTTTATTTTTGTATAGCCCAAAATCACACAGGAAGTGCCGCAATGGGCTTTAACAGGCCCTGCCTCTTGACATCCCCCCAGCCTTGACTCTCTAAGAAGACAAGGAAAAACTCCCAAAAAAACCTAGCAGGGAAAAATGGAAGAAACCTTGGGAAAGGCAGTTCAGAGAGAGACCCCTTTCCAGGTAGATTGGGCGTGCAGTGGGTGTCAAAAGAAGGGGGTCAATACAATACAGTACAGTACACAGAACAATTTCTCAATATAGTAAGAAATAAAAAAAATATATATAAATTTTAGAAGTACAGAGCAGAATTTAACAGTAGATGATATATCCCATAATAAGATTTGTATTTGTATAGAGTCATGGAGACCTCATCCTTCAAGCTGCCTCCCCCATTTGGCCATTCCACAGCTGAAACAGTGCTGGGCCAGCCAATCCGATGAAAGGACCCCTCTCTCCCACGATTCCTGCGATCCTCCATCTGGGATGACTTTTCCTTAGGCAGGCAAAACAACTTGGCAGGTGGGCCGTGGCACCAAGTGCCACATTTGAGTACCGATGAAGTCATGATTTTTTTACACTGTGAAGCCAATGATGGCATAAGACATCCCCCACAAGTTCAAATAGGTTCTGAACTCCCAGTCTGAGTCCATACACTACTGGAAAAGATTAGAGGCAGGAATCATCATGAAACATTTAGATAAACAGAAGCTGGTAAAAGTAAGCCTCTACACATGCAATCTATTGGCCAAATGACGATCTTCACACACAACCCATATGCGGTTCCTCTATCCTAAAAAAGCAGGTGAGAAGACAAAGAAATTATACATTAACAGTGGTTAATATATGTAATGAATATTACTTCTTATCTCGTTTGTGGCAATTTGTCAACATATTATGGGCCCCTAGGAAACATACCTAGAGCAAAATGTCACAAAATTATTACTAATATGATCCTGATATTATTTCATTAAAGCATTGTCACTTAGAATCAAAACGTAAGACAAGCAAGGCAGATTGGTTAAGTAAACATTTATCACTGGTCAAAAACTGGTTTTACTTCTACACAAAGAGGCTTTTTTGTACTTTTTAAAATTGGGTTCAGAATGAATGAATGATAAGAACCCCTTGGTCTTATATAAGTTATCATCTGATACTTCATTAATTAATGCATGCACAATAGCACCACAATGATAGGAAAGCATTCATTAACACAAAGCATGAAGCAACTCAATAAGTTCAAAATACACCCTCTTACAGATACTGACTTTTTTGAACTCTTATCTGCATGGAAGCAGGTATACGCTGTCACAACCGTGCACATCGGGGACAGTTTACAGGCTCAAATAGTGTTATATGTTAGCCAGACCAGGGGTTGGCACTTTCACCTGATCCTCTCTCCTCTTATTCCTCTGCAGCCAAGCCAAAGACCCTGACCCTTAATGACATCACCATTGATCCACCCCCTGTTGACATCACTTCTGGCCAACCCTGATGACATAATTTCCGCTACCCAGAATTCTCCTTCATGCCACATCAGTTCCTGTTCTGGCTGTCCTGACTCCACCTCTTCCTCCTACCCACCATATTTATAGAGCAGTCTCAATCTGTTAGTCAGTTCAGTTGTGAACTCTGCTCCTGTGAAGACGTAATTCTTTTTTCATTTGCTGATTTTTCAGTATACAGGTTGGCCATCCCCAAACCTTTTTCTGTCTGCTGGCTGATTTTTTTATCACAATGCTAAGACATTTTATGTGCTGACACATGACAAGAGGCCTTTTGAACAGTCTTGCATGAATATGTTGTGAGATCACTGAGCAAGACTTTACAGTACCCAGGCCGTTTAACACTGTAGAATGAAGAAGAGGTAGTATTTTTACTTCCATGTAAATGGAAGTTTGATGATGGGTTCAAAAATTCACTATCAAGTTCAGATCCTGATTCCGTAATGTTTAAAACATTTTGAAAAGTTGATTTTAGCCAGGGGCCTGTTTGTGTACCTGTGGAAACCTGTACAAACTGATACAACTTCCAAACAAATTGCCTTATCTTTATCAAACAAATGACATCATGCTTGTCTTTCACAGGCTCCAGTACTATTGTTTTTGGTCTAGTTTGGTTCATTAATTATTTCCATACCCTGCAAAAATGGTTTGACCTTTGTCCAATGATAACTGTTGTAGAAATTTTCAGTCTGCTTCATTTAGTCATAGGACCAGGACCTATTGACTTACATGATTTATTTAAATATACATGTACGCACACATGGAGGCACATGCAGGGAAGATAACTGACAGCTTGTTTGTCATACCAGAGCGCAAGAGCACAAACTGAATGATGAAGAGAAAGAAATTAACACACACAATGAAAGAGATAGATATGAGTATAGAGGCATTAAGCCACCCAGTACCAATCTGTGTATCTATGCAGCTTGTTTACTTCATTTGACCCAACGTGTTTAATTTCAAATTAAATATTATTAAAGTTATTCACTTCATTCAATTTCCTGTTCATTTTATTCTACATTTATTTGTGTACATAATACATGTAAGTTAATGTACTTGGTTATACAGTATATTATTGCACAGTACAATCAATTATATTATATTGGAAAATCTTCCTGTGATATAACTAAAGTGAACTTTACATGGAAATACTGTATGGACATTCAATACTGATCATTTCTTGCAGCAATTCTGAGTGACTCAAAAACAAGAAAAAGATCACAAAGGTACAAAAATGTAGTACTTAAAGGAACTTGAAGTTACCGTTCAATGTCCCTCAGTATTTCTTCTTTGAAAGCCCGATTGTGGTATTTCTTGAAAGATGTATCATATAGTGGATAGTTCTCTAGCCACAGTTCAACCAATTTGTCCTACTTCTTACACATTCGTGAATGTTTTGTAGCCATACTTGCAACACACTAAAGATGGAGTTGCTTGCTAGGTTAATGAGAATTGAAAGGCAGGAACGACTAGCAAAGCTTCTGATGCCTGATAAACGTAAGATGACAGTGCTCAATTTTTAAAAATATATTCATAAACCAAAGGGGGCCTGTAAGCCATTCATATTGGGTCAGAATACACTTTGTAAGTAGCATCTTTATGACCTCTAACACATTTTTCGCATTTTTATGTCACTTGGGAGCTTGCAAGTGAAAATTGCACAGTATATACAAGACTTAACAGAGCTAACAAAGCAAAACAAAACATGAACAGTTCCTGCTACTTTTGCTGCACTAAAACCAGAGCAGGGCTCCTTACAATGAGAGGGACTACTTTTTTGGGCAGCACCCTATACTTAAAATAGAATTGAAATACAAAGTTGACTGTTATAGAAGATGAGACACATGCTAATGAGAATTAGAAAAGGGAGCAACAGAGATAAGGGTATGGCAGGGACATTTGCAGCATAAATTGTTATATACTGCAGTGGGCTGGTGCCCTGCCCGGGGTTTGTTTCCTTGCCTTGTGCCCTGTGTTGGCTGGGATTGGCTCCTGCAGACCCCCGTGACCCTGTTGTTAGGATATAGCGGGTTGGATAATGGATGGAAATTGTTATATAAATAAACAACATCTCAAAACTCTGTTAATAACTCTGTGCCTTTCCTATCTATCTATCTATCTATCTATCTATCTATCTATCTATCTATCTATCTATCTATCTATCTATCTATCTATCTATCTATCTATCTATCTATCTATCTATCTATCTATCTATCTATCTATCTATCTAGTATATAGTGCCTTTCATATCTATCTATCTATCTATCTATCTATCTATCTATCTATCTATCTATCTATCTATCTATCTATCTATCTATCTATCTATCTATCTATCTATCTATCTATCTATCTATCTATCTATCTATTAAAACAGCCCTTTTTGGTGGTCAGTCATAACTCTGTGAGGATAGCTTAAAGTTATCTTTCTTCTGGACTGGTATCCTCTTATTTAAAAACTACTAGTTATGCCTTTTTCAAAGAAGGTAGGCCTTAATTTTAAATCTATTGTAAAAAACAGACCTATTTTCCGATGTATATTTTTATCTATTTAGATACTTTTTATCTAAAGTCCTTGAATGCAGAGCAACCTCTGGCACACATTCCTTTAAATGATCTCTTTAAACCACTCAAGTCAGGTTAGCTGTATTGGTAAAAGTGGCTGATAATGTACAGGGGCTGTGAGTGTGGTGCCTTAGTGCTACCTTTGACACAGTTTATCACTATTTGAATGCTTGCAGGCACTTTGCTACAATGGGAGTAATGTTCTACACTGCTTGTGGGTTTTTGTAACTGAATTACAGCACTTTTTTGCAAAGGGTTCCATAAGTCTCCTGTGGTTCCAGTTACTCATGATGTGTCATATGACAGTTCTGGGGTTCCCTAATGTTTAACATTGATGTGCTTTCTTTGTGCCATGTTTGTTCATACACACTGCCTGAGCTTAAATTATTGTGTAGATGACACTCACATTAACATACTGTATAAACATCAACATTCATTCCACTTTCTGCTCTTTCTAAATGTTCGAGTGATATCAAATTATTGATAATATCTACATTTATTAAAAAGTTAGCTATTTGAAAATACATGTCAGCTGCTTAGGATGGATGATTTTACACTAATGGTTGATAGCACCCCTGTTCACGTCTATGCTGTAATTAGATATAATGGAGTTATGTTTGATTTGTCTTTGTCATTTGTATAAATGTCACAAATATGCTAGAGCTTTGAGAGAAGCCGAATGGCTAATCCACACCTTCATAAGATCTAGGTGAGACAATATAAAGCCTTACTGTATGGATTCTGAAGTCAATCTTTAACTGTAGCATGTTTAGAATTCTGTTACTGAAATTCTGACTTGCAGCAAGTATAAAGAATGAATACGATTATTAAACAATCAATCAAGCTTTATTAGGAAGAAATATCTGGATAAAGCTGTTCCACAGATATTTGATGAGACCTCAATGATTCTTCTTATTGCTTTAATCAAGAGTTTAAGTTTATTTTGAGCATGCATGTTTCTAAAAAACACAGAGAAGTTGAAAGGACAGAACCCTTGAAAGAGTCAAAAATAGAAAATGTGTTAAATAAAGCATTTAACATTTAAAGTCAGTTTTTAGGTGCGTTCACCTTCTGAGATTGCCATGTCTGTCTGTCTGTCCATCTGTCTTATGAAAGTTCAAAATTAATTGAGGTATCTCAGATATTTGGCACCTGGAAGAATTACTGGAGATGGAAAAAAACAAGAGTGCAAAAAAAAAAAATCAGTGTGATAAAGTGCATAAAATAAAAAAAAAAATAATGAATTAGATTGTATTTGTATTATTTGGTACATTAACATTAAAAAATAAGTGCATAACATTAAGAAAATAAACCTAACCCACTCAGTCCTGAATAGGGTCGCAGGGGTGCTAGAGTCTATCTCAGCCAGCAAAAGGCACAAAGCAGGAACAAACCCTGGACAGGGCACTGGTCCATCGCAGCACAAACACACTCACCAATACCAATTTAGTGTTGCCAATCCACCTAACCTCCATGTCTTTAGAAGGAAACTGGAGGAAACCCATGCAGACATGGGGAGAACACACCACACAGGGAAGACCTGGGACACAAACTGAGGCCTCCTTACTGCAACCCAGCGGCACTACCACTGAACCACCCCAGAAAATTAATGTGTAAAATAAAACGAGTACACAAAAAAAAAAAATTCAAATGAAAGCGTAAAATTAAAATTACAGTACAGAATGATTGCCTTTAAATTATGCAAAAAAATGAATGCATTAAATTAACATCAAAGATAGATATATAAATTGACATCAAAAACACAAAATTAGCCCAAACTGAAAGCAGAAATGAATTTCACAACGAAAATGGCATTTTTAAAATAGAAACTGCGCTCATCATCTGAGTGGATAGAAGCCCCTTTTACACTGCATGCTGGAATTTACCAGTGAAATTGTTCTTGACAACACAAGGGACACTGAAAAAATGTTACTGTGTTCATCCCTGCAGCTTTTTGGTGAAAAGACTTGCAAACACCAACAGAACATACAAATTCCATGTAGACGATGTCCGGCCATGGGATTCACATCCAATCTGCTGGGGCTGTGAGATGATGCACTTTATTGTAAATTTAAAAAATAAGCAATGCATCATAAATGGATTATTGACAAAAATTCAATAAATCTGTTGGCTTATTTCTGTACAAATTCAGTACAGGTGATCCTTCAGCTGGGATTTCTACTTAGCACTACCAGTACCAGCAGCAGCGAGTATCACGGCTACAAGCCAGATGTTTCCATTTCTCTGCTGCATGACATTCCCAGCTCCATCAGTTAGCAGAATATGGCGGGTCTGAAAAGGAGCACATAGGGTGTCACATGTTTCATTTTGTCATTATCCTTAACTGCACCTTTGTTCCCACATTTTCAACAATGAGGTTACTAGTAAATTGTAGGGACAACACACTGTGTGAGACTAGAGTGTGGGCAGTTTCCATTATCAAAGAGTAGTCATATCTACTTTCAATTATTTTGGTTAATTTAATACACCCAGTTATTGATGTTAATTTCGCACACACATTTTTGATGTTGATTTCACACACTCACTTTTTGATGATAACATCATGCATTCATTTTTGATAATTTAAGGCAGTCAATTTTTATGATAATTTCATACACCGTTTTTAATTTTATGTTATAAATTTTATTTTTATGTACTGACTTTTTTTGTTATCATTTTGCACATAAAATTTTGATAATTTTACGCACTTAATTTTTCAAGGTTAATTAATACACTGTTTTTTTTTTTACTGTTTTGGTTTCGATGTTTTGCCTTTTGGGGCCACAATCTTCTTATATAATTCGTTACTGTGGCTGTCCGTTTGTCTGTCCAGGATTATAAATCACCTGTAGCTCACAAACTGTTTGAACTATTGACCTGAAATTTTGGTACACATACAGTAAACTATGTAACATCTACTATCCGCTTTCGGGGTGATGATTGACCTACAAGGTTATTCCTCTTTTTATTTTTATTTTATTTTATTGTAGAATCAACTCCCGGTAGCAGCCAGCAGGTACGGGCGCCGTTCTCATCCCTACCACCTTCGCCGTCACTTCCCCTACCTCTTCATATCTTAAATCATTCTTGAGGCAGATTGAAGACTTAAGTGCCAGCTTAAGTGAAAAATTAAAGAAAATGTACTAAGTAATTGCAACACAAACACTGATTTAATCAGTTTTAACGCGAAAAGATGTCAACGAAAGAAGAGAAGAAACGGGCCGCTAGGGTGGAGAAAAGAAGAGCTGCTCAGGAAGCAGCAAGCACATCAACCTCTGAGCAAATGAATGCTAAATGTATAGAGAAAGAGGATGAAAACTAGGAATGCTCAAGTCAAGTGTATTCACTGCACGTTATCATGCAGTGCACCATGACTGGTTGATGAATGATACGCCATAGTGAGATTTCTTTGGGCATACTTAACTGTTGAGTTAAGTCACTTCAGGGTAAAATAGTGAGCTGAATTAAACCCACAAATGTGATTTATATATTGTATATATGGAAGTGTTAAAATCGTCATTCCATTTCTAATATCAGAGCATTGGCAAGGTAAAGCAAGAAAAGTGCTTTATATGGCACCTTCCCTTAAGGTAGGGGGCAGAGAGGCCTTTGGTGGTGAAATACATGCAATATTGCAGAGACCTGGGGTGTCCCCTTGGAGATCAGACTGCAATGTGCCACTATGTTCCAGTTCACAAAGCAGAAAAAAGAGAGAGGTGCTGATACCTGTAAGCCCTAAGGGCACAACAACAATCAGGAGCGACGATTTGCCTTGGTCAGTTTAAACACTTGCATAGCTCAAACAGAACATAGAGGAGGTGGACATTGTACATATAGTACAGTAGTTCACAATATTATTTCTTTTCACTAGTTCTTTTCTGTACAGTACTTAAAACACTCATTGCATAGGTCACTTAAATGTGCAACCTGAAAATGTTAATACTGTTTGTAATAAGTTAAAGTAAACCATGATTCAGTATATTGTATATTGTTTTTCATCTAAACCCTCCAAAACTTTGCAACAGTACAAGATTATAGATCAAAGAGTTACATCAAATCTGACTGAAGATACCATTCTCACAAGATGTGCTACAGGGTGAAAATATATTTATACTCAAAATTCTCATTATTCCTACAAATTAATATAGTTTCCTATATAGTGGCAGGGCTCACAATAAGGAGACTGGGATTCGCATGCCAGTTTACATGTTCTCCCTGTGTTTGCATGTTCTTCCTGTATCTGTGTGGGTTTCCTACCACTGTCCAAAGGCATGCAGGTTAAGTGAATTAGTGAGGCTAAATTGGCTCCAGTTTGTTTGGTGAGCGGGTGTGTCTGAGTGTTCACCCTGCAATAGACTGGCACCCTGTCCAGGGTTTGTCCCTGCCAGTGCCCTGTGCTGGATGGGACAGACTCCAGCCAACCACAGCTGTGGTCTGGATGAGACATGAGAGTTTCTTGGAAAATTGTGTTTTCCAATGACTATCACAATAAGCATAAGGTCAGCCACTAGGAATGGCACAAATCCATGGCACTGACATGTAGCTTATTCAAGAGTAGTGAGGTAATAATATTTAACCATGGTTAAAAAAAAATAACAAATATCATATACAGAAAAGAACTCATTTAGTTACACAGTCCTTTTGACATAATAATAATAATACATTTTACTTATTTGTTTGCGTGTTTTTTAAACACTCAAGGACACTGAACAATAGATAAAACACACATTATAAACAAAACTAAAACACAAAATTTTAAATCAGGCAGAGCAATTGTAGTCAAAGAGAAAAAGCAGTCTTAAACAAATGAGGTTTCATTTTAGATTTGAAAAGTGAGAATGAATCAATATTTCTAAGCTCAGATGGCAGTGAGTTCCAGAGCCACGGTGGTAAGACGGATGAAAAGGACAGTCAAGTGGATGGAGGAAGAGGATCTAAGGGTGCAGGAGGGAATGGCAACATGGAGGACAGATATGGAGAGGCAAGGTTGTGGATAGCCTTAAAAGTTAGTAGGAGAATTTTGAATTGAATTCGGAATTAAACTGGAGGCCAATTAAGCTTCTGCAAAACGGGAGTGATATGGTGAATAGCAGGGGGTTCTAGTAATGATGTGGGCAGCTGAATTCTGGACCAGTTGTGGCTTATAAAGAGATTTGCGAGAAAGACCAAATAAACGGTAATTACAATAATCCTGACGAGAAGTGACAAGGCAATGAACAAGGATAGCAGTGGTGTGGGGAATGAGGGAGGGGCGAATACGATTAATGTTACGCAGGTGGAAATATGCAAACTGGGAGATATTACTGATGTAAGAATGAAAAGATAGAGTATTGTCAAGGATGACACCCAGACTCTTAATCTGTGGGGAAAGGAAGACAGAGGAATTATATATAGCAAATGAAAAATGATCAGTTTCGGATAATGTTGACTTTGTACCAATGAGGAGAACCTCAGTTTTGTTACTATTTAAGAATATTTGAAGAAAAGCTTTATTTAATTTCTGCTATGCAATCAATAAGCGAGGAGGGTGGAAAGGAAAAAGTAGGTTTGCTAGTGAGGTAGAGCTGGGTGTCATCAGCATAACAGTGAAAGTTAATGTTATATTTACAAAAGACATTGTCGAGGGGAAGGAGGTAAATAATGAAAAGGCACGCCTGAAGTAACAGCGGTGGGTTGGGATGTAAAAATTTTAAGCTGAACAAACTTAAAGTGGGGCCTGAGAGATAAGATCTAAACCAATTTAGTGGAGTGTGGGTAATGCAAATCGAAGATAATCTATTAAGAAGAGTAGTGTGACAAATAGTGTCAAAGGCTGCACTCAGATCAAGAAGGATCATTGCTCGGCCATAAATCATTCTATTCAATTGGCCTATTTTTCTTAAACCCAGGGAAAATCAATTATCTTTTGTCTCGATGCATGCTCAATAATCCAGGTAAGGAAATCCTAGAAATTTGATTCTGTTCATCTGGACAAAGTTTTTTAAGTGGGAGAAATATTTCGAGACTTATCCAAGTCTCTTCCTCAGTCTCAATTGACTGCAGGTTTCCCCAACCTTATAAACAGTACCTTTGCTTAATCACAGAGACTAGCACCATTGACAAAGGGCCAGTTGATCAGTGATATGGACAATGTGGACAAATGGGTGAAGAACTTGTCTGACAAACAACTCACCCAAGCAGAGAAAAACGTCCTTTCTAAAGGGTTAAATTTTGCGGTCACACCGAAACAAATCCTGTTAGTGGAACTGATTACAGCCACAGAATCTGCTATCAGAAACAACAACATTGCTGATTTGGAAGCAGAACAACTGCGGATAAAAGTTTCGGCATGTCTCAGCAATGCAAAACCCCCTGCATCCAATATCAGCATTGAGGAGAGGAAGGCCCTCACGGCACTCAGCAAGGACAACAACATCATCATCCTTCCAGCGGACAAGGGGAGATGCACAGTTGTGCTAAACCAGACAGACTACCATGAGAAAATTTTATCTCTGCTCAGTGACAAAAATACTTATGAGCCCTTAAAGCGAGATCCAGGTAGTGGTTACAAGAAAAAGGTGATAGATTGTCTTAAGCAGTTAGTTCAGGACAATGCTATTGACCGGACCACATACCACAGATTATACCCAGGGGAATCTACACCAAGTCTGTATGGTCTACCAAAAATACACAAACAGGGTGCTCCTTTAAGACCCATTGTCTGCATGATCAATTCAGTCACGTATAACATCTCCAAGTTCCTGGCCGCTGTTCTTAACCTGGTGGTAGGCAGCTCAAAACTCCACATTCAGAACACATTGGATTTCGTGGAGAAAGTGAGAGAGGTCATTATGGAGGCAGAAGAAACCTTGGTCTCATTTGATGTTACATCTCTATTCACTTGTGTCCCAGTGACTGAAGCAGTGGAGGTAGTACGTAAGAGATTACAGAATGACCCCACTCTCAGTAAAAGAACCTCTCTCAACGCAGACCAAGTGTGCCTGCTTTTGGAACTGTGTCTTCAATCAACATATTTCATATACAAAAGCCAGTACTACAGGCAGAAGCACGGGTGTGCCATGGGTTCCCCTGTTTCACCTATAGTAGCCAATCTATATATGGAAGAAGTGGAAAAGAGGGCTCTATCATCCTATCCTGGAACACCACCGAGCCATTGGTTCAGATATGTGGATGACACCTGGGTGAAAATCAGATCTCAGGAGGTACCACAGTTCACAGACCACATCAACGGGGTGGACAAACACATCAAGTTCACCAGAGAGGATATGAAAAATAACAAGCTAGCCTTCTTAGACTGTGAAATTTCCATCGTCAACGGGGGACATTTGAAAGTGGATGTGTACCGTAAATCCACACATACGGACCAGTATCTAAGGTTTGACTCTCACCATCCACTAGAGCACAAACTAGGTGTCATTAGGACTCTACAACACAGAGCTAACACCATTGCCACAGACTCAGAGGCCAGGGAAGCAGAAGAACACCACGTCAAAAAGGCCCTGAGTAAATGTGGATATCCCAGCTGGTCCTTTGTCAAAGCAGGGAGGACACCTAAAGAACGCTCCAAGCGATTCATGAGAGAGGAAGGACATCCACTGCCTAAGCGAAAACCCTTAGTGATCCCGTATGTGTCAGGAGTATCGGAACAGCTGAGGCACATTTTCTCGAAACACCAGGTCTCAGTGGCTTTCAAACCCCAAAACACGCTACGCCAAAGATTGGTCCATCCCAAGGATCGGGTCCCACAGCACAAACAGAGTAACATAGTTTACGCAGTTAAGTGCCAGGAGGAGTGCCGTGAATTGTACATCGGGGAAACCGATCGTCAAGCCAGGACTCCGCAGTCTATTTACATCTACAGGATAGTGGTCACTCCTTTAAAGATGAAGAGGTTCACATCCTGGACAGGGAGGAGCGCTGGTTTGAGAGAGGAATCAAGGAGGCCATTTACGTGAAAAAGGAACGACCATCTCTGAACAGAGGAGGGGGCCTAAGGGTACATCTGTCGCCATCTTACAATGCTGTGATTGCAGCCATTCCTCAACCCTCTATGAATGGTTCACATGTCTACTAATCAGTGGACAATTTGCATATCACTGATCAACTGGCCCTTTGTCAATGGTGCTAGTCTCTGTGATTAAGCAAAGGTACTGTTTATAAGGTTGGGGAAACCTGCAGTCAATTGAGACTGAGGAAGAGACTTGGATAAGTCTCGAAATATTTCTCCCACTTAAAAAACTTTGTCCAGATGAACAGAATCAAATTTCTACAATTATCTTTTCCAAAGATCAGAGACTATTTCACTTTCTATTGACAATTGAAAGGGTTCACTAACCAGTCTCTATGTACCTCTACGTTTTTACAACTGATAACATATGGGTCATGAGCATTGTCTATTTTTATATGTTTTACACTGTGAAATAATGATATCAGAAGTTATTTCCATATCTGCAGTAGCTTGTCAAAGGTGCAAAGTATACCAGGTCCCTTTGGAGGTTAAATAAGAAATTGAATCAAGGACTTTAAGCATATCTAAAGGCTGCTTGTACTTTTTTTGCAGGTGACAAAATATTTTTCAGCTTTAATATTTTAGGGAAGTCTTCTTTAAGGAAACAATTGAATAAAATTAACATGATTCTCTCTAAAAGACCATTTTAAAGATCTTACATGATTTGGTTTCAGGATTAAAAGATTGTTCTGTTAAAAAATCCATCATTTTGTAAAAACCACATCTGTTTTTGCAATGATCTTGTTCTCCTACTTCAGAAGATATTAATAATAATCAGCCACTGTCTTAGTTATAATTTTAATTCAGCTGCTTCATTTTCCCATTGATGTCAGTATTAGGCCAGATTACTCAGTGAAACAGATGGCCTCTGAGTATCAAAAGAATTGAAGTATTAAGTAATGCCAGGCTGGTTCTCAGCAGCCAACACAGACTTTGCAAGGTTATATTAAGTTTACAGCTTTGGTGTTGTTGATTGTTTTCACAGATTAAGGGTTTTGACTTTCCACTCCGTAAGCAATGCTACCTTGCAATAAACCAAATGTTAAAAGATATATTAATATTTCTTATAATTTAAAACATGTTAAGAAAGGTAATTAGCACTCTTGGCTTATAACCTAATGTAGAAATGTTGTTGCAATACCTACAAAACATTTAGGCTCTAT
The DNA here is from genome assembly GCF_900747795.2 of Erpetoichthys calabaricus. Taxonomy (NCBI): domain Eukaryota; kingdom Metazoa; phylum Chordata; class Cladistia; order Polypteriformes; family Polypteridae; genus Erpetoichthys; species Erpetoichthys calabaricus. The sequence continues at coordinate 295,594,632 of NC_041395.2, forward strand.
TCATATATTTTCACTTTTTTCCACTTTTACAAGTCTGGCAGAAGAGAATTAATACATATCTATACAGCAGTGATTGCAAACAAAAGCCCTGGAGGAGCTGCACACATTCACACTGAGTCATTAATGGCATGACTTTAGAGTGTGTTGGAAAATGTACATAAATAAGGGAGAAAATGCAGATGTAATCATTCTGATCTTCCCGTAAAACCCATCAAAAGTACATTTTTATTAGTCAGAATGAAACAAAGAATCAAGTGGGGCTTGAAGGACTGAAGAGGAATTAATACACAAAGATAAGCAACCATAACAATAGGATATAACAAGCTCATAGTCAAAACAGGTAAGAGTCTAACCGTGCCAGAGAAGCTCATTTTTTCTCATTCATAAAAAGTATTTCCTATATGAAAACGAAGTTCTGGCAATAACAGAGCATGTAGTGCTCACTCTTAAGTTAGAATGCCACCATGACATCACAAGTGTGCATGTAGGTGAGTTCTCATCAATGCGTAGTTTGGCCTACAGGGGATGCACCAGCTCCCCAAACCCGACACAAGCAAACACAGATACAAGTTCAGCAACACACATGGCTTTAATTATGTTGTGGGAAACACTTCCAATAGCTTACCACTAGCCATCACACAGTACAAAATACTATAATAAATAAAGCACCCAGCACTTTGTCTTTTTCTTCTCTTCTCTTCTTCCTCCTCCACTCCTCCTCTAGCAAGCTTTGTCCACCTCCACACGACTCTGGCTCCTGTAGCAGTGGAAGTTGGATTCCTTTATGTTGCACCTGGAAGTACTGTTGGTGCCCCATTAGTGTGATCCAGAAGCACTTCCTGGTGAGGTGGAAGCCCAGCGGTGTAGAGTTCTGCAGCCTCTGCAGGACCCCATGGCAGCAGCCACAGAACCCAACGGGACTGTACCGAACTTCAGCTCCCACGAAGCCCTGTGGGAGTCTGTGGTGCTGCAGCAACCCAGGGTGGCTGCCATCTATTGTTCTGGGGAGATAATGCCCTATGCATGCTCTCTTCCCGGTACTTCCTTTACAAAGGTGTTCTGGCCAGGAAAAGGCCCTAGCTGTCCGCCACAGTAGCATTTAAGACTTGAAAGGGCAGAGCTGACGAAGATATAATCACACAATGCAAAAACAAGAATAAAAAAAACCTATAAAAATGAATTTAGTGCTTTCAGCATGCCAAGATCTCAAACTAAGAGTCTTACAAGAGATTTAATGACATCCACACTCCTATTGTCAGCAACAATAGAAATATCCTAATCTGGATAGATGAAGCCTTCTTCATTTCATCAGCATGACTGTACATCTTTTAAAGTGTGTGAAGTTTATTTTATATATATGTATATTGCACCAAGGAGTACTCTAATGATGGGCTAGCTCTGAGACATGGATTGCCACCTGCCTTGTGCTCAGTGTTGCCAGACACTGCACACTGATGACCCTTAACTGAATACTGTAACTAGGTAGGTGATAAATAAACGAATGTTGTCAAATTGTTCAACTGAAAGCAGCACATTGAGGACCATCACATTTTGATTTGAACCTTTGGATATAATGTTAGATGAATAGGGAAACAGAGATAAAGGCAAATAAGCTGAATAGCTTCTCCACATTTAAAACATATCCTACTGGCCTTTAAAATTCCAGCACTGGGAAAACATGATCTGAAATTTGCAAGATGTACAGGTCATGGCAGAGTGGTAGATTTCAAGTGCAGCACATTTTCAAATTATCTGTATGAGTTACACCACCTGGACGTTCCCAGAGTGGGTATAACATGCACTTGTTGAGGCACAGTGAAGAGGACAACAGCCATACTTCCAGCTCTCAGGCTGTGAACAAAGCAGAACTACAGGACATCAGTACTCATGTTTGACAAAATGCAAGAACAGTGACAAGAGTATGGTGTCAGTGGGTAGAGGAGGTTTGGACCCACCGTAGTCAAATGCCTGGAGTGCACAGTTGAAGAAATGAATAGGGGGACAGATAAGTCGTCAGCGTGGTGGTGATGGACCGAACAGCCACATTACAAACTCTAGCCCACATACACTGTTTGATGCCATTTGCAATAGCATGGCCTTCTTGGTCGTCATCCTTTGATTCAGATACCCATGTTCTTAAATCACAGGCAATGGCAGGATGAGTGGCATTACGTTGTGTTTTTGAATGAGTCCCAGTTCAGTTTATTGTACCTTGATGGATGGATATGTTTGGGGCCTCCTGGAGGCATGAATTTTGCAGAACTATATTGGTCCAGCAACAGGTCTTACTGTATTGTGTGTGGTATCATTTAGTTCCACTGCCATTCCTGACTTAGATGCATTGCTGTTACATTGACTAGCCAACAATACATCACAGAGGTGAGGAGGCTGAGGTGTTGCCCAATTTGCTGAGGTTTTCTGGTACAATATTCCAAAAGAACAGTGTTCAGCTATACAGGGCACAAAACATTCTACAGTTCCAGGATGACCACCATGTGCCACTTATGGTATGACCTACACATTCACTGGATTTGTCCCCTGTTGAGCACATCTGGGACATGATCAGATGACGACTAGGGTGTCAGAGTGCACCAGTGAATACCACCATGAACTCTGGGCATGTATAAATAACAAACAGTTATTTCTGCCTGTGATGGATGCATCAAATACTAATTAATGTATAATCTGCATTAATGACCAAGCTGTATGTATAATCATCTACATCATGCATCATAAGTTCTTCTTCCTCTTCCTCTTCTTTTCTGACTTCTATGTGGAGTTGATGTGCTTGATCAGCCTCCTCCATACAGCTCAGTCCTCACCAATGAAGCTGTTTTCCTTCAGATCTTCTACTTTATCCATCCACCTCTGTTTTGGCTTCCCTCCCTTTCTCTTCCCTTGTACTTCCATTCCCATCACTCTTTTACCCACAAATTCATTGTCTCTCCTCATCACACATCCATACCACTTCATCCTACTGTCCTGAACTTTCTTAGATATCTCTCTGGCTTTTGTTATACCTCTGATTGTGTAATTTCTTATTGGGTGCTTTATTGTAACTCCACACATTCATCTCAACATTCTCATTTCTGCTACAACCAACTTCTTCTCCTGCCATCAGGGAGGAAAACATGCCCAAGTTAACGCCAGTCCGAAGCCTGGATAAATAGAGAGGATGAGTGTCAGGAAGGGCATCCAGTTGAATCAGTACAAAAAGCTTTGGAAAAAACAACACATATGATAAGTAATCTCCCATATTGTTTTGTCATGGGAGCATTACAGAGGGATTCCACTTCCCCTATAATATCCCCATTTTAACTTTAATCCATTTATCTATGACTCAGATTACAGTCTTTCATTGACATCACAGCCAGACCAAACCAGGATTGGCTGCATGTGTTCTTTATTGTTAACTTGTTCAGGGACAGTAAACAGAGTGTACAGCAATCAAGCCGGGGAATATGTATTTTTTATTCACTCACTATAAGTCTTAACACATGAATGTCAGGCAATGTGGTGTAGTGGTTAAGGCTTTGAACTTTAAACCCTGAGACTGCAGGTTCAAATCCTGCCACTGACCCTGTGTGACCATGAGCAAGTCACTTAACCCCCTACATTTACTCCAATTTGAAAAACAAAAGAATTCTACCTCAGATGTTATAAGTCACCTTGAACAATCAATCAATAGAAATACTGTCCTTAATTCCTAAATGTGCCTAAAACTGAATCTAAGCTATTATTTATTGATGCGGCATTTACCCCAAATACTACCTGGAAGGACAGCAGCAGTTCTTGTTGAAAGCTAAACAGCTTATGTGCTTAGGCTGAAGGTCTTCATGCATTACGAAGTGAGCTGATTAGTCTTTCTGGCAGAAATGGCTGCCATTTGGCTGAAATGGCTGGTGTTGAACCCTGACTTGCTCAGGCATTTATGTCTTTTTTACACTTTCCTGTGGTATTTTTGGACCAATGGTGTGTTGAAGAACAGGGGCTGACAACCTTCCCATGGCATCCTCTGTCTCTTTGACCAATCCCGCTCAGGTCCAACCTTTCTTCTCAAATGTTATATTAGTCAATGATTAGTCAGTGTTTTACTCATGACAACAATCTCACAGGACATACCGTATGCTTTTAGACCTTCAGCCCACACTTACCTCAAACACCCATCTTTACCGCTTCAAGCCGGTCATGTGGCAAGCCAAGTAGCTCAACAAATCTTATAATAGAGTAATTGCTGGATGAAGTACAATTAACCCTCAACTTTCCTATGTTTTCTACTTCATATTTTTGTCACTAGTAAATTATGTGTATAATCAAAACATGCATAAGATATAGGAAATACACAGCACATAACTATTTAAAGTCCATCATAATCCACTCCCATATTACATGTAAATATTACTTTGATATCTCATGTCTTTCCTGATGCTGCAAGTTTAATAGCCAGTGGTGTATATTCTATAATGGAATGCTTTATAATGTATAGCTAAGGACAGGTAGCACAGAGGTCCAAAGGAAGGGCTGTGTACTCATAAGCAGAATTGGATTATTTGTTTATTTGTGTTTAACTTATATGTTGATCAAATAATCTTTTATTTGTTAGTGCACTGCAGTCCTGGAAGATGCCTCTGTCTGTAGATTTTATTTATTACTAATAGTTTAGTTCTTGAGGTAAAAGTCCTGCTTTGAGATGAGCTTTTTACTTAATTCCTCTTGTTGTGTTGTATTTGTACTCAAGGTGCTGATGCCCACAATACAATTTAGCATTATGCTCATTATTAGTTTCTTGTCCTTCAGTTTGTAGAAGTAGATTTATCATGCAGCCTACTCATTTATTGCTACTCTAAAATGTTCAACTTTCAAAAATTCAGCTAGCAAAAAAAGACCCTCCACAGAATTAACAAACACAAGTGTTTTATCAACTCCTGTTCAGCAAATTTAATTATAAGTAAATTATAAGTAAATTATAAGTAATTATAAGTAAATATGTAAACAGAGTGCTTAAAGTCATGCCAGTAGGTGCAACGTTTTACAGATTGTAGGGATATTTCAAAGCAGAAACTGCTGAAAAGGAAAACCCTAAGTGATTTGTATTTGCTCAGCAATGGGCCAATTCAAACTTGCCCTAAGTTATGCAAGTTTCTGAAACTCTCTTGGCAAGATTTAATTCCATTCTTCAATATGAAACGCATGTGCGGTTTTAAAAAAAGGGTGGCACAGTTTTGAGGGTTGTTACAGCTTCTGCCTCACTGCATTTGTATCCTGCACCTAGTCTTTGTCCATGCGGAGTCTATGCATCATTCATACGTCTGTATGAGGTTTTCCTCTGACCTGTCATGTGTCCGGTTAATTGGCAGTTTGAGTGAGAGTGGTCTTTGTGATGGACCAACACCCCACCTTGGGCTGGTTTCTGCCTTGTTGCTACTGTTGCAGGGACAGATTGTACCAGACAACCCTAAACTGGATTATGTAACATTAAAAATGTCTTTTATGTTACAAAAATGGTAGAACATATTGCTAATTGTTTCTGTGTTAAATTGGGTTGAGGCCTAGTGACTGAGACAGCTGTGGTGTATGGTGTACATCATTGTCATGTCATTTAAACCATTCATTGGTCACTTGTGTTCTGTGGAAAGGAGCATTATCATCTAGCACGACTCCACTGCCATCAGAATACAGTTGTGCTTGAAAGTTTGTGAACCCTTTAGAATTTTCTACATTTCTGCATAAATATGACCTAAAACATCATCAGATTTTCACTCAAGTCCTAAAGGTAGATAAAGAGAAACCAGATAAACAAATGAGACAAAAATATTATACTTGGTCATTTATTTATTGAGGAAAATGATCGAATATTACATATTTGTGAGTGGCAAAAGTATGTGAACCTTTGCTTTCAGTGTCTGGTGTGACCCCCCTTTTGCAGCAATAACTGCAACTAAACGTTTCTGGTAACTGTTGATCAGTCCTGCACACTGGCTTGGAGGAATTTGAGCCCATTCCTCCATACAGAACAGCTTCAACTCTGGGGTGTTGATGCGTTTCCTCACATTAACTGCTCGCTTCAGGTCCTTCCACAACATTTTGACTGGATTAAGGTCAGGACTTTGACTTGGCCATTCCAAAACACTAACTTTATTCTTCTTTAACCATTCTTTGGTAGAACGACATGTGTGCTTAGGGTCATTGTCTTGCTGCATCACCCACTTTCTCTTGAGATTCAGTTCATGGACAGATTTTCCTTTAGAATTCTCTGATATAATTCAGAATTCATTGTTCCATCAATGAAGGCAAGCCGTCCTGGCCCAGATGCAGCAAAACAGGCCCAAACCATGATACTACCACCACCATGTTTCATAGATGGGATAACGTTCTTATGCTGGAATGCAGTGTTTTCCTTTCTCCAAACATAACGCTTTTCATTTAAACCAAAAAGTTCTATTTTGGTCTCATCCGTCCACAAAACATTCTTCCAATAGCCTTCTGGTTTGTCCACGTGATCTTTAGCAAACTGTTTTTTTTGGAGAGCAGTGGCTTTCTCCTTGCAACCCTGCCATGCACACCATTGTTGTTCAGTGTTCTCCTGATGGTGGACTCATGAACATGAACATTAGCCAATTTAAGAGAGGCCTTCAGTTGCTTAGAAGTTACCCTGGGGTCCTTTGTGACCTTGCCGACTATTACACGCCTTGCTCTTGGAGTGATCTTTGCTGGTCGACCACTCCTGGGGAGGGTAACAATGGTCTTGAATTTCCGCCATTTGTACACAATCTGTCTGACTGTGGATTGGTGGAGTCCAAACTCTTTAGAGATGGTTTTGTAACCTTTTCCAGCCTGATGAGCATCAACAACTCTTTTTCTGAGGTCCTCAGAAATCTCCTTTGTTTGTGCCATGACACACTTCTACAAACATGTGTTGTGAAGAGCAGACTTTGATAGATCCCTGTTCTTTAAATAACACACGGTGTCCACTCACACCTGATTGTCATCCCATTGATTGAAAACACCGGACTCGAATTTCACCTTCAAACTAACTGCTAATCCTAGAGGTTCACATACTTTTGCCACTCACAAATATGTAATATTAAATCATTTTCCTCAATAAATAAATGACCAAGTATAATATTTTTGTCTCATTTGTTTAATTGGTTTCTCTTTAACTACTTTTAGGACTTGAGTGAAAATGTGATGATGTTTTAGGTCATATTTATGCAGAAATATAGAAAATTCTAAAGGGTTCACAAACTTTCAAGCACAACTGTACTTCATGAAAGGATGAATGCAACACTTTGTGTTTATCAGCATTTACCACAAACTTGAAGGAAATTAATGGATATATATCAAAATGTACCTGACACCATAACAGAGTCACCAGACCCCTTCACCATGAGAAACAAGTATTTGCGATATACGTATATGTAGTTACCTGCTTGCGGAGAGCAACGTGAAGGATGACTCATGTGACCAGATGAACTTTTCCATTGATCAGGAGACCACTGTTTTCACCACATTAAGCTCTAAAGAGTCTCTTCTGTGTTTAAGAAGAGGTTTATGCAGTATAGCCCAACTATAGTATACGTCTCTGCAGAGCTGTCGACCTACTGTTTCTAATAAAACTTACAACAACTAGATTTGTTCATCAGCTACATGCCCTGTAGCAGTGAGGTGTAGTGGTTAAGAGCTTTGATGATGGGGGTTTAAATCCTGCTACTGACACTGTTGGCCAGGAGCAAGTCACTTCACCTGCTTGTGCTCCATTTGCAAAAACATTAGAAATGTAACCAATTGTATCTAAAATGTTGTAAGTTGCCTTGGATAAAGACATAAGTAAATGTGAGCATAATAAAATATTAATTTACTATATCTAAATCATCTCACTTATGTAAAGGCATCTGAGTTTCATTTGAGATATGAATACAGAAACATGTTCTAAATGAAACAAAGAACAAAGATAAAGGTTTAGGGCATCCTCAGGCAAGCACTGTATATTTTATAACAAACTAATAAACATGAATTAATGTGTAGTGAGAGAAACATCTTCCCAGACATTGAGTTTATCATTACACTGAAATAAGGTGGCAGTGGTGCCATGAAGTCTTTGAGACAGAAATGGTGGATCCAGGAGCTCCAGAACTGGAAGTGATATGTTGGTTTGTAGATCTACAGAGTTAAGGAGAGGTGACTTGCTACAAGACAGCACCAGCCCTTGGCTTTAGGTGGAATAATAAGTTGATAAGCCCTGAAATTGTCTCTCAGGCACGCATGTGTAACAATCTGAATAAGCACCTGATTAGGAGTTTGGCTACAATTAAAATCTGAAACCCTTCAAAACCAGAATTTCTGACCTTAGAAAAATAAAATAAAGACTTTAGAATTTTCAGGGGCTACTGGAGTACACTAAGACCTTGCAATCTGAGATATACATGTATGTGGGACATCATTGTCATCTCTTGAGGTTAAACTGGGTACATTTCAAGACTAGAGTAACAAGGAGTAAAATCAAAGGTAAAACCGACATGATAGTGAGGCCAGAATACTGACAGGGTGAAGTGTTGAGATATTGCTCTTTGTGAGGAATTTTGAGGGGTGGAAATTGGAGAAAGCTACAGTACTAATTAGCTATTTACTGTAGTTGTGTTCAATAAGATTTTCTTCCCATTTTGTTTTCAATATTTCTTTTGGTTCAATAAAGCTTCCATTTGCCATTATCTCGGTTTGGAATATTTTACTCAACTTGGCCCCGTCACTGAGGTTTCCCACCACATTCATGATTGGCTTAAGCAAGTCTGAGACCAGATGGCTGAACTTTCTTCTCCTCCCACAATGAAGGACATGATGTCCAGTGTAAACTCTGACTTGCTCTTCTCTGAGCTGCCCATGACCCTGAATATCAAAACTTATTTACAAGCTGCTAGGGCACATTTCAGGAACCTTAGCACTCTCTGGGAGGGAGAGGGCGAGAAATCCGATGGGTTGTCCATTTCCTGATTTGTGATTGTATAAAGCTGTAACCAGGCACATGTTTTTGATTAAATACTTAAGCAAGTACATAAATCTTAGACTAGGGTGTATTGCCCTATAACATTTATAGTATCTCCACCAATGTGGCAAAATATAGGTTTTCTAGGAGATAAAAAGTCAGAGGGCTTCAGGTCATCCCAATGAGTCACACCACTCACACTCATCTCTGAAGAGTCTTTCTCACTGCCTCCAAAGCACTTTGACGTTGGGCTAAAAGCAAGCTTGAGTCACTCTGTCACAGAGTGGAACACAAATACTTATAGTTCTTACATATTTTTAGATTGAGGATCATTTTGTGAAAGTCAAAGACTTAATGTGCTATTTAAAACCAAAAGTCACTTCCTGGCATACATTTAACATTAGAATTGCCAAATTTATTTTGATGCATGTATCCAGTTTTGCTGAATTTGCTCCTTAACATCTCTGATTTCACCCAGTGATCAATAATAACCCCATGTGCCTTAAAGATAATACAGCAGCAGGCAGGTTGACAGATAAGCCTGAATAAAGGTGGGGCTAAGCTGTCAGTTCTGTGTGGTTTCCATCTCTCTGCTAATTACAGAATTTTACGGTGACATAAGCAGAGTGCAACATCAAAAAATATGAATTGGAGAAAGCTACTCTAATTCAGGGTGTTCATAAGAAATGTAATGATTTACTTTGTGAAGTACAATTACATAATAAACAAGAATAGTTGTGTCAGATATTTAAAATATTAAAATGTGTGATTCGATTTAAATGTATAGAGTCTAACAATTCACGATTGTAAAAGAAGTTTGTCATTTTTCACCCTCTGATAAAGGGCCACAGTGGACTAGATCCCTAGTAAATTCATACTCACTGATCTTGAAATAGTCTAATACTATACCCCACATGCTTCTCAGAGAGGGTCTTAGAGGGATAAGGCCACCAGTTAAGAATCAAATATAAAAAAATATTTTAATATTTGTGATCAGCAACCTCGAAATAGCATCAAACAACACTCCACATGCCTATATTACTGTGTCATACATGTGCGCATGGGAGCCAGCCACAGGGACCAAAAAAAGAGAATTCCATGCCCAGTCAGAGGGTGACGGGGTGCACTCAACCCTCTTATTTTGTCCCTGCAGACCTTCCAGCAGTATGAAGACGTCACTTCCACCCTGGCCCCGAGGACGACTTCATTTCCTGTCCCAGCCCCGAGGACAACATCACTTTCTTAGACCTCCCAGTAAAATCCCATTTCCTTCCTCTGTTGATCAGTTCTGTTTTGGACTCACTTCTGTACACTATTGTGCTGAAAGCACACGGGTGGCTGCCCCAAACCTTTGTTTTGTGTCGAGGCTCATTATTTCACAACTGATACCCACTTTTTGAAACTTTTGAGAAAAGGAGAAATGTTGACACCTCATATCCCATTAGTGGGTGAACCCCTGGGGTCAGTTGATGTGGCATGCAGAACTTGAATTCCTTTGGATCATTTTTGCTAAGGACACTGTTGGTTTACTCTCTGTCATAAGGCAGAGAAAAAATATGGTAAAAATGGCTTAAAAATTCGTTTTTTTTTTTGTGTCTACAAAAATAGGAGAGGAACCCCAAAAGACATCATGACAAGTCAAGAAGTATATCAAATGTGTTTTTTTTTTGTACTGGTGGGTCAGGAGGTGCCGGACAAAAAAGAAATGTTGTGATTTCAAAGCATTCATAAGTAATTGTTATGAACGCAATATTATATTATACCGAGAAATAAGAGAAGAAGCATCCAGGAGTTTAAAATAGCTGTTTCAATGACATGATATTTATGTTGCAGCATAGGTTCGTAAGTTGTGGTTTTATATAAGCAAACAGTAAGCATGTTTAAATTTTTAGGTACTGTACACGATGGACTAACATATCTGATTGATTTAACTGTCCGCTTACTCAGATCTAACAATCATCACCTTGAGGATCGTTTGACACATCCTTGCAGACCACAAAGCATTAATGGACCACACATTGAGAAGCACTGCGGTAGATGTTCCCAAAACAGCTGGTGAATATTGCTAGATAGCATGAAGCAGCCTAACCCTGAGTACTGCCCCATAAATCCATCAAACAAAAGCAAATTAAACTGGTACCAGCAGGTGCAACAGTCTGACCCCAGAGTGCAATCTATCTGTTAAAATACTTTTGGAGACTCTTAGGAATGACCATGTCGTGAGGACTGACACACACATATGCCAAGGTTACTTGATTTTGCTTGAAAAAGCAAGGATATGCTGCAGGGATCTTTGAGTACTAATGATGCTACTCTTACTCATACTTTATTGACTGGATTACGGGGTTTCTTATTGCACTGAATTGTGAAAAGCTTCTCCTAGCATGGCTGTATACCACCAAGAGTGGTTGCAAAAGTTTGTAATGAGCACTCAAAATCACACAAAAATATCAATTTAGCCCTCTGTCCTTTGGCCACATTTATTTTTTTTATAATAATTGGGTTGCTCTCTGACCTCCATGGTTTTTAATGAATTTCCATGTCGTTAGGGTCATAGAAAACATGAACAACAACCAAAAAGCATCAAACTGTCTTTTTTCTTCTTCATTTCTACTCCTTCCCTTTCTGCTTCTTTTAACTTGTACTGATCATCCAATATCCTACATAGTGGCAAACCCGTTTTGGTCAGCTAAATACATATCAGAAAATAAAGATGTTTTCTTACTATGTAGAGCACAGAGAAGATACTTCACAAATTAATTTCTAGTTGAGCTGACTATTGCAATGTATTATTCACTGGCTAGTCATTTTGTCCATTCCGAAGCATCAAATTAAATCAAAGTGCTGCAGTAAGGGTTGTTATTTGAACTAAGAGGTATGACTGTGTCAGAATAAAACATTGTTATATGTGTAATTTTGTAATTTTTTTTTTAGTTTTTTCATGCAAGGATTCCATTTCTGTGCTTAAGTCTTAATTTGATACATTTTGACAAAGTTTATTTTGACCTGTGTCCTGTTTCTGTTGCTTACATGCCACAGATTGATGGTGTCACGTGAACGTGACTGTTCCACAGATGACGGAAATTAGAGTATTTAAACATGATCATCATGATTTGCATTATGCCTCGGAGAGTACAGAAGTCTCTCCAACTTTTTATTAGCACAGTTATTTTTTGATGCAAGTGCTAGGTTTTTATTCTTCGTTTTAACTTCAGTCTTCCCCTTTGATTTTTGATTGCCATCTGTAGTTTACTGTCCTAGTGTATATTTGTCAACCATCTCTTGGTTACTTTATTTTCTTACAACAGTCCTTGGATATGTTCTGTGTCTCAGCAGACTGCATATGTTCCGAGAGCAAAAAAGGGAAAACATTGGAGTCAAGGCCAAAACAAAGATCAAGACCAGAAAGGAAAACAAGAGATGTCAGAGCCAAACTGAAAGCTTATTTCTACAACCAATAACCAAATATCCCCCAAAAAAGTGAGTTGCTAAGCTTTGTCCAATCTCAGATACAAAATGACAGTCGAGATTGTTACCTTTTAACCCTTCACCAATTGACCCCCAGTGTTGTCACCACAGAGGCCACTCCCCTAGCAACCAGGGCCTGCATCATGATGGCTAAATTCATAAAATGGTGGCACCCATGGCCAAACAAAATGGCTTCTGAGAAGATTTTAAATAAAAGTCAACTTCTAAATGAGGGCTGTATTCAAGAATATAACCCCAGAATTAATTGCCTTGAGTATATAAACCCCAGAAATGAAACCTAGTTGATTTTTATAGCTACAGAAAACCCTGGAAAAATGTAAACAAAGTTGCATTCTGTAATAAAAAGGTTTTCTCTGTAACAGGAGAAGGGATGAAATAAGGGAGTAAGAGGGAGGGTTGGTCGCTTCAGTGAAAAACCAGCTACAAAGATTGGAATGTTTGGGATGATAGCGAAAGAATGTGCAAAAACTTGTTTCTCATAAAGAGTTTCAGAATGTTATGGGAATACAGTCAAGGCTATGTACTTGTTTTTCACTTCGAGGGGCTTCATTGCAAGCAACGCTTGTTATTGTGTGTCTTCTGATACTAGGCACCATCTCAGTGAGGGCCAAGTAGAAGAAAAACAATACTGCGTCCCGTGGAAGGGTGTGTGCTGAAACTGATCACTTCTGTATACACTGCTTACACGTAAGCCATTTTGGGTAAGGACACTCAATTAGTATATAAGGGAAGGTTCCGCCCTCAGTTTCTTCGGAAGCTCAACCGTGGGGAACGTGCACACCGCCCGGTATTGGACCAAGCTCACGAGTTGATCCTCTGACGAGACTGACACGCGGGCTCCCTCAGTCTACTGGTCTAGGATGATGGCTCTGGGTCTTTTGATATTACTGTAAGTATAGTATAATTCATATATCTGTATTACTGTAAGTCAATAGTATAATTTATATATATATATTACTGTAAGTCAATAGTACAATTCCTATATCTGCATGTATATTGCTATTATATTGTATGTAACTGATATTATATTTGAACAAGTAAACACAATTGAAGTATTGGACCTTTCCTCTCTGATTCCTGCCTGCTTATTTTCTCTTAAAACCTTGGAACCATTTTCCCAAAAATAAAACATTTTGGCGTAGTCGGTTGCAGGATTTTGGGGAATTTGGTAAAATATTCAATTATTAAGTGAGGCAAAGGAAATCAGAGATGTTTAAGAAAAAGGATAAAAACCCTGGCGCAGCTCCTTTACCTCTCCCAGGCTGGGAGGAAACGGTATGGGAAGACTGGGCCAGAGAATTGAGATGTTTGGGGGTTAGCACAATATTGGCAGAGCTTGGATCCCCCAACACCAGTGAATGTGCTAGCCGCGCTTAAGAAATGTCAGGTGTCTGTAAAGGAACCCATAACGGGCTTGTAGACGCGGGGGTGGGTTTTGCTAACTGCGGTTAAAAATCTGGACAGTCTGATAGACGAAAAAGAAAGGGAGATTAAGAAAATGCAAATGGACTTGGCGGATGCGTTAGGGTGGGCCTCAATGGCCGAATCCCAGGTAGCTGTATTATTGCCGCGGGTACAGAGAGCCGAGGGGATGTCGGAAAAGGCAGCCTTTTGCATAGCCAAGATGAATGCGAAAAAGAAGCGCAGACCGCATGTTGCGAAGATCAAAGCGTTTGTAGCCGCAGTTAATGTCCATGAGTGGGATCCTGAAAAATGGGACGGTAACATTTGGGATAATGATTATGAGGATGATGACGGACCCGATGCAGGGTCGGTAATTAACCCTCTGCCTCTACAGGCTAAACCCGTGATGCGTCGCAGACTTTTTACTGATGCACAGGGTAATGCTAAGATAGGGAGAAAAACCGGCGCAAGAGTAAACACAAGAAAGGAGGAAAGAAAGCCAAGGGCAAAGGAAAAGGGAAAAATAAAGGAAGGACTTTATATCCCGTTGAAGAATTAGAACATGCAGCACGAAATTGTTAAGGGTAAAGCTAAAGTGTAAGTTAAAATTTTTTTTTTTTAGAATTAACACAATGTAAATAGGTAGTATCGTAATCATAAATTCTGTTTCAGGAGGAGGAGAGGAGTGGGTGCAACATGCTGTGTTCTTGTTTTACAGAATTGGGGGTGTTCTGAATGAAGTAGGAGCCACTACTTTAGGAGACGACTCAGGTCCGATGGTGGTGGAACAATTCCACTAAATCTAGACAGCAGGAGAACACGACGTGTCCGGAGAATCAGTCTTGCAATGTCCTCACCATTACGACTGGTGACGGGTGCACCATCTACTCCTCGAACTTGAAGGTGCCGGGGGTAAAACCACAGAAGTATCTGATTGAGTGCTCTAGAAACTTAAACATTACCTGGACGTCGAAAGTAACTTGGTGTATGGGGCCCTGGAATGGCTCCAATGTACAGTGCGAGGTCAATGCAACATCAGGCGAATACACCTCTAATAAGACTGGGCCCATTGGCTGGATCAATGCAACTGAAATTATTAACAGGACTATACCAATGCTTGCTATAGCCGTGTGGGCCAGAACCCCCATAACGAGACAGTCACATGTAGAACCGATAATTGACACATGTAAACTTGTTTCTATGACAGCAAAAAGGACTAAGGTTACATGGCAAGTGACGTTTCCACTGTTGCCACAGTGTAAGCATGCTAAACGGGCATGGTATGACACTTTCTTAGGAGGGGTTGGCACCACCCTAGGAACTTTAAACACCGTAGATAATGAAATAACTGCAAACAAGCTTGAGAATGTGGGACGACATACTCACAAAGTGGCAGACCAAATGGCTAGGTGGTTACCTCAGTCCATGGTCTCTCATCAGCAAACAGTAAACTGGGAACAACGCGCTTCAGATTGGATAATCATGGCTAGCAATGACATTCGATGGCTAAATATCTCAACTTTCATGAACTGGACTGTATGCACTTTTAACATATTACAAGCACAGATACAGAAAAATAACATGCAAATGGCTTTAAGGACTAATAATATGCAAATATGGCAAGATATTATTATTATTGCTTTAATGACTATATTCAATTGCTATGTGTTTTGTGTTTTAAAACGAATTAATAATAGAGCACAACAGACAAGGTTGCTGATTTTGCGCTGAGCGAGGGACCGATTGTAATAAAAAGGTTTTCTCTGTAACAGGAGAAGGGATGAAATAAAGGAGTAAGAGGGAGGGTTGGTCGCTTCAGTGCAAAACCAGCTACAAAGATTGGAATGTTTGGGATGATAGCGAAAGAATGTGCAAAAACTTGTTTCTCATAAAGAGTTTCAGAATGTTATGGGAATACAGTCAAGGCTATGTACTTGTTTTTCACTTCGAGGGGCTTCATTGCAAGCAACACTTGTTATTGTGTGTCTTCTGATACTAGGCACCATCTCAGTGAGGGCCAAGTAGAAGAAAAACAATACTGCGTCCCGTGGAAGGGTGTGTGCTGAAACTGATCACTTCTGTATACACTGCTTACACGTAAGCCATTTTGGGTAAGGACACTCAATTAGTATATAAGGGAAGGTTCCGCCCTCAGTTTCTTCGGAAGCTCAACCGTGGGGAACGTGCACACCGCCCGGTATTGGACCAGGCTCACGAGTTGATCCTCTGACGAGACTGACACGCGGGCTCCCTCAGTCTACTGGTCTAGGATGATGGCTCTGGGTCTTTTGATATTACTGTAAGTATAGTATAATTCATATATCTGTATTACTGTAAGTCAATAGTATAATTTATATATATATATATTACTGTAAGTCAATAGTACAATTCCTACAAGTAAACACAATTGAAGTATTGGACCTTTCCTCTCTGATTCCTGCCTGCTTATTTTCTCTTAAAACCTTGGAACCATTTTCCCAAAAATAAAACACATTCATAACAGCATAACTCTTTAAAATTTTTACACTGACTTCCAAGTAGAATGACTTGGGTCCTACTTACCTAACAGAAGGTATCAATGCACACAAATGTAGAGGACACATAAAGAATTCGGACCTTTTCACTTTCTGCACACTTTATTGTGTTGTATATTACATTTTAAATGAATAAATTTGTTATTTTTGCTGATACATCACATTACCCATGATGACAAAGTGTAAACATGTTTTTAGAAAGGTTTTCAAATTCATTAAAAATCAAAGACTGAAATCAATCATTCATATAAGTATTCAGGCCCTTAATTCAGGAATTTGTAGAAGCCCCTCAGTAGCAATTACTGCTTTGTGTCTTGTTAGGTAAGTCACTGCTAGCTTTGCACACCTGGATTTGGGCAGTTTATCCCATTCTTCTTGGCAGATCCTCTCAAGCTTTGTTAGACTGGTTGGGAATCATCTGTAAACTGCATTGTTCAGGCCTGTTCACAGATGTTCTATGAGGTTTAAGTCTGGGCTTTGGCTGGGCCACTCAGAGACAGTCAGTGACTTATTCTGAAGCCATTCCAGCATTGTCTTGGCAGTATGTTTATTGTCACTGTTATTCCGAAAGGTGATCTGTCTCCCCAGTCTGAGGTTGCGTGCACTCTGGAACTGGTTTTCTTCAAGGACTGTTTTGTATTTGGCTGCATTAATTATTCCCTCAATTCTGACCAGTCTTCCTGTCCCTGATGCTCAGAAGCACCCCCATAGCATAATGCTGCAACTACCATCCTTTACCATAGGGATGGGATTCAGAAGGTGATGATCGGTGCATGCTCTTTACTAGACATCATGTCTGGAGTATTTTAAATGCTGTCTGGCAAACTCCAAGTGGGCTGTCAGATGCCTTTTACTCAAGAGTTGCTTCCACCCAATTGATCTAATGCTCCTGAGATTATCATCCTTCTGAAAGGTTCATCCATCTCAGCAGGAGACATCTGAAGCTTTGTAAGAGTGGCCATCGGATCCGTAATCACCTCCCTGACCAAGGCCCTTCTTGTCCAGTTACTCAGTTTAGCTGGATGGCCAACTTTAGGAACAGTCCTGGTGGTTCCAAACTTCTTCCATTTCGCAATTATTGAAGTCACTGTGTTCCTGGGGAAACTCAAAGCTTTAGAGATAAGTTTGTACCCTTCCACTCATCTATGCCTCACGATAATTTGATTCTGGAAGTCCACAGACTGTTCCTTGGACTTCATTGCCTGGTTTTTATCCTGACATGCAGTGTAAAGTATGAGACCTTGCTGAATATACACAGGTGTGTGCCTTGATAAACGATGTACAATCAATTCAGTTTGTAGTGTCCATTCAGGTTCAAGACATACTGTAGCTCAAAGAGAATTAAAACAAACAAGATGCACCTGACTAGGGAATCCATTCCCAGACAGGTTTATCCATTCCTGAGAATTCGGGAATCATGCATCTCATTCCCGGGAATCCCAGGCTCCCAGGAATGACACAGTGAATGGGCATCTCACATGTGAATGGTTTTAGAACGAGCGACACTTATTTTTAATAAAACTACTGCAATATGTTGACACCAATTAAAGAATAACCTTAACTACAAGCAGTTCATGCTGTCATATAAGTACATGTATGTAGTTAGTTGCGGTAATAAGAGCGTAGAAAGTGCAACGCGTCGAGCGGGCGGTCGTCCAGGGGAGAGCGCACCTTCGTGCAGAGTACGCCAGCCACTGAGAAAGCACGCCCTGCCTCCACTGAAGTAGACGGCACAGTCATCAGATACTGATACACTTGTTCTAAACCAGTGCTTCCCAAACTCGGTCCTGGTGAACCCCTGGTGGCTGCAGGTTTTTGTTCCAACCAGCTTCTGTTTTTAATTGAACTCCTGGGCTAATTAAGTGAACTGATATTTCTCAAGTTCTGTGTTTAGGGAACAATATAGAAATTAGAAAACTAAGTTTGCTAAAAAAAAAAAAATTAAAATGTACCAAGCAGTTATATAGGAATAATGTATTTTTTTTTCTTTTTAACAGTACTTTCATCTTGATTTTCATTCTACTTTTCTAGGTCTTCTAATTGTTTAATTAATCCATTATTTACTCATTAGTGGGTCGGTTGCTAAAGTACATGCAGCCTTTGATTATTCAGTGATGTTTGCCTGCGTGTCTGCTCTGCTCGTTTTAAATTGTCATTATTAAGATACAGCAAAGGGGGAAAAACTGCACAGAGAAAGGGCAAAGTATAATGAAATCAACAAAAGAGAGTTAAGCATTTAAATCTATAGCAAAAGCAGAAATATTTCTAAATGTCTTATAAATGTAAAAATCATGCTGCTATGCTTTTCTGAATGTCGAATAAAAGAAAAAAAAAAGCCAGCTAATTAAGTGAGATCAGTGCTATCAGGTGTTGTCACTGATTAGGAATCCAGTTCGAACAAAAACCTGCAGCCACAGGGGTTCACCAGAACCAAGTTTGGGAAACACTGTTCTAAACAATGCCCGCGCTTGCCATTGCTCTGAAACACCGCCGTTTCAGCTTTTACTGATGCATCCAGTTTCTTGTCATCATTCTGTGATGGCAAGTTTCTTAGCACAGATAATGCAGATGCAACAGACTGACGCATTGCAATTTGAAGTTGCTGTTCAAAGTTGTCAACAGCACAGACGTCAATGAACTCTGCCCCATCCCAGCATTCATGAGCTGCAGAGTGCAGACTTCTCCAAGTCCACTGTGCTCAGTCATCCGAGAGACTGACTGCTGCTGGTCTGTTCTTAACTGAATTAATTGGCAACACACTACACCGTGGGCCAAAAAACTGTGCCACTTAATTATTTTCAACTATAACTCTATTATTTCTTGATCAATTTTTACACTTTTACACGCTATATATGCGAGCTTAGCCGTTCCCATTTTTCCCGGGAATTACAGCAGTTTCATTCCCAGGAATGCGGGAATGAAAAATGTCAGGGAATCCTGGGCTCCCAGGAATGGATTCCCTACACCTGACCACAATTTGGAGTGCCATAGCAAAGGGTCTGAATACCTGCATAAATGAGATTTATTTTTAATAAATTTGCACACCTTTCTAAAGAAATATTTTTACTTTGTCATTATGGAGTAGGTTGATAGGCAAAAATGGCGAATTCATCCATATAAAATTAAACCTACAACACAGTAAAAGTCGTCAGAAAGTGAAGGGGTCTGGATACAATCTGAAACCACTGTATATCAAAGATTTTATTAGAATTTGAAGTTGACGGTCTTCTAATGGCTTCAGAGATAAATCATCCACTACAGGTGGATGAATTTTTAGCTCCAGGGCCCCAGATCTCCAGAATGGTTTACCACCTTTTTTAAAAAGATACCCCATTGGTCTCATCTTTCACATCCAGGCTGAAGACCCGCTACTTTTGTCCAGCATAACTTGATGACACTTGCTGATTAGTAGTTTATATCTCACGATTTGTTCAAAATTTAAAATCCTGTTAATTGCTATGAGCTATTACTAACCCTCCTCTATTCTGTTTCTCTTTTAGAAATGCTGTTGTGGTACTTGGTTTCACTACCACATAGTGAAGCCACTGCTGTAGTCCATGCAACATAACATCAAAGATAATTTAAGCTTTGAAAATAACAACAATCCTTTTAACACTGTACAGCATGTAGCTGTAACCCCCCAGAATGCCCAAGAGGGAGTTGTTGGCCAGTTGGTCTAGGCCATTAAAACTGTGATTTTGTCTGTTATCACCAACTGTTTACCCTTAAAGGTTTATTTTCACCAATACAGTAGACCCCCGCAAAGTCACAGTTCAGTGTTCGCGGCCTCAGTTGTTCACGGATTTTTCCTTAGAACCTAACTAATAATTGTTAGCAAAACCGCAAATATCCTCCTCAATTTTATTATGGCTTTTTTCGTGGCAATACTGTACTGTAGAGAGAACACAAAGCAACCGTAGAGAGATAAACGTGGCTTGTGGGGGTGAAAGTAGCCAATCCGAGAGAGTTACTCATTTTTCCTTGCTGCTGATTTTCTGCAGCTCTGTGACGCTTCTCCGGCAGATGCAGCCCAGCATTCCCGTATCATAACAGTTTACTGCATGTAGCTATCTCAAGTGTTTCCCTGAGCGTTCTCTGGTTTTTTACTTTTTGTTCTTCTTAAAGTACTAAGATGCAGCCCAAATGCCCTGCACCTTCTAAGGCTTCTGGCAATGAACCTAAGCGCCAGAAAAAGTTTAAGACAGTCCAGGAGAATGTTGAACTACTGGATTTGCTCCCGGAACTAAAAAGTTATGCAGCAGTAGCCACCCAATCCTCTGCTTTGCCATGCAGTCATTATCTTCATTACATACCTTCATCATACTGCACAGCTAATTCATCATCATCATCTTCAATCAATATCATTCATTGTTGGTGAATACCTGTACATTTTACTGTATTTTTATTAAATTAATTTATTACGTATTTACCCTACTTATACCATAGAAAATGAAAGTGCATACCAAAGAAAATGCGTTTGCATGAATTACAGTACGTATAGGGGTAACATCAGTATTTTACATTCTAGCACTGCGGGAGACATAGCAGTACAGTACTGTGCAGTATACGGGTTTACCTTTACATTCTTTTTTTAGAGTAATGTATTAAGCTGAGTATGAAATTAAATTAAAGTGTTTTGGGGGCATATTTAGAGTTTAAAATATAAAACAGGCATTTATAGGCATGTTTTTGACCACATCCAAAATTCTCTAGGATTGTAACCCTCGTGAATTTTGGGTGTCGTCTGTATTTCTGTTGACTATATTTTTGTTTCCCTTTCATCCATTGTCATCTGACCTCCTATTATTTATACTAGACTTTATACTGTCAAGACTTGCTTATGTTAATGTGAAGTCTCTTGCTCACTATTAGGCAGGGATGCCAGAATTATGGGGAAGGAGATGAATTTCAGTCTTTGAGCAAAACATTTTAAATTGGGAAACACACATTAAATATCTTCATTTACACTGTTTTGTGATAGATTACTTTGCAAAAAATAACCCAGACACACTCTCTGCCATGAACAAAAAATACAGTGTAGCCACAACACAAGGATTGTACAAGTAGAATATGGATATACAGTACAGACTGTAAACATGTACTGAACAATAAACAATCAGCACAAAACATAAGCCTAGGCTAAGCTGATTTTCTTTTGCTCTCTCGCTCTTGTAAAGAGGGCACAAACATGTGAATGACGTTTCCCTTCTTTAATTCTTGTCTAAACAATTACCCAATGAAACATTATTCACTTGGGACCAGCTTTTAAATACTTTTGTAAGATTGCTTTGTGCATTAACCGGTTAGATGGGTAAGTGTCTGTCTGGTTTAGAATTTTCTCAGTGTCTGTGTACTTTACTGTAGCAACAGTCAGTCACTCACAGCTACCTGTAGTCTGTGAAGATGTGTGTGTGTGTCAAACTAGGTGCCTCTAGCGATACGATTAATAGAAGTAGATCTTGCGGTCACTAAATAGATTTCTATTAAATCTGGAAACTGAAACTTATAAAAGATACAGATTTACCTGATAAACAGTTTAAACACCACCAACAACCAGAAATACATATGCTATTACATTTGCTGACTATACGCAGGATACGAGGTTACATGCTATATTAGAATCAAAAGTATAAGGCAGTAATTTATTCTTTCTTTTATTTGGTTCCTGTTGTCTCAAGGAGCAGAGGAGATGCTTTGTGCTAAAGTCATTAATACCCAGTTTGAAATTTTAAATGGCAGTTATGGATGATAAAAAAGAAGGGCTTGGGGAAACATACTAAAAAGTAGCTCGCACGTTATTCACAAGCATTGTAAAGTTGCAGTTATTTGCAAAGATTAATCATGTTTGAGAAATGGAGCTGAAATAACTCTGCTCTTACATTTCAGGTCTAATATTCATTTTTTATTTTTAACGATTATTCTAGGTCAAGGTCTTGGGAGCCAGAGCCTACCTCAGCAGTATCAAACTCAAGGCAATAACCAAAGATGGAAACAGTAAAAGTTCATCACAGGGCACATAAGCACACATGCACCCACACACACTCATTTAGGGTTACCACTTAACCAGTCTAATTGACTCTTTTTTATTTATCACACTAATGCAGATATTCTTGTACTGTACTGCTTTTGACCTAACCTCTACTTACAGTACATTTACTTTGTTATTTGATTTTTCTTTCTTTCCCAATTTTTCTATCTGATTAATTTTAAATTTGAATCACATACTCTACCTTGTTATCTTGGGTTGTTTGGTCTTGAATTTTTTGATTGCTTTGTACTTTGCTTTGAAAGGATCTATATAACAAAATTGACTATATCATCTCTACATATATAAAATCCAACATCTATCTGTCTGTCTGTATGTCTGTCCGCTTTTCACGAGAGAACTACTTAACTGATTTAGATTGTTTTTTTTCTATAATTTGCTTGACCATTCCGGGTGATTTTGCAACTTCTCTCATTGCGCTAAGTATCATAGTTCACTTGCAGGAGTAATTTATTCGCTCTAATCCGAGATAGAGGCTGTGGGCCGAGGGGAGGAGGAAGCATGACATCAAGAGTAGGAAGCCGAGCAGGGCCCTCCGTTCGAATTACTGTACCTCTGGCCATGTATTGGAGCGTACCTTGTTTCCACTTAGCTAGCAATACTTGTTTAGTCTATTGATTTTTAAAGTTTGTCCTGTTTGACTACTATGCTGGTGGAGCCGCGTGGGATGGCTAGTTTTTGATAAAATTATATTTATATTATTTGTTAACCAGCACTTTTATCCAAAGCAACCTCTACATTTTAAGTACATTGTTTGGTTCATCTCATTTTGCCAAATGTTACAAGAGCAGAAGGGACAACATAATAAAGTTTATTGAGAACTCCAGAGGCCTAAGGGTTTGCCTTCTTATTACTGCCCAAAGAGGTTGAAATGGGAGTACTAGTTCCAGGTACCCCCTCCAAAGAATATACAGACAGAAGAATGAAGGTAAAGAACAGTTTGTCTCTGTTCTCTCAGGAAAAATAAATTCAATCAGTAAGGGTGTTTGGCAATCCCAGCAGGGAGAATCCTGTCCGGAGAAACTTCCTCTGAAAGTAAAGGAGTCACTGACTCTTCTTAAATCTCCATACCGACATTGATTTTGAACAACTTTAAAATTAACCTATTAAATTATATTCACAAGTGCAACACGTCCTTACATTCAAAACAGCACTGATGATGTCAAATTCTTGTAATTATAAGGAATAATACTATTAGTCCTATAGTAAGGTTTAGGTGTTGTGAAGCCTGGGGTGCATACAGCCGCCCTAACCCGACACAGACAGACAGGACATAAGTTTCACCACATAGCTCACGATTCATTCAAGATTATGTCTTCTTTGCTCCCCCGAAGTGCAGCACAGTCCATACACAATTCACAGTCCTTCCTTTCCAATTCACAGTCCTTTCGCCTCCACTCCTCCCTTGCAAGTTTTGTCCTTCTTCCTCCCGACTCTAACTCCTCAAATGGAGTGAGGCGGCTCCTTTTATTCTAATCCTAGAAATGCTCCAGGTGGCTCATCAGTATTGCCTGGAATCACTCCCAGGTGTGGTAAAAGTCCACTATATGGCTCTGCAGCTCCCCTTGGCAGCCCTCATGGAACCCAGCAGGGCTGTACCAAACTCCAAGTCCTGGCATACTCTGCGGGAATCTGTGGTGCCACAGCCACCCAGGAGGGCTGCCCTCTAGCGTCCCAGGGGAGGTAGTGCCATGGAGATGCTCTCTCTCTCGGTCCTTCCATCCTGCTGGTGTCCCAGTCAGGTAATGGCCAAGGCCGTCCATCACAGTGTATAATTACAAATCACTTTGTAACAATAGGTGAAGATTTTGGAAGTGTTCCCCATTAATGACATATCATGTGGTTATATAATTACAACAGCGGAACTCAAACTGCTTTTTCTCATCAATTTTACAGCTTATAGCTTTATAAGTAGTAGAAGTGTTGGGTGATCTCATGAAAGCAATATCTTTCTGGACTCATTAAGCAACTGAGAGTTTTGTGAAATCTACATCTCAAAAAAGGCAATTTTAAATTGAAATCTTATTAGTTGCTTTCTGCCCCAGAAAAGATTGCTTTGAAGCAACTAAAACCAGAAGCTTCTGCAGTTGTTGATCAATCCAAATCTAATACAGCACTATAGAGGAATCATAGCACAGAAATACTTTACCTCTGTGATATTTATGGGTTTCTGGGTAGGAATTATTCCATTCTGATCTTCCCAAAATACCTCAATGGCCATAATGTGTGGACTAGGTCATTTCAGAAATACATGTCTTTCATTACAGCCATTCTGATCTAGACATACTTGTGTGTTTCAGATCATTGTCTTTTTTTCATTACACTCCTGGATTTTCCAGATCACTTCCTGTTCTCCTAAAGAATCCTCTGATACAGAGCCAAACCATGGTGCTCCCTACCCCATAGTTGGTCATTGCAGCAAGGTTTTAACAGCTGAAGGTAGTATTTACTTTTCTGTAGACAAAGTGCAGCAGCAGCATTTGGCAGTTTTCAGAAACATTGAGGGTCACCCAGCAAACCCAAAGTGGGCACAAATAAATTAGTTATTGAGTGGTGGTTTCTGCTGCCCTACGATGTTACAAAACTTATTTTTCCCTATTGCCTTTTTTGATAGCAACATTAGCCACGGTGAGAAAGGTCTGCAGATCTCTGGATGTTTGTTGTTCTAGGGCTTTTCTAGGGCTGATATTTGTAATATTTCACATTTGCTCTTGGACAGAATGTGGCAGTCAAAGCTTCTTCTGAGAAGAGAGGTCACTGTGTAAGACTTCTATATGACTCAAGATATTATTAGGGATGACTTACAAACTGGCAGACATCATTAAATTTCATCACTTCAGGAGATTTTCAGGAATTTGTTTTGCTTATGTCATAACATATCTCTAGATCTGTGTGCTAACAACTTGATTCTGATGGTAATGTTAGCTTTATATTGGGAAGGACTAACCTAAATCAGATCTGATTGGGAATCAAAGTATTCAAGCAGCTCACCCTAAAAGTGATTTTTTTTTTTAATTGAGTTCAAATTTTTTATACATTAGGATTAAATGTTTGATTACCTTACAAATACAGAAATGGCAAATATGTCTTCATAACACTATGGATAATGAAGTTCTTAAAATTCAGGGAGAAAAAGTCCTTTGTATGGTATGGCAATCGACAAAATGAGAACATTAAGTACCCTACTGATATCAAATATCTTATTTTTAATTTAGGAAATGTGTATTTTTCCCAATCATTTTCTCATGGTAAATTAGACAAAAATAACAAGATAAAGATCAACACATTTTAATAGTTCTGTAATATGTCTTCAGACTTACTGTTTAATTTGACACTCCTGACAAGTTTAAAAGCAAGTGGGCTGAAAAATTGGTGTTCTCTATATAATGGTCCAAGATTTTTCTGGGAAGCAAAGGGAGATTTTATACAGTATCTTTATTTTCTATTACTACTGCAGTTACTGTATATCAGAATTAGCACACTGTGTCCTGAGGTAAAAATAAATGTCCAACACTTGGCTTACAATGCAAACCTGATCATTCCCAATAACCTGTTTCCTGATTTTCTACTGCTGCCTCAGTTTTCCAGAATTTCTAGGTGGATCTTCCAACTTGTGTGTGTGTTTTCCTGTTACATTTCTGGTCCCAATAAGAAAAAGCAGCAGAACAAGCTCTGAGGTATCTGGAGTTTCAATCTCCTTTCCATTAGTTTCCCCCTGTGCCCCAGCACATTTCAAACTCAGGCAATATGATAACATAAATAATAGATAATTAGCATGCCAATATTATTTGTACACAAACCAGCAGCATACATGTTAAACAATAGTTAATATATAAACCAACAGTAGACTAATTGCAAAAAAACAGCAGTATATGTACGTAAACAAATGGCATAAGCACCAAAACGAAGCAAAATTCATATGTAAGAAAGAAATAATGTATACAAACCAACATTACATATTCATAGACTAATGTTGTGTGCATGCACACTAGCAGTAAATAAATGAAAACATTAGTATAGGGCAAGAAGTAGGTGAAGCTACAGTAAATACAGGCATTGTGACCCATACAGACCTACCTCCTTT
Source organism: Erpetoichthys calabaricus (assembly GCF_900747795.2). Classification (NCBI taxonomy): domain Eukaryota; kingdom Metazoa; phylum Chordata; class Cladistia; order Polypteriformes; family Polypteridae; genus Erpetoichthys; species Erpetoichthys calabaricus. Next base: position 295,621,169 of record NC_041395.2, read on the forward strand.
TCATATTCATTTATAAATGGTGACATACAGCCATCTGGTGGCCAAATAATATAAAAACATACCCTTTAGATTTGAAATGAGATCAATTTATGTGTAGATGCTGCTGGGTCAATGGAGAAAACATTTAAAGGTCAAAGTCTACAGTTAAATTTAAATGGCTTGCAAAAAAGTAAAAGCATATAAAATGTAAATTTTGCATCTAAAAATAATATAAAACGTACATATTTGACTCACTCTGTGACCCTAAACATGTCATGTCCCCAAGCTCTTCATGTAAAGAAACTATTAATAATAATGATTAAAATAAACTAGTTAGTAAGAATTCTTGCATTGGTGTTCACCATAGAAAGGCTGTTTACTTGTTATATACTTAATTTTACATTTTAGCAAATGTAAGACATAAAATGCAGGTCACGACCACAAAGGAATATATTGCAATGCCAAATGCTTTCAGAAGAGCTATAAAATATAACATTCTCAAACCTGCTTAATCTAAATAAGCTGTGGCAGGCTGCTGGCATCCATGCCCAGCCGGGATGCCCCTACACACTATATTCAGGGGGAGCAGCCCTGGACAGTGCAATACCTCCCCCTGGACGCTAGATGGCCACCCCCTGGGGTGAAGCAGTGCCTCGGTTTCCCACAGGGCTCCCTGGGAATTGGAGTTGGGTGCAGCCCTGTTGGGTCCCACAGGCATTGCCAGGGGGTGCTGTGTTTGGGACTCCTGAGCCCATGTGGGCAGCAGATTCATCACACACGGAAGTGCAGCCGGAACTCGGTGATCAAGCACCTGGAGCACTTCCGGGTGAACTATATAAGGAGCCAGCAACCACCACTCAGTGGCCAGAGTCGGGTGGAGGAGGACAAGGTTGCTTGGGAGGAGTGGTGGTGCCAAGGAGAGGAAAGTGCTTGTTGTACTGGTGTGACTAGTGCTGGGACTGTGTATTAGCTGTGGGTCACGGGGAAGATGTGTGCCCACAGGGGAAGAAAATAGTTTATTTTATTGTACACGTGCCTCCGTGTCAATATGTGTCGTGTCAGGCGCTATATAGCATCAAGCTTACAAAGTGGTCTAACACTAGACTGAGCACCAGTTCATTGCCGGGCTCACTCACACACACACAGTACAATGCACCTGAATTCACATTAAGTCAGTTTAGGGTTACCATCTAACCTAATATGCATTTTCTTAGGGATATTGGATGAAACTGGAGTACCCACTAAAAAAACAACCCAGAAATGAGGAGAATAAAGTGTAGAACTCGTCAAATACTAAATTGTTAAAAACAAAATATGTGTATAAGACCCGCATACAGTTACCCTCTTCTGCAACACTGCCAACCATGATGCAGCAGCAGAAGTATTGTCAAGTGTACAGAGTTTGGTGAAATTCTTATTTGTATGTTAAACCAACATACAACAAATCACCACTCTTTTTTACCATGATAAAAATAAATGTAGTGAAATACAGAACTCAGTTAGAGAATATGGGACAAAGGTTGAATAGAATGATAGAACAATGACTTTGTTAAATGGTGCGACTCAAACCACCTACAACTGAACACCAGCAAAACCAAGGAGCTGGTGGTGGATTTTAGGAGGCCCAGACCCCTCATGGATCCCGTGATCATCAGAGGTGACTGTGTGCAGATGGTGCAGACCTATAAATACCTGGGAGTGCAGCTGGATGATAAATTAGACTGGACTGCCAATACTGATGCTCTGTGTAAGAAAGGACAGAGCCGGTTAAACTTCCTTAGAAGGCTGGCGTCCTTCAACATCTGCAATAAGATGTTGCAGATGTTCTATCAGACGGTTGTGGCGAACGCCCTCTTCTACGCGGTGGTGTGCTGGGGAGGCAGCATTAAGACGAAAGACGCCTCACGCCTGGACAAACTGGTGAGGAAGGCAGGCTTTATTGTTGGCATGGAGCTGGACAGTTTAACATCTGTGGCAGAGCGACGGGCGCTAAGCAGGCTCCTATCAATTATGGAGAATCCACTGCATCCAACTGTTATTGGTGTTTTAAGAGATAACGCTTATGTTTTGCTCAGCAGAAAATCAAGCCAGTACTGCAGGGCCGCTTAGGCTGTAGCTTTTTGTTTCTTTCAACCATTTTTTCAGAGCATTGAAATAATCTTTTACTGGATATTTGGCACTCTGTACTCATCATACTGATATCATTCTGCTCTGTTGGAAAATATAATGGGAAAATCAACAAAATATGCTTAGGAAGGATTACAACTATCCAATGTTTCCTTTTTTCTTTTTCTGTTTATTTTTTCAAAATATTTTATTATAAACAGCTGCTTATGGGTGAACACATAGGTAAAAATGATACTAGTCATTTGTTAATTAGATTGTGTCTGTCTTTTTTTGGTACTCATTGGTAATTGCCTCCATGTTAATAAAAAACAAAAATAGTTCCAAACTTGATAAATAAATGAAATAAAATGAAGCAAAAAAAATGTAAGAGATTTCTCTGATTTAAAATACATGGCAGCAATAAGTGTCTTTCTGAATTTCAAACAGAAGTAAAGGTCACATTATTATTAATTCTGAAGAAATCTGACAAAGAGCCAGAGTGAGCTCCTGAATAAACAAGATGTTCAATAACTTACATATAGTGAAAACATTGACATTAAAAGAAAATATTGGTTGAAACTAAAGTATGCAGGTACTTCATCCCTCCAAAATCAAGGCTGAGTACCCCAGCTCTACAATAAATGTAGCTCTGAAACTTCGATGGGAATAAATAAATAAATATATGACACCATTATTTTGTAATTGAGGCAGAAATTGTTAATTCTACTATTGCAGGTGAATTAGATCAGACACTACTGTATATATTTTATGAACCAAATAAGCAGTGCCCAATTAATATTTATTAGAGATATAATAGAAATGACTATCAATAAAGAACATAAAAATGATGCAACATAATTCATCTACCCATGCAAACTCCAAAGTGTTGTCTGTGGAGAAAGTATAGCAGTTTACATAATGTTATAGATGGAGCACAGATAGATCAAATTCTTCTTCTTCTCATAATGGTCTGTGGCTCTGAGGCTAAGGATCTGCGCTGGTATCCCAAAGGTTGCCAAAAGAGATCCTACTCTGCTGGGCCCTTGAGCAAGGCCCTTAACCTGTAATTGCTCCAGGGACGCTGTACAATGGCTGACCCTGCGCTCTGACCCCAAGGGGTATGCGAAAACTAACAAATTCCTAATACAAGAAATTGTATAAAGTGAAATAAAGAACAAACAAAAAAATTCCTAATTTAATTTTTATCTTCCCCACTAGGGGCCAAATAAATAAAAATCTATCCATGCATTCATATTCTAACATGCTTATCCTCTCCTGGGCCACAAGTGGCAACTGTTTTAAGTGCACATAAAAGGTGAAAATCAGCGACTTATCACATGCACACACACTCATACAAGAATACATGGGTGTAGACCTGGGGCAGACCCAGGATGTGCTGAAGTGATTATATCTCTCAACTGGCCTGGAAACATTAGGGAACTCCCAGGAGGAGAAGGAGTTACTCAGGATAGGGTGGTCTGATCAATACAGCTAAACATCTTATAAACACAACCCTCATTAGTAAATGTAGAATGAAAGTGAAGTGATGAACTGCCTGGTAAATTAATATTATCACAAATAGTTACAAGGTTTTACATGTTGAAAGAAAATGGTAGATTTGGAAATGCAGTAGAGGGTTTAGATCTAGAAAGATTGCATGAGTGAACTCATCGCTGTCCACAAGCAGACACTGCATACAATTGATTAAAAGACAAATAAAAGCAAGTCGGACATAACAGAAAATAGAGTTTAAGTCAAGTGTGGTTATGCTTATACTATACAGTATAAAAATGTGTGTTAAGTACTATGTGCACCTTAGTTATACAAGGATGTCTGCAGTAATAATTAAGTCACAGAATGGTTAAATAATTTGGTAGGATTTTCCAAATGTTCCCTCCAGCTTTAAGATAAAAATTAATTGAATTAATGGCTAATGAAATTGCAGCAGTTAGTCCTGTACTCCCTCACAGGTCTAGGAAACTAGGTTTGTACTGTATTTCACGCCAGTCACTGTTTTGTATCGAGTTTGCCTTTCTTCTTTGGGTCATTGTGGTTTTGCTGCAACTTCACAAAGACATGAGTGGCGACTCATTATTAGAGTTATTTTAGCATGTACTTGAGAGAGCTCAGTAATGCAATGCCATCCTGTCCAGGGCATCCTCTCACCACTGCCTGATGTTACAAGGATAAGTTCCAGCACTCTATAACCTTTAAAACAGAATTAAATGTGACCAATAAATAGATAAATACAGTCATGGCCGAAATTATTGGCACCCCTGGAATTTTCCCAGAAAATGCACCATTTCTCCCAGGAAATTGTTGCAATTACAAATGTTTTGGTATACACGTTTATTTCCTTTATGTGCATTGGAACAACACAAAAAAAGAGAGAAAAAAAGCCAAATCTGACATGTCACACAGAACTCCAAAAATGGGTCAGACAAAATTATTGGCACCTTTTCAAAATTGTGGGTAAATCGTTTTATTTCAAGCACATGATGCTCCTTTGAACTCACCTCTGGCAAGAAACAGGTGCTGGCAATATAGCAATCACACCTGAAGCCAGTTAAAATGGAGAAAAGTTGACTCAACCTTTCTGTTGTGTGCCTGAGTGTGCCACACTAAGCATGGAGAACAGAAAGAAGAGCAGAGAATTGTCTGAGGACTTGAGAACAAAAATTGTGGAAAAATATCAACAATCTCAAGGCTACAAGTCCATCTCCAGAGATCTTCATGTTCCTTTGTCCACTGTATGCAACATAATCAAGAAGTTCACAACACATGGCATTGTAGCTAATCTCCCTGGATGTGGACGGAAAAGAAAAATTGATAAAAGACTGCAACGAAGGATAGTCCGATTGGTGGATAAACAGCCCCAATCAACTTCAAAACATATTCAAGCTGTTCTGCAGACTCAGGGTGCAACAGTGTCAGCTCGAACTATCCGTCGACATCTGAACGAAATTAAACGCTATGGCAGGAGAGCCAGGAGGACCCCACTGCTGACACAGAAACATAAAAAAGCCAGACTGGAGTTTGCCAAAATGTACTTGAGGAAGTCAAAATTCTTCTGGGTGAACGTCTTGTGGACAGATGTGACCAAGGTAGAGCTTTTTCGTAAAGCTCATCATTCTACTGTTTACAGAAAATGGAATGAGGCCTACGAAGAAAAGAACACAGTACCTACAGTCAAACATGGTGGAGGTTCTAAGATGTTTTGGGGATGTTTTGCTGCCTCTGGCACTGGATGCCTTGACCTTGTGCAAAGCATCATGAAATCTGAAGACTACCAAAAGATATTGGGGTGCAATGTAGGGCCCAGTGTCAGAAAGCTGGGTCTGCGTCAGAGGTCATGGGTGTTCCAGCAGGACAATGATCCCAAACATACCTCTAAAAGCACCCAGAAATGGTTGAAGACAAAGCGCTGGAGAGTTCTGAGGTGGCCAGCAATTAGTCCGGATCTAAATCCGACTGAACACTTATGGAGAGATCTCAAAATTGCTGTTCGGAGAAGGCGCCCTTCAAATCTGAGAGACCTTGAGCAGTTTGGTCGGAAATTCCAGTTGAGAGGTGTAACAAGCTTGTTGATGGTTATAGGAAGCGCTTGATTTCAGTTATTTTTTCCAAAGAGCGTGCAGCAAAATATTAAGTTGAGGGTGCCAATAATTTTGTCCAGCCCGGTTTTTGAGTTGTGTGTGAAATTATGTCAGATTTGGCTTTTTTTGTCTGTTTTTTTGTGTTGTTCCAATGCACATAAAGGAAATAAACATGTGTATACCAAAACATTTGTAATTGCAACAATTTTCTGGGAGAAATGGTGCATTTTCTGGGAAAATTCCAGGGGTGCCGATAATTTCGGCCATGACTGTTGATGATTAGACCCAGTTAAATGAAAACAATTCTCTAATGTCACTAGTAGAACAAATTATGCATTATGACCAATATTGGTAATTATTATAAAACATAGGTTTGTCCTGTAAAAAATGAACATTATTAATAAAGGATCACTTTCAGTATCTGATAATTGACTCAGAGAAGGCTACATGCTCATTTCATCTATCTGCCTGAAAAAATGGGGCCTAGGGATTGACTCAAGTAGGACGGATGTCTGATATCTGGCTCAATGAGTAGTGAAATGTGAAGGCTAGCAGTTGGTCTATTAGATTACTGACTCAAATATAGCGTGCCCATCTCCCTGCTTTTCTTTAGACAGATTGCTATTTTTTGCACTTTATTGCCCCTATGTTGCAACAAGAAGGATACGTCCTTTCAGTGTCTCTCTCAAACCTTGAATAAGGCCAAAAAAGTTGCTAGTGTTAAGCCAGTGCCTTTATTCAAAATAAAGCACAAAACAGAATGAAAAAGAAAAGGGAACAACAAAAATAAATAAAATGTTATTAAAACTCTGTGCCTTTCTCAGCAATCCTGTGTACTAGGTGAGATGTCTCAGCTATCTCTCAAATACACAAAACTATAGTATCCTTTGAGCTATTACTCCAAAGTTACCATACTAATCTGGATTCAAATGGGACCTCTTCTGAGGAGTCTTTTAAACTCTCTCTCAGGGTTACTTCCACCCAAGACCTGAAATCACCTTTCCTAATGCAACAGAATGGTCTTATCTACAGTCTAGTCTCAAAAGAGAACTCAACAGAACTGTCTGTCAACAAAGAACATAAAAATCATGCAACATAATCCATCTACCAAATTATTACTTAATCTTCTCTACAGTTATGGGATAGACTATATTTCTGCTGCATCAGACCCAAGGCAGGAACCAACCTATAATAACTTAGTTCATAAATTGCAACTAACCTGTTATGCTCATCTTTATGAATTTGATGAAAATCAGGCTTGTATATAGAAAAACACATGAAAAACATGCAATATTCACAGTGTGTTCTGTGGAAACAGTATAGGAGTTTACACAGTTTTATAGATGGAGCACTGACAGAACAAAGGATTCGTTATCAATCTCATAGTGGTCTGCACTGAGCCAAAATATTCTAATTTAATTTTGTATCCTTCCCACTAGGGTACCACATTTCCCACAATGAAGGAAAATAAAAATTTATCCATGTATTCATTTTCTAGCATACTTATCCTCTTCAGGGTTTCAGGTGGCTACTGCCTGCTCTAACTGTACCAGGTAAAAGGTAGAAAGCATCAAATGTACACACACTCTTACAAGGATACATGGGAGTAGACCTGGGGTCCCAGGATATACTGGAAGGAGTATATCTCTCAACTGACCAGGGAGCATCAGGGAATTACCAGGAAGAGAAGAAGTTACTCAGGATAGGTTTGTCCGGTCTGCCCAGCTAAATATGCTGTAACCACGACACTCATCAGGACAGGTAAAATGGCAACTGCCTGGAAAATTAATATTATAGTAAATAGTTACAAGATCTTACATGTAGAAAGAAAATTGGTACAAGGTGAGGTGTTTCAATTCTTTACCTGTCTCTCAAATAAATAAAACTACCGTATCCATTGATCCATTAGTCAAACGTTACCACCTTAATCTGGACTCAAATGAGCCCTCTTGTGAGGAGGCTTTTAAGCTCTCTCTCAGGGTTACTTCCACACAGACCTGGAATCACCTCTCTTAATGCATACAGAATGGTCTCATTTGCACTCTCATGGGGCAGCATGCCCTCTAGCCATCATGCTCTGCTGCTAGAACTACATGGCACCTAACTTCATAAAAGGCAACTTAATTTATCAATTTATAAAGAAGTCCTTTTCCTTTATAAAGTGCCTTTTCTACCAACTAGTAATCATAAGGTCTTGTGACCTCGTGCCAGTACCTTTAGGTTTACTTACCTAGATACTCCTAGTATCTGCCCTTTAGAATCCAGAGTAGTGTTATGTTTTTACCAAACATGTTGCAAGTATTTCTCATTCTCTCTCTCTCTCCTAAGCTAGTCCACTAGAATACTGCCCATCTGGGGCACCCAACAACACTTGTCTTCTCTCATTGAGAGTATAAATCTCCTTATCTCGGGAGGTCTCTCCCAATCACCCTCATATGATATACATTTTTTTTATTTGGGAAGACCTTTTTAAAATGTTCAAATGAATTTTATTTCCTAGGTTGACCAACAAAAAAGGTTTAAACCTATGTGAAGGCTAAAGGGCACCACTGAGCCCCAACGCCCAAACACAAACAAACAAACAAGTCCTGGGTTCAGATCAAAGGGGTGTTTATTACAAAATCTTGTACAATGAATGTATATGGGTGCCCCTCTCTCTCTCAACTTTCTCTCCACACTGCCAATCCTCCAGCTGAGTGTTGCCTTCTTTCCTTCCAGCTCCGACTCACCTGGACAAGACAGAGTGTTCCCTTTTACTGAGGACCTGGGAGTACTTCCGGTGCCAGACTTCTGGGTCATATGGAAGTCCCAAATAATGAGACTAACTTCCTGCAGTGCCCACTTGCGGCACTCACGGACCCCAGCATGGCTGCATTACCAGACTACAATTCTGAGCATTCGCCACCAGTGTTCGAATGGGTATCAATATCCAGGGCTATTACCATCTAGCTTCTTTGGGGAATAAACAGCCCCTAGACACAGTCCTTCTCTTTTATCCCAGCCAGGTAAGGTATTGTACGTACATCTGGTCAGGATGCCTGTTCACCCACCTGGGGCTTCCCGTCCAGGTAAGGAATCTCTTTCTCTTGGTTGAGATGCCTGTCCTTTCACCAGGGGCCTCCTGTGCGGTCAAAGAACCTTCCTCGTTCTTGGTTGGAATGCCTGTCATTCCGTATTGCATATACACCTGATAAAAAAATTTTAAAATGTAAGTGATCACAAATAACATTTAAATGTTGTGTTCTTTTAAAAGCAAAGAGCTACATTTTCATAGACAGGTATTTAATTTTTCCTCCCACATTACAAAGACATTCATGTAAGGTTTACTGGAAACACTAAACTGACTCTGAATGAGTAAGTGTGGCACACCATCTGTGGTAAGGTCCTACCATGAAACTAATACCACCTTGTCTTCATAACCCTGTACAGTATTGGATCAGGTTCAATAACGGACAGATGGTTGGAATATCTGAGCTGGGTTTATTTAATTAATCAGGCTGAATCTAATGCAATATACATACTATTTATGCTGCTATTTATGATAAATAGCTAAATTTATTTATGCCTTTTACCATGATGACATTTTATTGAATTTATTGCTAAATTTGCTTTTATGTGTTGGTTTGGCAAGCTAAACATTAAGAAAATATAACTACCTAAACATTGTAAAAATTAGCAGTAATGTTACTGGTTTGCAGCAAACCTCTGTCACTGAGATGTATTTCAAATAAGTCTGAAAGAAGGTGGATTTCACTTTGTCAAACAGTAGCCATCCTTTTTCCTAAATTTCAACTGTTGCTGTCACGCTGTAGATTTAGGTTCCCAAATTTAAAGAGCAACAGATTTTGAGAATTTTTTTATTCCTAGGACTAGAAGCATTTTGAATTGTTACATGTAGGGATGCTGCTGAATTCTTAATTGTTATTACTGTGCATTAGTAAAGATAATTACACTTTACACAAATCTTGAGTATGTGTATTTATGATAACACTAGTTTTCAGTTGTTGTGTTTTTGCTTATTTTCTTGTATCTGTGTAACAGTGCCTCTTGTTTTGTACTTTCCTGCTGGGAGCAAATTTCCCTCAAAGATAATAAACTATCTATCCTATCCTATCCTATCTTAAAGGGTAGGTCAATAGACAGCACTGAAAACTCTAGAGGGGATTTTGTTTTCTATTCTGGACAGCATTTTATTAAATGCCAACATTTGTATAGCATTATTCATTTCTACAACATATTTTCATGCACAAAATGTACTGTAGCTCATAACACTTTACCAGATTTTAATGAAAAGGGCAATTTGATCAGAATTGAGGAGAGCTTTTTAAAAATAAATAAATGAATTATCATTAAAACCGTTTTTCATTGTCTTCAGTTTCAAATTGTTTTAAATTACCTTGCCTGGTGCACGATAAGCCATACAAGCGATGAGGCCACACGCCCGACGCTTGCGAAATCGAATGATGTATTTTAAGCGCCAGTATGTGAATGCACATGCGCAATTCATTACGCGATTACGTCACTGCAACGCCACGCGTGCGTCTGTGGGGTTCCGTAAACGTCGCAGAGCCTTCGCCGCAGCCTGAGAATGTTAAGCTTCAAATTACGTGAATTGCGTAAAAGATTTAGAATTGCTCGTAGAAGAGAATAGGGAGACCGGAAAATGTAAATAGACTCAATTGGCTCCTGGATAATAATATTAATAATCTGTATAAAGCTATCCAAGACTGCTATCGAATTGGATAAAGAGGTAAGGTGGCCGCTTTTCGGGGCGACTTTTTATACGGGTAGTATGAGCACAAAGAGAGGTATAAGAAAAGACGCGGCAAGTTGAAGTTCCTCCTTGTGTCAAGTTCAACGCGTGTTGTCCTGTTAGTGCGTCAGTTAATTGTAAACGTGGATGGTGGATTTGCGGCGTCTTTTGAAATCTCCTTTTTTTCATATAATCTCTATTGACTGGTTCATTAAAAATCGATACTTAATGTGTCTTCTTGCTCATGACTTCCTTCGTTTCTGCAAATCACTGCAGTGTTTAGCCACATTTTTAATAATTTATCACTGTGGTCTAATTTGAGAAATACATTGTAAAGTTGTGAAGGTGCGTAGTCGATTACTTTGGTCTCTGTTTGTTGTTCAAGCTTTAAACACCATTATAGAAAACATCATTTGAAGTGGTTCATATTCCTACATTCTTATTCTATCTGCACGTTTTAGTATTCATCAGCAGGCATTGTTTTATGTTTAAACAATATGTCAACGTGTCGATCTAAACCACGTGGATAATTACTATTCATTTTTACTTCAGTAAAAGTCGACGTTAGCCACGTTTAAAATTTGAATCTTAAACCTTATTGATACTTAAATTCAAATGAGATAAACCCACCCCATTAAACTATCAATTTTTTTGTTAAGCGTACCGAGTATGAGCTTTTTAAATGAGACATAGATACTTTTAAAGTATTGAAGTTACTGCATTATAAATATGCTGTCACGGTCCAGTGACTGAACAATTTAATTGAATTGTCTCTACATTTTCATATAACCTCCCTAAATAAAAAGAACCGCAATATTTCAATGTTTGCTTGTGTTGTTTTGTTCTGCAAAGCACAATATGCAGTACAGATGTGGTTCTTGCAACTTTGGTTAGCAACTGTGACACTCAAGTAATAAATCTCAGCATTAAATGCACCCAATTTTTAAGATGGTATCAGATATATAGAATGCTGTAAGACTTTGAGTTTACCACCACAAGCTTAGCTTTTGTTGTGCTGTACTGTAATGGCTCATAGAGGTTTCATCAGCTGCTGACTGTGCATACCCAGTAATAAAACTCTTCTGTCTGAGAGACCGCCCTTTCTGTCATCTCATTGGATAATCCATGTTCTAGTTTTCCTCTCAGGAATTTTAATGAAAGGCTTCACAAAGATTTCACTTTGGAATACCCAGTGAAGAAAGACCTGTAAAGTTTACTGAGCATCTACTTGAAAGAGAAAGGGGGGACAAAAAGTTTACAACCACAGGTACAGATATTTGTTAAATTTTTGCAATTTTTTTATATCTTAAGCAGAAAATGACTGACTAGTCTTTATTTCTCTTTTGATCACTGAAGAGCTACTTAAATCATATTTTGTAAGAGTAAACACATTTCTGTATGTAATTAAAGTGTGTTAGTTTAGAGCAGCACTTGCAATGCATTTTTTTTGTACCTAGTAAAAAAAGATGTTCCTAGCTTTTAGTTACTTTTTTTATCATGTGCATATCTTTGGAACTATTAATTAACAAGTAAATGTATTCTTCTTGTTGCTTCCTAGAATCCAGGGTTTTTCCACTTGAATTCAAATCATGTTGCACAGATTGAGTTTCAACTCCGTGCTGAAAGGAAATGCCGTTTATTTCCGTCATAGAATATGTTCACAGTTTATTCGAGGTGTTTCACAGGCAAAATGTAAGTAAAGTAATCTGCAGAAAGTGGTGCAATTAGTAGTCAACTCTGAAGCCTTTTCAAACAACATATTTAACAATTTCTAAAATCATATGTGCTGAACTGTGCATGAAGCAGATTTTATTAGTCTGTCTGGTGTCTGTTTATTATACAATGAGAGCTTTTTGTATGAATACAGATTTATTGGTTTTCATGCATTTAAGTTCCGTCTTCAGGGAATATTAGAACAAAACAGATTATATTGCTCATTTAAAGTATTTTGCTTTAAAAGTTAGAAATATTTCAGCAACAGTGTTATGTTATCTCAGTACATACTGCTGTTTGTTAAACTGTGGTTTTTCAACTGAGCTTTGACCTCTGAGAAAACCATTTCTGTTGACAAAAGGCAAGGTTTTGCTTTTTAACTGTCTGTTCCTGTAATTTTTATAGTTTGTAACTTCAGATCACTTAACAAACATAAGTTATTTAGACAACATGTAACATTTTTAGTACATCTCGTAATATTAACATATTTTTAGATAGTGCCATTATATTTATGCACTAAAAGTCTTGGAATGATGTTGAATATTGTTCCTGCATGAATATTTCCTTTCAGGCCTTAATTTACCTGACTTGTATTTATAAAAAGCAGAAAATATTCTGTGCACTGAGGTACTTCCAGCTACACCTAGAATTGAGAGATGAAGTAGCACATTTTTTCCTGTGGACTTAAATGGCCCTTCACCAGGGTTTTCAGATAATAAAATCTAACAACCTTTTGCTCTCATTGACCTGTTTTCTAATCTATTTAGGTTAGGCTGTGCAAATTTTTATTGTCAATGTTTTGGGGTTGCTGATGTGGCATTTCTTTTTTTTTCCCCTTCTCTTTTTCTATTCTTTTCACAAGCACACTTCATATACTAATGCTTTCTGTTGTACTCACAGCTGAATTTAGTCTACAGCAGAGTTGATGTTTATAGAGCTGTTCATTACAAATTAGCTAATAGCATTTATTTATCTCTTAATTTCCAATCTTCTATTCTGACACACTACATGTAGAGTACATTTTATTTTTCAATGACAACTCAATACACAATGTATGGGTTGAAATGTAACAAAAGTAATGCATTTGGCATCTTTGAACTTTCTAGGTTGAGAGGTAAAATGTCACAACAAGAGAGGAATACTAAAAGAAACAAATCTGTACTGTAGCACAGTAATTTAGGATTTATGGGGCTGATGCTATAAAGTTATACAGTATTTTTTCATAGAGTGAATCATTAGAATATGCCTTACAAAGCATGTGAGAAGTCAAATTAAATTTAACAAGCTACTCTACAAGATGCAATATATTTGCATACATTAGCACTTATGAACTTTTTTTTAACCTTGCATATTGTTTCACATGTTAGATTATTGTATCTTGTTTTCATTTTTACTTACGCTGCACAATTGGCAAAAAACTTATCAATCTAAAACTGTAGAAAGCAAACTTAACCATATTTTTATTCAGGAATTAATCGGATGTAATAGAACAAATAACATTACATGTGCCCTTCAGATAAATATATCATGATTTAAAAAAAAAAAAAAAAAGTTGTCTTAAGGCTTGGATGCTTATGCAGATGTAATACACTCTGATGCACAACAGGTTATTAGGATATTTTATTTAATAAATACCGTATTCTTTACGGATTGAATAGTACACCTTGAAGTAATTTACTTCAAACCATTAGGCGAATGAAGACAGTCAATTCATTCTATTTTGGTCATGTGAAATACATTATTAGGGACAACAATATGCTAAACTTTTTAAATGATTATCAGAAGTAATGTTGGTGACTGTTTTAGCTTTAGATATATATTTTGAGGGTCATGTGAAGTATCAAATTAGCATGTTTATTTTGTGTGTGTGTGTTTTTTTTTTTTTTTTTTGCACATCACAGACTCTCCATACTTTGTGACTTGAAGTTTATGCTGATTTTCTGTGAGCTCCATTGGTTTGAATGATGCTTAATGTGGTGTCCTGTGCTTTGGCTGCTGCTGTTTTTTCCCCTTCATTTTAGCTTGTAAACCATAAATAATCATTTTTGGATTAACAAATACATCTGCCTGAAAAGGTAGTTGGCAGAAGAAGCATACTAACTGTGGTGCTTTTTCATTACTTACAACCTTGCATCTTTCTGTGTTTTGCTCTGCTTGGCAGTTTTGCATGGGTCTGTTCATTTGCTTTTTGCATTTCCTCTTTAGATTTACCTGTGATCAATTCATCATTCAGAAACACTACTATTCGACATTGGAGTAACATTCCTTTTATTACAGTCCCTCTCAGCCGGACACATGGTAAGTCGTTTGCTCATCGAAGTGAGTTAAAGCATGCCAAGAGGATCGTGGTGAAGCTTGGTAGTGCTGTTGTAACTCGAGGAGATGAATGTGGGCTTGCGCTTGGACGTCTGGCATCAATTGTTGAGCAGGTAAATTCAACCCTTTTTTTATGTCTATTAAATGTACATTTTTTGATACAGTGTCAGTTTAATTCTGATGAAATTCATATTTTTTATATCAGGTTGCAGTATTACAGAATCAGGGCAGAGAGATGATGATTGTAACAAGTGGTGCAGTTGCTTTTGGAAAGCAACGTTTGAGGCATGAAATCTTGCTCTCACAGAGTGTAAGGCAGGCACTACACTCTGGTCAAAACCAGCTTAAGGAAATGGTAAGTGTTAACAGTTTTATTACATATAATTATGGTAAGAAATCAATACTTATAAATTACAGACACCTTTACTTATAGGATAATCATTACATATTTGGTGTTATTATTCCGGGTCACTTTATACATTTCTATTTTGTTTGTCTGTTCTTGTTCTGCCATTGTCACAAGGCATAAATACCGCTACGGTGTTTTGACTGTCACTTGAACATTACATGTCTTTCCATTATTTCTGTGTGGTGGTGTTGTTTTTGTTTTGTTTTTTTTATGTGGGAATTCACTGCTGCACTTAGTGTTTTAGATGACAAGATCAATTTTACAGTGAACTATTTGGAAGATTTTTTTAATTAAATTCTTACTCCTTGTTTTGTTTCCATTTTTATTAATTTTTTCACACACAATACTTTTCAAATAAAACTCTACTAATATATACTGTACTTATTCTAAAGTATGCATACATTCTTTCCGTGGTTTTAGACATGTCCTGTAAGAGAGAATTTTGATATTTTTTCTAAAATGAAATGTAGAATAACGCTTACCCACTGAGTTATAGAGGATAGGTTGGATTTTTCTAGCTGAGCAGGGTAAGTCTGGTGTGCTAGTAGTGTTGTAGAGGCTATTACAATCAATTTATCCCTATGCACTTTAATGTGTTCCGGGAGTACACCAAATATTGCCATTAATGGTTTAGGAGTGATTGAAATACCAAGGCTGTATGAGAAGTATGTAAAGATTTTACTCCAAAATTATGTGAATTTTGTGCATTCCCCAAACGGTTGGCTTAGTGAAACTGAAGCTAGATGGTAACACTCACAGGTTGGGTGTTGACCTGGGTATATTTTGGACAATTATAGGCAGGATAAATGTGATTCATAAAAGACCTTTAGCTGAATTATGGAATGCTTGGCACATATACAACTAGAGTTTATTCTATGCCTGCCCAAGTTCCACTGCTTTTCATACATGCCAAGTAAAAGATCCTTTTTCTAATGTTACTTAGGATCTTTGAAGGGTAGGTTGTTTTAAATATTTGTATATATTATTGAGCTATCTTATGCTTAATCAAGACTAACCAGTATAACCTCTGGAAATGGTGTAAGTGCTAGGTGTGGAAAGTTCTTAGGTCAGTTAATAACTAGCCTATAAAGTGATTTAAAGAAATGTATTGGGCATTTAGCTAAACGTTGAATTGACAATTCTTTCTCAGATTAAATTATTTATTTTTTGTAGTCGGTCCCAGTGCTTGAAGCACGTGCATGTGCAGCTGCAGGGCAGAGTGGTCTTATGGCACTTTATGAAGCAATGTTCACACAATACAGCACATGCACAGCACAGGTAAGCTATTCCTGGATTTTATATTTCATATAGACATATTTCAATTTTTATTTTTGTAAGTATCCTTTTACTTTGCTGTGTATTGCAAATTACTCCATGCCTGTTCTTTATTTTTGTAGTATTGATTATGTAAACTTAATGTTAGATTTGCTCACAACTTGGGAGTTTGGAATAGCCCGTTTGTCGTGCAGCTTAAAGCAATATTTGACTGCATTCTGCAATTCTGTTAATAACAATATTTTTTTTCTTTTTGTTTAGATTTTGGTTACAAATTTGGATTTTCATGATGATCAAAAGAGAAGAAATCTGAACAGCACTCTCCATGAGCTACTAAGAATGAACATTGTCCCAATCATTAACACAAATGATGCTGTTGTTCCCCCTCCAGAGCCAAATAGTGATCTGCAGGGGGTAAATGTGGGTAACTTTTAAAGGGTGTCTGGGAGGGTATCCTGCTTTTGTGAAGGTGCATGCCGCTGCTGACAGGTTAGTGTATTTAGTGCATGCTAAAGCTTTCCTTTTTATTCTCAGTGAGCTAATAACATGTTTCTTGAACATCCTAACTGCATAAACTTTAGAACCAGTCATAATCCAGCCATCCATCCAACCAATTCTGGTTAGTAAGGTTTACTCTCACAGCATAATAGTATTTACCTCCTTGGAATGTTCCACATTTTATTATTACAGGACACTGAATCATAGTAGATTTAGTTTGTTTTTTTTTGACGTTGATCAACCGAAGACTATTTATTAATGTCAAATTTAAAACAGATCTCTACAAAGTTCTCTAAATTAATTACAGATATAAAACACAAAATGATTAATTGCACAAGTATTCAAGTTAGTAGACTCCTCTTTGGCAGCCATGACAGACTTTAAGTCTGTGTGCATAGAGGTCTCATTCTGCTTTGCAAATCTGGACTTTAGAGTTTTCCACATTCTTCTTTCCAAAACTACTCATACTCTGTCAGGTTTCTTGGGGATTGTGAGTGAACAGCCTTTTTCAAACCTAGCCACAGATTCTGTATTGGAATGAGATCTGGACTATCGGGGACATTAACATTTTTGTTTTTAAGCCATTCCTGTGTAGGTTTGGCTTTTTGTTCGTGGTTGTTGCATTGCTGGAAAGCAAATTTTCTGCCAAGGTGCAAGTTTCTTGCAGACTGCATCAGGATTTCCTCCTTAATTTCCTAGTATATTGCTCCATTCCCTTTACTCTGTCCCCACACAAGCCTTCCAGGGCCAGTGCAGAGAAGCATGCCCATAGCATGACACCTACCATGCAGTGGGGATGGTATGTTTTTGATAGTGTTTGGCTTATAGTTCCATGGCCATCAGAATAAACATATTCTAGCCGACTTAAGGGTCTCATCTCTGCCTTCTAGCCAGTTCTTCTTAAAGTGCTGTTTTCTAATTTTCACAGTATTTTTCTTTTTTGCACTCTCCCATAATGTTGCCAACAGGAGAAGCCTCCATGCAACAATTTATGCAGCCTCTCCAATCAAAGGCAGTGCAGTTTTTCATTCCTCCAGAGTCTCCTTTTGGCCTCCTGATTTAGATGTGCCAAATTAACAGGGATTAATACTTATGCAAGCAATTATTTTTTACATTTGTAATTATATCACTTTGCAAAGATCTGTTTTAACTTTTAAAATTAAAGTGTTTTTCTGTTGATTAGTGGATTTAATTTGGCTTACTTGACATTGTGATTCAATGTTATGTAACAATTACATGTGAAATCTTTCAAGGGGTGAAAACCTTTCATAGGCAGTATATTTGAGCATTCTTGATCATATAAATCTATGGAAGTGAGAAGAGGTTACTTAATGGCCAGTAGTTTTGTTTTATTAAACCTTCTACTGAAATTTGTTTTCTATACAAAAGATTAGTTTCCCTATACTCAACAACTCCTTGTAAATATTTGAAAATATGTAGTTTGATCCCTTTATTCTAGTGTTGTCATTGTTACACAGTAATGTAACAATCAACTGACATATGCAAATATTTAAGTACTCTTTACAGGATCTCGGCAGAATTAAGTCACAAGTGTTTCCCCTAGAACATTTTTATTAGTTTTATTTTATTGCTTTGGGGAAGAGGTAAGGATCATGTAGTTGCTTAAAGGTAGGTAGGCTTTAAGCACTGTAAGTTGCTAAAATCTCACTACTGTATAGATACATCAGCTGTTACCTTAGGTGAATTCCAGTGTGTGGCTAATTACAAGATTGTTTCTGAGTTTTCAAATTGATTCAAAGTTTTGCGTTGCAAGTAGTGCAAAGTGAAGGACATTTTGGCAGCCAATCAACATAAAAAATAAGCACAGAAGCACTGTGCGACATTAAGCAAATATGCACCATCGACAACCCTGTTAAACTGTGCACTCTTTAAAAAATTAAATTAATTTGATATTAATATATATTCAGTGTTAATTGAATTCTCTTAAAGTCTTCACACTGCAGGGCTCGTTAAAAAATATATTATCGTAATAATTTTATGTGCATCGTCTGAAATTAGGCAGGTTCTACTCATAGATTACTTTTCCTACTTATAAAAAAGCCTAAATTTCTATATTGTGAGAGTAAAAATTATTGATGAATGGCAGTTTCACTCTATATAGAGCTTTTCTAAGGTGGCATTAGTAAAGCATGCAATTTTTGTGCTTGTTTTATAACTTAGAACAGTTAATAAATGTGCTTTTGGCCTTCTGATTGGTGAATGTGAAAGCAAATTTGCATGCTGTCAGTCTCAGAGAGGCATTACTTGATTGTGGTGATAATCAAAAATATGGTTTAACTTATTGAAGTACATTTGACTTTCTGTTAGTCCTCATACGAGATAAGTAACCATTTAATAACATTTACAAATTCTGCTTGTAGTTTTAGTAAAAGAAAATGTGCAAGCTATTACTTTCTGCATATAACTTATATACAGTGGATTCAGAAGTAGTTAGGTTTGCAAATATGTTAAAAGTGAACTTTTTAAATACAGCATATGAAATTAATTATTTACCATACAGATGGAAGATGACCCCATGCAGCCCTCTAGACTGAAGTAACTGTCAAAATAAAAGGATTATCAGATGGATCTTAAATGTTTATTTTTTTGATAATATTAAAAAGCTGTAACAAAAGGGTGTCTAATCTTACTTAGTGTTTTTATTTTATGTCAATGATCCTCTGCTAACTTTTTTGATGTCTCATCCTAGAGATATCTGTTCTTATTTTGTTACATGATTTTTATATCTCCAGTTTGGGTAGGGATGTAGAGGATGGATTTTTTTTTTTTTTTTTTACAAAATACATTTTATGAAAAAAATTGAACCCTTACCTCCAATTAGTTCAAAATGATGAATAGAGCAATGTGCACCAAAGTATGATTCACCATCTATATACAGTACCGTTGGAGAATAGCTGAATTAGACTTGGAGTGCCTTGGAAAATGGGAGTTCATCTTGTTTAAATAATAATAAAAATAGGAGATTAAATTATCCTTTATAAACAATATGAAGTTTGTTCATTCCCTGGAAAGACAACTATCATGGAGAAGAACTCTGCATTGTTCACGTACAACATAAGAATAGTTGTTTATCCAAAATACTTTTAAGGAGTTAACTATATAAAGCTGTTAGACATTTCATAGAGCTCCGAGATTAAGTTTTGTGAAGACATTGAAATGAGGATTTCATGAAAGAGTTGTCAGGAGAAAATGCATCCTCTATATGAGGAATTTTGTTACATGCCTTTGGTTTCAAGGCTTACTTTTAGAATATTGTTCTCTGGACTGAAAAGTCAAAATATGAGCCATTCAATCACATTACAAAATATTATGCTTCATGAAAAGATCATGTCTCCCATCAAAAATACTGATAGGGCAAAGTTTTTGGACCAGTAATGTTGCAAACAGACCCATTAACGTCATTGTAAACGGGAGTTCTCTAAAGAAAATATGGGGAACTTGAATAGTTGAAGTGAAGGTTGATTTTATTACAGGGAAATAATTCGAGTGTACCACAAAATGACCAGTGATATGACATTCTGGATTTTGGCAAATGGTCAGTTAAAAGTCCAGATCTAAAGTTCAAGAGATACTGTACCTTGACTTGAGAGTTTTCCATATAGTTAAAGAAACTGTTTGTAAGAAAGAATAGACCACTATTTCTTTCATGCAATGCAAGAAAATGGTCAACTGTTAAAAAAACACTTTCATTCAAGATATTGCTGAAAAATATGTCTCCTCAAGTATCTTCATAAATGGGCTTATATTTCATGCAATGGATGTGGCTGCCTATATCTAGTTTTAGAAGTAACCTACTGAGGACTGTGTAAAGATTGTCAAATAAGTAAAAATAGGTTGAACTATTAAACCATTAGAGCATTAGTACTGTACTTTATGAATGCAGCATGGCTTTATTGCATAGCTTTTGCTTAAGCTAGTGAAGCAACAGTTATTGATAAAAATGCTTTTTGAATAAAGAAGTGAAGTTGCAGTAACTTTTTTTTCCCCATTTTGTTTTAGGTCATCAGCATCAAGGATAATGACAGCTTAGCAGCACGCTTGGCTGTTGAAATGAAAGCAGATCTTCTTATTGCATTATCTGATGTAGAAGGTTGGTCATATTATATTGCAAATACTGTCTGTTTTAGTCATGTTTGTAATCAAAGTACTATATAGTACTAGTATTATATAGTAAATGCAGTATGTATTTTAAGTAATATTTATTGTAATCCTTGAAAAAACATATGTTGTACCATTGTATTTAATTATGTCATTTTTAAAAAAATAACTATGTTAGTCACACCTATGGTGCTATATTTTATTTACATACAATCTGATATTCTCTACTCAACCCTTCTTGGAAGGTGGAAATGGTATGCAGTAGTTACTTCTAGAGAGGAGAGATTCTGAGTTCTTAATAAGAACTGCTTTAATAAATTGTCTGCCAAATTATAAAATAGTTTGTTGACAGTTCTCTTTAAATTAATTTTTTTTTCAGTTATTGTAAGCAAAATAGGAAATCCTTTCCCTCTTGTGCAGGGGTGGGTCGGTGGCTTAAATCATCCAATTAAGTGAAGTAAAACAATGAGCTATATTGTAGTGCAGGTCACCACAATATATACTTCATTAAGCAATGTAGTCTCACTGGGTGTTATCCTAAATTGAGCTGTTATGTGGTTATTTTGATTTTAAAACTAATAAATAAGACAGAATTTTATTCCAATAAGAAATAAGCATGGGGCATTTACAAAATGTGACTCAGTGAGGCAGTTCCTTGATAAGTTTTCACTATTTGTGTCTTAAAAAAGCACACCGTTAATAAGCATTTCAAACCGTTCAAAGGAACTAAGTTCAGTTAGGCCATTCTTTGTGCATATTGATCAGGAGTGCATTTTGTTGATAGCGGACTTCTTTTTATTATCAGAAACTCTGAATAACATGTTCTATTCCCATTGCTGCCTCAGATTATCTGTTTTAGGGCTGGGGGTGAGATGGCAAAGTTTGGAGGTACTACCTATGGCTTTGTTGCTGATTGGTAAAGTTGTCTAGGTTTCTTTTAGCAAAATCACTCAGTTGTAAAAGTAATGTGTTGATTAAAGGTTATATTGCAGACAGAATTTGTAAAATATGCGGTTATATTAAGGCCATAATTATCTTTAAAGTTCCCAGTGTTTAGTTTGTGTTCTCATTCTGAAAAAACAGCATATTTAACCCTGAAGTAGTTGAGCTACAGCAGCAGAAAATCATGCCATGCTCCATATCTGATATCTAGGAACATTATGACAAGGCTATGGTCTTTGCGTGATCACACGAAATAGACTTGTTATGATTGAAACAATGTTGTATTGGTCTCAATTTAGTCCCTGAAATTTAGGTTGTCCGCAAAAATGTTGTGAACCAATTTATTTATTCTGCTTTGTGTTTAATGGATGTCATGTCACATATTTAGACCTGTTGATACCATTTAAGCATCATTTAAATTACACAGCAAACCTAATCATGTGCATCCCTTTATGGGCACAATGTACCCTTTTTAAATAGATTCTTCCAGCAGAATAACATGAATTGTCTCAAGCTGGTTCCACTAGCATAACAGTGACTTCAGTTTGCTCAGGTATGGTGCACCACAGTTGTAAATTGACCCATAGAGCACTCCAAGGATGGTAATTTAAACACGTTAACTCAAACCTAAGAAAAAAAGTTAATTTTTATATTTTGTGATTGATGTACTCAGTCTTTATGAAATATATTGTAAAATGTAATTCAGTACAATAATTTTATTGTTTTCAAGGTCTCTATGATAGTCCACCTGGCTCTGATGATGCAAAATTAATAGATATATTTTATCCTGGCGATCAACAGTCTATCACATTTGGAACAAAGTCACGTGTTGGCATCGGAGGGATGGAAGCCAAGGTAAGTGATTATTACAATTCCATATGGTATTGGAAAATTGCTAAAAATAAATGTTGTTGGTAATTCTAAATGTACTACCTAGAGTTGTCGTTAAAACTGCTGCTTCTGTACCAAGTTGATTCCAAAATTCTGAAAAGTCGGTAAGCTGCTTTATTTACTATCATGCATATGTTAAGCAGATAACTGGTAGTAAAGAGGCACGCAGCCACTTTTTTTAAAGTGCACTTTTTTCAAAATGCTGGGAAATCAAAAAAAAAATGGCACCTGTTTTTCAGTATATTCTATTATCTTAAGAACTACCACATCCCAAAAGCCAATTTCTGTTCCTATATATGTTTCAGAACACACATTCCCATACTGGACCTAGTCACTGTTCACATCTTTACTGATTTCAAAGTCTCTCCCCACAATCGTACATTAACTATCAACAGATGATCTCTGAATATGATTAAAGAAATGTCAAAGTTTTGCTATTCTTCTGTCACAACTCATTATATGCAGATGATTTTAAAAATAAACTCAGGACATCGTTAGAGGGCACACACATACTATAACAAAGGTAATTAAGTAAGTAAGGAAATCATTTATATACATACAGCTTTATAGTGGCAATGAAAAGTTTATTCATTTCCCTTGAAAGTCATCATAATTTTCTGCCTTAAAAAAATTGTTACATAATTAATTTTTTTCAATATTTACGCAAATGACAAATTAATCACAACACAAAGTTGACGGTCATTTGACCATAATTAAAAATAATTAGGTACTACTTATGAGTCCTGGATATAAAAAGCACCCTTTGTAAGGGCCATAGTCTTTGTTGGACAATCACTGCAAAAATTAAGACAAAGGAACAATCTGCTGATGTGAGAAAGTCTATGAAAATGGTTACAAAAAATATTAACAGCTTGAATGTCCTGTTAAGCACTATTGGTTCCATCATCAGAAAGTGGAAAGTTCATCATAGCACACAGACTTACTAGAACAGGTCGTCCCTCCATACTAAATGTCAGAGCAAGACGTCGACTGGTGAGAGAGGCTGCTAAAAATCCATCCATCACTCTCCGATGTCTGCAATGCTCTTTGACTGAAACTGGAGTGATGGTGTACAGATTGACAATTAAAAGAGCTCTCCATAAAACAGGCCTCTACGGGAGGGTAGCAAGAAAGAACACATTCCTTAAGAAGGTCCACATAAAAACACGTATGGCATTTGCTACAAAGCATGAGAAAGGCAAAGTTAAGATGTAGAAGAAGGTTTTATAGTCGGATGAGACCAAAATAAAACCTTTTGGCCAGATTTCAAAGAGTTAACGTGTGGCATAAAACTAACACTGCCCATGCCTAAAGAAACCGCATACTTATGATGAAATATGGGGATGTTTTTCATGTTCTGGGATTGGAAATCTTGTCAGAGTTGAAGGGACAATAGATGCACATAAATACCTCACAATTTTGCAGTAGAGCTTGTTCCAGTTTGGGAGAAGATTAGTCTTGCAACATAACAATAACCCTAAGCATAAGGCCAAAGCAACAGTGGAATTGATCAAAAACAGAAAGGCGAAAGTTTTGGTATGGTCAAGTCAAAGCCCAGATCTTAATCCTATTAAAAATCTGTGGCCTTGTTTGAAACCTGCTGTCCAGTGGCTCCATCCCACCAACCTAGAGGATCTTTATCAATTCTGCCAAGAGGAATGGGGGAAGAATTACTCTTGAACATTGTGCAAAAGTGATACATACTTAACCCAAAAGAATTAAGGCAGTTATTGCAGCATAAAGGTTCTCAACAAAGTGTGTACTCACACTTGGCACATTTGTTCCGTACTGTGCCCAAGCGTGATTGTCCCCCCCTCCCTACTACCCTGTTGACCTGGAGATGCTGCACTCACACTACGCTTAACATTCTGGGCCCAGGCACGCTTTCGTCATGACCATGCAACTTTGTGTAAAGCCAAAACAAGATCCCAACATAGTGTGACAGCATCTGTGTCAACATGATTTTACTTATTTTGTGGTTGTTTTGGAGTCATGTAGGTCAGGATAACGCTGCATCCTGTTACCGCTTTATTGAGTGTGCAGCGGAGCATTTTGTTGTTAATCGTGCTGAGAAGATTTTTATGGTGACAAATGATGTTAAGAGGGGAATTTGCAACTTTTCTTGCCAACTACAATTCACATTCATGTGTAAGGTGAGAATAAAAACCTGTTTTTTAACTCAAAAAGATATTAGTGCAATTCTCAATTCATTCATCTGACTTGTCTCATTATTGACATCATGTCTCTTTTCTGTGCTCTGACACGTTTATCGATCACATTGTTCCCGAATGCTACTGAACCATGCTTGGGCCCATCTCTTTTAAGTAGGCCAGGGCATGGTAAGGTTGGCCCGTCACGGAGTGATCACACTAGTCAAATGAATTAGACTTTGCAGGGTTACATGCGGACAAACATGTCAGGCACAGAACAAATTGCCAGTGTGAGTATACCCTTAATGTGTAGGGCTTGAATAATTATGCAAACACTAAATTTACAGATTTTTAAATGTACATTTAAATCTACAGAAAATGGCTTTGAAAATGTATAGTTACAGTATATGTATTCACATTAAAAATACTGAAACAATAAATATGTGTACAGATCTTTTGTTATGCAGAAAATTATGATAACTTTCAAGAGGACTGCACACCACTGTATGCAAGTATTTTGATCTGTGGCACAGGCACACAATTCTATATCTAAAATTTACAAAATAAATTTATTTCAAGAGTGGTGTGGTAAAAAATCAAAAACCTCTTTAGATTCATCTTCAGCAATACGAAAGGAAGAATGAATATGCTAGCAAATATACATTTTGAACCTTTATCCACTTGAGCCTGGTTTACATTAAAAATAGCACTCTCCTTATCCATACCCATGTACTTATGGGTATCATCATACCATGCAGAAAAACCATGACCTCACCCAAAGAAAACTATAGGTTCATACGGTTCCTGAAAATATTTAAAATTCTGGAACACATCTGACCTAGTTCCTAGTGGATCTAAAGAATATAACTGTGATAGTATGCAACAGAACATAGGACTCCACTGTACACTGAAAGTATTCCCTTTTGAAGAAAATTGAGTTACAAATGACAAATAGTTACACTAAGTGAGTAATAAGAGCGTTGTTCATTCCTAGATTTCCAGGCAACGGACACTACATGATGGAAAAGTGCATACATTCTTTATATGAATGGTATGCATTTAATTTAATGACTCTGTTTTTGCTAATGACCAAGTATTTCTATTTAATTTAATGAGTCTTTTTGATAATTACCAAGTATTTCTCACAATAGGGATATGTCATATTGAGAATAAATTTAACTGCATATTGTTTAAAATCTGACCATTTACTCAGGTTAAGGCTGCTCTCTGGGCTTTGCAAGGAGGGACATCTGTTGTAATTGCAAATGGAACACATCCAAAAGTTACAGGGCATGTCATAACTGACATTGTTGAAGGAAAGAAGGTGGGCACTTTCTTTTCAGAAGTGAAACCTGCAGGTGAGTTTAACAGAGTATTTTTTTCACTTTTCATAACATAAGAAAATGTGTTATTAATGTCAGCTTTTAGTATTTTTACATTTTTAAGTATTTATATTAGACCTTGCACTAAAATGTTCTAACTTTTAGGGGAATCTAGCATTTTTACCTTCTACTTATACTTTAAAAAGAGTTAAGTAAAGAATGACACAAAAACATTGATGATCAAAAAGGATGCGCAAATTTGTGTTTTAAATGACTTGTCATCAGAGAGCTCAGAGTGTTGTAAATTTTATGTATTATTTACAGAGAAACGCATTCTTCAGTTAAATTCCACTTAAAGTATCAGTGCAATATACAGTAATTATGAATATAGTTATGCTCATAGATATGCATAATAAATACTACTGTAAATATAATTGTATATGGGGCAGCTGGATTTTCTAATTCATCACTCTGCATTTTTATTTTTTTTTTATATACAATATATAAGTACTTTTATAAATTTTGGTTCTCAAATGAACTGAATGTTAATAATAAATAGTAAAATATCCACATTGCAAAAAAGTACAAGTATCTGTGTGTCTGTCCATTTTCTGTGTCTCTGCTATTGCACAGATGGCACATCATAATCTTAAGCACTACTCTTATGAATCCTATCCCTAATGGTATGTGACAGAGCCATAACAACTGGATGGACACGCTACACTGCAAATGTTAACGCTGAGGTCTACATTGATTACTTACATTTCAACCATTCTTAGACAGGTAACACCTAATGAATTTTTAATGTTGTTAAAGCCATTTCATTCAGTTCACGGTTGCGGAAGAGTTATGTTTATCCTGCCAAAATTGGGTGCAGACTGGCCCTAAATAGGGTTCCAGTCTGTCACAAAAGTAGGAATGCAGAGGTGTTCGTTATTTTCACTGGCCACGGAGAAAGAAATGGTTCCCATTATTGCTAGTATTATAAGCTAAGCAGGATTTCCCTCCATAGCCAGATGGCTGTTTACCTCCTATCTGGGTGTTCAGCAATTAACTATCATGACACCGAAGAGTTCAGTAGCAATAAGACGTCCATAGTATGTTAGTGACATTCCAAATTTATGATAGAGAAGTTTAATCAAAATGGCAGATTGTTAAAAGGAGAAAAGAGAGGGAAAGGAAAAATTGAATATACCAAAAAAACTGCCGTTTGCAAAAAATGTGCAACCCGGCATCTTAGGCCTAAAATGTGACTACTAAAGTTTAGACAATTGTCAAAGATAATAGGGTTATGGGTGGTGTGGAAACCAGGGGGAGTTCCAGCTCCCTAAACACCCAACACAAGCAGTTACAAATGCAAGGTACAAGCACAAGGAGTCTTTTATTATGGGAAACTCTTCCACAATACTGTATGTGTTTCTTGCCCCCATAACCACAAGTACAATAAAGCACAGGATAGTATACTCTTTGTATTCTTTTTTTTTTTTTTTTTCTTTTCTCGCTCTCTCTCTCTTTTACTGACCACTGACTCCTCCACCTTCCATTCCAACAGACTCTGGCTCATCCAGGCAGGTCCTTTTATCTAATACCTGAGAGTGCTTTCAGTGACATAACACTGCAGTGCGGAAGCACTTTTGGGTGAGGTTGGACCTCTGTGGAGTAGGAACTCCCACGTCCCACAGCTCACCTTGGCAGGTCCCACAAAACCCAACAAGGCTGTCCCCTGGGACTACAATACCAGGCATGCCTTATGAGCACTCATACAGGGGATCCGAACCTGGGCTTTCTGCCATGTAGCATCCTGGAGGAGACAAAGCTCTGTGTAAACTGACTCCTCCTGTCCTTCCACCTCAAGGGTGTACTGGCCGGGTAAGAACATGGCTCTTCCCTCGCAGTGGATATGACTAAACTAATGTACAAACCCTTCACATTAGGAACTGATGATGTTTTCTTGCCATTTGTAGGATTGCAATTTATTGAAAAACTTTTTTTTCTAAATATTAAACATTAGCTATTTCCACTTAAATGCATTCAAATTTGTTATGTAATACTTGGCTTTTCAGTTTATTAATAAACTGAAAAACAAAGTGTTATTGCGTGCAAATATTTTAAAAGCATCTCCTAATGGCAACATAGAGAGAGATCACTAGCTTGGAGCACCATATCTAACTCTAGGTGGGAGCTGAGAGACTAATGGCATCAGACTTGTACACTTGAATAAAATAATTTTCATGAGTGTAATGCAAAACTTGTCAGTCCATTTAAGTATTTAGGCCTACTTAGTTGATAACTATAGTCAATAACAATAAAATCTATACTTGAATCTGAAACCATAATTCCTGTAGCATTTGGTACTGCAGAGGATATTAGTAGATCATTTATAAAGCAATACCAGGCAGTTTCTGATGTCTTGCTAGCCTAATGGTTATAGTTCTGGGTTCATATCTCGAAACTAGTCCTTATTCATGTTTGAATTTGGAGAATATCCCAAGGTCTGCATAGGTTTTGTGCTCACATAATAAAAGCACTTGTCAGTGTAATTGGTTATTTTGTTCACACGCAGTCATGGCATACATTAATTTGACCTATAAAATTTGTATTTTTAAGTATAGCATTGTTTATAAATCAGAGCAAGCATGAAACAAAAGCCTTAAAACCTACCAAATATGTTTTCTTTGTAGCAAAGAATGTTCCCCAGTTGTGATGCAAAATATGAGAAAATTGTGCATCCATGTAATTGTCAGGAAAAAAAATATTTCTCTCTAATATTTAAAAAAAAAAAAAAAGTCTGGCTGAATTGTTTCTTTCCTCATTTCCATTGTGAGAGCCTTTCATTCCCATGTGATGTGGTTACCGGAAGCTAGCTTCCTGAATGCTGCAGTTGCACTCGTTCTAAAAGTAGTTTTCTGGTGAAATTTATAAAGGATTTGGACAAATATCACATTTCATACCATTAACATGCCTGGATGTGGTTGAGGAAAAGTTTAGACTCAATGCTGAACCTACTTAATATGACATGAGAAGAATAAGGGCAGAACTGGAGAGATGGGAGAAAAATGTATAGCCTGAAGCTGTGGTGAGATGTTTCATCTTTCCAAATGTCTTCAGTTTTTTCTAAGCATGTTAGTAATGAGGTCAATGGAAACTGTAGACACTCCATTTTATTCTCACATTCAGGTATTTACATGTTTGAGCCAGTGTTGTGCTAAACCACTAGAGCACAGTATCGTAAACTATGATTCTCGTACCACTTAACACCCATTTCAAGGACCAATAAATGTTAGCCATGATTGTGAAAAAAATAACCTTGAGTTTGAAAATACAGAATGCCTGGTTTAAATTTACATTCATTGAGTACATGACTGGATTTGCTGATTTCACATTTGATCAATTTTTCCATGTAAGGCATGCAGTCGTAACATAGTAAGATGAATAGACCAGGTTACTCTCTCTTTGCTAACTTTTTTTTCCAGCTCCTAGTTAGAAATTTCCAGACAGTTCTACGCCATTCAAGAGATGGCAATACTGTAACAAGCACTCAAACCAAAACTTTATACTTATCTTAACCTCTAACTCTCAGATGCTGTCCTTCCAATGTTTTAGATTTCAAATTGTAATTATTTGCTTACAGTATGTTGATTTCGAGTTTTCCATGTTGTTAAAAATATATACAATTAGGTTTTTTGTGCTTGAGGGTATTGATTTACTACCCTCTTAGATATATTTTGTTTATACAAAGACAAATGTCTCTCCAGTTAAAATTAAAATATTTAGGCCACTGTACCAGATTATTTATGCTAGTTTAACTCTTAGTTATTTTTCTGTTTGGAATCAGTAAGAGCACCCTAAATTTTGTGTGTTCGGAATGAAACTTTAACATTTTTTTTGCTCGCCATTAATTGTTGAAGTCTAATAGGAAAAGTCAAATGTCTCGTATTTTGTACAGCTTCCTAAAAATAATTTCATTCATGTCAGTTTTGACCCACCATATTTAATAAATTATGATAGCCTCCATTTAGTGTACTTTGTATACATCCCAAAAAAGCATCCCAGATAAAGTGCAGGATTGTTGGTACAACCTGAGAAATGTAACCTTAAACATGAGCGGGATGTCATATTGTCCATCTTTCTGGTTATGTATAGCAGCTACTGTATAAAATCATATTAACTCAAAATTATCAAAAGTGGGATTTCAGAAATTAATATTGTTGCTTTCAGATTTGACCAGTTAAGTTTTATCAGATAATTTCATAGTACTGCACTTTCTTTATTTTCTTTCTTTCCTTCTTTCCTTCCATTATGCAAACGTCTTTTACAGTATTGTATTTGTTTGAGTTTCAAATTTACTATTTACTCCCTCTAATAATTAGGTCCCACTGTGGAGCAGCAGGCAGAAATGGCTCGAAGTGGAGGTCGAACTCTAGCTTCTTTATTGCCTGAACAGGTAGTATAAGCGCTATTGACAAGACGAATGTTATTGTATTCCCAGCCTGTCTGCTGAGTTAAAAGGAAATATACATTTATTGATTAATGGAAAAACATTACAGAAAACCTGGATTTTGTTCACGTTAATAATGTTCAGATTCTAAGAAACAAATGCATAGTATTTTTAAAACCGAGTAAGCAGCACTTATCTTTTTTTTTTCGTTCTGCCCATCTTAGTAGTGTAGACTATGGTAAGATGGCAGGATGACGCCCAAACTCTTGGCTGCATCCAAACGGTGCCATCTTTTACCTTTACACCTAGTGCAGCTACATTGTTCTTATGTGTGACTGGACGTTTCTTTCGGGGAGGTCTTCTGTTCTCTTTCTCCGATGTAGAACCCTCATCCTCATCTGAGTTCACTGCTGTTATACCACATCTTTATTTGAAAACTAACAGTGTCAGATCGGGGGGTAGCGTGAATGTGACTGTGAGAATAAAACTGAATAATAAAAAAAAAAAAAAAACTAACCTTTACAAGTACCATAAATTTACACTGGCTGTTACAGACTGAAATCAATTGTATGTTTTTATTATTTAATAGTAACAATAAGAGCAGCTTCCTGCATTTAGCGTTTTGAGTAGTAAGGACCCGGAATCGAACCCATAACCTCTTGATTATGAGACAGCAGTTCTTACTGCTACACCAGCCAAGTGGATGTGTCAGCATCCTAACCTAACCCAATTTTGTTTTTCTTTGGTTATTTTCTTGAATAAAAGTGTACTTGTTTTGTTATACTTGTACCTTTTCTGAAAGTGTTTATTTGACATTTGGACTTTAGGCTTCACATATTATACACTTCATGTCAACATTTTGTTATTAGTACTATACGTTTTAGTTATGTGTTCAACATTTCTTGCCTCTCACTTCCTATCATCCTACATTTACCCAGATTGTTGTAGACACCTAACACACATGAAATGTGTGTATTCCAAATAACAATATAGTATTTACCCAATACAATTCCAGGCACCTAACACCCGGTTAAACAGACTTGAGCTCTGAGATTTTTGCTTCTCACCTCCGCTGCGCCTGTGGGGGATAGGATAGCAGGCTGCTTACTTCTTGTGCTAATTGACACATTTGCAATACAAAGATGCAGATGAGGAAGTGCCAGGGAATTTAAGGTGACTCGGCATTATAACTTTTTTCATAGGCTTCAGGGAATCTAGTGTTTTTAAATGCCTTTTAAAGGTTGTTTTTAAAATTTGCAGTTTGGGCACATGCTGCCTCCTTGTATCTTAATCCTGCTGTTGCACAATTGATTTTTCAAGAGTATTGTTTCTGTTTTTCAGAGAGCTGAAATAATCTGTCATCTGGCCGATTTATTGACAGACCAAAAAGAAGAGATTCTTTCTGCTAACAAAACAGACATGGAGATTGCTGTTAGTGGAGGTAATGTTGATTTTTGGATATTTGTTTAGTTATAATAGCCTCCCACCACCAGATTGGATATCTCTTTCCCTTCCCCCACTTTTATACTACGTTTAATTTATGTGTTAAAGTCCAGTATTCTTTGATTTTATAATTTAATATTAAAGATAAATAAATAAAAAACATTGCTCTGTGATCGTTCATATTGTTGGTTGATTTGTTGCTACATTAAGTTTAATTGCTTTATCACTTGTTAATCTATGTTTGTAAATGTATTAGTTATTACATCTCACTTTTTGGCAATCCACTTTTGTTACCTGCCCTACTACACTTGCTTAACAAACGGACCCTTTGCACTCCATATGTAGTTAAAGTTCATTTTAAGATTTTATTTTTCAGACTTTCTGAAAGCCCAATAAATATGAATAAAAATACATGTGCATAATGTTTTTAAAACCTTGTTTTTTTTTTCTAATGCTTAGATATGCTGGATTTTGCTTTTTTACAATTGTAGGCCGATTATCTCCACCACTACTGAAAAGGCTGAGTCTTTCTTCAGCAAAATTGAACAGCTTAGCTATTGGTTTAAGGCAGATTGCTGCATCTTCTCAGGATAGTGTTGGCCGAGTGATACGACGTACACGTATTGCAAACAATTTGGAATTGGAGCAAATAACTGTCCCTATTGGTGTCCTTCTTGTGATATTTGAGTCTCGCCCTGACTGTCTTCCACAAGTAAGTTTGTCTATGTAGATTTCTTTTTAAAATCTTGTTTTTAGAAGTTTCCTTTTTTTTTTTGACAGAAAATTTAATTTTATTATTTTGAATTCGCGTTTTTTTTTTGTACATTTTTCAAAATATACATTGCAGTAAACACATTAAATTTTCACAACAAACTAGCCAAGATGTCTTAGAGAAGCCTGGAAATGTCACTCTTTGTCTGCTTAAATTTCTTCAAGTTGAGTTTTTTTAATATAAACTTTTTAAAGGGATTAAGATTTCAATAGTGGATTCACTCTGAAGTGCTTGTTTTACTCCAGAAGAACACAATCTTGGACCCAAGAAAACTTAGTGTAATTAATTTTTCTCATTGATCCATTCAATCAGAATCCTGTAGTCAGTTGACTTTCCTGGAAGCCAGCTGAGCTCTAAATGAGAAAGCAAAGTCCACAAAGATTGGCTTGTTTTCAAGCACAGCAGAAATCCACTTCTTTTTTGAAGGTTGTATCTAGTAAAAAAAAATGTTTTGTATGGGGCTGAAAATTAAAATTTACATATTTTTTGCTCTCACTAGCCGTTTCTTTAGTAGGCTTCTACAAGCTTTCCTCCCACGTGCTTGCTGTAGCTGTATTAAGTGAATCTCAGGAGCAGCTACACTGTTAAGCTGCCACTGATAAGTCAGATAAAAGTGATCACTGTTTCATTGTGATAAAAATGAAAAGACATTGGACAAACAGGGGACATTTAGCTCATTAGTGTTGATTGGTGAAATTTGTTCAACAACATAGAATATATAACACTGTTCCCTGTGCCTGCAACCATGGTTGCATGGCTAATTTGTGTAATATATATACCCCTTTTGCCAGTACCCTAAAACGTTTGATTGTTTTCATTTCTTTAACCATAAACAGTCATATTTACACTCTAGTTTTGGTAATTTGACATGCTTGACTGCTTTGGAGAATGCAGCATTAATATAAAAACTACAGTTAACACTTCAATTTAGATATCCATCATAGGCTGTTAGTAACAGTCTGCATGTTTAAAAAAAAAAATGCCATTTTCACATGATCTAAAACAAATATTACAGTAATATATTTCATGCGGTTTGTTGTATAATAAAAAACCATGACAGAACAACTCTTGTCAAAATGCTTACTAAGCTAAATTTTTAATATATTATGAAGAAAAATGTTCCAAAATGTAATACAATTTAAAACCTACAAACCTAATAACGTAATTGGCATGATGTAAACATTTTGTGAAGTAATACGCTTGTGTGCTGTTTAGGTTTCAGCACTGGCTATTGCTAGTGGAAATGCATTGTTGCTGAAAGGAGGAAAAGAGGCTTCAAATACCAATAACATCTTACATCAATTAACACAAGAAGCTCTATCCATCCATGGAGTCAAGGATGCTGTTCAGTTGGTATGGAATTTTAAAACATTTGTGTGTTGCTCTGTATTTTTTGTACAAGGGTAAATAAAAGTTTTACTAAAGTCCTGTAAAATATACATGTTGGGACCAAGTCCTGCTTAACAGCATTAAAACTGAACATTTGAATTTTATTTCAAAATGTTTGATTCACCATGTGCCTGTTTTTGTGCTTTTTTAATATATTCTATTTATCATTTTATCAATATTAATACAGCTTAATGGGTTAATGTTTTAGGTGAGCACCCGTGAAGAAGTTGAAGATCTTTGCAGGCTTAATCAGCTGATTGACTTAATTATACCAAGAGGCTCATCTCAGCTTGTTAAGAATATCCAGCATGCAGCTAAAGGAATTCCTGTTCTTGGACACAGTGAAGGAATCTGTCATGTTTATGTTGACTCTGAAGCCAGTATTGATAAAGTTATAAAAATTGGTAAGAATGCTGATAATATGCTGAAATGTTTTGGGTTTGTACTTGGCTAAGTAGACCTTTATCAAGCTTTTAAGCTAAAAATGTAATAATATAATATGAATCGTAACAATGGGGTAGGTAAGATGGGATATACTTTTTATATTTCATGTATTTTTTTTTTTCACATTTTGATGCTTTGTCAAATTTGTTTTTTATCATTCATACCGTATTTATTTATTTTTACAGTAAGAGATTCAAAGTGTGATTACCCAGCTGCATGTAATGCATTGGAAACTCTTCTAGTTCACAGAGATCTTTTAAGAACTCCACTTTTTGACCAGATCATTGACATGCTTCGTGTGGAACGAGTAAGTTACATTTTTCATATGTGTAAATATGTATTATATTAGTTGAAGTGACATTAAATGTATATGTTGTGTAAGTGTATGTGTGTGTATATATGAGGTCCAACACACAAAAGACTTCCTTTAGCTGTTTATTTAACAAATTAAGAAAATGAACAACATTAACTTTCAAAATAGTTCCCTTTGGAGTTAACACACAGCTCCATACAATGCTGCCATCTTTCAAACCAACTCTCCAGATCATTTTCTGAAAGTCTTTTGAGGATCTCCATCGGTTTTGCTTTCACATATTCTACCAACAAAAAAGGGGTTCCTTTGACTTGTGCAATTCAAAAATGCGTGCATGAGACATGTACTCTTCACCACAAGCCTCAGTCAATAATTGAATAGTTTCTGTCGCAGATTTCTTCAGTTGAACAAGAAAGTTGATGTTAACACGCTGTTCACTGTTGCACTTCGACATTTTCCAAACGAGGGTAAGAAAATGTCTATATCTGAACATGTGTCCACTTGTACTGAGTGAAGTGATCAAGTTGTGCCTCTTCTCACTGTGACAAGTTAAAACATTTTGTATAACCATCTCTCTTTCTCCCCTCCCACTCTTGGTTCCCGAGCTTACAGGGTTTTTTTTTTTTCTCCATGTCAGACCTTTGTGTATGTGTGTAAGTGTTTATATACTGTAACTAGGGGGCTGTGCCTCCTGCTCGCTTCGCTCGTCAACCCCCTGGTTTGGTCCAATGGAAATACAATTTGTTTATTTTGTTTTCATTTATTTATTTATTTTGTGGTCCGTGAGACATGGGTTTAATGACTTTGTACCATAATTCAGGACAGGTTTCTCTGTTTGGGATCTCAGCAAAGACAAACCAATCCACATCATCAGCAGTTAATAATTTATTTTGCAAAGTAACCAATAAATGCATGTGAGGCAAACTCAGTTTTTGAAATCCGATGCTGTAAGTGTATGCTCTGATTTGCCCAAACACCGTTTCGAGTTCATTCAGTACAAATAAGACTCTCTGATAAAACCATCTACTTACGAAAGTGGGAATATCCAGAGCCGATGCAGCCGGTGGCATTGTTCTCAAGATGCTGTGGATTTCTGGCCATTGTGGATTGCACGTCATTGTAATAAATAATAAATAACTCTGGACGACCAAATATTTCGGGATATTGCCATTGCATCATGATACAACTGTTGTAATGCTCTTGGACTACCTTGATATGATGAAGGTAATATTACTGCTGGACATATTTTAAATTTGTCTGAACTATTGATAGTTGAATTTTGAACGTGATCAATGAGCCCTTGCATATAATCGTTCTAAGTTTAGCTTGATTCAATTTAATAAAGAAGAGATGATTAGCTTCAACTTTTAGATACGCATTAATAATGTAATGTAGCGATAGACATTGAGATGATAGAAGTGGGTTAAATACATGGAAATGTACCGCTAATTTGGACTCAAAATATTGTGTGGGTGTTATACGTTTTTCTGAATGCGTTTGTTTCATGTTGTACGACCATCCTGTTTTGCCATCTGGGAAAAGCAAAGGAAAGAGTAAAGGATCTGAATGCGGCGATGTATTTGACAGAAATGACGAATCGTGCTTTGCCTTTGGATATACACGAATATCTACTCTCTTTGATATCTCCGTCTTTCGAAATTATTATTGCTGACAATTCGTCAGTCGCATTTATAATAAACCAACATGTGATGTTTCAGATTCAGATAGATATCCAAGACAATTACAGTGGAACCTCGGTTCACAATCATAATTCGTTCTAAAACTCTGGTCATAAACCGATTTGGTCGTGAACCGAAGCAATTTCCCCCATAGGATTGTATGTAAATACAATTAATCCGTTCCAGACCGTACGAACTGTATGTAAATATATATATATTTTTAATTTTTAAGCACAAATATAGTTAATTATACCATAGAATGCACAGTGTAATAGTAAACTAAATGTAAAAACATTGAATAAAACATACTTTTTTTTTTTTTTGAGTTTTAAGCGCAGGGGAAAAAATGAACATTTGAAAAATCTGTAATTTAATAAACCACCAAGAAAAGTAACATTGCAACAATGCAGGCTACAAACCGATCACTGTAAACAGAACTGAAAACAAAAACAAGCCTTCTCTACCTTATGCGTCCCTCCCTCTCTCGCTCTCTTGCTCGCGCTCTCTCTCTTTTGCGAGCCTGGAGCGCCTGTGTTTGTGTGTTTCTGTAGCGCACTCCTGTGTGTGTGCGCGCACCTCTCTCTTGCGCTCCTGTGTGTGTGCGGGTCTGTCTCTCTCTGGCGCTGCCTGTGTTTGTGCAAGGCTCTATCTCTTTCTTGCTGCCTCTGTCTGTGTGCGTGTGTGTCGCGCACTCTCACTCTCTCTCTTGCTCGCTGCACAGGAAATGCACAGGGAGAGACTGAACATGTACAAACCGAAAGGGAACCTGGCTTGTTCGTATACTCGGTCATGAACCGAGGCAAAAGTTTGGCGAACTTTTTGGTCATAAACCGATTTGTACGTGTACCGAGACGTTCATGAACCGAGGTTCCACTGTACTTTGTCCGTGTTCTCTAGATAAATGTCGTGTAAAGTGTGATACTTTTTGAAGTATGGATCTGTATCCATTATTGGCTGTATAATTTCTAGTAGGATCGTTTTAACTCTTTCGATTCTGTATTGCAGCTATTCTCCGTGATCATAAATATATACCTGACCAAATTGTTTTTTTTTCGAAATTAAACTTGTCGAAGCTTTAATTGTTGCGGGACCACAGATTCTCATAGCGTATGGTCCAATACTGTGTAAATCAACGTTTGTGCATTGAATGATGCTAACGCGAAATGACTATTGTAGACGTGTATATTTTGCCTGTAGTGTTTGTGGATTTCGTATTCACCAAACAACAAATCTTTTAATTCTCACGGAAACGTCTCTTCATTGGGAAGTAGCAGTATGTTTCCCTGATGGCAACACAAATTCGCCGATCTACAAGTTTCCGACTTAAACTTTAAAGCCTTACAATATCTACATACTTCCGACATATCACCTATCTCCATATATTCGATCAGTGTTTGCTGTTCCGTTATTTCACCGAGTAGTAATGTCCGTTTGTTAGCGCAAAAACTGTCTGTTTTTTGACACTTTCGAATTTTAGTACTGTCATATTTTTGAACTTGCTCTGTGTGTGTATGGCACAAAGGTTTTTTTTTTTTTTTTTGAGCCTTTCGAATTTCACTGCTTTCATAATCTGTAACCTGATCTGCATGTGTATGGCGCCACCATTTTTGAACATCTTTATGAAGTTGTACTGTGTCTCCAGCGCTTTTGGGTCTTTTTTTCAATTGCCTGCTCTTTCTTCTTCACTTACTCGTGGTCGTGTCATCTTCAGCTTATCAATTGCTTTAGAGCTCTTGTTTGAAAATGGTTGTAAGTAGGGCGGGGCAACAACTGAGAGGTTACATGACCGTGATCTTGTTTGACAAATCACCGTCTCTCAGGAACATGCTTCCAATGGATGTCGTGCCTTGACCGTGTCGTGGGAAGTGAGGGGGTCTCTGTCTCTCTTCAAGATCACGTCTCATCGCAGGATTTTCTTTTATAATAGAGAGATTTATATTTAACAATAAATAATATACACTTACAGTGTCTGATATGTTTTGGGATTTTTTTCCTCTTTTCCTTTATTCTTTCTATTATAGTCTATTTTCTTGTTTATCTAGGTGAAAATACATGCCGGACCAAAGTTTGCATCCTATTTAACATTCAGCCCTTCAGAAGTGAAATCCCTGAGAACTGAATATGGTGACTTAGAGTGCTGCATTGAAGTTGTAGACAGCATGCAGGATGCAATTGATCACATTCATAAATATGGCAGCTCTCACACAGATGTTATTATAACAGAGAATGGTAAGTACTTCCACATGATAAACTATGTTTATTAATAATATCCCTTCACTTCTTGAAATAGGTCACTGCCAAGGAGTATTTAAAGTCCGGATCCTGTCAGACACTTCTTCAAATTTGAGATTACTTTTAATGATGCTATCAGATGTGGTCATATATACACTTGCAGGGTAATTTCCTGAATGCTCTCCAGTCACAGTATTGTAACAAACTGGTACAAATTCTTCTGTTTGTGCAGGCAGGCAGGAAAGCCATTTTTAAGCAGTGTAATTATGTATTGTAGTAACTTGGATATTAAAGTGCTGTTATACATTTCCTTACAGCCTTCCCTCTGTAGATGTATATTTTTTTAAAACTTGCACATTGTTTCAATTGTGAGAAAGTTGTGGATAATAATACTTTTTAATGTGCATTTTTACTTTTTCATTTTCAGAAAACACAGCAGAACAGTTCTTGCAGCAGTTGGATAGTGCCTGTGTTTTTTGGAATGCAAGCTCTCGTTTCTCTGATGGTTACCGATTTGGTTTAGGTTTGTTTTATGTATATTTTTATTCGTTTTGTTACCTTATGCAAAAACAAAGACAGATGATTACTTGCTGAACAAGACAAAATTAAATTATTAATAGTTAAAATAGTTAATACAGTACTGCAAATTTTTAAATCCTTTCGTAGTCTAAAGACTGTGTATGCACCTTGCAATCCACATAGCTTCAGTGTGTTTACATTTTTTAATTTGTATTTTCTAAAGCTTGCAGAACTTTAGCATAGAATTCAGGTGTTAGAAGATTTCTAATTGTACCCCCTCTTTAATACCCCACCTTACCCCCTTTGGGGATTACAAGCATTTTCTAGGTATAGCTGTGTACCCATTAAAATCCAGTCATTTTCTGCTTTTTTTTAAATTATTGAACTTAAATATTTATTATTTACAATTGTATATTGAAGAAGTCAAAAAGTAAAGGAATGTTTTTGTGACAAACGCCATACTGTCTTCAGAATGTTTCAGTTAATTAATTGATGAATACACTGATAAATATCCTTATTTCTTCAGGGGCTGAAGTTGGTATTAGTACATCAAGAATCCATGCTCGTGGACCTGTTGGATTAGAAGGTCTGTTGACTACTAAATGGATTCTTCGTGGAGATGGACACACAGTGGCAGATTTTTCAGAACAAGGAAGTTTGAAATACCTTCATGAGAACATGCCTGTAACTCGAAGAACCTCCAATTAAAATCTGTCCTGTGGAAAGAAGAATAATTAATTTAAGAAGGATGATATTCTCTATTGTGTTGTGAAAAAAATCATTTTTACATTATTCAATAAT
Organism: Erpetoichthys calabaricus; assembly: GCF_900747795.2. Lineage (NCBI taxonomy): Eukaryota > Metazoa > Chordata > Cladistia > Polypteriformes > Polypteridae > Erpetoichthys > Erpetoichthys calabaricus. Next base: position 295,661,268 of record NC_041395.2, read on the forward strand.
GGAAAGATGACATTCACTAAAATAAAATGTATAACTTGTCTTAAAAACAAGATCTTAAACTGCTAAAGCACTCCCAGCCATGAAGATGGAAAAACATAACACTGCAAAAATGAGATTTGGTCCTTTGTCTTCTCCTACTTCTTCCTTTAAGATGGCTTTTCAAAAAAAAAAAAAAAAAAGACTTTTATGCTATTTTTTATATCATTGGAACCATTGTGTACAAGAAAAACTTATTTGAACTTCTTGAAATTGAACCTTGGTAGAATATTTATCAGTTTATGGCTATTTTCTTATTTGTATTCATTATCGTTAGTCAGCGATGTTTAATGTCAGGCAGCATTCCCAACATGGCACTTTATGTATTAAATGACCTTATTTTATCTTCATGAAACATGTGTTTGTGGAAGAGAAATGTTATTAGGCTAAAAAAAAATAAATTCATTGTATGAAATTTTGGTGGTGCCTATGGTATAAAAACTAATTTAACGGTAGAGTGAAACATTTTATAGTTAACATGGTAAAATTCTGCAATTTTCAAACTTCCCTTTTTAAAAATGTTCTTTAGCAGCTGCTATCATAGATCAGAAGTTTTTGCTGCTATTATGTGATTATGGTTTTTGCAAAGTCTGAGAGAAAAAGAATTTGGAATATTATCACCCCCGTTCGATATGTATATGCATGAACATATTCTTATGTAAACTTTTACAGTGAATAAGAGTTTTTTGAGACTGTTGCTGAATTGTTGAGGTTTATTTGTTAGAATTCTGTTGTCCTGAGTTTCCACCAAGACCCCACTCACTGCCTAAGATCTCTGCAGTGCTGCTAATTCTTAAGCTTGATAAATTTAGCTATTTTGTGTTTTTATGTGCTAGATTTACCAATAAAACTGAGCTTAATTAGTGCCTTTCACAAAATGCTGAAATTTATGCATACAGTGTAATTTATATTAATGGTGTGTAAGTGTGTATGTGACTGTCTGCACCTATGTATAGGTGAGATTGTATTCAGAAATGTACACATCTTAATAAAGAATATATTTTATAAATAGTGGAATGTATTTCTAAGTAGTACAATTTACAAATTAGTTTTCTTTATTAAAATGTGTATGTTTTAGATTAGATTTCAGTAAAAAAATTATTATTCCTGTATTTCTTTCTGATGATTGTGTACTGCAGAGAATTGTGTTTGTTTTCCTAGATAAATTCAGAAACATATTTCCTTTTGACAGTGTAAACAACTGGTCTGACAATTGTTTTGAGTAATCAAATTTAAAAAAAAAAAAGCAATGTTTGTGCAAAAGTTCTAGTAACTATTCAAAAATTAATTTTATTACACAAAGCTTTCCTTCATAATAGTGGTACAAGTCTCCTTTTAAATTGTTTGCCAAAAAATTGTATAACAAGCCTTATTATTAACTTTTTAAGAATAAGCTTAATCCTTTCAAGGCTGTTTTGTCAAGAAAGTATTGTTTATTTTTAATCCCCTGCATGGCGCATATGGTGTCCTTTTTACTCTCTCCAACAAAACTCCACCTTTCCTCATTCAAAACTATATTTTGCCTCTTACCTCAGACAAAAACTGGGTCTGCATTCTGCCGTCTCACAAAGCTCCCTCCTACCTCAGACTTTTCACCCACAAATACAGGCTGGGCTCTTCAAGCCGTGGTATTTGTCAATCATTTTTATATTCAATGGAAATATATTTTAGACAGCAAACCATGCTTCCCCTTTAATCTTTCTTTGAAACTTCTCTATGCTGCACGTTCTGTTTCTTGCTTATTACAACATCTTCGTATATACATTTTCAGTTTTTTGTGCTCGTAATCGTTTAACAATTTATTAATATTTACTCCCTTGACGCTTAGTGGTGTTCGTTTTCATTTTTCCTATCATTTAATATTGGTGTATTGCATTTTTTTTTTTTGTTGTTGTTTATGATGTGTGAGGCTAACAGACGAGCATAAATGAGCGATAATCGCAATAGTAGAAAAATGCATTAGTGCCCTAAAATGTGCAATGTAAAGGCCCAATTTTAAATAACCGGAAAGGGACATGAAAGATGCTGTAAACATTAAGGGAGAAACATAATCATGTTATACTTTAAAATAATTTAATAAGTGCAAAAAAACATTGTAAAAATGCTGAATACAAATGTTTTGTAAGCTAAGTGGCAAAATGCACAATCGACCTTCAGTCTGGAGAAGTTTCAAAGGAAGTTTGAAGGGGAAGAGCGTGTCCCGATTGGCCCTCTCAAATATATCCTTGTTGCATATTAAAATGATTGATGAATACCACGCCCCCTTCTCCGAAGCACCCGGCCTCTATTTTCCTTGGTTTTTAGATCAGAGGGAGGGTGGCACTTCGTTGGACAGTAGAATGTGGATGCAGTTCATCAGAGAATGGATGTCATTTTGAAAGCGGCAGAAAGGAGTTTTGAATGAAGATTAGTGGAGTTTTGTCAGAGGGACAAGGATGTCCTAAAATGGACACTATACATGCAAGATGACCTTAATGTCATGTATTTTAAGGAGTGCGGCATCAACTACCAGCAATCCAACTCATCCAAGGAAATAGTTTGCAAAAGAGTAAGGATGTGTGAAATAATAAGAAAGTGACGTTAGCATTGACAGAGTGCTGCTGCATTGCCCTCAAGTGTGCAGGAGAGAGGAAACACCTTTACTCCAAAGTGTTTTTTGCCCATGCCGAGTGAGCTCACTTTTATAGGTGTTACAAGAGATGGATTCCTTCCAGGTATAAAGTTAAAAGAGCTCCACATTTTTGAGTTTTTAGTTTTTGACCTTCCACTGTATTTATGTCCTTTCTCTCCACAATATGCCAAAATGTGACTGTTACTCTTTGTCAGGGAAGTAACCTATAATAAATACGGGGACTGAAATTCATGGACATTTTCTCTCCAGTAACTAAAAAATTACAGCTTAAAAGCACTGCTAAAACTAAAAATTCAAAGGACATTTCACTTCCTCTTGAATTTTTTTTATCCTATATAAGTTCTGATATTTTCAGTTACAATTGAAGAGCTCAGTTCCAAAATCAGCTAAGTACAAAAGATAAATTTTGGAGATAAATAGGAAAATCTGGGTCCGTAAGCAGATTTTGAAACTTAATCCCTAAAACTATAGTGCTACACTGTTGCAGTTAGCAGGTTTTGAAGCTCAAACATATTTTCGGCACATGAGCAGCTGCATGAAAAGTCACAATCACGTGTTCCCTAAGTTTTACCAGAAGGTGTAATTAGCAGATTTTGGAACTCTCATCTCTTCTGTAATAATTATCATCAACTGAGGGAACACATAAGTCCACTAATATGTTGGGGCACCAACCAGGTTGCCTCTTTTAATAACTAAACAGTTCAGCAAAATAAACACACACTTTGTAGCGCAAGATTAAAGTCAAACAGGAACAGGCTGTATTGCCAAAGTACCAAAAGGAGCGTCTGGCTCAGTAGAGGTCACGGGGTCAGGTTGGAGCTCGGTTTGGCGGTCTTCTCTTCCTGAACTGAAACCAGGAGCATCTCTTTTTATAACTGCTTGACCAGAAGCTGTGGAGTCAGTTGTCCTCACTGGGCAGTTTCTCAGAGCTGTGCTATTAGTTGCCTTTTAGTTGTTATTCCAATAAACAATTCTTTAGTTTTAAAACATCAGCAACTTAAAATGTAGTGTTTGCTGATGTCGTGTTCAGCAGTTATATGTGTCGCACTACCTGCACACCTCTGTGATTATGTGCTCTCATTGCTCTTACTTATTTCTCTCATGTTTCAAATATGAAAGTTTTCAAAGTATATCAATTTTTTATTTTTTTTGAACAGACAAAATAAGATGCTATATACAGTGCATCCAGAAAGTATTCACAGCACATCACTTTTTCCACATTTTGTTATGTTACAGCCTTATTCCAAAATGTTAAATTCATTTTTTTCCTCAGAATTCTACACACAACACCCCATAATAAAAACGCTAAAAAAGTTAACTTGAGATTTTTGCAAATTTATTAAAAATAAAAAAATTGAGAAAGCACATGTACATAAGTATTCACAGCCTTTGCCGTGAAGCTCAAAATTGAGCTCAGGTGCATCCTGTTTCCCCTGATCATCCTTGAGATGTTTCTGCAGCTTAATTGGAGTCCACCTGTGGTAAATTCAGTTGATTGGACATGATTTGGAAAGGCACACACCTGTCTATATAAGGTCCCAGTTCATGTCAGAGCACAAACCAAGCATGAAGTCAAAGAAATTGTCTATAGACCTCCGAGACAGGATTGTCTCGAGGCACAAATCTGGGGAAGGTTACAAAAAAACTTCTGCTGCTTTGAAGGTCCCAATGAGCACAGTGGCCTCCATCATCTGTAAGCGGAAGAAGTTCGAAACCACCAGGACTCTTCCTAGAGCTGGCCGGCCATCTAAACTGAGCGATCGGGGGAGAAGGGCCTTAGTCAGGGAGGTGACCAAGAACCCGATGGTCAGTCTGTCAGAGCTCCAGAGGTCCTCTGTGGAGAGAGGAGAACCTTCCAGAAGGACAACCATCTCTGCAGCAATCCACCAATCAGGCCCGTATGGTAGAGTGGCCAGATGGAAGCCACTCCTTAGTAAAAGGCACATGGCAGTCCGCCTGGAGTTTGCCAAAAGGCACCTGAAGGACTCTCAGACCATAAGAAAGAAAATTCTCTGGTCTGATGAGACAAAGATTGAACTCTTTGGTGTGAATGCCAGGCGTCACGTTTGGAGGAAACCAGGCACCACTCATCACCAGGCCAATACCATCCCTACAGTGAAGCATGGTGGTGGCAGCATCATGCTGTGGGGATGTTTTTCAGCGACAGGGACTGGGAGACTAGTCAGGATAAAGGGAAAGATGACTGCAGCAATGTACAGAGACATCCTGGATGAAAACCTGCTCCAGTGCGCTCTGGACCTCAGACTGGGACGACGGTTCATCTTTCAGCAGGACAACGACCCGAAGCACACAGCCAAGATATCAAAGGAGTGGCTTCAGGACAACTCTGTGAATGTCCTTGAGTGGCCCAGCCAGAGCCCAGACTTGAATCCGATTGAACATCTCTGGAGAGATCTTAAAATGGCTGTGCACTGACGCTTCCCATCCAACCTGATGGAGCTTGAGAGGTGCTGCAAAGGGGAATGGGCGAAACTGGCCAAGGATAGGTGTGCCAAGCTTATGGCATCATATTCAAAAAGACTTGAGGCTGTAATTGCTGGCAAAGGTGCATCAACAAAGTATTGAGCAAAGGCTGTGAATACTTATGTACATGGGATTTCTCCGGTTTTTTTTTTTAATAAATTTGCAAAAACCTCAAGAAAACTTTTTTCACGTTGTCATTATGGGGTGTTGTGTGTAGAATTTGAGGAAAAAAATGAATTTAATCCATTTTGGGATAAAGCTGTAATATAACAAAATGTGGAAAAAGTGATGCGCTGTGAATACTTTCCGGATGAACTGTATATTACTATTGCAGATTGATATACATGAGGTTGGCATTCAAGATTGGATCCTGACTCACATCAGCTACCAACTGTCCTGATTTGGGTAAGTAAGTCCATTAAAAAAATGAATGTTGGGTTAGAAGAGTACCTGTAGCCATATTCGTAATGAGTGGAAGAGAACTACAAAGCCTTTGTTTCTCCATTAAAGCCATGTATTGAATGGCACTTTACTAAAAATGCTAATAATCTTGCTGTCCTTTCACATCAAAAGTGTTTACACAGCAAGTAAGAAAATTATTTCAACTGACTGTTTATTAGTAATTTCATTGCATACAAAATTTGTATTTTATTTATCAGCTAATTCTATAATTAGATGAGTGGCAATAATTAAGGACTTTTCTTGTTGTAAACGTGTAGTGGGATATCCCCACTTTTAAATTAGTTTAAAATAATAGCATCAATACCCACAGTTCCCCATTTTAAAATAACAGCATCAGTATCAACAATTCCCCACTGAAATTCTTACACTTACAACAAAACTTTGTTTACAATTGTGTTTATTTATCATTTATTACCAATGACATCGATATTTTTTTACAGTATACTTTGGAGTAAAAACACTATTATTTTAGCCAAAGAGGCCGAGATTTTTACTAACAAAGGTTTTCTACCTGGGAGAATTGAATTAAAAATTATTTTATGATTTGGGCAGTCCAGCTATTAATTTTTACAGCCATAACCTTCAGTGATTAGGCTAAATTAGACACCCACAACCCCTTTACTGAAGTCCATACTAACACTGATAAGTTCAGATTTGGTAAAACGGAGAATAACTTCCAGAATTCTTGGTCCTAGCTGGAAACGTAAAACAGATATTTTTAAAAGGAGTGTCTGCATTAAGTGCCCTCTATGCTTGTCAAGGACTCTTTAGTCCTTTTAGTTTATAGGCTTTTCAAGGCCTGGAATAACATACCAGAAAACCAGTGACAATTAGACTAAACTCATGAGAGTTGATCAAACAATGAGACACAGTGCCTTGTGGAATGGTAACTATTAACAAACTGGATGGATGGGGTTTAGAGCTTATCCCAGTGAGCCCAGGGTGCAAAGAGGAAACAATCCCCGACTGCCAGTACATCACACACACACACACCATGTGCACAACAGGGACAATTTAGCAACACCAATGCACCTAACCTCCATGTCTTTGGAATGTGGGAGGAAACCCATGTGGACACAGGGAGAACATGCAAATTCCATGCTGGAAGGTCCCATGACATGAGTCCTGGTCTCCTTACTGCGAGGCAACAGTGGTACCACTGTGCCAACATGCCACCCCTATCTGTAACTGGGTGTGATCGTTTCCTTTGTGAATTGAATGTTTTAGGTGCACGCTTTTATTTACAAAGTGGACACCACATTAGACAGATAGATAGATACTTTATTAATCTCAAGGGGAAATTCACATACTCCAGCAGCAGCATACTAATAAAAAACAGTATTAAATTATAGAGTGATAACAATGCAGGTATACAGACAGACAATAACTTTGAATAATGTTAACATTTACATTAGGTTTGTTCACATTTTTCAATAAATATCTGGTTGATGTTTTTAATTGTTTAGCTACAGGAACAAAGAACTGAAGAGATGTAAATTCTTTCTGACATTCTGATGTGAAGTGTGGCTCTGTGAGACACAACAGAGTGTTCAGTGCTGTCCAGGTGGGCCAACTGAACAGCGGACTTACATTTCCTTTCTTTATGTGTTCTGATGTTTACAGTTTGCTTCATCATAACACGTTCTGAGTATTTATTCACACTGCAGCTCGAGTCTGATTATTTTTTTGTTGTAATTTTTGTAATGTATGTATGTATTTTTTTTTTTTTTGGAGATGTGTGATCAGCAAAAAAAACATAAAACCCTTCTGATCATATTTAGACTACATGTGTATCATGGATCTTTTTATTGTTTTTCCAGCATCATTCATGTGCAAAAACAAAATTTGGCACTCGGGTCCCTGTAATGAAAAAATTAAACTTTGCCCATGATAACCCATTAAAAAAAACATAAAAAACTACATAAAAGTAAATAGCCCCTTAACTTGATGGTCTTTGAGATTAATGATAAACGGGACAAAACCACATTAATACAGTAAATACAGTAAGATCACTATGACTTAAATAAATATTGCAGTATGCCCTGTAATTAGCAGCAAGTAAAATAGGTAGTAGCAATAGTTTAGTACATTTAAATGCAAAGTGATTTCATAGTCCCCTCCTCAAAAGATCCCAATGATCCTAGGAGCTCTGTTGTCCGGGGCTTTATGCCCCTGGTAGGGCCACCCAAGGCAAACTGGTCCTAGGTGAGGGATGAGACAAAGTGCAGTTCAACAGACCTTCTTTGATGAATAAAAAATTTGGACGGCGTTTTCCCTCGCCCAGACACGGGTCACCACGGCCCCCCTCTGGAGCCAGGCCTGTAGGTGGGGCTCGATGGCGAGCGCCTGGTGGGCGGGCCTACACCCATGGGGCTCGGCCAGGCACAGCCCGAAGAGGCAACGTGGGTCCCCCTTCCCATGGGCTCACCACCTATGGGAGGGGCCAAGGAGGTCGGGTGCAGTGTGAGTTGGGTGGTGGCTGAAGGTGGGGACCTTGGCGGTCCGATCCTCGGCTACAGGAGCTGGCTCTTGGGACGTGGAATGTCACCTCTCTGAGGGGAAGGAGCCTGAGCTAGTGCGCGAGGTCGAGAGGTTCCGGCTAGATATAGTCGGGCTCACCTTGACGCACAGCTTGGACTCTGGAACCAATCTCCTTGAGAGGGGCTGGACTCTCTACCACTCTGGAGTTGCCCGCGGTAAGAGGTGCCAAGCTGGTGTGGGCATGCTTATTGCCCCCCGACTTGGAGCCTGTACATTGGGGTTTACCCCGGTGGACGAGAGGGTAGCCTCCCTCCGCCTTCGGGTGGGGGGACGGGTCCTAACTGTTGTTTGTGTGTATGCGCCGAACAGCAGTGTGGAGTACTCACCCTTTTTGGAGTCCCTGGAGGGGGTGCTAGAGGGCATACCTTCTGGGGACTCCCTCGTACTGCTGTGAGACTTCAATGCTCACGTGGGCAATGACAGTGAGACCTGGAAGGGCGTGATTGGGAGGAATGGCCCCCGCCGATCTGAACCCGGGTGGTGTTTTGTTATTGGACTTCTGTGCTCGTCACGGATTGTCCATAACGAAACACCATGTTCAAGCATAGGGGTGTTCATATGTGCACTTGGCACCAGGACACCCTAGGCCTCAGTTCGATGATCGACTTTGTGGTCGTGTCGTCGGACTTGTGGCCACATGTCTTGAACACTCGGGTGAAGAGAGGCGCGGAGCTGTCAACTGATCACCACCTGGTGGTGAGTTGGCTTCGATGGTGGAGGAGGATGCTGGTCGGGCCTGGTAGGCCCAAACGTGTTGTGAGGATCTGCTGGGAACGTCTGGCAGAGCCCCCTGTCAGAAGTAGCTTCAACTCCCACCTCAGGCAGAACTTCAACCACGTCCCGAGGGAGGTGGGGGACATTGAGTCCGAATGGGCCATGTTCCGTGCCTCTATTGTTGAGGCGGCTGAGGCAGCCGTGGCCATAAGGTGGTCGGTGCCTGTTGTGGCGGCAATCCCCGAACCCATTGGTGGACACCGGCGGTGAGGGATGCTGTCAAGCTGAAGAAGGAGTCCTACAGGACCCTTTTGTCCTGTGGGACTCTGGAGGCAGCTGATAGGTACCGGCAGGCCAAGCGGAATGCGGCTTCGGTGGTTGCTGAGGCAAAAACTCGGGCATGGGAGGAGTTTGGGAAGGCCATGGAGAACGAGTTTCGGACGGCTTCGAGGAGATTCTGGTCCACCGTCCGGCGTCTCAGGAGGGGGAAGCAGTGCAGTGTCAACACTGTATATGGTGGGGATGGTGCACTGCTGACCTCGACTCGGGACGTTGTGGATCGGTTGGGGGAGTACTTCGAAGACCTCCTCAATCCCACTAACATGCCTTCCAATGAGGATGCAGAGCCTGGGGACTCGGAGGTGGGCTCTGGGACTGATGTCACCGAGGTGGTCAAAAAACTCCTTGGTGGCAGGGCCCCGGGGGTGGATGAGATACACCCGGAGTTCCTCAAGGCTCTGGATGTTGTAGGGCTGTCTTGGTTGATGCGTCTCTGTAACATCGCATGGACATCAGGGACAGTTCCTCTGGATTGGCATACCGGGGTTGTGGTCCCCTTCTTTAAGAAGGGGGACCGGAGGGTGTGTTCCAACTACAGAGGGATCACACTCCTCAGACTCCCTGGAAAAGTCTATTCAAGGGTCCTGGAGAGGAGGGTCCATCAGACAGTCGAACCTCAGATTCAGGAGGAACAGTGTGGTTTTCGTCCTAGTCGTGGAACAGTGGACCACCTCTACACCCTTGGCAGTCCTGGAGGAGGCATGGGTGTTTGCCCAACCAGTCTACATGTGTTTTGTGGACTTGAAAAAGGCATTCGACCGTGTCCCTCGGGGAATCATGTGGGGGGTGCTCTGGGAGTATGGAGTACCGGACCCCCTGATAAGGGCTGTTCGGTCCCTGTACAACTCGTGTCAGAGCTTGGTCCGCATTGCCGGCAGTAAGTCGAACCTGTTTCCGGTGAGAGTTGGACTCAGCCAGGGCTGCCCTTTGTCACCGATTCTGTTCATAACTTTTATGGACAGAATTTCTAGGCGCAGCCAGGACGTTGAGGGGGTCCGGTTTGGTGGGCTCAGGATTGGGACACTGCTTTTTGCAGATGATGTTGTCCTGTTTGCTTCATCAGGCCGTGATCTTCAGCTCTCTCTGGATCGGTTCACAGCCGAGTGTGAAGCGGCTGAGATGGGAATCAGCACCTCCAAATCCGAGACCATGGTTCTCAGCTGGAAAAGGGTGGAGTGCCCTCTCAGGATTGGGAGGAAGATCCTGCCCCAAGTGGAGGAGTTCAAGTATCTTGGGGTGTTGTTCACGAGTGAGGGAAGAATAGAGTGGGAGATCTACAGGCGGATTGGTGCGGCATCCACAGTGATGCAGGCTCTGCATCGGTCTGTCTTGGTGAAAAAGGAGCTGAGCCATAAGGCAAAGCTCTCAATTTACGAGTCGATCTATGTTCCTACCCTCACCTATGGTCATGAGCTATGGGTAGTGACTGAAAGAACGAGATCACGAATACAAGCGGCTGAAATGAGTTTCCTCCGCAGGGTGTCTGGGCTTTCCCTTAAAGATAGGGTGAGAAGCTCAGTCATCCGGGAGGGGCTCAGAGTAGAGCCACTGCTCCTCCGCATCGAGAGGAATCAGATGAGGTGGCGTGGGCATCTGATCAAGATGTCTCCTGGACGCCTCCCTGGTGAGGTGTTCCGGGCACGTCTAACCGGGAGGAGGCCCCGGGGAAGACCCAGGACACGCTGGAGGGACTATGTCTCTCGGCTGGCCTGGAAACACCTCAGGATTCCCCGGAAGAGCTAGTAGAAGTGGCCGGGGAGAGGGAAGTCTGGACATCTCTGCTCAAGCTGCTGCCCCAGCGACCAGATCTTGGATAAGCGTAAGAGGATGGATGGATGGATGGATGGATGGACAACAACTAATAATAAAAAAACAACAGTAGTAACAATCATAACAAATGTACTGTATATAAAGTAGTCTAAATAAGGTACCAGGAGCAGATCTGAAGACAGGGGTGCAGCACAGAATTCAGAGTCTGGACAGCCAAGGATTAGAAGCCTTTGCAAAACCTGGCAGAACTGGTTTGGATGCTACAGTACATTCTACCAGATGGAAGTGGGACAAAGAGAACATGTGGGGGTTGGAGCAGTCTTCACAATGTTAAAGGCTTTATGGATGCAATGATTTATAAAGATGGAGGGCAGAGACGTCCCAATGATCTTTTCTAATGTGTGCACTGTACACTGTAGGACGTTCCAGACAGTGCTACTGCAGTTCCCAAACCAGTTAATGATGCAGCTGGTCAGAACACCCACAATGGTGCCCTTTGTAGAATTTAATGAGAATGGTGGGGTAGGCTTGTCTTCTTTACCTGTTAAAGAAAGCTGAGACACTGCTGTGCCTTCTTGTCTATAGAAGTGGTTTTAAATGACCAAGTAAGGTTAGCTGCCAGATGCATTCCAAGGAATTTGATGTTCTTCACCAGTTCTGCCTTATATCCCTTGATGTGCTGTGGGGTGTGGACAGCATGGACCTTTCCTGAAGTCAACCATTATCTATTTCATCTTGTCCTCATTAAGCCATTCACCAGTCCACCAATCATTGCATTTCCATTCTGCAAGTCGATTTATCCCCATTGCTGATTAGGCTTATCACTGTTGTGTTGTCAGCAAACTTATTGAAGGTGTTGGAGCTGCACAAAGTCATACAAATATCAGTCAGCAGAGTGAACAGAAGTGGGCTGAACACACGGCCCTGAGGGGGCACCAATGCTCGGTGTGATGGCACTAGAGATGATGCTTCTAACACGGACTGTCTGGAGCCTCTCCATCAGGAAGTAAGGGATCCAGTTGCATAGGAATGTGTTGTAGCCTAGCAGGCTCAACTTCCTTAGGAGCTTCAGAAGGATAATGGAGTTGAAAGCTGGACTGAAGTCACTGAAAAGCATTCTAGCATAAGTGTCTCTTTTATCCATATGGCTCAGGGCCAGATAAAGAGCAGATGATATAGCATCTTTAGTTGAACGGTTTGGGTAATATGGAGAGGGTCATATGATGTGGAAGTTCTGCTTTGAAGTGGCCCAAGACTAGCCTCTCGAAGCACTTCATGCTGACCGGTGTAAGTGCTATTGGGCAATAGTCATGGAGGCGAGAGTCAGAACTTTTTAAGCATGGATATGATGGTGTTGGCACTTGGAAACAGCTGCCTACCTAAGGGAAATGTGGAAGATGTCTGTAAAGATATCCATCAACTGGTTTGCACATTCCCTGAGCACTTAGCTAGGTATGTTGTCTTGTCCAGCAGCTTTGTGTTGATTTACATTCAATTAAGTTCTTCTCGCATCAGCAGTGGACAGACACTGTACCTGTTCATCCTGACAGACAGACTTCCTCACAGGTACTGTATATACGTTATTTAGAGAGATGGGTGGTTTTATAGTCTTTGATGGCTTGGATTCCCTGACACATGCTCAATGTGTGTCTGGTGTCAAGTCAAGTGGATTTATTGTCGTACCACCCATACATTGTATTGCAGCAGACAGTGGCATGAAATAATGTATTCTGAAATTGGCTCTGGATTTTCTTCAGCATTATGGGCTTTAAACCGTGAGCATACCTCTGGTGTTTTCATAGTCTTTGAGACAGCCACATCATTTAGATAGATAGATACTTTATTAATCCCAAAAGGAAAGTCACATACTCCAGCATCAGCATACTGATAAAGAAAATATTAAATTAAAGAGTGATAACAATGCAGGTATAACAGACAATAACTTTGAATAATGTTAATGTTTACCCCCCCAGGGTGGAATTGAACGATCTCCTCAGTCTGTCAGTGGAGCAGCTCCACTGTCTGGAGATGATACTGTTTAGTGGATGCAGTGGATTCTCCATTATTAACAGGAGCCTGCTCAGCGCCCGTTGCTCTGCCACGGATGTCAAACTGTCCAGCTCCGTGCCTACAATAGAGTCTGCCTTCCTCACCAGTTTGTCCAGGCATGAGGCGTCCCTCTTCTTTATGCTGCCTCCCCAGCACACCACCGTGTAGAAGAGGGCACTCGCCACAACCGTCTGATAGAACATCCGCAGCATCTTATTGCAGATGTTGAAGGACACCAGCCTTCTAAGGAAGTATAGTCGGCTCTGTCCTTTCTTACACAGAGCATCAGTATTGGCAGTCCAGTCCAATTTATCATCCAGCTGCACTCCCAGGTATTTATAGGTTTGCACCATCTGCACACAGTCACCTCTGATGATCACGGGGTCCATGAAGGGCCTGGTCCTCCTAAAATCCACCATCAGCTCCTTGGTTTTGCTGGTGTTCAGGTGTAGGTGGTTTGAGTCGCACCATTTAACAAAGTCCTTGATTAGGTTCCTATACTCCTCCTCCAGCCCACTCCTGATTCAGCCCACGATAGCAGTGTCGTCAGTGAACTATTGCATGTGGCAGGACTCCGAGTTGTATTGGAAGTCCGATGTATATAGGCTGAACAGGACCGGAGAAAGCACAGTCCCCTGCGGCGCTCTTGTGTTGCTGACCACAATGTCAGACCTGCAGTTCCCGAGACGCACATACTGAGGTCTGTCTGTAAGATAGTCCATGATCCATGCCACCAGGTATGAATCTACTCCCATGTCTGTCAGCTTGTCCCTAAGGAGCAGAGGTTGGATGGTTTTGAAGGTGCTAGAGAAGTCCAGAAACATAATTTATGCACGTACCTGGTGACTGATGATCCATACACCAGTAAGTTGATCTTGTAGACATACAGTGGTGTGAAAAACTATTTGCCCCCTTCCTGATTTCTTATTCTTTTGCATGTTTGTCACACAAAATGTTTCTGATCATCAAACACATTTAACCATTAGTCAAATATAACACAAGTAAACACAAAATGCAGTTTGTAAATGGTGGTTTTTATTATTTAGGGAGAAAAAAAAATCCAAACCTACATGGCCCTGTGTGAAAAAGTAATTGCCCCCTGAACCTAATAACTGGTTGGGCCACCCTTAGCAGCAATAACTGCAATCAAGCGTTTGCGATAACTTGCAATGAGTCTTTTACAGCGCTCTGGAGGAATTTTGGCCCACTCATCTTTGCAAAATTGTTGTAATTCAGCTTTATTTGAGGGTTTTCTAGCATGAACCGCCTTTTTAAGGTCATGCCATAGCATCTCAATTGGATTCAGGTCAGGACTTTGACTAGGCCACTCCAAAGTCTTCATTTTGTTTTTCTTCAGCCATTCAGAGGTGGATTTGCTGGTGTGTTTTGGGTCATTGTCCTGTTGCAGCACCCAAGATCGCTTCAGCTTGAGTTGACGAACAGATGGCCGGACATTCTCCTTCAGGATTTTTTGGTAGACAGTAGAATTCATGGTTCCATCTATCACAGCAAGCCTTCCAGGTCCTGAAGCAGCAAAACAACCCCAGACCATCACACTACCACCACCATATTTTACTGTTGGTATGATGTTCTTTTTCTGAAATGCTGTGTTCCTTTTACGCCAGATGTAACGGGACATTTGCCTTCCAAAAAGTTCAACTTTTGTCTCATCAGTCCACAAGGTATTTTCCCAAAAGTCTTGGCAATCATTGAGATGTTTCTTAGCAAAATTGAGACGAGCCCTAATGTTCTTTTTGCTTAACAGTGGTTTGCGTCTTGGAAATCTGCCATGCAGGCCGTTTTTGCCCAGTCTCTTTCTTATGGTGGAGTCATGAACACTGACCTTAATTGAGGCAAGTGAGGCCTGCAGTTCTTTAGACGTTGTCCTGGGGTCTTTTGTGACCTCTCAGATGAGTCGTCTCTGCGCTCTTGGGGTAATTTTGGTCGGCCGGCCACTCCTGGGAAGGTTCACCACTGTTCCATGTTTTTGCCATTTGTGGATAATGGCTCTCACTGTGGTTCGCTGGAGTCCCAAAGCTTTAGAAATGGCTTTATAACCTTTACCAGACTGATAGATCTCAATTACTTCTGTTCTCATTTGTTCCTGAATTTCTTTGGATCTTGGCATGATGTCTAGCTTTTGAGGTGCTTTTGGTCTACTTCTCTGTGTCAGGCAGCTCCTATTTAAGTGATTTCTTGATTGAAACAGGTGTGGCAGTAATCAGGCCTGGGGGTGGCTACGGAAATTGAACTCAGGTGTGATACACCACAGTTAGGTTATTTTTTAACAAGGGGGCAATTACTTTTTCACACAGGCCCATGTAGGTTTGGATTTTTTTTCTCCCTAAATAATAAAAACCATCATTTAAAAACTGCATTTTGTGTTTACTTGTGTTATATTTGACTAATGGTTAAATGTGTTTGATGATCAGAAACATTTTGTGTGACAAACATACAAAAGAATAAGAAATCAGGAAGGGGGCAAATAGTTTTTCACACCACTGTAGGTGGCAGTTGCTTTAAACATAATGATCAAGACAGTCCTGCAGGGCTGAAAGAGTTGCCCTTGACCACACCCTGATTTGTTTGAGTATTGTTCTGGAACATTTAAGCAGTGATCTGTATACAGGCAGTAGCATAATGGAAACATGAAAAATGAGTAGTGATTGGGATATGGCTTTGTAAGCACCTCTATAATTTGTAAACCCAAGGACATGGAGACAAGGTTAGAAGCTTGTAAAGGTCAAATGTCATACAACCATTAATGAATTTTTTCTTCATGCAAAGAACTTTCGACAAAGAAAAAAATACCTAGAGAGCAAAACTTCAAATCTCGACTTGATGTTATTTTGGACAATCTAGATACATAAGATGGACAAGCTTGTTGGACTGAGTTCTCATCACAGTTGTTCTAAGTCTTTGTAAGGGTCTGAGCTACTTGGATGCCTGTATGAGTGCAGGGTTCCTTTTTGCTTTGTACCCCAATTTCACTGTCCATCCTATCTCCGAGGGTCTTAATTGCTGTCTTTCACACTTGAGACTCAAGTGTAGGCAATCTATCAGTTACAACAGTTGCACCTGTAGGAACAGTGACTACTCGGTTCCACTCACATTTGTCAGGGACCCCTTCGCTCTGTGTTCTAATATTATTTACTGTAAAAGGGTTACTCACCGGTACAGCCGAATCAGCCTTTGACAGGACTCTTATTTGTAGAATTCCACGCCTCCAAGTGATATTTAAACTGCAGTCTCCAGCTCATGTATGATACCAGCCAACCCATATTGCCCTTGCAATGTATGTACACCCACACCATATGAAAACTGGATATAGCATCTCACCGGTCAGGTAATGGCTTCTAGCACAGCAGGCATGATGGACTGATGCTTGATGGAGATATTCCTGACCTTTTAGCCAGTTCGCTGAGAAGTGACAACAGGTAGTCAATATAAACCAATGAAAAACAAAAGAAACTTCTTCAGTGCAAACACGTAGCATTGGCCCTTTTACAATGGAACTAAAACACAACCTGTGCATCATACAGGGTGAGTCAAAATTATGTTAACATTTGAATGGCGAAAACAATTTATTCACAAAACATACTTCACATGTGCAAGATGATTTACAGTAATGTCTCAACCTGTTCGCCATCATGTTCAACACACAAAAACCAATGAGGAACAGTACCATATAAAGCCCGGGCACACATTTTGTGGGGAATAGGTGATACCACAGCCCGTATTCTGTCCTGCGGGTCATTGATATCACGAACATTCCTGCTATACACGCGCTCCTTCACCATACCCCATAACCAGAAATCACAGGGTGTCAAATCAGGGGAGTGTGGAGGCCATGTTAATGGTCCACCACGACCTGGAAAGGTGTGGTCCAGATAAAAATAATCCATTAGTGTTAACATAACTTTGACTCAATCTGTATTCATCCTTCTTGAGGTGTAATATGTTTGTCATGTCAACACACATAATAATATTGACTTGGTGATATGAATTATTATAAGTGTGAGTCGTCATTAAGCTGGTCTGGCTGCATATCCCTGCTTGCTCAAGGGTGTAGTCTCTCAAATGTTTGGCACGCATGGGTCAGAGCAGTCATAAATATATGCAAGCTTTTGCATCAAGTTACCTTTTATAAATCCCAACACTGGCATGGGAAGTTGTGTATGCACATTTGGAGCCCCTTTTTGTGTGTTTGCAAGCTTTACTGTATACATGAGGCCCCAGGACTATGAAGATTTTAAGGCAGACTGTCATTTTCTTCTGAAATGGGACCATAATTGCAATGTCATTTATAAATATTAAGCTTTGATTTGGAAATGTACTTGTTGTTTGTTTTTTTTTTTGTATTGTAATGTAATTGTTTTCTTTTGTTTGGACAGTTGGACTGGGATTTATGTGGTGAGTGGATAAGCAAGGACAAGTGTTGGTCACTGAGCACCGAGACCGTTTTTAATTCATACTAAATATCAGCAGCATTCTGATCTAGCAGTTGCTCTGGGTTAGTCAGATTCTGGGGAAGCTGTGTATGCTTGTACCATGGTTCAATGCCTTTGGAGTGGTGCCTGCACACTGTTCCTGTGTTTCTATGAGTTTCTGTTTCAGCGGGTGGACTGCTCCATCAACATATGACTTGCACAAGTGTGATGTGCCCTGCAAGCCCACCCAGACTTTGTTTCTGCTGTATACTTGTTGCTGCCACCCAGCCCAACCACTCAAGAACAGTTTATAAAATGGATAAAGAAAGTCCTGAATTAAGATCAAGGATCAAAAAATGATTTTTGTTTACATAATGAGTTTTTATTTACTTAAAAATCCATGATGCGACGGAAAGAGCCGATGGAGGAGTTAAAGCCACCCCAGTCGCTGAATCGTCTGTATTCGCCAGGTCTCAGGAAGTACTGGCGGCCCCTGTAGTTGGGTTGTTCATAGAAGATCCAGTAGCCCTCCATCACATTGCAGGAGAAGATGTCGTTGTAGCGGAAACGGTCATAGACATTGGGGCAGTCATCTGTGAACTCCATCATTTGGCCTCCAAAGTCAGGTCTCTCGTAGATCTTCAGCCTGTAGGAGCCTCGGTACTGTAAACAGAAGAATAAACATGTTGTTACATTTGATTTTGTCACAATGAAGTAACTCATCTCAGGTAGGATCTGTGCTGCAAATGTTTTAAGTAGCACCTTTTCGACTTTGATCACCAACTCAAGGCACTTTGCAAGTTTAGATGGTCACATGTAATTTACAACTGGAGTGCAGGCAGGTTTAGTGACTTGTGAGAGTTGCCATTAGTCTGATGTTATTCTTTTCTTCCTCAAGGCCTTTTTAATTTTAGGCTGTTTTGGTACTTTTTATCTTTCTCAGTGTTACAGTTTGACTTACTCACACGAGGACTTATAGTTTGTAAGCATTTCTGAACCTGCTCTCTCAGTATAATTTATATGAATGAAAAACATCACAATGATGGAGATGTGTCAGACCTCGGCCAACTGAAGGTCATAGACAGCTAGACATCTCAGGATGGGCACACTGATGTCTGGTGGTTAAAGGACTTGGATATTTTAATCTTGTTACCCATTCAGTACGTAATCCTGAGCAGGGCCAATAAAGGTATGGGCAGTGTGTCTGATTGTGGCAGGCACTGTGACACTGGGCTACCAGTTCAATGACCACTCCTGACTCCCTATCTACTCGCCAGTACCTGCCATCCAGCTGGGTAAATGAATGTAGTGTATAATCTTGTTCAGCAATTTGAAAATTACACAGTAACATCAATGGACTGAAGCTGATGAAATGCAGCATGTTTGCAATGGCTTATGGGTAGTTCAAACATACACAGTGCTGCAGTTAGTCTATTTGAAGCCAAGGTCAAAGGAATATCCACGGTCCACCACGGAATTGCACCATTGTCGAATAACACGTCATAGTGAGATTTCTTTCAGCATACTTAACTGTTGAGTTAAGTCACTTCAGGGTAAAATAGTGAGCTGAATTTCATCCATCCATCCATTATCCAACCCGCTATATCCTGACTACAGGGTCACGGGGGTCTGCTGGAGTCAATCCCAGCCAACACAGGGTGCAAGGCAGGAAACAAACCCCGGGCAGGGCGCCAGCCCACCGCAGGGCACACACACCCACAGTGAGCTGAATTAAACCCACAAATGTGAATTATATATTGCATATATGGGAGTGTTAAAATTGTCACCCCATTTCTAATAGTGGAGCATTGTGAGTGCTTTATATGGTACCTGTCCATAATGAACATCATCCAAGGGATTTTACATTCCATTTTAGAATTTCCTCCATATTTGTATACAATTAGAATCCTGGCGGGTTCTTCAGGCCAAAGAGTTCACAGAGGAGATTGAACCTCCAACTGTTTGGCTTCAGTGCAGTCACTCACTCATGTTGTCTGACTGTTACACAAAGTGATCACAAAAAAACTTACTGGTGGAATCATGCGGCAGGACCTGATGCAGTCGTTGTAGCCCATCCAGCGCTGGTAGTCGGGATACTCGCCACGGTTGAGGATGTACTGGTAGCCCATGTAGTTGGGTTTTTCATAGACCACCCAGTAGCCGCTGTCCACCCGGATGGAGTTGCAGCGGCTGAAATAGGAGTGCATGTCTGCACAGTCGCTGCTGCACTCATAGGAGCGCCCCTGGAAGTTCCTGTCCTCGTAGAAGATGATCTGGAAAGTCAAAAAGAACATTTTTATTTTAAAGTGCTTTAATTTTCAAAGTAGCTGGCCTGTTAGAGGAACAGTTTGTTATATTGATATTATTGTTTTTCAAATTAAATATAAAAGCTGCCCAGTATAAAATCACCATGACTGTTACCTTGCCCATTTTGGATGTTCTGTTGACTCCTGCGCTGATGCAGGAGGGTACAGGAGCCCCCCTTTTATACTCTTAAACAAAGACCCACCCATTGTGATTTAAATGAGCTGGATGTCTGCATCAGCTAAAGGGCTTTTCTTTACTAATACAAAAGTAAAACCTTTCTCCGTTTTTTCTTTGTTTCGCTTCTAAGACAAGCAATGTCAGCCGTTTTCAGTGTTTGCCCACAAAGACTTGCTGGCTGAACAGAAATGGAATGGAGCCCCATCATGTGAACGCTTGAGCGCTGTGCATGCATGGACTAAATCACAAAAGCATTCATGTCAAATATCAGACTCCAGTCATTTTGTGTCAGGAATGAACTGACACTTGCTAGAGAGTGTGGGGAAAAAATTAGGTGCCATTTTAGAGATGAAAGAAAAAGTTCAAAAAAAGAGAAAGAGTGGAATTTATTGCTTATACAAAAGAGTTACTTGTACATTATAATGTAACATTCAGAAACATATTTAATCCAATTCAAGGACAGGGGGAACAAGCCTCTGCTAGCAGAACTGACAACAAGCCCAGGAGAAGGCCCCAGTCCTCCGCATGGCCTAATCACACACACATTTACATAGGACCAAGTAATCTGTATGCCTTTTGGAGGAAAGATGAAATACCCAAAAGAAAACCTACAAAGACACACTGAGAACCTGCAGATAGCACATGGGCAACAAACAACTGCAAGATTTAAACCCTGGATGATGGATCCATGAAGAAGCAGAGCTAACCAGTATGTTCGTACAATGCCATCCTGTTTTTGTAATAAAACAAATAGTGTGTACGTGTCTGGGGTTCAAATTAGTTTTTTGAAACACTGCTTTTTTGAAGATAGATAAACGGGTGGCAACACTGTTAGGAATGTTGCCTCACAGACCTTCCAAAGGTCTGAATTTGACCCCCAGCCTGACCTTTGTGTGTTCTACCATATCCATGTAATAATTCTTCTTCTTCTTCTTCTTTCAGCTGTTCCTGTTAGGATCATCTTTTTCCATATCTTCCTGTCTTCTGTTGATCCCAAGTATTTAAACTCATCCACCTTCACCAATTCTACTCCCTGCATCCTCACCATTCCACTGACCTTCCTCTGATTTACACACATGTATTCTGTCTTGTTCCTACTGACCGTCATTCCTCTCCTCTCTAGAGCATATCTCCACCTCTCCAGGGTCTCCTCAACCTGCTCCCTACTATCGCTACAGATCACAATATCATCAGCAAGCATCATAGTTCACGGGGACTCCTGTCTAATCTTGTCTGTCAACCTGTCCATCACCATTGCAAATAAGAAAGGGCTCAGAGCCGACCCCTGATGTAATCCACCTCTGCCATAAATGCATTGTCACTCTTACTGCAGACCTCACCACTGTCACACTTCCCTTGTACAAATCCTGTGCAACACTTGCATACTTCTCTGCCACTCCCGACTTCCTCATACAATAAATAATAATAATTCTTTACATTTATATAATGCTTTTCTCACTACTCAAAGTGCTTTACATAGTTAGTGGGGTGCCACTTCAATCACCACTAATGTGTGGTATTCACCTAGATGATGTGATGACAGCCATTTTGCTCCAGTATACTTACCACACATTAGCTATTAACTGGGTAAGTGGTGAGACATAGTTGGCCATTGAGAAACAGGGGATGATTAGGAGGCCAGAATGACCAGGCCATGCTGGATAATTTAGCCAGGACAACGGATACACCCTACTCTTCATGAAGAATGCCCTGGGATCTTTAATGACCACAGAGAGTTAGGGCATCGGTTTTACATCTCATCTGAAGGACAGCACCAATTTTACAGCACAGTGCCCCCATCACTGCACTGGTGCATTGGGATCCACATTCATACCACTGGGTTAGCACCCCCATAGACCTTATCAACATCTCTTCCAGCAGAAACCCAAGCTTTTCCTAGATGGTCTCCCATCCAAGTACTGGCCAGACCGGGACATGCTTAGCTTCAGGTGGATAACCTCTTCTGAAGTGTATGTGGTAGGTTTTCAACAGTTGCTCTGGTGCTCTCCAACTGTCAAAACTGAGTAGATTAAAGTGACTGGTGACTCTAAATCAGTGCTCTGTAGATGGAGAGGCAGATTTGGAAAAGGGGTGAATGAATAAACACATTAATGAATAAACTATTGATAGGCTGGTTTAGGTTATCATGTTTTTTTTATTTTAATTCTTTGTCTACAAAACTCCTCTTGAAAACAGGTGATAATATCCAAGCAGATAGCTTTATGGACCTTCACAGTAACACCAGCTTTATAGTTTCCAACCTTCTGCAGTCAAAACTAGAATCTGACTTTCTTGATGGGTAATTCACCAAACATCTGATAATATGAATATAGTACAAACGGCCAAAAGAAGTAGAACAAAATCTACAAATTTATGTTGCAACCTGTAAGGGGCATTGCAGAACCCCAAACCCCAGACACAACCACAGCAGCACATGTCCTGGGTTCATATAAAAGGTTTATTACAATTAATTACCTTAGTAAATGGCTTCTTTGTAATAATAATCCTAACACAAGCACTATAAACAATTCTCTTTTCTTTTTCTTCTTCTTTCTCCTCTCCTACCAGATGAGCTTTATCCATCCTATACTCCTGACTCCAACTCACGAGGGTAAGGTAGAGTGACTCTTTTTATGGAAGACCCGGGAATACTTCCAGTGTCAGGGCATTACCCATAGGAAGCACGTCCGAGTCAGATCTAAGCCACGCAAAGTACACATCACAGATTCCTTCACCCCCGACCTGGTGGCACGCATGGAACCCGAACAGAGCTCCTCCACTGCACTACAGTTCCCAGCATGACCTGCAAGTGTCCTTATGTGTACCAAAGCCCAGGGATGTTACCATCTAGCATATCAGGGGAGACTGTAGCCTCATCAGGTTGTCTCCCCCAGTCCTTCCATTCTATTGGCCCTCATTAAGGTCTTTGCTCCATCCCAGCCATGTTACCAATACACTATGTGTATGGATAGCATCTTCTGCCAGCTTCCTAGCAAAAACAGGAATTGTTCTGTCTTGTTTGCTTACTGGCCAGGTAATGGACCAGCACCCATCCTAGAAGGGATGGCAGCCCACAGATGCTGTCCATCACAATTTATAAACAAAATATCACAATGGCCAGGGTGTCAATGAGGAATATATAAATGTAATAAATTATTAATTATTATTATTATAAATGACCAAGTTTCCCTCTTGGGAGAAATATATCTATCTATCTATCTATCTATCTATCTATCTATCTATCTATCTATCTATCTATCTATCTATTAGATCTCATATTTAACAGTTAGGTAATTGGATAAATTTTAATTGATATGTATTCATTTTGAAAAGTAGACATTTATGACATTTCTGGAAGCATTGATATTAGGGTCACTCGTGGAAGGGCAAGGTTCAGAGGGTAACATTCAGTATAATGCTCCCCATTATGACCATATATATTTTCAGACGCATACGAGTAGGGAACAACCTTTGACAGTCCTGGTAATACCACCCCTGAGTTTGAGAGGGCATTATTGGTAACTCTGCATTCTTCTTTGCCTTTAGGACAGGTGAGCTGTCTAGTTTTACCCACCTGCCTTGGCCACTTTGTCGCCCCCTCTATGCCGACCCTGGTACATATACTGTAGATGTTGCTTTAATTCCAGTTTGGATTTTTAAACCGAGTGCAATACCTGAATACAATCTTTGCCTTGGCAACTCCTTGCCAGTCAGAATGCCCTTTGCATTATAGATTGAATGTGTGAGGCTGAATGTTCACAAAGAGAAGGGCCTCCTACTGTTTAAAATGTACAATGATGAAAATTGAATAATAAAGCCAAGACATTTCAGTCATTCTCACTGTAAAAATAAAGAATATTGATTGAACAACTACATTTTTTGTTTAGAGAAGTCCCATTGTTTACAATTAATTTAGTAGTACTTGGAGAAGTTCTGTGAAAAAAGAAAACTTGTCTTTGTGGAAGGCTTATTATACATTCTTAGCAATGTAAAGTCTTCTTAAATTCAAAATAATAAATATTAATCAAGATTAAATCTTCATAGCATGTTTAATGAGTGTGTGCAGTAAATAATTTAAGAGCTATTCGGCTTTATGTCCCAGCTTTGATATGCCTGTTAAACAATGCTGTTTGTACATGCTCAGCTAAGCTGGCACAAAGCTCTTTAAATGAGAAGACCCTCATCTATTCCTTCATGAACCGATTCTTCCATTGCAAGGCTGGGAGTAATCCAAACCTTTTCAAGCAGACCTGGGTGTAATGGAGGATCCAAATCCACCACCAATCTGTGTAAGTGTCACCCATTAACCTCACCTGTGGATGTGGGATGAAAACCAGAGATCCCAAAGAAACACCTGCACCCATAAGACACTGTGTGTGCAAAATACAGCAGCCAGGTTGGAACTCAAATTCCTGCTTCTACCTTTCAATGGCAATGGTGGTGGAACAGAATGTTTTACAGCCAGAAGTTTCCTTGTATCATTTGAACATTTGGTTATGGGAGTCACTTACCTCATCCATTCAATTACCATGTGGTGTATCGAGAGTTGTTTTGTATAAAATACCCAACAGCCTCACGTCAGCAAAACTAGAGTTACCTTTCTAGAAAGGGCCTCAAGTGAAAGGAAAAAATTCCCATGAAAAAACTATCGAGGTAGAAGTTGTTATGTATCTGATAATAAGTGTACTTAAGTATCAAAAGTACAAGTAAGAGTAGGATTGTTTTATATATAGCACAAAAAGCCTACATTTGTGTGAGTCGTATTACAATCACTAAAGTATAAGTGAAGCAGTGACCCTAAGAGCAAGTAGACATCTTATTCCTTGTGATGCCCGGGCGCATACAGCCACCCTAATCCTGACACTGACAGGCAGTACGCAGGTTTAGTCCGCACAGCTGTTTTCCTCTAGGGGGCGCTAGCTCCCTGGAAATACGTTCGTTTTGTAATTGCGGCTTCTTAAGTAACCCAAAACTATATAGATATAATATTAAAGAGCCGATGTCCCTCCTATAGTGATACAGTGGTAAGAAAATAACTTAGCTTTCTTTAATGATGATTTACAAGTATGTGGCATTACAGACGAAGGAAGCCATAGCAAGACAATTATCGAGGTGGGAGCTCGATGTATACAGTCTGCCATTTTCGTCACTGCACTGGAAGGATTTTCAGGATCGGATGACGGTATCTCCCATCTGTCCATTGGCTTCAAAGGTGTGCCGGGCAATGTTCCAAGGCTCTCCATGTGCAGGCCCCCACTAAATCATGCCATTTCAAACAAGGCAAAGAGAGGATTCAGTTTCATGCTGACTCTAACAAACAGAAATAGTACATTGCCCATTTTCGTAGTTGTCCCTTTCTTGTCTTCTAATGCTTGCTTAGAAGGTCTAAATGATGAGCCCCTGTGTGCTAAATCTGGCCTTGTGTTAGCTGTACATGTGAGAATAAGCAGATTTATAAAATATTTTTTGTACAGAGCACAGTGACATATTAAACATATAACTTATTACAACAGCACACGGTTTTATTTACACAGTTCAGCACTTCCCAGCACAAGGTAAAGCACAGTGCACTAATCACCAACACAGTCCCTTCGTCTTCAGTCCACCACTTCCTCCTGACTCTGGAAGTGCTTATTCCACTCTAAAATATGTGTACAACATAAGTAATTCTCCAGCTGTAAAAATTCTGAAAGAGAAATGTATAACATTTATTTTTAATATTGAATGAAGGATGATGAAGTTATAACCAGTTTAATCAAAATCAAAGTAACAGAAAACAGCCTAAAATGAGGCTGACTTTGAAGGTTTAATGATCGTATCATAATTCAGTGGTAAGGGCGCTAATAGGAGAGGCGTTCATTCTGTTTTAAGAAGGAGCTAATCCATTCCTGAAAAACCCTTTGTGAAGAGAATTTTTGTAACGCGAACATCTCTCTCTATATAAAATCGAATGTCTGTCTGTCTGTATGTCTGTCCGCTTTTCACGAGAGAACTACTTAACGGATTTAGGGTTTTTTTTTCTATCAGATGTGGATCGGCAGATGAGCACAGTTCAAAATCCGGGTCAATGGCACTTTCAGTACCCTGCATTGCAGTTTCCTCATCTGGTTCGTCTAAGGTCCAATCCTCTGGTGGTTTTGGAATTGGAAGACTGTCGTCATGTGGCACGGGTCTCATTGCTGAAGCCAGATTAGGATATTCATTTGACTTCTTGTTTTTGGCAGAGAAACCAGACACATTAGTCAAAGAGAAGTAACAATCCGTCACATGGTATTTCTGTTCTTGCCATATCATCGGAACAGCAAACGGCATCGTCTTTCGAGTGCCTCTGAGCCAGGCTCTCAGACTGACAGCACATGTCGCACAGCAAATGTGAAGCTCCCATTCCTTGTCTTGATCACCAATTTTGCAGCTGAAATACAGATAATAAGCTTTCTTCACAAGAGCAGTCATCCAACGTCTCTGAGGCGCAAGTGTATATTCGCCACAGATATAGCAGAATGTATCACGGCTGTTACGACATTGACACCAAAACGTCTATAGCATCAAGCTTACTTACTGTTATATTGCTATAGATACCATACTTTACTATACTGATACTATACATACACACTGACTATCTATATTAACCCAAATGAGCAGGATGGGTGTATACAAGGCACCTTTATAGCATGCTGAGACAGCGTCAAGCTCGGTCAGACCTGCCCAGGATGTCAACTTCCACAGAACAGCTTCCAACCTGGCCTGATTCCATGCATTGGACATGCCCAGGCTGCACAGACCTTTGTTGATAAGTCACTTACGGGAATGAAAATGTTTGGATACTGTGAAGGATTGCCGGCTTTCTACTCCGGCCCTCAGATCCCAGATGGCGAGCTGAGCTGGGTGGAAGGGTGGCAACGCGTCTGGGAGTGTGGAGGATTATTGATTATTGTGTTTATTATTGAGTATTGTGGAGAGGAGGGTGCTTTGTGCACTTTATTATTATAATAAAATATTCATATTTGGACTTTTATCTGGTGTCTGACGTCTAGTCTGAGGGTTCAAGGGGTCACGGAGACCTCAAACTATCACAATACAAATATAAGAAAAAATCATGACAAAACTGAAACGGTACGTGATGGGTAAATTTTGATGTGATATTCGTGATCAGCACCCAAAAATCTATAAGAAACACCCAACAGTGTTCAAGAAGCAAAAACTTTGTTGTGCAGTGTAATTCGGTTAAACATTCCAGCTGATTGTGCGACTTCTCTCAACACGCTAAATATCATAGTTCATGTGCAGTATCAATTTTTTTGCGCGAATCCAAAAGAGACGCTGTAGGCCGAGGGGGGTGCGGCCCTCCTCACTCATGCACCATCCACTGTTCAAGTGAGATATTGTGTCTCCAACATGGAAGAAAGAACAGGCTTTAGATGGGCCACCAGTCCACTGCAGAGCAAACTCACACAGTGTTCCCTCATGGGGTCAGTTTATGCCACCAGTTAACATAATTGTGTAAATCTTTGGAGATGTAGAAGGAAAAACTGAGGTACAAAGACAAAAAAACCATAAGAACTCACACAAGCATAAGGTAACAAACACTACATAGACAACAACTCAGGACTCGAAGCAAAGCCAGGATACTGGATGTATGAGGCAGCAGAACTCACTATGACAACACTATGCTGCTCACAAGAAAAATAAACAGAATTTAGATATATTTAGTGTTGCAGTATTTGGATACAACAATTCTAAAATATTACTGTAAAGTATTGATAAGCATTGTTTTATTTTAAACCAGAGCCCTCAGCTCCTGCTTCAGTATTTCTGGCATTGGCTTGGTGACTGTTTCAAATTCTGTATTGTTATTTCAGGTGGGCTTTACTTCTATATCTGCTGTTCCATTATATTATAATCTTTGGAGGACTAAAGATAAGACTTATTGAATGACAACCCATTCTTTAAAACAATAAAATGAGATTTTATATGTATTGTAACAGACAGCTGGGACCCTTGCCCGGCTGGGATGCATCTGTAATGAAAGGACCCGGGCGGGGGGGATAAGTGGAGAGTGTGCTCAGGGCATTGTATCTCCCAGATCACTAGATGGCAGCCCCCTTAGGTTGCAGCGGTGCCTCAGATTCCCGCAGAGTCCATGGGAGTTGCAGTTTGGCACAGCCCTGTCGGGTTCCATAGGAGCCTCCAGAGGGAGCTGCAGAGCCCGAATTTGTCAGGTTTCTGCCACACCTGGGAGAGCTTCTGGACCTCGCTAATGAGCCACCTGGAGTAGTCCCTGGTGCAGCATAAAAAAGTCACCTGCCTTCATTCAGGGAGCCAGAGTCAGGAGGAGGAGGATTTGGATGATGATGAGCATATGGATTAGGATGAAGCATGAAGCTTGCCGAAGGAGGAAGAAGAAAAGAAAGTGCTGGTTTTATAACGTGTTACTGCTTGCTGTACTGTGCTGGACATTGCTAGAAAACTGGGGAAACATTTCCCACATCAAAATAAAACCTGTGTGTGTTGCTGGACTTGTGCCTGGTGTCTGTCTGTGTAAGGTTTGAGGAACTGGTGTGTCCTGTATTGGTCACAAGGGCCCTGGCCATCCGTCACAACAGATCAGTAAATGTTATAAAAGTTCAAAACCAAATAGTGGGGAAAAACTATTATAAATGTAATCTTCTCTATGTATGACTTCACTAAGTGTCTATTTTATTATTATTTATCTTTATATTTGTGCTTAAATGTTGGTGCCAGTGGATTGTGTGTAGTTCAAGAGGAGAGTGGCAAGACCAAAAGCTTTGAACATCGCATGGCACCAAAAGCACAAGTATGGGTGTTTCAAGATCAACAACCCTGGTTCAATTTTTAAGTACGGATGAGATGTCTGACACAGAGACTTCAGAGCTTGTATCTGTTTAATGAAGCTCAAAGCTTCGAAGCTTTTCAACCACGTGACAGATGGTGTCACAGCTTCAAACGTCACTGAAGTGCTGGCCACGCTCTGACTGCTTCAAAGTGTTGTGCTATCCCACATGCTATGAAGGGGATGTGAAACTACCACTTATTTCTTATACACAGAAGATATTGAATCTACCTTTTATCTGACAATGAAGTAAATATTACTGCAATACTATTCATCTGTGCTGAAACTTATAACATGTCATTAATACTCTAGCCCACTGCAGGCTCATTCTCTAAACTGTCTTGTGTGTGAAGGCTATGGGGCACCAGTAAGCTCCAAACCCCAGACATGAACACACCAACACGGTTCCAAGTTCATATAGAGGGTGTTCATTACAATTAGCTCATATACACAAAAACAAATTGTCTTTTCTCTCTTTCTCCCCCTATCCTCTCCTCTCGCCTCCTCTCTCTACCGCACTGCACTCCTCCAGTCAAGTGTTGCCTTCTTTTCTCCCATCTCTGATTCACCTGTACAAGGCAGTGTGGCCCGTGTTATTGAGAATGCGGGAGTACTTCCCATGCCATAGCTTCACTGGAGGCACTTCTTGGTCTTATGGAAGTTCCAAATAATAGGGGGAGTAACTCCCTGCAGCGTCCTCTTGTGGCACCTGCAGACCCCATCAGGGCTGTGCTACTGGACAACAATTGTCTGAGCAGGCATCAATATCCAGGGCTGCTGCTGTCTAGCTTCCTGGGGGAATAAATAGCCCTTAGAGACAGTCCTTCCCTGTCCTACCCATGGAGAGTATTGCAAGTATTTCCTTACAGCATGGACTTCCCTACTGGACAAGGAACTTTTTTCTCTCTTGGCTGGGATGTCCATCCATACACCTGGGGCTTCCCATCCGGCTAAGGAACCTTCCCCTCTCCTGGACAAGATGCCCATTGTGAGCTAGCCAAACATAGGTTCAAACAAAGCCAGACCAAATCACAAATATTTGGGACACCAGCTGGGTAATCCCTTTTAATTTTCTCAAATCTCTTGATAAACTTAAACAGGTGTCATCTGGTAACACTTAACATAAGGCAGCAGGGTACGAAATGGAAAACAGCTTCAGTGTTAATTCTAGCTGACAAAACAAAGGAAGGCTTTCCTAGAGATTTCACTCGTCGGAACTGGTCTCATCAAAAGACAAATTAGTGGAGGCACCTGGTCTTTTTATAATGGGATGACCCGAAGAGGCGGAGCGAATTTCCGTCATTGGGAGGTGTCTGGGAGCTGTGGGGAGAAAATGAAACAGAGTTAGCGACAGCACCCCCTCTCGCCCTGGTGGGTTACCGTTTACCTTGAATGAGCCAGCAAGGAGATACTCAGACACACGTGTGACACCATCCATCCCAGATGGCATTTATACTTTGCTTTAAATCTCTTTGCCCCTTAGGGCAATTATTCCCCAAATATTAATTAAATAATATCACTCTTTCACATTGCCTCACGGCAAAGAACACCCTGGTGTGATAAAGTTGAAGCTTATTATACATGTACTGTATGGTAGTGTCTTGCTGGTGCTCACCAACTCTGAGCACTGATACATTTTTGTTTTTACATCACAATAGTAACAGCACTTGTCAGGCTGCATCAACCTGGGCATAAGTCACCAGCAGTATTAGTTGGCATTCCTTTTATACAATTTAACAGTTTAGTGCCAGCTGCAGGGGAGCCAAAAAATATGACAAGCTTGCCCGTTGCTCAAAGTAATTCCAGCTTGTATGGCAGCAGCAAGTGGTCCCTCTCAGGATGGTGAGCTACCTAAAAGAATAATTGAAAAGATCCACTGGCCCTTGGCATTGTGTTGAGCTCATGGCTGCTATGATTTCTGTAACCCACCAGATGTCACTATTTTAGGACCCTTGTAGCTTCAGATCTCTTTCCGGCACAATCCGGAAGAAATTTCAAAAGCTTTATGGGACTTCATCTGCCCATCACTAGTTTTTAGATGAGAAAATGTCACGGATGTAGCAAAAATGGGCTGCCTGACAGAAAATACTCCATCAGCAGTAATCTCAGAGTCAAAAAAGGGCTTGTTTATAGAAATTGCTGAACAGCAGATTACCCTTTAATTGGATAAGCAATAATGAAATTGATGTATTTATTATTCAGTAATTCAATTTTCTTTGGTTTTACTCACTTTATTATTTGTGTCCAAATTTGAATGTTTCTAAATGGTATTGTAACAAAATGAGTCGGAGACATCACAAAGGTTTGGGGCAGCCACCCGTATATTATGCTTGGCTGCAATTGCTCTGTCCAAAGCAGAACTGCCTGTAGTGAGGCAAGATGGCAGTTTTATAGGCCTGAAAAGGAAATGACGTCAGCGTAGCAGGAACTGGGAGTGGCGTCCTCGTGGTCGGAAGTGACGTCATCCTTGGGGCCGGCAAGAGGCGGGATTTCCCGGGAAAGGTCTGCAAGGGACTGAGAGAGATAGTCAGTACACTCCGCCGCCCCCTTGGCTGGCGTAGACCTACAAGTGATTAGGCCCTTCAGCTGTTCCCCATGCGCATGTGTGTGACAGTATATTGATGATCTAATTTAATTTGTTTCATGTTAGTGTCATGCACTGTTCATACCGATTATGCCAAGAACTCTGGATTCACTACACATTTTGGAAACATGTATGGCAGCTCCAAACAGAGAAAAATATCAGTGAACTTTAGTGTCTGCATAAGTGTGGGCTGGTGTTTTCCCCATGGCAGTTGCCTCCTTATGCCCAGTGTGGCACAAACACTCCAATTCCTCCCAACCCTATTTTAGAAAAGCAGGTTCAGAAATTGAAGCTGGGTTGTGATGTGATGCATTTTGTAATGTTTTGAATAGTAATTCATTTCTGCAAAAGTTTTAGACCTGTTCTTGAGTAGCAGGGAAATTGTTATTTTTTGGTTTTTTGGTTTGCATTGTGGCAGTAAGTATATGTGCATGATAAGATTAATTTCTACTTCTTTCGCTTCATAGATAGATAGATATACATTACAAATGGCACAAATCACTCTCACTTGGACACCTGCATTCATATTCATATGCTCTCACAACAAACCTAATTTTAAATAATTGCTTTACTTTTATTTATTGCTTAATAAAAATCCATAATGGGACGGAAAGAGCCAATGGTAGAATTGATGCCTCCCCAATCACTGAATCGCCTGTATTCGCCAGGCCTCAGGAAGTACTGCCTTCCTCTGTAGTTTGCATATTCATAGAAGATCCAGTAGCCCTCCATCACATTGCAGGAGAAGATGTCACGATAACGGAAGCGGTCGTAGACATTGGGGCAGTCATCTGTGAATTCCATCATCTGGCCTCCAAAGTCAGGTCTCTCGTAGACTCTCACTCGGTAGCTACCACGGTACTATAACAAAATGATTAGCCTTTTAAAATGCAAGTTTTCTTAATATTCCTTAATATTTATTGAAAGTACTTTAATAATGTAATGATTGTAATTACTGAAAAATTATCCTAACAAGCTTATCAAAAATTAGAATGCTGAAGGTTTTCATTAGGTACATAAGTTATAGATTACAAGTCCAATGTTTCCAGTTCACATTTTATTGAACCAGTCAATAGAGAAAAACAAGACAAACTTACTGGTGGAATCAAACGACAGGATCCAATGCAGTTATTAAAGCCCATCCAGCGCTGATAGTCAGGATATTCACCACGGTTCACTGGTAGCCCATGTAGTTGGGTTTTTCATAGACCACCCAGTAGCCGTTGTCCACTCGAATGGAGTTACAGCGGCTGAAGTAGGAGTGCATATCTGCACAGTCGCTGTTGCACCCATAAGAGCGCCCCTGGAAGTTCCTGTCCTTGAAACTGATCTGCAGATAAGAAAACGTACCATAACTACTCTGCTCAAAAAATTAAGGGAACACCTAATCATCACAGTCTAACACCAAGTCAATTAGGCTTCGGGGATATCAATCTATCCAGTTGGGAAGCATAAGCGACTGTGAATCCACTTCACCTGCTTTGGTGCAAATGAAAGTGACAAACAGGTACACTAGAGAGGCAACAGCAAAGCAAACACCAAAAAGGGAATGGATTTGCAGGTGGTGGCAACAGACAATTGCTCTCTCCTTATCCTTCCTGACTGATTCTTCTTTAGTTTTGCATTTTGCTAGTGTCTTTGTCACTACTGGTAGCATGAGGTGGTACTTGCAGCTGATTCAGGTTGAACAAGATTCAGTGTCATCGCAAGAACATTTGCTGTTTCTCCCAGCACAGTCTCAAGAGCATGGAGGAGATACCAGGAGAGTTTGACAGGAATGCATCAGGACCGGTATCTGCTCCTTTGTGCAAGAAGGAACAGGAGGAGCACTGCCAGAGCTGTACAGTATGACCTCCAGCTGGCTACTGGTATGAATGTCTCTGACCAAACTGTCAAAACAAACTTCATGTGGGTGGCACGAGGGCCTGATGTCCTCTTATGGGAATGCGCACACCACCACTCACTGTGCAGCTCGATTGGCATTTGCCAGAGAATACCACCATTGGCAGCTCCACTATTGGCACCCCATTAACTTCACAGATGACAGACGTGAAAGGGTCTGGAAAAGCCATGGAGAATATTATGCTGCCTGTATCAATGTTCAGCATGACCGTTTTGGTGGTGGGTTAGTGATGGTCTGGGGAGGCATATCATTCAAGGGTCACACAGACCTCCACATGCTGGGGAATGGTACCCTGACTGTTGTTAGGTACCAGGATGAAATCCTCAGAGCCACTGTCACACCTTACACTGGCGCAGTAAGCCAGGGTTCCTCCTGGTGCAAGACAATGCCCGGCCTCATGTGGCCAGAGTGTGTAGGCAGTTCCTGGATGACAACGGCATTTATGCCATTGACTGGCCAGCACATCTCCCATCTCTCATCCGTGCTCTTGAGACTGTGCTGGGAGACACAAGGATATGCCTCCCTAGACCATCACTGAGCCACCGCCAAACCAATCATGCTGAATAATTTTGCAGGCTGCATAATGTTCACCACGGCATCTACAGATTTTTTCACTCTTTAATGTGTGATGGCACATATAGATGTGCCATTCTGGAAGAGCTGGATGACCTGTGCAACCTGAATCAGCTGCAGGTAATGCCTCATGGTACCAGTAGTGACAAGGAGACCAGAAAAACACAAAACTAGAGAAGAATCAAGAAGGAAGGAAAAGGATAGAGCAATTGTCTGTGGCCACCACCTGCAAAACCATTCCCTTTTTGTCCTCTCCAGGTCACCTGTTGTCACTTTCATTTGCACCAAAGCAGGTGAGGTTGATTCACAATTGTTTATGGGTTGTGTATCAAGAACAGGTAATCAGCCTAACAAGCTCATCTATCCTGGTCACAAGCATTCTCCAGAATTACATCAAGCCAAATCCTGAAGTTCCTTAAAGTCCTTCTCTCCACCGTACCGCTTGGTAATTTAATAAAAGTGTTTATGGTTCTTTGTGTGACTCATATCATGATTCTTTGGTCACAATATAGTAGAACTGTGAACTGTTTAAATGCTTAGCAATAACTGTGTTAAATATTTAGATATGATTTTCTGGTATGATTAAATGTATTCTCTTTTCAAACTAAAAATGTTGTTGATGACATATCACTAAAATTAGTGCCAACATTCTCTTTGCCTGACTATTGAATTGGCACAGAACTGAAACAGGAATCTACAGTAGACAGCTAGAAATGCTGAAATGGTTAGAAGCATGACGTGTTTTTGATTTTTGATTTGATTTGATATAATTTGTTAATTCCTGAGAAGAAATTGTCTTTCACATGACCTTTGGGTGTCAGAGTGCAGTGTCAGCCATTGTACAGTGATTTTCAGATTGCATACAACTACTTGTTTGTGTCGAAAGTGAATTAACAAATTGAGAAGAAGCCACAATAATTATGTATTGACCATAAAAAAGAAAAGAAAGTTGAACCTAGGAAGAGAAGATTGGATACTGATGATTAAGAATATCAATATGTACTAAAATGACAATGCTTACACAGTATTTTTAATGCACATCCATTGTATGTTGTTACTATGCTTTTTCCAATATTTGTCTTACATTGGTAATGTTTTCTGGGAAACGCAGTGCCTGTTTTTTCATTTTTTTTTTCAGATATGACAAAAAAACTCTTTGTCTATGATTCATGTTGGAAAAAAAGGGAAAAGCAAGGGGAGCTGATGAGTCCTAACTACGAGAATCTCCCTTTATCCTAACAGAACCTTTGTTCAGTTGTGAACATCCCAAAGGATACAACTTGGCTTTAACTGGCACCCAACGTGGAACCACTGACAGCAATCACTTTTTGGACAAAGTATGATGTAACATTGTGTGTGCTTCCTGTAAGAGGAGTTCATATATACAGTCATATGAAAAAGTTTGGGAACCCCTCTCAGCCTGCATAATAATTGACTCTACTTTCAACAAAAAAGATAACAGTGGTATGTCTTTCATTTCCTAGGAACATCTGAGTATGGGGTGTTTTCCGAACAAAGATTTTTAGTGAAGCAGTATTTAGTTAGCTGTGCAAAAATTTGGGTCCCCTTGTAAATTTCCGATTTGAATGCATGTAACTGCTCAATACTGATTACTTGCAACACCAAATTGGTTGGATTAACTCGTTCAGCTTAGAACTTCATAGACAGGTGTGTCCAATCATGAGAAAAGGTATTTAAGGTGGTCAATTGCAAGTTGTGCATCCCTTTGACTCTCCTCTGAAGAGTGACAGCATGGGATCCTCAAAGCAACTCTCAAAAGATCTGAAAACAAAGATTGTTCAGTCTCATGGTTTAGGGGAAGGCTACAAAAAGCTATCTCAGAGGTTTAAACTGTCAGTTTCAACTGTAAGGAATGTTATCAGGAATAAAAGGCCACAGGCACAGTTGCTGTTAAACCCAGCAGGTCTGGCAGGCCAAGAAAAATACAGGAGCAGCATATGCGCAGGATTGTGAGAATGATTACAGACAACCCACAGATCACCTCCAAAGACCTGCAAGAACATCTTGCTGCAGATGATGCATCTGTACATCGTTCTACAATTCAGCGCAATTTGCACAAAGAACATCTGTATGGCAGGGTGATGAGAAAGAAGCCCTTTCTGCACTCACGCCACAAACAGAGTCGCTTGTTGTATGCAAATGCTCATTTAGACAAGCCAGATTCATTTTGGAACAAAGTGCTTCGGACTGATGAGACAAAAATGGAGTTACTTGGTCATAACAAAAAGTGCTTTGCATGGCGGAAGAAGAACACCGCATTCTAAGAAAAACACCTGCTACCTACTGTCAAATTTGGTGGAGGTTCCATCATGCTGTGGGGCTGTGTGGGTAGTTCAGGGACTGGGGCCCTTGTTAAAGTCGAGGGTCGGATGAATTCAACCCAATACCAACAAATTCTTCAGGGTAATGTTCAAGCATCAGTCACAAAGTTGAAGTTACGCAGGGGTTGGATATTCCAACAAGACAATGACCCAAAACACAGCTTGAAATCTACAAAGGCATTCATGCAGAGGGAGAAGTACAATGTTGTGGAATGGCCGTCACAGTCCCCTGACTTGAATATCATCAAAAATCTATGGGATGATTTGAAGCAGGCTGTCCATGCTCGGCAGCTATCAAATTTAACTGAATTGGAGAGATTTTGTATAGAAGAATGGTCAAAATACCTCCAACCAGAATCCAGACACTCATCAAAGGCGATAGGAGGCGTCTAGAGGCTGTTATATTTGCAAAAGGAGGCTCAACTAAGTATTGATGTAATATCTCTGTTGGGGTGCACAAGTTTATGCACCTGTCTAATTTTGTTATGATGCATATTGCATATTTTCTGTTAATCCAATAAACTTAATGTCACAGCTGAAATACTACTGTTTTCATAAGGCATGTCATATATTAAAAGGAAGTTGCTACTTTGAAAGCTCAGCCAATGCTAAACAAAAATCTAAAGAATTATGAGGGGTTCCCAATCTTTTTCATATGACTGTAAAGATGATCAAAAGCAGCAAGTTAATTCTGGAAAGGAACCTTGTAATCAGCTGACATGGCTTGATATTCATGCACTGACCTGTTTGCTTCTTAATGGAATTCCTATATTGGAGCAGTGCTCACTGTCCATAATTATCACAATTCCTCTTCAGTGTTCTTTTTGTAAATGTAATGACATATCTGTTTTTTTAATTTTATTTTAAAGATTTAGTTTAAATAAATGATGATTGTGCATTATAGAAGGCTTTTAATGTAAAACGTTATTGCATAATGTATTACCATGTAAAGGTATTAAAATTAGTTTTTGAGTAAGGTATTTTTTGGGTTTCAATTTTGTATCACCTCGAATGTATTTTTGTCTAGAAAATATACATCCATATAAAGGAAAAAAACGTGAGATTTATAACAACAAAGCCTACAATAAAATTGAAATCTGAGCTATAGACATTTAAAGCAAAACTGTACCTTTCCCATTTTGTCGGTTCAGTGCTGCTCGTGGAATGTTCACTTCCACAATCCTTTATAGAATTGGTGACCAACTGGGGCTTTTGTTATTTAAACTAACTCATTATTTACATCAGCAACAAATTCCATAGAGTTCAATTCACTTTTGTCAAAGCACAGGTTGAGAGACGTGTGGCTTAGTTCAATCCTAAAGCTTCCTGTGTAAGCAAATACAGGTCTGCTTTTGAAAGGGCAGATAAAAGATTTGCTGAGCTTATCATTCATTTATTACTGTAGGTAAAACAAAAGTAATCTCTGTCATTCAGATGGCATGGAGTACAGCTGATGTGTGGAGAAAATACAAGATAAAGCTTCAGAATTTGTATTCCAGACCAAAAATGATTAACTGAAGAAAAAATCATCCTTCAATCCATTAACTATTGCACAATAACTCGTCGTGAAATAAAACAATGAGAGCAGGTGTTTGTTTGATAATCAAGATGTAAAGAAAGTTCTACATTTAAGACAGATGTGTATTAAATTAAATATGATTTATTCAAAGAGAAATGAGAATATGAACTAAACACTATATCAAATAAGCACAAAGTCGTTGATTCTAGATCAGCGTAGCCTGAAAAGTAATTCAAGTTTTAAAATACTCATAAAAGAGAATCAAGCTATTAAGATGAAAAACTGGCCAAAAATGACACACCACAAAATAAAATCCACAATGTGCATTCCAATAGTAATAATAACTCATTTAAATATACCTCTCCAGCAAGCCAGCATGTGTCATGTACCTGTAAAATAAATGAAATGGGTAAATAATGAGCCAACACCTTTCAAGACACTTACAATTTTTTTTGTTTGTAGTTTGATCCTCATTACCTTTATTTCTCAGAGAACCCTAATTCATTTTATGCCTCCCTGGTCCCCATAAAACTCAATTCACAGGGTGATTTTTGTTGTACTGTGTGAACATTCCAACCCCAGATCACAGACAGATGCTAAGGACACGAGTACCACAGCACGCGTGATTTTATTTATAAAGTTCCAACAAGTACCAACACGCTTTACTTTTCTCCCTTTCATTTCTTCTTCTTCATCTCTCTCTTTCTCTTTCTCTCTTTCTTTCTCCTCCAACTCTCCCTCCGGCAAGCTTCATCCTCCTCCTCCCGACTCCGGCTCCTGGAGTAGTGTCTTCTGGCCTCTTATATAGGGCACCCGAAAGTGCTCCAGGTGTCTGATGATGTGTTTCTGGCAGCGCTCCATGGCTCAGCAGTAATTGTAGAACCTCCTGGCGTGGCCCACAGATTCCAACAGGGCTGTGCCAAACTCCAAGTCCCATGAAGCCCTGCGAGAGTCTGAGGCACCACTGCAACCCAGGGGCTGCCATCTGTCATTCTTGGGGAGCTAATGCTCTGGCTACACTTGCTCCCCGGGTGCGCCCAGCATGGAGGCATCCCACCACAACTGTCAGTGTATTAATTGTTCTGAGGAATGCTTCCTACTATGGATGCTACATATTGTAAAGGTTGCTACTTTGATGCGGAAGTATATTTTGATTTTTCTTATATATGTGTATACAAGTATCTTACAAGTTCAAGCTATGCCTTTTCCATTTGAAAAGGATTTACCATAACAGTACTCTTTCTCGCATTATATCCATCTCATTCATAATGATAAGAATCAGTGTGGTGTTTTCTATTGGGTGCTATAGACAGTTGCATGACGGAAAGATATGAGAAGACGAGTAGACTAGCTAACCAAATCAACCGGTAGCTGCCACTGCGCATATGGGCCCTCATCTTCAAACTCTACTCTCTTGTTTTCTCACAACAATGGAAGAGAAATGGGCAGGAGATGTGGATGAGCCAGGAATGGAGTTTGAAGAACCTGATTCCCCTTCATCTTTTCCTTCGCCATCACTATCTCACTCACTATTGCAATCACCAACCAACCAACCATAATATGGTGGTGGCTAAGAACAAGATTAATAGGAGATGGTAAATGGCCAAATTGTTGAGTTATTAATCAAGGCATAATGCCTCATGAGAGTGTGTTTTGATAGCAACTGTTACATATTGAACTGTTTATGTTCATTTTAAATTAATTAGGTGTTATTTTAGGAAAAATGGGCATCAGTTTTGGGACTATGTACATTTTTTTCCCTTTGAAATTCATTCTGACTAGCTGAAATACCCAGCACTGCCCGGGAGGAAAATAAAGTGTTGAGAAAAATATAATTTAAAAAAAACACAACTTTAAAAATAAAAATAAATTAACAAACAATGAAAACTCATTAATGTGCATGTCTTGCGGTCTTGTATGTACGTTATCATCCAGTTGACACTCAGAACCGGCCAACTCTATTTAATTTCAAAAGCAACAGGGGCGCCGTGGTGCTCAAACATAAAGAATGCTGGCAGTCACCTCCAGATCATCCTCTGGTGGTCGTTCCGAGTGTCAACTGGATGACACATGCATACAAGACCACGAGATCACCCCCAACCCTACCCAGAAGGGGGTGGGTCAGGGTTGATTTCACCCTACAGTATTTTTAGTCGAACAATGAGAAACATGTGTACCCAGTTTCATGAAAATCACTCCAGCCGTTCGGAAGTGATGCTGGAACATACATACACACATACACACACACACACATACATTGACTTTTATATATAAAGATTGCGCTTTCAGGTTCCGAGAGTTCACTTTATAAGGAGTGAATTAGGCTCATGTATGTTATCACAGTTTTCTCTACACCTCATCCTCACTCTTTTTTCCTCCCCTGACTTATCACTATGTCCTTCATCCTTTATGTTTAATTATTTCCTATTAAGTTTGGTTGGGTGGATCCTCCACTTGGTTTGTGGCCCTCAGGTGCTGAAGATCTTGGTGCTCCAGTTTCCCAAGGAAAAGTATAGGACCTTCCTCATCCTCAGTCCTTTGCTGTGGCTTTGCCTTTGTCACCCATCTCGACCTGACTTGGTTCTTAAATGCTTCCTCTTTGGTTAATATTCTAATAGCTTTTTGATGAATGTTTCTGTCATCATGTCACAGGGAATTTTGCATTGATTACAGCTTCTTGTTTAACTACTGTGGGATTTTGGCTTTTTTGTAATTAAGGATTACATTTGGGACCTTAGACTTTACACTTAGACCTTCATTTTCAGTGTATTTAGTGTTCATAGACATCCCTTATTTAGTCTTGTATATCTTTGCCCCTTATTTATTTGATTATCTTCCTTTTGCTCTCCTTGTTCTAGTCCGTCTATATATATATAATTCACTAAGCCGACAGAACAGGCAAGACAACCATGGGATACGCACAATATAGCCACACCCGCCAACTCACAGAGACCTGCCCACCAACGCTAAGACGATGGGATACACCGACAACTCACAGAGCCACGCCCGCCAACAACACAGAGCCACGCCCACCAACTCTAAGACCATGGGACGAGAATGCCTAGCCTGACTGTTACCAGCGTGTAAAACCATCGCAGCTTTTAACTCACAAACTGCAACAACTCACCAAACAAGGACACCCTGTCTCTCGAGGCATTCACACTGCCGGAAGACAACCATGGGATATGCAGAAAATAGCCATGTCAGTCAACTCACAAAGCCCAGCCCACCAACTCATGCCCACTTACTCGAGCATGCGTCCACCCACGCTCTCAAGGCATTCACAGTGCCTGCTCATGTGTCCGAACGCAACAACTCACCAACTTGTACTTAGCTGGTGGAGCGATTAGTCTGGTTAATTCCAAAAACGAATGAGACTCCCTACTGCTAAATAGTTACACGATCACCAGGCAGTCGGGGTCCAACTTCTTAGAGGGACAAGTGGCTTTCAGCCATGTGAGATTGAGCATTAACAGGTCTGTGATGCCCTTGGATGTCCGGTACTGCACACGCGCTGTACTGAATAGATCAACGTGTGTCTACCCGGCGCCGACAGGCGTGGGTAAGCCGTTGAACCCCATTCGTAATGGGGACCGGGGCTTGCAATTGTTCCCCACGAATGAGGAATACCCAGTAAGTGCGGGTCATACGCTCGCACTGATTACATCCCTGCCCTTTGTACACACCCCCCCTTCGCAACTACCTTGGTCAGGTGACTTGGTGGATTATATATAGAAAAGCAGCCGGAACAGCAAAGAACAATGAAGACAACGTGGCTCAGAGGTGCACAGACGAAAGCGACTCAGGTGAAGAGTTGGGGGTGGGCACATGAGCAGGCAGTGCGTACTGAACGATGATTGTATGTTGGTTCATAGCGTGCATTGTTGCAATGTTACTTTTCTTGGTGGTTTATTAAATTATGGATTTTTCAAATGTTCATTTTTTTCCCTGTGCTTAAAAATCATTAAAAAAGCGACGTGATTATGTAGCGTATGCTACGCTGTGGGTTGGCTAGTTTTTAATTATTTTTAAAAATTTTTCTATAGACCATTGGAACATTACAGAAATGTTGACAAGAACAGACCATTGAGCACAATCCTATCCACCCAATTTCTCCAAAATAACATCAAGTCACAATTTAAAATTCCCTAGAGTCCTACTTTTCCACCACACTACTTGGTAACTTATTCCATGCGTCTATGGTTCACTGTGTGAGGAAATACTTCTTAACGTTTATGCAAAATTTACCCTTAACAAGTTTCCAGCTGTATCTCTTTGGTCTTGATCCACTGTACTTATTACCTTCATTATTTTAGACTTCGATCATGTCTCCTCTTAATTGCTTTTTGCTTAAACTGAAAAGGCTCAGTTCTTTTAACCTTTCCTCATAATTCACCCCCTGTAGCCCTAGACTCAGTCTAGTCGAACTTCTCTGTACCCTTTCTAGCGCTGTTGTGGTCTTTTTGTAGCCTGGAGACCAAAACTGCACACAGTACTCCAGATGAGGCCTCACCAGTGGGTTATAAAGCTTGAGCAGAACCCCCCTGGACTTGTACACCACACATATATGACCCAACATTCTGTTAGGCTCCTTAATGGCTTCTGAATTCTGTCTTTAAATTCAGAATGATGAATCAACTGCAACTCCTTAATCCTTCTGATAAGCAGTACTTTTAATTTCCAAACCTCCCATTCAAACCTAGCATTTTAACTTTCTATGTGTAATACTTTACATTTACTTACATTACATTTCATCTGCCCAAGCCTGTATGCTGTCCAAGTCCCTCTGTAATGATTCAGTGGATTTGAGATTATGTGCCAAAACATTTCTCTTAATATAATCTGCAAACCTATCCAGCTTTTCACTGATAATCGTGTCCAAATCTTATATATAAACATCTATGCGTGGAAGTGTGTGTGTCTGTCCAACCCAGAAGTGAGAGGTGGAGTTGGGGTAAGGGCTCCACCTCCGAGGATATGCAAGTGAAGCCAGCACGTCGGCAAAATGAAACATCTAAAGAGAGAGTCACTCGCTAATCCGCTATTACAGAAGTGAGGCGAGCACATCGGCAAAACGGTATCCCTTTTACTTTTCCTCCCACTGCTAATACACAAGCGAGGCAAGCACGCCGGCAAAAAGAAACCTCTGAAGAAAGACAGTAGCATAGCCCCTAACGCACAAACAATGCGAGCATGTCAGGAACACGAAACCTCCTAGGAAAAAGATGCCCAGAGTAGTTCCTTTCAATTACCTGACATCTTTACATTTCAATTTTTTTCTGACAATTTCAATAGCTTCTACGACGCCGGGCTTTGTACAGCACGGGCTTACACAGCTAGTCATTTATAAACATATCAAGAATAGCAGCAGCCCTAGCACAGATCATTGAGGGACACCACTATTTAACAACACCCAATTCTGATAAGATTCCTCACAACACAACATTCTGTTTTCTGTGTCTAAGCCAGTTCTGCACCCATCTGCACACAACACCCTGAACTCCCAATTCTTTTAGTTTGATGCCCAGCCTCTCAGGTGGCACCTTATCAAATTATTTCTGAAAATCAAGATAAATAATACCATATGCTCTACATTGATCATATTCTTAATGCATGCTTGTTGCAAATTATTTGGTGATAGCTGTTGTTAATTACATTTTTGCTTAATAATCATTTACATGTTTAAATATTATTATTTGGTGATATGAGTTTTGGGTAAGTTTATCTTAACAATATCTGTATCTTAAAGGTCATTGTAGCAAATTGCTTGGTGATGCCCAATATTTTGCCAGATTGACTTCTGCATCTCAATTTATTTATTATTCATTGTCATTCTGCCTCATGACAAATTTGTTCTGAAAGTTTAAAGATGGACCAGAAGCTGAC
The DNA here is from genome assembly GCF_900747795.2 of Erpetoichthys calabaricus. Lineage (NCBI taxonomy): Eukaryota > Metazoa > Chordata > Cladistia > Polypteriformes > Polypteridae > Erpetoichthys > Erpetoichthys calabaricus. Next base: position 295,704,867 of record NC_041395.2, read on the forward strand.
CCGATGAAAAAAATGGCCAAAAAACAGCGGGCTCATGCTTTAACACAGGGGTAGGCAACGTCGGTCCTGGAGTGCCACAGTATGTGCAGGTTTTTGTTCCAACCCAGTTCCTTAACGAGAACTCAATTATTGCTGATGAAGCACATATTGCTTAAGTGACATTTGATGCTTCATTTTAGTGGTCTCGCTTGTTAAGGTTCTCCAACCTTAATTGCTATTTCAATCTTAAACTGCTGCATTCAGTGTTTTAATTGCTCCTTATTAGCAATAAGATGTAAAAGACAAAGCAGCCAGCAGTTCTCCAGCAAGCTTTTTTCCAATTACATCTGTGTGTGTTCATCATGCACTGTTTGATTTAATAAAACACTTAATAGAAAAATGTGACAGACTGAAAATGATCTGTTTTAGGCTTCATATCATTTGGATGATATCTTTGGAAAGGAAAAAAATCTACGATGTAAAAGCCTTACATTGCACAGACTAACAAGCCATAAAATTAAATAAGGTCTGAGACTGGCAATGATTGGTTTCTAATTAAGCAATTGGGTTGGAATGAAAACCTACACATACTGTGGCACTCCAGGACCGACGTTGCCTACCCCTGCTTTAACATATATGATTATAAACAAATATTGTTCCTCAACTGTTTTGAGGAGTCTTAGTCTGTTCTTCTTTACAGTTTAGTATTTGCATTAAAATATATAACTATTGGGGCGGCATGGTGGCGCAGTGGGTAGCGCTGCTGCCTCGCAGTTGGGAGATCTGGGGACCTGGGTTCGATTCCCGGGTCCTCCCTGCGTGGAGTTTGCATGTTCTCCCCGTGTCTGCGTGGGTTTCCTCCGGGCGCTCCGGTTTCCTCCCGCAGTCCACAGACATGCAGGTTAGGTGGATTGGTGATTCTAAATTGGCCCTAGTGTGTGCTTGGTGTGTGGGTGTGTTTGTGTGTGTCCTGCGGTGGGTTGGCACCCTGCCCAGGATTGTTTTCCTGCCTTGTGCCCTGTGTTGGCTGGGATTGGCTCCAGCAGACCCCCGTGACCCTGTGTTCGGATTCAGCGGGTTGGAAAATGGATGGATGGATATATAACTATTGCAATGAGAGACAAAGGACAAGGTAAAGATTTGGGGAATCCACCCCGTATAGTGTAAGATTCTGAGAAAAACAGGAATTCAAAAGAGTAATCATCAAAGACTGAGTCATAAAAATACAGTAAAGGAGAGAAACGCTTGGGTTTTATAGGTGGAGGACAGGAAGAGGTGGGTCATCAGGTGGAAATGTAGTCAGGAGGGTGTGGACTGGCGCCGGAAGTGGGAAGAGTTTTAGGTAGGCTTACCTTCTGGTGATCTGTGGAAAAGTAGAAAAGGCGTTAGTGCAAGTAATCAACCCCAGAGTCTGCATCTTACTTCCACCTAAGCCCTTAGGCTGCCTCCCAAGCACACAGGTATGATACTATATATCCATTTAATAATTGCTTTTTAGCTCACTGTATCAAATTCTTATCTGGAATGTTGAGAACCATTCTGTCTCCATATTACAAAAAAAGAAATAACTATGCCATACAAATTTCACAGAAAGTGACTCTGCTTATTCCAGTGCTGTAGGATAGAAGCCATGAGTAAAGATTGAGGGAGGGAGATCCTTTTCAAATTAAACAAATGGAGATTAAAAGGTGATAAGACAGGAGTGTTTAAATTTATTAAGGGAATTTGTGCAGTGGATGCCTTGCTGTTACCTTCGAATGAGTTCTTCATTGTGGTTGAATAAAGAAAGGTGTGATTCTGAAAGAAATGTTGGGGTGCCAGCCATGTCATCCTATTTAATTCAAATTGTAGTGTCAAACAAAACAGGCAGACAATGGTGCAGAAAACACAAATAAATTGATGGTATCACCATCCTAGCTTGACTTAAGTAGCTTGGTTGAGCACGTTTGTCTTCGGAGGAGCTCTGTCCTGCAGTCTGCTCAATTCCAACTCAGACGTCTCCTTCTGGGGATATCCAGGCTTTATAGGGCTTGGACTGGAAGTGGTGGTGTCAGGTGGCCTCACTGGGTGTCTTTGCAGTACAGTGAAGTGAAAAAGAGATGATATTGTTAGCGACTGTGCCCCCTCTTGTCCCGGCATGAGCCTGGAAGGTGATCCTCCGACTAGCATGTGTAACAATTGGCAAATTTCACACAAATGTTAGAAATGTTTTCTTCACACAGATCAAGAGCATCCTACAGAGCAAGAACATTATTGATTTCTTTTCCTTACTTTTTATTTTATATTGTTAGATTTTTGATACCACTTAAAAAAAATGTTTGGCATGGTCACTGTCATGTTGCTTTGACAACAAGCTCTTGCTACCATCACATGACTTGTGGTGATGTAGTAGAAGACATCACACTCCTTCCACTCCTATCTGCTCATTTTCATCTCCTGATCATTTTATCACACATCACTTAAAAATCTTTTTTAAAGTACTCTTTCCTTTAACAAAACAAGCCACTTATTTTCTAAACCACCAATGAAAAGACAAGCCTGATATTATATAATAATCATAGTAGAATACTGAAGGTGAAGATTACTAAAATGTAAGAATTTAGTGAACCTCAACAGAGCAATGCTTTGGCCAGGTTCAGTTTCCTTTTGCCCTTCATGATATGGTGGTAAGTTGTGACTCCCTGTGAACCTGAATTGGGCTTACAAAATGACAGAGAATCTAGACACCAACATAAACTGTTTCAACATTTCACCATACAGAGCATATACACAAAAATTAGAACAAAACATTTGAGCAGATGTGGCAAACGTTTGAAGAAACAAACTAGGTTGAACATCAGGAGATATAGACAGTTGAGGAATAAAAGATGTAAATCATACAAAGTATGTCAAGTTTATCCTAAAATTTGGAAACATTTTTAAACTTGAAAGAATTCCTCAGTGGATGAGCAAGAAGTAAAGACTGAAATTGTGGAAAGAAAAAGAAGCTGTTGTGGCAGACAACCGGGGACCTTGCCCCATCAGGACACCTGGAGAGTGGAAGGACTGGGAGAGAGGCAATACCTTCCCCGGGACACGAGAGTGCATCGGGGCCATGGGACTGGAGCTGGGAAACTCAATCCTGTGGGGGACCATGGCCACTGCCAGGGGTGCTTGGGCAATCTAGGAGCCTTGGACTCCAGGAAGTGCTGCAGGAAGAGCCTCAGGGAGCACCTGGAGTACATCCGGTTGCATTATAAAAGGGGCCGCCTCACTCCATTTGAGAAACTGAAGTCAGGAGGCAGAGAACAGAGCTTGAGAGAGAGGAGTGGAGGTGGCAGTAAAGAAAGAAAGAAGCGAAAGGACAGAGCATTATGGGATTGTGCATTGTGTTGTGCTGAGGACTGAGGAAAATAATAAACGTGTGTGTTTTTGGGACTTCTGAGTCTGCGTGTCTGTCTATGTCTATGCTGATCTTCCACACTGTACACCATATACAAGACACAGTCCTGCATTAGCCTTAGTACTTGCATGTATATAGATTGTGACGTAAGAGTCACAAGAGTCTTGCACCCCCAAAACACGAGACTGAGTCTCAGTACTTTAGCACAACCATCTTTATTCAGCTTAAAACAGGAACACCACGGTTATTTATTGTAGCGGGATCTGCCACTCTCCTATACACAGACAAAGCAGTCAGACAGGGTCGTGACCAAGTAATACTGTTCAGTGCATTAGTAATGTTCCTTACATCACCCATCGATGACAGTGCTTATAGCGTGACCACTGTCGGCTCGGATTTGCTTTTGCGGCGAGCTGCTGCAGCGCTGGAAACCTTGTGTTTGCCCTGGTAATGGATAAGCTGTCTTCCACAGATGTGGCAATCATCTGTTCTTCGGTGTATTGTCCCACTGGGGGGAGTCCCAAAAGAGTTTAGAAACATAACATTCTGAAACTTTAAAACTTTATTTTTCTCATGGTTATGGAGGCTAAAGCCTATTCCCATTAGGAAATGCTTCTGACCACTCCTATCCTCATGCTCAAACTGAAACAACTTAGAATCGCCAGCCAAAATGATAAGCACATCTTTTGGAATGTGGGTTAAAGACCGGAGTGCCAACTGTCACACACGTGTACATGGGAGACAGTTTTACAGGTCTGAAGAAGAGTGTTTCTCCACTGGACCAGGGGTTAGTGCTGTACTCTAACTCTTTTTTCTCTTTCCATCTGCAGACCATCAGAAGAACACACCTCATAAAAACGTCACTTCCACTTCCGGTCCCACAGAACCTGCCACCTACAGATGTCCTTCAGAACCTGCCTCCCTATGACATCATTTCCACTTCCAGCCCCACTTCTTCCTGTCAGTCTACTACATAGCTACCATCCTTGCCATTGTACTTCAGTTCTGTTTTGGACTCAAGTATGTAAAGGCATAATATTGTTTTCATTTGCCTTTATCCAGCCTCATCTTTTCAAGTGTAGGGGGTGGCTACTCCAAACCTTTTTCTGTCTCCCTCTTTTTATTTTACACAACATAAATTATGCAGATGAAAGAATTAATAACAATTTAATTAAAAATTGCAAAATAAGAAACTGCGACAATCAGGCTATATGTGTTGACTGTAGCAACCCCGGATCTTTTTTGGTTGCTGAGGCCTAAAAAGATAGAGTTTAAAATAAAGGCCCAGGCCTTTACACCTTTGCTGGCACCCCCTCGTCTCTACCAAATACAATCCTAAGTGCTGATTTCTTCAGATCCATAGTGATGATTTTTTTCCCCATGTTGATAGTGGACGTCGTTTCTGAGTGAAGCTACTCCTGTTTGGAATCTGGCCTCCCATGTTTGGTTGGCGGCTTTTGCTTTATTATCGTAATCAGCTGAGTTTCTGCATCAGCATAATGTTACAGCTTTCTGAAGTTCTACAGTACGTTACAACAAACTAAATTGTGCCTTTATGCCCTGCTGCTCAAAGGAAGCAGTCTGCAGAGTTGTTTTTCAAACATCACATAAAAGACTCCTGGCTGTTTACAGTCTTCTTGATATTTCACATTATAAAAGAAAATTGTGTGTTTCCCTTATGGATATACACGGTTTTTTTTTTTTTACTTACTTATTTTAGCATCCGCATAAACCATTTCACATCTTTGAAAGTTACCATGCACTAAAGCATATTAGAAAAAAAATCATAAATAATTCTTTCGCTTCATCAAATTTTTAACTATTTAAAATTTAATGCCTGAAATATTCTGTTTATTGTTGTAATGACTGAATTATTAATCAATATGGGCAAATAGGAAGAACAGATAAGCAGCCATATCCTTGCCATATCTAATTAGGTCCAGGTTAGCCGGTTTAGCCTCCTTACCAACAGCTGATGGAGTCTTTTGTATCCACATGGAGCTGGGCTTCTCAAATCAAATAAATCACTGAAGTCCCGTATTTATGGTGTTAAGACCATGGGCATGCTGGCACCGTCATTACTGCATTACAGCTCCAGTGACTTAGTTTAATTCCCAAGCCTAGTCACCGTCTCTGCACAGTCTGCAATGTTCTTTATAGGCACTTCTCCAATATGGGAACTTTGCTTTCAGGATCCAGTGAGTTACTGTACAATGTAGGCCATGTGCCACTTGTGATCCCGGGCCACTTTTGTGTGTTGTGTTCCTCGTGTGATCGGAAATTCAAGGGGAACCCAACCACCTCTTATTGCTTTGATCAGTGAGCCTGGGGCCCTAAGAAGAATCTTCTTCTCAAGTTATTGTGATGAGCTTAAGGTGTAAAAAAAATGGTAACTGTTAGTGTTTCTTAAATCCAGAAGCCAACTTGGACTTAAATGGCATTTAATAGCAATGATATGATACAAATAGTAATTTGTTTCCTTTATAAATGATGGCTTAATTAATAATAATAATAATAATAATAATAATAATAATAATAATAATAATAATGGTCTAGGGTATCAATGTACTGTTACTCTCTGTTACCTTATATAGCCAACAGAACCACCTGTGAAATGTGATACAACAATGACAAAAAACAATTCTAATACTTCTCCTACCACCACTACTACTACTGATAATAATAACAATAATAATAATAATAATAATAATAATAATAATAATAATAAAGACTGCGGTGGGTTGGCACCCTGCCCAGGATTGGTTCCCTGCCTTGTGCCCTGTGTTGGCTGGGATTGGCTCCAGCAGACCCCCGTGACCCTGTGTTCGGATTCAGCGGGTTGGATAATGGATGGATGGATGGATAATAATAAAGATCATATAAAATATAACTGCCACTACAACAACTGATAATAATAATAATAATATATAAAATACTAATATTAATAATAATAATAAAATAAAAACTACTAATACTGCTACAGACTTGCTTAATAAACTTACTTATATAATAACAATAATAGTAATAATAATAATAATAATAATAAAGATCATATAAAGTATAACTGCCACTACAACAACTGATAATAATAATAATAATATATAAAATACTAATATTAATAATAATAATAAAATAAAAACTACTAATACTGCTACAGACTTGCTTAATAAACTCACTTAGATAATAACAATAATAATAATAATAATAATAATAATAATAAAGATCATATAAAATATAACTGCCACTAAAACTACTGATAATAATAATATATAAAATACTGCTATTAATAATAATAGTAGTAAAATAAAAACTACTAATACTGCTACAGACTTGCTTAATAAACTTACTTAGATAATAACAATAATAGTAATAATAATAATAATAATAATAATAAAGATCATATAAAATATAACTGCTGCTACAATTACTGATAATAATAATATATAAAATACTGCTATTAATAATAATAATAAAATAAAAACTACTAATACTGCTACAGACATACTTAATAAACTTACTTAGATAATAATAATAATAATAATAATAATAAAGATAATAAAGATAATATAAAATATAACTGCCACTAAAACTACTGATAATAATAATATATAAAATACTGCTATTAATAATAATAATAATAAAATAAGAACTACTAATACTGCTACAGACTTGCTTAATAAGCTTACTTAGATAATAATAATAATAATAATAATAATAATAATAATAATAATAATAATAATAATATAACTGCCACTAAAACTACTGATAATAATAATATATAAAATACTGCTATTAATAACTGCGGTGGGTTGGCACCCTGCCCGGGATTGGTTCCTGCCTTGTGCCCTGTGTTGGCTGGGATTGGCTCCAGCAGACCCCCGTGACCCTGTGTTCGGATTCAGCGGGTTGGAAAATGGATGGATGGATGCTATTAATAATATTAATAAAATAAAACCTACTAATACTGCTACAGACTTGCTTAATAAACTTATTTAGTAATGGTCAAAATGAAGCTGATTATTCTAATATCTAAAAAATGAGCATGTTAATGTATAATGTATCACCTCCACTTATGAGTTTGTCCTCCCAATGACAGCAGATCGCAATAAGGCATTAACTAAATCAGTAGTGTTAGCTACCAATGAAATGAACCGACAATTGAACTTCATCTGAGCTATTATTTGCTCGTTTTGGATGTCTAAGTTGCTTTCCACAATTCAGCCAATAACTAACTAGTAAGCATGAGAGCGTGTGTGTGCTGGAGAAATTTACAAATGTGCAACAACACTCCGAGCACTTCATTTAACAACATGTAGAGGCCTACTGAATATGGCGGCAATACATTTCCTCAGTCATGTTTCTGCTAGGTGCTGTAACATTGGATAGTATCTGTTAAACACCTGATATCAGGACTATTACACTTAATGTTATTCCACTGTTACTCTAGTAACAGCTTCCGTGGCGTAGCGCGCTAAGATTTGCCTCTCAGAGCAAGTAGCTTTTGGGGGTGGAGTGGTGGCTCTGAGGCTAAGGATCTGCGCTGGTATCCTGAAGGTTGCCGGTTCGAATCCCCGTCACTGCCAAAAGAGATCCTACTCTGCTGGGCCCTTGAGCAAGACCCTTAACCTGTAATTGCTCCAGGGGCGCTGTACAATGGCTGACCCTGTGCTCTGACCCCAAGGGGTATGCGAAAACTAACAAATATCTAATACGAGAAATCGTATAAGACGAAATAAAGAGATAAAAAAAAAAATGTCAACTTTAGTGTAGTTGATGTAGCATTAGCTAGCTTACTGGAAGTTATACATATTTAGATTTCTAAACACACCTTCAAGTGCAGCATGCATTGCTTTTTCATGATTTAGTTTTTTTTCTTTTCTGTGCTCCTGACTGGTGTTGACTTGACACCATCTCTCTGTTTGTTAAGGTGACAGGTGGCTGTCAATGACTTCATTTTGGCAATTCCATGACCCACCATGACCATGAAACTGAGTTAAGTGAGTTTGCAAATGGGTGAATGGAAGAATATAATTAAAATAACGTAAAAGCAACATTCCATGAAAAAATATATTATACAAAATATACAGTAAATAGGGCAGCACAGTGGTAGCACTGCTGCCTTGCAGTAAAGAGACCTGGGTTCGCTTCCCAGGTCCTCCCTGCTTGGAGTTTGAATGTACTCCCCGTGTCTGCGTGGGTTTCCTTTGGGTGCTCCAGTTTCCTCCCACAGTCCAAAGACTCAAACTCTTTTATACTGTATAGGCCTGATTGGCCACAGAGCTAAGCAATACCTTCTGGGATTTATTTTCTGAAATCCATTTAAATTAAAATGTATTACGAAAAGCTGTTTTGTGTGCTACCATTTTAGGGCTCTCCTAGCTTACAAGACATTTCCTTTTTAATCTGTTCCGTTTTGCTGTAATGATGAGCCAGCTGACACATACAGCACTGTTCAAATGTCTTAGGCACCAAAGAGTAACATATTAAGTAACAGGGCACGCTTGAGATAAAATAATCACATTTACTTTACCTAATGAATGATTAAAGAAAGATAACAGGGAAGTGCTAATAGCCAATGACATCATGAGTTCATTAAACCAAGCTGATTGACTATAATAGAAACGGGTGTAGAATGAATGAAGCTAGGTGGAGGACAGCCAACGAAGCAAGTTACTGTGAAGTAGATTTGACAGTTTAACCTCTAGATCATCAGTTCTATCTATAAAGGATTCTCACGGGAGAGACCCGGGGGTACTTCCAGTGTAAAGGCATTGCCCGTAGGAAGCATATCCGTGTCAGATCTAAGCCACACAAATTACACATCACAGATCCCTGCAACACCGCCTGGCGGCACCCATGGAAGCCAAACAGAGCTTCTCCACTGCACTACAGATCCCAGAATGACCTGCAAGTGTCCCTATGGGTAACAAAGCCCAAGGATGACACCATCTAGCATATCAGGAGAGACTGTAGCCTCATCAGGTTGTTTCCCCCAGTCCTTCCATTCTATTGGCCCTCATAAAGGTCCTTGCTCCATCCCAGCCATGGCATCAATACACTTTTTGCATGGATAGCTTCTTCCAGCTTCCTGGCAAAGACAGGAATTGTTCTGTCTTTTCTTCATGCTTGCTTACTGGCCAGGTAATGGACCAGCACCCATCCTAGAAGGGATGGCAGCCCACAGGTGCTCTCCATCACAATTTATATACAAAATAACACAATGACCAGGGTGTCAATGAGGAAATGACCAAGTTTCCCTCTTGGGATAAATAAAGTTTGTTCTATCTATCTATCTATCTATCTATCTATCTATCTATCTATCTATCTATCTATCTATCTATCTATCTATCTATCTATCTATCTATCTATCTATCTATCTATCTATCTATCTATCTATCTATCTATCTATCTATCTATCTATCTATCTATCTATCTATCTATCTATCTATCCATAAAGGATTCTCACAGAAAGAAGACTAAGAAGTTCTACAAGAGATGGCACAGCTTCCACATAGGCTGTCTGGGATTACTTGGAGATACAGGAGCAAGAGAGACAACCAAAGTCTGTAGATGAACTAGGACATGTTTAATAAATTGTATGTAACAAACTACCGGCCAATTTTCTTTATAAAATGTACATATATATATATATTGTGAGCCCAGGTCCAAACACCATCAGACAAACACCACATCTTTATAAAGCACACATTTATTCTTGCAAATAAAGTCCACCCAACACACAGTGCTCCCAGCACCAATCACCCTTCACACAGACCTTTCTCTCAATGTCCGTGGGCCGCCTTTCCTCTCCTCACAGGAGCTTCGTCCTGCTCCCGCTCCTAACTCTAGCTCTGTGATTGGAGTGAGGTGGCCCCTTTTATTTCCACCCGGATGTGCCCCAGGTGCCTGATGACGTCCTTCCGGCAGCACTTCCTGGTGTGGCGGAAGTGCTGCCCTTGCACCTGGAAGCACTCCGGGCGTCCCTGGAAAGTCCTTCCTCCACCTTCCCAGGTGTGGCGAAAGTGTTGATCTCTCAGGCTCCACGATGGTCGGGGCACCCCCTGGCGGTGGCCATGGGCCCCAATGGGTTTGAGCCTCCTTGCTCCGTCCCTGTGGTCCCCTCATCATTCAGGGCGGTTGGCCCCTTGTGGCCCAGGGGACATATAGACTACCTCTCGGTTCTTCCAGGCGTCCCGGTTGGGTCTGTGACAATATATATATACACAGTGGTGTGAAAAACTATTTGCCCCCTTCCTGATTTCTTATTCTTTTGCATGTTTGTCACACAAAATGTTTCTGATCATCAAACACATTTAACCATTAGTCAAATATAACACAAGTAAACACAAAATGCAGTTTTTAAATGATGGTGTTTATTATTTAGGGAGAAAAAAAATCCAAACCTACATGGCCCTGTGTGAAAAAGTAATTGCCCCCTTGTTAAAAAATAACCTAACTGTGGTGTATCACACCTGAGTTCAATTTCCGTAGCCACCCCCAGGCCTGATTACTGCCACACCTGTTTCAATCAAGAAATCACTTAAATAGGAGCTGCCTGACACAGAGAAGTAGACCAAAAGCACCTCAAAAGCTAGACATCATGCCAAGATCCAAAGAAATTCAGGAACAAATGAGAACAGAAGTAATTGAGATCTATCATTCTGGTAAAGGTTATAAAGCCATTTCTAAAGCTTTGGGACTCCAGCGAACCACAGTGAGAGCCATTATCCACAAATGGCAAAAACATGGAACAGTGGTGAACCTTCCCAGGAGTGGCCGGCCGACCAAAATTACCCCAAGAGCGCAGAGACGACTCATCCGAGAGGTCACAAAAGACCCCAGGACAACGTCTAAAGAACTGCAGGCCTCACTTGCCTCAATTAAGGTCAGTGTTCACGACTCCACCATAAGAAAGAGACTGGGCAAAAACGGCCTGCATGGCAGATTTCCAAGACGCAAACCACTGTTAAGCAAAAAGAACATTAGGGCTCATCTCAATTTTGCTAAGAAACATCTCAATGATTGCCAAGACTTTTGGGAAAATACCTTGTGGACTGATGAGTCAAAAGCTGAACTTTTTGGAAGGCAAATGTCCCGTTACATCTGGCGTAAAAGGAACACAGCATTTCAGAAAAAGAACATCATACCAACAGTAAAATATGGTGGTGGTAGTGTGATAGTCTGGGGTTGTTTTGCTGCTTCAGGACCTGGAAGGCTTGCTGTGATAGATGGAACCATGAATTCTACTGTCTACCAAAAAATCCTGAAGGAGAATGTCCAGCCATCTGTTCGTCAACTCAAGCTGAAGCGATCTTGGGTGCTGCAACAGGACAATGACCCAAAACACACCAGCAAATCCACCTCTGAATGGCTGAAGAAAAACAAAATGAAGACTTTGGAGTGGCCTAGTCAAAGTCCTGACCTGAATCCAATTGAGATGCTATGGCATGACCTTAAAAAGGCGGTTCATGCTAGAAAACCCTCAAATAAAGCTGAATTACAACAATTTTGCAAAGATGAGTGGGCCAAAATTCCTCCAGAGCGCTGTAAAAGACTCATTGCAAGTTATCGCAAACGCTTGATTGCAGTTATTGCTGCTAAGGGTGGCCCAACCAGTTATTAGGTTCAGGGGGCAATTACTTTTTCACACAGGGCCATGTAGGTTTGGATTTTTTTTTCTCCTTAAATAATAAAAACCACCATTTACAAACTGCATTTTGTGTTTACTTGTGTTATATTTGACTAATGGTTAAATGTGTTTGATGATCAGAAACATTTTGTGTGACAAACATGCAAAAGAATAAGAAATCAGGAAGGGGGCAAATAGTTTTTCACACCACTGTACATTGTAAAGATGGGTGTGGATGGACTGGTGACCTAGTCAGGGTTGTTGGTGGTACCTTTCCTAGATAGTTAGCCAAAATAAAGGCTGGGATATGAGGGCCATATGCATCCAGTATTTCTCCAGTTTGCACTTCTGCAGGGCTCAATGAAAAAACATTTTTGAACATATAGTCCTGTTGAGGACTTCCAGAGCCACTAGCAGGAGCTCTTGGGAGGGACCTCCTATCCCTGTGAGTTCAACCCTGAAGCTCTTCTGGTTTCTGACATATTAGAAATACTCAAGGGTCTGGCTTTATAAGACGTCTCTCCGTCTCAGTCAGGTGAATTGGAGTCAGGTGAGGGAACAAAGTTCACCTGGAGTGGAAAAGGAGGAATACATTGAGAAAAAAAAACTGTACTAATAAGCTAAAGTAATAAATAATAATACATTTTATTTATATAGCACCTTTCCCATGCTCAAGGCACTTACAGAATAAATAAAGAATGGCAGAATATACAGTATATAGCATTGTACAAACCAGATAAATAAACAAAGACGATTAAGACAGTAAATTCTGAAAAAAAAAACAGACAGCATAATTGATGGTCTCGCGCACACATACAGGTTATATTAGCATCTTGACAGAGAAGTAAACTGAGAGAAAGGTAATGAAGTCAAGTAGAGCTAAAAGCCTTCCTGAACAGATGAGTTTTGAGTTGTTTTTTAAAAGAATTCATGGAGTCAGCTGACCTGATTAATTTTGGTAGGTCATTCCAGAGTCTGGGCGCTATACAGCTGAAGGCCCTGTCACCCATGGAGTGTAGATTAGTGAGGGGCACAACAAGATTACCAGAATCAGAGGACCTTAGTGGGCGGGCAGGCACATAGTGATGGAGAAGGTCACTGATGTAGTTTGGTGCGAGGTTATTTAAAGCTTTGTAGGTTATTAGTAGGATTTTATATTTGATACTGTAGGACACAGGGAGCCAGTGGAGATGGAGCAGGATGGGTGTGATGTGCTCGCTGCTGCTGGTCCGAGTAAGGACTCTTGCAGCTGAGCTTTGAATAAGCTGGAGCTGTGATATAAGATTAGAAGGGGCACCTGCCAGTAGGGAATTACAATAATCGATGCGGGATGTGATAAAAGCATGGACAAGTTTCTCAGTATTAGAGAAGGAGAGGAAGGAGCGAACACGGGATATGTTACGGAGGTGAAAGTAAGAAAGTTTCTTAATGTCATTTATGTGGGCGGAATAAGTGAGGGAGGAATCAAAAATGACACCAAGATTTTTTACAGTAGAGGCAGGTCTGATGAGATCACTGCCAAGATGGACTGGGAAGGAGCTCATTTTATTAAGTTGCATTTTAGTCCCAATTTGCAGGAGTTCAGTTTTATTGCAATTTAATTTTAAAGAGTTCTGCTCCATCCAGGTTTTAATTTCACTAAGGCAGGTTGTGAGCTGAGAAAGCTCTGATGAAGTTCCACTTTTAACATTGAAGTAGAGCTGAGTATCATCTGCATAAAAATGATAACCCAATCTATAACTACGGATGATATGGCCAAGGGGAAGCATGTAAATACAGAAAAGCAGAGGACCAAGGACAGAGCCCTGAGGGACTCCTTGTGTGACTGGCACGGAGTTGGATCTGCTGTTGCCAAGACTAACAAACTCTTGCCTATCAGTCAGATAGGACTTGAACCACTGGAGGGCAGTGCCAGAGATACCCAGCATGTTCTCCATTCTGGACAGTAGGATGTCATGTCTAACAGTGTCAAATGCTGCACTGAGGTCTAACAGAATTAATATGCTAGTTTGTCCAGAGTCTGCTGCCATAAGCAAATCATTGGTTACCCGTAGCAGAGCAGTTTCACAGCTGTGCTGCGCCCTGAAACCAGACTGAAAGGGTTCCATCAAATTATTAGAGGTTAGGTAATTGGTGAGTTGGGAAGTTACAACACGCTCAAGAACTTTTGACAGGAAAGGTAAGTGGGAAATAGGCCGGAAATTGTTAAGATTGTCAGCATCAAGGCCAGACTTTTTTAACATTGGGGTTACAGAAGCAATTTTAAAAGTGAGCGGCACAGAGCCAGTGTCAAGGGATGAGTTTATTATTGTTGTAACAGTCGGGATTATGGCACGAAGGCAGGATTTAAGTAGTGTGGTGGGGATGGGGTCCAGTACACAAGTAGTCGGCCTCATCTTACAAAGCAGGTTATTAACAAACGCAGAGGTGACTGGTGAGAACTTAGAGAAGGAGCTGGATGGAGTGGGAAAACAGGGAGAGATATAAACAGATGATGTATTTATGTTAGTTGAATTATTTAGATCTTTAATTTTGTTACGGAAAAAGTGGAGGAATTCCTCACAGACTTCAGTAGAAGAGGTAGTTGGACCAGATGCGGGTTCGAGTAGTTTATTAACTACAGAGAATAAAACCCTTGGGTTATCATGGCTACTTTCTATTATTCTGCCATAATGGATGTTCTTGGCAGAAGTTAGTGCTTCTCTGTAAGCTCATTGGTGGTCAGAGAAAGCCTGGATGTGCACAGTGAGGCCAGTCTTACGTGACATTCTCTCAAGGCGTCGGCCAGCTGCTTTCATAGATCGCAATTCTGAGTTATACCAAGGAGCTGAGCGTTTAAAGGAAACCTCCTTATGTTTTAAAGGAGCTGTTTTATCTAATGCTGAGTGAAGGGCTGTGTTATAGTGGTCAACAAAACTATCTAGTGTTAGTGGAATAAGTACAGACAGTAAAAGATCAGAAATGGATCCAGAAAGTAAAAATGAAAAACTAAAAGGGAGCAAGACTTTCCTTGTCGGAGCACAATGCCCACATGCAGACTGATAATAATAATAATACAGTAATAATAATAATAATAATAATAATAAGAAGAAGAAGAAGAAGAAGAAGAAGAAGAAGAAGAAGTTTCCGCACTTTTATATTTTCATTGGAAATGGTGAAGGCAAAATCATTTTTTGCTGATGGCATTAAAAAGTTGGTATGACACTGGGAAAATTGCAAAGGAAGGTGACTATGTAGAAAAGTGATGTAAATTGTTTTTAAAATTCTTAACAAATAGAGTTAAAAAAAGTGCAGAAACTTTTTGAACGTCCCTCGTAATATATTGTACATTGCAGCTCTTTGATCTGTTGTCTGGTTTATACAGTAAACAGGTCTGAGAATTTGCTGCTATTTCTAAAGGCTGGGCCCTGTCCAGGGCTGTTTCCTGTCCTGCCCACTCCCAGTCCCCCAACCCAGATTTGGATTAAGGCAGGGGTGAGAATGTTCTAATGGGCTAGGGGGCAAATCCTCTTTTTTTTAGCATGCTTATAATGAGCACTCAGAAATAACAATATTCATAAATAATTAACATTTTCTTTGGTGGCATTTATTCTATTCTAGTGTGTCAGAATTAATTTAACAAAAGTGTATAATTCTACCTGCAACATTTTATGTGAATAAGAAATAAATCAGAATAGACAGATGAAACGTAAGACCAACAAAAGCTTAAGTGTTTCCTCTGTAGGTTCTGAAATTTAGTAAGAAAATAGTAAGAAAAACACCCTTATAGTTAAAATAAAGATTAATTCCTTTTAGCTAAAAACCTTTTAGAATCCAGTTTAATCTGTAAAATGACAAAAAAAATATAGATATACTGTATTTTTCCATGAAATAGATACAGTATAATAAAATCGATCGCCCTCCCCATCCACAATATCCGTGTCCCAAAGCTTGAGGGGTAATCAAGTTCAGCGCTATCACTCAGGTCAAGTTCCAAGTGCTCTGCTGGCCTCCATGTGCCTCCCAGCTCACCTCACTGACTCTGCACATGCCAGCGCAGCACTAAATGCCATATCTGTGTTAAGAGGCCCACCGCTGTGATGTGTGTTCCATTTTCAGGTTTTAACCTTTTGACTTCCTTGGCACATGCCGGTAATGGCTACATGCCTCTGTAGTAAGCATTTTTAAATCATTGTTATTATTATTATGAACTTTGAATATTCTTATCAATTCCTTGAATCCCTATTGGGCAGTACATGGTTTCCTTTACATTTTGAACAGACATGGATATTTATGGTTTTCAATCCTGGTTCAGGTTTCTGAGTCATGTTTCGTCACTGAGCTGTCACAAGCAATCAGTTACAAAACGTTCAAGTTCAAAGGTACTGTGACGTGCACAGAATTTCCAACTTGCAACACATGGTTACTTTCCAACATCACGATCAGCTTCTATTTCAAGTCCTGCACTGAAACGTCTGGATTCTTCCTTTCCCCTAAAAAATGTATCTAATTGAATACAACATTAACAGCTCCACAAGGCTATGACTGAAACTGTTACTCCTTGTGCTCATGTGGGTCTGTCCAACTCAGTCCCACATTATCCACTTTTCAATTTTGTAATCTTCCTAATGAATTTCATGGTTACTAGACGGCTGCCTCCACCCCAGTAACACAGGGTACAAGGTGGGAAACACCCCTGAATAGTTCTCAGTCCTTATTATGGTGTACTCACCTACTCAGACATGGCCAGATTGGAGCCAGTAACTGACCTAATGTGTCTGTCTTTGGGATTTGGGAGGGTAAACAGGTACACTTGGAAGAAAAAGCCCCTGAAAGACGGAGAGAATGGGATTTCACACAGAGAATGACTACACTTGGATTTATATCAAGGACTCTGATACCGTAAAGCTGGTCACTGCACTGATTACACTCAGAGTAATCAAACAGTGCAAACTGTTTTTAAAAGAGTTTCATATTCATATCTTTGGAAGTTGTCAGTTGCTTTATTTATAGCATGATGGCACTGTGATTAGTGCTGCTGCCTCACAGCTCCAGGGGAGTGTAATTGAATTGTGGCCTGTGTGGAGCTCGCACATTCTCCCCATGAGTATCTGAGCTTGTTTTTTATTCAAGTATCACAATTTTATTCCACACCCTAAAGATTGGCCGATTGACCATCCTAAACAGGCCCTGTGTATGCATGAGTGTGCACTGGGATCATTTAAAGGTTATATTATTGAAATCGACTCCAACACAGGCGGCATGGTGGTGCAGTGGGTAGCGCTGCTGCCTCACATTAAGGAGACCTGGGTTCGCTTCCCAGGTCCTCCCTGCGTGGAATTTGTATGTTCTCCCCGTGTCTGCATGGGTTTCCTCCCCCAGTCCAAAGACATGCAGGTTAGGTGCATTGGCGATCCTAAATTGTCCCTAGTGTGTGCCCTGCGGTGGCCTGGCGCCCTGCCTGGGGTTTGTTTCCTGCCTTGCGCGCTGGGATTGGCTCCAGCAGACACCCGTGACCCTGTATTTAGGATATAGCATTTTGGATAATGGATGGATGGACTCCAACACTCTGTGACCCTGTAGCAGAGTAACTGAGTTCAATAAAATGAGCAAATGAGCCATATTCACACGCACTGTGGGCAGCCTTTCTTACCTCCATTTTTGTAACTGCTTTTCCTTTTTACTTTTTCATGGCAACATGATCAACGTATATAGCTGCTCCATGCTGTGTCTCTTTAACTGATCTTTGTTGTTGAACCCTGTGGCAGTGCTGCCTGCAAACGTTTGAACTCTGTAGAAATCATTACCCTGTAAATGTACTGCAAGGGAAACAACACCCTGCTGGTCTTTACAAATAAATAATACAATCTAACTTGTGCTGCTGGCTCATAGATCCATCACCCTGGCTTTCACCATTCTTGTTATTTTTTTTTTATTTTGCATGTTCTCACCATGTTAATTCAGGTACTTCTTATTTTTCTCCTACTCATCAAATATATTCAGGTAAGGTTTGAATGGCATCTCTAAATTAGCAGTCATTGTGGGAGTTGGCCCTACAGTAGACTGGCACTCCATTCAGGGTTTGCTCCTGACTTGTGCCCAGTGCTGCTGAGATGGGATTCTGCATTACTACTGCGCCCCTGAGATTGGTTTAAGCAGAATTGTGTACTGTATGTTATTTTGTATTATGCCTGGCTACGCTGGCACAAACAGGGCAATGGAGTGAATGTGTCTCATATATTTGGCAACCGGACTCCTGAAATAGCCTAAGTCAGGACTAGAAGTGGCCTTTGATATAAATGGGGAGGTGGTGCTGGTTAAAAATCAGTTGGCTTGTTAATAGCCCTGTTAATGGGCTCATCTGAGTGTGCTGGCGGGGCGAAAACAAGCAAGCCGGAGTGCAGTGAAACGCGACTGACTTGTACCTTCTACTGCTGCTGACAGAATAGACTCCAGTTGTCTTTGACCCTTAGATAGATAGATAGATAGATAGATAGATAGATAGATAGATAGATAGATAGATAGATAGATAGATAGATAGATAGATAGATAGATAGATAGATAGATAGATAGATAGATAGATAGATAGATAGATAGATACGGAAAGTATTCACAGCGCATCACTTTTTCCACATTTTGTTATGTTACAGCCTTATTCCAAAATGGATTAAATTCATTTTTTTCCTCAGAATTCTACACACAACACCCCATAATGACAACGTGAAAAAAGTTTACTTGAGATTTTTGCAAATTTATTAAAAATAAAAAAACTGAGAAATCACATGTTCATAAGTATTCACAGCCTTTGCCATGAAGCTCAAAATCGAGCTCAGGTGCATCCTGTTTCCCCTGATCATCCTTGAGATGTTTCTGCAGCTTAATTGGAGTCCACCTCTGGGTAAATTCAGTTGACTGGACATGATTTGGAAAGGCACTCACCTGTCTATATGAGGTCCCACAGTTGACAGTTCATGTCAGAGCACAAACCAAGCATGAAGTCAAAGGAATTGTCTGTAGACCTCCGAGACAGGATTGTCTCGAGGCACAAATCTGGGGAAGGTTACAGAAAAATTTCTGCTGCTTTGAAGGTCCCAATGAGTACAGTGGCCTCCATCATCCGTAAGTGGAAGAAGTTTGAAACCACCCGGACTCTTCCTAGAGCTGGCTGGCCATCTAAACTGAGCGATCGGGGGAGAAGGGCCTTAGTCAGGGAGGTGACCAAGAACCTGATGGTCACTCTGTCAGAGCTCCAGAGGTCCTCTGTGGAGAGAGGAGAACCTTCCAGAAGGACAACCATCTCTGCAGCAATCCACCAATCAGGCCTGTATGGTAGAGTGGCCAGACGGAAGCCACTCCTACGTAAAAGGCACATGGCAGCCCGCCTGGAGTTTGCCAAAAGGCACCTGAAGGACTCTCAGACCATGAGAAAGAAAATTCTCTGGTCTGATGAGACAAAGATTGAACTCTTTGCTGTGAATGCCAGGCATCACGTTTGGAGGAAACCAGGCACCGCTCATCACCAGGCCAATACCATCCCTACAGTGAAGCATGGTGGTGGCAGCATCATGCTGTGGGGATGTTTTTCAGTGGCAGGGACTGGGAGACTAGTCAGGATAAAGGGAAAGATGACTGCAGCAATGTACAGAGACATCCTGGATGAAAACCTGCTCCAGTGCGCTCTGGACCTCAGACTGGGGCGACGGTTCATCTTTCAGCAGGACAACGACCCTAAGCACACAGCCAAGATATCAAAGGAGTGGCTTCAGGACAACTCTGTGAATGTCCTTGAGTGGCCCAGCCAGAGCCCAGACTTGAATCCGATTGAACATCACTGGAGAGATCTTAAAATGGCTGTGCACCGACGCTTCCCATCTAACCTGATGGAGCTTGAGAGGTGCTGCTAAGAGGAATGGGCGAAACTGGCCACGGATAGGTGTGCCAAGCTTGTGGCATCATATTCAAAAAGACTTGAGGCTGTAATTGCTGCCAAAGGTGCATCGATAAAGTATTGAGCAAAGGCTGTGAATACTTATGTACATGTGATTTCTCAGTTTTTTTATTTTTAATAAATTTGCAAAAACCTCAAGCAAACCTTTTTCACGTTGTCATTATGAGGTGTTGTGTGTAGAATTCTGAGGAAAAAAATGAATTTAATCCATTTTGGAATAAGGCTGTAACATAACAAAAGGTGGAAAAAGTGATGCGCTGTGAATACTTTCTGGATGCACTGTAGATAGATAGATAGATAAAATGTTTACACCAAGGGGAAAAATGGACTTAATGGGAACGAGTGAGAATTATTATTTAAAGCTTTCTTAAATGACAAATATATTGGAACAGTTGATGCTTCTGATTTGAATAGTTGTGGAGAACTAAGGAAAGATGAATGTAGTTAAGATGTAACAAGCCTCATTAGAGCCTTTCTTTGTCAAGGCAGATAGTGACATGTGCCCATTAAATCACTGGTTATTAGCTTTTCTTTCCATAAGTGACTTGCTGGCGTGATGACTCCAGTCCTATAATTCACTTTTCTCAAAAATAACCATAATAAACAATCCATCAATCCATCCATTATCCAACCTGCTATATCCTATCTATAGGGTCACAGGGGTCTGCTGGAGCCAATCCCAGCCAACACAGGGCGCAAGACAGGAAACAAACCCTGGGCAGGGCGCCAGCTTACCGCAGATAATAAACAATGGTTGTAAGAAATATTGTACATTAAAAAGAAAGGTGTATGTTGTCAAAGACTGGGGACACTACTGAGGCCCAAAGCCAAACACAACTGACACGCACACAGTTGTGTGCATTGAATTTTATTCCTCCAAATAGATTCTATACAATAAAAAACACAAATGGAAAATAAATCCTTCCATTTCTCTCTTCTTCTCCTCCTCCAAACTCCTCTTCCTCTCGCAAGTGTTGTCCTCTGCCTCCAAACTCAACTGCTCAAGGCAAGTAAGAGCAGTTCTTTTTAAACTGGATCCTGGGAGTACTTCTGGTGTCTGCCCAAAGCCTGACGGAAGTACTTCTGGGTCAGGTAGAAGTTTCTAGAAGGCAACAGTGGTTCCTCCTTGCAGCTCCCCTTGGCAGTACCCATGGTATGCAACAGGGCTACACCGTGAGATTACATTTCCCAGCATGCCTGTGAACTGAAAAGATACAAAAATGCTTCCCTCCATTGTGTAGGCTTTGAGAAGGCTAACTCCTCCATTCCCTTCATCTTTCTGGCTTCCCTCCATTGCAAGGGATCAGTTCTTGACCTGATTGGGACACAAGCCGATCTCTGACAACACTTACAATGTATATATCGTAATAACATGAGACAAGGAAGCAGAATGAGTTGGGGTACCAACTTGCTAAACCCCATTTAATTGGCTGAAATAAAATGAAAAATGATCAAGGATATCAGAACAACAGCAGCTGCTATGTTTTAAAACAGACTTAAGTAATGTCATTTCTGAGAAGGAGCTCCTTCTGCTTCAGACTCCTAGGCTCAACAATGAACACAGAGGGTTCTGAGGTAGAAAGGTACTGGATTCAAGTGTCTTCTGGCTCAAAAAACTGGAGGCATGCATTAGCAACAGTGCCCACGCTTAACTTGGAGTGGTACTGCTTATCTTGCAAGAGCCCTGTAGGTGTCCCCAAAGAGCATTTGCTTGAAATATTATATTGTTAAATTATTAACCCATCTAAGATCGGATGAAATCCAAGTAATCAACAGAGATCTCAGAGTTAGCATTTGCAGTGCACCGTTTACTGGAATGTACTGTATTTTCTAATTGATGTAGTAATAAAATGTATTGCATTTGTCATTCCAACAGAAGGCATATGACAAACATCTGTAGTAATAAAATGCATTACTAAAAATGTTTGTGGGTGGAAGAATGGGACAGTTGCAGCACCTCTGCCTCGTAGTAAAGTTTCATGTCCTGGGTCCTCCCTGTGTGGAGCTTGCAAGTTCTCCCTGTGTCTGCGTGGGTTTCCTTCATGTGCTCCAGTTTCCTCCCACAGTCCAAAGACATGCAGGTTCGGTGGATTGGCGATCCTATATTGACCCTAGTGTGTGTGGTTAGGGTATGTGTGTGTGTCTGTGTTCGCTCTCTGATGGACTGGCACCTGGCACCCTGTCCAGGGTTTGTCCTGTACTCCCCGCAACCCTGTTAAGGACTAAGCGGGTTAGAAAATGACTGAGAAAAAGATAACAAATGTTTGAGATGTGCCATCTGTTAGAATGACAAATACAATGCATATGTCTCTGTTATATGCCATTTGCTATGGGTTTCATAAAAGCCGTGTTGTAATGTACCATCTATTTGAATGACAAATGCAATGCATTTTATTACTAAAAATGTTTGTGATGCGCCATCTTTTGGAATGATAGTAACATAGCAATTGGACAGACACACAGACATTTATCGTTTTATTAAGATGAATATATATATAATGTGAAATGATCAGACTCGACACACTTAAAAAGGTTTGGGGCAGCCACCTGTATATTTTCCCTGGCTGCAATGGGTTTGGTTTTAAACAGAAGTGTCTCTGTTGGAGTCCAGAGATGAACTGCTGAGGGTTTGTAAAGATGGTGGTTTTAAGAAGGGGGACCAGAAGTGAAATTCTTCTGATGTCAGTCGAGGCAGCAGAACCAGAAGTGACGTCATCCTAGGCGCCGGAACGAGAAGTGACAGCATCAACGTTGAGTCAAACAGGTTTTCCTGTGGCTGGTCTGCAGAGATAACAGGAGAAAGTTTAGTGCACCCTGCCACCCCCTGGCCAGGCGTGGAATTCCTTTGCTTGGTCCATACAACGTCCTCCTATTCGCATGTGCGTGACTATATATATATTGTAATGGGGAGCGACACTGAACTGATGGATAGCACTCCTTTTCCTGTGTGGAACTATTAATTGGATAGACTGGGAGAGACAAACTATTTGCTCCCATAATGCACTAGGTGGCAGCATCCCTGGGCCGGTGCACTCATGCACACACTGCAGGGTATAATCGGAACTGCAGTCCCATTGGACCACCCTACTGGATTCCATGGGTGCGGTCAGAGGGAGCCACCAGAAATGGCTGCCCCTACTTTGAGGGTCTTTCATCTCACACTGTGGAGCTTCCTTCATGTAATTCACTGTTACCAGAACTACTCCAGGGTCCAGCATAAAAGACATCCCTGTATCTCACTCAGGGAGGAGAAGGAGGACATCACTTGCTGGAGGAGATTTGGGAGAAGGAAAAAGATGATTTGTGACTTGGCTTATTTTGTATTGAGGATACTAAGTTCAAATAAAAGGTCATTTAAGCCTGTGACTGGGGCTTAGCGAAGTATTGTCAAGTGCTTGGAGTTTGGCAATGCCATCTACTGGTCACAATATACAGTGGTGTGAAAAACTATTTGCCCCCTTCCTGATTTCTTATTCTTTTGCATGTTTGTCACACAAAATGTTTCTGATCATCAAACACATTTAACCATTAGTCAAATATAACACAAGTAAACACAAAATGCAGTTTTTAAATGATGGTGTTTATTATTTAGGGAGAAAAAAAATCCAAACCTACATGGGCCTGTGTGAAAAAGTAATTGCCCCCTTGTTAAAAAATAACCTAACTGTGGTGTATCACACCTGAGTTCAATTTCCGTAGCCACCCCCAGGCCTGATTACTGCCACACCTGTTTCAATCAAGAAATCACTTAAATAGGAGCTGCCTGACACAGAGAAGTAGACCAAAAGCACCTCAAAAGCTAGACATCATGCCAAGATCCAAAGAAATTCAGGAACAAATGAGAACAGAAGTAATTGAGATCTATCAGTCTGGTAAAGGTTATAAAGCCATTTCTAAAGCTTTGGGACTCCAGCGAACCACAGTGAGAGCCATTATCCACAAATGGCAAAAACATGGAACAGTGGTGAACCTTCCCAGGAGTGGCCGGCCGACCAAAATTACCCCAAGAGCGCAGAGATGACTCATCCGAGAGGTCACAAAAGACCCCAGGACAACGTCTAAACAACTGCAGGCCTCACTTGCCTCAATTAAGGTCAGTGTTGACGACTCCACCATAAGAAAGAGACTGAGCAAAAACGGCCTGCATGGCAGATTTCCAAGACGCAAACCACTGTTAAGCAAAAAGAACATTAGGGATCGTCTCAATTTTGCTAAGAAACATCTCAATGATTGCCAAGACTTTTGGGAAAATACCTTGTGGACCGATGAGTCAAAAGTTGAACTTTTTGGAAGGCAAATGTCCCGTTACATCTGGCGTAAAAGGAACACAGCATTTCAGAAAAGAACATCATACCAACAGTAAAATATGGTGGTGGTAGTGTGATGGTCTGGGGTTGTTTTGCTGCTTCAGGACCTGGAAGGCTTGCTGTGATAGATGGAACCATGAATTCTACTGTCTACCAAAAAATCCTGAAGGAGAATGTCCGGCCATCTGTTCATCAACTCAAGCTGAAGCGATCTTGGGTGCTGCAACAGGACAATGACCCAAAACACACCAGCAAATCCACCTCTGAATGGCTGAAGAAAAACAAAATGAAGACTTTGGAGTGGCCTAGTCAAAGTCCTGACCTGAATCCAATTGAGATGCTATGGCATGACCTTAAAAAGGCGGTTCATGCTAGAAAACCCTCAAATAAAGCTGAATTACAACAATTTTGCAAAGATGAGTGGGCTAAAATTCCTCCAGAGCGCTGTAAAAGACTCATTGCAAGTTATCGCAAACGCTTGATTGTAGTTATTGCTGCTAAGGGTGGCCCAACCAGTTATTAGGTTCAGGGGGCAATTACTTTTTCACACAAGGCCATGTAGGTTTGGATTTTTTTTTCTCCCTAAATAATAAAAACCACCATTTACAAACTGCATTTTGTGTTTACTTGTGTTATATTTGACTAATGGTTAAATGTGTTTGATGATCAGAAACATTTTGTGTGACAAACATGCAAAAGAATAAGAAATCAGGAAGGGGGCAAATAGTTTTTCACACCACTGTATAACATATTGTTATATAACATATCATGTCAAACTCATCTATCTATTTACTGAACTTGTTCAACCCAAACCCTAATGGGGAGCTGCAGCTCATCCCAATAGCGTCAGACACAAAAGCAGGAATCATCTTTGGTCAGGGCACCAGTCCATCTTAAGGCACTCACACATTCATTCTCATTCGCACTGGGTCAGTTTAGAACTGCTACAGAATGACAGAATGTGCAGGAAAGTCCACATAAACACACTGAGAAAATGTAAGCCACTCACAGACAGTTGTCAATACTAGTTAGTCTCCTGGATTTGCTGTATGTTTAACACTGCAGATTAAAGATCTACTCCGAACGCCAAGCAGAGAAATGCTGTTGAACACTGCCATCTGCTGTCATTTTGTGAAATAGAATCTAATGTAAAAACACTTCAGTTCTACCTCCTACAGTACGGCATGGTGAATTTATGAATTGCTAAGGTGGATCTGGTATTAAAAGCTTAAGGAGATCCATGATCTATCCATCCATTTTTTAACATGCTTTTCTAATTCAGGGTCATGGGAGCAGACAGCAACACTCCTTCATTTTCCAAACTTGTTTTTTGCATTGGCATTTAGAGAGTGTAGCAGCACTTGGTTTTAATAGAATCGACACACAGAGAGTTTCTCTTTATTTATGTCTCAAAATTTGGTTCTTTATTGAAGTTAGGATTTCGTCACAAGCACTGTGAAAACTATAACAAAAATATAAACGTACATTTTTTTTAACATTCTACAAAGAAAGAGAACAACTGAACAAATGAAACAACATACAAATAATTGCGTACCTCGCTCCGCTTACCAAGGGGTGCAACGATTCTTAAGGTCACCGTTTCAGAGATAGCGTTTGTCCTCACTGTTTCTTCACACTTCCGGTATTCTACGTTGTTACTTTCCCAACGTGCGGAATGATTTTGCGGTCATTTACAGAGACAGAGAGACAACACTTCCCTAAAGGTTTTAAAGAAGGACTCCACCCAGAAATGGGCATCCATCACTAGGTGTTTATGTTGGTTTCACTGAAAGTCTCCAATCAATCTTTTAACAAGCCTTGAGAAATGCTGTGTAGAAATGAGAGGACTTTCAGACTTCATACCGTCTTTCATAGGATTAAGAATTAAGCCCAAATCCTGGGAATTATGAGGTGGTCTTACCAACCAAAGTGCCTCCATTTTGAGAAACTGAATTTCTTCATTATGCCGCAAGATAGGTTTTAGCTCTTGATCTCATATTTGAGTGGATTTGAAGAACAAATTAATGCTGTTACCCAGACCAAGTGGACTTTACCTCACTGAGTTTTGTTCTTAGCACCATCCCTAAATGACTAAGGTGCAGTGAAGAGATGAGAAGAGAACATTCTGAATTTAGCTCCCTAAAAGTTCCTGTACATGCTGTAAGAGTGTGACTCTCCAAAAGGGTATGACCAGAGGTGCACCCCGTTGAGCGTCTGGCTTGGTGGATGGGAAACTCTAAAGATGTGTGAGAAACAGAGAGAACTCACACTGGTTTGAACTTATGTGTGTGTGTGTGTGTGTGTATATACAAGTGCTTATTCCAGGGTCAGTGCCACCACGTGTTCAGAGGGCTGGTTCTCCACCACCTTGTAACAGAGGTTTAGAAAATGAACGAATTTGCAGATTTTCAGTTACTTGCACCATCCTGAACAAACTGACAAGACTGCTGGCAAAGTTTAAGCCATTATCACAGTGTGGATTGAAGACACTGGCAAGTGCAACTTGAAACTCATAGGTCTACAATGACAAAGTACAGAATCGTATAACAAAGAAGCTGCATAGTGTTAAACACGACAGAATAAAAAATAAATTAACAAAAATGAATGACCCTAACAAGAATGGCTCTGATCTCAGATCAGCTCGCTAAATTCTTAGGCAAGCACTGTATGCATAGCTTTGTCACCGGATGGGGAAATCCTGACTATGCAACCTTATGGGTTATGGGCATTAGGACCCCTGCAACAGAAGAAATTTTCTTCACCCATTATTCCCCCTTTTTTGGTCTGAAATCTGGGACTGGAAAAAACAGGCACAAACAATAATGGTTCACCGGCCCAGTCAAACCCTTTACAAATTTTATTTTAAACTAGCCTACGCCGCATAATTATGTATTGATGGGTGATCACTTCCTGAACGACACAGTTGTCCAAATGGGGTGGGTTTGTGGATACCACTGTGAGTGAATGAAAAGATAGACCTCTGGAGAGAGCAACATATAACTGTCCATGACTGAAAGCGGGATCGTCTGTGACGAAGAAGGCCACGCTGGTGAAAGTTACTTCGTCGGTAGGGATAAGTGTCAGTACTTGTAGATTAAGGTGTAGCGAGTCTTCGTTGTTGATGCTTAATATAGCTTGCGTACTGAGATGTTCCGGAGTCACAGTTGAGAAACACTTTTTTAATGTCTTTTAATCACAGGGGAAAAAATGAACATGTGAAACATCCGTATAATGTAATAAGCCACCAAGAAAAGTAACATTGCAACAATGCTATCTACGACCCGATCTCTTTAAACAGAAGTGATAAGAAAATCGAGCCCGGTGTATTCTTTAACTGCCTTGTGGCGCTGTAGTAGTGCTGCTGCTTTGCAGTAAGGAGACTGTGGAAGACTGTGAGTTCGCTTCCCGGTTCCTCCCTGTGTGGATAACGCTTTGAATACTGAGAACACCGCTATATCAATGTAACGAAGTATTAACAGGAAATTGTCTTCATGTAATAGTAAAAGGCAAATTATCCGCAACAAACAAACTGTTTTACATGCTGCATACCAACCCGCGGCATAGTATACGCCGCATAATCACGCCGCCTTTTAAATGTTTTTTAAGCAGAGGGAAAAAAATGAACATTTGCAAAATCCGTAACGCTGCTTTCAGTAGGTACAATGCACACGCGTGTAATTTGTCGGCCACTTTTTGCCAGCCGTCTTTTCTGGTTTGGGCTGCTTTTGCAGTGTTACCGCTTGTGCATATTAAATCTTGAAATCCTTCGAGTAACTAATTAACTAACACCCACCCACCCACACACACAGCTTGTGTGAAAAAATGCGCCTGTACTTTCATAATTTTGTTGCAGCCTATAGTGGAGTCAGGCACAGAGAAGGTCAGATGCTGAGAGAGCGTCTCCACTGTTGCAGGGGCTGCATCGGTGAAGAAGGTGAGACACTAATGAAACAGAGGCACAGGGCTTATTGATTTTTAAAGACTGCTTCCTTCATTGTGTTTTAACCTCAGTTTTAAAGGATTGTTTTAAGGATCCCATGGGATACCCCTCGCAAACTGTTTTAGACGCTGCATTCAGCAATACACATCTGTGACAAACATGCCTCTTCTTACATGGTCTTGCCACGTCCACCCTCATTCTCAAAGCATACACACTGCCTGGTCATGTGTCCGCTCGCAAGAGCAACTCACGGAGACCCACCCACCAACTCTAAGATCATGGCGTGTAAAACAGTTTGCGATGGTGGTGCGTGCATCATAACTGAAAAGAATAATGAAAAGTCAACGTGGCTCAGAGGTGCATGTGGACTGCTAGCACAGACGAAAGCGACTTACGGGGTGGTCGGTGGGTTGTTGCGTGCGGGCACATGAGCAGGCAGTGGGAATACCTAGAGAGCGATGGTGAATGCGGGCCGGGGAATAAGGAGTGTTGGTGGGCGGGGAAATGTTTTCCATGTTCCTGCAGGACCATCTAAGAAGACGCATGTTTGTTGCGGATGCGAATTGCTGTATGTAGCGTGTAAAACAGTTTGCGATGTTGCACACGGTCGTGCATCGTAACCGAAAAGTCAATGTGGCTCAGAGCTGCATGTGGACTGTAGCACAGACAAACAGAAATGACGGCGTGCTTTCTGAGGCGTCGCATCCGAGTTGGTGGGCGTGGCTGTGCGAGTTTTCGTCATATCCAATGGTCTTAGAGTTGGTGGGCGTGGCTCGTTCCTGCGTGCTTTCATAGGTGTCTTGCCCGCTCTGGCGGTGGCTTAGAGAATCTATATATGGCTCCTTCCTGCGTGCTTTCATGGGTGTCTTGCCCGCTCTGGCGGCGGCTTAGAGAATTATATATATAGATATTGAATTCATTAACAACCATTAAGTAAAGCCTTCCCTTTTGTTCTTCTGTTTTTTACAATTGTGTAGTCCCCACAAACGGTCAATCATCCCTGCAGTCTTTAGCAAGATCCTCCAGCCACCAGAGATTGCCAAAGACACCCCGATGTTCCTGCCTTCCATTTGATCCACTCAAGAATAAAACTGCAACAGAAAAGGAAGAAAGTGTCTAAAGAGCTGAACCAGAGGGGCCAGTACTCCATCGAACAAGCTGCCGATTTGACACTGTCCGTGACTCGGCCCCCAGAATTTTAATAACGTTAACGCTTAGCCCGGTGGCTTCTTGCTTCCACAAGGAAAACCACACCAGTTTCAGCTCACGGACTACTTGGTAACAACCCTCTGAAAATTGTATTTGCATTGCTGGCTCCCCTGTAGCTACTGCCACCTCTTCTACGTCATCCTGCAACTATTTCTTTTTTTTCATTTCTGTTATTTTCCTTTTCGTGTCTTTTGTTGATCCAAATCTGGCAAACTTCCGTCCTCTCTCTGTCTCAAGAGAGTCCCCCAATCAATTAAATATAATTACAAACAAGTGAAATTAATTAACCAAGTGCTCAATCAAAGAAGAAAAAACTAACACACTGCAAAGTCACTTGCTGTCACTTGAGGGAAAGACAGGACACAAACAGAATGAAGGTGGTGGTGGGGCTACTGGACAACTTCATTTACTTGAAAGAAAACAACAGAATTAACAGTCGAGTATTAGCACAAAGGTTAACAAAGGTAAAGGTCTAGTCATTGGCTTCAAAATGATAGGCTCTAGAGAGCTGCCAATCACAGGGTCGGAGCACTTTAAGGCGGTGCACTCATCTACTGAATGAGACGCCACCTTTCAAGAGTGCCTTGCTTTTAGGGCTCCTGGACTCGAGGGGGTTAGATGCCCCCTGGTGTCCCGGAGTGTTAGCACTTACCTCAGCTCTTCCATGCAACGTGACCCTCAGATATGCACGCATAACAGTTCCCAAACAAAATCAGAAGAGGAGATGACTTTTCCATGCTTTCATGCTTATTTTTATGAGGAAAATGACTGCTCCCTTTGGCAGAATGGTCATTGGGATAATAGAAGATTGACATCCAAACAGTATAATATAAAAAACAAACAAAATAAAATATCAAGAAGGCATTCAGTATTTTAGCAGTAAAAGAATATCAAGGAGGAGGTGAAGTGTATCTGGAATTGTAAAGGGGAATTACAAAATTCAGACAGTGAAATAGTGGATGCTCTAAACTCACATTTTTCTGAGGTCTCCACAAGTGAGGAAGTGAATAACCTCCCAGCGGTAAAAAGGGATTACTAAGGAGGTACTGAGGAGGGAGAAGAGGAGAGGAGAGGTTGGGAACATGCACTGATTACAGTACGTCGCTGCACCCACCACACAGCAAACCACCCAGCCGGATTGAGATTTGAGTGGAGTGGGTCATCCCTCAGCTCCACACTGAACAGTTGAGGTACTGAGGGATTTGGAAATCGTAGAGGGAGAAGTACTGCACAGATTAAATAGGCTGAAATCAAACAAATCACCAGGACCAGATAATATTTACCCTCAAGTTCTTAAGGAGGTTAGCGAATACATAGATAGACCCTTGACGTATAATTTTATGAAGTCATTGCACGTTGGGGAAATACCAAAGGACTAGAAAATGGCAAATATTACCCCATTATATAAAAAGGGTGATCAGGAAGTAACTGTATGCCAGTAAGCTTAATGTGCATCACAGGTAAATTAATGGAAGGAATTATTCATGAAAAGACTGAACAACAAATGGCAAAGGAGTTTTACTGGACAGCCAGCATGGCTTCAGAAGAGGGAGGTCATGTTTTTCAAAACATGCTGGAATTCTTTGTGGAAGATATGAATTTAGTGGAGCAGATGATATTATTTATCTTAACTTTCAGAAAGCATTTGATGAGGTTCCACATGAGAGGTTGAGCATCAAACTAAAATAAATGGGAGATCAAGGTGATGTTTGTTGATGGGTGCAGAATTGGCTCAGTCTGCAGAGGGTGATGGTGCGAGGAACCTCATCAGAATTGGCTGATGTTAAGGGTGGTGCTCCACAGGGGTCAGTGCTAGAGACACTGCTATTTTCAATATATGCAAAATGATTTAGATAGGAATAAAAGTAGCAAGCTGGTTAAGTTTGCAGATGATACCAAACTAGGTGAATTGGCAAATAGTCTAGAATCTGTTGAACCAGTATAGAGGGACTTGTACAACATGCAGGCTTGGGCAGATTTGTGGCAAATGAAATTTAATGTAAGTAAATGTAAAGTATTACACATAGGAAGTAAAAATGTTAGGTTTAAATATACAAAGGAAGGTCTGAAAATCGAAGGTACACTTTATGAGAATGGTCTAGGAGGTGGACTCGACACTATCAACTGCCAGTCAGTGTTCAGAAGCCATTAAGAAGGCTAACAGAATGTTAGGTTATATAGCATTCTGATGTGTGGAGTACAAGTCACAGGAGGTTCTGCTCAAGCTTTATAATGCACTGGTGAGGCCTCATCTGGAGTCCTGTGTGCAGTTTTGGTCTCCAGGCTACAAAAAGGACACAGCAGCGCTAGAAAAGGTCCAGAGAAGAGCGACTAGGCTGAGTCTAGGGCCACAGGGGATGAATTATGAGGAAAGATTAAAAGATCTGAGCCTTTATAGCTTAAGCAACAGAAGATTAAGAGGAGACATGATTGAAGTGTTTAAAATTAAGAAGGGAATTAGTACAGAGTATCAAGATTCTTATTTTAAAATGAGTTAAACAAGGACATGGGAATACAGATGGAAACTTTTTATTATTATTACTTTATTTACAGAGAACTTTTCAAGCAAAATGCATAAAGTGCTTTCCAACAACAAAACAAAAAACAATTACAATATTTCATTTAAAATTAGACAAACAACAAAAAAGGGAATAAAAATAGCAAGACATCATAATAACAGATAAATAAATAAATAAAACATATCATAAAAAGGTATAAAAATAAACTAACAGGAAAGAAATGCTTGTCTAAAATAATATGTTTTTAACTGAGATTAAAATGTAGTTACAAAATTAGAGGTTTTAATACCAAAGGGAGGCCATTCCAGAGTTTGGGGGCCATAACAGAGAAGGCTCTGTCCCCTTTTGTTTTAAATTGTTTTGTCTTTAATCAGCATGGGATGACAAGTAAGTACTGGTCAGATGATCTAAGAGGTCTGCCTGTATGATAAAGTTCAACATACTGTACCTTTAACATATATTGAAGACAGACCATTCAGAGCTTTATAATTTAAAAGTAGGATCTTATACTGAATTTTGTAACCAACTGGCAGCCAATGTAATGAGTCTAAAACAGAGGTGATATGTGTAGCAGCATTTTGCACCAGTAGCAGCCTAAACAAACTGGTTTTGCTAAAGGTTGAGAATACAGAGTTACAATAATCCAGCTGTGGAGGAATAAAAGCATGAATTTATTCTGCAGTATCCCCGAAACCCAATATGGGTCTGACTTTAGCAATAATCATTTTGTCAACCACCCATAATCAATACTTCTGTTTTATCTGAATTTAGTTAAAAGACATCCAGTTCTTAATGCCAATAATACAGGCATGAAGAACTACCTGAATTATTGTGATTCAAAGCTAAAAATAAAGCTGTAGATCAGCATAGTAATGAAAATGCATGCAGTGTTTTCAGATAATAAAGCCTAAAGGTAGCAAATAGACGAAAAATAATAAGGGACCCCGGATAGAATCTTGTGGTACGACATAATTTATGATAGAAGTGGAAGATACAGTGTTACTGTAACTAACTTGGAACCTTCTATTGTACAAATCAGAAGAAAAACAATTTAATGCTATCCCAGATAAACCAGCCCATTAATTCGGTCTATGCAGTGTCACACACGAATGTTTAGGAGACAACTAAAGGGCTTGAGTACATGTAATTCCACGCTGGACCAGGGGGGTGGCAAAGTGCACTAATTCTCCCTCTCGACCTCTTGTAGACCATCCTAGGGAAATTCCGCCCGGTTCTGGGGCAGCCAACGACATCACTTCCGGTTCCGGTTCTGATGACATCACTTCCCCTATTGGCCTTTAAAGCTGCCATCTTGTGTATACTAAGTTAGTTCTGTTTTGGACTCAGTTGTGTGAACATGTCTGTTCTTTTGACTCAGTTTTTTTTTGACTCAGGGGTGGCTGCCCCAAACCTTCTCAACGTCTTCTATTCTTCTCTATTGTTGGCATGGAGCTGGACAGTTTGACATCTGTGGCAGAGCGACGGGCGCTGAGCAGACTCCTATCAATTATGGAAAATCCACTGCATCCACTAAACAGTGTCATCTCCAGACAGAAGAGCAGCTTCAGCGACAGACTGCGGTCACTGTCCTGCTCCACTAACAGACTGAGGAGATCGTTCCTCCCCCAAACTATGCGACTCTTCAATTCCACCCGGGGGTGGGGGGTAAACGTTAACATTATATAAAGTTATTGTCTGTTTTTTACCTGCATTATTATCAATCTTTAATTTAATATTGTTTTTTGTATCAGTAAGGTGCAGCTGGAGTATGTGAATTTCCCCTTTGGATTAATAAAGTATCTATCTATCTATCTATCTATCTATCTATCTATCTATCTATCTATCTATCTATCTATCTATCTATCTATCTATCTATCTATCTATCTATCTATCTATCTATCTATCTTATGGTCATTTTTGTGACAGCAGCAATATAGAATGATCAATGGGGTCAAAGGCTGCACTTAGATCAAAGAGAACTCAAACTGGGGTCTTACTCGAGTCCTCGTTTTTAAGAAGGTCATTAGTGACCCTAAGGAGTGTTGACTCGGTGCTGTTATTTTCTCTGAATCCTGACTGAAAGTTTTCAAAAATATAATTTACCCTTGCTAAGGGTTCATTTTACACAAACATTAAGAAGATGTTCTTTACACAGAGAGCCATAAACATGTGGAATAATTTACCAAGTAGTGTGATAGACAGCAGGACTTTAGAGATTTTAAAAACTTCACTTCACATTGGCCTGTTCTCATTTAGATTGTTCTAATGTTGTAAGGCACAAAAACAGCTTGAAGTGAGTTCATACATAACAGCCATTACATAACAAAATGTGCTTGACAGACTGAATGGTTTCTTCTCTTTTGTAAAATGCCTTAAATTCTCAAGACTAAACATAGATGAAGCACATGGTGCAAAATTAACTGCTCTGTTAGTTTTTGTCTTTTACTTTGCCCTGGAATTCGTATGTATGGATGTTTTTCCTAGATTATAGCTCAGCCCACAAAACGTGTACCAAAACTGGCATAGCTTGGGTTGCCAGCATCCACCCGTAAGACTGCTAGACTTGTTAGACCTTCTGATGAGGTGATGAGGTTGGGGAACAAAGTATCAGTGTAACTTAGAATTAGTACTGGTACCCCTCAGGTTGCTTTCTTGGTCTGAAACATTTTTTCTCTTTATATGATTGTACATAAACTGAGGAACACAATTCCATCCATCCATCCATTCTGCTATATCCTAACACAGGGTCATAGGGGTCTGCTGGAGCCAATCCCAGCCATCACAGGGCGCAAGGCAGGAACAAACCTCGGGCAGGGCGCCAGCTCACCGCAGGCCACACATACACATACCCACACACCAAGCACACACTAGGGGCAATTTAGGATTGCCAATGCACCTAACCTGCATGTCTCTGGACTGTAGGAGGAAACCGGAGCACCTGGAGGAAACCCACGTAGACATGGGGAGAACATGCAAACTCCACGCAGGGAGGACCCGGGAAGCGAACCCAGGTCTCCTAACTGCGAGGCAGCAGCGTTACTACTGCGCCACCGGGCTGCCCACGGAACACAATTCTATTTTTAAATTTGTTGATGATACAGCCATCTTGGACTTATTAGTAATACTAATGAGACCCTATACTGACAATTGGTAAATGACTTTATTGTCTATCGAGAGGAGAATGACCTTATCTTAAACACAGACCAGACAGTAGAGTTCATCTTTGTTTTCAGTAAACAAGCCCCTCTTCTGCAGTCACTCAGCATGAAAAGCACTGGATAAGGTTCGGTTTCTGGGAATACATACTGTACCTCCAGCAGATTAAGATGGTCCATAAGCACCATAGCTGTTGTTAAGTCTTCTGAAAAAAGTTGGCCTGACCCATCAGCCCCTAATCAGCTCTAAAAATTCTCATGGAGAACATCCTGACTAGAGGAATAATTATGTGGTTTGGAAACACAACCCCAGGTGAAAGGAAAGCTCTAGAAACAAGTTGATAAAAACCGCAGAGGAAGTTACTGGTTGTTCACTTCACTTCATTGAGACTCTGCACAACTACCGGTGAAGGAACAAAGCAATGGCCATCCTCAGAGACCCTTATGGTCCAACATATTCTCTGTTCATGTGGAAGAAAGCAGGGTATAATTTCAGACCCTGAAGGCCAGAAAGTTTAATTACACACACTGCACCGTTTAACGACAGCTTTTATAAAGCAATAATCAGAATGGTAGCAAAAGATTCAAACTTTCAAGAAGTAAATTCATGTTTCTCCTTGACCGTACATTGATGTGTAAGCACCTTTTTCATTTATTTATACAAATTGTCTTAGTATTTTATTGTTAAGTTAAATGTTCGTCTGGTAGACTGAGGGGAATGCACTTGAAATCTTGTACCTGTGCAAATGGCAAATAAACTCTACTCTCTACTCTACTCTCTGATCTAATCAAAGAACCAGAGATTTAAGGTAATAGCTTGACATAAATCAGCATTTTAAAGGCTGTAATAGCAAGTCTTGTAAAATTAAAATGTGTGGTAAATAAACTAGCAAGATGCACATAACTTGGGAAGCGGCTGGGTTTGGTTGCATCAAAGTTGTAAGGCGACTGCCTTTATGTTTTCTAAGGGGAGTAACGGGCATGATCATGCAGTTTGATAGTTCGGTATATTTTATATGTAATACATTAGCAGGGACATAAACTACACCCACTTTTTTGGTCCAGTGTCCACCTCGTAATGACCAGAAATTCTAGAAAAAAAAATGTATAATGCAATTGCACCTCATAAGTAATTTGAAGCAACACTTTTTTCCATCCAGTCATGAAATTATGTAATGTATGATGTCACAAGAATGACAAACAGACATCATAAAGGTTTGGGGCAGCCACCCATACAAAACAGAACTGTTGCATATAGACAAAAGGTCAATGTAGGAAGTGATGTCATCGGGGCAGGAAGCGGAAGTGATGTCATCAGACCGATTGGGGCAGGGGCAGTTGAACGGAAGTGGCATCATCAAGGGCGCCTGGACCGGAAGTGACATCATCAAAGGCACCGGAGCCCTGTGGGATTTCCTGAGAATGGTCTGCAAGGGATCGAGAAAGACAGTTAATGCACCCCGCCGCCCCCTGGTCGGATGTGGAATTGCCATTATTCAGGCCCTTTGGTTCACTCCTAATTGCACGTTTGTGACAATGTGTTAAAAATCATGGAAGATTAATTAGCAATTTTTGAACTGTCAATTCAGTTGCCACTGTTCAATCCAAAACATGCTCGGAGTTCTGTGGATGGCTGGTCATTATTTCTGACACTTGCTTGAAATTCTGAAAGGTTTTTCTTCTTTGCTACACTGACAGTGCTGCACAGCTTTCTGACAACAAGATGAGCAAGCAAAAATCCACCTTTTTGTGGAAAACTCTTAGTAACAAGCTGTTTCAATTAATCACAGGAGGCACAGAGATGCTACATGTAACAGTCATAACTCTTTCAGGACTGGAAGCTGATGAGCAAAATCTGAATTTTTATGTGTTTTCTTTTTTTAAAGAGATTAAGTCATAGTTGAATTGTAAAGTTATATCCATGTCTGTAAATTGTACATTCCTTCTTTTGCTTTTTCATTCTGCTATATGAAGTGACCAGTGACCAGGGTACTCAAAAAATTCAAATGATTTGACAAAGAAAGAAATAAAAATGAACTAATGTATTTTATAATAAACTAGTCACAGTGGCTGGCACAGACAAGTAAAAGAATAATTAAAAAAACATTTGTTATCTCTTGCCTTATGTGCACCCTCAGTGCCTTTCCTTTGTATTTGCGTGTACGAACTCCTCTTAACTGGCTCTCCCTTTCTTGAAAGTGTTCCTGCAAAGCCAGCATCTCATACTCTTTCATTATTTTCGAAGAGACTTGCCTTGCCTCCTGTCTACTTTTACACTTGAAGGCAGCTCTCAGTATATCTCATCCGACTTTACTCCTCCTCATGTGTCTCACACTCGCACTTCGAATCACACCAAAGCTAAACTGACCAATCAGATTGCTCAGAGGGACTGGAAAAACAGACCTTAGTGTTTTATTATATAGCAGATTATCAGGGAATATGGTTCGACAAAATGTGATTTTCAATCAAGCTATAAAATAATAAAGCAAATCAACATGTTACTGCACGCTTCATTAAGAAAATAAGTCAGAAGCACAATTCATTTATCTGGTTTATTCTTTTTTTAGATTCTCTTGTTTACATATATCCATCTCTTATGTGTCGGAAAGAGCCAATATTAGAACTAAAGCCACCCCAATCACTGAATCGTCTGTATTCGCCAGGTCTCAGGAAGTATTGTCGGCCCCTGTAGTTGGGTTGTTCATAGAACATCCAATAGCCCTCCATCACATTACAGGAGAAAATGTCATTGTAGCGGAAACGTTCATAGACATTAGGGCAGTCATCTGTGAACTCCATCATCTGCCCTCCAAAGTCAGGTCTCTCATAGATTCTCAGCCTGTGTGATCCCCTGAACTGTAAATAAAAGAAGAAATTCACTAATGGCATCAATGAAGTAAGGAATATTTCTACCGTAATACTGTGTTGCATTTCTTACTGAATCAGCCTCAGACTTCATGTGAAGTGCCATCCACTTAAAGCTATTTTGTAGACTGAAGGTTTCCATTTACTGAGTAAATTCTTATCTATAATTTTACTGTCAAACAGGCTTGTAGTAGTTACTCTGAGAAAGTAAGCCATTACAACAAGGTTTCTTAAACTTTATTTTTATCGCAACCCAATCTTTCCCTTTTTAGGGTCTTCGAGACCTATTCCTTGTTTAAGGGGAGGACCCCCTTTGGAGAACTGTGGATGATCACTGGAGGGCTAATTGAGGATGATTGACAGAGCAATGTCAATTGCGTAATCAACCCATGGCGACTCACTTTGAAAACTGTTGACTCACTTTGAAAACTATCCGTGACCCATTACCATTAAACTCATGACCAAAAGGTACCAACCCACAACCCTTTTTTGGGTCATGACTCATATTTTATCCTGCATTACAAATTATTCATTACTTCTCTGAAATTCTAACAGTAATAGGTTATTTGTTACTTCCTGGAAAAGGTAATCACATTACTACTTACTTTACTTTTACATTTCTCTCTAAACCCTTTGTGGGAGACAGCCAGTTCAACCCAACCGGGATGCCCCTGGAATGGAAGAATGGGGGAAGGCAGCTGCTTGTCGACATTGCTTCCCCCAGGATGCTAAAAGGCGATTTCCCTGCAGCATTGCAATACCCTGGATTCCTGCAGGGCAGGAATCATGGGAACTGGAGCCCTGCTGAGTACCATGTGTGCCGCCAGGAGATGCTGCAGGAAGACCTGAAGATTTTTACTTTCCGTATAGCCCGGAAGTACTCCCAAGTCACGAGGATGGAAGCCCCAAAATACTTCCAGGTTGAAGAAAACTCAAGTCCTCCATCTGACTCGGAAGTGCTGGCAAGTCACGTGGGAGGAAGAATGTAAGCACTTCTGGGTCAAGGACTATATCAAGACTGATGGGAGTCCAGCAGGTGAGCTGGAGTCGGAAGGTGTAGGACAGAGCTTCCTGGGAGGTTTGGAGGAGATGTAAAGAGAGAGATAGATAATCGTGTTGATTATTATTATTGTGATTAGTGTTTCTTGCCTGTATATTTGTGACGGTGGTGCTTGAAGGGCACTATTTGAAGAAGAAATTAAAGAACTTCTTGGTGTTTTAACCCGCCTCCTGTGTCTGTCTGTTGTGAAAAAAGGGGGCAACAGTGCCACCTAGCGTTCATCAATTTACATCTTACAAATATGCATCACTGGAAAAGTACACAGATTACACCTAAATGTCCTTACGGTTTTTTACATTGGAAGAAATGACCAATGAAAATGAATGTGAATTAAACTATTAAACTACACGGTGAACAAACATGGCTTACACTGGCACTTACACTAGTTCACAAAATATTCTTAAAATAAATCTTAAAAATTAAAAATAAAGCAGACTTAGCCACTTGAACACTTGCAAACATGAAGTTGGTAAACTGTAAAAGTATCGCTAGTGTAACAGCAAGCAGATGAGACTCCTTATTGATTAGGTGGTTATTTATAGTGTTTATTGTGCAAAACAATCAATATATTCATATCTCTGTTACACCCAAGTCTTTACACTATCAAAAGTTCATATGGTGGTCAAAAAAATTACATATTGAAACAATCAAGGTAAAGACTCGCCTATACACAGACTTCTATATTTTTGTGAAAACGTTAAATAGACGTGACAGGAAAAATCAAAATGCATTTCAGGATGCACTGCTGCATTTCACGTGTGATGATCGCAGTGTTCTCATTTGATTGGCTGTCAAAGGCTCTTCTGTCCCTCTACAGATATAATTCCTTTTGAACTCTTGAACAAGAGGTTATACTTTACAGTGTGCTAAAAAATTAAAGCATCGAACGTTTAATTATAAATGTTCCTATATGCACACCTCAGTTCACTTTGCTCCCTTAAATTAAAATTAAATTCTCTTCCTTAATCAAATCCTTTTAATGTATGATACAACTAAAAAGTTATATTTCAAAGTAAAACTTAAAATCTTAATTTTTTCTTATAAAGAAAAAATTGGCATCAATGCAATTCTAAAGTAAAATGAACTATCAAGTAAAGCAATAAAGTTACACATATCTCTGGTAAAAAACTGAGAGGTGTTCCACACCAGCATGTGCACTGAGAACCTGGAGGGGCTGCCGAGTGGAAAGCCACATTTGCCTCCTCAGATGTTATGTGAACTGGAATGTCTGCCCATTTACATATTATTTGCTTAGAAACATTCTAGTTAAGTCAATAATTGTAATGTGATAATGAGAATTTAAACTGTAATCCATAATACCACTTCATTCTTGGAAAATATACCATGTTAACCTCAACTCTGGTCGTAAATGGTATTTTTTTAAGGTTTATTATTAAAAATATAGTTTTAGTTGCATTCTTCAATTAAGAATTAACCTTCCATGCATAAAAATGAGCAGTCAACTTACTGGTGGAATCATACGGCAAGACCTAATGCTGTCGTTGTAGCCCATCCAGTGCTGGTAGTCAGGATACTCGCCACGGTTGAGGATGTACTGGTAACCCATATAGTTGGATTTTTCGTAGACCACCCAGTACCCACTGTCCACTCGGATGGAGTTGCACCGGTTGAAGTAAGAGTACAAATCGGTGCAGTCACTGCTACATTCATAGTAGCGTCCTTGGAAGTTCCTGTCCTCGTAGAAAATGATCTGTAAATAAAATAAAATAAGTGTACATGTTCAGTGTTCACACACAGCTGGAACAAAACTGAGACAATAGATTTACAAAAAAAAATATAGAGGTATATGACTTTCATATTAAACTGCATATGAAACTGTTATAAAGACAAGGTCGGGCCACCATGAGGCATGCTAAGGCATCAAGTCTATGTGTTGAGTCATCCTGTCAAAATATTTAACTTTCCCCGTGTTCGTGCACTGTGATCACAGGTTGACAACTTAAAAGGCTGACAATCCAGTTCCTTCACGAAAAGTTTATAAAAATCCAGCCCCCCTCATTTCACATTCTGTTTCAGGTTACCTTTCCCATGATGGCCGTTCAGTCGATGCACTGTCATGCTACTGGTGCCTGAAACTCCTCTCTTATATGTCTGGGTGAAAGCTGTACGCTTTGTTATGGTAATCACTGGGACTTCCATATCAGCAGAAACATTTCAGCTTCAACCGCACCTTTGTTTCACATCACAGAAAGGCTTCTTTACATTTTGCGAAAGTCGATAGACACCATTTTTCTGGAGAGCATTTAAAAGAGTAGACAGAATTGTATTGTGGCAGAATGGATAAAGGACTACATGATTCTTTTGTGAACTAACTTCGCAAGGACAGAATCTGTGACTTTGTTTTTATTGCCTTTTTCAGAAACTCTGTAACTACTGTATGACTTTGTCCCATTCCTTTATTATACAGAGATGGAACATCCTACATTGAGATTGTTTAAAATGCTTAGACATACTTTATCATCACCTACTCTTTAATAAGTTATAATAATAAATAAAAGTAGGATTATGTGACTACTAACACTCAAGAAAAATGTATTTATGCATTTGAAAAACCATGGCATTCAGCATCATTGAGTGAAAAAGTATGACGTCTTAATTCGGCAACTTGTAGCTGCCCCCAGCAATTACTGTACATGAATTAAATATGTGCAGTAAGGGCAGCTCGCCTTCTTCTCTGGCCCAGTCTTCCTTAAGAACTTCTTGATCTCTGTAATGTTTAGGCCTCAGCATTGCATCTCTGTAATATTTAGGTCTGGTGTTGGCTTTAGATTACCAAAACCCAGAATTTGGTTCAACTTTAGTAAAGAGTGTTCTTGACGTCCCTCCACAATAGTGTGGTATAGTAACATAACCTTCTTCAACTTACATATTCCAATTTAGGTTGCTGGGTAGTCATAGGATACCCCAGTGGCATTGGGTACAAGCTGAGAACCAACTCAGGAGGAGTTGCCAATCCAACAAAGGGCCACTCACACATACACACATTCGCACAATTTAGAATCATTAATTAGTCAAACATCCACTTACTTTGGTATATGGGAGAAAAAACAGAGTACCCAAAAAACCTGCAGCATTGGAACATGTAAGCTTCACGCAGCAGCAAGCTGTCCTGGGAATCAAACAAAGACTGTTGGATTTGTGAGGCACTCATTAAGCCTTCATAGGCTTAATGGAGACAGATAGATATTTGTTCCCAATAGAAATTTTGCTTTATGATTATTTACTCATTATTATTATTAATATAAATAATCCACTGTTTCATCAGGATCATAGGTAGTCCTGAATCTCTTCCACCTAGGCCCAGTCACTAGCAAGCATACTTCAATTCATTCCAGCTCTTCTTTCCACTTTCTAACAGTATGAATTTCTAGGCCTTACAAGTCTCCCTAACATCATTCTATAATGTATGACCAATCCAACCAAATTTGCATCTTTTAAATTCAATATTAATATCTCCCTAGTTATTTCCACAGATTCTCATTTGTGATTACCTTAGGCTACCAGATCTTACATATGTGTCTTGAACAACGGTTAATAAAAGTCTGTAATTTTGGATCTTCCTGCTGACTAACTATGACTAACAGCTATACAAGAGGACATGCTTTCATGAAGGTATTACTGTGTATAGTTTGATTTTTATATTCCTGTGTAAGCGGGTATACCGTCAGATTTTATGTAATTTTGAGAAAGCTCCCTTCCTTAGAGTCAACACTACCCATGTAGGTGAAGGTATCTACCATCCTTATCACTTCATGTTTCAAATTAATAATATTGTTGTTTCTCTTGTTTATGCTCATCTCTACCATGGTTAATATGGAGATCCACCTTTTTGATTAACAAATATAGATTTTCTTTACTCTACATATTGATGTACTTATGAAACAAAAAGCAGATATCATATGCATAATCTAGGTCTTTGAAAGTTTGGTTTAGTCCCTAAGTTACCTGTCTTGATTTCTCAATTAATACTCTTGAATATTCTGTCAAGAGCTACCAAAATAAGACTGGCAAGAGAAGATATCTTTGCCACACACCAGAATCTGAGCTCAGCAACACACTGCATTAGAAGTGATCACAACTTGCTTTAATCAGATTGATACGATTCCTATAGAGATCATTCTCAGGTTGTGCTTTACAGATATATCCTCTCTACCCTGAATCAAATGCCTTATAATAATCTACAAAATGCAGGTATAAGATTGAATGAAATTCAACTTTCTACTCAACTGTTATCATCTCTGATATAATCAATACAGGGCCTCTTAGGCTGAAATTCAGCCTGTTCAGTTCGGAGCAATTTCTCCAAAGGATCCATTACTCTTTTCAAAACCATCCTGTTGAAAACTTTACTGCTATTGCCAAGAGTGTGATTCACCATCAAGTATCACAATTACTGAGATCGCACCTCTTGGAGATCTTAACAATATTTCCCTTCTTCCACTCTTTAGAATGGCACTCATTTTTCCATATATCCCTAAACAGATACTTCATTCAAGTCTACATTGAAAATCTCTACTGGCATTCTGTCAACCTTTGCAGCTTTTACATTCTTTACCTTATTTAAGGTCTGTAAATTTCTTTTGGATGGATGTGTTACAGTAATCTATAATCATGGTCTATAATATACTGGAGTATCGTCTCCTTAACTTCTTCCATAGTTCAGTACTTCACTAAAATGTTCCTTCCAGTGCTCTACCTACCTTTTCAAGTTAGTGATGTTATGTGTCTCCCATCTTACTTCTAATGGACATACTGCAGTGTTATTGTATACCATTTTTTTTCCTGATAACATTAAAAGCCTCTTTTGT
Organism: Erpetoichthys calabaricus; assembly: GCF_900747795.2. Classification (NCBI taxonomy): domain Eukaryota; kingdom Metazoa; phylum Chordata; class Cladistia; order Polypteriformes; family Polypteridae; genus Erpetoichthys; species Erpetoichthys calabaricus. Next base: position 295,748,668 of record NC_041395.2, read on the forward strand.
GTGTCATTTATCAGCTGCTTCCTCAGCCTGCTGGGGTATTTCACTCAACAAACACTCAACGTGTTCTCACTAATCCACTCCCTCCTGTCCTTGCATGCTTACCCAAGGGTTGCTTCACAGATGATTTCATTAAACTGCTACCATTTACATTCTACTGTGTGTTCTACCTTTCAGCACTCTATAGTCACTGGCAGAGTAACATTTGTGCGTTAATTTTTGATGACATCATGTTTCTTTTTACTGACCCCTTTCTTCTTGCTGTATAAGAAACATAAACGTGCCAACAATCTTATGATGACTAAAACCTTTCTCTATTCCTTACATTTTCCTACATCCAGGAGTGCCTTCCTCCATATCTGACTTACACATTGTAATGAGAGACAAACACAAAGAAAAAGGTTCAGGGACCCACCCTGTATATTGTAGGATTCGGGTCAAGAAAAAAAGAGCTGGGTGATACTCCTCAGAGAAGTCTGTCACAAAAGGACTGAGTGCTGAGCAAAGGTGCTGGGTTCTTATAGCTGAGGGAAAGGAAGAGGCGGGTCATCTGGAGGGAAAGCAGAAGTGAGGTCGTCAGGGGGCGTGGTCTGAAGCCGGAAGAGGAAGAGGACTAGGTATTACTGTTCCTGTAAGAATGGGAGAAAAGGCATTAGCACACCTGCTTACCCCCTGTGCTTGCGTTTCCGCATTAGCTAGTCCACCCTGCTGCCTTCCATGCGCACGTGAGTGACAACATATATGATCTATCTGATTCTGAGTTCTACAGTTGGTACAGAGACAAATCCATATACAGTACCTTTATGACAATCTTAATGGGGAAAAAAGAGTGACTCTGATGATCAAGGTGCATAACACTTAACAACTGTAAGTTTCTTTTTTGTGCTATCTAATCACCTATGGCCTGAACCTAAAATGAAAGGTGCCAACTACGTAACTTTGTTAGGGTCTTTTCTAATTAGCTTACCTGTAACCTGTTTAATTATCCATGCTGTAATAATCCTTGCGACCCCCACAGCAGGCTGATCACTGACAGGGGCCGTCTTTACTTTCCAGCCTTTATTTTAGAAGAGTTCATCACTATTAGAGGACTTTCTAAAGGTGTCTCCTTGTGTCATTAAGGGACCACAGTTAGACAAGGAAAGAACAACCTAACATCACAGCCCATTCTACAGCTACACTGACTTTAATTATTTATGCACAAACTATATTTATTTACATTAAAAATTATAACAGCAAGTACATAGTAATACATTTAGTCCCATTAGCAACAGCAAGAGGCTGGTGAACATACCCAGATGGCTCCATTTCTTAGTTGCAGATTATGTTTTCTCAATAAGAAAGAAAGAAAAAGATTTCTATCAGAGAAAGAGATGAGGCTCTCTATAAATGTCATTTTTTAAAATAGCAGCTTCACTTCCCTTCTTGCCTAATGAGCATGTTAAACAAGACACCCTGACTTATTCGGCAGCAGGTTCTCACATCTGCTAGCAGGATGCACTGACATTTTCCAGTTTTCAAAGCACAGTTTATACAAAAGAAAATGTAGAAAATGTTACAAATCATCATTATCACTCAAGCTAATAAGCAACAAACTCGTACCACACCCAATTCAAGGTTGGTACCCTGGGACTCGAAGCTTTTTAATAACCCAACTATGCAAAACACTCTGAAATTCTTCTTCGTGTTTGAATTCTCCCACCATACACTGCACTCCTGCTCCAAAAAGGACATAGCAATCCTAGAAAAGGTCCAAAGAAGAGTCGACTAGGCTGATTCCAGGGCTACATGGGGTGAATTATGAAGAAAGACTAAAAGAGTTGAGCCTTTTCAGTTCAAGCAAAAGAAGATTAAGAGGTGACATGATTGAAGTGTTTAAAATTATGAAGGGAATTAGTACAGTGGATCAGGACTGTCATTTAATTTCATCAAGAACACAGGGACACAGTTGGAAACTTGGTAAGGGTAAATTTCACACAAACATTAGGAAGTTTTTCTTTACACAGAGAATCACAGACACTTGGAACGAGCGAATGAACAAGTGACGGTGACCATCTTTTCATCTCGCTATACTTTCACAATTATTTTCACTTATGTTTCCATAGTTATCGCCTGGCCCTCATTAGCAGTACATCACCGCTGCTTTTATGCTTAATTCTGGACATCTTGAGCTTAAAATAAAGCATGTTAACTCAACATAAAAAACGATACAGCCAAAAGCAAAACCACCTGTAAAGGAGACAAGGATGTGACTGAGAATGTAAGTAATAACAGCGTGGCCTCGAAATTTTAAATTATGGTGCAATATTTAACTTTTCACTTATCTTATTTAAATAATTTTTAATTTATTGGACATGCACATTTTTGTCTTTAAAAACTGATAACTTGAAGGTTTGTATTTAGGGGACTTGATTAACATACACACATCTAAGTACAGCACCCTAATGGAACGCATAAAGATTCCCACATAAAATGAAAGCTGTCAAATACAGCACGCTACATCTAGGACTTTGAATTGAATTCAGAGTATCTGAGAGCGGTGTGAAAAGTTATGTTATTTCAATTTTTAATTAGTTCCTGTTATAACAGCCACCAATTAGAAATTTAATGTAATCATCACTGTTGTGTTTTAATTTTGTTTGTATTTCATTGTGGTTTTTATGCAATTATTTTTCATATTCTTACGTTATTTTCATCGATTTTGTTTATTACCATTTAATTGTGTACTGTGTTTGTTCCTTATTCTTTGAGGGTGGAGCCCCAGGAGGTAGAGCCACCCTGACATCGCTACTCCTGAGTCCTACCACTGACTATTTAAATTAAGTCAGTAGAGAGGACTCAGGAGTAGGAGATCATTTGTTTATTGTGGAGTTCTGAGTATTACCGTTTCTGTTTGGATTTACTGGTTTTTGGGAAGTTGTTGCTTTTGATTCTGGGTTGTGCATTTGGACGTGTTTGCTGTGGATTACATTTTCAGGCAATTCCTTTTGTCTCTTTTTGCTGTTTTGAGAACTCTTCTTTTTTTTTGTAGACAAATTTTAAGTTTATAAACATTATTTGCTACCATTTTGTTCACAGTTTGAGGGTTGGCTGGTTATCTTCCCTTTTGTGGGGCTTTTGGATAGTATTGTGGACATTTTGAGTTGTTTTTCGAACTCCCCACTTTTGGGGCTTACCCTAGCTGAATGTAGCAGGTAGTATTTGGGCCTAGCTGAGCTTAATTGAGTATCTTCTGGGCATAATTCCATCTTCACAAATTTAAAAATATTTATATAAGTTTATGTAATACATGTTATAATTTTTGTACATTGTATTTTCTTTCATTTTATTGTGGAATTTGTGTATTTATTACTAATTTTCTCACAGCTAAAATTGTTGCTTCAGCTAGTGTTGTTGCCATGGCTTGATTTGAGTTTTTGTTTATGCAGTCTTTCTGTTATATACAATTTTGTATATTGTTATTAATTCTGTTTTTCATTTTAGTTTGAAATTTGTACTTTTGTAATTTTTAGATTTTCTTTGCTACTAACCGCAGTAGCTTCTGAAGACAGGTAATAGAATAATTTTAAAATATTTGCCATCTATTGCCCTACGTGTCCTTTCAGCTCCTTTTCTCTGTATTTGTGTGTGTATCTGAACGTCTCTTAACTGGCACCTCCTCTCTCTGCTATGTTCCTGTAAAGCCAGCATCTTGGACTGTGTCATTATTTTCGAGGCACCTTTCTCACCTCTGGTGCAGTTTTATACTTTCTGTCACTGAAGATGACTCTCTCACCTTGTATCTCATAAGTCTCCCACTCACACTTAATTTCTCTTCGCATCACCAAAACCAAACTGACTATTCACACCAAAGACAAACTGATCAATCAGATTACTCTTGATGACTGGACACACAGACCTGAGTGTTTTATTATATAATAGATATAGTGTAGATAGATAGATAGATTGGGTTTTTATTTAGTGTGGCTTGTGATATTGTGGTTGGTTTTTGATTCATTTTGTTTTTGTGAATTATTGGATTCCTGGCTTTCGACTTTACTACATTTACTACATAGAACTGTTTCTGGTTGGTGTTGTTATTGGATTCGTTTGCCTTTAGGCATCTTACCTTATTTTGCTACTTTTAGTTACTATCCTGTTTTTTATTGTTACATGTTGAATTCATTTAATTAAAGTTTTAAATATAAAAATCATTCCTGTTTTGTGTTGGATCAGAGGTTTCATTGTTTTCCTTTTCTCCATTTTGTTAAACATTTTGAGGCTTTTTATTATTTAAGAGCATTATCCTCATTTAGGGGCTCTGGAGGCAACTTTTATAAAATTTCCACAGTTATATAAGGATGCTGTTATTTTTATGTGTGACTATAAAGCTATAGAAGTGATAGAAATTATTTCTGTTATATACTGAAACTGCTGCAATAGCATTTTTTGGCTGCTGCTATAATGAGCACCTGAGGTTTAGGATGCACTCTTGGTTTGCTAAGTGAAGATTTCTGAAAATTGCGCCAAGCTACATCATCAGCACAACCACTTTAAGCTGACAGCAGAGCTCCTGTTGTCTAAGATTATTGATACTTTCTTTAAAAGGTCTTGTGCATTTTTGGTTTAGAGTTTATGGAAAACTATTAAATGACTGTGTTTCAAATTTTGATTTTTCAATTACACTTTGGTTTAGATGAACGATAGGATTGATTTTCTTGTTTTAACTGACATATTTGCTTACTTATGCTTCATCTTCTAACTCGTTTTTTCCCTGCCTTTGTGGCCTGCCATTTTCAACATCTTAGCAATAGATCAGGATAGCCTGCCTTTTGAGTTTGGTGGCCAGGCTGCTTGGGGTGAGGCCAATCAAGAGGGTTCAGACCTGAGTAAAGGGCAGTTCTGGCCTTTTGCATAAGTTTTTGGAGGACTGCTCATGCATTTTCTGTTTTATGTGGAAGGATTTCATAAAAAAAAAAAAGTAATATCTTGTTCTGGATATTTTTTTTGTTTTGTTTAAATTTCTTCCTAGTATAAACCTGTTTGTAAGAGCCAGTTTTAAAAAGTTCATGTTAATAATAAATTTGCTTACTTAATTTGTGTAGAACATAATTTTCACATTCACTTCATACATAATGGAGGATTTTTTTTATCCCCTAAAGCTAATGTGTAATGGAAAATCTTTATGGCTCAGTGTGATAGAAAATAATATCTAGCATGTAGGTTAACATTTTTTTAACAGTATCATAGTTTTAATTGTTTAAACAGAAATAAAAGTTAATGTCTAATAATATGTCATTTGAAAGGAAAAGAAGATGTACTGTATAATGAGTGATGATTTTGCACATTTATGACCCTACTAGATCAGACAAGACTAGTTGCGCTTTTGAGCCATCTGTGTCGGAGATGACAAGAGTGGGCCAAGTGTGTAGGGACACTTTACATTCTCTGAGTCACTCAGAAGAAAAGCATGGGCTTGGATGGAGCTGTGTCTGCCTGAGATGAATCACTGACACCCCCATTATGCAAGAGTTGTGCAAGAGACAATTAGAATTTCCCGTTGCAGACGGGTCAGGTTGCCTGTTTCTCATATATTTCATCCTGAAGAGAGGCCATCAAGGGTCAGGCCGGACCACAGACTAGTTGAACATACTAAGACCAAGAGCCACCTTGTAGTAAGCATGTGGACAAGAGATGAACTGCTTATTATCAGGATGCACACTCCCATTCATATTCTGCTTTTATTTTGGGCATATTATCTGTAATATATGATGAAAAAATTTGTTACTTCTTCTCCCCTTTCTGGTATTCAGTCTTGTAGCCTATGGTAATAGATATAAAAAGCAGTGTAATATATGATGGATATTGCAGGAATTTGAGACATTTTGTTCTGGTCTACAAAATAAAAAGTAAAAAGGGAAGAATAAGGTTACTAGGGCTGGGTATTGGCACTGATGTCCCGATTTGATTTAATATTGATTTAATTTGTATTTAATTCACATTCACTGATATATTTGAAGTACTGACTTTTTTAGAGATTACTTAACAATGTACTGAAAACTTTAATATAATGTGTCAGATTTCAGTAAACCTTTATCTGAAAGGTGTCTGCACTGTGTCCTTATAACATATGCCTAAGAGATGGAATGACATTTAAGAATCAGTATTTAATTAGTAATAAACAGTTAACACCATTATTTGGAAAATGTGGAACAAAATGTCATTGCAAAAAAAAAAAACTTTTTCACAGCACTGCACTCATTCAGAATTCACCATAATTTAGCAATTGCCATATCAGAGTCCACACATATGGGGGGCTCCTTGTTTTAATACAATGCAGTGGCTTTATAAAATACCTATATCATCTAGCAAGTAATACTTAAAAAATGAAATATTGCTTCTTAAGTAATAAATGTTATTCAGTAACCTATTAGCCAAGTTTATTCCCCTATTGGATATTGTAAACTAATCTTGAATTAGTCAAAATTAAAGATACAGCCAGAAGATTTGTGCCTTTCTATAATTCTACAAGTTACACATACAGTTGCTCACATGTAACAGTCACGTTAATTAGTCGCAAAAATGTGTCCTCACACTTCATCCTCAGACGAAAAAGGGAAATGTTTTAAAAGGAAGATCTAGTGCTGAGACTTGTTGACTGTAGCGTTGGATGAATGGAACATTAAAGAAAAAGAACCGCCATCATGACTAACAACTCCACTAATATGATCTGTGCAGTACAACTTATACAGCTACTTTAAGTTGGCTGCTTTGTATCACTGGCTGCCTTAAGATTCCAACAATCTCCTGCTTGCTTGGCTGAGTGAGGTGCATTGCAAACATTTTTCCAACGTAGTAGTACAGCTACTGTAGCTATGCGCTGAAAGAAGCCATGTTTATGGCACTTGGCCAGCACTCAAACTTGTGACTGATGTGATTAAGCAAAGAAACTGTACATTGGAGATGCTAAATGGATTTGGGGAACAATGGGAAGTATCTCAGCAGGTCTGCACACTGGTATAGGCAGTGAAGTTGCTCCAGGTGTGACTGGCGTGCATCGTGCTTGTCTTCAACACATCATCCACAGGCTCCCAATTGTTTTCAATGTAATGAAATGTGATTGTCAGCTGCCCTGAATGTCCAGCTGTCACAGGTTAGGGCTGTTCTCTCCAATGACCTGAGAGACGTGGCGATGTTTTGCTTAAGATCTTCACAAACCCTAGGTACAATGACTTCATTCATTTGATTTCCTGTTGGTATAGTACACCGCGGTTCCAAAATCTGTATCATTTGTTGATAGCCCTCGTTGTCAACAACAGTGTAGGGTCTCATTGCTTTACAGATAAAATTTGCTATACTGTAGATAGTTATGTTTTTGGCATGAGACGAATTAAGCTTGGATTTAAACGTTGTCTCCAGTGTACTCGTTTGTACTCGGATGTCGACTGAGATTTTTCAAATTTGTTGAGTTACCACAATACTTAACTTCTGAGTTGCACAGCTTACATGTGGCTTTGGTTTTATCCAGCTGTGCTTTACCGATGCACTGTCTGAATCCGTAGTAAAGCCATACATCAGATTTAAGAGTCAAAGATGGCAGTTTTTGAGAAGTTCTTTATGTAGATTTTTGCTTATCTTCGTGCCAAAATTGAAGATAAGTAAAAAATCTGCATATAGTAATAGAGCAGGATAGATATCCACTAGATCGATCTTGAGACATTAAGAATTGATAACACATTTTTTACATGAATAATAACGATTAATTGGAAAATATTTTTACCCAGGCCAAAAGGTTACCCTTGGCAAAACACTTAGCTCTATTTGTAATGTGATAGCAGAATGTTACTCAGTTTCATAATTAGGTAGTAAAATGTACTGTTAGACATAATAGATTTAGTTACAAATATACAGTTACAATGGCATAACGTTTTCTGACCTTATGTCATGTATACTGTACATATGTTGCGTTTGTATATGTATTAATTAGTGAACAATATAGAAACTTTAAGAGATGTAACCAAGTTATGTAAGCCTTAACAGAAACATCATAGGCAAGAAGATTTCTTTTTCTTGTATGTACAGTATTTCTCTTAGTTTTTATGTGAGCTGTTTTTGCTTTGAATTTCACTAAAACTTGTAAGACACTTGGACTGTGGAATTTTTAATATATGTTTCACGCTTGGTGCTGGAACTTTTCAGTGAAGCTGAGGCTGTAGAATTTTGAAAAACCCCAACAAATTCAGCTACACTGGGCTGTGGGGAAACACTGGACACCAAATTTGGACAGAGTTCTCGTCAAAGGAAAAGTGAGGATGCAAAACAAAATAGTTCATAATTTTTTAAAGAGCATTTACTTCCATAAATTTTAAAGTACAATTTATTTCTGATAAGGATTACATAAATCCTTCTCTCATACGACGGAAAGAGCCAATAGTGGAGCTGAAGCCTCCCCAATCGCTGAATCGCCTGTATTCACCAGGTCTCAGGAAGTACTGTCGGCCCCTGTAATTTGCATGTTCATAGAAGATCCAGTATCCCTCCATCACGTTACAGGAGAAAATGTCGTTGTAGCGGAAACGGTCGTAGACATTGGGGCAGTCATCTGTGAACTCCATCATCTGGCCCCCAAAGTCAGGTCTCTCATAAATCTTCATTCTATAAGAGCCACGGTACTGTAAATATAAGAGTAGTGCATAAGAGTTAGGTGCTGCAAAGCTGCTGATAAGTGCGTGACACTATCATTCACAAGAAGCAATGTCAGTAAGGCTGCTCCAAAGTGAGCTGATTATATTTAATAACGAAGAGGTATTCCATAAAAAAAATAACTTACAAGGCTCATCATGTTTAATGGAACCTCTTTAGCAATGCATCCCCAACTCTAAATTTATAGCTCTGCAGTTGTAAATCAACCCATGTAAAGGAGCTATATATGAAACCTGTGCTTGTATGTACTGTGATTAGAATGATGTTTAACAGAGCTTACTTGTGGAATCATGCGGCAGGACCTGATGCAGTCGTTGTAGCCCATCCAGCGGTGATAGTCAGGGTACTCCCCCCTGTGTAGAAAGTACTGGTATCCCATGTAGTTGGGCTTCTCATACAGCATCCAGTAACCGCTGTCCACGCGAATGGAGTTGCAGCGGCTGAAGTAGGAGTGCATATCAGCACAGTCACTGCTGCACTCATATGAACGTCCCTGGAAGTTCTTGTCCTCGTAGAAGGTGATCTGCAAATTCGGTGAAGGCAAAGAAGCAGGGTTAGAAATAAAAAAAGACCATGTCCTGAATTCCTTCAAACATAACAGTTTATTTTTTATATAACCTCATTTGCTAAAATCAGTAACGTAGCTTATTCTTTATATTTTTAATTTTTGGGAAGTCTAGTGGTACAGTGATCACTCCTGTCACCTTATTACCCCCAGGACCTGTGCTCAGTTCCCATCCAAGTGACAAATGTTCTTTAGATACAGTCATTTCCTTCCACTTTACAAGGGCAGGCATGTTAGATCAATTGCCCTGTGGATGTTAAATGTGCTTGTGTGTGTCCTGACTTCATGTCCATCTATAAGTGGTTGCAGATTTGCTCCCTGTGACCCTGTAATGGAATAAATAGATTGATGGGCTCTTCACTGATGCCCATAATGGAATTTATGATGCATCAGTTACGTATGGCTTCAGATTCTTGGTTGTGAATTCCTGGGAAGCCACTTTGTGACCTTTCTCATTCTCCACGTGGCTATGTGTATTTTCTCCTGGTTTCTTTTGACATCTCAAAGACATTGATGTTACACTGACTAATGACTCCAAGGGGTATGTATGTGTATGTGAAGGTACCCTGTGATGAACTAGCATGCAATGTTAGCTTAGCTCCATGCAACTCTGCATTAGAACAACAGGGTTTAGCAAATACAGTAGATGGATATACCACACACTTATGTCACCCATAACATAATATAACAAAGCATAACATAATGAAACGTAAAATGAAAGCAATACAACAAAAAATTCTGCTCTGTTTTATTCTAGATTTCCATATAGGAGGTGGAGGAACACAATGGTTTGTGATGCTGCCTTCATGCCTTCAGCAACCTGCCCTCAGTAGCTAAACCTTAATAGTTTTCATCATGCACTCGGCTTTCCTTATACTTTCCATATACTTTGAGGTTTTCATTAGTTTGGTAAGATGTTAACTGTAGTGGTCCCGATGAGGAACAAGCATCCCACAACTGACGACCACTGCTTTAGATAGATAGATAGATAGATAGATAGATAGATAGATAGATAGATAGATAGATAGATAGATAGATAGATAGATAGATAGATAGATAGATAGATAGATAGATAGATAGATACTTTATTAATCCCAAGGGGAAATTCACATACTCCAGCAGCAGCATACTGATGAAAACAATATTAAATTAAAGAGTGAACACAAAAGTTTTTGGCAAATGTGCAACTTCTTGTAAACCTCTTGCATAATAAAAAGATTCAGAAAAAGACTGGTGGGTGAGTTTTCACTGCTCTTAATGTACTAAACAATATAAGGAAAAATAATTCCTGGCTGTTTTCTGCCTTACAGCTAGTGCTGTTTGGATAAGCACCCTCAACTCACTATCCCAAAGTGGATAAGTTGGATATACAGTAAAATGGGCAGAGAGATCATTTAAAGTAATATACAGCATTGCTTTGTATTCATAATGCTGTGCTTTATTCTTCCTGCCTGCACTCTCTTTTTCACCTCTCTTCCACAATCCCCATTATTCTGTACTGTTTGGCCCTAGTACTAAAGAGTGTGACATACCATAAGATCACAGAAACCAATGGGAAATAAAATGTACAACAGAGGAAACAGTGATAGAAATATGCCAGTCATCTCACCACCCTGGATTTTCTATGTATTAAGAAGAAAAAGTGATTCAGTACATGATTCCCTGTGCAGTGAATAATCTGTTCATTCAAAACTTAACTTATAAACAAGCTGCTGACTTATTATTGGGACTCTGGACAAAAGAAACCAGTTATAACCAGTTACAAACACACGGGTTAAAATAACCAACTTCCAGTTTATCGTCAAAGAGTTAGAAATGGATGTTTTGCTATCTGCACCCCTTCCAGCAGTCTAACAGTGATATGACTCCAGTCCGGTGGAAAGATGAGTATGTGTCATATTTGGAGCACATAAAATAAGTTTTGTCATGCAGCCATTATTCCATATTTCTCTATCCCCTTTTTGTTATTAAAAGACACAATCTAACACGCCGGACCCAGTTTCATGTTGACAGCCTGCACTTACTCGCACACATAGCACTGATTTACAGTTACACTCAGCTCTTTGGGACAGAAATTGGAACTCTATGGCCAAATCCCACAGGAACTTACCAAGAGCATAAATCTCCAAAGAAACAAATATCAAGCTAGATATTGAGGTCCCTGAAGATGTAAATGCAACACCATAAACCACCAAGGAACTCTGAAATAAACCTTTCTGATAAATGTAAACATAAGTTCAAAAGGGCTATGACAGCAGACTTTATAAAGATGAGCTACCCCAATCATCCCACTGAATGCTTTCAACTTACCTTTCCCATGGTGAAGGTTTGCCTGTTGCTATCTGTAGTAACCCTGTGCCAAGACCACTCTTTTTATACCCCTGGGTGAAATGGACATGTTTTGTAATGTAAATGTCCAGAAGTGCTGCCCAAGCAGAAACTGGACCACTATAGGCAGGCTTTAGTCAAGTGAAATGTACGGCACACCCCTCCATACATGCTGCTTACATGCAAGCTTTAGAAATGCCGGACAATAGAGTGCATGCAGTGCCATAGCACATAAAAGAAAAGGGGGACTCAGTAGGCAGTATGCATATTCCATATGCACTGTGTGCTTTAAAGAACAGCTGCGTCAGCGTTCTCATTCTCCTCCATAAACCTGGTCAGCTGGTGGCTATGTGGCCCTTAGCTTGCATTACTTAGCTCCCTAATTGACTTAAATTGTAAAAAATATCAAAATTACACTTAGAATTTTAAGCAAAACACATTTAAGAAATGTCCAATTACATTTTTGTAATAACATTTTTGTCTAATTACATTATTGACTTTGGTATAGAGGAGGTAGCATATCTAGTAGACTTAACATAACAAAATAAACTGTTGAATCACTGAGTGACCCTAACTTGGTCAGGCAGTCAGTTCTCCAAACCCCTGTATGCTGCGTTATTTCATCTAGCCCTGTGAGCTGATGTTCACTATGAAAAGCACCATACAAAAAAGTACAATTATAATAATCTTCAATAATGTAGAGGACTATCTCTCTCTGTCTCTCTCTCTCTGTAAATTTTGATAACAATTTCCCTGCATTTTGATGCATTTCCTGTCCCGTTTAGAAGAACTGAATCCTTTCTTAGATTTTATTTTCAGCTTTGCGGTACAAGGGCTGTTGTAGAGGTTCTTCAGTGAGATCGTCTTTGAATATCCTACATGAAAACAAGGATTTTCTTGCACATTGTCAGGCTCATCTGTCTAGGTGGCATTATCTCATGCTACCATTTTATAAATATAAATATTATAAATAGGTCTTTTTATACCAGAAATGAAATTGACCTTAAATGAGTATTATGGATCAAATGTACTGCGGTGGGCTGGCGCCCTGCCCGGGGTTTGTTTCCTGCCTTGCGCCCCGTGTTGGCTGGGTTGGCTCCAGCAGACCCCCGTGACCCTGTAGTTAGGATATAGCGGGTTGGATAATGGATCAAATGTAAGGTCTAATTTTATATTGCGTTTTTTCCAATTTTTCTTTTTTTTTAATATAATCAAATCATACAATATCCCTTGCTACCAAATATAAAGGCTGGCAACAACTAAATGGAATAATGTGAGAGGTATTGTGGGCAAACCATCAATACGTGATGGTAAACCTCAGAAATTCTTCAAGTGCCCCAGTTAATACCCCTAGGATGTTCTCTGAAGGTTAAATTGTCCTCAGAGCACCAGGTAAGAGCACATGACTCCTTCCGTCTATAGGTAGATTACTGTGTCTTGTTATGGTGGACACTGAAGAAATTAGTATGGTGTTAGGATTTTTTGAATGTAGTCCTAACAAGGGGGTATAAGGACAGTTCAGTGTCATGGTCAAGAGCTTGAGTGTCAGGGAAGGTGCAGCCTGACAGGGAGGAAGTGATGTCAGAGGTCAGTGTGAGTCAGAGTGTGTTTTGTGCTAATAAAGCAGCAGGGTTTGTTTTCTGTTTATTCCACTACTACGCTGGGTTCCCTCTATATGTATCCTTGCTGTTCAAATAAATCCTTAATTTTGGTAAAGAATACACTATTGGCAATCTTTGCTCAGGATAAAAAATATTTAGAATTTCTCAGCCTATCCCGGGATAAACACTTAAAAAAAATGACCGGAGGTTTCCAGAAGTTTCATTTACCTATTATTAAAAAATGAATTTGTGTGGATAAATTACCACAATTCCGTATATCTATTTAATCATTTTTAACTGAGCCTTCTGAATACAATTTCAGGGTCAAGGAGATGGCATCCATCTCAGAAACATCAAATGCAAAGCAATGATCAATCACGGACAAAGTACCAGGCCAACACAGCAGGACTTTGGCGTGGGCTGATCTGGGTTACAGCCCAGGGCCCTGTATGCTGCAGGGTCTCAGATATTTGTAAAGATGGACAAAAATGTTTGTTCTTTGTTTTTAAAAGAAATATTCCTGCCGCCAGACTGTCTGATTCAGTCTTATTGAACCCTTTAACCTTTATCCCAGAGCTAACTCATCCACCACTAGTCACATGCACACCACCATCTGGTGAGAGAGGTTGGCTGCTTGACAGCATCTGTGGTAGCAGAAGAGCCGAAAAAGGGACAGTAAGCAACCAATCTAACCTGCACGTCTATGGGATGATAAATAAACATAATTTATTATGACTTTGCAACTTATAACTAAATAAGTAATAATAGAAAAGCTATAATTAGTTACTTTTACTTTACAGTGCAAACCTTGTGATATGGCCTATCACAAGGTCAGAGTGCGTAAGCAGTTCTTCCGGGTGCTCTTGTCGTCTCCATCAAACTTATTTTGTCAGTGCTGTTCTCTCTGAAGCTACCACTGAATTTGATGGTAGTGTTAATGAAAAGGTCCCATTTATGTTATTCAGTTTGGAACTGGTTTGTTTTTTTGTGTGTTCAAACAAATCTGTATCTTTTATACATTATAAAATTAGTACATTGTACAATTTTCAATTGCATTTTATCATCAAACTTGTTACAGCTCTCTGAGACTGCCATCAATGAAAAGCGTTATACACAAATAAGTTGAATTGTATTGAACTGTATTCCTCATGCAAGAGGGATTTTTCTTCTAGCTTCTGCTCTCAGTTCAAATGTCTGAGACTCTTCAACTGAATTAGAGTTTTGTTATTTCTTAATAGTGGTATTTCATATATTAGTATCAGTGTATTAATATTGCATGAATTTTATTGATGGATTTGAATGTAACATTTGATTGACATACTGTTATTTAAATCTATTTGTATGAATTTTGACAAAGCTTGATAAACTAATTTTATTAGTCTTAGATGTAACTTTTGCTGCAACATTTTCCTCCTTCCTCTGTTAATTTCCAGACTAGGAACACATGGAAAAACTCTGCAGAAATTGTCAAGGGAGCGAGCTCCAGATCCATGAAAAGCACGTAGTGTTCTGTTTTAACAGGATGACCAGAAACAGCCTAATATGGATTCACAGACAATGAGGGAACTGGAAGTACCTGGGGTGGAGAACATCCAGGAGGCGTAACCCTCCTTTTCACATGTTGCCAGGACCAATTTTAAATGAAGGAATTGGCGACAGATATTTCACTTCACTTTAGTACACTCAAGCCGCACTCCACCAATTGACAGAGGGGATCTATCCTTAATAACTTGGGAAGCCTCCAACATCACAAAATCAGGGCTAAAGATACCATGAAAATTTGTTAGGCTGAAAAGACTAAAATAGTTACTTTTAGAAGAATTGGACTGGACTGGCACTATAAAGTCTTAGGCTCTGTAAACCTCAGATTAATTATTATTTTCTGAATATTGTTTTATTGAATTATTATTATTATTATATCATGATTAAATAATAGCATCTTACATTACAGAGTTTTTGTATTGGTTGTCTGAGTTACAACTCACACACTTAAAATTCTGTTTTGAGTTTATTGAATTGAATTAAGTTGTAAATGCTGTTTATGTGTAGCTTAGGGTCTAGAGTTTTAGGGTCACCACAGAAATCCATCAAATTCTGTTCCATGGATATTTTGATCCTCTTCTCCATTATTTAATGGTTTTAGCTGCCTCTCCCATATGACACGTTGACCAGCACTTCATCGGTATCCTCTGTATTTCTTCACTGAAAAACATAGGAGAAGCATAAGGCAAATACAATACAATACAATACAATTTATTTTTGTACAGTAATCCCTCCTCCATCGCGGGGGTTGCGTTCCAGAGCCACCCGCGAAATAAGAAAATCCGCGAAGTAGAAACCATATGTTTATATGGTTATTTTTATATTGTCATGCTTGGGTCACAGATTTGCGCAGAAACACAGGAGGTTGTAGAGAGACAGGAACGTTATTCAAACACTGCAAACAAACATTTGTCTCTTTTTCAAAAGTTTAAACTGTGCTCCATGACAAGACAGAGATGACAGTTCCGTCTCACAATTAAAAGAATGCAAACATATCTTCCTCTTCAAAGGAGTGCAGAGCATGTCAGAGAGATAGAGAAAAGCAAACAAATCAATAGGGCTGTTTGGCTTTTAAGTATGCGAAGCACCGCGGCACAAAGCTGTTGAAGGCGGCAGCTCACACCCCCTCCGTCAGGAGCAGGGAGAGAGAGAGAGAGAGATAGAGAGAGACAGAGTTTGTTTTTCAATCAAAAATCAATACGTGCCCTTCGAGCTTTTAAGTATGCGAAGCACCTGCAGCATGTCGCTTCAGGAAGCAGCTGCACAGAAGGTAGCAACGTGAAGACAACCTTTCAGCATTTTTACACAAGCGTCCATATCGTCTAGGTGTGCAAACAGCCCCCCTCCTCAATCCCCCTACGTCAGGATCAGAGAAAGTCAGCGCAAGAGAGAGAGAAAAGTAAGTTGGGTAGCTTCTCAGCCATCTGCCAATAGCGTCCCTTGTATGAAATCAACTGGGCAAACCAACTGAGGAAGCATGTACCAGAAATTAAAAGACCCATCGTCCGCAGAAATCCGCAAACCAGCAAAAAATCCGCGATATATATTTAAATATGCTTACATATAAAATCCGCGATGGAGTGAAGCCGTGAAAGGCGAAGCGCGATATAGCGAGGGATTACTGTATAGCCCAAAATCACACAAGAAGTGCCGCAATGGGCTTTAACAGGCCTTACCTCTTGACAGCCCCCCAGCCTTCACTCTCTAAGAAGACAAGGAAAATCTCCCAAAAAAAACCTAGTAGGGAAAAATGGAAGAAACCTTGGGAAAGGCAGTTCAAAGAGAGACCCCTTTCTAGGTAGGTAGGGCGTGCAGTGGGTGTCAAAAGAAGGGGACAATACAACACAATGCACAGAACAGAACAAATCCTCCATACAGTATCAAAATAAAAATTTTAGAAGTATGGAGCAGAATTTAACAGTAGATGATATCACATAAGAAGATTTGGATATATTTAGAGTCCTGGAGACCTCCTCCATCAAGCTGCCTCCCCCATTTGGCCATTCCATTGCTGAAACAGCACTGGGCCAGCCAATCCAATGAAAGGACCCTTCCTTCCCACGATTCCTGCAATCCTCCATCAGGGATGACTTTACCTTAGGCAGGCAAAACAACTTGACAGATGATGAAGAGAAACCCTCTAAATCCTAATGTTCCACAAGAGTACTTATCATTTATTATAACTGACAAAGTTTTTATTGTTAATGGAAACTGTAACTAAAATGACTAAAAAAGCATTTCCTAAATTGAAATAAAAACCAGACTAACCAATCTGCGCCACCACCACCACCTGATCAAAGCACCGTGCAATCCCTACATTGATGGATTGAAGGCCAGACATCCACATGACCATCATCATCTAATTCTTCCATGTGAAGCCTAAAAACCACAAGGACTGATTGAGATCATTGATGTTAGGTAGAATGCCTAGTGGGGACTAGGTGGTCTCGTGGTCTTGGAACCCCTGCAGATTTTGTTTTTTTTTTCTCTGGGCCTCTGCAGTTTTTTTTTTCTTTCTATCCTCCCTGGCCATCAGACCTTATTTTATTCTTTGTTAATTATTATTGTCTAATTTTTATTTTTTATTTATTTTATTATTCATCTTGTTAAACACTTTGAGCTACATCATTTGTATGAAAACATACTATACAAATAAATGTTGTTGTTGTAGCTGAGTGAAATATAAAAAACTAAACTGAAATTCACATAACTCTGAAACTAACTGAAATAAATTCAAATTCCGTTGAAACAAAATCTGCACTTTTTTTTTTAATAAACCATAATGGTAGCCTAATGGTGACTGTGACTGCTTTTTCACTAACTGGCTATGCACCATTTGGCTATATTGGCTACAGATGGTAACTGCTGTGAAAGAGCTAGAAGGAACACGGACACACTGCAAAGAGTTGGTTGCAAACAGGAAAGCATTCTCAGTGAGTACTTTGA
Organism: Erpetoichthys calabaricus; assembly: GCF_900747795.2. Taxonomy (NCBI): domain Eukaryota; kingdom Metazoa; phylum Chordata; class Cladistia; order Polypteriformes; family Polypteridae; genus Erpetoichthys; species Erpetoichthys calabaricus. The sequence continues at coordinate 295,766,329 of NC_041395.2, forward strand.
GTCTGACCCAGACGCAGACAGTAACAAGAGCAAGTGCATAATTCATGTACTTGTGGGATTGTGGAGTTCAATTAAAGGGATAGAACTTGGCAAATGTAAAAGCACACCGTGAGATTTTAGAGCTCTTTTGAGACCCTTCCAAATGGTGCTGCATGCCAAAACGTGGTTGACATGTCTGTCGAGGGTTGCTTGTCCACTGCCGAGGCAACCGCAAGTTTGCAGTCTCCCCGAATAACATGTCTGTCTTCCAATGGTTGAGGTGGAGAGCATTCTAACCCAGCCACTGACCTCACACCATTACTGCTTTTTTGCAGTGTCTATGTGTGTTGAAGTGGTAGCTCCCTTTTGAATACATACCCTGATTGTTCCTGTTTTGATTGGAATAAAGTTGGTTTTCATGAAGCCTTTGGACTCAGCGTCTTCTCTCAGGTACAAGACAGTGACTCACAACATCACAATATGTAAACTGCTTTCACAAAAATGTCTGTATAGAGTTTGAGTATCATTGGAAGTTTAAAGTGCCTAATTCTGTCAAAGTGTACAGTCTGTACTTTGAGCAAATGGACACAGGCATGATGCAAGTGAGAAACAATTTATAATAATGATCACAAAGAAACTTATTGTATAAATGGTGGATCAAAAGTGGCCAACTACTTCTTTTTGGGAATATCTGCATATTTCTATAATCTCTGTATGTTGTCAACATAGGAGAGCAAATATTCTAAACCGGAAAAAGACTTAAGCCGCTTACTCCTAAGTGGGCATATGTATGATGCCAAGAGGTAGCTTATGTAGTAAAGCTTGAGAAACTTTCTTTGTTGTGAGTTTATGGAAAAACTTTGGTCCATAGTGGACTTTGGAGCAGATCTTAAATTAGTTTGTGTCTTTTTGATATGAAACACCCTGAAAAGCAAGGTGTACAGAAAACAAGATGAGATTTTTATAACCAAGAAATAAAAAAGTCTAAATAGATATTTGCAAAGATCATAAAACCAAGAGAACAAAAAATACAAAAAAAGTGGCAAACAGAAAATTAAGTTAAGAAATGTGGCAAAAACTAAGAGGAATAATTGCCCAAACATAAAATATCTTTTTTAGAAAAGTCCCAAAGCTAGGACACCAGAAGATGTATGCCAATCTTCTCGAATAAGTGAAGTATGATGATACCGTATGTCACATGACTTTTGTTTCATGTGCCTGACAACGGGCACATTAAAGATAAACAATATAACCACAGCCACTGAAAGCGAAAACAAAAAGTTTGCTAAAATGCAATCAAAAGTAAATAGTTTCTGAAAAGTAATACAATTTTAAAAATTTGCCAACATTAGTGCTTAGGCTTTGAAATGAAAGGTCATGACACTTCTTTTGTTGCTACACTGATTACTATTGCTTGACGTCACAGGAGCTGCGATCTGTACATTTATTCATTTTTTATGGGATTTCTTGAATGGATTTGCATAATCTATACATCGGTCTAGGGATTTTAGGACTCAGGGATAATGTTTTTTTGTGTAAATTGCAAAAGTCCAGGGGCCTCATGCATAATGCCGTGCGTAAAATTCACACTAAAACATGGCGTACAGACAAAAGCGGAAATGTGCATACGCACAAAACAATCTAGAAGCATAAATCTGTGCGTTCACCAACTTCCGTGTTCTTCTGCTCCATAAATCCTGGTCAGCATGGAAATAACGCACGTGCACGCGCCTGCCGTCCCACCCTGTCTCCTCCCAGAATTATGCCTCTTTGAGTATGCAACTCAATATAAATAGCCCTTAAGCTCAGCGTTCTGTGAAAAGGCAATGGCAAAAGCACGGGGGAAAATAGAAGAATTTCAGCGAATACCAAGTGGAGGCAAGGAAAAATGTACTATTTGTTGGTTTAAACAGTGGTATATACAACAAAAGGAAGTTGATCAAATGACAAAGACTGTCGGAGAAATTCGAAAGTTCAAGTTCACAAAGTCGCACAGTGCCCGAAATAAAAAAGAAGTTGTCAGGTATCAAAGTCTCTGTGAAAAGGTGAGTCGTAGCCCACCGTCTGAGTGTCATATGAAAGCTTATTAGGGTACAGATAAAAGAAAAAAAAATAGGCACACAGTGGGAAAAAAGCTTGAAATGTCAACTTTAATCTCAAAATTTCCACTTTAATCACGTAGTTTATTTTGTCATTAAAGTAGAACATCATAAACTTCATCTTTAAATCCTTTAATTTACTAGTTTCTCAAATCCTATCGTAACTAAAGTAGCACGTTAAATGCTTTGTTTTGTATGTGTTCTTCTATGTGCTCTATGTGTGTGAATCACTATGTGCTTCTTAAACGGGCTTTCTCTTCCTCTGACAGGACACAGAATCCATTACATTTGTGATATTACAGTTCTCTGAATAATTTAAATACTGAGATGTATACTTGATATCATTTCAGTATTCATATATCAATTAAAGCATGTATTAAACATGGGAACACGGTGGCGCAGTGATAGTGATGAACTGGCACCCCATCCAGAGTTTGTTCCTACCTCACGCAAGATGCTTGTTGCACCGTGCGCGACCTTCGATGAAATAATTTATTGTAGCAGTACTGTCTCTTTCAAACGTAATAACCCAGTTCCTGTCCCTCCTTTTCTTTCTCCGAGTACCCAATTGCCACACAGTCAGCTCAGTAACAGATGTTAAACCATCTGCAAGCTTAGAACTCAGATTCTTCAAAACTTTTAAGGAACATTGAAATATCTTTGTAGTACATGTTTAATTATTCTATCCATCTATCCTTCCAGTGTTGCGCCAGCCCCAGCAAGAACACAGAGCGTGGCAGGAACAATCCATGAACGGAGCGCCAGCTCGTCGCTACTGCTGTCCACCGTGTCCTCACATGTTTAATTATTAAAAATGTAGATTATTTAAATAATGTTAACATTTTATCTGTACAATGTAGTAAACATATTTTGCTGCATTTCATCTTAAAAATGATATTGTTATCATATGTAAATACACGCTTTATAAAGTGGCCAGGGTTTGAGCTAGCATGAAAATGTGCGTGGCTTTAAACCAAGTTTAGGTTTTATACATCGTGATTACGCAACATTTTTGTGCGTATGCTCCATTTATACATGAGGTCCCAGGATTTTTTTCTTGTCACAGTGCCATGTTTTTTTTTGTGTGGTACCTCTGATTTCGGATAATGTTTCTGATACAACTGATTTTCAGTTCTGACCTTAACTTGCCTTGGACTACACATATCTCCCAGTCCCCCACGTTAAAATCATCAATGTCTAACTCTGACTCACTGTAATGGACACTCTTTCATATTTATAAGGATTTGGCTTACGCATTTCTGTTAACTGTATCTTTTCCCTTTCTTTGGCTTGTTTCGTTTTTGTTTTCCTATAATGTTTTTTCTTGCAGCTTGTTTTCTCTTTTAGGTTAATTGGTCTCATGTGTTCATTTCTAATCATTCCTGTGTTATTTCATGTAATATTTGAGTTTTAGTAGATTTATTTCTTGTTCTATTTTGTCTCTTGGATACTTTGTATCAGTTTTGGTTGTGTCTCTCATTTGAGACTTTACATTTTCTGTTTTTCAAAGATTTCTTGGTTTTGTATATGGATTTTCATTTTTGGTCATTCTTTTGGCTAAGTCTCTGTTTTTTTGTTTCTGGTTAACTTTTGGGTTTGATTCCAGTTAATTTCCAAATTTATTATAGGCTTAATTTAATTATTGTCTCTCCTTTTTCTGATTTTTTTAGTGGTTTTCTGTTTATTTTCAAGTTTAATTATTACCAGAAGAAATGTAATTCTTTAATCAAATCTTTTAATTGTTTTTATTTAGTTTGGTTAATTTATTTGGTAATTTATGTGGGTTTCCTTTTGTATTTGAGAAAGTTTTTTTTATCTTTAACTCGTTTTAACCTTGCCATTTTGGACAATATTAAAAGCATGTGGTAAGCAGTTTTCTCTTCCCAGTTTCTATGAGCATGGGGAACATTTGACCGTATTTGCATTAAGTAAATTTTAAAAAAAAAATTTGTGTTTGTAGAATAATTTGGAAGGGTTTCTAAAGAAAGTAAGTAGCTGGAAGAGTAATACTTGAGGAGAAATTTAAGATTATGAGATTAGGATTCGTCTATTTTATCCCTCATGAAGTTTATTACTTGGGTGGCAAGGTGGCACAGAGGGGCAGCACTGATACCCTTCTGATCTAGCATCGTGGGTCCAGATCTCATGGCCAATCACTGCCTAGTGTTAGTTTGTACATTCTCCTCTCTCAGATTTTACTTTCACATACCAAAGACATTTTTCTTAGTTTGATTGGCTATTGTAAGTCAGTTTGGTGTGTGTTTGTGCACAAGTGGGCCATGCAATGGACTGGCAGTCTATCAAGAATTTGTTCCTTCCTTGCCCCCTGATGCACCTAGTACAGACTGTATCCTTTAAATTGAATTAAGTGGGTTTCCTAATCTTTTGTCATTCTATGCTTGATTTTGAGACCACTTCAACTGCTTAGAGACCTTGGGTTTGCTGAGTCTTAGTGGAAAGGTTGACTAACTTCTGAAATTTCCATACTAATTGGCATATAAGCAATTCTAAGAGCATATCATTTCCCTTAATTTTATGCTTTTGGTCTGTAGGAGGAGCACTGGTAAATATGAAGAGGTGCTTTAGATCACGGCATAGCTCACTCTCAACTCAGTTGAGTACGTAAAAATAACTGCAATACAGAGGCCTACTTCAGCAGCTTCAAACAGAAAATGTGTCTAAACAAATGATTAAGAAGTGCTCTGGACGGCGGTCCATTTGGAGGTTTTTCTAGAAGAGGTTCATACAGAGGAAAAGAAGCATACCCTGAAACGAGTTAATATTAATTTTGAGTTTTGTCTCTCTGAGATTCCTTGTTACAATGGACAAGGAGTTTTTTTTCTTTCTTTTTTAAATTTTGCAACACGTTTAAAATTTCAGTCGTAATGTTGTACTTAAGTAAGGGAACCCCAAGGATAGTTCAACCTCTTTATTCAAATTCTCTTTTCGAAATCTGCACAAATCCCTTTCTCATGTGGTGGAAAGAGACAATGTTGAAGTTAAAATGGCAGCAGTTCTAAAATAAATGAAAATGAAGCTCGTTTTTTTATAATAAATTATCAGGCAATGTGTGGATAAATAAAACTTTTTTTAATCAAGCTATAAAATAAGAAACCAAAAAATGCCATCGACTGCGCTGTCCATTATGACTACCTGCTCAAAAATGATTCAGAAACATAATTACTTTAATTTGGTTTATTATTTCATCTTCATGTCTTTTTTACATAAATCCTTCCCTCATACGGCGGAAAGAGCCAATGGAGGAGTTAAAGCCACCCCAGTCGCTGAATCGTCTGTATTCACCAGGTCTCAGGAAGTACTGGCGGCCCCTGTAGTTGGGTTGTTCATAGAAGATCCAGTAGCCCTCCATCACATTGCAGGAGAAGATGTCGTTGTAGCGGAAACGGTCGTAGACATTGGGGCAGTCATCTGTGAACTCCATCATTTGGCCTCCAAAGTCAGGTCTCTCGTAGATCCTCAGCCTGTTGGAACCCCGGTACTGCAAACAAGAAGAATAATTGTTATAAAATGTATTCTTTGAAAATCTGTTAGGACTGCTACTACTTTTTTAAGCTGAAATATAATAGTGAATGTAAGGAAAAATAATAGTGAACATAAGGCATTAACTTACTTGTGGAATCATGCGGCAGGACCTGATGCAGTCGTTGTAGCCCATCCAGCGGTTATAGTCAGGGTACTCCCCCCTGTGTAGAAAGTACTGGTATCCCATGTAGTTGGGCTTCTCATACAGCATCCAGTAACCACCGTCCACACGAATGGAGTTGCAACGGCTGAAGTAGGAATGCATATCAGTGCAGTCGCTGCTACATTCGTAGGAGCGCCCCTGGAAGTTTCTGTCCTCGTAGAAGATGATCTAGAAGCAAAAATGAAAATTTTAGACAAAACCATAAGCGTTAGAGATCTGACAGACAAGGAGAGACCACTCAGTCCATCAAGCTCATTTGTTTGCCCCAATATCTCATCCAGATACTTCATAAAGGCTGTCAAGGCTTCTGCTTCACGTCTGTTACTCACAGGCCATTTGGCCTGTATTAATTTGGTCTAAATGAAGATGCTGATTCCCCAACAAAGTCCAAAACAATCAAACTAATATTTTTTTTTAGTTCTTTATTTCCCCTTATACAATTTCCCGTATTAGGAATTTGTTAGTTTTCGCATACCCCTTGGGGTCAGAGCGCAGGGTCAGCCATTGTACAGCACCCCTGGAGCAATTACAGGTTAAGGGTCTTGCTCAAGGGCCCAGCAGAGTAGGATCTCTTTTGGCAGTGATGGGGATTCGAACCGGCAACCTTCGGGATACCAGCACAGATCCTTAGAGATGAGATGAACAAGAGATGACTTGCAAATGTTCTCTGAGTTTCAAAATTATTTCATATAAAATGTGCTTCTAATTGGGTTCAAATTGTTAAACTCTGTAACTTGGTGAAGGAGTTATTTGTCTGTCCATTTATGAAAATTCTTTTTTTTTACAAAGTTGTGGAGAGCTGGACACCATAGCAGGTCTACCATCAATGGGCCTGTGACAGCAAAGGGGCCTTTTCAGCATTAACCCCTTTGTTTGATGTTTGAGTATGTGTGAGTCCAAATGACCAAGTGATGGGGTGGTGGTGGTAGTGGTTGGTCTAGCGCCGAAATCAAGAGTTAAAAATGTCACCCCATTTTAAACAACCCAGTATCTCTGCACTACTTCTTAAAAGTATGATCAACTCTCTGCTAAGGAGTTAAGGCACCCAGGTGCCTATGGTCTTAATCCGGCTTTGGATAACTGGTATCCAACTACAACTGAAAACTCAGAGGTGCAATAATAACTTAAACAGGAGTTTAATATCATAACAATGTGAAGTTTGCCTATCAGTTTTACACGCATGCCTATGAGATGTGGGAGGAAAACACATATGGACATGAAGAGAAGATGCCAGCATCACATTGACTATCACCACCACTGAAAGTGAAACCAGGTTCCTCAAGATGCACAGAATCACTACATCACTAAATTATTTATAACTGACATATTACTTTCCTTCATACTTGCAAATATTTCTATCAGGCCTTCAGATTCATGGGCTCGAATCCCACACCAGGTTGTTGTCTATATACAGTTCACATATTCTTACCATGCCTGTCCAGATTTTTCTCCTGAATTCTGTTTTTCCTCAATAATCCAGAAGATGTGTTTGTATGTTAGGCTAGCTGGACACTCTGAACTGTCCAGGTGTGAGTGAGTGTGAGTGTTTAATATGGGAGTGTGCCAAGGGGTGGGCTGGCATCTGCTTGAGTTATATGCAGCCAGAATAGTCTCTGATGTCCAGCAACTTTGAATTAGATTGGGTTGCAGAATGTTATGTTATTCTATGTAAGTTAAAAATCAGAATCATTTAAAAATCAAAACATGTGTATCAGTTGAAAAGAGCAGACCCCAGGGTTCTCAAAATAAAGTTTGAGTCTGAAAGGAATTCTCCTGTCTCCTTAAAGTATTTTTTTTCCAATGTTTACAGAAATTGAATTTGTGAGATTTATAATTCAATAAGTGGCCTCTCAGGTGTTGCCTTGTCAAAAGTATACTTAAAGTCAAGACCCTGCACTCAACGTTTTATCAACTTTTTTGTTAACTCAAAATTACTGCAAATTAACTGAGTAACACAAGTGTAAGATTTTGCTGATCAGTAGCATTTCTTTCTCTATAATAATCATTAAGCATCTAAATAAATCTTTCCAATTTTCATTTCATTTAATGATACTTGTATGCATACATTCATTTATGATGCATTATAGAATGTTTGGGTGTGAGGTCGGAAGCCACACATACAGTAGATGAAAAGCAGTGCACTTTACGCCACATTCACTCACACACCCATACACCTCCAACCAGCTTACAAATCTCTGAAGTGAGGAAAAAAAACTCTTCTTCTTCTTTCAGCTTCTCCCATTGCCACAGTGGATCATCTTTACCATATCTTTCTGTCCTCTGCATCTTGTTCCGTTACACCCATCACCTGCATGTCCTCTCTCACCACATCCATAAACCTTCTCTTAGGCCTTCATCTTTTCCTCTTACCTGGCAGCTCTATCCTTAGCATCCTTCTCCCAATATACTCAGCATCTCTCCTCTGCACATGTCCAAACCAGCACAATCTCACATCTCTGAGTTTGTCTCTAAACTGTCCAGCCTGAGCTGACCCTCTAATGTACTCCTTTCTAATCCCGTCCATCCTCCTCACACCCAATGCAAATCTTAACATCTTTAACTCTGCTACCTCCAGCTCTGTCTCCTGCTGTCTGGTCAGTGCCACCGTCTCCAACCCATATAACATAGCTGGTCTCACTACCGTCCTGTAGACCTTCCCTTTCACTCTTGCTGATACCCGTCTGTCACAAATCACTCCTGACACTCTTCTCCACCCATTCCACCCTGCCTGCACTCTCTTCTTCACCTCTCCTCCCATTTACTCTGTACTGTTGATTCCAAGTATTTAAACTCATCCACCTTCATCAACTCTACTCCCTGCATCCTCACCATTCCACTGTCCTCCCTCTCATTTACACACATGTATTCTGTCTTGTTCCTACTGACGTTCATTCCTCTCCTCTCTAGAGCATATCTCCACCTCTCCAGGGTCTCTTCAACCTTCTCCCTACTCTCGCTACAGATCACAGTGTCATCAGCAAACATCATAGTCCACAGGGACTCCTATCTAATCTTGTCTGTCAACCTGTCCATCACCATTGCAAATAAGAAAGGGCTCAGAGCTGATCCTTGATGTAATCCCACCTCCACATTGAATGCATCCATCACTCTTGCCGCAGACCGAAGTGAGAAAAAAACAAAATACTTAAATACAGAGAGAACCTGCAAACTCCACACAGACAATGAGGAACTAAGAACTGGAAGCCAAGTCCTTCATTGTGAGACAGTGCACTACAACTGTCAGTTCTGTATAGAGATGTATGTTGTTTAGCATCTACTTCTTATATTTTTAAACAGGATAACCTAACAAAGTAATCCCCTACCTTCAGCACCGTATATGTCTGTGAGTGTTTAAACCTTATGAGAAGTTACTATGTTGGTAGACATACTTTCACTTTTGTGGTCATTGAAATTAGTTTTGTCGTTCTGAGTCAGGTCGTTTTTTCTAAATGGACAATTTGAAACTTGAATTTTTCCACACAAAAGCACTGTAAAACATATTAAAATCTATCTCTTTCAGCAACATTAATCATCACATTTTTTACATACAGGGCAGTTTTTCATTTTATACACTCATTAGCTCTCCGTGGTTGTCTTGGCTGTTCAGCCTTCCCAGTGTTATAGTTTTTACTGTATTTTTGTAGCACAACTATTGTCAGCAGAATGCATTTTGTACATTCAGTGGCTACTTGTATATCCTTGAATTCTAAACTTTATTCTAGTCTCTCAATGTCCACTTTAAAGTAAAATTCTGCTTTGCCTCGTGTTCATTATGATCAGATCTCCTGCACTGCATTTCTGTGTTTACTCATTAAAGCAGTCAATATTACTTCTTTTGAACATTAAACTATTCTAGTAATAACATTTCAAAATCTACCTCCCCAACACAGTCCTACAGACTCACCTTGCCCATGATGATTGCTTTTCCTGATCCTTTTTGCTTAACCAGTGCCAGAAGCACACCTTTTATATGTCACTTCAACAGCTTTATGTTTTATCATGTAAATGAACTGAAATGCTGGACAAGCAAAAGCTGTTCAGGTTTATCCATAGGTAAGCAAGAATGAAATGCAGCCTATATACCCTAAATGCCTGCTTTACAAACACTGGACAATAGACTTTGTCTGTGAAACTCACAATATAGCTAATGTATATCAGAAAAAGGGGCCCTAACTGAAAAGTGCTGGCACTTATAGTGTATACAGTATGGTTATTATAAAGAACGGCTGAAGCAGCTTTCCCACACTCCACAGAAACGCATTCCGGTGAAATCAGGGCAGCTGGTCACTGTGCAGCCTTCAGTTGTAAGATGTTTACCTTCAATGAAGAATCTTGTGGAAGGTTTGAAAGGTGAAATAGTTAATTAAAGCTGTCTACCAGAATATCACAAGAGGGCATGACTGTTAAGGGGTGAGACAGATTCTGACACTTGAGCTGTTTCTTCGGTTTTTGAACGCACAGCTTAGAATTTCTCATTATAAGCATACAGGCGAATTGTGCATTAAGAATGTCGTCTAATTTGCAAAAACACAAGGAAGCCATTTAGATCTGTCTATTAAAGTAGCAGTCTGTGTCAACAGCAGTGTATGTTAATAGTGAGTGGCACAAGTTGGTAAGCATCATCAGTCAGGAAAACCCATGGGTCAGAATCTCAAAAGTAATGTTTGATTATCAAAATGCAGTAACGTTGTATAAAATTCTTAGTCACTTAAACAGTACAAAAGCTTATTTCTGCAATTAACCTTTTATGGTCAAGAATAATACAGAGATAGAGAGAGAGATAGAATTTTATTTGTCCCAATGGGGGGTGCAATGTGTGTGTGTGTGTATATATATATATATATATATATATATATATATATATATATATATATATATATATATATATATATATGTATATATATATATATATATATATACAGTTAGGTCCATAAATATTTGGACAGAGACAACTTTTTTCTAATTTTGGTTCTGTACATTACCACAATGAATTTTAAATGAAACAACTCAGATGCAGTTGAAGTGCAGACTTTTAGCTTTAATTCAGTGGGGTGAACAAAACGATTGCATAAAAATATGAGGCAACTAAAGCATTTTTTTAACGCAATCCCTTCATTTCAGGGGCTCAAAAGTAATTGGACAATTGACTCTAAGGCTATTTCATGGGCAGGTTTGTCAAGTCCGTCGTTATGTCATTATCAATTAAGCAGATAAAAGGCCTGGAGTTGATTTGAGTTGTGGTGCTTGCATGTGAAAGATTTTGCTGTAAACAGACAACATGCGGTCAAAGGAGCTCTCCATACAGGTGAAAGAAGCCATCCTTAAGCTGCGAAAACAGAAAAAACCCATCCGAGAAATTGCTACAATATTACAAGTGGCAAAATCTACAGTTTGGAACATCCTGAGAAAGAAAGCAAGCACTGGTGAACTCAGCAACGCAAAAAGACCTGGACGTCCACGGAAGACAACAGTGGTGGATGATCGCAGAATCATTTCCATGGTGAAGAGAAACCACTTCACAACAGCCAACCAAGTGAACAACAGTCTCCAGGGGGTAGGCGCAGCGATATCCAAGTCTACCATAAAGAGAAGACTGCATGAAAGTAAATACAGAGGGTGCACTGCAAGGTGCAAGCCACTCATAAGCCTCAAGAATAGAAAGGCTAGATTGGACTTTGCTAAAGAACATCTAAAAAAGCCAGCACAGTTCTGGAAAAACATTCTTTGGAGAGATGAAACCAAGATCAACCTCTACCAGAATGATGGCAAGAAAAACGTATGGAGAAGGTGTGGAACAGCTCATTATCCAAAGCATACCACATCATCTGTAAAACACAGTGGAGGCAGTGTGATGGCTTGGGCGTGCATGGCTGCCAGTGGCACTGGGACACTAGTGTTTATTGATGATGTGACACAGGACAGAAGCAGCCGAATGAATTCTGAGGTGTTCAGAGACATACTGTCTGCTCAAATCCAGCTAAATGCAGTCAAATTGATTGGGCGGCGTTTCATGATACAGATGGACAATGACCCAAAACATACAGCCAAATCAACCCAGGAGTTTATTAAAGCAAAGAAGTGGAAAATTATTGAATGGCCAAGTCAGTCACCTGATCTTAACCCAATTGAGCATGTATTTCACTTGTTGAAGACTAAACTTCGGACAGAAAGGCCCACAAACAAACAGCAACTGAAAGCGGCTGCAGTAAAGGCCTGGCAGAGCATTAAAAAGGAGGAAACCCAGCATCTGGTGATGTCCATGAGTTCAAGACTTCAGGCTGTCATTGCCAGCAAAGGGTTTTCAACCAAGTATTAGAAATGAACATTTTATTTCCTATTATTTAATTTGTCCAATTACTTTTGAGCCCCTGAAATGAATGGATTGTGCTAAAAAATGCTTTAGTTGCCTCACATTTTTATGCAATCATTTTGTTCACCCCACTGAATTAAAGCTGAAAGTCTGCACTTCAAGTGCATCTGAGTTGTTTCATTTAAAATTTATTGTGGTAATGTACAGAACCAAAATTAGAAAAAAGTTGTCTCTGTCCAAATATTTATGGACCTAACTGTATTTATATGCCTGGCCAGACGCCTTTTCTTTATATGGTCCGGGGGAACAAACATGGACTAAACAGTACCTCCCCCGGGACGCTAGATGGCAGCCTCCCTGGGTGGAAGTGGTGCCTCAGATTTCCACAGGGCTCCATGGGAAATGGAGTTCTCTACAACCCTGTTGGGATCCGGAGGTGCCGCCAGGGGGCGCTGCAGTGGTTCCTGAGCCCATGTGGGCGGTTCTTCCCCCACACCCGGAATTTCAGCTGAATTGCAGCTGAAAATGGGTCATCAAACACCTGGAGCACTTCTGGGTGGGCTATAAAATGAGCAAGCAGCCACCACTCCGATAGGCTAGAGTCAGAAGGAGGGAGACAAAGCTTGCCAGAGGGGAGTGGAGGAGAAGAGAAGATTTATTATAAGTAGTGTGTTCCCCACAGACGAAGAAAAGAGAATAAAAAACTTATAAGTGTACCTCTAGTGTCTGTCTGTGTCAGGTTGGGTGACCCCCTAGTGGTCTTGTTACTATATATATATATATATATATATATATATATATATATATATATATATATATATATATATATCCATCCATCCATTGTCCAACCTGCTGAATCCGAATACAGGGTCACTGGGGTCTGCTGGAGCCAATCCCAGCCAACACAGGGCACAAGGCAGGATATATATATATATATATAAATATATATCATTACACAGTGTGATAAAATACAGTGATCCCTCGCTATATCGCGCTTCGTCTTTCGCGGCTTCACTCCATCGCGGATTTTAAATGTAAGCATATGTGAATATATATCGCGGATTTTTCACTGCTTCGCGGATGTCTGCGGTCTACAGCACGTGTGCTTCCTCAGTTGATTTGCCAATTTGAATTCAAACAAGGGACGCTATTGGCGGATGGCTGAGAAGCTACCCAATCAGAGCACGCGGTTAAGTTCCTGTGTGCTGCTGATTGGCTCAGCAACGGAGTGCTTCATTAACCAGGAAGTCTAATCTCACTCATTCAACATTAATGCACATTACTGCTAATGCTTCAGGATTGCAGAAAAGGTAAAAGTTTTGGATATGTTGAAGGAAGGAAACAGCTACACCGCTGCAGGACACAATTACAGCATCAATGAGTCCACGATTCTTTTTATTTAAAAAGGAGGAAAAGCATATAAGATCTACGGCCGCAGTGTCCTTTAATCAGGGCGGAAAACGAGTTGCAAGTGGACGTGATAAGGCAGTAGTATGGATGGAATCTGCTTTAGGGATTTGGATTGAAGAGTGATGGAAGAACAACGGCGGTGCTAAACAGTCACCTGAAGAGGCTCCTTTAGAAGAGCTGTAACGCTATCCTTTGTTGTGCAGTAAAATTAAACTCATCGTTATCGGACAAGTCGTCGTGTCATTGTTGGTGAGTAACCATAATTAATTATTTACGTACAGTACTTATTACATGTACATAGTTTAGTGTTGCTGTACACACATTTTACTGTATACAATTTTTCTTGCATTGTACATATTTATTGCTGGTGGCCTGTCTGTTGTAATGGCTGTAACGTATTGATATTGGAGACGCTCGATATCTTTAAAATAATATTTAGGTTTTACTGTATGTAAACTGTGTTTACATACATAATTTCAACGAATCTTACCTAATATCTAAGAGAATACAAAGGGTTTATGCTGTATAACTGTGCGTGAAATGTTTATAATAGTGTGGGAGAGTTTATAAGGGCTTAAAATATATAAAAATAACCATATAAACATATAGTTTCTACTTCGCGGATTTTCTTATTTCGCGGGTGGCTCTGGAACGCAACCCCCGCGATGGAGGAGGGATTACTGTACAGCACAAACAAGAAATATGAAGAGTTGGGGGAATGTTGGTGGATCCTGGATTCAGAATGGGACTGAAGTCATGGTCAAAATTGCATGAAACAGACATTTAACAATCACAAAGTAGCTTCTGAGTGCTTTTATGGGTACATGGCAGGAAATACAATGAGAAACAGGAAATGAAATCTAGGCAGATGTGATGATGATCGAAGGAGCCAGATCATATTCGGGAGAAGGAAATGAAGTCATCAGGAGAAGACCGTAAGTGAAGTAATCACTGGGAGCTGGAATTGGAGTCATCTTCTGTAGCCGGAATGGACTTTCACATGTCAGTGCTACGTAGGTATCTTTCGTTCTTTCACGCTATATCGGGCCCTTTGGCTGTTCCCTATTCGCGCACTTGTCTGTTTCTGCTGATTTGTCAGCTGCACATTCAAGCTGTGAATCTCCCATTGTACCACATCTCAAAGGTGTTCTGTTGGATTCAGATCTGGTGACTAGGAAGTCTGAATTACCCACTGAACTGAACTCATTGTTATGGTCATGACAACCGGTTTGAAATGATATTTGCTTCGTGACGTGGTACATTATCGTGCCATTAGAAAGTGGGTAAATTGTGGCTATGAAGGAATGCACATGTTCAGCAGCAACACTTAAATAGGCCATGGTATTCAAGCGATGATTGATTGGTATTAATGGTCTCAAAGTGTACCAAGAAAACACTCCCTTAACACCATTACACCACCATCACCAGCCTGGAGTGTTGACACAAGGCTGGTTGGATGCATGATTCATGTTCTTGGTGACATATTCTGAACCTTCCATCTGCGTGCCTAAATAGAAATTGAATGTCATAAGACCAGGCTACATTTCACTAGTCTTCAACTGTCCAGTTTTGGCGGTCTTATGTTCACTGCAGGCTCAGCATGCTTTTCTTGGCTGACATAAGTGAAAGCTGATGTGGTCTTCTGCTGTTGTAGCCCATCTGTCTTAAGGTTTAATGTGTTGTGCATTCTGAGATGCTTCTCTGCTCACCACAGTAGTACAGAGTGGTTATCTGAGTTGCTGTAGTCTTTTTCTATTTTAATCATCTCCTTTGGTCTCTGTCATCAAGGCATTTCTGTCTACAGGTCAGCCACTCACTTTGCTTTGTCAGTGTCATCCAAGTTGAGTTAACAATCAGTGCCCACTTTAGTAAGTTTTTAAATTTTGGAATGCCAAAGCACCACCTTCTGGGTAGAATGCTCTTTAACCTTCCCGCACATCCCATATTCTTTCATACCTGGATGTGCTGGAAACATCTCTTACAGGTTCTGGTATGTGCTGGCTTGATAGCATCATGCAGTTCCAGAAGACTTTTTTTGTCTGCAATTGTTTTGTTTCACTTTATACTAAAGTTGCTCAGTTATTGAGATCTGTGAGCCTGTACAGGCCATTGGAGTAAATTTAAGTTATTCATATCTGTGAGCCAATTTGAGATGATGTGTGCTTTGTGTGTACAATTGAATATGCTGTGTCATTCAAATGATGCTCAGCCAGAATTAAGAGGCCTAGAGTCTGCTAAGAAAACATTCTCTACACCAAGCTCCCACACTATTGTCTCCAGGCTGTTCTTGTGCTTCCCACAGGGAATGAGTTGATAAACTAAAAACCAACCCCCAATATTTTAAAAGTTTAAAGAAAGAATTGTTACAACTTTTTCCATTATACCAGCTTGACGATGAAGTTTAATTGCTGAGGCTGATACTGGGATTTAATAGAACTGCAAGAATTTTGTGTTTTGATTCATGTAAAAATTCCTATAAGGGTTGTTGAGAGAGTAAACATCCTTTCAGTTGTTATGAAGAAAAGGTGGTGTGATGAGGCTCTAGTAATAAAAGAGACAGCTAAAGATGGATAACTTCATTCTTGTTCCTCTAAAGCCATGATAATGGATTATGGAAAAAATAATAAGAAAGAATGCAGATGATCTCTATGGAATGAGCTGTGTCACACACATGCACATGGGAGACAGTTTACAGGCTCAAATAGTGTAATTTCTCAGCTGAACCAGGGCTTGGCGCTGCCTTCCAATACTCTCTCCTTTTGGCCCTCTGCAGACCAACTGAACCTCCCTCTGATGACATCAGGTCCAGCACCATATAATGACATCCTATCCAGTCCAGAACCCTCCTCTACAGATATCACTTCCTCTTCAGGCCTCCCGAAACTCCACCTCTTCCTACTCGTGCAATATACATACCCAAGAAGCTAATTGTTAACCAGTTCCATTTTGAACTCTGCTTCTGAAAAGTCATGCTTGTTGTTTTCAACCTGATTTTTTCAGTATACGGTGTGGCCATCCCCAAACCTTTTTCTGACTGTTCGCTATTACATTGGCATAGTCGGCAGGATTTTTTTTGCTTGATATATTGAAAGAGGAAGGCCTATCAACAATTCTGAATAATATGCCTTCAGAAATTCAGACTCAAGGTGCAGCTGGGGGAGACTTGGACACAGCTCAATGAGTCAGAGGCAAGGGCACAAGCACATGCCGCTGTCCAACAGGACAGGTCAAGGGCTCCATCCCAGGTTTTAATGCCATTGCAAGAGAACAACGACACTGAGTCGTATCTCCTTATTTACGAATGCACAGCAATTAGGCACCACTGGGAGCGTGCATAGAGGGCCAATATTATGGCATCTTTCCTGAAGGGGGAGGCGCAGAGGACTTATTATGATCTGGGGGCTAAGGATGCTGCCAATTATGATACCCTAAAGATCGTAATCCTAAAGAGGTATGGAGTCTCTGAGGACTTGCAAGCGAGGCTGTGTCATAAGTGGTTAAGGCCAGATATTAATGATATTAATATTAATGATGCCAAACAAGTCGTACAGTATATGGGATGGCCATCCCCAAATCTTTTTCTACCTCTGACTCTTTTCTATTACAGCTGGCATAGACCATTTCATCGAGATAGAAACCTTTCCATTAGAGATCTACTAAAAATCCAACCGTTGGAAACAAACACATATTGTTAAAGATTTTAATGTCTGCTGGTGTTTATATGTTGACATATCATGAAGAAAGCATCAGGCGTCAGGCAATTAGCTTCAAAATCACTTTAAGTTTTTTTTTTTGTACAATGCCTCATTAACCCATACGAGAAAACCCTGATGTATACCATTTGAACCATCTTGAACTCAAAGGCATCAAAGCTTTTTGGGGTTCCCAATTACTTTTTTCCTCATTTTTTATTTTGTGCAGAAAATTACACCCTTATGATAAAGAGTCAACCAATACTTGTATCCTAAAAAAATATCAGAAAGATGTGTGGTTTTGTATGCCACATCAACCAACCCCAGGAATTCACCCCATAATGGGATACGAGGGGTCAAAGTTACTGTTATTGACTAAACTTCAAAAAAATGGAGGTTGGAAATATAGGCATGTGAAGTGTTGTTTTATGGTATTTCGAGGTTGATGATCCTGAATTTAATAGTATGTTGGATATGTGATTCTTTACTGATTATCCAAGCCTTCTAAGAGCCATTCCTACAAGGTTAAAAGTGACAGATTTCAAACATAAGCATGTCGGGTATCGCTTTAGACTATTTCAAGATTAGTGTTTGCAAATATGATGTTATTTTTAATTTTTGATCTTTTACTGTGGATCTAGCCCTCTATGGACCTCTATAGGTGGGTGAAAAGTGATACATTTCTATTACACTTAAGAATATTTACACTATCCACATTTAAATTCAGGCACACATTTTAATATTTCAGATATCTGACATAACTATTCTTGTTTAATTTGCACTTCTACCTCATGAGGTAAATAATTACATTTCTTAGGAAAACCCCAAATTAGAGCATCCTACGCTAATTTTGACTTTTTTTATTATTACTCTGGTAATATTGCAAGTTGCCATTTTGTGTGTCTTCATTGTCAGCAACAATCCCCTCTGCTAACACATCATGACCTGAAGTCATGTTGTATGATGTCAGTGGGTCACTGTTATTTAACTCTTTCAGGGCGGATGTCGACTTTTTTCAAAAGGAGGGGTTGACAGGAGCAATCAACTGTAAACGGTGGCAAAACCCACCGTTATGTTTTAGTTGGACTCTCTTACCTAGAAGGAAAGTTAGATTCATTGGTTTGACAGAGATTCC
Source organism: Erpetoichthys calabaricus (assembly GCF_900747795.2). NCBI lineage: Eukaryota > Metazoa > Chordata > Cladistia > Polypteriformes > Polypteridae > Erpetoichthys > Erpetoichthys calabaricus. Next base: position 295,784,660 of record NC_041395.2, read on the forward strand.
CTACGCTCACGTGAGTAGAAAGGAGCAAACAACAGCAAAAATGGCATCGACATCTGTTGAGAGATCGAAGCAAATGTGTAAAGCAAAATACTCTGTGGACGATGTTTTGCACATTAACGCTGAATTGGACTCTGACTTATCAGACTCCGATTTTGACACAAGTGATTGAAAATGAATGTGAGGTAGCAGCATCAGCTGATCGTGGTGCTGAGCAGGTTTGTGTAGCTGACGTGATAATGGCAACGTTCGCCTGGGAAGACCGCCACTTACAGTGACAAGAGGTACAAACCAGATAACAATGCTCTAAGATCACCACTGCTGCCCCCGTCCCCAGCCATGTGAAGACAGCCTGGGAAAAGCACGCAGCAACAGACGTTTTATGTTAATTTCTGTGTGAAACCACTGCTTTGCGTGCTTTTCAGAAAACTGTTTTTTGGAAAAAATATTTTCAGCCCTCAAAGAGTTAAAATGGCAACATGCTATTAGCTTTGTTTCTACATTCTGGATGAAAAAAATGAAACACATTCTGTTATGTTTCTGAGTATTTTATGAAGGTTTATAGGATCATTATTGTCTCATATACAATGAGCAGTCAAATTCTTACCTGTGTGTGCTGCTCTGACTCTCTGGCACCATGATTAGTGAATATGACAACCTTAACTCAAATCTTCAAATTTAAACATGATTTCTGGTTAGCATTTTGGGCTTTGTTGTTTTGCATTTGCTGTTCTTTTTCTATTTTTGACCTTAGCCCTTTTATCGACAATGATTCTCTATTGTTTTACAGACCTTTTCTTAATTCTGACAGTTTTAGCAGTATATTCACTAAACTCATTATTCTTAAGTGTTTGGCCAAGGCCTCCTTGTGCATAAATAGTAACTTGCCAAATGGGCGGTAAATCACAAATGAGTTCAAAAGTAAGTATGAATATGTGACAGGGCAGGGATGATATAAAGAAACTGAAATAAATGTACATATATTTCTTTCTTTAATATGAATCAAATACAGTGAACAATATAAAAGGTTTATTGTAAACTTATTCATTTTTAAATCTACATAAAACCGTCTGTCATTCGTTGGAAAGATCTGATGGTAGAGTTAAAGCCGCCCCAGTCACTGAATCTCCTGTATTCACTTGGCCTTAAAAAGTACTGCCTTCCTCTGTAGTTGGGATGTTCATAGAAGATCCAGTAGCCCTCCATCACATTGCAGGAGAAGATGTCACTGTAGCGGAAACAATCATAGACATTGGGGCAGTCATCTGTAAACTCCATCATCTGGCCTCTAAAGTCAGGTCTCTCGTAGATTCTCAGTCTGTAGGAGCCTTGATACTATGAAATTGAGAAATAAGTTACATTTCCCAGATTATAAAAGAATTACAGTGTATGTTTTCAGATAGAAACTGTGTATTTAGTGCTATTACATGTTTAACCACTAGAGAGCAGTAAAATGCTTAGTATTGTAAACCTTATTAGGAGCCTAACGATCCTAAGCCTTGCAATTCTTAACTGGATTAAATGGGATCAGAACTGAATAGATACATTAGATAAGATTATAAGAATGCTTAGTTGTTAATTATTCTGAAATCCAAATTTATGCTGTGTAGATTTACTTTTGCCTTACCCATTAAGTGTAAGCCACACAAATCTGAAGACAGCCTATGATAATACAAGGTCAAAGAATATATTGTGTAAGCAATGACATTGTATATATTTATTTATTTATAAAATTAACTTACTGGTGGGATCATCCGGCAAGATCTTATACAGTCATTGTAACCCATCCAGGAATGGAAGTCAGGATACTCCCCTCTTTGCAGAAAGTGCTGGTAGCCCAAGTAGTTAGGCTTTTCATACAAAACCCAGTAGCCGCTGTGAACCTGCATGGACTTACAGCGGCTGAAGTAAGAGTGCATATCAGCACAATCACTGCTGCACTCATAAGAACGTCCTTGGAAGTTCCTCTCCTCGTAGAAGGTGATCTGCAAAGTACAAAACCAGCTTTGTTAATTTCTTCTTATAAGCTGTTACTTCCTTTTTCAACATTTTTCTAAACTCAACAAAACATTTACAAATGTTTCTATTCCTTTATGAAGAGAAAGCAATTCTTCAATTACAAATTCTAATTAACTAACAGCTTGTGTCGCTCCTCTGTATTTAATGTGTTATTTTATGTTGTCAGGACATGTATTCAATGGAAAAGGTCAGTGGTTATTGCAGGAAAATTCCTTCTCGGAATTTTAATTGAGTTAGCAATCATGAAAGGAGACGAATTATCACTCAGTCTTACTTTCTGCATATTTTTCTCACACCCGCTTAAAAACAGCCAGAATATTTAACCATCATAAATAACAGTAAATGTATGTAAAATATCATAATTAAGGCTAAAATTTTAAATACTTACTTTTCCTCACTAATGCCAGCCAATGTAAATAAAATGCAATAATCAACAAGCTTAAGATTCTGAATATTTCCAGTTACTGTAAGTTTTTGATAACATTAAAATCTCTTTCAATCATGATTTTAATTTAATTTTCAGTTTGGATAAGTTTGAGGCAAATAATCGGTAATGATACAAACTTGTTATGAAAATATACTTTGTGCAGGGTGTTGAAACATAGAGAAAGTTACATGTTTCATGAGACTAAATCCCCGACTGAGCACAATTTTAAATTAATACATTTAAAAAAAAAGACACACACCGAGAAAGACCATCTCTTTCATCCATAACTGTTCACTTCTATATGCATCACAGTATTCAAGCTGTAGTTTAATTCATGGCATGGTTAGCTTGTGAGTATACATTGCACATTATGTCTGATCACACAGATTTTATCATGTTGATTGGGATGTTGATAATGAGAAGTTCCAACTTCCAGAAGTGGAAAAAGTAAATTCAGAAAAACTGTGGTGGTACTGAACATTCAGTAGGAGAACAAACCCAGAAATGCTGTATATTTTTGGCTATACTTAATTCTTTGCATTTATATAGCGCTTTTCTCATTACTCAAAGCACTCAGCAATTGCAGGTTAAGGGCTTTGCTCAAGGGCCCAACAGAGCAGAGTCCCTATTAGCATTTACGGGATTCAAACCGGCAACCTTCCGATTGCCAGTGCAGATCCCTAGCCTCAGAGCCACCACTCTGCCCAAGTGGTACTTTGTGGAAAGGGTTTTATCTTATTAACGTAAACCCTAATTTTAACAAGATTGCACACAAAATTTAACCGTGTTCCAAACCTCAATCTAAAGGAGTACAAGCAAGTACGCACTATTAAAATTTCCAAGGATAAGTTTTCTGTCCCGGTCTCTGTCTGTGTTTACCATTCTGTCATGGCTGACACTATTTTAACCAACATCTTGTTCACTCTTAGTACACTCTGACTCTTCTACTACCTGAAAACCCCTGTACTCTTGGAGAGACGGGACTTTACTGTCTTATATGATGACTCTGACAGTTTGCATTGTTATTATCTGTGATTGTCTTAACATTATAGAAGGCCTGCACTTCATCAATCATGTAAGTATATACTCCATATTCCAGTATACATGACCAATTTAGGGTTGCTAATAAACCTAATATACATGCTTATTGTATGTGAGTATCTAGAGAAAACTCATGCAGACACAAGGAAGAAGAAGACAACATTACATTTATATAGCGCTTTTCAAAACACTCGGAGTATTTTATGTAGAAGATAGAGAGCCACGTCAACCACCACCAATCTGGAGCATCCACCTGAATGATACAAAGGCAGCCATTTTGCACCAATACAATCACCACACAATAGTTATTAGATGGTTAGCTAGTTAGGGACAGGGGATGATTAGAAGGCCAACCCGTCATGGACAAGTCCAACAGGCCATGAAGAACCATCCAACACTTTGCGAAATATGCCCAGGGATCTTTTGTAACCACAGAGAGTCAGGTCTTTGGCTGGACCTTGAAGGATGGAGCCAATTTTTACAGGCAAATTTCATTGTCACTGCACTTGGAGATTGGGATCCACATTCAGACCACAGGGTATGTGCCCCATGCTGGCTCTCACCAACACCTCTTCCAGTAGCAACCCAAGCTTTTCCTAAATGTTCACCCATCCAAGAACTGGCCAGGCCTGCACATGCTTAGCTGGAGGTGGTTTACATGTTCTAAAGTGCAGGTGGTATGACTCTTGGGTAAACGAGAACTACAAAATCCACACAGGCAATGGCCACCTGCCATTTGACCTCTTGTTACAACTCACCTTCTAATTCTCTGCATCACATGGTCATTCAGAACAATTTAGAGCCCAGCTAAGGGCTAATTCTAGGAACATGAGTACTGTACCTTTCTACAGTCCTGGGGACATACTGCCTTTGAACCTGTATTTTATATTATCCATGTTCATTGGGTACCAACTGTTACCCTGAAAGAACTGTATATTGCTTATTTCCAGTCTCCTTGACTTCATTCATATTTGGCTACCATTAGAATAATTATTTTCAAGGCATCACAGTAGGGTTAATGAATATCTCTGACGTGTGTTGAAGTTTTAAAATTCGCAGCCGGACAGATCCGTAACCTTCCTGTGCCATTTTGTACTGTTTGTGCAATTGGCAACCACTTACCAGAAAGGAAACCTTATTTGTGTTTACAAGTCCATATGTGCATGTTTGCCTTATGACAATGAAGTGAAAGTGAATTTGACACTGAAAAGGCATTGAAGAAGTATATTATCAATGCATGCATATGTCTGTATCTCCTATATAAAATGCATGGTGAGAAAAAAAACAAAACTACATTTTTGAATTCAGCACATATAATATGACAGAAATCAGCTGCATTGATACATCCGATGTGCTGCCTACCAGCATTATTGTTAACGATCAATAACTCTATTAGAGCCATATGCTCGGCATTTCCAGTCATTTTATTGCAGCCTTCACACTCACCTTTCCCATGGTGATGGCTCTGGCTGTTTCTGTGTAGAACTACCCAGTACAATTCCTTTTATATGATGAGTAGGCAGCCATATGCTTTATCATGCAAATTTGTCTGAATTGCTGCCCAAGCGCAAATTAATCCGATTTTCTCTAGCCCTCTGAAATAAAATGAAATGTTTTGCAACCCAATGCATCCACACATAGTACATCTGTAGCTTCTATTCAAGCATTGATCAACTGATATTGTCCACAAATTCACACCACAGCTGACATACAGTATGCCAGAGAGAAAGAGATTGTCATGGAGAAATGTTCTGTGTCCATCTATGTTGTTAGGATATGTTCACCAAGTTTCAGATGAGCACTGCCCTGCACAAATTAGTTATAAATTACTAGCTTTTTAATGTGTAAAATGGACAAAAAAGTTTTGTGGATATTGGAAAAATGGATAATATAGTGGTTGATGTTCTAGTACTGCTAAAAAATCACATAAAACACCATAGAAGGCAGTGAAGATGGCACATAATGAGGCTGACACCCAGCCACCTTCTGTTTGGGTCATATATAATACACACTGCCTTAGAAGGGCAAACAGTCTTATTAAAGACCTCCGCCATCCTGTATAATCAACAAGAATAACCATTTATTTCTTGTATATCCCCAAATCAACATAAGGAATACATCAATGGTATTTTTGACAGCCCCCCTAGCCTTGACCCACTAAAAAAACTCCAACTTGGTGCCACTGCTCTACTGCCAGGTTGTTTGCCTGCCTATGGGAAATTCCTCTCTGATAAAGGAGCACTGGGATCATCAGGTAGAAGGGTCCTTTCATCAGATTAGCTGGGCCAGCACTGGCTCAGCCGTGGAATGGCCAGTATGGGGGGAGGTAGCTTGTTGACCGAGGTCTCCAGAACTTCGAACAAATTGGAATCCTCTTAATCTATTATATACTCTATTCTTCCATTTTGCCTTGTAGTTTGTATTATTGCTTATTGTATTATTGTATTGTATTCCTGGGGTGGTGATGATAGTTTGGCCATCCAGCTCTGTGAAGAGGATTACCTGCTTTCTTTTTTTTTGTGTTGTATTTACCCCTTTTTTTGGACACCTATTGCATGCCCAACCTACCTGGAAAGGTGTCTATCTCTGAATTGCATTTTCCAAGATTTCCTCCATTTTTATTCCCTACAAGCATTTTTTTTGGGAGTCAAGGCTGGTGGGCTGTCAAAAAACAGGGCCTGTGGCACTTATTGTGTGATTTTGGGCTATGCAAAAAATAAACTGTTGTTGTTGTCAAATTAGAGTGGGTTTTTTAGAAATATTCCACGGGACTTACCTGGTGTATCTTTTTTGGTAAGGATGCATAACACCAAAACACCAAAGAGCAAGGCTGGATTATGACCCCCACTGGATTCTGGGTAATTTAGCTCCTTAACAGAGAGTCAATCATACTTTTGACAATGCAGAGTGCAGACGTTGGGTTGTTTGATGTGGTGCAGCATTTCTCGCTCTCATTTCATTGAGCAAATTCTCGATTGATCGTTTCATCAACAGTTTTTCCCTTAATCATTTCAATGGGGGGCATGGGGGGTTGGTGAAAAGATCTCTCTGGGTGCAAACCAAGAATGCCCTGATGGTAGATATGCCCCTGTCAAAAGGCTGCCTCACCACTTATTTTATGCGTAGCTGTTGAAATAACAAGCAAAGCAGTGTTCAAGGCTTAAAGGTGGTGTCTGGGAATATAAAAAGTAATAATATAACAGAACAAAATCAAAATGTCAAAACTGAATTAGCAATGCCTTCCTGACAATTACAGTATGCTATGCCATTTGTGTTAAAAAAAAAAGTGGTTAGAGATACACAATGCAGAAATGGATGGAATGTTTGTGAGAAGGAAAGATGATGCCAGCCCTCCCAGCAGCACTGCCTCTGTTGGAAAGGTAATTGAGACTGTAAACAAATATATCGTCTTTCTTTCTATACAGAGCTTGTCAGCACCAACCTCAGCCACATGAATCGCCTTGTGCAGCAGTAACAAGCTCAAGGCTTTCTCTTTTTGACTCCTCAGATGTAATTGTCAGCTGTAAACCTGAACCACTCTACTGATTCTACTGTGTATGTGAAAGAGTTTAAAATTCTGCTTTGCACTTTGGCTAAATCATCTCTTATTACACACTCAAGCAACAGATAAAGGCAGTGCTGAAAGCCATCTTCCAATGCCAGAAATACAGACAAGTGCTAGCTGTGCTGTTTGTGTGTGTATGCATCTGTTTTGCGCTGTGGACATGTTTTCTAAAGCTACTTGGAATCATTAAAAGTTGCTGCAGTGGTGTACCTATCATTTTTAAATGTATTTTGGTGGCATATTTTCCAATATGCAAGCCTTGTCCTCATGGAACAGTCTTCTTATATTACAGTTTATAAAAAATATTTAAATATGACTGTTGGACTTTTTCAAATTATATTTGTATACAATATGAACAGTTACTAATGTTACATTTGTTTTTCTTTTTTTCTTTTTATTTTATTAATTTTAATTAAAAGCATATAACAATCCATACAATCCAATCAAACTTAACAAACCAAAATTTAACCCCAACCCAAAAGAAATAGAGGAGAGTCAACTATCAAAGCAAATCTTTAGAAGCAGAAAGGAAGGAAGTGAATTCTTTTTCTCTGATATATAATCTTACTCTAAAATGTTATTGAATAGATCCTGACATATTTTTAAAAAGTTTTGAAAAGACTCTCTAAGTGAGAATTAGATTTTTTCCAATTTCATATAGTATCGTACATCAGTTACCCACTGGGTGGTAGTTTGGGACTCTCCCAGTTAAGCAACATAAGTCTACATTCTAGTAGTGTGTTAAAGTCAATTACAGTTTGTTTGTCCTTCTCCACTTTAAGCCTGTCTGGGAGTCCACCAAACACAGCTGTTAATGGGTTTGAAGTAACAGTAATACCTAGGCTGTCTGATTGGCATTCAAAGACTTTTGTCCAAAATGATGTTAATTTGGTGCATGCCCAAAACATGTGGCCCAGTGAGGCTGGAGCTCGATTGCAACATTCACACATTGAATCTTACCCTGGAAACATTTTGGATTGTTTTAATTGAGATAAATGGCCTTTATCCTTCCATCCATTATCCAAACCGCCACATCCTAACTACAGGGTCACGGGGGTCCGCTGGAGCCAATCCCAGCCAACACAGGTGCAAGGCAGGAAACAAACCCCGGGCAGGGCGCTAGCCCACCACGGGGCAAATGGCCTCTATAGAAGATTTTAAGTTGAATAATTGAGTGCTTTACAAATACGGAGTGAAAGTGTATTCTGTGCATGGTGGCCTTCCACTCATTTTCTGAAATGTTAAGTGAAAGATCCTGTCCCCATTGTGCCCTTGAATCTTTGAAAGGAATGGACTTTTAATGTTTTTATAAATTGTGGAGATGCTATCTGACTCTTCAAGAGTGATCAATATTTCATTTGGAATGAAAAAAGATGGAAGATGAGGAAAACTGGCCAGGTTCTTTTTAGCAAAGTTTCTAGCTTGAAAGTAGTGGAAAAATTTGTGTTGATGAGAAGTTAAATTTGAAAATTAATTGCTCGTAGGATACAAAAACATTATGTATAAGTCTCTAAATGTTTTAATCCCAGACAATTTCCAAGCATTAAATGCTATGTACATTTGACTGGGTGGAAAATAGTGATTGTCATGTGGAGGTGCAACAGACAGGAGCTTCTCTGTCTTAAAATGCTTCCTACATTGGTTCCATATTCTGAGTGAATGAAAGACAATTGGATTATTATTGTACTGACGATAATTTGTATTCCCTGGGGCACAGAGCAGGGCATATAAAGAAGTACGGCAAGATTTTAATTCTATTACAGACCAGGCTTGTGTATATTCATTAATCTGTGTCGATATCCAGGTCTTTATATTTGCCACAGAGTAATGAAATTGAAAGTTAGGTAGTGCCATGCCTCCTCCTGCTTTCTGTTGTTGTTGAGTCACCCTTTGGATGCGTGGATGTTTCGAATTCCAAATAAATGAGGTTATGATTGAATCTAATTAAAAAAAAAATGATTTGTTAAGGTATATGGGGATGTTTTGAAATAGACAAACAAGTTTGAAAAGGATGTTCATCTTAACAGTGTTGATTCTCCCTGCTAATGTGAGATTGTTTAATTGTTTCCATGCAGACAACAACATTTTGTGGAAAAATAGCTTATATTTACTTGTGATATTTACCCCATGATATTTAAACTGATCTGCTAAGATAAAAAGGAAGGTATCCAGTCTAGCATTGTGTGCTAGAGAGTTCACTGGAAAAGCACACTTTTTTCAAAATGATTTTAAGTTCAGATATCTTTTGAACATCTGCTAATGCCTTTAGGACTGCTGGCATGGAATTTTGTGGGTCAGATTGTCAATTTTGGGTCACAAAGTTGCACCGCAGAGTATGGAAGGTTTTGCAAGGAGTAGAAACTTTATGCCTCACAAGGAACAGCTTTCAAACTTGATGCATCAGTCCCAAAAGAACACAAAGTCTTCTTCATCAATGGGGTACAGTGGCTCAGAAGCAGTGGCCGGAGCAGAGGGAGTCTGGGGAAAGAGAGACAGGACTGCCATGGCTCGGTCTTTTAACTGTTTGAAGTCCCTCACGGCAAGCCAGCATGCCTGCAGCTGATCCCACAAAGAGGAGCTGAAGACTGTGTTTATTTACCATTGAAAAACTGTTTAAGGAAAGGTTTCTAAAGGGCGGCCGCGTCCCCCTACATCAGTGGTCACAAGATAAGTACAGTATCGTATCATCTGCATATAGTGATATTTTTTGTTCAAGTCCTTCTCTGAAAATCCACTTTATCTCTGATGCATTTCAAAAGTAAACAGCCAATGGCTCAAAGAGCAATGGTGATAGAGGACATCCTTGTCAAGTACCGCATTCTAGTTTGATGTAGTCTGAAATAATGTTTATACGAACTGTGACTTCTTTACTAGTATCCAGTAGTTCGATCCATGCACATATGTTTGGGCCAAACCTAAATTTGTGCAAAGTGGTGAATAGGTAGTCCCATTCAACCATATCAGATGTTTTTTCTGCATCCAAAGATAGTGAGATCTTTGGGGTATTAGATTTAATATGTGAATTTATTATATTAAACAAACATCAAATATGTAAGTGTCTGCCTTTAATCTGGTTTCATGTTGTGATATTACAGAAGGAAGCACTTCCTCAATCCTTCTGTCAATTTTCAGGAGTGAGACTGGTCTGCATGATGCACATTGTAGTAAGTCCTTATTTTTTTTTAGAAAAGACAGAAATGAATGCTTGGCAGAATGTTTCAGGTAGAATTTTGTTGTCTTTAACATCTATAAACTTTGCTAATAATAGTGGAGCTAACTTATTTGAATTTTTTTTTGTAAAATATAAGGACGGAAGGACGGCTGCTTTCCCACTCTGACGTGAGTTTACTGCGACTGCACATTTCTTCTTCTGTCTTGTGAAACATGCTTTCTGTTTGGCAAGGGGTTGCCAAGGGTAGAAAAGGGAAAAGGGCAGGGGGAATAAAAGTCAAGAAACGTGGTACTGTCCATAGTTTAGAAGATTTCCTTATAGTGGTAACTGAAGAGCCCCTCCAAGTGCCATTTTCAAAGATAAGAGACCCTTCTGGGTCTGCCTGCCTTAGCAACCACTCTCTAGAAATCTGTTACACTGAGGAAAATCTGAAGATTCCACTCTTTAACAAAGTGTGCATAGGACTGATTGCTGTTTTGTTGTAATGGATTGTAAAGAAAATGGCAAGGCATTAAATAGCTGAACTAATTAGAGTAGTCGTAAAATACATCATCTGCAGTTGTAGATTTTTCACAAAACAAGACATAGACCACCATGCTGTCATCTGATGATGGCAGCTTTTCTATGAGTTTCAGACAATTTTTATACAAAAAGCATTTAAAGCAAGAGAAGTCTGGTGGAAGTCCAAATGCCAGTGGTTTCACAGATTACTGCATCCTGGACTAGGGGGAGAGTCACAGAAAATGATTATTGTAAAAAAATTCAGTGAGTATTTTTATTATCTCTGTGAATTGTATGGCTGTAAGAAGATCTCATTTCATTCAATGGATGGGTAAGTAAATGTTTAAACTAGAGTTTTATGTTTCTTTTTATCAAAAAGAACCAGTTATTGAAACTAAAGCATGTCACCTTTTTTCTTGTATACTGTTACTTCTTTAGCTGCTGCTTTCACGTCTTGTTCACTTACCAATGGCTATTTTAAAACTCACACTGGAGCAGCAGGCTGATTCTTCGCAGGATACACTCAATTCAAGAAAGACTTCAACTGAAAACTATGGTTTAAATGAGGCATGCAAAGAAAAGCAGCTCAGCCACAAACTACACAAGCAGGCTTTGTGGCCTGCACAGACCAAAATTAACCAAGACTGAAAATTCAAAAGGGAGAAGGGAACTTTATGTAAACTCTGACTCAGAATCACAAAACACAGTTCCTTTATAGTTAAGGAGTTTATTTGTGAGAAAAATTCACATACAGAAGCAAAAGCTAAAAAAAAAGGTAAGCAAAAGGTGGTATGAAAAGGAACTCCAAAAGGGACAATGCCAAATCTGTCAACCAAGAAAAAAATTCTTTAAATTGAGAGCAGAGAGTCAAAAACCAGAAAATCAAAATATGATCATACAGAAAACAGGAATGCAAAGATTATCTGAAGAAATGAAGCTTCTGCACAGGTATTGATGAGCTTAAATAGGCTTGTGATGGAGCCATACCTACAGTGTCATGGCATGTGAAGGACAAAGTGGAATAACTAACAGAATTAACCAATTTGAAATACATAATCATTACATAAAAATACAGTAAATACTACAAATTCACACTTATTAAAGAATAATAAAATACAAAAAGAGAAACGTAAATAAAAAAATACATGTGATAAAAATGAGACACCATAACAGTTGTAGATTATCTCCCATTCCTCATAACTTGGTATCATATGTAGACTGAATCAGTTGTGGCACTCGGCTGGGGTTCATGCCCGGCCGGGATGCCCAGGAGGACAGGAGAAGGGCTTGTGCCTCCTCCAGAACACGAGGGGGCATCCACCCTGGTTGCTTTGGGGGCCACGGGTACAGGGCTTGGAAGCTCTACCCTGTAGGGGCCCGTGGTCATCTTAACATTGTGGATAAGAATGCAAACTAATGTCTCCTTAGACTTACTGCTTATAATGGAAAAATACCTGAAACCAGATAATCTGCCTTATTCTTGTAGATTGTGGTTATTAAGTTAAAAAGTGAAATATGGAAACTTTTGTCAGAGTAAATTCATGCATAAGCAGCACCCTCTTCTCTACTTTTATTTGGAGCTGTCACTGTTAAATTCAGGGTGTGATTGTGTTATTTATTTATTTTTATCTTTGTCTCCTTATATTCTATCCTGGTAGAATATTACTATTTTAGATTGTAAGTCATGTGCACACTCACTTCACACCTCAATGGATCATGACACCCACTACATCCTTCCCTGCACTATTAGCTCCAAATATGTCGTTATTCATTACCAAGAAAATCTTTCCCAGGCATGAGAGGACCAAGGAGGATGACAACATAAAAAAGATGCATTCATAACTGTGAGACTGACAGTCAAAGTATGTGGTGGTGTAGTCAGGTCAAGCAAAATAAGTAGTAAACTGGAAGTGAGCGATGGCAAAACAAAACAAGTTTTTCTTTCCAAAAGTCTAAGCTAGTTTAAAGAGAACAACACAGAAAGCTTGTAAATAGACAAATTGTAAAAAAAAAATCAAGAAACTTAGAGAATGTGAAGAAACAGAGTTTCAACAACAAATACTAACTGATGGATGTCTCTTTAGAAATAAGAAATCGATTAAACTGGCAGCAGCCTCAGGTGACAGCTGAACAATTGCAGTCAGTTAATAATGGCATGTTGTAGGAAAGGAAACTGAGGGTGAAACATGACATTTGGTGAGTTAATTACCTTCTTTTATCTAAACACAATTAATTGTTTCAGTCTGTTAAGACAGTTAATTGCTTTGTCAATGTTCCCATTTCCCATGGAAACCTTTAAATTAGAGACTTCGTTCTTTTCCATTGATTGCTTGCTTGCTTACTTGATTAGTTCAATTTATTGATTAATGGACTGAGTGATCGTGCGGATTTAGAAATAAGTATATCTACTGTCTTAAAAAGGAAATATTATATTCTGTCTGATAATTACCCCGGTTTAAAAAATTAGAAAATCTGGAAATTGCTACTTATGATAAAGAAATCATACTAAGCTAGAAACAGAACTGTGAATAAAAAGTGACCCTCAGATTGGGCATATATTGTCAAAGCCAATTTTAATTTATTTATGGAGCACGTTTAAAACAACTTCAGTAATGCTGTAGCCAAAGTGATTTATATTAAAATACAATACAATAAACATAAATAAAATAAAGAGAACAAAATACAATTAAACACAATATAACCAGCAGTAAATTGAAAACAAACAAATAACTAAGAGGAGGGAACCATCAGTATCACTGAATATCATGGAAAGCTAGAGAATAGAAATACGCCTTCAATCTCATTTTAAACAGTTCAGTTGAAGATGAACCCTTAGTGTAATTAGGTAAAGAATTCCACAGATGAGGTGCAGCAGCTGCAGATGCCCTGTCCCCCTTAGTTTTGCACTTAGTATGAGGGACCACAAGAGACAACTAACCAGTAGATCTAATCTCTCTGGATGGCTGGTGTATAACACACAATTGAGATAAATAGGCGAAAGCAGACCCATCACTAAGTGATGTAAAAACCAGCAGCAACATTTTAAAATCAATTCTAAAGCTATCTGGCAGCCAGTGTAAAGAGGCTGAAGTTGGAGATAGGGAGGCAAACTTTTTTGTCCCAACCATAAAACGAGTGGTAGCATTCTGAACTAACTGCATCCTACCTATCAGCGATTTACCAATCCCAGAATACAATGAGTTACAGTAATAAAGCTGAGAAAAGATAAAAGAAAGATTTCTAGGAGATAAAAAAAGGCTTAACCTTGACTAAAAAAACGAAGGTGGATGAAGCAATTCTTGACCACAGAATTAATCTGTTTCTCAATAGAGAGGTTACTGTCAAAAATAACCCCAAGATTCCGACCTTGAGGTTTGCAAAAGTCCACGAAAAAGCCAAGAAGTTCAGAACCAATTTGAGCTTTGGCTGCAGGACCAGCTATCAGCACTTCCATTTTATTTTGATTTAGAGGATCCAGGATCTTAGTTCTAGAATTGTGCAGCCGATTCATTGCAGAATTACACACAGGAATATAAATCTGCGTGTCATCAGCATAACGCTGAAATGAAATATTAACAATATTGCTCTGTTCAGGCAACATGGAGATGGAAAACTAAATGCAAAGATTACCCACAGAGTGTGGTGTTTGGATTGATGTGGTGTTCAAAGAGTTAAGGTGAAGGGTAAAGGTGAGATTTTTAAGACAGTGGGAAGATCAGCAATGATGTATGGAGCTGAGACATGAGCAGCAAAGGGAGCGCAGGAGAAGAAGTTAGATGTGACAGAAATGAGAATGTTGAGGTGAATGTGTGGAGTTACAAAAAAGGACAGAATAAGAAATAAGAGGGAGAGAAGCCTGAACATGCTTAGTTATCGGTGGATGACATTTTCTGAAGTTATAAGGTTGAAGCACAAGAGAGCAAAAAAGAAATCAAAGTCAGATAAATCTTAACACTAATGACTACTTGGTAAAGAAGCTAAATAACACTAGGAGAGTTGTTGTAAGGACAAAGGATACGGACACACCAGGCTTCACAATATTTATACCAGAAAATCTGGTCACGTCACAGATCCAAATCCCACAATAACAAGAATTGGAACATGACGATACATGACCAAAATGAAGACAAATAACCAAAATGAGCATCTTTAAAATATGACCTAAGATAAAAACTAAGGTCTGAAATGAAATCTCCTTGATAAAAAAAAAAACAAAAAAACCCTAACTAGACAAAAACACTTAATAAAAGAGACAAAAATTACAGACACATAATGGAGATCTGAAATCTTACGGAGCAATATCCAAGAAGTAACTAGAGTATTTAATTTGGTTGTAGCTGTTTTTGCATTTTCCCAAATACTTTTAAAAGTCTGGGCAATGTATGTCTGATACAGGGAAGTATTTACATATCAACGATTTTAAGGCTGCATGAACCCTTAACTATTTCCCTTTTCAATGACAGGAAGGAAGGTTAAGGATCAGAGAAAAAACCCCTAAGTCTGCCTCTGCCTCCACCTCTAATTCCTCCTACTCTTCCAGCACCAGGAAAATAGAAGAGCCTCAGCTGAACATCTCATGGTCAACTCTTAACCAGAAGACAAATCAGATGCTGCTGTATGACTAAGCTGTTGTTTTAACAAATAAATACCTGACTTTTATCATTTTTTTTCAAAAACCCAATCAAATGGCTCATAAAATGGGGCTTTCCCTGTTGTATTTGCCTTTACGCTTGTTTCTTTCTGTTTATTTTATACCACTTACATCAGTCTTGTACTATTTGGCCTGAGTAACTGCTCACACTGGCATTCAAATTCATTTTAATGGCCACCAGCATTGACATAAGGAGCAACCGCTGCCAGTGAACCAGAGACACATGACTGACGAAACACAAAGCCAACATAAAAAGAGACCCAGACATGACACACAGTAAATACCCATGGAGAACCGTAATTCTTAAGAAAAATCAATTTCTGAATTGCATAAAGACCCGGGTTCGCTTCCCGGGTCCTCCCTGCGTGGAGTTTGCATGTTCTCCCCGTGTCTGCATGGGTTTCCTCCCAGGGTCCAAAGACATGCAGATTAGGTGCATTGGTGATCCTAAATTGTCCCTAGTGTGTGCTTGGTGTGTGGGTGTGCGTGTGTGTGTGTGTCCTGCAGTAGGCTGGCACCCTGCCCGGGGTTTGTTTCCTGCCTTGCGCCCTGTGTTGGCTGGGATTAGCTCCAGCAGACCCCCGTGACCTTGTATTTAGGACATAGCGGGTTGGATAATGGATGGATGGATGAATTGCACAAATAATACAGAAAATACAAACCATCAAGCTTCTCACTGGCAGGAATGAGCTTTGACCAAAGATGACACACTTCAGTGTAAAAAATAAAATAAAAAATAATTTTGAATGAGACCACTGAGTGAGGCGTCACACATGACATTACTTTAGTTACTCTCATTGACATCATTTTGGCATGTGTTTTGTTTGTCTTGTTTTTATGTTTATTTCTTGTAGGTACGGTAAGACACACTAAAATAAAAAACTCAATGAAACTTTTAAAATTTGTCTGTAAGTATTCCAAGCACCAGTATTGAATAATCCATCCATCCATCCATTTTCCAACCCGCTGAATCCGAACACAGGGTCACGGGGGTCTGCTGGAGCCAATCCCAGCCAACACAGGGCACAAGGCAGGGAACCAATCCAGGGCAGGGTGCCAACCCACCGCAGGACACACACAAACACACCCACACACCAAGCACACACTAGGGCCGATTTAGAATCGCCAATCCACCTAACCTGCATGTCTTTGGACTGTGGGAGGAAACCGGAGCGCCCGGAGGAAACCCACGCAGACACGGGGAGAACATGCAAACTCCACGCAGGGAGGACCCGGGAAGCGAACCCGGGTCCCCAGGTCTCCCAACTGCGAGGCAGCAGCGCTACCCACTGCGCCACCGTGCCGCCGTATTGAATAATACAAAATTAATATTGTGGAAAGCTCCCTTGCTGCTACTTCATGGTCGTCTTTCCATATGATATCCATTTCCAGAAAGCTTAGCAATCCAATTAAAATTGTAAACAAGTTTTTGTAAACTTTAAAACAAAAAAACAAAAATCTCAATTGAGACATTACAGTAGGGTTACATCAACTACTTTTATTTTTGTTACTTTAATGTTATTCTCTACAGTAACTTCTCCCTCATGCGGCGAAAAGATCCAATGTTTGAGTTGTAACCTCCCCAGTCACTGAATCTTCTGTATTCGCCAGGCCTCAGGAAGTACTGTCTGCCCCTATAGTTTGGATGTTCATAGAAGATCCAATAACCTTCCATGACATTGCAGGAGAAAATATCGTTGAAGCGGAAACGATCAAAGACATTTGGGCAGTCATCCATGAACTCCATCATTTGACCTCCAAATTCAGGTCTTTCATAAATTCTCAGCCTGTAGGAGCCTCGGTACTGCAAATGTGAACAACAGTAGTCAGTATATACTGCTTTCCATTATGGGTTTATTTGGTAAATGTATGAGAGAAGACAAAACACCCTTTATAGCAAACACTGCATTATTTCCACCCTCATCACTTACTGATTGCATAGCAGAAATCAAATACTGGTTTTCTTCAAATTTCCTTAAATTAAATAGTGACAAAACTGAGGTTCTCCTTATTGGTACAAAATCAACATTATCCAAAACTGATCATTTTTCATTTGTTATTGATAATTCTTTTGTCTCCCCTTCCCCACAGGTTAAGAGTCTGGGTGTCATCCTTGACAGTACTTTGTCTTTTCATTCTTACATCAGTAATATCTCCCAGTCTGCATATTTCCACCTGCGTAACATTAATCGTATTCGCCCCTCCCTCACTCCCCACACCACTGCTATCCTTGTTCATAGTCTTGTCACTTCTCGTCTGGATTATTGCAATTCCCTTTTCTTTGCTCTTTCTCGCAAATCTCTTTATAAGCTTCAACTGGTTAAGAATTCAGCTGCCCACATCATTACTAGAACCCCCTCTATTCACCATATCACTCCCGTTTTGCAGAAGCTTCATTGGCTTCCAGTTCAGTTCCGAATTCAATTCAAAATTCTCCTACTAACTTTTAAGGCTATCCACAACCTTGCCCCTCCATATCTGTCTGACCTCCTCCATGTTGCCATTCCCTCCCGCACCCTCAGATCCCTCACTTGACTTTCCCCTTCGTCCGTCTTACCACTATGGGGAGCAGAGCATTCAGTTGCTCTGCTCCCCAGCTTTGGAACTCACTACCACCTGAGCTTAGAAATACTGAATCATTTTCACTTTTCAAATCCAAACTTAAAACTCATTTGTTTAAGACTGCTTTTTCTCTTTGACTACAATTGCTCTGTCTGATTTTAACTTTTGCATTTTACTTTTGTTTATAATCTGTGTTTTATCTATTGTTCGGTGTCCTTGAGTGTTTAGAAAGGTGCCTACAAATAAATAAAATGTATTATTATTATTAATAAATATAAGAAGAACATGTTGTAGACTTACTGGTGAAATCATGCGGCAGGATCTGATACAATCATTGTAACCCATCCAGTGCTGGAAGTCAGAATATTCTCCTCTGTGCAGAAAGTACTGGTAGCCCATGTAGTTGGGTTTTTCATAGACCACCCAGTAGCCGCTGTCCACTCGAATGGAGTTGCAGCAGCTGAAGTAGGAGTGCGTATCAGCACAATCACTGCTACACTCATAACAGCGCCCCTGGAAGTTCCTATCTTCGTAGAAGATTATCTGCAAATAAGAGAGAAGAAATTAATGATGATATTTTCATTTTTTATTTTGCTTTTTTACAAAATGCTCTAAGTATGACAATATTTATTTAGCTAACTGTATCTTTATTTGTTCCTTGGGGGAATTCAAGGCTTTAGACTGTAAGCTATGAGTTGCTTATTGCTGACTTGCTTTCTAAGTATGTGCTTTATCTTCCATGATTTAATCTGAAACCAGTTTGATGTGAAACATGAATTACAGTTTTCAGCAAAACTTGAGGGCCTTGATGCTTTACACTTCCTCTAATTTCTTTACTAATCTGTTGGTTGGAACTATAAGTCCACACATATTTGTGTATAAAATTAATTATCAAAGATTTCTAAACCTTTTAAAGTTCAAACAGTACAACAAATTTCTTAGTAATGTTCTTAGACTCACTTTTCCCATGGTGTTGTATTTGGCCGTTTCCCCTTCACACACTCAGTTCCAGCAAAGTACCTTATATATAGAAAATTGACAAACAGAACCTTTTGCCATGCAAGCACTCTGAAGAGCTCTGCCAGCAAAGAATATTCACTTTTACCCTTTCTGTAATAAAATGAAATACAATACTATACCACTCACAGCTAATCTCACAGAACTTTCTTGTCTGCTTTTCAAACACTGAACAATGGACATTATCCACAAATGTAAAAATCAGCAATATATGAAAAAGAGACGCCAACAGCACCTGGCTCCTAAAGCCATACAATGCATTGTGTTGTGGAAATGTTGCTGTCTTACATGCTGTCTCTACTGTTGCACACTGTAAATTGGAAACAACGATGGTCGATATCATTATAAAGCAAAAAAAAAAAAATACTTATTAAAAACCATGCTTAGATTAAGTTAAAAAGTGTACTAAAAAGTAAAAAATAAGTGTCTCATACAGCACTCGTAAAATAAAAAGTGGGCGCTTTTGCTAAGATTTTAAGAAGTGTTTTTTGAATGTTGATTGATAAAAAGCGCCCACGCTTTTATTTTACGAGTGATGTATGAGACTTATTTTTTAGTTTTTAGTACACTTTTTAACTTAATATAAGTGTGGTTTCTAAAAAGTATTTTTATATTTATATTACTTTCAACTTTTTATTCTTGGGTTTGTTTTAGTATAATTTTGTAATCAATATTTTAACACTTCCTTTAATATTTGTTATCCGTTACTAGTGCCATATATTGGTGAAATCTTGAACTATTCTTCATATGAAAATTTCATTTCTTAATTAACATGGATTAATTGATCAATTAGTGAAACTGATTATTGATTCATGTATTGTCATCAGAAGTAAGTGTGCAAAATTTCAAGTCATTTGGACAATAGGAAGTGCGTTAAATATCGATTACAAGATTTGTACCAGACAACAAACAGGTGAAGTTAAAATAAGTGTGGTAATAATAAGCGTGGTAAAATAATAATAATAACAATACACCCGTGTTTTCATTGGGACAATTTCTAGTGCTAAACACTTTGCCAACCTAATTAAAGAGCGACTTAATCTCGTTAATTGATCTCATTGTATAGTTACTTGACTTATACATATTTGTAAAACTTTCATAAATATTTGGATTCTTTGCCATAGCTTTAAAAGATAATGATTTGTTTTCTGTTTTCTTTTTTACTGTGGAGTTTACCTTTTTTTCTGTGGAGTTTGCACTCTTATTTGTAGTCAAATGCAGGCGATTAGCTCATTAAATAATAGATTTGAGCAGTTGGCATAAAGAGACTGATTCCTCCATCCCTTGCATGCCCTGGGTCATTACAACACATGTGGTATACTTCCTGTAGTTTTAAACCAAAGCTTAAAAAAATACTTAAAAGTTTAAAATGTATACTGTAATGATGTACTAATAACATGATAACATTTAAAAGGTAATAAAGGGTAAAAGAGGCCATGAAAGGAAAGACCACCATGAATGAAAGCAGTTGTAAAGAAATATGTGTGCATTCAGCTCCCCTGATTTTCACTGAGCAACCATTTTGCTTAATGACCTGGGGCCTCATGTATAAACGGTGCGTACACACAGAAATGTTGCGTACAAACGTTTCCATGCTCAAATCGCGATGTATAAAACCTAAACTTGGCGTAAAGCCACGCACATTTCCACGGTAACTCATACCTTGGCGTACGCAATTTCTCCGCTCGTCAAAGCAGTGCTACTGTTCCTGTGTGGTCACCCTTTCTTAGACCCACGTTCCTGATGCGGCTTTATAAATACACTGAAATTAACTGCATATTGTTTATTAGTGTAATGCATCTGATTGTAATTAACCTGTAGTAATATAATGGTCCAGGGAATAGCCATAGTATTCCAAACACCATAAGTGCTTTAGCGTTGTTACTCTCACTGCATCTTCTTCTTCTTTCAGCTGCTCCCGTTAAGGGTTGCCACTGTGGATCATCTTTTTCCATATTACTCTCACTGCACCACTCGGAGTATTTATATCACTGTACCTGAGTGGGGAATCACAGCAGCAATTGATCGGAAGGAGAATTATCGGTATACAGTTTCAAGTACACACAACCTCAACCACGGCAAAAAGTGTCAAAGCCTTTCCTGTACGGACCTCGCGTTTCAGAAACAGTTTCATCCCAAGAACTATAAACGCACTCAATCAGTCCATCAAGTGCTCCTTGTAGAACTGTTTGTACTTATAAGTACAATGACCACACTGTAAACTTTCACTACAGTTATAATATTGCACAACCTGCGCCACTTTATAAAGCGCATATGATGACAATATCATTTTTAAGATGAAATGCAGCAAAATATGTTGCTTATAGTATACAGATAAAACTTTAACTTCATTTAAATAATCTGCATTGTTAATAATTAAACATGTGAGGACACGGTGCCGCAGCGCTAGCTAGTCCACGGATAGCTCCTGCCTTGCGCTGTGTTATTGCTGGTGCTGACGCGACACTGGAAGGAGACGGACAGAATAATTAAACATGTACTACGAAGATATTTCAATGTTCCTTAAAAGTTTTGAAGAATCGGCATTCTAAGCTTACAGATGGCTTAACGTCTATTACAGAGATAATTGTGTGGTGATTGGGTATTTGGAGAAAGAAAAGTAAGGACAGGAATTGGAGGTTAGTACGTTTGAAAGAGACAGTACTTCTGTAATAAATTATTTCATCGAAGGTCGCACATGGCGCAGCAAGCCTCTTGTGTGAGATATGAACAATCACTGCGCCACCGTGCAGTGCTTTCATTCCTATCATCATGAAAATGATATCATCATCTCAGTATTTTAATTATTCAGAGAGCTGTAATATCACGAATGTAATGGATTTTGTGTTCTGTCGGAGAAAGAGAAAGAACGGAAGCACGTAGTAATTCACACACATAGAGCACATAGAAGATCAAATACAGAACAAAGCATTTAACGTGCTACTTGAGAAAGTAGTAAAATAAACGATTTTATGATGAAGTTTATGATGTTCTACTTTAATGTCAAAATAAACTACGTGATTAAAGTGGAAATTTCGAGATTAAAGTTGACATTTCGTGCTTTTTTCCCCACTGTGTGCCTATTTTTTTTGTCTGTTCCCTAATAAGCTTTCATATGACACTAAGACGGTGGGCTATGGCTTGCCTTTTCACGGCGACTTTGATATGTGATTTCTTTTTTATTTCGGGCACTGTGCGACTTTGTGAACTTGATCTTTCGAGTTTCTCCGACACTCTGTCACTCGATCAACTTCCTTTTGT
This sequence comes from Erpetoichthys calabaricus, assembly GCF_900747795.2. NCBI lineage: Eukaryota > Metazoa > Chordata > Cladistia > Polypteriformes > Polypteridae > Erpetoichthys > Erpetoichthys calabaricus. Next base: position 295,806,873 of record NC_041395.2, read on the forward strand.
TGATTATGCCACTGTTTAAACCAACAAATAGTACGTTTTTCCTTTGCCTCCAGTTGGTATTCGCTAAAATTCTTATATTTTCCCCTGTGCTTTTCCCATTGTCTTTTCACAGAAGGCTATTTATATTGATTTGCATATTCAAAGAGGCGTAATTCTGGGAGGAGTTGGGGCGGGACAGAAGGCGCGTGCACGTGCGTTACTTTTCACGCTGATCGGGATTTATGTAGTGGAAGAACGTGAAAGTTTGCGTGCACACAGATTCCTGCATCTGGATTTTTCTGTGCATACGCACAATGCCGCTTTTGTGCTTACGCCATGTTATAGTGTGAGTTCTACGCACGCGTTATACATGTGGCCCCTGGGGACAAGCAAAAAAACTGGAAAATGCATATGGCAAAAAAAAAAAAACCCAAAACAAACAGATTCATTTAAAATGGCGTTTCTACACAATTTACTATTTATAAATCACATTCACCTTATAAATATGTGTAAGTGAGTGCACATTGAACACCACCTGGAAGCATCCATATATGGAGCACACTAATCAACCACATACAGGATGTATCAATCACGATTCTGCAGTACTTCATTGGCTGGTAGAGCAGCTCCCTCCTGACGCGTCAAGACCCCACCACCTGAATTCACAAGTATCTGGCTGAGAGTGCAAGATCACACACAGCATTATAGCGCCTCTCCTCTGTGCACGAGAGTCTGGGCACATGAAATGACGTGATTACTCTTACAATGAATAGTACAGGCCACATGCAACACAGGGTTCATCCAGTTACCTTACTAACAAGCCAGCGACCACGTATAGCACCATCATGTCTGTCAAAGCTACTTTACATCAAAATAAATGAATCATGGTTTGACCCAGGACACGGAGACACAGTGTCTTTCAGTCACATCTTGGATGACTTGTGCATTAACAGAATGCAACTGCTTGCAGTTAACAAAAGCAGCATTATTCATGCTAGGCACCCTTATTGCATTACGAGTGCAGAAAAGTGCTCTGATTACATTAGGAGAAGCGGACACTTTGCCTTGTTATGCTGGCAAAAACATGTTTTTTAATTATTTTGTACAACCCCAATTCTAATGAAGTTGGGATGTTGTGTAAAACGTACATAAAAACAGAATACAATGATTTGCAAATCCTTTTCAACCTTTATTCAATTGAATACACTACGAAGACAAAATATCGAATGTTCAAAGTGATAAACTTTATTATTGTTTTGCAAATCTTCACTCATTTTGAATTTGATGGCTGTAACACGTTCCAAAAAAACTGGGACAGGGGCAGCAAAAGGCTGGGAAAGTTGAGGAATGTTCAAAAAACACCTGTTTTGAACATTCCACAGGTGAACAGGTTAATTGGAAACAGGTGTTTGTCATGATTGGGTATAAAAGAAGCATCCCCAAAAGGCTCAGCCGTTCACAAGCAAGGATGGAGTGAGGTTCACCACTTTGTGAACAACTGCGTGGGCAAATAGTCCAGCAGTTTAAGAACAACGTTTCTCAATGTACAATTGCAAGGAATCTAGAGATTTCATCATCTACTGTCCATAATATCATCAAAAGATTCAGAGAATCTGGAGAAATCTCTGCACATAAGCAGCAAGGCCGAATACCAACACTGGATGCCTGTGACCTTCGATCCCTCAGGTGGCACTGCATTAAAAACCGACATAATTCTGTAAAGGATATTACCACGTGGGCTCAGGAATACTTCAGAAAATTATTGTCAGTTAACACAGTTCGTCGCTACATCTACAAGTGCAAGTTAAAACTCTATCATGCAAAGCGAAAGCCATATATCAACAACACCCAGAAATGCCACTGGCTTCTCTGGAACCGAGCTCATCTGAGATGGACTGACGCAAAGTGGAAAAGTGTGCTGTGGTCTGACGAGTCCACATTTCAAATTGTTTTTGGAAATCATGGACGTCGTGTCCTCCGGGCCAAAGAGGAAAAGGACCATCCGGATTGTTATCAGCGTAAAGTTCAAAAGCCAGCATCTGTGATGGTATGGGGGTGTGTTAGTGCCCATGGCATGGGTAACTTGCACATCTGTGAAGGCACCATTAATGCTGAAAGGTACATACGGGTTTTGGAGCAACATATGCTGCCATCCAAGCGACGTCTTTTTCAGGGACGTCCCTGCTTATTTCAGCAGGACGATGCGAAGCCACATTCTGCATGTGTTACAACAGCGTGGCTTCATAGTAAAAGAGTGCGGGTACTAGACTGGCCTGCCTGCAGTCCCATTGAAAATGTGTGGCGCATTATGAAGCACAAAATACGACAATGGAGACCCCGGACTGTTGAGCAACTGAAGTTATATATCAAGCAAGAATGGGAAAGAATTCCACCTACACAGTTTCAACAATTAGTGTCCTCAGTTCCCAAACGCTTATTGAGTGTTGTTAAAAGGAAAGGTGATATAACACAGTGGTAAACATGCCCCTGTCCCAGCTTTTTTGGAACGTGTTGCAGGCATCAAATTCAAAATGAGTGAAGATTTGCAAAACAACAATAAAGTTTATCAGTTTGAACATTCGATATCTTGTCTTTGTAGTGTATTCAATTGAATATAGTTTGAAAAGGATTTGCAAATCATTGTATTCTGTTTTTATTTACGCTTTACACAACGTCCCAACTTCATTGGAATTGGGGTTGTATGTTCACCCACCAAAACTGGATGTAGTGCTTCGCTTGTCAATTAATGGCTTCTAGCACAGCAGGCATGACGCAGAGAAGCTTGGGAAAGGATCTGCATTTAGGGCAGTTTTAGTTTTCAGGTTACATAAAGGAAACAGCATCCCTAGAAAAAGTCCAGTGGAGAGCAACTAGGCTGATTGCAGGACTGCAGGGAATTAAAAAAAGCCGCTGTGCCTTTCAGTTTAAGCAAAAGAAGTTAAGAGGTGACATGATTGAAGTGTTTAAAATTATGAAGGGAATTAGTACAGTGGATCAAGACAGTTATTTTAAAATGAGTTCATCAAGAACACATGGACACAGCTGGAAATGTGTTAAAGGGAATTTTCAGACAAATGTTAAGAAGTTTTTCTTCACATCGTGAACCATAGACACTTGGAATAATCTACCAAGTAGTGTGGTGGACATTAGAGGCCTTCAAACGTCGACTTGATGTTGTTTCAGTGGAATTAGGTGGACAGGATTGGCAAGCTTTTTTGGGCTGCAATGGCCTCTTCTCATCAAAAGTTCCACTAATGTTTTAATGTTCTAATTTCTTAGACCTTAAAGGGACAGTTTTTGCCAGTAGTCCTCTGGCTGACCATCTCTTTAAAGGGGTGACTCACTTTGTACATTTTCTGCTTGGAATATATTGCCCTCTGCCAATTAGGTCTTTGCCCTCTCTGTCTGCCTCTCTTTCTTATGGTTACTGGTGCCCCTTCCCAGGGTATAGTGCTTCCCACCTGTGTCACTCTCCGTGCCCTAACAGAACATCACAGATGATCTCTGGCAGTCCTTGCTGCTCCATTGCTTTTGGTTAGGGTGTTGTTTATCCCTGCCAATGTCCTGCGCTGTTCATTCCAGTTTGCACACCTCTCCAGTTTTATGATGCTGCTCCTTGCATTCATATTCTATTTATGTTTTTACTTAAGGGGCCTTCAAATCTCACCTCAATGGTATTTTGGAGAATCTAGAGGAACAGAATTGATGAGCTTCTTGGGTTGAATGGCCTGTTCTTGACAAAACTGTTCTGTTCTAAAGGATTATTTTTAATGGAAAGCTTGCATAAAAGTTTGTCCCATGCAGAGTTTATTATCAAATTACACCCAGTGCTGCTGGGATAGGCATTGCCATTCTTACACTTTGAACTGGATAAACAAATTAGGAAATAGAAGGACAGAAAACTAAATAATATTCAAGCTGTCCTTATTGGTTTAACTCCAGATTCTTCAAGTTTTAAGATCTCAAAATATGCTGTAAATGATCTTTAATACCAAAATTTAATGAATGTTTAATGCCAGAAAACAGAAATATTTGGTGATAATACTAAGTTATACTTGAAAACTGACAAATGCAAGGGGTTTATTTTTTGCAGATTGCAACAATGCACATTTTCAAAACATAATACATTCCATTATATAGATCACAATTCTTTTGCTGTCCTTTTTCTGATTAAGTCTACATTTTATTCATTCATAAAATGAATTATGTACTTTAAAATTCTAAATCTCCATATATGAGTACTTTTTATGTTCTGATCCTTTATTTCATGATTTTGCAGACTTCTCTTAATACGTTATAAATGTTAACAGCAAAATAGGTACAGCATATTTGACACATTACCTAAAATAGTCGTTAATTAATTTGACAGCTGTTTTGAAATTTGAAAATTATTTTGAAACTCTTTTCATCAATATCCATCCATTTTCCAACCCGCTGAATCCAAACACAGGGTCACAGGGGTCTGCTGGAGCCAATCCCAGCCAACACAGGGCACAAGGCAAGGAACCCATCCTGGGCAGGGTGCCAACCCACCACAGGATTCATCAATATTGTGTGACTATATTTAAGTCCATCTATCCTTTAATTTTCCTTCTTCTTCTGCTTTTGGCTGCTCCCGTTAGGGGTCGCCACAGCGGATCATCTTCTTCCATATCTTTCTGTCCTCTGCATCTTGCTCTGTTACACCCATCACCTGCATGTCCTCTCTCACCACATCCATAAACCTTCGCTTAGGCCTTCCTCTCTCTTGCCTGGCAGCTCTATCCTTAGCATCCTTCTCCCAATATACCCAGCATCTCTCCTCTGCACTAACAACATTCATTATCACACCTCCAATTTCCAGCTCCATAATCATTACTCTGTCTGACACTCTTTTCACTTCCAAAACACTCTTGACATACTGTTCCTTCAGAATAACCCCTACTCCATTTCTCCTCCTATCCACACCATGATAGAACAATTTAAATCCACCTCCGATCCACTTGGCCTTACTCCCCTTCCATTTAGTCTCTTGCACGCACAATATATCAATCTTCCTTATCTCCATCATATCGGCTAACTCTCTCCTTACCAGTCATACTGCCAACATTCAAAGTTCCGACCCTCAGTTCCACTCTCTTTACCATCCTCCTCTCCTCCTGCCTACGGACACATCTCCCACCTCTTCTTCTCCTTGTTCTTCTTCAGCCAACAGTAGCCCAATTTCCACCAGCACCATGTTGGCTAACAGTACTGGTGGCGGTCGTTGTTAACCCAGGGCTCGACCGATCCGGTATGGAAATTTGTATTGTTGTCCGCATATTGATTTGGCAAAGTTTTACACCGGATGCCTTCCTGACGTAATCCTCCCCATTTATCTGGGCTTGGGACCGGCACGAAGAAACACACTGGTTTGTGCATCCCCTGTGGCTGGGTTCTATCCTTTAATTTTCCAAACCCTCCTAATCTTGAGCAGGGTTGCAGTGAAGCTGGAGCCTATCCCAGCAAACATTGGACAGGCACCAGTCTATCACAGAGTGAAAACAGACACACACACACACACATACACACAAACACAGACAGGGGCCAATATATCATGCCAATCAACCTAACTTGCAGGTCATTGGGAGGAAACCAGAGAAAACCCACACAGATGGGGGAGAACATGCAAACTCCATGCAGGGGGAACCAGATGTGAACCCTGGTCTTCCCACTGTGAGGCAACAGCACTAGCACTGGACCACCATGCCAGCCATGACTATATGTGATTACATTTATTTGTAAATAAAGGCAATGGTTTTGATTTTTCAAAATGTTTTTCTATGGAAGCATTGCTTTTGTATCAGCATAATGATAATAAACAGAACTAGTGAATATGAGTGAGTGTGAATATGATATGTGAGGATATCCAAGTTTGAACTGATATCTTCCTGTCTTGCACTAAGTTAAACTGAGATAGCTTCTGACTTTGTGTGACAAATAAATGGAATCAGCAAATTAGAGAAACGTGTGAGAGAATAATCAACGAAAAACACAGAAACGTCCCCAATTCCCACAGCTTTCAGAAGTGATGCTACACATTATCTACACATTATCTCTTTTCCTTGGCAAAGTATTCTAATCACTTGCACAACGAACCAGGAATGGCAGTTTAATATAAAAAACTAATTATCCAACAATGTTTCCATTGTTTCGTGGCCTGATTAGATATTATCTTTTTAATCATGCCTAATGTTAACCTTATTTCACCATTATGCATATGTATTTCCAGCTAGTCATTTTGTGGTCTTCTTTTTGAATGAAAAATGTAAAGTTTCAACACAATATTAACATCATAAAGTCATTATACCGCTTTCTTGTTAACGATTTCATTGCTTAGTTTTAAAAATGGCAATACAGTAATCCCTCGCTATATCGCGCTTCGCCCTTCGCGGCTTCACTCCATCGCGGATTTTATATGTAAGCATATTTAAATATATATCGCGGATTTTTTGCTGGTTCGCGGATTTCTGCGGACAATGGGTCTTTTAATTTCTGGCACATGCTTCCTCAGTTGGTTTGCCCAGTTGATTTCATACAAGGGACGCTACTGGCAGATGGCTGAGAAGCTACCCAACTTACTTTTCTTTCTCTCTCTCTTGCGCTGACTATCTGTGATCCTGACGTAGGGGATGTGAGCAGGGGGGCTGTTCGCACACCTAGACGATACGGACGCTTGTCTAAAAATGCTGAAAGATTATCTTAACTTTGCTACCTTCTGTGTGCAGCTTTTAAGTATGCTGCATGGTGCTTCGCATACTTAAAAGCTCAAAGGGCACGTATTGATTTTTTTTATCTGTCTCTCTCTCTCTGCTCCTGACGGAGGGGGTGTGAGCTGCCGCCTTCAACAGCTTTGTGCCGCGGTGCTTCGCATACTTAAAAGCAAACAGCACTATGAAGAGGAAGATATGTTTGCATTCTTTTAATTGTGAGACTGAACTGTCATCTCTGTCTTGTCATGGAGCACAGTTTAAGCTTTTGAAAAAGAGACAAATGTTTGTTTGCAGTGTTTGAATAACGTTCCTGTCTCTCTACAACCTCCTGTGTTTCTGCGCAAATCTGTGACCCAAGCATGACAATATAAAAATAACCATATAAACATATGGTTTCTACTTCGCGGATTTTCTTATTTCGCGGGTGGCTCTGGAACGCAACCCCCGCGATGGAGGAGGGATTACTGTACACTCAGAAGTGATTCAATAAGACCTTTACAGAAGATGCCTGGTGCATTTTGCTGGTGCACATGGTCCCTTTAAACTAAATTCTTTTATCTCAAGTCTAATGATAGTCCAAAAGTTCACATTTTAAAACATAAAATTATTATGGAAAAACATTCAATTAGCTTTTATTGCTGATTTAATTTTAGGCACCACCAAATGCATCAAACATTAGGTGTCCCTGGTGCAACAGGAACATGGCTCAGATTACTCTTTTCAGCTGTGTTCAGGGTGCTTGATTCAAAACAAAGTTTCAAAGGGTGGATAGTTCCACAAATTCAAATAGGATGTTAAACCTCTGAGACAACAGGATAAATAGTGTAAGAAGGAGATAAAAACTGAGAAAAGGGGTTAGGGTAGCCACCCCATATACTCAAACAAAACAAAATTCTTCTTTAGCACAAAAGAGTTACCTTAACAGATTGAGTCCACAACTGAACTAACTGAAACACAAAACGTGATGGTTTAAATACATAGTATAGTCAAGAAGGGGTGTGCTTTGAGAGGCAGAACCGTAAGTGAGGTCGGAGCTGGAGCCGGTAATAAGGTCAGGTGGGATTTCCTTCTGAAGGTCTGCAAGGGAAGCAGAACAGGTGTTAGTGTGCTTCGCCAGCCCCTGGTTGGGCACAGAAATATCACTGACTGCCTCGAATGCGCATATGTGTAATGATAGATAGATAGATAGATAGATAGATAGATAGATAGATAGATAGATAGATAGATAGATAGATAGATAGATAGATAGATAGATAGATAGATAGATAGATAGGAACATATTTCATAACAGAACTGACTCAAGATGGCCGATTTCCAGTTTATGAGTTCACGTGGCAGGAAGGGGAGAGATCAGGCAAATGGACACAGAAGTGAAGTCAGAGATGGAGTGGCTGTCAATCTTCAATTTTGCATTGGGAAAAAAAAGAAAGTATTGATATACAGTAGCGGGTAATTAGCATCATCAAAGCCCTTAAGCTGTCTCCTAGGCTCACGCGTGTGATGAAAGATAGTACTTTATTTACCCACAATGGGAAAATAAGATTTTACAGAAGCTCAACGATAGCAGCACTTTATAATATCTGCTTCCATCTACTATCTCATTTAAATAATATTTACATTTTTTCAATAATAGAATACTTTGTATGCTTATTCTTCTCACTCTAATCATAAATTGCGGCAACTTCCATGTCTCCAGCTATAACATTCATTTCTAGTTTCTCTCTGGATGTTTCGTCCTTACAGTACAACTCCTACGGCATCTTATAATATGCATAGAAACTAAAACTTTTTACACAGTGAAAATCAAGACATGGATGAATGGGAGACCCAGCCAGGACAGGACAGCTGGTATTCCCTTTCCCATTCGGGATGCCAGTATAATGGAAAGACAGTAAGAGACTGTCTCCTATGGAAATACATTTGCCTGGTATATTGGGTTGTACAATCTCTCTGATGGAGCACCCACTTGGACTCCTGCAGGGCCTCATGGGAGATGTAGTTCCAATGCGCATCCCTATTGTTCTTGGGTGCCAGTGGATGGAATTGCCAAAAGGAGATTCCTCTGTCATGTGAAGGTTCCTCGTTACCCAGAAGTGCTTTCTGGGGACAGAATTAAATTTGTACTGAACTGTTCTGTCCATAGCCCATTTTTTTGTTAAATGTTTGACAACTTTTTTTAAAAAATAAACGTGGCAGTAAGAGGAAAAGAGGACAGCCTAAGAGGAGGCTTATGGATGTGGTGAGGGAGGACATGCAGGTGCTGGGTGTAACAGAACAAGATGCAGAGGACAGAAAGATATGGAAGATGATCTACTGTGGCAACCCCTAACGTGAGCAGCCGAAAGAAGAAGAAGAAAACCTCTTTTTTAAGAGCAAGCAGAAGATGAAAATGATCTAATCCCTTTAGATTAATTTTATTTAAAGTATGCACAAGAAACCACCAATGCCTGTTGCCCTTAAATAAAGATGATGTCTTCAATATTGCCCTTTGACTCAGGAGAACTAACACCCAAACAAAGAAAGAGTTTCTTTAGCAACACATGTTCACCTCAGCAGGGATGACAGGATAATACAAGAAATTTATAAAGAGCCAAGCTAAAATAAATTTCTGAATGTTGTAACAAAGAAAAAAATCACACCAAAGTATTGATAAATTACTGAAGAACCTGACACTATTATCATCACAGCTTAACATAACAATTCCAAGCATGGGTGCAGTGACTAAATTTAAGCAGGTGGTTTCTATACTTTCAGAGGCCAATGACACCATGGTGCACACTGTGGCAAACGTTCATAATTGCAATCTTTATCAGTTTACAAGGAGCTGATTTTGAAAACACATTTGGACCTTGTCTTGAAGACTGCTGTTTGTATTTCTGTTTTTCAGATAACATATCCATGTACACAGAGCCCATCTCAGGCACTAATGCCTGTCTGCTTGTGCACAATTAAAATGGCATTCCACAGTGGGGCATGTGCTTATATGCCAGAATCACCATGAAATGACTAGCAGTGAGTGCACAGTCAGGATGAATTGCACTTTTACTTTATGAAGTGGTGATGTTGGATTTTCACTTATCTAATAGCTACCAGCCACCATTCTTACCATACCATACCATTTTTATTTGTTAAGCGCTTAAAAACACAGCATTACAATTGACCGAAGCTCTGTACAGTTAAAACAAGCAAGACTAAAAGCAAAATATTAAAAACAAACATTAAGAGAGAATTAAAACAGAGACACTAAAAACAGGTCAGGGGACCCAATAAAACAGAGAAATAGCAAAAAGCAAGTGGAAATAAGACAGGTTAAGAATTAAAAGCCAATGTGAAGAAGTGCGTTTTTAGGTGTGATTTGAATGTGGCGACTGAAGCGGCTTGCCTAACCACTAAAGGTAAGGAGTTCCAGAGCCTGGGTGCACAGACGGAAAAAGCCCTTTCACTACGAACTTTAAAATGTGCCTTGGGAACGGTTAGGAGCAGCTGATCTGTGGATCTAAGAACACGAGGGGGATTGTGACGATGGAGCAAGACACTCAAGTAGGCAGGGGCTAGACCATTTAGTGCCTTATAGGTTAAGAGGAGTATCTTAAAATCAATTCTGAAGCTAACCGGCAGCCAGTGTAGGGTTTTTAAAATCGGTGTAATGTGTTGGCTTCTGCTGCTTCCAGTTAAAAGCCTTGCAGCTGCATTTTGAACCAATTGGAGTCTAGAAAGAGTGGCTTTACTAATACCATATAGGCAGGAATTAGAATAGTCGAGCCGGGACGTAATGAATGCATGGATTACTGATTCCAGGAGGTGGTAAGGCAGAATTGGTTTGAGTTTGGCAATTCGCCTGAGATGGAAAAAGCAGGATTTTACTGTGCTGTTGACTTGAGCATCCATTTTCAGGACCATATCCATTTTGATTCCAAGATTGGAAACAGACGAAGTTACTGGAATGGGAAGAAAGTCGAGGCCAAGGGGTAGGGTCTGTTTGCGGTCAGGACTAAAAACAATGACCTCGGTTTTAGAATCGTTCAGGTGAAGGAAGTTTACAGCCAGCCAGTCCTTAATGTCAGATAAGCAGTCGAGAAGAGGTTTAGTGGAGTCAGTTGACTTGAGGGAGAAATAAATTTGGCAGTCATCAGCATATAGGTGATACGAGATTGCATGTTTTCTAAAAATTGCACCTAAAGGCAGGATGTAAATTGAAAAAAGTGGTGTCCCCCAAAATGGAACCCTGGGGGACACCACATGGGAGTGGGACTGATTCAGATGAAAAATCGTCTAGCATGACTCTAAGAGTCCTGTTGCAGAAATATGACCTGAACCAGTCGAGGGCTAAGCCAGATACACCAGCCCAGGATTCGAGTCGGGAGATCATGATGTCGTGGTCGATTGTGTCGAAGGCAGCAGATAAATCGAGAAGAACCATAATCACGTAGCAGCTTATTGAATCAAGTTTTGTGCCTGTCTGAATATTCAAATAGTTGATTATAAATCACTGACAGTAAAACTGCAAACTGTGTGTGTGCAATTATTGCTTTTGATGATGGCCTTGGGTTATGTAGAAAGAAAACGTAAATATTTTGCCATTTTTTCTGTTTTGAATAAAACTGGAAAGTGTATTTTTCTAATCTTTGGAGCATGGTATTCATACTGTAACAAAACCAGTGCCTTATTAAAATAAGAAGAAATCAAAATAGTCTACTCATGATACAGTATGATATAGTTTTATTTGAAGAGACATTGTGGATAGGGAGTTCCATCTAATGTCTCACAGTTGCAGACCTGGGCTCAGTACTCCGCGTTGTCACTATGTGTGTGTTGTTTTAATGTTCTCTCTCAACCCCGGTGACAGTTTTCTAGGGGTGCCATAGCTCTATATGGTTCTACATGCTAAACTCATCATTCAGAGAATGAATTCTTAATCGGTTCAATGCATAAATGCTGCATATGTATGACTGTGAGTTGAAAAAATGACACAATGATGCCATCTTCTCAGTTTTTCTTTGTTGGCACTTTAACGATAAGGTAGACATCAGCACAATGTGAAGAGTATTAGAAGTGCTTGAGAATTAATAACTTGGTAATACTTGGTATTGCCCTGACACAGCTGGCCTTATCAAGACAATAGCGCTGCATCCAGACATTTTGTATCACCATCAATATAACTAAAGAAAAAGATATGTTTTTAAAAATAGTACACAAAGTTAACACACTCTGTCAAGTTCAAGCTGCAGCACCTGTTATCTCATTCTTTAATGTGCCTGCGGCAGGGATGGGAATTATAAATTACCTGAAATGCCAGCGGGGACAGTCTGAGCTCATCAGTCAAAACTGCGACATGATTGCCACCTAGAGGAATGATGAAAGCACAAACCGGCACAGCTGTAACGTGTCCTGCCGAGCAAGAAAGGCAAAAACAATGGACCCAAAAAATTAGATTTTATAGCTGGTACTGATTTTCTTATTTTGAAGTTATTTCTAAAAATATATTAAATAGTAAATAAAAAATGTTATTTCTCTTGTTACTGATAAATAGAGTTGACCTTAGGGTGAAAGCATTATGTCATGTTAACAAAAGAAGATATATGCAGATTAATGAATAATATAGATATGTGAAATAAGATCTCAGTGGTGTATTAATTTATAGGCACTGAGACTCAGCTCTGCTACTGCACTACCTTATGTTATGTGCCAAAAAAGAGAGGGAACAAATCTTTAGAAGACTATTGGCTTTAATTCTTAACTTATCCTCTGTTGTTTGTAGAAGTTTTAACTTTCCATCATAAAGACACAGATTCTCCAGGTTTTTGTTATTTAGTAAAGTCCAAGAATGGTGAAAAAAGCAGAGTGCAGGCAGGGTGGAATGGGTGGAGAAGAGTGTCAGGAGTGATTTGTGACAGACGGATATCAGCAAGAGTGAAAGGGAAGGTCTACAAGACGGTAGTGAGACCAGTTATGTTATATGGGTTGGAGATGGTGGCACTGACCAGAAAGCAGGAGACAGAGCTGGAGGTGGCAGAGTTAAAGATGCTAAGATTTGCATTGGGCGTGATGAGGATGGACAGGATTAGAAAGGAGTACATTAGAGGGTCAGCTCAAGTTGGACGGTAGGGAGACAAAATCAGAGAGGTGAGATTGCGTTGGTTTGTACATGTGCAGAGGAGAGATGCTGGGCATATTGGGAGAAGGATGATAAGGATAGAGCTGCCAGGGAAGAGAAAAAGAGGAAGGTCTAAGCGAAGGTTTATGGATGTGGTGAGAGAGGACATGCAGGTGATGGGTGTAACAGAACAAGATGCAGAGGACAGAAAGATATGGAAGAAGATGATCCGCTGTGGTGACCCCTAACAGTGAGCAGCCAAAAGAAGAAGATGGGGCATCACTGGTAAGACATAGCATTTTATGCTATAAAAGTATAATATTACTTCAAGCAATAATAACATTCTTAAACTTGATTAGTTAAATTTATCCCAGCAGGTACGAATGTTGAACTGGTCACCAACCCATCCCAGAGCCCACTCACTTACAAACACACACACACATTCAGCCAAAAGTGTATTTGTTTGGGATGTGGGAGGAAAACTAGAGCACACAAAGAAAAATCTATGCAGGCAGAAGGAGAACATACAGATTCCAAAGAGACACTTGCCAGGTATGGGATTCAATAGAGGATAAAAATGTAGACTAAACTTTTATATAACCAGTTGTATGTTAATTAGTACCCCATGTCACAGTGCAGCTTGGGCAGTAAAAAAAAATAAATATCATTGACACAATGGTATAGAAGGAATAAATAATAGTAAACCACTAATAAATAAAGTATAAAGAATAACCAACTAATAAATAAAAAACAAATATGGGATATGGTAATCGGATAACACTTTTACATAGTGCTTATACAGTGGCATGGTGATGGCTTTGCTGCCTCACAGTAACGAGACCAGGGTTCATGTCCCGGTTCCTCTCTGCATGGAGTTTGCATGTTCTCTCTGTGTCTGCATGGGTTGCCTTTGTGTGCTTCAGTTTCCTCCCACAGTCAATAGGAATGCATGTTAAGTGAATTGGCGATCCTATGCACAGATGCTGTTTGGGCCTTGGAAGAGAGCAGTTCATATATAACATACTGTAGCTCAGATGGTGGTTAATCATACCTGGCAACTTCATAAAAAGCTCATTGAATATGCAAAATGCGTGAGTATTTATAATGGAGAGGAACAATCTAGAAGCCAAAAGCTGTCTGCAGGAAGAATACCGCGCTCCACAAAACTGGACATACATTCATCAGCATTCCGTACTGAAGAACTGGACGATGATTTTTATTATTCTGGTGGTATGTCTTTGGCCTGAATATGCATGTAAAAATGATTACAGTAATCCCTCACTTATCGCGGGAGATAGGTTCCAAGGCCGACCGCGATAACTGAATTTCCGCGAATTAGGGACACTATATTTATTTAATTATTTAATGTGTATTTGGATGTTTTTAAACCCTCCCTGTATTGTTTACAACCCACCATTTACTCTATTAAAAACAGGGACAACTGCTAAGCAATATGAAATCGGTAGATAAGTTTACACTTACTGTATAGCGAAGTACACGTAGCAGCTTGTAGGCGGTCATGACGTCGTCGACCTTGTTGCAAAGATTCCTAAAGCAGATTCCATCCAGACTACTGCCTTATCACGTCCACTTGCAACTCGTTTTGCACCCTGGTTAAAGGACACTGCGGCCATAGATCTTATATGCTTTTCCTCCTTTTTAAATAAAAAGAATCGATGTCCTGCAGCGGTGTAGCTGTTCCCTTCCTTCAACATATCCAAAACTTTTACCTCTTCTGCAATCATTTGCATCTTCTGTTGGTGCTTGGACACGGCCCCTGAAGCATTAGCACGTTAATGATGAATGAGTGAGATGAGACTTCCTGGTTAATGCAACACTCCGTCGCTGAGCCAATCAGCAGCACACAGGAACTTAACTGCGTGCTCTGATTGGGTAGCTTCTCAGCCATCCGCCAATAGCATCTCTTGTATGAAATCAACAGGGCAAACCAACTGAGGAAGCAAGTAAAAAGACACATTGTCCGCAGAAACCCGCGAAGCAGCGAAAAATCCGCGTTATGAATTTATATATGCTTACATATAAAATCCGTGAAGTCGTGAATCCGCGAAAAGTGAACCGCGAAGTAGCGAGGGATTACTGTATACTAAATCATACATTGGGAGAGAAAGCTGAATTTTAAAGCCAATCTCTTTTGTACCATGTTTCTCTCATCTGATTATTTCCACTAGGATTACTGAAGGGGTATATACCGTTTCAAGTATGTCCTGCATTTAAATAAAGAACACAGTCGTAGGGAGCAAGCGCCTCCTGCTGGAGACAATTGGCGACGAGAATGAGATGCAGCTTCAAACTGAATTTTAGTTAAGGTAGGACCAGCCACTAAATAGGGGTGGTAGTCCATTGACCCAATGGCTGAGTGAATTTGAATCAACATCCTAGCTACAACTAGAAAGGAAGCTGGCTTCCCCAGAGTTGCAAGTTGGCCAGGTTTAAAATGTCATGAGAAAGTGTAACAAGCAATAGGGTAAATACTGATTGTGACTGCACTGTAAACGAGTTGGACTTAAAGGTCCAAAGGATAATGAAAAGTGGGGAGTTAAAAAATAAATGCTTGTCTGGCATTTGACATTGAAAATAACATAAAACTGAATTCAGCCACAGTGCTGGTACAGTAGCTGAACTGAGATCTTCACAACAGTGAGGGGTAGCTAAAGAAGACAATTTGAGAAAGACTTGGCTGCCCTTATTCAAATAGGAATGTTCAAAAGTTTGCTAGAAATAAAAAATATACAAATGCTTGCTAGAAGCATAAACATAAAATGAAAGCCGTAACTAAAAATGTTACATAGAAAATTAGAAAATGATGCATTTCAAAGTGTTACTTTATGAGAAACGGCACAATTTAGCAGGCAGCATTTGCTGTCAAATTCTAAGCACAGAGATTGTAGTATGTGCAATGCAGACATGTGTTATTTTACCTTGTTGAAAGACGAGTCACCTACAGTATATCATGGGCTGGTATTCAGTCAGTAAAATACGTAGCTTTAGTACTGTTAGCACCATGCTAACTAAAAGTGTGATGTAAAAGTTTAACAGTCCACTGGCACTCAGCACTGGAGAGCACAGCAGCAGCCCACTATAATCTATGACTCTGTCCACCCGTGAAAGCCCTATCATGAGGCATGCCATGTCAACCATACAGTGCAGCTGACAAGCTCTGTCACCTCAGAAAAATGCAGAGTCTGAACCCTTGAAGTCATAAAAAAAAAACATCACGCACCCCCCCACACTGATGTGAGCCACCAAAACATTTGTTAAGTTGTTAGTAAGCCTGATGGGAATAGAGGAAAAAAAGCATTGCTTATATTACATACTTGTGTTAACACTGATTCTATAAGCGATTGCTAAAAAGTCAAGAGCATGTTGTGTTCACAAATAAATGTCTAAATATAAAGAGCTCTGAATTAATTTGGAAAAGTAATAATATTTGTTTTCACCTTTAGTTGTAAGTGCAATGAAAGAAATGTCTCGAAGCTTGGTCTAAAATGCATACATTACTTTCCTACTGGCCATACTTTTAGGAAGGTAACCAATTGATAATTATGGATTTTTTTAAAAAAAGAGACAACTTCTCTAGTGAAATAAAGAAATCTGAAGAAGTTATACAATATGTGTACTAATTTGGGTGTCTTATGGAAAAAGACTTGTTGTCACAGAAGGCAAATTTGGGCTGACATCCTGGCTGGGATGATGGATGTTCCATACCCGGCTGGGAGGCCACTGTAACAGATGGACAGTGAAGGCTGCCTTTTGTAGAAAGCTGGGGGGTTTTTTCCTTGCATTATGTTGAGTATTGTGTTACCCTGTTTTAGTTATTATTGATCTACTGCGACCTGAACTACCATCTCCACAGCTTCTTTCTTCAGATTATTCAGATCCTAAATAAACTTACACACAGTTACTCCTAGCTGTTTTTGCAACATATAACTTGTAAATAGTGCATACTTGTACTATTTGATATTTATATTATTTAGTATAGTATTTCTATCTATCTATCTATCTATCTATCTATCTATCTATCTATCTATCTATCTATCTATCTATCTATCTATTTGAGTTAACTACTGAAGTTTGTAAACGTTTTGTTCAAAAAATTGTTGTATTTGTATAGTGGTTTGCACAGTATCAGGTTAATGGAGGGTTGGAATAATGTGTTGTCTTGAGTTGGTAATGTCTTTGTATCCCATGTTTTGCAATTAACCAAAGTCAATTCTGGTATGTTTCACGTGCTAGCAATAAAGTGATTCTCATTATAAGAGTATCTTAAGCCCAGCTAAGTAAACCTAATGGTACATGAAATGGCTGTGCAGACATCATGTGAAAGGAGGCAATGTGTTTGTGGATTTGGCATAACCAGAATTTGAACTGACAGTTGAGACTCTCATGGTTGACTATTGTACAGGTTGCAGAATGTGAAGTGTTCCTCTGCTGACTTAAAACACCTCCAAGTGTGCAATGTACTTTAAGAACAATCAGACTGTTTAGTTCCTGTAGGCATCCGTCAATAAGGGCGCGCACAAAAAGGCGACCTTCATAAGGGCGACCTCAATTGGACGCGGCGAATAAAAGCGCACATAAATAAAAGCGATCTTCAAAAGGGCGACCTCAATTGAGCGCCGAATAACTGCGCGCATAAATAAAGGAGTGCTTCAAAAGGGTGACGTCAATTGGGAGCAGCGAATAAAGGCAAACGCAACAAAATTATTACAGAAAATTTATTAGATAAAGACAATGATTGAACGTATAAAAAGGTGAAAGCAAGAATATTAAAACATCCAATTAATTAATGCATGAACTTCTAACGAACTACTTCTAACGAACTATTTCTAAAGCTCTCTATATTTTTGGTATGACAGCGAGACGAACATTTTCCAATCCTATGTTCAGTGCATTTCCAGATGTGTTTCCTGTTGATAGTTTTCTCCTTTCTGAATGTATAGCCTTCGACTACGAGTAGATCTGCACCTTTGTTGCTCTTCACATATTCCAGAGCCATTTCAACTAAATTAGATACGAACGCCTTTATTTGCCGTGCTCAATTGAGGTCATCTTTTTGAAGCGCTCCTTTATTTGCACGCGCATTTATTCGGCGCTCAATTGAGGTCGCCCTTTTGAAGCTTGCCTATATTTTCGGGCGCCTTTATTCGGCACTCAATTGAGGTCGCCCTTTTGAAGGTCGCCTTTATTTACATGTGCCTTTATTCTCTGCGCCCAATTGAGGTCGCCCTTTTGAAGGTCACCTTTTTGTGCGCGCCCTTATTGAATAGAACCGTTCCTGTACCTGCCATGTCACTTTATGAACAATCTGCTTTGAAGAAAACCTACAAAGCCACCACAAATGGAAGGAAAGACTCCATCTACAAACCACTAGATTGGAACTGGGAATGTACAGAGAGCCAGGCATAATGATTTAAAATATAAAATAAGGGTTCAAGGTGTGAGGGTTCCTGCAGTTTGCTGAAACGGGACACATGACCTGCCCCGAAGGATTGTGGGAAGGAGAAGGTCCGCATCATCCTGTATGTGAACTCGTCATTTCCCTGACGGATTTGGACTCCCTGAAAGGGAAGGGGGAGGTGAGCAAAGCACCGCCCACCGTATATGAAGGTAAAGAGTTCTGGGACGTGACTGAATGGTCTGCCAATAAATTGAAACAGGCGGATCGTAGTCGGCCGGTGGCGGCACCCCAGAACTCTATTTTACGGAACTCTAATTCCCAGCCGCCCTTGTGAGACCCAACGGAGCACGCACCATTTACTTACAAAGGGTAAGAGGTTAGTAGCGCTGCTGCCTTGCAGTTGGGAGATCTGGGGACTGGGTTCGATTCCCGGGTCCTCCCTGCGTGGAGTTTGCATGTTCTCCCCGTGTCTGTGTGGGTTTCCTCCGGGCGCTCCGGTTTCCTCCCACAGTCCAAAGACATGCAGGTTAGGTGGATTGGCGATTCTAAATTGGCCCTAGTGTGTGCTTGGTGTGTGGGTGTGTTTGTGTGTGTCCTGTAGTGGGTTGGCACCCTGCCCGGGATTGGTTCCTGCCTTGTGCCCTGTGTTGGCTGGGATTGGCTCCAGCAGACCCCCGTGACCCTGTGTTCGGATTCAGCGGGTTGGAAAATGGATGGATGGATGAATGGGTAAGAGGTTATTGATTGTCCACAACAACATATGTTTAATTGTTAACCAAAGGGTAATGGAACATTCTATGGAGAAAATGAGAAGGATAGAAAATGTTTGGGTTTCTTCACAATCTACAAAAATTATTTTTTATTTTATGTATTATTAAAAAATGGAGACTGAGAAAATCGTCAGAACAGTTCACAAAACACAAATATATGATAATTGTGCCTGACCCGTCACCTCAGAAACAGACAAATAGAAAATGAATGAGCCTACTTCTTACATATTTAAAAAAAAGTTATTCATGAAAGTCTGAAGACACCTTTCCTCTTTAATGTGTGGAGAAATATGTTTAATTCTACATCAGTATGTAATAGTGGTGCACATAAAATGTGTTATGTATGAATTATTTGCTCCCAATTTCTTGGCTTTTGACCAGAACATAGCAGAAGTAAATGCACTTGGGTGTCCTGGCTCAGCTGCTCAGATGTGGCTGGTTTGGACTGCCAAGCTGTGGTTTTAGTCTGGATTGTCTCTCTCGGGGATTTCTTTTAACTATGTGAGGAACTAAGCCATGCTGGTTAATATTTTATTTGCATTAATATTTTGATGTGTGTTGCATTTTTTAGTTTCCAATTTAAATATGATTTCTTTCATTGTCATTGTTTCATTTTATTCTTTGAGGTGACAAAGAACTTTGTTCAGATGGGTCTATTGGCTGTGATTCAGGAAGAAAAGACTTTCAATAACCATTAAAAAGATAAGTTGAGTAGCCATTGTAATGTGAAGAATCACCACATTCTACTTCAAATTTTGGAAAAAGACTACCACACACGACTGTCGTTAATTTTAAGAGACATTGAATGTGTTATTTACATTCAGTGCTCTTTGAAATTGCATTATAAGTAATTATATGTCAACACTTTTAGTTGTATGACTTTATAATCAACCATAAATCAGAAAAAAAATATTAAAACAATACAAGAGAAATATATTGATTCATCCATTTAGTAAATTACAAAGAGTACCATATTTGTTTTCTGAAGTAAACAAATGGTTTATTAATTAATTTTAAAAATATCCATTACTGGGTCATCAAATAAAAAAAAATCTTGTCAGTCATGCAATGACAAAAAATCAAACTAACACCTTATACTTTAGTTAAAAAAAATCTCTTTCAAAAACATTCAAATTTACATTTTCTTCTACATTTCTCTTCAAGTGAAACAGTTTCATATACTCATAACGTGTTCTTGTAATATAATACAAATTTCTCTGTTTTAGCATGTTTAAACATAACAATATTTAGTCAATGAACATTGCTAAATTTTTGTAATCAGAGACAAATGTAAAAATTGGTCAAATTAATCTCTTGTTTGTAACTTAAATATCACTAAAACTCTCACATCTTTTTAAAAGTCTCTCATTTAATACTGTGCATTATACCGAGAGAGTTCCATCTTTATTTTCAAAATAACATTTCATTTGAAAATTGAAATCATGTCCACAGTTAATTTCCCAAACTGCCATTGTTACATTTTAAAATGGCTATCTTGTTAGGCCATACACAGTTCAAGAGATGTAGTTGTTATTCAAAACAAACTAAAAATTAAAATCTGATAACTAAATATGATATTATTTTTTAATGTATAACCTGAAGATCATTAAACAAAATTTTTCATCTGTCAGAGAGTAACAACACATAAAACATTATATAATTTTCACACATAAAACTTTCCAATGGAGAACTTTTGGTTTTTAGATTCTGCTCCAAGCATATCGGATCTCCTCAGCTTTTTGTACGCTCTTCTAGTTTAATTTGCAACCAAACTCAAACCTGTGATGTTTTAGGTGGACAACAGGTAAGGTTAAATTAGATGGGATTGTGGGAAGGTGATTTTTTGATAATGCGGAACAAAATAGAATAGCGTTCATGTTACATACCTGTGTCAGAGCTATTCATGATAAGCGAGTTATGGTAAGACCCTCTTTTTTTCCAATTGTAAAACAGAATTTTTGTTAAGAAAAAATAAATCAGCATTAAGGAAGACCCCTAAACGAAAAAGTGTAATGTTGATTTCTCATCTTTATGAGTTGGTTTTAGTAGTACTGCTCAAAGAAGTTCCACTGAGTCTTTTGATGTCTTTTCTCATCTACTATATAATAAAACATAAGTCATTGTTTCCAGTCCATCTGAGCAATTTGATTGGTGAGTTTGTCTTTAGTGTGATTGGTCAATTTAGCTTTGGTGATGCAGCTAAATAGGAAGTGTGAGTGAAAGACACAAGGAGGAGAAACGACATGTGGAAAGTCACCTTCAAAAAGGATAAAAGCGGACAGGATGTGATAAAGCCGACCCAAAAAATAATAACAATTTCTGAGAGGCAGGCTTTACGGGAAGTTCCTTGAAAGATGGAGATCCAGTGAAGAAACATTCACACACACACAAATACCGAGGAAAGTAGCTGGAAGTGCATGTAGGGCAAGAAAGAGCAAATATTTTTCACAGGTAGCATGGCTAGTAGATAATAAAACTATACATGAGTTTTAAAGATTTGATCTCTGCAATAGAGTTAAAGGATGAATGTTTGTTCAAAATGAATTTTACCCTCGATAAATAAATAAATAACTTGCTTTAATATTTAATCAAAAATGCCATCAATCTTCTTTTAAAAAGCAACAAAGAAATCAAATTTGAATTTAGAATTGAAAGCTCATTTAACATCCTGGAAGATTTATGTGCTTGGATTTCTTTTTTGTTGAAGGGTGGCTACTAAAAAATTTCTGTAAAATGTTGACAAAGGTGAAAAGTACCATTTTCTATATCCAACAGCAGCATTTGATTATGAAGGATGTCTCTCACTTTAAAAAGTGGAGGACATATTTATCCTTATCAGAGGCTGACCAATGAAAAAAAATGCAGTGCAAAATCAGGAGTCTCAGATGAGCAGATTTGCTACAGACAGGTAAATAATTCACAGCTTATCTCACCTTATGTAAGCCATTCCACAGAAAATCCACTAGTGCTCTCAGCATTTACTTTGCATTCCTTCAGGTGGACTTTTACATTTTAGTTTGTGCCTTAATTTGAAAGCTACTATATTAGGAACTCACCCTCAAAACAAAAGTTTGAACTCAATCCACAGCCATCTACTTCATCAAAAGCTGAATTTGTGTTTGCATTCCTTGACATTTTTTTTTCCATATTTTTAACATTAAGTTAACAAAAAATATTTCCTATTCTATATTAACCCAATTGATAGTACTACAAAAGTATTGGTCTTTTCTCAAATTTTTTTAGCAGCTGATAACTCTTTGATATTTACATTGGCCTTTAACATCTCCTACCCCAGGTTATTTTGTGCTCTAGGCCAAGCTTATTAGTGCACCTACCTGTTCAGTAGCTAACCTGTGTGGCTGGGTCCCCCACCATGATCTGTGCCCTAGGCAAATACCTATTTCGCCGTAATGGTGGTGCCAGCCCTGCCTACACATTTAAGAAAAAAAAACATCACAATCTGTATATGCGACACTGATTTGGATTAGATGGAAAATCAAACCATATACTGCAGATTTTTGATAAGGTTAATGAAGAAAAGCTCCAATAGATAGAGGTTTCCCTGTTTTAATTAACAAGAAACAATCAATACACTCAGTATTTAAAAAAAAAGCCCATTACATGAGCATATAGCGGTTTGATTGCATTTATTATTATAATTCCAAACCCAGAACAGGTAAATAGAAACATGTGACTCACATGCCCGATTGTTGTTTCCTGGAACATTGGTAACATTCTCAAGTTAAAATCAAATAAATCAAAAGCAGAAGTAGAATACTTTGTTAAATATTGTTAGCATAAGTATGTATTGAATGCAATATGATTGATAACTGATTTATAATACTGTCTACAACAGTTCTAATGTGAATTCCTAAAGCCCTAGAAATGATTTTATAATCTATACAAAACAAGCTTGCAGGTATCTAGATCCACAAATGACAGATGATTGAAATTTGGCAAACTCTAAGGCAGAGTGAAGGACGGCTGGGGCCTTTTCCTGGCCAGGCTGCCACCATAATGGAAGGTCCAAAACATATATAGGGTACTACCTCCTCCGGAGCACTAGATGGCAGCGCCACGGTTTCCCACAGGACATCATGGAAACTGGAGTTCTGTAACTCATCCCTGTTGGGTGCTGTGGGGACCACCAGGGGGAGCTGCAAAGTCCTACTTTGTGGGTTTTTCACCACACCTCGGAGTGCTTCGTTAACGAGCCACCTGGAGTACTCCTTGGTGCAGCATAAAAGGAGCCACCTGCCTTCATTCAAAGATCCAGAGTCGGGAGGGAGAAGACAGGCTGAGAAAGACTGAGAAAGAAGAAAAGTGTGCTTTGTGCTTATACTGTGCTTTTGTATTGTGCACTGCAGGTAGGAAATAATTGAAAGTGCTTCCCAGGTCACAAAATGAAAACTAGGGAGCAAAATAACAATGTGTGCATTGCAGAAACTTGTGCACCCTGCCTGCTTATGTTGGGTTTGGGGTGCTGGTGTGCCCTCTGGTGGCCAGAGCAGTCAAAATAACAAGGACCACGAGATGAGAAAGGAAGTATTATCCAGAAGAAGCAGCGGTCAAAACCAAAAAGGAAACAAACCAAAATGCCAAGATCCAACATACAAAACAGAAAACTGAAGACATACAGTACATGTAGGTTCTTGCTGAGTATATTTGTTTTGAATTAGATAAACACATTGAAAGTTTTTCTCATAATAATCCAAAATATTGGATTTTGGGATTAGTGTATTGCCATCTTAAAGTTTTGACACAATGATGTCACACATCATACTTCCATTCCATGTAGTCAGTGCAAACAGCAACATGTCCATGACCATTCAAACAAGCACAAAATCCTGGCACCCACAATATACAGTAAATCATGGTATAAAATGGTGGTGAGACCACGGGGGTATGGTGAGGAGACCATCAGATGCCTCATCTTGGATGAGTTAATGCCAGTGAAACTCATCCGGGATAAGTCGGTTTTTCAAACGCAGCCGTGTATTAGATTAGTCTAACTGGATCTAATCATCCAAGATGAATGCGCATGCCCGCGCTGAGTGAAAAGCCCATATATATTGAGTCTAGAAAACATGATCAGCAAGTCTTTGATAGGCTGTAACAAAATGATGAAAGAACGAGCAGGACCTTTTATTCGAAGGACATGAAGAATTTCAAGATTTAATACGCACAAGGGGTAACACTACAAAAGCAGCCCAAACCAGACAAGACGGCTGGCAAAAAGTGGCTGACAAATTAAACGCGTGTGCATTGTACTTACTGAAAGCAGCGTTTCATTTCCTATGTGTCAGATTAATTATTATTTAATATGTCATAATTCCAGATCAAACGTGAGCACAAGGAGAACATGGGAACAGGTTAAAGTGAAGTACAAGAATATACTTCAAACTGGTAAATATTGGTGTATAACTATTTAAAGAATTGTTGACATAAAGAATCATATATAATGTAAAGAACATTAATTTTAAAGCTAATAAGAAGGCAGACAAGCAAAAAACAGGTGGAGGTCCACACGGTCCAGACCTAACCCCTGCAAGAGAGTTGGCTCTCCAGCAAAATGCCCATCGCCCTGTTTCTGAGGGCATTCCAGGGGGAAGCTCCTCCTCAGAACCAGTGGCAGGATGCAGTGGTCACTTCATTTCAGGTAAGGGATGGTCATTGCATATATTTGTCCTCCATGTGTGCCATAGGTATGTTCCATATAGCCCTCTTTTTTTTGGGACAGTTGCAGGGAATGTCATATCCCTAGAACCTGTGTCTGACCAACGAGATATTGACAAAGGTCAAATATTTGATGAAGACACTGTGTCTGATTATTCATCAGGAGGAGAGGTACATTTTCCAAATAATATTTGATCAAACTCCACTCTGATAAGTCCTATGTGCCCCAATCACATTTGGAAACCCTGGGTAATGAGAATGTTAGGTTGCTTGTGAGATTCTTTATGGAACTGTGAGTGTTTTTACCTGTGTATTACCTACCTGCAATGGCATGAAACACCTCTTTTATTTGCACACGCAGGTGTCCAGGAAACACTATGAAAACCTGAAGGAAATATTTCAGAGCCAAACAGACTTTACGAATTGCCTGGCAAACTGCACTTTTAGTTAGATTTTCCGCATTGCCTACAGTATATAAAAAAGTGCCGCTTGCAAAAACCTCAAAGCAATGCATGCTGTCTATGTGGTTGTGAGAGCCCGACTTCGCCTAGTTTAACTTCGAATATAAGGTCCTAATAAATTTTTGAAGTATAATATTCCCCCACGGCTAAAGCGGTATCTTTTGAAAACAATTTCCTCCGGGAGCAATAAAGGATCTTGCAGATTGCGCAAAACCCTCTCTGTATGAAATTCTCTTCTTATAATTTGCATACCGATATCAATTGGTCGCTCATTCATGAACGGCGAAGCCATGACTAAATGAATTCCACGCACAGACACTGATTAAGTGTGTGAGCTAATCCTTGTTTACGTAGAACAAACCTGCTCCAAGTAGGTTTGAGGATTAGGATGTGTTGCTATGACAACACTTCCAGCAAGAGTTTCGAAAAAACCGACAGATCCAGGATCAGGCCAAATCGTCAACAATCACATCCAGCTAAACGAGTAATCCACGTACGAAAAATACCCCCCACATCACCAAAATAAGGACAACAAATACAACTTAATCAAAGTTAAAATATATATTTAAAAAATAATATTTCACCAAAAGAATCTGTGGTCCTATTACAGACATCCATTACATGTAGTACTTAACTTCAGTAAATCAGGAAGGATAGTTGTTTTGAAAACCCATACTAATTGCTCCAGAAATTCCTTTGTTCAGAGTTCCGCACAACTTGTAAATAAGGAATATCGGAGAAAATGGTAGAGGTTTGATATGTATCCTGTAACTATTTTTGGTAAATATGCACTATCAAACTGCCTTACCTTAACCTGTCTTGTCTCTATTTGTTAATTTCTTTTTGTTTTGTTATTGGGTACAACTGAGAAAGCAAATTTCATGTTTTCTTGTGTAAATAAAGAAACCCTGAATCTTGTTTAAAATGGAGAACAACAATCCTGTGCCTAAAACAAACAAAAGTGGACTGTCTGAATGACAGTCCAGTTCTGATGAAGTTCTTTGAAAGACTGATAATAATAGTCTAGATAATCATTTTCTAGATAGTCTGGATCACCTTCATTTTGTATTTCATCAAAACTGGTCCACAGAAAATGGCAAATCTATGGCACTTAATACCTTCCTGGCATATCTAGATAAGTCAGACCACACTATCATCTACATTAAAGCAGATGCTTTTGAAAGAGTGGGCTCACCACTGTCTCTAGTTTCTGAGACGTCTGTGGGCGGCCCACATTTCTCCATTTCACCCTGAGCTCCTAAAAAGTAGTGTCCATCCACACTGGCTGCATCACATCCTGGTATGGCTCAGCAACGTAATGCACTGCAGAGGGTAGCGAAGGCGGCACAGAAGACTACTGGCACTCAGATGCCTTCTATTCAGGGCATATGCAACAATGTCTTAGAAAGGCAAAAAACACAATTAAAGATCTCAGCCATTCCTCACAGCCACTTTTCTTACTCCTACTTTCTTGAAAACATCATAGAATCATCGGCAATCCAACCAGTAGATTTAGGGACAGTTTCTACATACAAGCTGATAGGTTACAGCCAATGTACAGTCAATGATAATTGTTCTGCCTCACATGTTGTTAGCTGTTATTTATTGAGCTGTGCTCCCCTTTTACCTTGTCATTTATTAACACACCTGTCAGTCACGTCCCACACTTACAGTGGTGTCATAAATGTCTATGAAACTCACATAAAGCATGCAGGTCCCATAATAAACATTTGAATACAATACACCCCATGTGTCTCATGTAGGCACCCCTTTATCTCTTGTTTCAGTCACGTCCGAAGCATATCTTTAAGGTGTATAAACCCCTGGGTCTGGTTAGTTGTGGTACGCAGCAAGTTGAACCTCTGTCTACGCGCTTCTTTTTGTCTCGATCCAACCGTGGAAACCACTCGCCTTGTAAGTGTCTTTTAAAGCTTCATTGTTTAATGTATACTCTCTGCTATGTACTGCTTTGTAAATCACTTTATTGTCTTTGGTTGTACACCTGTATATACCTGTGTGTTTCCTTTGTATATATTTCAGTTTACAATGAAGTACGTCCAGTAAAAGCCTTCAAGAAAACTCACCCCTTGTCATTTTTACGTAGATATGCCGAGATGTTTAAGCTCTCTATGGCCGCGTTGTATGGACAGCGCGGAGTGAGGCAGAAAAATAATGACAAATATTATAAAATAAGAAAACAATCTGTATAAATATATAATACTTATAAATATAATTTAATACAATTAAATATAATTCCTCAAATCCAGAAGATCTGCCAAATTTTGGGTGGTCACAACTGGACTTGTGTCTGCAAAGATGTTAATGCTTATTAAATGTGTTTCCTTTGTTCCTTGTTTCCTTGTTCCAAACAATTACATTTACTTATTTGGCTGACGCCTTTATCCAAGGCGACCTACAACATTTATAATACAATTGGTTACATTTCTTTTATTGTTTTTTTCCCAATTGGAATACAGGCAGAACAAGTGACTTGCTCATGGTCTCACAGTGTCAGTAGTGGGATTTGAACCCACAACCTCAGGGTCTGAAGTTCAAAGCCTTAACCACTATGCCATTCTGCCCCAAACATTCATTTATTAATTGCTTTTTACTCAGTTGTTCTGAGGAGACATACATTTATTAATTTCAGTATACTCTCAACACTAAAGGATAAACTCATATTGACACCATGGCTGGGCTGAGAAATGAATTCAAGTTGCCATTTCTGTGAGGTAAGAGAACCAATCCCTGCATCACTGTGCCACAGCACGTGAAAGCAGGAGACAAAAAGGCAGACTCATCAACTGCCGCCCTAACACCTATGATATTCACACTGTACCAGTAAGGTTAAAGTTAAGCTGCCATCCTAAGTAAATGGCTCAGGTAGGCATAATTTACCTCTTCACTTAATAAGTTCACCTACTTGGATGTATGTACCTGTGTTTGCTGCTCATTACATTTCAAATTATCATAAATGTTATTGGTGATTAATGATTATTCAATCTGCCTGAGTATGGATATAAAAGTGTTTCTCTCCCCAGGCACTCAATGTACTGTCCAGTAGCACTCAGGACATATTCCTAGCACCTCAGTCCTATTTTTGATTGGCAAGTGTTACATTCCACCATGAAACACTCCACTGTTTTCTAACATTAGTATGGTTCATATGTGAACCATTTTTTCTGACCTCCCTGTCACCAACAGAGGTAGTGCAAAGTTTTGAACATTTTCTGAAAAATCAACATTTTATTGTAAAATATGTAAATGGTTAAAAATATGAGAGAGAATTTATCTAAAGCATAACCCTAATTATACATTTATAGCTCAACTCATTTTTCTACTTATCAAAAATCAGACTTTCGGGACTTCAGAACTGTGGCCCACTATTATTCACTTGGATCTCAGCCACTTTCAACTTTTGATGGAATTAATTAATTATTTGCTTTGACTCCACAACTTAAATTATCCAGCAGACATGTTCCTTGTAACAAATTGTCACATGGCCTTTCTGAATTTTTATTCCAAATTATTTTTGATGGCCCCTCCACCATTACTCTGTCCCTGTTACAATACTAGCAGCCATCATCCAATGCGGTAATCTACTTGATACCATCTACAGGCAGAATAACTTTCCTGTCTGAAAAATATTTGGACATTATGGACTTCAAATTCACCAGAGTTAAAATAAAATTATTTACATAAATGGAAGTTGTTAAAGAATTAAATATATTTTATGCTTGCTCATCCCTATCTTTCATTTGCATTGTTTCCTCCATCCATTAATTTTCAGAACCTATTTTATTGACTACAGGTTCTCAGAAATCTATTGAGCACAAAACTCTAAAAGAGATCCGATTCCCTAAACTGGCCTTAAACTTTAGGTAGAAAGAAGGACTAGTCTCAAAACTCAAAAAACAGGCTAGTGGTCTGTGCACTTAAAAAAAAGAAAGAAAAAAGGCAAAGCCTGTAACTCCTAAAATGGAGATGGTTACCTTGAAAACTCCTGGGCTAAAGAACGTAAACGTCTTAATAACGTAAACTTTGTTTACAAATGATTTAAGAAAAGGCAAAATGCAGAATGGTTGCCTGAAATAAGATAACTCCAAAACTAACCAAAGCCAAAATAAAAATCTTATACAACAGTCTAAACCAGAAAATCAAAAAACAAACACTTAAAATCCAAATATCCAAAAATGAGAAATGAACAATACAGGAAAGGTTTAAGGCCTCAGGAGTGTGATTGGACGTCTCAGGTCTTTATATAGTCACAGGGCAGTCCCCACAGCTGCAACACTGGAGGCCCCACACCCTTGGACTCAATGTACAAAGGACAAGAAAGATAAGTGACATTCATTACAATAAAGTAATTATTTCAAAACCAAAAAATATTATATGAAAATAGCAAAACAATAAACATATACGAAAAACAAAAATAATAACAAAAAAAGGAAACCACCAGAGAAGGAGCTCTAGTAAAACCATAATAAAAGCAAGAATCAATCCTTTACAATTGTCATTCTATTGCAGCACACTCTCAGACTCATCGGTACCAGTCAATTTAACTTTTTGACCTGTAAGAGGAAAGCGGAATTCCACGTGAACCTGTTTGTAACAGCTGAATATAGTAATATTTGAGTAATGTTTAAGTATCATATCAGACATCAGATCTCATTTAGATGGTAGTGGAAAACAAAGTAGATCACTTTTTAGAAGCAGAAAACACTGAATTAGCTAATTCCTTTATCAAAGTCTTTTAAGGATGAAAACAGTCATAGTCAAGTAAGAAATTAGGTAGTCGTCCAAGTTTTCTATCTGCTTGTATGCAGCATGGTATTGGTACGTTGGATGATCTGTTTGGAGATTCCATTGTTAAATCATTTCAGAATCTTCAGTGTTGCTTTGGTATTCCTTCTTCCACCTTTTTCTACTACCTGCAGCTTTGTTCAGTGCTTAGGGTTGATGGTGCTTCACTTGTATCTCCTTAACCCCATCATCCTCTATTCTTTCTTGATAACTCTGTTTCTCCTCTCAGAAAGTCTGTTTCAACCCTCTATTTGTTGTTATGTAAGCCTTGCTCTAAATCTCTACCAATTATCCCTCAGTGGTCTCAGGATCTCATATTGTCCTCTCCTTTCTGTGGGCATACAAACTTTAAAAATATCAAATTTTCATCTACTGTATTTACTCAATTTGTTCATAGATTATATTTTACTGGTAAGTTGCATTTAATGGGCTTCAGCTCAGATCCCATTTGTCACGTTTGTCCATATAATGTCCCTGGGACATTCATGTACATGAAAAAAAACTTCAACTTGAAAAATCCCAAACTTATTACTTAATAAAAAAAAGTAGACAAAGAAATGCAAGGACCATTTTCTTAAAATATTTAAAAATTTTATTTTTACATAAATCCTTCCCTTATGCGGCGGAAAGAGCCAATCATTGAATTATAGCCTCCCCAGTCACCGAATCTTCTATATTCACTGGGCCTCAGGAAGTACTGTCTGCCCCTGTAATTTGTGTGTTCATAGAAGATCCAGTAGCCCTCCATGACATTGCAGGAGAAAATGCTGTTGAAGCGGAAACGGTCATAGACATTTGGGCAGTCATCCATGAATTCCATCATCTGGCCCCTAAACTCAGGTCTTTCGTAGATCTTCAGCCTGTAGGAGCCTTTGTACTGTAAATTTATAAATAAACATGGGGTAATTAAACACTACCTAAGGACTTGTTATGTTACCATTTGGAAAAAAATCACAAAGTTTCAATTAGAAAACAGAAAATGATACATCAATACATCTACTTACTGATGGAATCATGCGGCAGGACCTGATGCAGTTGTTGTAGCCCATCCAGTGCTGGAAGTCAGGGTACTCTCCTCTCTGCAGGAAGTACTGGTAGCCCATGTAGTTGGGCTTTTCATACAGCATCCAGTAGCCGCTGTCCACACGGATGGAACTGCAGCGGCTGAAATAGGAGTACATATCCATACAGTCGCTGCTGCACTCATAGGAGCGCCCCTGGAAGTTCCTGTCCTCATAGAAGATAATCTGCAAGAAGACGATGAAATCAGATCGTGTTTCCGCACCTTGTAACACATATTCCACCATAATTCTGGCTTCTGGTGAACCAGTGGACTTACAGTAAGACAAGAGACTTCAAGCTAAATTTCTTTCTTTCTAAGCAATCCATTTTTAAAATGGCCAGACATAATAATAATAATTCATTACATTTATATAGCGCTTTTCTCAGTACTCAAAGCGCTATCCACACAGGGAGGAACCGGGAAGCGAACCCACAATCTTCCACAGTCTCCTTACTGCAAAGCAGCAGCATTACCACTGCGCCACCTGTGAGGACATAATGTCATCATTTGACTTGCTCTTTATCTCCACCTGAGTGTGTCAGGCTTTAGGAAATCCAATTTATTATTAGTAAATCAGTGCAGTGTTGGTGCAACTTTGGCCCGAACTGAGGTTTGTCTTCCAGACTGCATCTCATAGAAGACAGTGCCACGCTGGTTCAAGATGCGAGCATTTCTAATTATCTTACAAGACCAGTGCCCAGATTCAGCTAGTTCTTCCTGCCTTGTATCTGTTACCAACACGAACGTCTTTTGAAAAAAAATGAAAGGAGTATATTGTTGGTTTCACTATTTTTTTTACTTATTTTTTGAATGGCAGAAACTGAAAATGAAAACCACTCTTTTTATGATGCAAAACAAGAATTGTAGACAAGAGAACACTTTAAAACACAAATCTAAAATCTTTAACAAATCAAAGCTTTTGGTTTTTCTTTCAGGATTCTATTTTTAATATTTAGATAAAGTTCAGACAGTGATTAAATAACTCCTATGTAACATAGTACACACAGTGTCACAAATTAATCCTTGTACCCAGTTAGCTCATCCATCAATAAGATGTCCGTAACAACCACTGAAAAGGAAACTTGGATGAAGCTACTCGGGAGGTGACAACATAGACATAAAATATAAATAAAAATGAATTTCAAAGCCTTCAAATAGAAAAAGAAATCCAAAATATTCAAAAGTCATCTTAAATATCTTGAGATCAAGACAGTTCCCGTGTTACCGGGCTAAGCCCAGTCCCACCATGAATGTATATTCAAATCAGTAGTCTACACTGTTGTACTCACTTTTCCCATGGTGAAGAGTTTTCTTGTTATTTTTTTTCTAAAACTCCTAATGGAAGCAATGTGACTTTTATAGGACTGGTCAACTGCCATTTGTTTTATTATGTAAATGATTTGAAATGCTGCACAAGCACATGGTGTTCACCTTTATTTGTGTTTCAGTTACAATAAAAGACCACCTTCTACAGTGTACATGACACGTGAGGACTGTATGTCGGCTTTTCAAATGCTAAACAGTTGTTTTTTGTTTGCAAATACACAATACAGCAGACAGTCATAAAAGGGGGGGGGGGGGGGGACAAATGGAAAGTGCTGTTTCTGTATCCACTCTGTGTATATACACTGCAAAGAATGGCTGCATCAGCTTTCTGTTTATTTATACTGGCATGACTTGGTGCAGCTGAACTGTAGTTGGCTGCTGCATACAAGAAACTTAATAGAAGACGTGAAACACAAAAGGAGAAAAAAGAATGTAATACCAAGCCAATAAGAGAATTATTTCAGTTTATTTATTTGTTTATACAGAAAGGCTCAACATACTAGACATGATATCAAAAATAAATTATAAGCTGACAGAAAGGCCATATCTTGTGGACTCATTTATTACTCTATGGCTTTGCAGAGTACATCAGGGTAAGTCATGAACCTCAGAACGCCAGTCTATTGCCAGGCACAATCACAAAGTCACTCAGACTTTGCCAGGTTAGAGTCGCCCATTCATTTTGTTATGTGTAGATAGATTCTGGGAATAATGAACACAGGCACAGGGAGATCAAATTACAAGTTCTCACCACATGGTGAGAATGAGCTGTCGAAGAAGGATAAAATGAGCCAGAAGGTGAAACAATCATTAAACAAAGTGTTGGTTGGTACCAACAAGACAAACGAACACAAGTCAAAAATTCAGATTGGAGAGTTTATAAGCTGGAAATCAAAAAAAAGCACTAGCAATAGTTTTTTTTTTTTAACTATTTACAAATTTGAACAAAGAAGAATGCACAGAGCCAACACTTCCTATACGCCGATCACACACTGTGAGTGGAGCCTGTTATCAGAGGAACGATGTGGAGTGGGGCCTCAATAGAGCAGAGCTCTGGAGGTCTATGGCTTGATCTATTAGGGTTATTGCTGTTTCAAGTATTGTCAAATGAACATCATTGGCATTCACCTGCTTTAATACATTTCCATTACTGAGCAGAGAGATGGCTTCAAGTCAACACCAGTCAGGAACACAGAAAAGAAAAAAAAGAAAAAGAAGATCGTGTAGCACTTGCAGTGTGTTTAGAAATCTAAATTTGTCCAACTTCCAGTAAGCTAACTAATATTAGATTAAATGGTACTAGACTAAGCTACTGGACTAATAGTAACAATGGAGTACCATTACGTGTAATAGTTTTGATAATCGAGTGTTGAACAGATATTAACTGATGTTACAGTACCTAGCTAACACATGGTTGTGGATTATTTATTATTATGACCACGGGACCTACACAGAGAGGTTTACTTACCTTGGCAGAGACATTCATGTCTCTGGTGACTCCTCCTATGAAGTCAATAGACGGACTGGGAGAGTGTCATGAGGTCGCTGGAAAGGGGAGAGTGGTGC
Organism: Erpetoichthys calabaricus; assembly: GCF_900747795.2. NCBI lineage: Eukaryota > Metazoa > Chordata > Cladistia > Polypteriformes > Polypteridae > Erpetoichthys > Erpetoichthys calabaricus. The sequence continues at coordinate 295,840,761 of NC_041395.2, forward strand.
TCCAGATATCTATGCAAAAGGACAAAAGTCCAAGTCTTTAGAGTCCTGGTGCTTCCTCTCTTGCTATATGGACATGGATGCTATCCAGTGACCTGAGACGAAGACTGGACTCCTTGGGTACTATGTCACTCTGGAAAATCCTTGGGTACCGCTGGTTTGACTTTGTGTTGAATGAGCGGCTGCTCATGGAGTCCCAAATGAGGCACATTACCTGCATTGTGAGGGAGCGTCAGTTATGGCACTACGGCCATGTGGCACGTTTCCCCGAGGGTGATCCAGCTCGTAAGATCCTCATTGTTGGGGACCCGAGTGGCTGGACCAGGCCAAGGGGTTGCCCACGTAACACCTGGCTGCGGCAGATAGAGGGTCATTTCCGGAGGGTGGGACTGGGCCGCATGTCTGCCTTGGGGGGTTCTCAACTGGGATCCCAAGTTGTTTTATTGTGTAGTAGGTGCGGCAACGCACTGTACCAGTGCATGCTCCCCAACTTGACTTGACTTGGGACCTACACACATTGTTAAAGGCTGCTAACTTTACTTGACGTATGGGTGTTGTTGCATTAAGGACACGATTGTAAATTTCACTGACACAGGCGGCTCCCTTGCTTACTAGTTTAGTTATTGTCTGAATTGTGGAAAACCACCAGGCCAGCAACTGTTGATTTAGTTGACTCCTTACTGTGATCTGTTGTCATTGGAAGGACAAAATTAAGTTTAGAGAAATTCATACGGATGGATGAGATATTCATATGTTTATTTTTAAAATATCTACTGTAAATTTTCAGCTTCATGTTGACCATGTATTTATTGCACTAAGTACGTTTATTAAGTACGCTCAGTAATAGTATTAGAAGTTTTCATTTTACTATTATAAGTAGTAGTAGTATTTTATAAATTATTATTAGTAGTAGTAGTAGTAGCAATCAATGTTTTATTTTATATTATTGTCTTTAGTGTTAGTAGTAGTAGTGGTAATATTAAAATTGTTTTTGTTGTTGTTGTATCATGTCACAAGTGATACTATTGGTTATATAAAGTAGCAAAGAAAAACCACATTGATACCTTGCACCATTATTATTATTATTATTATTATTACAAATTAGGCCTTCATTTATAAAGGAAACAAATCAATTGGTATATCCATGCCATTACATACCACTGAAGTCCAAATCTATGGGTTGTCCTCCAGATAGCAACAACCCTTCCAATTTTCAAAATTTAAGCTCGCCAAGATATACTTCAGGTCATCCATGGCACAACAACGTATAAGCAGCTTGGCTATCATCAGCATCCACTCAGGCCTTGCACAGAAGCTCCTGTGCGATGGCTTCATAGATGACCTTGCTTTGATTGATTTAAAAATCCTTTTAGTTGTAGATAAGCCACTAAACATTCCAACACCTTCTTATATTTTGAACTGCTTGTCTCTCCACATTCATAATTGTAATCTTAGATTCTCTGCCTCTAGCTAGATTAGTATTTTGAGAGTGAAGCATAAAAGAACTGGTAAGGCAGTTTTCTATTTCCATGCACCAAATATCTGGAATACGTTACCAATAGGGATACGCTTGGACAGTGCAGTTTAACATTTCAAAAAACTGATATATACAAACTTCTTTCATCTGGCTTTCTCTCTTGATTATTTAAATTACTAGGTTCACTAATACTAGTACTTCATACTGAGGGGAGGAGGAAACGGGTTCTTTTTAACTAAATGTACTTCTATTTACTGTGTTATAGGCCGGTCACTAATCAGTACTTTTGTGTGTTTTCTTTTTTATGCGGTACACGGTGGTGGCATTATATCTTACTGTCTGTTGGTCTAAGTATGTTGCATTTGCCTCATATACTGAGAAGATGAAGTGAAGGAGCTCTGCAAGAGTATCCTGTAATTGTGATACATTTTGGGACTTTAGAATATCCAGTGGAGGCGGGGTGTCCATTTGGCTTTGGAACCCCATAAGATTTTTTTTCTCCAGCTTATCTGGACTTTTTATATTTTATGTCCTCCCCACCCATATGACAATACCATCTGACTACCATTAGAAACTAAAAAACAAAGTGAAAACATATATATCTAAGGTAGGTAAATAAATACTAATTTCTTCTTATCTAATATTTTGATATGTAATGTTTTAATTATTCTTTTTATCTATTTCTGTTTTTCTTTTCTTGCATTTTTTTCATTGTCATCTTGTAAAGCACTTTGATCACTTTGTTTAAGCAGTGCATAGTCTGGAGATATTTTGCAAATGAAAAAGGGTAATTTGGGAAACATAATTTATGTGAGCAGTAAATGAAAGATTGTTATCGCGAATAACAAAAATGGCTCTTGACCTGTGTAGACATGGGTATAGTGCAACCAGCAATAGAAAGGTTTGAAGCTGCAAGCCTTTGCTAATGTTGATTTAGACCAATAAATTAATGTATTCAAGACATGCAGTAAGGGTACTGGTGTTATGATCGTGAGTTCCAAAGCACACAAGTTCCAAACACACTCCCAAAAATGGCCACTAGAGAGCGAAATCCTGTCACAAACCTGGCTAGATACAAAGATGACCACACAGAATCTGTATAAAATATAAGATTTATTCTCAAAAAATGCTCTTCACCAAGAATGAAGCTCCACAGAGCACAAAAATGCAAAAAGGAGTTTCCTAAAACAATTAGTCAATATATTGTCAACAAAGTCCCAATACAAGAATACAAAGAGTGTCAACAGACTGAGAAAACTGGTTACAAAAACAATGATAATCTAATAAAAAAACCACAATAAGCACAGCAAAACCATAATAACTCACCAAAAACTCCGAAGTGCATTTGAAATGAACCACTAGGAAGTGTGAAAAACCCTCCAGATTTATAGGGCGAAGGGCAGTTCCTGTTGGTGTTTGGCTTATGGCCACACTTCTTGGGGTACCACCTACAAAACACATGAAACAAAGCACAAGCATAGAAAACAAAGCAGACAAAAAAAAATGATCATACCTCAATAACTCAAAATTGAACAAAAAAAAGACATAAAACAAGACTTTCTACCTATCAGGTGGGGAAGAATGGAGGTATCATCTGGGAGGATTCAATGCAGTGGGTCTCATGGACAGCAGGGGCACCCGCCTTCATTCCAGCATCTCAGGTGGCTGCATAAAGAAAGCAGAAATTACTAAAAATTGCCAATCTCTTAAGAAATTCTATTCCTATATAGTCTATTATGAGTATAATAAAAATATAGCATGAGAAAGTCAAATTAAAAAAAATGTTATTTGCAGTTTTTTAAAATGCTCCACAGCATTAGCCTGATATATTGCGATTGGTAAACATAATGAAAAGTAAAATGAAAAGACTTTGAACACAACTCTATGGAGAACCAGAAAGTGGATTTAAATTCTCAAAACTTTCAAATGACGATAAAAAATTATTAAGTGTTGGAGAATAATGTATAATGTTCTTAAAAAGTACTGAACATACATTAGTGTTACAGGCCTTAGGCCTAGGGGAACCTGGGCCAGGTACAAGCCACTGTTGATACAGGGTGTAGCCCAGGGATGTGCGGTCAGGAGAGGAATCAAAAAAAGATAAAAAAACTAATAATGATAACATAAAATAAATGTGTCCACTGGTCTGTGCTATAAATTTGTTTTCTGTATGATTCCAATAATTCCAATAATTATTTTTATTGTCAAAATTAGCTGTTTTGGCGAATTACCTTTTCAAATACATAGGAGAAACGCGAGGTGTGGCAGCGACGAGCCTCGCCTCACCTCAGACTGCGCTCTTCCTCACACATGGGGTTGATGCATGTAATTGGCACGTGCCTACTGCTGTCTCTCTGTATTTTGCCAATATAATGTTTGCAGACACGTTTATTATACACCCTGACTTTCCACAGTCTGGCTAATATCTTGTGTGACATATCTAGTCTTGCTGATCGGACATAAAACCGCAGTGAATAGGCCCAAGGTGAGGCAGACAGTACCGTGTTGCACCGAGCCCAACAGGTGCTTGTTGCTGCTGTTCTTCTATGCAGACGCTCTGGGAGCCAATAAGTTAGCGATATCAGAAAGTCAAGTGCACTGCAGCGGTCTGTTTGCTTTTATTTTTTGTACCGACTGACTGCCAAAATGAAAAATTAAGAATTTTAAAACTAAAGGAAAATAAGGAGGACTTTTACAAGAAAGTGAAGGAAATATTCGTGGAGACAGATAGGCGCATGGACTTCATTTACAAATAAGGGTAAGATCATAAACGGTTTTTGTTTTTATAAAACAATTGGATCAGACTAAGAAAAAAACAATCCAATATTTAAAAACTAAATTTTGACCTTAAATAAAATATTTGTTTGTTTTTCTTGTTACCCTTTTGTTGAACAGCCTGTATCAAAATTGATTAAAGCATCAGAATTAAAAGCTTTTAAAAACAACTAAATATTTAAATTAAGGTTAAAATTGAAATCTATTTTTTGTACACCACTTTATACTTTCATTTGTATTGAATGTGTATGAATTGTGGAATTGCAATTCCAAATTTAAAACGTATGAAGGGTGCAGAGCAAATGCACTCTCTCCGCTCCCTCTTGCCACTATAAATGTAACGTTCTTTCGTAGCTAAATGTGTACCTTACCTATGTGTGTGTAAAGAATGCTGATGAGATATGAAACAACCAGTAGTTAATGTGCATGCTGCCAACTGAATAGTTAATAAATTACTGTTTTGGGTTCATATATTTGTAAATCTGACTGAAATGAAGCAGGCAGCAGTCCTGAGTCTCAGACCATACTTCTGTGTTCTACTTTATTCTCATTTACCCAGAAATATATAAATGCTTCAGTCTCTGCGTAGATCAACATGGCAATCAGTTAAACAATGGTGCATGCCAATTTCCTCTGCAGAACAACAGTGTAAACACATTTACTTTGGTTCAACAATAATATTGTTGTCAGATATCAAGAAGTACCTGATTAGCAACCTTCTTCTTCTTTTGTCTGCTCCCGTTAGGGGTCACAACAGCGGATCATCTTCTTCCATATCTTTCTGTCCTCTGCATCTTGTTCTGTTACACCCATCACCTGCATGTCCTCTCTCACCACATCCATATACCTTCCCTTAGACCTTCCTCTTTTCCTCTTAACTGGCAGCTCTATCCTTAGCATCCCTCTCCCAATATACCCAGCATCTCTCCTTTGCACATGTCCAAACCAACGCAATCTCACCTCTCTCACTTTGTCTCCCAACTGTCCAACTTGGGAGTTGACCCTCTAATGTACTCATTTCTAATCCTATCCATCCTCGTCACACCCAGTGCAAATCTTAGCATCTTTAACTCTGCTACCTACAGCTCTGTCTCCTGCTTTCTGGTCAGTGCCATCATCTCCAACCCATATAACATAGCTGGTCTCAGTACCATCCTGTAGACCTTCCCTTTCACTCTTGCTGATACCCGTCTGTCACAAATTACTCCTAACACTCTTCTCCACCCATTCCACCCTGCCTGCACTCTCTTTTTCACCTCTCTTCCACAATCCCCATTACTCTGTACTGTTGATCCCAAGTATTTAAACTCATCCACCTTCACCAACTCTACTCCCTGCATCCTCACCATTCCACTGACCTTCCTTTCATTTACACACATGTATTCTGTCTTGTTCCAACTGACCTTCATTCCTCTCCTCTCTAGAGCATATCTCCACCTCTCCAGGGTCTCCTCAACCTGCTCCCTACTATCGCTACAGATCACAATGTCATCAGCAAACATCATAGTCCACGGGGACTCCTGTTTAATCTCGTCTGTCAACCTGTCTATCACCATTGCAAATAAGAAAGGGCTCAGAGCCGATCCCTGATGTAATCCCACCTCCAACTTGATTGCATCCGTCACTCTTACCACAGACCTCACCACTGTCACACTTCCCTCGTACATATCCTGTACAACTCTTACATACTTCTCTGTCACTCCCGACTTCCTCATACAATACCACGGCTCCTCTTGAGATACCCTGTCATATGCTTTCTCCAGGTCAACAAAGACGCAATGCAACTCCTTCTGGCCTTATCTAAACTTCTCCATCAATATCCTCAGAGCAAACATTGCATCTGTGGTGCTCTTTCTTGGCATGAACCCTTACTGCTGCGCACTAATCATCACCTCTTTCCCATAACTTCATGCTGTGGCTCATCAATTTTATTCCCCTGTAGTTACTGCAGTCCTGCACATCCCCCTTATTCTTAAATATCGGCACCAGTACACTTCTTCTCCATTCCTCAGGCATCCTCTCACTTTCCAAGATCCCATTAAACAATCTGGTTAAAAACTCCACTGCCATCTCTCCTAAACACCTCTATGTTTCCATAGGTATGTCATCTGGACCAACAGCCTTTCCATTTTTCATCCTCTTCATAGCTGTCCTTACTTCCTCCTTGCTAATCCGTTGCACTTCCTGATTCACTATCTCCACATCATCCAACCACTTCTCTCTCTCGTTCTCCTCATTCATCAGCCTCTCAAAGTACTCCTTCCATCTGCTCAAACACTCTCCTCACTTGTGAGTATGTTTTCACCTTTATCCTTTATCACCCTAACCTGCTGCACATCTTTCCCAGCTCAGTCCCTCTGTCTAGCCAATCGATACAGGTCCTTTTCTCCCACCCTCTCTGACCATCCCACTTCTTCTTTGCCATCCTCTTCCTCTGTATACTTTCCTGTATTTCCTCATTCCACCACCAGGTTTCCTTTTCCTCCTTCCTCTTTCCAGATGTCACACCAAGCACCCTTCTTGCTGTCACCCTTACTACATCTGCTGTAGTTTCCCAACTGTCTGGTAATTCTTCACTACCACCCAGTGCCTGTCTCACCTCCTCCCTAAACTCAACCTTGCAGTCTTCCTATTTCAACTTCCACCATTTGATCCTTGGCTCTGCCCTCACTCTCTTCCTCTTCTTGATCTCCAACGTCATCCTACAGACCACCATCATATGCTGCTTAACTACTCTTTCCCCTGCCACCACTTTGCAGTCTTCAATCTCCTTCAGACCAACTCTTCTGCATAGGATGTAATCTACCTGTGTGAATCTTCCTCCAGTCTTGTGCATAACCCTATGTTCCTCCCTCTTCTTAAAATACATATTCACCACAGCCATGTCCATGCTTTTGGCAAAATCCACTATCCTCTGACCATCTTCATTCCTGTCCTTGACACCATACCTACCCATCACCTCCTCGTCTCCACTGTTCCCTTCACCAATATGCCCATTGAAATCCGCTCCAATCACCACTTTCTGTCCTTTGGGTAAACTGTTCATTACTTCATCCAACTCACTCCAAAAATCTTCTTTCTCACCCAATGCACACCCAACTTACGGTGCGTATGCACTAACAACATTTATCATCACACCTCCAATTTCCAGCTTCATAATCATTTCTCTGTCTGACACTCTTTTCACCTCCAAAACACTCTTGACATACTGTTCTTTCAGAATAGCTCCTACCCCATTTCTCCTCCCATCCACACCATGATAGAACAATTTGAATCCACCTCCGATCCACCTGGCCTTACTCCCCTTCCATTTAGTCTCTTGCACACACAATATATCAACCTTCCTTCTCTCCATCATATCTGCTAACTCTCTCCCCTTACCAGTCATACTGCCAACATTCAAGTTCCTACCCTCAGTTCCACTCTCTTTACTTTCCTCCTCTCCTCTTGCCTCCGGACATGTCCTCCCCCCCACCCCCTTCTCCTTCTTCTTCTTCGGTCAACAGTAGCCCAATTTCTGCCAGCACCCTGTTGGCTAACAGTACCGGTGGTGGTTGTTGTTAACCCGGGGCTCAACCGATTCGGTATAGAAATTTGTAATGTTGTCCGCATATTGATTCGGTAAAATTTTACACCGGATGCCATTCCTGACGTAACCCTCCCCATTTATCCGGGCTTGGGACAGGCACGAAGAAACACACTGGTTTGTGCATCCCCTGTGGCTGGGTTGTTTTGTCACTGGGTTACCTGATTAGCAACCAATGTCCCTAAAACTCATTCATTTTCAAAGGAAGCAGGCAGTTCTGTTTCACCACATTGTGTGTGGATGAGATACTAATCAAAGCAGTCTGATTATTCAAAGCAAGTGACTCTTTTGCAAGACAGGTAAATATTTATATCCTATAGATAGCCATCATCAATTACAAGTACCAGCATTTTCCAGGAATTTTGTCGTTTGTTTAAAACACTGAATTCAAGCCCATTACATTAGCCTAACACAAACAAATGGAACAAAGCAGGAACTACATGATTTTGGAAAATACTGAATGATACAAAGTGAATGGGACATAACGTAAAGCTCTTAATCAGTTTCAGAAACTAGCTACTCAGCGTCACCCTGGACATGTTCACATAGTAACAGCCTCCAAGAAGATGGTACTATGCGGCATCAGTGCCTTCTAGTATTTGGATGTTATAGGCTAAAATTGTACAGACCACTTAAAAAGCAGTAATCAGTTATCAGTGTGATGAAACGTATGCATTTTGAAAAACACATTGTGATAGTAAGCTTTGCCCAAGATTCTACATAAAAGTAGATTTGAATGAAAAGTAGGATATTGAAATTATTTCTAAAATAACAAATCTGTTCAAGAAGCTTAAAAGAAAAAGAGTCATAGTATCACACTCCTTATAACTTGTCATCCTTGTTATGCCATTTTGCATTATTCGTTTATAGAGCATAATTCTAACTCTCAGAGTGTAACTCATTTCAGTTGTCAAATGTCCTCCAGATGAATTCATGGATTAGATTTTCTGTATCCTGCAGTGTAAAAAAATTACTTCAGTTTTGTTATATTTCAAAGCTGGAAAAACCGAGTAATAACTGCAAAGGGCAGTTAGTCCAATTATTTATCGTTGTTATATGCTGTGAAGTGTTTTTCAAGCTGTGCATATTCATAAAGTAAGCAATTTGGGTGTTATACTTAATATTGCTTGAATTTTTCAGTTTGTATTGAAAATGTATGTAGATTAGCAGAACAGCTTGCTAATGAGTATAGCTAGACTCCTCAGGGCCATTCTCCTTCAGTGGGACACTTGAAAAACAGCATGTGTCCCTCTGTGATCTAGCAAAGCACAACAAAAGGTCTGCAAATGCCAATTGGACACATGAACAGGATATGCTAATCAATACTATTAGGTTGGGCAGAATCAAGATCATTAGCTACGTTTATCGAAGGAAGGGTGGCAATTCTAAAGGCATACAGCAGACTTTTTAGCATATATTTACAAAGATCAAAAGGGGGACAAAATTGGTCCCTCACTGTGAATGCTGCAATATGTTTCTTGCTGTACCTGCTTGATTTAGCTACAGTAAGACAACAGTGTTTATTTATTTATTTTTATATATCTTTCATAATTTTTTAAAGAAATCCTACAACATATTAGTAGTTTTAGAATGGTGATGCACCATTGGCCTGGTGTTAGATGTCACCTGACATTTTAAATGGTGAAATGCTCTTCAAAGCTTCAGATTAGAGATGGACAGCTTTGGACATGGAGGACTTCTAGCTTTTGTTGTTTTTTATTGAAATCAGGTAGGTGAATAGGTGGTAGGTGGTATCTCTGAGGTGCTGGGTGAAGGAGCAGACTTTCCATTTACCATTTTATTATAAGTGTTCCTGAGAGATGAAGAGTGCACTGGACTTCCTGCACACTGTGGTCCTTTTCAAACATTATTGAATTACTGCACTGGGGAAAATTATATTTAGTTTTTTTTAGCCACTTCCTCTTCATATCAGTTTTGGTTTATTCTCTAGAGCATATAATTGTGGTTGGGTGCTTACCAACCTGATATGCCTTTAGTTGTAAAAATGGAAATATTTTTAAATAGGGTTTGGAAGATGAAATGTAGCTCTAAACTGAGCAAATGTTTGTCACCAAAAATCAGTCCTGTCATCACTAAAGCCCAATCAGAATCTAAAAGGTGCAGTCAAGAAAACCAAAGCAAGAAGTCTGAATTATGGAAAGTCCAAAGAGCATAAAGTAATGAACTCCACACGAAAAGCATTGTTATCCAATCTTGAATAATCAGGAAGTGCATGACCGCAGACCATTGTATCCTATAAGAAGTGACATCACAGGATATGACTGCCTGTTGTCTTGTGATAAGGCATTAAATTAAACAAACCTCTTTAAACACATTTTAATAATACATACTACTCCAAAAAAATACTTACCAATATTGAGCACAGGGAACCAGAAATGTGGCTAAATTCTGAATTATTAATTTTGTACTGTTAAAGGTGATTATTAATTCTTGAATGAATCTTTTGTACTTATAAAAGCACTAGTCATCAGCTGTTCTGTCCTTGCTTATTTTCTTGTATCTGAGTAACAGTGTTTTGTATTTTTATACTATCCTGCTGCAACCAAATTTCCCTCTGAAATAAGAAAATCTACCTAACTTAACCTAACCTAAAAGTCCTCTAACAACATTCCTGCTCAAAATTGCGTAGTAGTGTATTGGGAGCCAGATTCAATTTTTGTAGCAGTTATAATGAAGTACAATGTTGTATTTGTCTGTTCCAAAATTCAGTGTTATAAATTAACTGTTATTTACGTCTGCTATTTTAACTAAACAAAAGACACTAGGAACACGATTTGATGAATAGAGTGAAAGACAGGCAGGTATTCTTATGGCACTCCACCACACCTAGCATTGTAATTTTTTGAATCACCCAGAATTTTTACTCTTTTTTCAGATGCTCACTAATCTCTGTTAAAATGTATTTCCAAACAAAAATCCCTGTATTTGACACTACAGCCCCAAAGACAAGATAACTCGTAAGTGGAATTTGTCTATAGATCACCTATTATGAGTTAACCAATATTTAGCAGTCAGCTTGTTCAGATGGAGATTCTGTAATATAGATGTCCAAGTTTTGGATAAAACCTCTTTAAATATTAATGGGTGTGCCCAACAATTTTTGAGGGAAAGAATCGAGTTGGATGTGTGAACACAACAAGATGGACTTGTTCTATTCAGATGTTGATGTCTTATTCCATAAATATCTATCTATCTATCTATCTATCTATCTATCTATCTATCTATCTATCTATCTATCTATCTATCTATCTATCCTTTCTTTCTAAATATTTATGTAGGATTTTGATGTGTTTACTTGTTTATGAATATTAGTGATCCTCATTTTAACTACGAGTTAGGCTTAGTGTTTTGGTTTTAGTAAGATCTTCCCAGTTTTGGACTTTGCTTCAATTAAGACGTTTTATCTCTTGGCTCTTGCTTTTACTCTGATTACCCACGGAGTCAGTATGGGCAGTGCAGGTTCTCTTTATATTGTTTTTGGCAAAAATAAAAGCAAGTAGCGCCTTTTAGCACAACATGGTGTTATGTGGTGCGACTTTTGTAGGCAAACATTTACTGTTTCTATTAAAAGTATGTTCAATCTGAAACTTTTACAGTGATTTTGTTAAAGTAAAAGAAATATTTCTTTTCCTCCTTTTAGTGTATTGAGAAAAAGTCAGATTACAGCAATGGATGGGTAAATAAATGTTTCTGTGATGACTGAAATAGAAAGGCCAACAAGGCAGAGAGAGATTATACTGTGGGGAATCCGCTTCACCTCTAATATGCACTTCTTAAATAATGGTGTTCTTTTATTCTGGAAGAGTCTCTTTGGGAATGACCCATGGTCAATAAAGTCTGAATCCCTTTTTGATGTAGAAAAATTGGACTAACAATAATGTTTAATCTTTTCCTTAACTTTTGATGTACTGTACTATAAATCCATCTTTAAATTACACACTGTTAGTGTGTCTTTTGGAGCATTTTATTATAGTGCCATAAAACCTAAAGGAATCCTAAAGGGAAGGGAATTGTTATGTTACCTGGCAGTTGCAGTGAATAGAGGCTGTGGTGAATGTATTGATTGATAAATCAGAAAGAACTTGATGAGAATGTAGCTAACAACAGTGAAGAGCAACACACATTTGTTTACTTATTAATGTGCTTTCAGGAAAAGCAGTCACTTGAGAAAAACATGTACTTGGCTGCAAAAATGAATTTACTGTACTTGTGCTTGCAGGCATTTTCTAGGTCAATCTCATAAACACTAAACTCAAAAGATGGATTTGGCCTAACCTATGAAAATGCCTAAAGTCTACAGCCTAAAGTCTTATGCTGTATAGCTATAGTTAATTCTCATTTTCCACGGGGGTTACTTTCTTGAATTTCCCATTGGAAACCAGTAATGAAGAAACATTGTTCCTATGGGAACAGATAGGGTGATAGCACTTGGGGAGGACTGGTGAGAGGGGGGCATGGTTGGGCAAATGTGCCAGCAACTCAAGGCTTGGTAATGAAAATTCGACAGGTTTAACTACGAAAACCTTGTCACAACATTTACTTCTGGTATAGTCAAGTTCAATTATCTTTTGGGTGCTTTGCCACAGGCCGTGAGAGACTGCAGCAGGGGTGCTCCAAGTACCTCACTAAACCATCCAGTTGGTAGTAGTGATGGGCAGTATGTGCAAAGGGAAAGGACTTAATCAATGCAAGCTTATACTCCACACTTACTATCATTTCCACATTCATGGAGAAAAATTGTAAGCCCTTGTCGACATCATGAATGGGGTTCAATGGCTTACCCACAGCAGGCATGCAGTTCATGACATCTAAGAGCAAACCTGTTACTCAATCTCACATGTCACTCATGCTCAATAAGTCTCTTGGAATTTTTTTTCTGTTGTTCGTGGCCACAAATAATACACCCTTATGTTCATCCATGTCCAATTCAGCGTCCCACAGCAAGGATCTTATGCATGATTAGACCACAGGTGTTGCAAAATTGGTTTCACTTTTATAGAAGTGTATAAGTGAATCCAAGGGTAACCCATTGTTTAAAACATAATGTTATGATTTAAATATCTAAAATATTTTAATAAAATGATAAGCAACACGAGTATAAATGTGCAGTAGCTCATAAATACAAAACTGTGGCACAAGCAGTAAAGTAGCATTTTTGTCTCAGGATTACATAAGACTCCATCTCCTTAGTCAAACAATCCTGGAATTTGAGAGAACAGGCACAAGCAAGTGGAAAGCAGGAGGAAGAGGAGACTAGAGCTTCAAGAAAGCAGAATCCTGGTTGGCAGAAAGGAGCACTTTAATTGGCTAATTAGTATGGCATTGTTAACAAAGGCCGAGATGGATATTAGCTTTTTAAATATGTCTTATTATTTCTGCTTCCCATCACTATTCTTTGCATTCTTGGAAGTGTACAGTAAAATAATCTCCTTAACTGGACTGGTGTTTCCTCTGTGTGAGGCCATCTCCAGTGTGCCCATCTCTGTCATGCAATATACAGTATATGTGAATTCTCATCTAGGGATGGCCAATGGTTCGGTGTGGAAGGACAGGCGGAGACAGCCTGCAGAGGGCATTATCTCCCCCAGATCACTAGATGGCAGCTCCCCTGGGTTGTGTCAGCGCCCCAGATTCCTACAGGACATCATGGAAATTGAAGCTCTTTGGCTCAGCCCTGTTGGGTTTCCTTGGATGCCACCAGGGGGAACTACTTTGTTAGGCTCCCACCTCAACGAGAAGTGCTCCTGGGCCAGACCTGTAGGACACCAGAAGTACTCCCAGGTTTCATATAAAAGGAGCTTCCTGCCACTGCTCTGGGAGCCAGAGTTGGGAGGAGGAGGACAAAACTTACAGGGAGGAACAGAGGAGGCAGAGAGAGAGAAGGTGAGAGACAAGAAGACAAAGACAGAGAGTACTTGCTGTGCCTTAACTGTGCTGGTGTGGTGGGAAAAACTTGCTGGAAGGGTTTCTCACAATAAAAACAATCTTGTGTGCTGAAAATGGAGCGCATCAGCTTACCCGCTTTACTACACACCCTTTGACCTGTGCAACACTGGAGCATACTTCTCCCCTCAATAGTGCTAAGGCTGCCAACTATGCCCTGTGTATTTGCATGGACTTACACAACAAGCCATTTGCTGATTTATACTGTGGTAACTTCTGGTGACCATCTGTAAATCCACAATGTCTAGATTACAACAGCTCCCGGAAGCAGTTACTTATTGGCCTAAGTTAAAGGAAGCTTCTAGCCTTGGTCAAGCCAAGAGTGCTTCTGAACACTGCAAGCTGAGTACTTCCTGGTGATTTCAGTCAAGCTGTCTACTCATCCCCTAAATAAAATGTGAAAATGTATCAAGAATTTGCTGAAATAAATTTAAAGCACAGAAGATCCTAAAGCCTGGTCTATACTTGACGCATCCACTCTGGTTGCGAAGGCTACACAGCAAAAATGACATCTGAGGGGGGGACAGGGGACATGCCACCTTAACCAGCTCAGCATTCTGGGTTTTCACCATACGCTGCACACTGACGTTTTCCTGGCTATCTGATGATGCAAATACACAATAAGTTACAGCAAGTACAGGTACTGTGACATGTTGGGTGCTGTGGAGAACTGGCTTAAAGCACTTACTTCAGATCCTATTTTAATTCTCTATGAGTTTCATCAGACTGAATGGAATACATGGGGGGAGTCTGGAGATTTATGTAAACGAGCAATGATGAAAATGTGAGCACAATTTAAAACTAAAGTTGTGATCCAGACATTGAAATAGGTACTGAATCTATCCCTGCTACTGCACAGGGAGATAGGTTTCATCATCCTGGCTGACTTAGCAACAGAAATGATTCACTCTGTTACCAATATCTTAATGATGAATCATTTTGAATGTTAGAGAGTGCAAATAAGGAGACTAACATCAATCCGCACATTGAATTCATGGACACTACACAGTGAACTAATTAACTCAGGAAAACACATCCAGACACAAACTAAACACATTTTTATTTTTGAGTGCTAAAAAGAGCAATCCATAAACTCACAGAAAGTGCAAAAATAGGACAAACAGATCATAAAAAACAAAACTCTCTAGCACCTCTCACTTTCTTGCCTACTGCCCAGTGGATTTTGTAGATCTTCCTCTACTAACAGCCCAGAAGTTAATGTTCTATCATGGAGCAAAAACAAAGAAAAAAGTTTGTCTGTTATGTTTGATAATCAATTTGCAGATCACCAAAAATTTTTAGGTCCCCAACTTCTCACAAGAAATCAAATCTTAAAGAGATGCTCCATCATCTGTTAATTGTGACTAAGAAGAGATAGTGGTGGTTATGTATAAGGCCAGCTGTCAGAGAATCCTTGGATTCTGAAGCTGACCTGACTGATGCCAACTGAGGGACTGTTTCATTGCTTATTAGTTCAGTCGTGTTGCTGTGTGAGACCTGCTTCCCGAGCACTAACAATTGTGTGGCTATAACTGAAATTGTTCTAAGATCGAAATAAAGTTTCAGAGGTTAATCCTCAATGGAGTTCAAGTCCAAGTGTTTTTAAGCACCACGAACATATAAGTATTTATGTATATATATGCTTTGTATGGGGGATGATATTTAAGCTCAGACATTTTTATGAAGCTTCAATAGTAAATGATGAAATTCAGCTATCACGCTTTAATGCCTGACAGGACAATAGTCAATTTGAATGCTGATAGTTTAATCCTGTGTTGAAACATATGTGGAGCATTATGGTCTGCCAAGTTTCCCACAATGGAATGGAGACCCAAAGATTGAAGGATCATCTGCCTGTTCTTCCATAAGCCTTGTCTATGCTCAGTTGCCGCCAGCTCTGTATCAGTGCTGCCAGACAGTCGCTGCAAATGTACTGAATTCTTGCCAGAGGAAGGATTTAATATTCTTTGGCACATAGTTTCTTCTGATGTTGTAAATCCCATTCTTGGGAATAATTAAAAAGGAGAACACAAATGAATTTGTGGAAAAAATGTTTTACAAGCATCCTACCAAATAATTGTTTGTTTGTGTGAGAAGTTGCCTAAAGTAATTTTTAAGCTGGCGCCCACTCTTCCATAAACTTTTAAGCATAGGAGCAGTTGATATTGCTATACAGTTAATTAAATAGCATATAACAGATGTGTTTTTGTTTACTTCTGTAGCTACATTATGAAAACAAAATGTATCCATATACACATATATACTGTATATATATATATATATATATATATATATATATATATATATATATATATATATAATATATCTATAGAGAGAGAGGGAGAGGGAGAGATGTTTTAAACCTTTAGCTACTAGCCTTTACTAACCTATCAGTGTTTACGTGTGTTATGAGGCCCAAGCTGGCTAGCTAGAAATCAAATCTTTTTCCAGTAACATTCACATTCATATGCTTAGCAAAGCCTTTTTTTCCCAAAGTGACCTGCAAAACATGTCTACATAATCCAGTAAACATCATTCTGGGGGACCGTTTGGGAACTACTGTTACAGGGCAAGGTTACCAAACTGATCATCACCAGTGAAAATCTAAGAACAAAATACAAGTGAGTCACAGTTCCTAGGTTAATAAACCTAACAGTTAAGTTAGACGTTAATTCACTAAACAAGAGTCTTGAGTGACTTCTTAAACACATTGAGGTAGTCAAAATTCCAAATGAATGTGGGCAGCTTATTTCACCAACTAGAAGTTAAACATGAGAATAGTATGGACTGAGATTTAATACCTCAATAAGGTAGCATCACCACATGTTATTCATCAGCAGACACGAGTGGTCGTGAAAGAGCATAGGACCTTACAAGTGTCTCCATATACGTATATAGGCAAAGATGTATTGATTGCTCTGTAGGCAAGCATCATATTGTACTGTAGATCTGAACTTAATATGTGATGCTACAGGAAGCCAAGTTAATAATCTGAAGAGAGGAGTGACATGTGCCTTTATCAGCTGATTGAACACCAGATGTCCTGCTGCATTTTGAATAATCTGCAGCAAGTTGGTAACACATTTTGGCACTTCTGTCAGCAGAGAGTTGCAGTAGTCCAGTTCTGACAATACCAAAGTCTGGACTAAAAGCTGTGCTGCATACTGATTTTGAGGATATTGTAGGCAGTGAATCTACAGGACCAAGACGCTGTAGCAGTATGGTCCCTGAAGGGCAGCCAATCATTGATCACCCACCCAAAGGCTGAGTACCAACTTTGTCGGTGTTAGTGATTGTTGTGATGTGAGATTTTGCATATAAGTTGACAAATATTTTGTATGTCTTTATTTGTAACTTAGGCAAAGCAATGTAATATTAATGTTACATTAGTGAGAAGCATACATGTTTACAACCCACCAACCCCAAACCACCATGACTAAGTCAATTTGAATTTTTAAACAGGATTTTGGGGAAGTGCCTCAAACCAGTTTGGCAAGTGTTTCTCTGCTAAAGTCTCTCTCTCAACCCCCCGCAAGAAAGCCAGGCTGCTTAACTGCCAAGCTTTACCTTAACATATGGTTTTGGGGGCAGGTGTGAAGATGTTGTATTCCCCCCATTGGTCTGAAGTATGGCTGTTTGGAACTGGCTTGTATCAGAAGCCTTTAAGTACCATGATATCCTATTGACTCTAGGGGTTGGACAGAAAACCTATAAATTTGCTCACTCCCTCACTCACTCTCTCTCTCTCTCTCTCTTACCAAACTGCTGAATGACCATCTCACACCATGACCTGAAAAAGACAACACAATTAAGAACACAGTTCAGCAGCCATATTGAGACAGGCAATGCGGCCTGTTCTGAAGAAATCTGACCACAAATGATGCCTTAACTAGTAACATTTTTAACAAGTCTGTGTGCCACCTGAACTACACATCACCATTTATCAGGTTGTATAGTTGCCAATATTCAAATGTACTTTGCATATTGTTATTATTTATTAATATTTCCAATAATACATTGTTTAAATTGTAACTTAACTGCTGCTTGTCTTTTACTATACCTAACTACCTGAGGTTGTAGATGTAGATGGGAAGGTGGGGAGAAGTGATAAAGAACCAATTTGAACAGACACAGGCGTAAAGGTTGGTTTAACAAGAAGGATTAAATAATAAGAGGAAAACAATAAGAAAAATCAGTGCATTACTAGGTTTTAAACCTTACTCATTTGACTTTTAAAAAGAAATTGAACTTATTTGTCTTCACATTGGTATATATTGCAAGACTAATGCATCTTTTTCTGTGCAGAAGGATTATGTTTGGCAGCACAAAGATGTTTCCAAACTCAATGCTTTAAGTGTAATTTCATTCTAATTTGGAGTGCATTTGATTACAATTTGAATCATTTTCACGTGCTTCCATGGTCTATCTACTAGGTCTCAGATATTCCTTCGCAAATTAAAGATATGAGATCAGGCTGATTGCCACCTGTTTTTGCTGTGTCTTTGTTCTTTCTAGAATTATACCGTAAATGCTGATTGAGTGTTGAGAGCAGCAACCAACAAATCAGCTGCAAGCGTACTGTGATGCTGTCTAAAATGGCTGGAATACATTTTTAAAACAGCGACAATGCTTTTCTGACAAGCAGTGACACAAATTTAAAATTGATTTAAAATTGGTAAAAAGTAAAGACTTTTAATGCTTGCAAAGGCATTAAATTATATTCACAAGTTAAATATGGTGTCCTGCAGGGCTCAGTACTCGTACCTTTACTGGCTTTAATTTAAATGCTTCAGCTAAGTAATCCCTGTTCTCTCTGAAAACATGAAATAAAAAAAATTTCATAGCCATCACTACAAATCACTTGGGGTAGGTAACATATATCACAACAACTAAATTGGACTTCCTCACCAACAATTAGGGATCAATTCTTATTTCTATATGCTACCACTAACCATTCCACTTTGCAGCAATCTGTGGTATAAACAATAAACTTAATTGTGTCAAAGATTGTAGTGTCAAACCCTGTCAATCCCTGTGCACTCTACTTTAGTTATTTTAAGTTAATAACAGAACAGAAACTCATAACTTTAACTTTTAAAATTAATACTACTAACTAATCCTTTAGGTACATCAGAACTGGTGAAAAACTCAATTATTGTTCTGGCAACACTCATGTTTAGCATTATCCATAGTTACTGACTGGCGCAGATCCTAAATGAACTAAAAGTGCCAATTATCAGACCATTACTGAAAAAAATCAGATTGCCTTTTCTTTCTAAAATATATGAAATAGTAGTTAGCATGCAGCTTCATTCTCACCTTAAGCATCTTAATTTATTTGAAAAATTCTACTCTGGCGTCCGCACCAATCACAGTACAGAAACGGCACTAACCAAACATTATATTTACTTGTGATAAAGGAAATTCCATAGTAATTATGTTGTTTGATTCAAGCACAGCCTTTGACATCATCCACCCTAGGCTGGAAAATGACCTTAGGCTCTTAAGCACTGTCCTTCCATGGTTTAGTTTGTATTTATCAAATTGATTTCAGTATGTATAAAAATGTGCCCTGCAGGGTTTAGTTCTCAGACATTTACTGTTTTCATTTTTCATGCTTCCATTGGGAAGGATCATTAGACAACATAACATTAATTTTCACTTGTATGCAGATGATACCCAGCTATACCTTTCTTTTAGACCAAATGACATTTCTCTGATAATGTCTTTAATTAATTGTGCCAGTGAGTTAAAAGAGTGATGCTGATCACAAAAATATTCTGTCACTTTGTAATTCAGGGGGTCTAAACATTAGTTTAACTGATGTCACAAGAATGGACAGGAGACATAAAAAGGTTTGGGGCAGCCACGTGTGTATTATGCACTGGCTGCAAAAGGGTTAATTATTGTGGAGTTGAATCTGGTTCAATGTCCAAAACAGAACTGATGACATGTGGCAAAGATGGCGGCTTTAAAGGTCTGCACAGGAAGTGAGGTTATTGTGGCCACCGGAAGTGGCGTCAACTGGGCAGGAGGCGATGTCATCACATGCACCGGACCCTTGTGGAATTTCCCATGAATGGTGTGCAGAGGATTGAGAAAAAAGTCAGTGCACCTTGCCACTCCCTGGTCAAATATGGAATTGTCCCTATTCAAGCCCTTTAGCTGCCTCCCATGCGCACATGTGTGACACTGAATAAGCACGCAACTTAGGCATTACCTTTGCAACAAGTATGTGTTTTAAAACACTCATTACAAAATTATCTAAAACCTGTTTTTTTTTCAGCTTAAAAATACAGACAATTAAAGTTTCTAAATATGGAAGATACTGATAAATTCATTCATTGCATTTTTTCCAGTAGGATTAACTTCTGTAACGTGTTTTTACTGTCTCTACAAACCATTCTATATGCAGCTCTCAGTTAGTTTAAAATGCTGCTTCCAGAATACTTACAAGAACTAGAAAGTGCGATCACATAACCTCAGGTCTTAAGTCATTACAATGAAATCCAGTTAAGCTTATAGCTGATTTCAAGCTCTCCTTCTTACATACAAAGTGTTACATTGTGAAGGCTCTGGTTACTTATTTGAACTTATCCTTACCTAAGAACAACAAGTGCATTAAGATCTCAACATCCCGGCCAATTAATGACTCCACAGTTTGTAGAATTGTCAGCTACAGGGCGCCACAGCTGTGGATCGCTGAACCTGCTTATACAAGAGATGTCCCTTCAGTAAAGCTTTTAAGTCCAGAATGGAGACTCAGTACCTTAGTGCAGATTACCCTGATCAGATCTGTTGTTTAGCTGTGTGTATTGCATCTCTGTCTGTTAGTCATTTGTATAAAAAGTACAGGGTGTCCCAAAAGTCACTATACACTTATAATACATTCTTAAAAATTACACAAGAAACTGAGTTTATTAATATTTCTAGTATCAACAAAGGAGTCGTTGCAGTTTTACTTGCTAGGCTTGCCATCATGTTCCAACGCCCTGAAGACTAGTTGTATACCTCCACATGAGCGCCTCCATTTTCAACAACTTTCAGCCACCTGTGGACGCAAGCCTCTCCAACATTTTGCAGCATCTCTTCCCCGACCTCACTGCAGGCCTTGCGGATTCTTTCCTCAAGCTGTGACAGGTTACGGGGCTTAGTGGCATACACCTTTCGTTTGATATAGCCCCACAAAAAAAAGTCACAAGGAGCCCATTCGAGGGGACCCCTTCGACCGATCCATAGGTCAGGAAACTTGTTGTTCAGGAAATCTCTGACTAACCTGGCAGAGTGGGGAAGGACTCTGTCTTTTTGAAAAAAGACGTTAGCAAGGTCACTCCTCGCCTGAAGTTGTGGCACAGCAAACACCTGCAGCATCTCCAGGTAATTTTCCCCAGTAATGGTGGTCGTAATAGAAAAAAGGAAGTGTATATGGGACACCCTATGTAAGTAATACAATAGTTGTGAATGTTATTAATCCTCCTCTGTTCTGTTCATCTTCTTGGTATCCTGCTGTGGATTTAGTAATACTGCTCTACTTCCAAGCTGTTTCATACAGTATATGACACAGGGAGCCTTGCACTCAATGGACGGAAAGTTTCTGTCTTCATATTAGTTCCAACCTTCCTGTAGAATGCCCACGAGAGGGTGGACAGCCAGTTGGCTGTGGTCTACAGGACTGTTGCAGTGTCTGACTTTGTTATTACTGACCGTGGATCACACCCCAGGTCTATTTTCTAGGGATGCTACTGACTGGAGGTTTATGTTGTCCTCTCTTTCACTGTTAATTGAACAGAGATGATGTTAATGGACAGATTTATGTAAATCAGTGTGGATCTGCTTTGTCAAATCACCCAGCATTTGTTTGGTGTTTTTTCAAGCATTTTTCAGCAAAAATACGTTTCATATCATTTTCTTTTACCATTTTGTGGTTGCAGGCTCAAGATTTTCTTCAGTGACTTTAATGCTTTTAATCTTGGTGGTCACAAGAGGAGGTGTCGTCAACGTTATGAGCATAAACGTTGAGTTCACCTGATTCTACAGCAATGGGAATCTAGAGAACAATTCTGGACCCTGTATGGTGAACTCAGGCAGCATAATGAAAAATTCCAGGATTACACATGGATGTTCATAAGCACATGATATTACTGAATCATATTCCCTCCACTGAAAAATAAAAAATCATTGTGTTATTTCACAAAAAAAACTGCCTGCAGTGATCAGTGCAACATCATGCACAAGTATAACTGGGTCATCTAGGGATCGCTAGTTAGCAAAAAGAAGCACATGCACAGGTTATAATCAAGTGCCAAGAATTGAGCACACATTCATATACATTTAATCCTGCATGTGGTGGGGAGTAAATTTAATTGGCCTAATTTACTTTCACTGGGAATCAGTGATCATCGCCGCAGCACTTTGTTTAAGTCAAGTCATGGTTGACGGTATGAACCTTTGCAGGGCTCAGTTTCACAGCCAATACAGAAAAGAATGTATACTTCTAGTTTTTGTTCAGTTCTTGTCACTTGATTGCAACCTATGTGTGTACTTAACCTCTCCCTCAATAGCTGTCACTACATGACTAAAGCACGCACATGCATGACAACACTGCCATTTTTTTTTCTTGTTTTCACTCCTGGCTCATCCAGAAAGAGGCTGTGGTTTCCTGCAAAAACGCTGGAAAAACTGTCTTTTATGAGAGTTACTATTGATTTCAATGGAACAAGCATTTGGCTGATAATGGTCAAAATCTGCCACATACCTGTACATGAGTTTTCTAAACCCTCGCTGCTAAAACACTTAGGTGTGAATACTGTTATTGAAAAGAATGGCAGAAAACTTTACAAGTGGTTTAGCAGTGTTCGGGTCAAATGCTAAATAACTAGAAAAAGACTTAGATGTGAATCCACATCTCTTGTGTGCTTATTTTGTAATTGACAATTTTTAAAGTTTTTAATTGCATTTTAACTGTAAACTTGTTAATAATGGTCTAAGCCAGCACTCGATGATGAACACTATATATAAAAAAATGAATTAATTAAATTTATCTAAAATTGTATTTTAGCAGTTTGCAATTCTTGACCTATTTTAGTTTATTATATTTTCAAATTACTTAGCTTATTCTTCATGAACAATTTTTAGAATTATTAGGCCAGTTTTTCATAATTGTGTTATTGAACTTAAAATAACTGGTTAACAATGTAATTAAATGAATGCATAGTCTACTTAGTGCTCAAAACGATTCTTTTTAAACTTTCAAGAAATGTTCACGTAACAATCTCATGCATAAGTGACCTCCTGGGCACACAATTTGAGGAATCAGGGTCACTCAAGTACAAAGCTCAGCTTACAAAAATGGTACAAGGTTACATTTCAGAATGTGGTGCAACATATGCCAATTGTTGCATATCCAAGGGTCCACACAAGCATTTTGCAGACTTTGCGTTTAAGCAAATTTGAGCCTTTGAATTGAAGACAGGTCTTTTAACCAATGAATGAGAGGGAGATAGGTCTTCAGTTGAAAAGCTCGATTTTGCTTGAATGTGAATTTTTTTTTGTGTGTACTACTCTCATTTACCAGTATCATTTACTTAATAAAATGTTAGCAAAAAATACACTTGATTTAGATGTGTTGAGCATACACCTGGATAACTAACATTTTTAATGAGATTTTATTTCATGAAAATTTTAATATTATCCTATGTTGTTCAGAATTTGCACCTGCTGGTCTCCATTGAAGCCTACTTCTGTTGTCCATGAAAACATAAAATAAGTATGGGATACGTGACAGATAAAAAGATTACTTTTGGGTGAAGTCTTACTTTTAAAAATTGTGGAAATGGATATGTACAAATAACATTTTTGTCTGTTGTGAATGTCAGTAAATTTTTGGATTTTTTTTTGTCTTAAAAACACAAGATCCAAGAAAAAACTATTAATTATTATTTAGGTTTTGAACATTGCTCCTGGTCCATTTCTTTTTGTCATTCTTAACCTGCCAGACTTCACTTTGTGGCAGACATTAAATGCATTCAACTATGGACATTACCAACTTTACCATTACTAGCAAGGTCATAAAATTGTTATCAACACAATGTTTTCTGACTCCAAGCATCTTCTATAATGCTTGACCCTGATTTTATATTGATATTCATCTTGAGTATACTGTGCAGAAGGCCTTGGACTGTCATCAGATTTAGGGTCATGTTGATAACATTGCTCATTTGTGAGATTAATGGCCTAGGGAGAAATTGGTGACCCCATGACAAACTTACATATATTCTGATGACATCCCCCTCTTTTCACCTTTATTTGTCACAAAAGACCAATAGTATTGCTTGATATTTAGGGCAAACAAATTTATTTTGTAATGAGCCTGTTGTGTTCCCGTTATATGATGTTTTTCAAATGTGTAGGATTCTCTTATTTGACTAGCCTATAGTATAACTTTCTCAACCACAAATTTTGCAGTACAAGTATCAGACGAATAAGCTTTTTGGTTTCACAGTGATATAGAGCAGGAATGATGTAGAGATGGAGTTTAGTCATCCATGTACAGATGTCAGACATATGATAAGTTAGTGAGTTAATAGTTTTATTGACTCCAACTCATGTTTATTGCTATTATTTTGATAGGAAATCCCTAAATGCACTATTGAGCAAAATTCAATTATCATGTTTTGGACTGACATAGGAAAAAGAAAAAAAATCTATCAAAAGCAAATTAATAGTCTTGAGACTTCATGAAATTAAATATTTCTCCAGTCCACAGCCATTAATCAAAAGTGCAAGATACCATAGCAGGTCATTTAATTGAAGTAGATTCATTTTGTTAGTCTTAGATGTATTGTTTCCCATTCTATTTTTATATTTTGACCCACTCTGATCAGCTTTAACAATGGATTTATTTTTGTCCTGCTTTGCAAACAAAGCTGGAGGAACACATTTGAAAACAAATGGAAACACAGACATCAAGAC
Organism: Erpetoichthys calabaricus; assembly: GCF_900747795.2. Taxonomy (NCBI): domain Eukaryota; kingdom Metazoa; phylum Chordata; class Cladistia; order Polypteriformes; family Polypteridae; genus Erpetoichthys; species Erpetoichthys calabaricus. The sequence continues at coordinate 295,865,531 of NC_041395.2, forward strand.
AATAACCACTAAAACAATGTCACACTTAAGATCCCTTGCAGTTTTTCACTATTATTTTTTTAATTTGCCACGGCCCACCTGCCAAGTTGTTTTTGCCTGCCTAAGGTAAAGTCCTCCCTGATGGAGGATTGCAGGAATCGTGGGAAAGAGGGGTCCTTTCATCGGATTGGCTGGCCCAGCACTGTTTCAGCCGTGGACTGGCCAAATGGGGGAGGCAGCTTGATGGATGAGGTCTCCAGGACTCTAAAAATATCCAAATCTTATTACAGTACTCCCTCGCTATATCGCGCTTCACCTTTCGTGGCTTCACTCCATCGCGGATTTTATATGTAAGCATATTTAAATATATATCGCGGATTTTTCGCTGCTTCGCGGGTTTCTGCGGACAATGGGTCTTTTAATTTCTGGTACATGCTTCCTCAGTTGGTTTGCCCAGTTGATTTCATACAAGGGACGCTATTGGCAGATGGCTGAGAAGCTACCCAGCTTACTTTTCTCTTCTTCTTGTGCTGACTTTCTCTGATCCTGACGTAGGGGGATTGAGCAAGGGGGCTGTTCGCACACCTAGACGATACGGACGCTCGTCTAAAAATGCTGAAAGATTATCTTCACGTTGCTATCTTTTGTGCAGCTGCTTCCTAAAACGACATGCTGCACCGTGCTTCGCATACTTAAAAGCTCGAAGGGCACGTATTGATTTGTGCTTGAAAAACAAACTTTGTCTCTCTCTATCTCTGTCTCTCTCTCTCTTTGTCTGCTCCTGATGGAGGGGGTGTGAGCTGCCGCCTTCAACAGCTTTGTGCCGCGGTGCTTCGCCTACTTAAGCCAAACAGCCCTATTGATTTGTTTGCTTTTCTCTCTATCTCTGTGACAGTCACTGCTCCTGACGCGCACTCCTTTGAAGAGGAAGATATGTTTGCATTCTTTTAATTGTGAGACGGAACTGTCATCTCTGTCTTGTCATGGAGCACAGTTTAAACTTTTGAAAAAGAGACAAATGTTTGTTTGCAGTGTTTGAATAACGTTCCTGTCTCTCTACAACCTCCTGTGTTTCTGCGCAAATCTGTGACCCAAGCATGACAATATAAAAATAACCATATAAACATATGGTTTCTACTTCGCGGATGCAACCCCCACGATGGAGGAGGGATTACTGTATATGATATCATCTACTGTTAAATTCTGCTCCGTACTTGAGGATTTGTTCTGTTCTGTGTATTGTATTGTATTGACCCCCTTCTCTTGACACCCACTGCACGCCCAACCAACCTGAAAAGGGGTCTCTCTTTGAACTGCCTTTCCCAAGGTTTCTTCCATTTTTTCCTACAAGGTTTTTTGTGGGGAGTTTTTCCTTGTCTTCTTAGAGAGTGAAGGCTGGGGGGCTGTTAAGAGGCAGGGCCTGTTAAAGCCCATTGCGGCACTTCCTGTGTGATTTTGGGCTATACAAAAATAAACTGTATTGTATTGTAATTCAAAGTGGATTTGAAACTGTTACAAATCACATCTCAGAACTACATCAACATGTAATTCACAGTGAAACTTTCTAATTACGTTTGCTCACTCATAAATGTCCTTGGTTCTGTTATTACCACATCCTCAGCATGCACTATAAAATTTGATGGTTGGTTGGTTGGTTTGATAGTTTGTGGTACTCCACAACTGTCTCATTGTGGTTTAACTGTCTTTTTCCTTTTCTCAAGATGTTATCATGCATGCAGTCGACACCCTACAGGAAGTGTAGAATACCAAGTGTCGACTGGACCTGTGAACTTTGTATTGACCTGCTTGGCTTTTCTTCTTCAAAAATCGAAGGCTTTAATAAAAAAAAATTAGTTTAGTTGAGATGTGTTGTTATGTGTACAAAGATAAATTAAACTCTTTTGGGCACACTTTACCAACATGCACCACACTGCCACTCGGCGTGATTCTTGTCCTATTGGCTATGTAAAATAAGAAACCAGAATGTAATGGGTGAAAAGTAAGCTTTGTTTAGAAAAATATTAATATGTTTCGAATGCACAAATCAGATGATTTCAGTGCAGGCAGACTGCTCCGCCGCTATATCAGACACTCAGCACACGCTTCATTTGTTACAAGCCATGGCAAAAACAAAATTGCAGAGATAGAAGCCCGTTAATATTATGCCTACGCTATGAAAATTTGGAGAACTGGGGGTGCATCTGGGATAAATGTCAAAACTGAACCCATGACAGCCTCTGCACACATGTCTTTAACTTAAGAAAAATAGTACCAAGAATATGTAAAAAAACATATGTCCAGTTCTCTTTGGTGTCCCAAGCATCCTTCAGGAACGCAGAAGGTGTGTTTTCTTAAATCAAAGTCTTTGTTTCTTTAAAGTGGACATATTTGATACATTTTAAAGTGTTGGTTTTCAGATTGCAACCTCAGCAGATCAACTGCAGCCCCATGACTTCCACTTTAACAATACAATACAATTTATTTTTGTATAGCCCAAAATCACACAAGGAGTGCCACAGTGGGCTTTAACAGTTCCTGTCTCTTGACAGCCTCCCAGCCTTCACTTTCTAAGAAGACAAGGAAAAACTCCCAAAAAAACCTTTGTAGGGAAAAAAATGGAAGAAACCTTTGGAAAGGCAGTTGAAAGAGAGACCCCTGTCCAGGTAGGTTGGGCTTGCAGTGGCTGTCAAAAAAAGTGGTTAATACAATACAATACACAGAACAGAATACAAATAATCCTCAATACAATAGTACAATACAAACAGTACAAGTAGGGGAGCAAAATGCAAGAGTAGATGATATCACATAATAGGATTCCGATTTGTTCAGAGTCCTGGAGACCTCGGCCGTCAAGCTGCCTCCTCCTTACTGGCCATTCCACAGCTGGGCCAGCCAATCTGATGAAAGGACCCCTCTACCTGATGATTCCAGTGCCCCTCCATCAGAGATGACTTTTTGATGACGTAAATTTATAAAATATGCTCCACTTTAAGGCACAATTTAAGGCAAATTAATACTTTATATATCATAGTTGTGAAGAAATATCTTTGACTTGACGTTAATGGATATTTTGTGTTAAAGCTGAATTCAATTCATGTCCTAGAAATGACACTGCTACCACAACTCTTTACATTTGTAGAAAGCATGCATTAAAATGAGTCATTCAGCATTATACAACAAGCCAATACATTTGCATCAGTGTTAAATGTAACTCATTATTATTATTATTATTTAGAGTAACAAATATACATTAGGAAAATGTTTTTTAATGTGATAGAAAAGGCATATGGAACACTTAGCAAATAAGTATTTTAGCTGTATTGTTCAATGTAAATTTAAGATTTGTAAATTGAAATGAGTATGTTAACTCAGTGGGCTAATATCAGCCATACTGTTTTGCAAATTTGCAATGTTAATATGGTATATCAGATATTTTGAGGAGGTCTGCCTCTTTCTATGAAGTGACAATCCCTAGTTTTTGTGGCATGTCATGTATTTTCCCTGAAGCTACCTTAAGTCATTCATCCAGTTTTAGCTTCTTTTTATGGAAATGTGTGTCTTTATTGGACTCATTTCACACTAACAAACAAAAAAGAAAAAAAAAAACGCAATGCGCTTATTCTTCTTATACTTTGACAAACTGTCCAACTTCAGGGTTTAAAGACACATCTAGTCCTAGCAACAGATGAAACATCAAAGCGATCTGTAGAACAAACTGGGAATTCGGTTGGAGAGGATCTGTTGGAGCCCCCACCCCCCACTGCACATGCTCTGTTTAAATATATAATCATATCGGATACAAAATTTTCAAATTTGTCATCAAAGTAAATGTGTTCTGACAACAGTTAGTGACAAGCATGTCAAAGAATTCAAACTTAGACATACAGGCTGTATCAATAATTGATTGCCTCCCCCAACCAGAGACCAGGTGCCTGAGATAATGAAATACATGATTTTAAAAATAAATAATAGACTAAGGTTGGCCCCATTGTTGTGAAGAGTTATGAGTTTGATTGATTGACTGAACATTTCACTTCATTCCCAGTAAATAGATCAAAGAAAGACTCTTCTATTTGCCCAAGGCCACTTGCAATTTATTTAGAGACTGTGTTCATATCCCAGCAGGTAACAATATTGGACTGAGACACTCAAGATAATCATTGCTTTGAGGTTTTTTTTTTTTTTTTTGGAGACTAGGGGCATAAAAAATAAGGCATTTTCCCTGATTTGTTCATTAAAACATTAACCACTCATGAGCTGAATGGCTACATTATCCTGCCATACCTGCTTGTTTTTCTCACTAAATAATGCAGTTCCATCTGTTTATCACTTTTGAAAACAGATAGGTGATCAAGGACCAAAAAAATTAATCAAACAGCAGAGTGAAATTACCCCAAATCAAGCAGCTTTTACAGTTGTGTAAGCATTTAATGGCTAACCACTGATAAAGGTATTTATTTCATAAGATAAAAGGTGGACAGTTGTATTCTCAAATGACTGTGGAGTGGAAATTATAAAATGAAGGAAATGTAAAGCCTTAAATGTTTCTGACTTAGGGTATCCTTCTTGGGCTCCTTATAATGTAGCCACTGTATACAAAATTCTCACTATTTAATACTTTACAAGTTCTGCATTGTTCACTGTCTTGGTAAAGTGTGTTTAAATAGGAATAGGAACTCTGCAGGGTTTACTTTATTGCTTTTTCTGTAAAATTACAGAAATGTTCAGAAACATCGCTGAACTCATAGAAATGCATTGAAGTCAAAGGTGAAGGAGAAACTGAAGTAGTTTTGAGTGGATTATAGTGATGGTTCTTTAAGCACCAGCCAACTATGCTGAACCAATTATTGTGGCCAAAAATGTGGCCAGAGCTATGCTAGCCAATGTACCACCCTACGTCAAACAACAAAAGACGCATACAAATAACCGCAAACAAAATAAAATACATGGCAGCAAACTAACAATAAGTAAAAAATATATCACTGTATTCATAGAGTTTGGGGCACTGATTGGCCAAGCCATGCAGAACTTTTTAAAGTCATGCCTCATGTAGCTGGCACATCTTTTTTTCTGATCTATCTGTATAGACGCAAGAAGATAGAAACGTCTTTTGTTATTAACTACTAGCTGAAATACCTGGTGTTGCCCGGGAGAAAAATAAAGTTGTTTTTTTTAACTTTTAAATTAATTGACGGATTACCCTTTGTTTTGTGGAGTAGTAATAAGTTTTTACAAGCAGAATTTTTGATGACAAAAAAAAGTTAATTAAATTATAATTATTATTATTAGGTTGATTTAATTTTATTACCACTATAACATTGTTACAATAAGAATAATGCAAGATGAAAATATAGTTAACAAAAACAAACATTAAACGACAAACAAATAATATTACAGTACAGATTTTTCATGATAAAAATGTTGGTTGCTTTTACGGAGCACACCAGAAATGTTCCGAGCATCAACTGGATGATAACATACATACAAGACTGCAAGATTGTTATAGTCTGTTTTATATATAAGATTGTTGCTAATTGTTGGAGAGGTGTTCATTTGAAAGTGTTTTGTGGAATAAAAATTTGTATATATATTCTTATATTGTGGACTGTGTGGTGCTTTCTGGCACCCCCTTATGGTTAGGGGTAAGGTTAGGGTTACTAAGTGTCAACTGGATGATAACATACATACAAGACCACAAGATTGTCACAGTCTGCTTTATATATAAGATCATATTATTTTATGGAGTCTTGTGTAATTTTTGATTCTGGAAGAGGGAGGTCTCCTTTAAGGTTGGTAGATAACTGCACGTTCATTCAGGTGGCATTAGTATTATATACGCAGAGGCAGTGGTTGATTTGCACCAGCACTCTCTACCGACACTTCCCTGTTTGAGTTTTGGAGTAGTGGCAGTGCTTGTGATGCAAGAGATCGGCATCATGATGACATCACGCATTGTGAATACACCATAAAATATACGCGAATATGTGAAGCAGATTGGGCAGCGCTGTAAAGTATGAAGTGGTATGTGCTTACAGTATGCATATCAGAAAGTTCTGTGCATATGTGATCAGGTAATGACCTTCCCATCCAACATGGCTGCTACAGCTCTGAGATGACATGCTGGCTTGGCAAAGCATCAATGGGATGCTAGAACAAAGTTCCTCTATGCTGACCACCACTGGGCCAATTTTCAGGAAGTAATTTGCTGAACAAGGTCGCCAGTGAGCCCAGCAAATTGGTGGCAAAAAACACTTTGACAGTCAACCTGCAGTGTTTAACATTGTGGAAGAATAGTTCACAAAAATATATTATAATTTTGGATTTGGAAGATAGTTAGCTGAGTTAGGTCAAGCGTAAAGTCACAATCATATTTTATTATTGGATATAATGTATGGATGTGCACTTGCATGGTGACACATTGGCCTGTACTGTTGCTTTACAGTTCTGTTAGACTGCGTTCAAATCCCAGATTGTTTTGACTATATAGTTGACTCCTATAGTTGATACTCCTACCGCTAAAAGTGGTGCATTTTAGGCTAACTGGTGACTTTAAAATGTCTCTTTATGAGTGAGGTTGAAGTTGGGAGAGGAATAGAGGAGAGGGCTTCCCTGGAAAGGAGGAAGATGAGGCCAATGTGTTGTGAAGATGGATGGGAGGTGGAAAGGAGTACTTTAATCATAGGCTAAACTTGATTTTGCCAAAAAGTAAAGGTCGCCCCAGAAGGATATGGAAGGTATCATTTTGTTATCATTTTTATATTGAGTGTTCCTTTCAATTCACTCTTCCCTATATATTTTGCATTCTTCTTTAAAATAACTTTACTACACATATCTGAATGGCATATCTGAGGCATGGCTCTAGTGCCTGACTGAAATGTTCACATAATGAACATCCCAACAGGATGGCTAGTGTTCTCTGTCTAGGGTTGGAAGACAGAGGGAGACCACCTATCAGCACTGTACACTCAGTATACTAGGTGGCAATATCCCTTTGCTTGATCACCTAGGTGCACCTAGTGCAACCTTGGACTTGTACTCCAATTGGGCAGCCCTGCTTTATTAGTGGGCACTACCAGAAGGAACTGCTAAGAATGGATGTCCTTATTTTGAAGGTGTTCCACTTGACTGGAGAGGATTAAGAAAGAGAGAGGAGAGAGGTTAGGAGGATGCGCTGATACAGCACGTTGCCGCACCCACCACATGACAAACCGTTTCAGGATCCCAGATTAGGACTTGAGTGCAGCCATGCAACGGGTGACACCTCAGCACCACACTGGAACAGTGTGAGGTATTCTTGTGGTGGTTGGAATGCCAATTCTGCCACCGACCCCCAAGTTTTCCTTGCAGGTTGGAGGGACTGCTAACACGGCTGGATACAGGTTAACGTCATACCTAGGATGGGCTCAAGGGCCCAACCGAGTTGAATCACTTCTGACATTTACGTGATCTGAACCAGCAACCTTCCAATTGCCAGTGCAGAACTCTACCCTCAGAGCCACCACTCTGCCCCCAGTGTGTAAGAGGGGTGTAAGGGTGTAAGATAAAAAGAAGGAAAACAAGTATTGTATTATTAATTATGAAAAAAGGCCATGCAAGGTCATGTCATGTAATTTTCTAAATGCTGTCACACATGCTCGCCTGAGGGGGATGCCTTCCAGACTCACTTAAGATGTTTGGTACCACTCCAGAACTAGGCAGGGTGCTGTTGCTAACGGTATTGTCTAATTTTTCCCTCAAAGCACTGAAGAACCACTCACTGAAGGCAATGGAGCCAGAGAAGCCCCGGCCCAGCCAATATACAAGGGAGACATCCCCAGAAGGTAACGTCTCATTTGAACCTGACAGCCTGACTGTTAGGGACAACATCAGACCAGCCCTTCCTAGGAAAGCAAGGGCAATAAGAGGCGATTAGCTGATTTTTTTTATTGTAGTGCCAATTGTGCCTTTTTCTTTTCGTTTGAATTAAACAGGGTTTGGACACTGCGGTGGGCTGGCACCCTGCCTGGGGTTTGTTTCCTGCCTTGCGCCCTGTTTTGGCTGGGATTGGCTCCAGCAGACCCTCATGACCCTGTAGTTAGGATATTGTGGGTTGGATAATGGATGAATGGATGGATGGTTTGGAGAGTCATCACCCCAACTATTTTGGGACCTGCTCTGTCTTATCATTTACCACTCTACTCTGCTTAATCCAGACTGGGTGGCTGGTGCCTACCCCGATAGCATAGGGTGCAAGGAACAAACCCTGGACAGGACACCAGCCTATCACAGGTCAAACACACACACCCTAACACACCAAACTCACACTAGGGCCAATTTAGTGTCATCAATTCACCTAATCTCCATGTCTTTGGACAGTGAGAGGAAAACCAACATAGAAACGGGAAGAGCATGCAAAATTAATGCAGGGAAAACCCAGGATGCAAATCCTTATGCCTGTGTAAGGTATTTCCAATAAAATAAAATTCCTGCTGGAACCCGGGACTGCTGTGAGTGTGGTTTTGCACCTCCAAATCTGAGGCCATGGTCCTCAGTAGGAAATAGGTTGACTGTTCTCTCCAAGTGGAGAGAGAGGAGGAGTTTAAGTACCTCGGGGTCAAGGTTCAAGAGAGAGGAGAAAAAGGATAGGTTTGGGCAGCGAGCACAGTTATGTGGTTGCTATACCAATCTGTAGTGATGAAGAAGTTGCTGAATCAGAAAGTGAAACTCTCAATTTACTAATTGATCTATGACCCTACTCTCACCTTTGGCCATGAGCTTTGACTAGTGACCAAAAAATGAGATCACGGGTACAAATGGCCAAAATGAGCCTTCTCCATAGTATAGCTGGGCAAGTGCAGACATCCGGGAAAAGCTTGGAGTAGGGCCGCTGACCTTCCACATCGAGAGGAACCAAATGAAGTAGTTAGGGCATCTTATATGGATAATATGGAGGTTTTACAGGCACAACCAGCTAGGAGGAGATCCCAGGGGAAGACCTAAGGCTCAATCGGAGGATTATATTGCCCAGATGGCCAGGGATCGCCTTGGGATCTCACAGTATAAGTTGGCGTGTGGCTCGGAAAAAGGACATACAGGCCTCACTACTAAGACTGTTGCCCCCACAACCCAGTTCGGATAAGCAGCGAAAAATGAATTAATTAGTATAGTTAAAGTCAATACCCAATTTGATAATAAATGCTTTGGTCAAATGGCCAGGGAAGAAAGAAAAATAAAATTTAACTAAAAGTAAAATAAACCTGTAAGGGTTCCAAGGCTAAAAAGGTCTGCTCTACACCAGCCAGGCATTCTATAGTACAAAAATGTGATAAAGTTATTCATGAACCTCTACATACTGTGTATGAAGAAAGGTCCTAGAAGTGTCAGAGTATAACATCAAGAATCCAGAAAGGAAAAAATTAAAGACAAGGAGGAATTATTAAAGCAGAAATTAAATATAAAAAGTTAATATTGTGTAATATTTATATTTTATATAATAAAAGCAGATATAACCACTCACTGGCGTGTCAACATTAAAGAAATATTCCACTCAAAAATTACATATCTCGATATATAACATCCAAGGTATGTCTGTCTGTATATCTGTCCGCTTTCATGAGAGAACTACTTAACGAATTTAAATTGTTTTTTTTTCTCGAATTTGCTGGAACATTCCGGTTGATTTTGCGACTTCTCTCATCATGCTAAGAATCATAGTTCTCTTGCAGGAGTGATATATTCTCACGAATCCAGGACAGAGGCTGCGTGCCGGAAGCATGACGTCAGGAGTGGGGTTCGGTCTACCTCTGTGTTTTGGAGCACAACTTGCCTCTGCTTAGCTAGCGATACCTTTTTGTTTATTGATTTTTAAAGTTTGTCCTGTTTCGCTACTGAATGGACGGAGCCACGGGGAGCGGCTAGTTTTTAATATGTTACTTACACCTTGTTGTTTGTAGTGATGTTTGAGAAAAATTTTAATGTTTTCAAATATAACAGACTTGCTGATAGACTGGAACCAATGGTGACTAACACTAGAAAAGAGCAAAGACTACCAAAAGTGTCCATGAAAAAATTCTTACGGTCCATGAAAAAAATCTCAAACTCTTGAACTGAACATCCACCCCTCCCCCTCATTCATTAGTTAAGATTCCTGTCTTCAATTCAAAAGCACGGTATTATGGGAAATGTTTTTTTCAATTTATGATGTGTGCTGTTTTTTCCAGAAGTCACTGTTAATAATATTTTAGTAAAAGATGTATTTGTTATGTACATTTTGTATATTGACAGGAAATGGGCATGTGGATCAGGTGACATGAGTAAAGAAACAATTCCTTTCTTTTTCTTGTGGATGTCTTTCACATCGTTTTCCATTGTACAGCAAGAGACACCATTGGGGTCTATTATATCATAAAGCTTTTCTCTCAATCTGCATGAAAACATGCGATTAAAGATGTTTCTAATCCATCTTTACTGACTATGTGGGGTAAGTAAAATATTTAATGTCAAGTGGAGCATTACCCCCAATTCCCAGTAAACAACATTGTTTTGTAAACATCAATAATTGAATGAATTGTTAAAATACTTATTAGTTAATCCACTTTAGTAATCATAATATTTATATATATATTTTAATTTACATGATAAGTTCAATACAATTTCTAAAAAAAATATTTTTAGGCATTTGAGAATTTTTCTTTGTGCCTGGCACTGCTAGTTAGTTTCCAGGCTGATTCGATCCCTGAGTGGTTGGGTGTAAATCTGCGTTTGTGCAGCAGCCCAAACTTTTCCATTCCACCTTGGGACTTGAAGAATATAACTCAATTTTAAAGGCACCATTGTTTGAATTTTTCATGACACAATTTAAAGGCAGTTTGAATTTGTACATCCATGTTGCCTTAGAATAGTTATCAATATTATCATGAACCATGTTGATTTTGCCTAATGAACTAAAACAGGAAAGTAAACATTTAAGGAGCACATCAGAGTGAAGAATTATATTCTACATTCTATGACTAAAATTATGAAGGTATTGAGTGTTGACTTCTATTAGCTGTGCAGTTTGCAATTTGGTAAATGAATATTCACTTGTTTTTCTGCTTTCAGTGTTGCCTATTTTGCTGAATGTTGCAAAATATTTTAATAATGCCCTGTCTGATAAAATAATATAGTCATGTATCTTCATTTTGTATGACGTTTATGGCATTATTTGGCTGACATTTTATCATTGCTAATGCTGAAAGCCACTCCAATCTTCCACAGCTCCTTACATGCAGCTCCAATGATCTTTTATCTACTACGTCCATTGCCTGCACACTGACGCCACCATACACTTGGTTTCAGAGGCAACAGCATCTCCTCTCATTTTCTCTGACTCTGTAACTCAATCCAATCCAGAATGCTTCCTGAGACTTTCTTGTTTAGCTTGTGTATTCATTCATTTGTGTGACTTTGTTGTGGCAGAGATCCTCAATTGGATTGGCAGTTCACGTACATGGGAAATCAAGTGGATTTTGAATCCACTTTGTGACTCAAATCAGTTCAGGCGATTGTGGGATGGTGTTAGAAGGGGCAGCGTGAAATAGGGTCAGTGGAGTTGGCATGCAGCCAAGGAAACAGGCAAAGGGTTTTACATATGAAGTGGTACTTTAGTTGTAACAGTGACGCATCAATCACATCACATCATTGTTTGGGGACATCTCTCTAGATAGTGTACTATTGTTTATGAATGCTGAAATGACAAAGTGCAGACCACCAATTTTATACTTTACAGTGTAATCTACAGTAAATTGAGAACAGCCAAAATAGTCACTAGTGCTGATTCCTCCATTGTTCTTGCCCCCACAACACACTGATTATTCCTGATGACTTATCCAGCTAGGGAGCATTTACAATATATTAATGTAATCTAAATTAAAAGAATGCCATTTGATAAATAATAAGTGTGGTGCTATGAGACTTTGTCAGTTATTTATCTTAAGTCAGAGTCAAGTCACATATCAACAGTAAGCAAGTACAATACAATAATACAATACAGTTTATTTTTGTATAGCCCAAAATCACACAGGAAATGCCGCAATGGGCTTTAACAGGCCCTGCCTCTTGACAGCCCCCCAGACTTGACTCTCTAAGAAGACAAGGAAAAACTCCCAAAAAAACCTTGTAGGGAAAAAAATGGAAGAAACCTTGGGAAAGGCAGTTCAAAGAGAGACCCCTTTCCAGGTAGGTTGGGCATGCAGTGGGTGTCAAAAGAAGGGGGTCAATACAATACAATACACAGAACACAACAAATCCTCAATAAAAAAATAAAAAAATTTTTTAGAAGTACGGAGCAGAATTTAACAGTAGATGATATCACATAATAAGATTTAGATAATTTTAGACTCCTGGAGACCTCATCCATGAAGCTGCCTCCTCCATTTGGCCATTCCACGGCTGAAACAGTGTTGGGCCAGCCAATCCGAAGAAAGGACCCCTCTTTCTCACGATTCCTGTGATCCTCCATCAGGGATGACTTTACCTTAGGCAGGCAAAACAACTTGGCAGGTGGGCCATGGCACCAAGTGCCACATTTGAGTACTGAGAAGAGAAACAGAATAGGTGAGGATTAGTATCCAATTCTAACTATCATGTTACTTATGTTTTAGTGCTAATGACTAACAACAAAGATGCAGTATGTATAGTTAATCAGCAGCTCTAGTCAGGATATGCTAAACTGAAGTAGTGAGTCTTCAGTCGAGATTTAAAAGCTGAGACCGAAGGGGCATCTCTTATAGTAGCAGGCAGACCATTCCACAGTTTAGGGGCCCTGTAACTAAAAGCTCGACCTCCCATTGTTATTTTATTAATCCTTGGAACCATAAGCAGACCAGCATCTTGAGATCTTAATGTGCGCTCTGGTTTGTAAGTCATGATAAGTTCAGACAAGTAAGCTGGACTTCGGCCATTTAATGCTTTATATGTTAAAAGAAGGATTTTGAAATCTGCCCTAAGCTTAGCCAGGAGCCAGTGTAAAGATTTAAGAACTGGAGTTATGTGTTCGTATTGTAGAAGAAGAATGTTCTCCTCAGCACCATGTATTTTGTGTGTTTAGTAAATTAGAATTTTTATAATAACTATTTTGTAACTTGCCAGTGAGAGACACTTTGGCTTATGAACTAACAAAAATATGTTATTCCAGGGTTCAGGAGAAATAGTGTCCACATGAATAAAATGTAAGCTGTTTCTTGTTTTCCCTTTCTCAGAGTGAATGTTTCAGGGACAAGGTCACAAGGCTGCAGAAAGTACATGTAGTTTATGCAAAGGCGTCTCTCCTGTGCTTAGCTTCCAAAACACAGATAATGCTTAGCTCAACAGACATATTGTTTAACTTTACTGTTTTGATAAGGATATTCTTTCTGTCTTATTAATCATGAGATGCTGAAGTATAAAAAACCCCTCCTGGCTTTTGATCAGGGTTCAATTGAGCTTTGCGGCAATAAGTTATGCTCTTTTGAATCTCTACTTACTGCGACTCCGAATGAATAAATAAAGAGAATTGAGAAAATATTATCTGTCTGCTTTTTAGTGTGCCTTTTTCGTCCACAGTATTTTCTTGTTCTTGTAATAATTCTTGCAGCTGCATTTTGTATTAACTGGAGGCTGTATAAAGAACAGTTTGAACATCCAGTGAACACTGCATTGCAGTAGTCAATCCTACTAGAGATAAATGCATGAATTAGTTTCTCAGAATCCTATTTATTTAGAAAGTGCCTTAATTTCCTAACATTTTTAAGATGGAAGAAACATGTTTTGGACAACTTTGTAATATGTGCTTTAAATGACATGCTAGAGTCAAAGATAACTCCTAGATTGCGGGCTGATTCAGTAAAATTAATTGGGATTCCAACTGAGTTAAATGATGACAAAATATTGTTATGATCAGCGTCATTCCCTCCAACAATTAACATCTCTGTTTTATCTGTATTTAAAGACAAGTAGTTCTCATTCATCCACTCCTTTAATTCGTTAACACAATTAATTAAAGACAACATCGGAGAAACTTCATCTGATTTAAATGAAAGGTATAACTGGGTGTCATCTGCATACGAGTGAAAATGAACATTATGTTTCCTAATGATAGATCCCAGTGGAAGCATGTAAAGTGAAAACAGTAAAGGTCCCAGTACTGAGCCCTGCGGGACACCATATTGAACTTCTAAGTATAATGATGGAGTACTGTCAGCACATTTCTGTACATATTGGAATCGATTTGATAAGTAAGAACTAAACCAAGCGAGAAAGGTGCCTGTAAGCCCAACATCATTTTCTAGCCTGTGTAGTAAAATAGAATGGTCGATGGTGTCAAATGCTGCACTTAAGTCCAACAACATAATTACATTGTCTAAATCAAGTTCAGTCTTTTTTTTTTAAATACAGTATTGTCAGTACAGTATTAAGTCAAACCATGTGACTTAAGTTGCCTGTCTCTAGTAATGTTTCTCAGCTAAAATCCATTCACAGAGGTCCTTGTAACAGAGTTTCTCTTTCACCCCGGCTGTTAAGGTTAATGTTAAGAGAAACTACAAATATAAAGAATTCCTGTCATCGAGGCTCAAGAGTTTCTTATTTAGCATGTTGCTGGGGCTTTCTTTAGTATATTGGTTGGTTATCTTATTATGACATTCATGCCCTGAAATTATTCCAGAGATAGTGCTTTGCTTTCAGCTTATAAAATTACTTTGTATTATTATTTGAAAATGTTATTATTTCTTATGTCTTAGGTTAATTTGTATTAACATATATCAGTGACATAGCTAATACTTTCCTAAAATAGGGAACACCTTCTGCATGTTCTTAAACTATAGGTTGCCACTTTTTGGGTCACACAGGGTTGTTAGTCACCATTGTATTCAATGAAAAAGGGTTACATACAGTTTGTCACCACTTCCACTCTCACTGTGACTTTTAACTCTGAAGTCTAAGTCTAAGAAACACTGTTTTAAAGTGATTATGTAAAATTAATTTATTCTTTAAATGGAGAAATATGAATTTTATTAAGCCCTCAAGATGAATCAAACCAAAGTTGTTTAAATTTTAAATTGGAAAGTGCCAGAGGACCATATGCAGGTTCAATGCATTTTTGGTTTTCTAAATTATTATTTGGAATTTGTCTAGAACTTCAGCTCCGTAATCTTGCCTATCACTTAAAAGAAAAAAAAATCTTGTAAATGTAGTAAGCATCAAACATATTTTACATGTTTAAAGAATTATTCACTCCTTCCAAAATTATTCACTACTGTCCGTTTTTAATTTCTCGTATACGAAGTATAGGGAAAATATTGTAATTATCCAAAGATTGGATGTTGAGATTTTGATGAATCTCAACGTTTTAGACCTCCCTGACTTTCTTGTATATGAAGTACAGGGAAAGTATTGTAATCCTCCAAAACTTCCATTTCGAAATTTTGATGAATCTCGACATTTTAGACCTTCATGAATCAATTATGTCTGTGTTTCTGTCAGTGTTTGTGTGTGTGCGTGTGTGTGTGTAAACACGATAACTTGAGTATGCTTTCATTTAGGTCAATCAAATTTTGCATACAAGTATTAGGAACAAAATGTCGATACCTATCAACTTTGGCCTATTTCCATTAACCAGAAGTGGTACTTTACCATTTATTCATGCAGCTGCAGAGTCCAATTTATTCAACTTTACTTTTATAATAATTGTTCAATATATTATTCATTTGATTTGATTTGTTGTTAATGGTCCTTTAATCACATAATATAAAAATATAATCATTGTCATGTGGTTTACTCCTCAAATATCCATCCCCATATACAAATATATGAGAAAGTCTAGAGGAGACCACTCCCGATTTTCTTTTGTATCACCCTGATATTTCACTGCATTTCGAAGTTGCAGTAGTTACTTCCAGTATTGGAGTAGGTGCAGTTTTTTGTAGTGTTTCCCTGACTCTGAAAATCTTCATCCATCTACTAATTTTCCAAAAAAAACTAAGAACTGAACAAAATGATGACATGAGCAGTGAAATCAAGCTGGCTGTGGAAGGATTGTGCCATTGACTGGAGGAAGTTGAACACCCCTGTATCATTTTTTACAGACCATAACAGCTTGGTCTACTTACTGTAAAGTCTGATAAATGCCTGAATTTAGGATAGATGGGCATTATTCTTCAGCTGGTTAAATTTTCTATATTGTGCTGGGCATAAACATAGAAAGGCAAATGCTTTTTCTTGACAATTTTGATGAAATCTCCTGTGAATTGGAATATACTGTATTCTGCCACCAGAAATTTTTTTTAGCTGCTTTTGTTTTTGAGAATTAAAAGAATATATTTAGTGGTAAAAACTAATTTGAATCAAAATATTTCAGAAATATTTCCCAATAATAAGTTGTGTGTTCCCATCCAATTAGTGGAAAAGTCTTAGGATTCCATTTTCTTTTAGAAATCATTGAGTTTATAAAACATTTTTATTCAAAATGTAATATAAAGGATATAAAAGAATATGTATTACCTTTTATGCTTTGTAAACCTAGTGCTTAAATTAGTCAAGGTTTTTCTCTTTTGGGTTTATTACAACTGATACACCCTTGCCTTCTGGTGTAATATTTGGTCAGATCATGAGAGTCAACTCTGATTTGGAAAATTTTGTAAGATGTACAGTGTTTGTTTTTTTTTTTAAATCCGCGTTTTGCTAGAAGTGGAGGTTTAGAGGAATATTTGATATAGTTTTGTGATAAGACCAGGGTTGGCAAGGTGTACTGACTTTCTCTCTCAATCCTCTGCAGACCATACATGGGAAATCCCGAATGTTTCTGGCACCAATGGTGCCGTCACTTTCGGTTCCGGCGCCTATGATGGCGTCACTTATGGTTTCCCAGCGCCTAAGATGACGTCACTTCCGGTTCTGGCATACACGATGACATCACTTCCGGTCCAGATAACACCACTTTCGGTTCCAGTCCCGATGACGTCACTTCTTGTCTTGGCCTTTAAATCCGCCATCTTTAACCGAGCGGAGAACTTGCGTACGCCAGGGTTTGAGCTACCGTGAAAATGTGCATGGTTTTATTGCAAATTTAGGTTTTATACATTGTGATGTGAGCGTGGAAACGGGAGTACACAACATTTTTGTGCGTATGCACAGCTTATACATGAGGCCCCTGGAGACTATTTAAGATGGTGGTGTGCTAGTCCTGAAATCCATAATCGGGTATTTAGTGAGAAAAGTTTTTGTGATTTTAACTGGTTATCAAATCAGTCTAGGAAGTTGGAATTTGCATGTTTTGTGACTAAGATTCATGTTTGTGCATTGGGCTTTGGCATTTTGATTCTCTCCCTTTTTGGCTTCAGCTTTGATAGTTTTTTGACTATTTGTCATCTCCTGGTCCATTCGTATTTGTTTTTATTTTTTGGTCACCATTGGCAGTAGGCTTTTGAAGTCAATACCAGGAGTGCATCTGGCATAACTCCAGCTCCAGGAAAGAACTTTCCGGTCACTCATGTTCCCAGTGAGACTCTGGAAAATACTATGCTTCCCAGAAATCTCTCTGAGGCAGGAAAAGGATATTACCTATTTGCAGTTTGTGGCAATATTAAACATTTAGCACTGGTCCCCAGTCGAACACCTGACAGTACAGATGAATGGTCAAAAGAGGGTACCCTGCCAGGTTGCGTACTGCTGTAAAGTTATCCTCATCTCTACGCTTGTCTTCATAATGTCCCAATTATAAGAAAGCTGTGTATAAGTCATATTCTTCACCACCCACTTTAATGCGTTGTGGTCCTGAGCAGAGCAGGTGCTGCACCGGGAAGTAATGCAGTCAGTGAGGATGAACTCTACTGTGCATGTAAAGAACTTTTCCTCTTAACCATCACTACTGCTTATTTCATTACAGGCACTTGGACCAATGTGAGATGTTCTTGTCTCAATGGCTTTCACATATTGATATATTTATTAATTTATTTATTGTCTAATTTTACTATACCTTTTGTGCTAGTGGAAGTCATGGGTCTCTCATAAGTCCTCTGTGATTTGGTCCCTCTTGTGATCGGTTTGTGGGATTATGTTTTCTACTCTTACATCATCAGTGTTGATTGTAAATAGTATGTACATTACATGCTGATCTTGTAACTCACAGGAGCTATTCATTTTTAAACTTTAAAGACAGGACAGGAATTCAATTCAAAACAACATATTATAAAGTTAAGATTTTACCGCTGTCATGTAAATGAGTAGGTTATTACTGCTGCCGGGACTGCTTGATATGTTTTACTTATAAATACATAATTTCTCTTAAAACATATATCAGCAATATTTCCAAACAGAAGTGAGAGCAGGTTACTGTACTGCTGGAATATACATGTTTTAAAAAGTATGGCATACTATTTCCTTTTTTCTATCTCTTGGAAAGCCTAGATTTAAAACAGTAACCTGCCATTAACTGGCTGTTTGGGCTACATTAAAAATTTAGAATATGGCTTTCTGGCACACAATGTTTTAAGAAAAAGGCAGGCAGATTTTTAAGGATGAGGAGATGAAACATAAGTCAGAAACTGAGTGGCGCTCATAACCAAAAAAGTCAATTCTTTGGTCAAGGCCTAAATTAGAAAACAAAAAGCACAGTCGAGAAAGTTAAGCAAGAAATCTGTAAGCCATGTCAAAAGAATAAAAAGAAAATCATAACACATGATGAAAAGTATTTTTATCCAAATCTCAGATAACCTGGAAAGACAAATGACATTTTATATCATCAAGCTGTTGATGTAACAAACCACAACCTCTGACCCGATTACCATAGCAACTCTGTAATAACAGAAACCAAAAAAATGAGAAAACCCTGTCACACACGTGCGCTTGGGAGTCAACCAAAGGGACCAAGAAACACCAATTCCATGCGAGGATGGGGTGGGGTGCACTAAGCCGCTCTCTTTTCTCTCCACAAACCAACCACGAGAAATCCCTCCAGTCCCGGCCCCGAGGACGTCACTTCCTGTGAATCACCTATAAAAAACCCTCATCCTCCATACTTAAACAGTTCTGTTTTGGACTCCTAATCTGTACACATTGTATGCAAATTTAAGCCTTTTGCAGCCAGAGAAACTATATGGGCGTCTGCCCCAAACCTTTGTTGTGTGTCCGGCTATTTCTTTCACAACCCATATAAATCTAATCAAAAAAGTAAAAGTAAATGATTGTCATTAAATGTGTTTTAAATAATTTTTAAAGTGAAGAATCATAATCATGCGGGGGGCTGGCGCCCTGCCTGGGGTTTGTTTCTTGCCTTGTGCCCTGTGTTGGCTGGGATTGGCTCCAGCAGACCCCCGTGACCCTGTAGTTACGATATAGCGGGTTGGATAATGGATGGATGGATGAATCATAATCAGCGTAGGTCAAAACCTTAAGAAGCAAAATGAAAATTTAAAGAAAGATAAAGCCCAGGAATTTTTTAAAAGAAACCAAATCAAAAAAGTTGCACAGTATTTTGCACAAAATATTTCTATCTTGTTTCTAAGCACTTTCTGTTTTTTGCTCCTGATTGATTATTTTGTTGTTGTAGTCTGTTTAGACTTTTCTATTTTTTTTTTCTAGCTCAAAAATTAATGTTTGCTCTTTAGGAGCTAGGCCATTTTAGTCATGCACATTTACAACACTGGGTAGTGTAAATGAAACATACATTTTTATGAGTTCAGCCATAAATGTCAATTGAGCTTCTCTCTCAGCATTCATTCTCAACATATGTGTGACTTCAAATGAAAATCCTACTTTAATCTTGGCACAGAGACACAACGCATTACATCGTTCACACGCATTTAAGTAACTATTATTGAGAAACAAAAAAGAAAAATACAGAATAGAGGCATTAGAAATGTAAATATTTAAGAAAATTGAGGGACTGAACTGTTAAGAAAAATAAAAGAAATTGAGATTTCACATGGAATGTAAAAAGCTGAATATCATTCTATAGTGAAAAATGTCAGGATTTGGAAACATTGTATAAAGAGAACGTCTGGTGGGGGGATTAATAAGGAGAACACTAAATTCAAATAAAAAAACTGTTTGCCAACAGAATTATTAAGTGGCATTAACAGAAGAATCTTGTAATGTAACATCAAGCAGAGGGCCCTGGAAAAAGAGAAATGGAGAAAGTTAACAACACCAATGGTGACGTTAATTAAGAGACTTGCACACTTTGTGACTCAAACTGTCAATAGTGTAAGTAGTACACTGTGAAGTGTGTAAGTAGTATTATTATTATTTGGCTGATGTTATCCAGGGCGACTTACACCATTTGAGATACAATTGATTACATTTCTTTTGTTTTTTTATAGTTGGAGCATAGATGTGTGATGTGACTTGCTCATGGTCACACAATGTTGTTAGTGGCATTTGAGCTCAGAACCTCACGGTTTGAAGTCCAAAACCTTCACCACTTCACTACACTGCCTGCCTACCACAAACCCATCAGACATTTACATTGCAGCCATAAAGTTTAGACACATACTCAATGATTTAGGGCTGTAAAAGACTTGTGAAAGATAAAATTCACCTCATAAAAAATGAATCATTTCATGATGTTGATATATATTTTTTTTCCTGCTCAAGCAGATCAATCTGACTGCAAAACATGTTTAAAGTCTCAGAGTAAGCTAATCTGAGAGAATATTTCCCAGTAGAAACCAACATCAATATCTCGGCCTTAACACTAATGATGCCTTTAAACCGCAAGAATTAATCTAGAAAACTTTTGCATTTTATTTTCCCTAAAATAGCCTTATAAAATTCTGTAAAGTATTAAAAAAGGAATTTGAACAAAGTAAGATATTAATGGATGCTATAATGTGATTATCTTTTCCCCATTAACACAAATGATGAGCACTCTTTTTCCAGTTTCATTGTATTCATTGATTTTTTATCAAATTAATTGAATAATGTAGTAAAGTAACAAGTCCTCTACTACATTTGTTCTCCATCTACTCCTTCCATTTTCTTAACCTGCATATCCAGGGCAGAGTCACATGCGAAAGCTGGAGCTTATGAAGCACAGAGTGCAAGGCATTTCATTTTCCAAGTTTGCAAGAGGTACAGATTGTGGATTTGCTCATTACATTATACGGCATAGCAGTGGTTCTCAACCTTTGTGGCCACGGGGCCCAGTTTTACCTACTGTATTTTTGTCTTAGTTGACTTAGTTTTGCCATTGGTGAAACAAGTACAATTAGAAATATGATATCATGTGATTATTATGTTTATTATTGTATGAACAGCACACAGATACAGTTGGAGATGGGAGATAAAGTGTGAGTTAGCCAGCCACAGAAACTGCTTTTTTTTCCATGGCCTTGTGACCCTGTGCTGGCTCCTCGTGATGCACCCAACCGAAATGGCTGTATTCTGCAAAACTTAATGTAAAAAAATCCAAAATTTTAATTGATAACATAATGTTTGCAAGGAAATTTTGACAGTGTCTTTACTTTCTTATCAATAGAGCTACATAGAATGAGATACATAGTAGTTACTAAGTAGTTTGTTAGCAAAATTTCCTTATGTTGTGTTATTTTAATACAGTAGAAAAACTTGAAATTGCTTTGCCCTTTTGATCCCGTGATCACTAAGACCATTACATATTGTAGTACATAACATGCAGTAGGAGATGATCAATAGATAAGGAACAGTAACTCTCCTGTTGGTTACATTTGAAAAGACTACTAAGTCATCCTTGTCTCATGTCTTCCAGGATGTTGTTCTTTAGCAGTAGATTGGAATCACATCATTATTAAAATGTTGCATTTTGCTTGCCAGGAAAGTGGATGCATGAGGCAGTGGGAGGCCAACAGCCCAAGCCTTCTGGAGCTTCCCCAAGTTTGTGACAGTATGTATGTATTTTGCAGTGCTTGATTTCCTTTACACTTGCACCAATATACAAGGTGAGTTCATCATATCTTCTGTATATTGTAGTAGTTTAAATATTTAACTTAACACTTTTATTGTTACTGTTAATATGTCATTGAGAACACACTGTCTGTTATTTTGGGATACTTGATAATTTTACATTATTTTAAATATATACAGTAACCAGCATGTTCAAGGGCTTTCTGTGTTTTTATTGTTTTGTTAATAGGCAAAGAACAAATCAGACAGTGTAAATGTTCTGAGCTTGTGAATATTACAGGAACACTCTGTTTGCTTTCTTGTTCAAGTACACTTTCTCTTTATGTATTAACTAGGGGGTTCCCCCCTGCTCGCTTCGCTCTCCAGCCACTTGTGTTGTGAAAACCCCCTCTTAAACGGTGATATAATGGGAAACAAATACAGTTTTTTTTTTACCTCCTCTTTGCTCGATCAGCTGCAGGCTTGCTGCTGCTGCAGTGTCACGTGATCTGCATCTTGACACGGTGCTTTGAACATTTAAAAGCCTGTACAGCAGCTGTCTTACTCTTTGTCTTTTATTTCTGGCCCTGGGCATGGTTAAATCTTTTGGCACAAAGTCCCATCTCGCGAGACGTGAGTTCTTGATATTTTTTTAGTTTATAATTTAAAAATGGAATAAAACTCTGAAAATCTAACAACATCACATTAAAGTTTGATAAATTCTGAAAAGAATGATACCAAACATATATGTAGGTTTTAAAATAAGCCTATTTTAAAGCATGACAAAAACATGACATTAAAAACGTCATTGTTGCACTTTTAGGCTTAGAATTTTATATATATACAGTATACAGAGTCGATTATATGCTATTGTTAATGTTGAATGGCAAACTATTTCTAAATGGTACAAGTACTTCTGATATTACTGCTCTATGAAAATATAAAAGGCAGATGTGTGGAGGGTCATTTGTTTCTTTTTTTGTATTTGTGATCATTGCTGTTTTACTGTTTACTTATTACCATTTTTTTTTCTGCTGGTGCTAACAGTCAAGGAAGGAATGGCGATTTTCTAGGCTATTGGGACATTCGAGGGTTGGCTCAGCCCATGTGGCTTCTCCTGAAGTATAGAGTGTCAAAAGATGAAACAAGAGAGCCAAAGAAGGTTTGGGGCAGCCTCCTGTATAATTGATCCCTGCTGCAAAATGATTGATTTTGTGTAAAAGTATGTACAGATCGGAGTCCAAAACAGAACTGACTGGTGAGGTTGAGATGGTGGGTTTTCAAAGTGCGGCAGAGGAATTGAGGTAATTATGACCGGAACTGGAAGTTACATCATCGGGCTTGTGACCGGAAGTAACATCCTTGGGCTCAGGACCAAAAGTGGCCTCGTCTGGACTGGAAGTGATGTCACCGGGCTTGTGACCAGAAGGGATTTCATGGAGGCCAGGCAGAATTTCCCGTAATGGGTTTGAAGTGGCAAGAGTGAAAGAATTAGTGCACCTTGCCACCCCCTGGTCTGGCGTGGAATTACCTTCCTTCAAGCCCTTTAGCTGCCTCCCATGTGCTCGTGTGTGACAATAGAAACAAGCTTCCTCCAAGCTTTCCTCCTGCATTTTTGCAGAGTCAGTTGTTAAACAGGTTGTTCACCATTTCCATTCCATTCCGGACATCTTCAGGGGTGATGTCACCTTGTCTCATGTCCTCCTTGGTTCAGTTGAGCCATCACGTCTTTGGTCTTCCATGCAGCCATTTGCCACAGGAACTTAATCCTATGGCTGTCCTGGTTACCCAGTTGTTGCTCACAAATATGTGACATATCATTGAAATCGTGATCCATGCATCTTCTAATTGATCGGCACTGTTTCCATGATGTTGTGGATGTCTTCATTCATGACATGGTCAAACCAGGCCAGGCCAGCTGGCCAGCATTCAACCCTGTTTACATGGCCAGCTTCCACCAAGCATGAGCAAACATTCCACATCATGGAGATGTGGATGCTATGGTGGGTCCTTGGCTTCACCCGGTTCACAACCCACCGACAAAAGCTGCTGGTTCAATGAAAAGGACAAACTTGGGCTGGATTTTCCTACTCTTCCTTATCTTATATATCTGAAGGTTATTCAGACCAATGCTAATTTGCAGCACACAGTTCACAAACATAACATGTGTGGTAGAACCGAAGATAAAAGCATCAGAGTAGGCCAGTTAGATAACCAACTAATAGATTTTCACAAAGGTTTTGTGATTCTGTGCTATAATCCCAAATATGATAAAGGAGACCGGATGTCTAGAAACCTTCCCAAACATTTTGAAGCAATTTTCCAGCTCTCTTGGAGAGAGGAAGTGCTTGGCTAGAGAAAAGCTCACATTTATTGAATTCATCCTGTATGAGCTTTTGGATAAGCAGGTTATGTTTGAACCAACTTGCTTAAAAGATTTCAAAAGCCTAAAATAATTTCTTGGTTGATTTGAAGCACTGGATAAGATTGCTGCCTACATGAGATCCAAAAACTTTATGAAGCACCAAGTGAACAATAAGATGACATCCTGGGGTAATAAGAAACCTTAAAGTTCTCTGTTGAGAAAGAACTGATATGTTGGCAGTCAACAGAGTTGGTTGTTGGTATTCTCATTCACCCCCTTGCCAGTTTGTATAATGTAACACAATGTGACTCATAACATATGAGTATGGACTTTAATCTAGAGTCACCACCCGACTGTAATAATCCAGTATGCTTTACACATGTACTGGATAATCCAAAGCATAACAGAAAAGATAAGGAGAGAGATTAGGAAGTCTTAGAAGAAACCCTGCCAGTTCCATGGATGCCAGTCCTTCAATACAGAAATAGGGGTGATGAGGCATGGAGGATTGGCAGAGAGTCTGAACACCTCCTGGTCAATATACAGCAGCAAACAGTGCAGGTTTAGGAAAACTGAGGCCATGCTTTCATCATAACAGTAAGGACTGGTGAGAGATCAACACCAACATGATACGGTAGGTGGCAGCATAAGACTGTCAAGTGGAATAGTTTTGCCCTTTAAGCAGTTCAACCTCAAAACTATCTAAGAGACATAACCAACTGAGGGCTACAGAAGGCTTTGGGGTACAGTGGTCTCGGAGACAGCTAGAAGGCACAGTGGCTTGGACTCCCTAAAATTATATAAAACTAGCTGTCCCCCGCGGCTTCACCTGTATAGTAGTGAATCAGGACAAACTTTAAAAGTCTAAAAACAAACAAACAGGTATCGCTAGCTAAGCAGAGGCAAGGTCTGCTCCAAAATATGGCGAGGGATAGAGCGATTTGAACGGGGGCTGGCACGTGAGTAAGGACCCCACTCCTGACGTCACAATTCCCCCTCCCCTCGGTCCATAACCTCTGTCTTGGATTAGCAAGAATATATTGCTCCTGTAAGCGAACAATGATTCTTGGCGCGATGAGAGAAGTCGCAAAATCAACTGGTATGTTCAAACAAATTCTAGAAAAAAGCCTGATCTAAATCCATTAAGTAGTTCTCTCATTCTCTAGCTAAGCAGATGTAAGATACGAACCGAGGCTGGCGTATAAGTGTGGAGAGCCCTGCCACCTTCCCCTTGGCCTGCTGCACGTCTCTTGGATTTGTGCAAATAAATCGGTACTGTAAGCGAATTATGATACTTATCGTGATGAGAGAGGTCGCAAAATCAACCAGAATATTGAAGCAAATTATAGAAATAAGCCTGATCTAAATCCATTAAGTAGTTTTCTTGTGAAAAGCGGACAGACATACAGAGAGACAGACAGACGTTGGATTTTATATAAAGAGAGATTTGATAGAATAGTCCCGTTCCCCATAAGTGATTCTAGAGATTGGCTGGGTATGATCCCAGGAGTGGATAGTAAGCAGCCATGGGCTTGCTAAGACGAATGTAGGAAAAGAGCTAGGGAGAAGAAAGTCTAACAGGAGAAAATGCAGTCAGGATCAAGAAAGAGAGAGAAAGTGATGAGTTTGGCATTTAGCTTTCTAAACTTTGGTAAGATTCATTTTTAGATTTTTTTGGGCTTGTTTACACTTTTATTCATTCTTTAAATGACATTTTGGTTTTGTTTTCATGTGGTTACCTCCATTTTGTGATGGTTTTTGCATGGCAGTGACGATTTTATTTATGCTTTTTATAGCTGTTGCCAGCCATGTGACACAGAGATCATGTGACATATTGCATCACTGATGACTTCCTTTCTTTGGATTTTTATTTTTACCTTTTGGACTACTTTCCAATGTTTCTCTAGTGTAGTGAAGCCATAAGCAGCTTCAGAGAAGAGTTTAGTGTTAGAACTTTGCTTTGTATTTTTACGCTTTTTCTAATGTTTTTTTCTTGGGTTTCATCATTTTGTAATGTTTTTCGGTCACTAAGATTCACACTGAATTATCAGTGGGGGAAGCCATGACACCATGCAGCCTAACATGCAAACTCTTCCCATAGAGACACACTGTGCTGATGATAAAAGTCCAATATATGGATTAAATAAACTATTCACAGCACAAACACATACTATATATTATTATTTATAAAAACCAACCTCCCACATACAGTACCACAACAAAGACACAGTAAGTTTTTAATACACACAAACACTAGCCAAAAGTACAATGAAGTTTACCTGTTGAAGTCTGATGACAGTGACATATGGAAAAATGGCAAAGTGCACAGCCATCTTGAAAAATGATAACCTACTGTATTACAGGAATCTATGATGTAGATCTGTGGTGGAAGAAGTGTGCTTCATGTGATAACAACTTGACACAGAAAAGTCACACAATGAAACGAAAAAGATACATCCTAAAAAGAACTGTAATCCCTAGTGTGCTCATGAAGTTGTATTCCAAAAACATGAACAAAAAATGTGACACTACACCTTTGATAAGCAAACTCAAAAAAGGCATTAATGGGTGTCCTCCCAGCAGCCCCTGCATAGCAGGTTGATGCATTATGGTGGCACAGTGATCAAAGTTGTAGCGGGGCCACATAGTGTTTAAATGTCAGTTCTGAGTGCGTCTCGTTTCATTTTCCCGTTTACTGTTTGTGCATCAGTTTATGCCGTCCCCGTAAAAAGGGGACGGATGATGGAAGGAGACCACAGCCACAAACCTGGAAAACACCTGTTTACAATCATTCAATCACAGCCGTCACAGGATTATTTAAGCCAGCAGGAGGAGAAGGAAGAGAGAGGAGAGAAGGAGATTTTTCATTCACGACCACGAACCAACGGTACCAGTTATTGTCCACATCGCGCTTGCCAATCCAGTTTGTTTTTCCATCTGCCGGATTTATTTCAAGGACCTCACCACGAAAGACCCCGGGGTAGGACTTAATCATCCACCATACACACGAGGATTCATGGTGAGGCTGTTCCAAACAACATTCAAACAACTCAATATCACTAATTCAGTCATCCGCTTTCAGGACAGTTTCATTATTACCGGACTCACGTTCTCATTCATTTTCAGTTTATCATTCATTGTTGTTTTCGTGTTGTGTGTTTATTTGTTACAGGGACAAGGGAGGGTTTTTGTTGTATATATTTATATATGTTTGGTGGTGTCTTGTTATTGCTGGGGTGGAGGGATATTTATATTTATATATTTGTTTCTGTTTTTTGCATGTCATTTTACTTAATACATTTAATCTGTTTAATTTTACATCCTGTTTTTGTGCTCATATTTTTCACTGTCGATTGTGGGGGGGAAAAGTTTAATTGGTAAGAAGTACAGCTTGATAGTTAGATTATCTCTCAGTTAATTATCCAGGCCACTGGTCTTGGAGGTGTAGCTGCCGGCTGGGTAAAAGGGGTCGGCCGTTACAAAGTATTGCTGCTACAATTTTATTTCTCTAACAGTCTCCTAGTATTTTGAGCTCTTTCCTGTACATCAATTAATAATTTTCTCCTGGGATCTATTTTATAAAACTGCATGCATTTGAGTATGAAATGTGTATACCTATAAACATGAAAATGCGTATGACAAAATAAAACCTGCCATCCACACATTTGTATGTAATTTACTCTTTATAAATCACAATTATCTTGTAAATGTGCTTACATAAGCGCACCTCAAACCCTGAAACAACCATATATGGATCATGTTAATCAGCCTTCTACATGTGCATCTGTGTAGCTGGACACTTTCATTGGCTGGTTAGAGCAGCTCCTCATGACGCATCAAGACACAGATACTTGCATTTGCAGGAGTCCTGTGGTGCTCTCCACAACTGAGGGCACCAAAAGCATGTTCTGAATTGTGCAGAAACCCCTTTGTGCTCTGGAGATCAGGGAAAGGCGTAAGGCACCAGCATCTGAGTGGATAGCCAATATCACCTGGCACATGTAATGACATGGTTTGATGTTACAATGAATACTATAGGCCATATTAAACACTAAGGTTAAAATAAATTAATCATTGCTTGACTATTGAGTCAATTTCATCTTGGCTTCACAGATGACTTGTGTGCTAATGGAAATCAACTGCTTATGGATAACAAAGCAGCTTCATTCTCACTAGGTACCCTTTGTGGAATTTTATTATGCTCATGAATATTTATTTTCAATGAATTTTGCTATATTAATTCTGTTTACATGGCTGTTGT
The DNA here is from genome assembly GCF_900747795.2 of Erpetoichthys calabaricus. Classification (NCBI taxonomy): domain Eukaryota; kingdom Metazoa; phylum Chordata; class Cladistia; order Polypteriformes; family Polypteridae; genus Erpetoichthys; species Erpetoichthys calabaricus. The sequence goes on from NC_041395.2 coordinate 295,893,988, forward strand.
TTCACAGTTTATCTGCACAATGCTAGCTCCTGCCAGGTGTGCAAACGTGACATTTGTCAAATTGAAAACATTGGTTTTGTCTTGAAGTTTGTAATGACACATGCCTTTGTTTGGGTTAAGGTGGGCAGAAATCTGCTTATCTCTAACTAGATCTTTACTAGAGGTTAAAGGTTAAAACACTGTATATTTTAAAATAACAGGCTAGCATTTTGGTTAATTGTATAGTGTGAAATTAGTAGCCTCGACACACAAAAAAAAGGTTTGGGGCAGCCACCCGTATACTTGGATGGCTGGCTGCAAAAAGGCAAATAAGTTGCATAGATGTGTACAGAAGTGAGTCCAAAACAGAACTGAAGTTATAGAGTCTTGTATTTAAGGTAGGCAGGTGGAAATTATGTCATTGGGACCCGGATCCAGAAGTGATGTTCTTGGGGATGGAACCAGAAGTGATGTTCTTGGGGAAGGAACTGGAAGTGACGTCTTCGGGACAGGAACCGGAAGTGATGTTCTTGGGGCCAAAACCTGAAGTGACATCATCGGGCCTGAATCAGGCAGAATTTCCTGTGTCTGGTCTGCAGAGATTAAAAAGGAAGGTTTAATGCACCCCGCCACTCCCTACCTTCATTTTGGTCCATTTAGCTGCCTCCTATGCGCATGTGCGTGACAAAAGGTAAGCAATTCATGAAAGTAATTAATCAAGGACATGCCATAGATTATCCATTGCCTCATGTTCTTATACTATAGGGTGGGGAATTTCGAAAATTGAAAAGGGTTAATTAGTCATTCCTCTAATTAACGAATGTTGCATTTTAAACTGTAAAGGACTCAGATCTGTTCTGTTTTTGTTTTAAGTATGCTTCAACCAGCCAGTAAACCATGTATGATGTAAGGGGAATGGATATGAGAGGAGGGACATGAAGTCTTTATACTGACAACTCAAAAATCACAAGATTTATTCAAGACTTACCATTGATAGGCCTTGCAACCATCAATGTATTATGATAAAATACCTCCTATTTGATAATTGTCTAATGTGGCTCTTTTTATCTTCTACACCTTATTGTAATATGATTTCAGTCAATTGCCTCAATTATTTTAGGAAAACAGACACTGCTACAAATTGCCTTTTTATGTTGCCAAAAACATGTTATGTTTCAGGTATGTGCACCTTATGTATGTGTCGATGGCTTTCAGTACAGCCAGCATGATGAAGCTGAAGCCTGGCTGAAATATTCCTGTCCTGTCTGCAAGTTCCCTGAGAAATGACAAAAGTTAGCCAATATTAGCTAGCAAGAAATAAAAAAGGCCTTGAGTTTGAATAAACAGCATTGACCCTCTTAAAGGAAACTAAAATAAGTCCATACATCATATTTTTCACTTTTGAAGTTGAATACGTTTATCACATCAACACGCATTCTAATAACAGTTCAGTGATATGATTCGTTTTGTGTGTGGGTCGTCATTTAGGTGGTGGACTGCATTTCTCTACTTGATCAAGGGTGTCATCATTTTCCTCTTTCTCCCAAATGTTGCGTACACATGGGTCAGAGTTTCCATAAAAGTCTGCCGTCTGGTAAAAGTCTACCGTCTGATCTTAAATGACCTTTTAGTTTTTCCCACCTGAGCACATCCTCAGTTATAACAAAGAGAGGCACACAGACAGAGAGGCACACATTCAAACAGAGACAGAGGGGCTAGGAGATGAGTCTGTTGGTAGGGATTCAAACAAAGCTGGTCAGAAAACAAGTTTCTATTTGCTTCTATGCTTTTTTAACCCTCACTTATGTTTTTACAATAAATGCACCATTTTGAATGCATTGTAATATCTGGCCTCCTTGGCATTCTTCTGGGTGTGGTGGGTTCCCACAATGGCCACCTTCTGTTGTTTGCAGCATTATATTACTTGCTGTATAACAAGAGGCTTCTTACATTTTTGTGGTATACCCACACATGCTAATTTTTGGGGAGGAAAATCTTAAGTAAAACATTGAAAAACTATTAAGAAAATTGCTTTTAAACCTACAAGGATTAAATACATCTGGTTTATATCAAATAAAGTCTTGTAGGACAGGCAGTTTTTTTTTGACACTAAAGTTTCTGAGGCTGGAGAAGAGGTTGGTGCAGAGTGAGTCTGGAAAGTGTCACAACTTAGTTAGAGTTCTGTCTTTGATTCTATCATTTTTTTCTTTAATTTGTTCTTCCCTTCTTTAAGTTTTTTTTTCTTTGTTACTCTAATTGTTTCCATTTAAGAAATTAATCTAATGTGGCGGGTCACCCAGTTATTACTGATTCCTCAGTGGGAGGTCTCATAAGAGGGCTGCTCATATTTTCCCGAAACATCACTTGCTTGCTTTCATCATGCTAGTGGCCAACCTTCCGAGTCTTTACAGTTTTCAAATTTCTAACTTTGTAGTTTTTCTCCTCTTGGTTTTGGATTTTTGAATTTGCACATTATCTCATTGTTGAGTATGCTTTTGGCAGCCTTTGGATTTTGATTCTTCTGTTGAATTTCAAAAGGTGTTTGGTGTTTTGGCTTTATCTCTGTGTGTTAAGATGTATTGGTTGTTTCCCTTTGTGTGCCCTTTTTGAAATATTTTAGCACAGTTTCAGTTTAGTTTCCTTTTTTGTATATACAGTAATTATAAGTAATCAACACAGACCTCAATGCTAACATTTGCACTGCACTATGCAATGCAAATGTCTCGGTTATATGTCATTTGGTATGGCGTTCGTAAAAGCAGTGTTAGGGCTCGTTTATACTTCACGCTCAGAACACGTACGCGTACGCATCATGGCTGCCGTGCGTTCCCAGCGTTCATTTGACGCGTCCTCTGTGCAGGTCCTCAGAAATTAACGCGACATGTGTGCGAGTTTCAATACCAGCAAAAAGTCGGGGGGCACAGTGTCATAAAAGTTGGAATGTGACGTCAGAGTCTCTGTTTACTATCTGCATGTGACAGAAAGCCTCTATGCGGATCCTACGGGATCGATGTGCGCACTTTGATGTTAGATAGATAGATAGATAGATAGATAGATAGATAGATAGATAGATAGATAGATAGATAGATAGATAGATAGATAGATAGATAGATAGATAGATAGATAGATAGATAGATAGATAGATACTTTATTAATCCCAAGGGGAAATTCACATTGGCGTGTAAAAATCCATGTCCACATTGTAATAGTAAAAGTGTCCAGGGAACGAATCCACATAAAAGAAAGTGATAAGAGTGATCAATAAAAAATAATAAAGAGAAAAATAAAAGGTAGAAAAATAAAGTTGTACACAGAGCTGCTGAAAAGGCTGCCACTCTCAGCGGTGCCTGAGTCATTAATCCAAATGATGAATGATTCGATGTGGTAAAGCAAAATGCCGACATACAGATGCATTTGTGGTGCTTTTATATTCAAGCGTCGTATATTCCCGATTGTAATGACACGATACATTTTAAAAGTCTCACATACCTACTTCTGTGCTGTCTTTTATTTCTGGGGCTTCCTCCTGACCTGACAGCAGCGGCAAACAGCAATATATCACCACACAGAACACATTAAATGTATGATATTCCAACTCTCTGCACATTTAGAATCCTTAGATTTATACTTGATATCACTTTCATGATGAAATGCATTAAAGTTTGTATGTTACATTTTACAGATAAGTCATTAATTTCATTTAAATAATGAATACTGATAATAATTACACACATGGGGGTGACACGGTGGTGGAGCAGTAGCACTGAATACTGGTATTCCCTGCCTGGAGTTTGCATGTTTTCCTGCTGGGTTTCCTCGGTGTACTCCGGTTTTCTTCCAAAGATATGCAGATTTGGTGATACTAAAATGACTCCAGTGTATGTGCGTGTTTGTATTCACCTTGTGATGAGCTGATGCCCCGTGTAGGGATTGTTTCTGCGTCGTGCCCAATGCTTGCTGGAATGGACACATCCCTGGATTGATGGATTTAATCATTAAACATCCTTTTCAGAGATAAGGTGTCATTGTAATTTAATGGGTGTTCCATGCAATTCACAACACGGTGAAGCCGAACCTGTTCTAACCATGATGATATCTCGCACTGCCACCTGTTGGATTCTTCCAGATTTAGGTAAAGTATGCACGCAAGTATAAACAGTAAATGCTTGTGTAGCAGGAGCGTTCGCTGGAGCAGGCGTCGCGTGAAGTATAAACCTGGCCTTAATGTGTGTGATGTGGATGTGCCACATGTTGGAATGACAAATGCAGTGCATTTTATTAATAAACATGTTTGTGATGCTCCATCTGTTGGAATGACAGAGACATAGCGACAAAACACTTGTCCTTTTATTAAAGTGGGTTCTTAAATATAAGCTTATTAATTTGCCTTGTAGTAAGGAGAGCAGAGTTCACATCCCAGGTCCTCCCTGCCTAGAGTTTGCATGTTCTCCCTGTGTCTGTGTGGGTTTCCTCTGGGTGCTCTAGTTGCCTCCCACAGTCGAAAGATATAAAAGTTTGGGGAATTGGCGACACCTAGTGGGTGTGTGCATGTATGTGAGTGTGTTCCCCTGAGTTCGAATTTGTCCTGTCCAGGGGATTGGTCTTACCTTGTGCCCTAGGTTTGATTGGAAAGACTCCAGCCCCCCGTGACTACTCAGGAATTAGCAGGTTTGGAATATGGTATGGGATGAAATTTTGTCCAGTAAATGACTTATTTTTCTGAAAAAAAATCATAATTTGTCATTTTTGTTGATTATTTTAAAAGGTTCAGATGAAGATGGCGTCTTGTGAGGAATTCTAGTGTTTCTAGCCTTTGTGTGTGTGTTCACAGGAGGCAGTTTCAGAAAAACACACAGGATCAAGTGGAATAGCTGCAGCAAACAAGGGATGGTGAGCAGGCCTGAGACGTCTACAGGAGATACATTGTGGCAAGAGTCTTAGCAAGGTCTAATCAAGGAGAAAGTCTGAGCAAGTACTGAAGAAAAGTGGACCACCAGATTGGTGGAAATGGAATAACATGAAGCCTGTGCAAGATTAAAGAAAGATGAAATTGTACAAAAAACATTTAGTACTAGGGTGTTGTACCGTGTTAGCCATTTATGGATGAAGTGAGAAGTCAAGCAAAATGACACCTAACTAGAAAGATTACAATATGCAAGCTTTCGAGGCAACTCAGGCCTCATCTTCAGGTGTCATTTTGCTTGACTTCTCACTACAAAAAAACATGGAAAGTTATGCCATGTACAGTACAGTCTAAGCAGTGTAGGCTTTTCTCCCATCCCCAGGCACAATGTGTTCACTATGGTCAAAGACAGTAAAACTCAAAGATTTCCATGGTTGGTTTTCATGAGAAGGTGACAAAAACCTTAGCATGCATCCTTTTCAGCAGTGTTAATAACTGCAAGTACTTTTACCAACATGGTCACATTCGTTACAGCTCTGGTCAGAGTCACAAAGCTTGGAACAACACAGGTTCAGTAGCTTGGGAGGCAGCTAACATTCCCATCTACTATCATGTTGACCACAATGTAGTGACACTTCATACTACACACAGGAACAAAAAAATAGGTGATCCTGATGGAACTTATCGTCATCTTGTAAGATCATATAAAAACAGCCAGGTACAAATGAGTGTGAATGCCTGTAGAGGTGGCCTGCAGAGCGATTTGCGGAGTAGTCACCCTTCAAAGTTATCTTGGGTGTCACTGGAGTCTTTTAAAATAAAGGCCATCAGTAACATAGGTGAGACTACTGAGTGTTTAAGGTGATCAATGGGTAACTTATTCAATATCACAAAGCTGAGGCCAGTGGGGTGAAGCAGCCTTATGCTGTAACAGTACAAATACCTACTGACTACAGGTAGAATGATAAATGTGACTATTGCTGTTACAAAATATGTTTTAGAAGAACTAAAGCCTCTATTTTAGTATCAGGTCTTATTCATCTCTTTTCTGAGCCTACTTATTTCAGTTCACAATGTCACATCCTGGAAGCACTGGACAATTTGATAGGATGTCAGGCACTCTTGCTTATACACCCACATGGGCGATTTCATCTTACAAAGTTGTCTCTGTGGGGAACTGGAATATTTACAGAAATAGGCAAACACTACAGAGAGAATAACTGGCCCAGGAATTGTTCCCGTGTTCTTGGAGCTGTGAGGCAGCCATGCTAATCAATGTTCTTTCATAGCACCTCTTAGTTAACAACTTTATAAGGCAGCACTAACTCTGCTTCAACGTCCTTAGTTCAAATCCTGTGTGGATTTTGCACTTTCTCCCAGTTCTCTTTCTACAGATAATTGTTATTTCCTTCCCACATTTGTGTTGTTCGTCTGATGGGTAATTCTTATCTTGGTATGAGAGATTGTGGATGCAAATAGGACTGATTCCTGCTTTGCTCCCCATGCGTTTGGGCTAGGCCCCAAATATCAAGATTGTTTTAAATATACAATATATATATGTATTTAATGAAATAATTCGATACTGTGGTATGCTGCCTGTTTTTGTGTAAAAAAAAAAGTGTTCATAAAAGTTGCTTTAACCTAAGGTTCCTTTATTTTGATGAACAAGTTAATTCAGGCTAATTTTAGCATTAATTTACAGGTACACCCTGCAATACTTCTACAACATTCACTTACCACCCATTCTCATCACAGCCAACAATGGCTGAGGCCAGCTACCTCAACTTCAATACCTCAGCAATGGCCGGGGCTGGTTACCTCAGCGTCAGTACCTTAGAAGTCACCTGTCGGGATGCCTATATCCTTCACCACATGAGTCACTGGTCATTATATTAGCACATGCACAGAGGAATTTCACTATACTCTGTACAAGTGACAGTAATGACCATTTAAACCTACTGTGGTATAGGGCCGGCAGTTTATCCTGGCCAATACCCCCACGCCACTAGATGGAGCCCTCCCTGCAACATGGAGGTGTCCCGAATTCCAGCAGGGGATCATGGACCTTGAAGTTTTAATTCACAGCCCTGCTGGATACCATAGGAGCCGCCAGGGGACCCTGCAGGGAGGCTCAGGGACTTATGTTTTCAGTATAACCCGGAAGTACTTCCCAGTCACGGGGACAGAGGAAATGACGTACTTCCGGGTTGAAGAAAAGAAGATTTCATCTGACCCAGAAGTGAAGGACTGAAGCATCTCCAGGTCAAGAGATATAAAAGGACTGTGGGAAACCCCAGCAAGTTGAGCCGAGTTAGGAGGTAGGGTGAATGAGCTGCTGGGAGTGGAGGATTGTGATATTGTATTGATTATTGATTGTGTATTGAGTATTGTGGAGTGGAGGGTGCTTTGTGCACTTATTTATAATAATGAATTTAATATTTGGACTTTTATCTGACAGACCCCCGTGACCCTGTGTTCGGAATCAGCGGGTTAGATAATGGATGGATAGATGGATGGACTTTTATCTGATGTCTGATGTGTGGTCGGAGGGTTCAAGGGGACAACAGCGCCCACAATCTGTCACACTATGTATAACCATCCTTGGTTGTATTTTTCAGTTTCGAACATTTAAAAGCCTGTACAGCAGCTGTCCTACTCTTTGTGTTTTATTTCCGGCCCCGGCCGTGGTTAAATCTTTTGGCACAAAGTCCCGTCTCGCAGGACGTGAGTTCTTGATATTTTTCAGTTTATAATTAAAAAACGGAAGAAGAATCTGAAAATCTAATAACATCACATTAAAGTTCGATAAATTCTGAAAATTATGATACCAAACATATAGATGTAGGTTTTAAAATGAGCTCGATTTAAAGCACAACAAAAAACGTGACATAAAAACGTCACAATTGCGCTTTTAGGCTTAAGATTTTATATATAGAGAGTAGATTTATTTCTTATCCATTTGAAGAATCACCTCCTTAATTTCTCTACAGCATATTATCTGCAGTAACAGGCCTATTTTACATTAAATACTGCCATGCCAGTTACCTTTTTATGCTGAAATATTTCCTCTTATTTAAATAATTTTATGAACTCTGATTGGTATGCCAGATTATAGCACAGTTACCTTCTCATTAAGAAGAGCTTAACATGTCATAAACACACTATCTGAAAGGGTTTTATGTCTGAAAGCGATGATCTGGTCCTCATGTCCTAAGTACATTAAGTTAACTTCCCTAAACAGTCGTGCTCACTCATCTAAACACAGACAGCACTTTCCAGACCTTGTCTCCCTGTTTGATGGTCCCCTTGTGACCTTGCTCAGCTTTACTAACTTGAGGTCAATAGTTGCCATTCCTTAGAAGCCTTTTTAGCTGCCAAGATCAACGGGATGTAATTCTGTTTAGCTCAGTTTTATTTGATTAACTTATTCCACCGCATTCACACAATCATACATTTCAAATGGCAGCAGCAATCAATTTTCTACAAGAAAGAAGGAAAAAAAACAACAAATGTCCCTTCAGATCGTTAACTTTTAAAATTTCTGTGAGGTGCAAATTTTCAGATTTGTAATTCCAATAAATGCAATTGTCTTGTAATATTCGTCTTTGATCCCTGTGCGACTCTTCTGTTAAAGACAGCGCCACGTTGAGATGTGGGAGGCTGGGTCATGCAGCTCGAGGTTGTGGTGTCTCATCCTGGCTTTGTGGAGTTGCTGTTGTCAGTTGGGGACTTTGGAGGAGGTTGGGGTGGGGGGGGGGGATGAAAAGAACACAGGGAATGGTGGAGGATAATTCAATGTGCTGGGGGCGCCATGCTGCATCACAGTAAGCCATATGCTTAAACTGAGAACGGCCTGAGTTGTGATCCATTCTCATTTCATTGCAATATGGATTAAAAGATGCTTGCTGATCCTATAGATTTCTATTTTCAGTGCATCTTAGATTGCTGGTGTGCTACACTGACATACAGATAACGGTAAAGAGAAGCTGCTTGAATCCATGCAATAATATATCAGATGGAATTTTCTTACAGCAGGCTACTTATCTCTTTTATTCAAGAGCGAAAACAGACAGATGTCTTTCCAGCATTTCTGGTCTTCTTTCCCCTTCTCAATTTGCCGTTTCATTATCATCTTGTGGTATTTCTGGCTGTCACTTCACACCTGATAGGTTGTTGTTTGACTAGAGGGTGAGGGGTCTTTTCCACATGCATTCTGACAGCATCACTTCAGGCAAGTATGTATACATTAAGGTTGCATGTTGATGCCGACGAATGAGAAAATAGGGTCACATGAATAGTTGCTTCTGACATTCAACTTTCTTTATTGTGTTTTCTGATTAAAAATAAAATACCAGTGACAGATGCCATTTTAAATGTGCACAAAGTTAGCTGATATGGTTTCTAAATCAAATGACAAAGTGATCACTAGAGGGCATATGTGTCCACCCTTTGAGAGGATGATCATTTTTCACTATCACTTAATGCTACGTGTGGATGTATAGAAAGCATTGCTATGAAAGTATTTTTATATTGTAACTTGGATACAAATATGAAGCACCTTTTAATTTTAATTTTGTCCTAGTATAGGGCTATGATATGGGAATACTTTTCAGAAAGGCATTTCATAACATAAATATGAATTTTGGATGATATTGTTTATTCCATGTAATACTGAGGAGATCGTTCCCCCCCCCTTACACACAATGCGACTCTTCAATTCCACCCGGGGGAGTAAACGTTAACATTATACAAAGTTACTGTCTGTTATGGCTGAATTTTTATCACTCTTTAATTTAATTTTTTTTTATCAGTATGCTGCTGCTGGAATATGTGAATTTCCCCTTGTGATTAATAAAGTATCTATCTATCTATCTATCTATCTATCTATCTATCTATCTATCTATCTATCTATCTATCTATCTATCTATCTATCTATCTATCTATCTATCTATCTATCGCCCAGTTCCAAGAACGGTCCCACATATACGGCCAGTGCCCAGCCACAAGTCAAGTGAACCTGAAAGTGTTAGGATGTGGGTGGAAATGCCAGACTAAAAGAACATAGAGACCAAGAAGGCATTAAGACCTAAGACGCTGGAGCCGTAAGGCAGCAGTGCTAACCACTGCAGCACAATGCAATAACAATTAGACTATTATAAATTAGTAGGGCCTGTACCCTATCTTAATAATAATAATTCATTAAATTTATATAGCGCTTTTGTCAATACTCAAAGCGCTATCCACACAGGGAGGAACCGAACCCACAATCTTCCACAGTCTCCTTACTGCAAAGCAGCAGCACTACCACTGTGCCACCTGTGAGGACAAATCTTGACAAGACAAGAGACAGCACCTGTCCAATGCATAGCCCACTGTCACACACATACCCTCACTGACAAGGGTCACTTGTGAGGAAACTGCCAGTTAACCCACCTGCAAGTCTATGGGGGTGTGCGGAGGAAAACTAAAGAACATTCCATACAGATAAAAGGAAATCTGTAAAGTCTACATAGATAATGGTCGGCATGGGAGTCAATCCCAGTATGGTGGATCTGTGAAACAGCACCCCATACCATGAGCTACTGTGCCGTCCCATGCTGGTAAGCTTTTCTTAATTTGTCTTATTTGTTTTTGTTGTTTTTCTTTTTCTACCTCTACAAATTTTATACCATAAAACACTTTGCTGCTTGTTGTTTTTACTTTCTCATATGCAAAGTATAGGGAAAGTATTGTAATCGTTCAAAGATTAAATGTCGAGATTTTGATGAACCTTGACGTTTTAGACCTCCCGGAGTGTGAAAATACCATTTTTTGAATTATGTCTGTCTGTGTGTCTGTCTGTCTGTGTGTGTGCATGTAAACACGATAACTTGAGTACGATTTCACTTAGGTCAACCAAATTTTGCATACAAGTATTAGGTACAAAACGTAGATATCTTTCATCTTTTGGGGTATTTCCATTAACCGGAAGTGGTATTTTACCTTTTTCTTCAACTTTACTTTTATAATAATTGTTTAATATATTATTAATTTGATTTGATTTGTTGTTGATGATTCTTTAATGTACATAATACAAAAATACAATCATGATTCTTTAATGAACATAATATAAAAATATAATCATTGTCTTGCGGTTTACTCCTCAAATATCCATCCCCATCTGAGAAAGTCTAAGGAAACCACTCCTGATTTTTTGTACTAAAACTACAAATATCACTGTTATAACAGAGACCTTTTCAGAGCTCTTTTGCAAAATTCTAATATTTAAATCCCCAAAATTAATACAAAACCTTGATGTGCGTAGGCTGCTACAATATTATCAACATCAGACTGTTTATTTAATGAATTGCAAAAAATACATTTTACTAATTTCAGTTGACATTTAAAGTGTCTTGGATTAAAGAATTGGAAATACTATGACCCCAGGTTTTAAGTAGTCATGAAAAGAAGTGTTTTCTCAATTTTTTCTGTTTATTTTGAATTGACCATATACACTCACTGAACAAATCATTAGGAACACCTGAACAGCTGCTTATCCATGCAATTATCCAATGAGGCAATCATAACGGTAGAAACGCACTGAAAAAATCAGGTCTGTTCACATCAAACAAATGGAAATGGAAAAGAAATGGAAAAAAAAATGTGATCTCAGTGATTTCGACTGGAGTTTTTTTTTCTGTTTTGTTTGTTTTTTTTCTGTCCAATTGGCCATCTTACCTTACCTTATTCTTTGTTACTTAGTATTGCCAGTTTGCCTAGTGAATGGGCTACCACACCATGTTTGTTTGAACTCCTATCAGCCAAGAACAGGAAGCTGAGACTGCTGTGGACACAAGTTCACCAAAATTGAACAGTTGAAGACTGGAAAATGAAGCCTGGGCTGATGAATCTTGATTTCTGCTGAGGCACACAGACAGTAGGGTCATGAATCCACGTCGCAGAGTAATGGTGTGAGAAATGTTTCTTGGAACACTTTGGGCCAAATTAATACCTATCAATCATAGCATAATGTTATGCTATGTTGTACATCCCTCCATGGCCATGGACATACCCATCATTTAATAGCTACTTCCCGAGTTATAATGTACCATGTCACAAAGTAAAAGTGAAGATGACAATGAATTCAGTGTTTTTCAGTGGCCTTCCCAGTCACTGGATCTGAATCCGCTAGAACACAACTTTGGCATGTTGGTGAATGGAAGATTCTCAGCATCAAAGTGTAGCTGACAGATCTGTAGAAATTTTGTGATGTAATCATGTGAACATGGGACAGAATCTCAAAGGAATTTTTCGAACATCTTATGGAATCCATGCCACAGAGAATTGAGTCTGTTTCGACAGAGGCGGCCTTAGGAGTACACGGGGCCTTGGGCGAGTGTCATATGCGGGGATGAGAGCCATACTGTAAGTGTAGGCTATATACCGTACCACCACGCTCACGGACTTGTCCACCTCTAATGCTGTACGCCTTATTATTGTTAAAAAACATGGCGCCTTATGTAGGTACCATTGGCCGTTTGATTACATTACATATTGTAATTGTTGTTATATTGGTTTAGTGGCCTTTAACCAACTTAATTATTGATTCAGAAACATTTTGCACGCAAAATTAACAAACTAGATAACAGTCGTTTCTGCCGAACCCGCTGGAGTCGCCAAATTTATTTAATTACGGAGAACCAGAACACTTGTAATAAAACGAACACTTACCAAACAGCTGCTTTGACAGTCACAGACGCAAGTCCACTTTTCTGGCTTTTCGCTGAGCAAAATCATTGATAAGATCCTCGTAGTCCAATGTTGAGGCAAACTCCTTTTCGATTGACAAAATAGCTAAACTGCACAGTCTGTTTTGCGACATTGTTGATCGTAGATAATTTTTGATATTTCAATTTTGAAAAGCTTCTTTCCGCGCTCGCAACGGTTACAGAAATTAGAAGAAATCCACCACGTACCGTATTTCAGTCTATAATGGATTTGAATGTCTTGCAGAGGCCCCGCATATTTGTATGATGAGCTGACGGTGACAAAAGAATCTCCTATCGCAGGGTCCCCCTCAGGCACGGGGCCTGGGGCGATTGCCCTAGTCGCCACCCCCAAAGGCCGCCTTTGGTTTCGAGAGCAAGTGGAGGCCCTACCCAGTATTAGTATAGTGTTCCTAAGAATTTTCACCTTTCTATGGTAGTGCCATAGAATTGAACACCTGAAATCTGCCATTGTCTATGTGGAGCTTGTAGGTACCCACCATGTTTGAGAGCCACCAGGCTAACAGAGAACCAACTCTTGCACAACTAGCTCTTTTTTATCAGCTGCCTGATTGGCCGCCAGCTAATGAACTTCTCTGTGTACCTTAGATGGCTAGCAGAGCTACTGGTAATCCCAAGGCCCTCAGTTCATGGCCACCCAAAATTCCAGAGCAGAGACACTCCAATATCCTAAAGATGTGTTTTATGCTTAACTGACCATTCCAAATTGACCATGTGTATATGAGCGAGGCCTGTAATAGACCAGCTTCAGTCCCAGGGATGTTGCCGGATTTGTGTTCAGTGCTGTAGTGGTAGGTTCCAGGCCCCCAACACCTTAAAGGAATACTCCATCCAAAAATGATATTTTTTTGTGTTACTTATCCCATGTGGTATGTAAAGATGGCTTAAAAAAATGTAATGTCATGTTTTTTGTGGAGAACAGACATAACAAAATTTCTTAGAGAATGGAACCTCATGGTAGCCAAATGATGGACAATAGCAAACACTATCAAAAAATCAATTTAAAAAATCAAATTGATTTTAGCTGATTTTCACTCGTGTTGCATAATCCATACTTCACATAATCCAGTTGTATGCTCATAACATGCTTTTGAATTGAAGACTCATTGCTGCCTCTCATTCATTGGTCAAGAGTCCATCTTCAACTGAAAAGTGCGATCCTATGTAAACTGACTTCCTGTTTGTGGACTTTCATTTTCCAGAGTTATTTATTTAACAATATTTTAGTAAAAACTACATACCTTTGCACATTGTGAGCATACAACTGGATTACTTAACGTGTGGATTATGCAACATTAGTAATGTGAGATTTTTTCATTGAAGTTTTTTATATTGTTTGCTTTTGTCCAGTGTTGGTCACCGTTGGGTTCCGTTCTTTCAGAAACTTTGTTATGAAAACACAATTTTTTTCTTGGCCATCACTACAAATTACATGGAGTAACATATAAAAAAATATTTTCGGGTGAACTATTCATTTAAACTAGATTGAAAGGGGCAGAGGGTAACAACCATGTGTATCATGAATGCTGTAATTCGCCTTGGATGAATACACTGCATGTGTGTACATATTTTACTTAGGAAAAAGACATACAGTACATTCAGAAACTAAATTACAATGGTTGTACTTGTTTCAATGTGTGTTTTCTAAGAAAAATCCTGTCTTCCCTTTAACATGACAAACACATGCACATTACATTAACAGTGTGGGGTCTGTGGGTAAACTGAAGAACTTTTGTGATTGTAATTGTAATGTAATGTATGATCTTACATTTTGGTCACTTTCACAGACTTTACACATTGTAGTCCCAAAGTCTTTCATATTTTTGCTTTAAATACAAACTGACATACAATAACCTATGGTCTAGTTAATCAGTCTTCCGAGAGGCAGCATGCTGATTTGGTCAAGTGTGTATTTCTTATATTTGTTGTACAGTATTTTGCGTGACTTTTATGATTTTTTTCCTCCAAGGTGAAAAATGCAAGTCAAGTCATATTGAACTTCTAGACAAGGATAATCGTGCTTTCATACATTGACCGACTTGTTAAAAATGAACTCATTCCCCATGGACAGACTTTTAATCAGCAGTGTTGCGTTGAACTGCAGCAAAGCATCAACAAAAGCAGCAGCACACGCAAAACTGCATTTTGCACCATGACATCACACACCACGTTGCCAATCAAAGAGATTTTTGACACTTTGTTTGTTAGATCTTAGATGTCATTCCATGTGAGTTGTTTTTCTTCCTGAGATTAAGATTGAGATTTTGGGGAAGATTGTTTGATATTGTGAAAGAAATTCAAGAAAAAAATTGTAGGAGGCTCTAGCCATGGTAACAAAAGAGGAAATGTTTCCAGGAATGGAAGAAGTGCTAGGAAAAATGTAATGCATCTCAAGGGTAGTATTT
Source organism: Erpetoichthys calabaricus (assembly GCF_900747795.2). Taxonomy (NCBI): domain Eukaryota; kingdom Metazoa; phylum Chordata; class Cladistia; order Polypteriformes; family Polypteridae; genus Erpetoichthys; species Erpetoichthys calabaricus. The sequence goes on from NC_041395.2 coordinate 295,909,041, forward strand.
TGACAGTGACCAAAAGGGAATTGCTGTAAAGTATATAATAACGTTTTTATAACAATTGTAGGATATTTTTGATTCCCCTCTCCTATGCGTGCATTCAGGGGTTTTTAGTACCAAGAAACATTTTTGGCTAATTATTTCTAACATCATAGATGCACACTTTAAATACCAACATGACAAGTAATTTATTATCCGCGATTAAGCATAAAATAGAACTTTGTGCATGTCTCTTTTTTAATTCTGGTTATTGAAAACTTTAGTATTTCTCTTTCACTCTGTTTTATTGGTTCTTGGTGTGGCTTTGGTGTTAGATTTGATTACTGACCCATTTCTGACTGTTGACTAAGATTCATCTCCTGGTCCATTGTACTCATTCTTTATCTTCTCAGCCTTCAGGTAGAATAAATGCAAACTTTCCACTGTAATGAAACCACATTCGAAGCACTCACACACACACCAACACACGCAATCATCATTAGCATTACTATTCTGCTGTGACATGAGTGACACAGTAGTATTTGCAGACTATAATTTCTTCTTCTTCCATTTTTAGATAGAGATAGATAGATAGATAGATACTTTATTAATCCCTTTTATATGGGGTCGCTATTTTTTTTTACGTCTAGACCTTAGTGAACTCATGTACAGATGCACCCAGACTACACTGGCATCACTAGTCCAAGAACAAGCTATTAAGACATGAGCTTTAGAGAGAAGTTAATGTTAGTCAGCTTAATGTACAAACTGAAAAGTCAAGTGCTAAATGCACATACACATGAGCTAAGCTGACAGCACTATTTTAAATAAAGCAATCAAGACACATGCTATAGAGAATGTATATTAGCCAACATGCGAGCTAAAAAGATTTGTATGCTAAGCAGCACAGATGTACGCAGACTAACCTGGCCAGTCTTTGACAAGTAAAGCAATTGAAATACAGCACACACTTTTGAGAGTTCTTACAATAGTCAGCTTGCAAACTAGTGAAGCTTGCGTGTAATGTGCTCTTATTCTTAGACAAGTAAAGAGAGTGAGACACAAACTTTAGACAGAAGTTTAACAAGCACACACACACACAGCACACGTATCCACCAGTATGATCATAACAAATATAAAAAACTCTGCTCCTCAGCTGAATCAGTGTCTGTTTCAAAATGAAACAACTCACTGTCAGTACCACAGTCCTCTGGATCTGACAAGTTGTGCAATATCACCAAACTTCACACATTTCATAAGAACATGAAGTGTCTCCTTGTGCATCCATCTGGCATACCATCATCTGAAATGAAAGGCTTAAATTGAAACAAATAAATGATGACATTTTGTTGTGGTCACAGTAGGTGCTCACTGTACAGTGTCACCGCTCCTTAAAGAATGAGACTCATTTTCATATCATTAGCATGAGAATAAAGCTGTTTGTGAGTGGGAGCGCTCACTGTAGGACAAATTCAGCTGTAAGTAACTAATGTACAGTATGTCTAATTCACCTAATCTTGAAAACTTTATATTATCTGACAAGAGACATTTTGGAAAGACACAATTCTAAGGTGTCTGTCATTGTTTTTGTTGAGTTTGCATTATAAAATCTAATTAAGTAATTAATTGAAATGCAAGACAAAGTTCACCAGTTCTTGACAAGGACTGCTATAGAAGTGCACATCCTCAACATAAAATAAAAGGCTCTAAATGGCCCAAATATCAGTGTGTGTGTAAGCACACTCCATGAGGGACCTCCAGGGTTGGGTTCTGACATAGGCCTTCTATGCCTGGGATTCCGGCCTAAACGATGGGGATTCAGGAAACAGAGGGTTTCCTTTGGGTTCAAGCGGAACCCTTGAACCCTATTTTTAGTTTCTACAACAGAAAACAATATACAGAATGTGGATTTTGTATATTTCCCTAGTGTGTTTGTACAGTAGGTGTGGGTTCTTACCAAAGACACAACGTCAGGTCAATTGTCCAGTTCTCTTTAGTGGATCGGTGTTTCTGTGCTTCGTGTGTCACTTTGATTATTTATTTCACTTACTGCCATTATAGACTCTGACTTCCCATGATACAGTGTGATGTCCATCTTTAAATCAATTATATGCAAAAGTTGAATCTGTGTAAAGCAGTGAATCTGTACAGCTGATAGTTTGCACAAATCAAAGTTAAGTTTAGGGCAGATTTCAAAATCCTCCTTTTAACATATAAAGCATTAAATGGCCAAGGTCCCGCTTAGTTGTCTGAACTTATCATGACTTACAAACCAGAGCGCACATTAAGATCTCAAGATGCCGGTCTGCTTATGATTCCAAGAATTAATAAAATAACAGTGGGAGATCGAGCTTTTAGTTACAGGGGGCCCCTAAACTGTGGAATGGTCTGCCTGCTACTATAAGTGATGCTCCTTCGGTCACAGCTTTTAAATCTGAAGACTCACTACTTCAGTTTAGCATACCATGACTAGAGCTTCTGATTAACTGTACAGACTGCAGCTCTGTTGTTAGTCATTAGCACTAAAACATAAGTAACATGATAGTTCTAATTTGTTACTAACCCTCACATCTTCTGTTTCTCTTCTCGGCACTCAAATGTGGCACTTGGTGCCACGGCCCACCTGCCAAGTTGTTTTGCTTGCCTAAGGTAAAGTCATCCCTGATGGAGAATCATAGAAATCGTGGGGTAGAGGGGTCCTTTCATCGTTTTGGCTGGCCCAACACTGTTTCAGCTGTGGAATGGCCAAATGAGGGAGGCAGCTTGATTGCTGAGGTCTCCAGGACTCTAAACAAATCCAAATGATATTATGTGATATCATCTACTGTTAAATTCTGCTCTGTATCTTTATTTTACTGTTATACTGTATTGAGGATTACTTGTGTTCTGTTCTGTGTATTGTATTGACCCCCTTCTTTTTGACATCCACTGCACGCCCAACCTACCTGGAAGGGGGTCTCTCTTTGAACTGCCTTTCCCAAGGTTTCTTCCATTTTTTCCTTACAAGGGTTTTTTGGGAGATTTTTCTTGTCTTCTTAGAGAGTCAAGGCTGGGGGACTCTCAAGAGGCAGGGCCTGAAAGCCCATTGCGGCACTTCTTGTGTTATTTTGGGTTATACAAAAATAAATTGTATTGTATTGTATTGTATCAAGTAAACTTATATGGAAATAATATTCATTATAATACAATGGACAAATATAACAATTATAAAATACAAATGGTTATAAAATATAAGGTAATCATAATATGTATAAATAATTATTTAAGGGACCCTCTAAGCAAATACTTTAACCAAAAATCGGAAATGCATTTGAAAATATAATCATGGGTGTATTTGGTATTTTTCTGTAAGTGGGAGCTGATTCACCTTCTTTCCTTGTAAATGTTACATATTACACAAAAAAGAACAAAAAGTTTAATAGCTATACACTATTTACTTAGAAATATTACCATTCTAGAAACTATCATTGCAACATGTCTTAAAAGCAGCCCCCTTGCTAACCTAACTATTTAAAGGGTAAAACGTTTGGACCCCTGCCCTGTCACCTCCATTTTAAAGCACAACAACAGGCTAAATATTCTTTAAAAAAATATTTAAAATGCTTCACTTTAGAACACAATTGCATGTGCCAAATTAAAATATACCATTATTGTGAAGAAATAACTGACTTGAAAATGCCAACCTTATCCTTTAAGGTAAGAATGTAGCTGTCCTACAGGCCTTTGATCAGTTGAATAATCCAAACGACTCAGCTTGCTGCTTTAAATCGTGCATTGCAGTTTACCTCTGTCTTGAGCATATTGTTTTACAAAAACATACTGTAGGTGAGACAAAAATGTAAAATATTATGTAAAAAAGATAAGTAGAACATTTATGATATACAGCAGTTAATATTATAAACATGGTACAATTAAACAAAAAAATCACACCTGAGTAGCTGCCTGGATTCTTAATACTGCATGTAATTTGCTCACGTAATCTGACCTTCACCTGAGTATGTGGAGCTCCTGCCTGTCCAGAAGATGTCAGAGACGCACATGAAGCAAAATAAAGATAATCTGAACACACCTTTCCTGGAGCAGCACCCCAGTACATTCCAGTGTTCTCACAGGCCATCACAGAGGTCAGCATGCAAGAGATGCAATCAACAGCATTTTTCGTTAAAATGCCATTAAGTTAAAGTAGATGCAGTATATAACCAGGGAGGTAGACATTTCTTTTTAATATTATTTGTGGCAGAGGGGCATTATTTTTCATATTTTTGGCTTTAATTAATATTTAAGGAATACTCTAATTTCTCAGAAATTTGTAAAAATGTAAAGGGGAACAATACTTGGTTAACATTTTGTTAGAAGAACTCTTTTGTTATTATATCAGCCATAAATGTATCTATGGGGTCCTTCATGGTTAAAGTATTTGTTTGTGTGGAATTAAATAACATGACATTCAAGTTGCTCAATCATCGTTTTCCATCATCATCGCCATCACCAGTTTAAAAGCCATGTTTTGAGCTTACCCAAGTTAGCTGGATGTACCCACTGAATCTTTTTCTTGAACATTCTGATCTGAGACCCATTCGTTTCATACCATCTGACACCACCTCCCACCACATGGTCTTTGGTCTCCCTCTGGGCCTCATCCATTTCACTTCCATCTTGATGCACCTCTTCTCCCACTCATCATCTGCCTTTTTGTTCCACATGTCCAAATCACTTTATTCTGTTTCTCCTGCCACCATTTGCCAACACAACAGATTTTCTCAGCTTTCCTCTTCCTATCACTGCATGCTACTCCACCTTATCATTTCTTTCTACGTTCATTCTAGCATTGCTTCATGTTACACATTTATGGGCCACATCCTGCTTCTTCCATGGATTTCTCACCTTTGCTGTCATTGCTGTGCCAACACCTCAGTCTGCACTTAACATGTCACCTTAGTAACTGAAATAGCAGAACTTCTCTACTTTCTCCAAAGTAATCTCTCTTTAAATTTACACTTATTATATCAGCATTCCATACCCGTCTCACACACCTTCTACAAACAAATTGGCAATGACATGTAGCTGAGGTGTCTGGCAGTGTGACAGTTTTCTGAGTTAAAAAAAAAACTTTATAAGGTCTCCATTGTTGTGGTAAATGTTTCACCTTGTTTGTTTTTTGAGTTAATGAGATGCTGCGTTTGATTCAGATTTACTGCCAGGTTGTCTTCAGATATTCCATAACAGAGGCGTATGGGCAAAGAAGGTAGGAGGAGGCTTGTAGTTCAATGTGCTTACATCTGCCAAGACTTGGCAAGAAATGTTGCTACTTTGTCTGTTCAGCTCACTTTTCATATGGTCAGTGACTGGGTAAAATTACTGATTACAGTAAGGCTTTCGATGGTGTCAAGTAGTGTCAGCTCCCAACATGAAACTTTGTCACTATATCTTTGTGGTGTATGTTGCCTTGTTTTTTAGGTCGCTTCTGTTTAAGTTTTGGCAAAGCTACACAATTCACTTGCTCTTTGCCCTTCTTATTTCTGGCATCATTTCACACTGTTTTACTGAAAATGTTAAAAAATACATTTTGTTTTCCATTGCAGTTCATGTATTTAATTATTGTGACCAATCTGACACACCAGAGTACTGGTACACCAACCAGGTAAACCCCATTTATTAAACAAAAAAAAGAAAAATGGGTGCATGGTGACACAACAGAAATGTTAACTGCAGTAGCCTAAGGGTACACTCTCCTTAAGCTTTTAACCAGCTCAAACCGGAGCTCTGTCTCTGTTAATGGTCAGGTCCCAAAAGACACCTCCTTCCAGTTGGTTATCCTGGTCTCTTGGTGCTGTGGGTGAAAGAGAAGAGGTTGTAAGTGCCAGTGTCCTCTCCCACCCCAGAGTAGTATACTAAAGCTTACCTCAGCTGAGCCTTGACAATGACCCTGACATGCACATGCATGACATAGCTCCCCCCTTAGCTCTTTCCCAGAGGGCCGGGCAGACCTGGCCATTCAGATCATTCAACCAGGAACACTTGCATGTGCTGGACCGCTGGACCACAAATTTGTAAGGTTGGGAGCTCAGGAACAAGCGGGCAACCTTGTGGAGTGCTTGTGGATGCACAGCCACTGTAGGGGGCATGGTCTTTTACCCATCCCAAGAAGTCATACTTCAGTTGGATTATATCCCATTTCATAGCCAGGGTGTCCAGCACAATCACAGCATACCTTGTCTTGCGGTCTAACAGTTTCTGACTGAGGCACATAATGGGGTGTTCTGCTTCTTTGATGACTTGACTCAGCACGGCACTGAGGCCAGTGTTCCGAGGTGTCGGCTTGGAGAAGAAAAAACAGTGAACAGTTAAGGGCAATCAATGAGGGGGCAGATGTAACAGATGGTTTCAAGTCACTGAAAACTGCTTCAGTCCCTGGACTCCATACCACTGTGTTGTGGGCTTGCTTTCAGGTCAGCTCTGTCAAAAACGCAGCCCTCTTCAAGATTCAGGGTACAAACCATCAGTAGTAACCTGAGAGCCCCAGAAAGGCTTGCACTTATACCAGGGCTGGATGCGTTTACCATCCCCCTAAAGCCCAGGTATTTGGCCTCACTTAACCCAGTATAGCATTATTCGGGATGATCTGCACACCTACATCATGGATGGCATGGGGATGACCAAAAACAATATGTATTTCTATTCATGTGCCAAGGTTTCAGTAGTATAAGGGGCCAGGATAAGCTCCCAGTTATCATGCGGGCAGTTGGAGCAATATTTGAACTGGGCCTTGTGCATAACCCTACTCACAATGCTTTACCCACTTTGTTTTGGGCCTCTGTTTCAGTAAAGTCTGCCTGCTGGGTGGCCTGTTGCATCTGAAAGTGTGTAACTTGCTCCACGAGTTGTTGCACAGCCTCCACGAAGTTCACCAGGTCACTAATATTGATTGTTCAATTGATAGTGATTCTGCCAACTATGTCAATCTGACCAAGGCAACAGACCATGAGAACCAAGTATATGCACTCCATAAGCAATTAATCAGTTCAAACAGGAGCTCCATCTCTCTTAATGGTCAGGTCCCAAAAGACACCTCTTTCTGGTGGGCTGTCCTGCTTTAAAGCATCAGGTTTGGAGGGGGCCGGACATGTGTAAGAAGTCGTAGGCAGGACTAGAAGTCCTTACTTTGCAGTCTCATGGAGTTGTGGGCAAAAAAGTAGAGGTTGTAAGCGTCAGTCCCTCCTCTCATCACAGAGTGGTATCGTTTACTTCATCTGAGCTTTGATAGAAACCCTCAGGCGCACATGTGTGACCCTATCTAACGTGTGACCCTATCTGACGTGATTTTGACTGTGTTCACACTGTTACAGGGGACACTTCTACAGTACTCAGGAGTGGAAGATTTGGTATTGAATGTCATAAAATACAAAGAACATGCTATGTTTTAGAGACTGTGCTATAAGTAGAACTGATTGATTAATTCAGTTTTGAGGGAAAATGCTTAAGCGTGGTTAGATACATTAGCCATAAGGTTAGTACACAAAACACACTAGATCAACAGTAACAGTTCGAAGCTTAACACAACATCAAACTAAATTCAAGATCAAAACCAAAAGACTTGCCTTAATTATTTATTTATTCATAAACAAGGCTTTTGCAAAGTCTTTCCTTTACACTTTTACTTTATAGTTCAGGGGCGTGAATTCATCAGCATGACTTAACAAATCTGGTCCACATTTAAAACACAAATCTGGGGAGTCCACACATAGCAGCCTACACGCATCATCGACAAAGCAAACTAAAAGTGCTCTTACCATGAAAATCGTAATGTTCAATAAAAACAAACTTATTTACAGAATGAGGAGAGAGAGAGAGAGAGAGAGAGAGAGAGAGAGAGAGAGAGAGGTTGGAAGCAGCCCGTTGCTGCACACACCACACAACGACCACCTAAGGAACCCAATTAGGACCAGAGAATTAGGTGAATTGAGAAAATCTGGGCAGATGACTTTCTGAAGTCCTGGGTTTTCAACTGAAATGCTCATCTTTCAACATAGTCTACAATACATTCAATCTCATAATATCTAAGCTTCAACCTGGAAGCGCAACATTCAGCACAGGACTTTGGATAGATATGGGGACTTTAGCACACACCCAATATGACACATGCATGAGTCTGACAGTTCCTTGATCTTATATTTCAATAGTCAATCCTTCTTTTCCAATTATTAGGTCTTCAGTCTCCATTGAACTAATCTAGTAGTCCATCTAAATAGTGCCCTACTGTAGATCTAGTCCCTTCTCCCCAGCTTAGATAATTTAAGTCACATTTCTCTTATAAGATATTTTGAAAGAAAGATGTACACCATTACAATTCCACCTTCAAAATACTGAGAAACGTTTTGTTAATAATCAGTAGCGTCTGTCCTTGAACTGGTTAAGGTGAAGAATGCATATTCTTGCATTGGACGATTGCCCTTCCTGATAATATCCAATGGTAATTCCATATTTTTGCTCCACTTGACCCCATGACAACCGTAAGCCTGAAATTCTTGCAATACAAGTATTTACAATGTGTATTATCGAAACATAAATGTACATTTTGCAGGACTTTGAGCCATACTACTGTATTGGGCATAAATGAAAACAAATTTAACTGATTTGGTTCCCCAGTGACTTTGTGTATAGTGTGTATAACTCTATCTTTGGGGAGGCCATCCAGATCTTTCCTGGGTGGAAACAAATGGTTAAAAAGTTATAAATCTTGGGCAGTGTGCCACCCAAGCTATGCATCCCGGCCATATCTGTTTTTAAGCTTATCAAACATTTATAACCATCCCAAATGTAAACTCAGGTTGTATATTATGGAATAGTGGGTCTGCAACTTAACAATCAGGAGCCCGTTTTAGATAAATAAATAATTAACTGGCTGACTCAATCTCTGTGGGTGCGCGTGCATGCACGGCTGAATGAGGTAGGTGTGGTGATTGAGACAGAGCATGCCTGCATGTGAGGGTATGTTCTGAATTAATAGCTTCATTGGCTTTTTTGCTGTGCCAGTGGAGACATATATGGGGGAGCCAACACGAGAAAATGGAGAAAGAAAAAGGACAGAAAGGAAAGAAAGGGAGTTTTTAAAGGAAAGGATTGAAAAGAGGACAGGAATGAATGAGACAGAGCAAGATGGAAAGAAATAGGCAGATGGGATTGAAGCCGAAGGGAAGTAGCGAGTGGCTGGTGCTCAACAGGGGGCTGAAGGTTGCTCCTGCTGAGCTTTGGAGCAGAAGCAATCAGAGTACTCCAGAAGGACTCCACCATAGAACCAGAGATGGCAGATGGAATGCGAGGGAGTAGGGGCTTGGCGGCACCCCATGGATCAGACTGGGCAATGAAGACATAAGCTGGAACTGAAGGTTGTCTGCACCTGTTAGATGACATCTCTCCATGCTGCAAGGTCTAAATAGGATAAGCTGGAGAGACATTTGTTTTAAAGGGTTGCACATGGGCTCAAGTGATTTTTAGGAGACTGCTTCCTGCTTGTTTTTAAGGAAAATTTATTTGATTGATTTTCATCTCCACCTTCACTTTTTATTGGATTATTTATTTATTGAACTTTTTTAGCAATGCACTATTTCATTGAACACTTGATTTTTTTTTTGATGGATTGTTTTAATAAAAGCACTAATCACTTTTCCACCTACTCCTTGCTATGTTTGTGTGTTGTGTCCTCATCCACTGCCTTATCTCTCGGGTATGTTCTCAGTGGTAGCAGGTTCAAGAGGCTCCCGAAAGGAATCAGAAGTGTGGAGCTGACCCGCACCGTCACATATACATTCACTGTTGCTACTTAAACTCCTTGGTGTTAAACCAGAGCTTGATTGAGATTTTGAATTCTATGTAGTTATGTTTAACCTCAAGTCAGGCTGGGGACACATGTAATGATCTGCTTTACATTTTTAAGCCCTGCTACCAACTAGTTGATGAAATATCATATTGCAAAAAAAACGTTTTGTCACTCTAAAATAACTCACCAATATTCATGATTGGGGAGGAGCTTCCAACTAAAAACACAAAGGCAAATGAAAAGGCTTAAAGGAAGTTGTAGAACGGACTGGAAATGAAACATTACTCGAATCGATCAATAGTGATGACAATGTGAGATGGTCATCATATGTTGACACAGAGAGTAAAACCAATGCATGATACGACACTGTACGATTGAACCCTTCTGATAGGCCCAGTTGAATTTGGTAACACGAAGCTTCAATGTGGTGCAACAGTAGCTGCATAACAAGAAGGCAAAATAATTGTAATCAAGGGCAAAGAGAAGCAAGATGTTAGCTCACTAAACACTGTTCACAATGTGGCAACTGTAAATGTTTGCGTGAGGGGAAATGAAGAAGAAACTAAGTCTTGCACTGTGGTAGCCTACAATGACAAAAGGGACAGTGCTGATTGTGTGGATCAGGCAGTGACATTCTACCCTCTCATGTGCAAGCAACAGAAAAAATATGATAAGAAAAGTGTGCACAGAAACATACTTCTAATGTCCCAAATGCAACATCAGGCAGTGCATTGTTGGCTGTCTCAAAACTTATCGCACAATGGACATGTAGTAAATCTACATCAGTGCAGCAGTGGACTCCAAACATACTTTTTCTACTGTATTTATGTAGAATTTTTGGTATTTACATTTCTGCTACACATAATTAACATTTTTCTTCTTGAGAAAAATTCTGTGTTTTTGGCTTGTGTTTCCTGGGGTAAACATAACAGTAAGTAGGTTAAAAACTTTGTGTTACAAAAGATATCTTTCTTTGCAAGTTTCCTTTAAAAGTTAATGAATGGGTCTGAACTCCTTAAAAACACTCGCGGAAAAGATTAAATCTTTTTCTTAAAAAAATGTCTTGTCCTCCAGTTTTGAAAAGCATTGGTCTACATTGATAGGAGGAATGTTGTATTAAGCGATAAACCTTTGTGTATATTAGCAGTGAAGCATTTTCAAAATATTAGACACAGTGTACAAAATGGTTTATACAGTATAGTTATTTGTCATCTTAGAAAGATTTTGTAGAAACTATTTTTAATGTCTCTGCTGATTACTTTAACATAAAGAATGTTTTTGTCATAATCAACTAGCCCCATCAGTGGTATAGGTAGACATAACTTTCTGGTTAAAAAATTACCTAAAATAAATTCTTAAAAGAGTCATCACTGGCTGCTAAATTACATATTCATACATATTCAGTTTATTCCAAATGTATGCACCATTTCCTTATAAAAACATTGGCTTTACAAGAAGTAGTATAAAGTTTTTATCAAGCCACACACATCTGGACAAATTAATGTAAATTAATGTTTGCTTTTTCTAAAAGTCATTGAAGGGAAACTGACTCTGCTTCCCAACCTGTGCAGATAACAGTGTTGTAATCTGCCTGCTCAAAAATCACAAAAAGGGGTGACAGACTTTAAAAATGGAAGCCAGAGCTGCACTGCAACACGGGAGTGAACACAAACTGTTCATAACTCCCTAGTACCAAACTCAAGGTGTTGGCTTAAGGCCTGCAAGGGCCTAATAGTGGGGCAAAAGCTTCTAAGTCACAGATACCCACAAAGGTAGAAGGGGAAAACCGTAACAAAATATTCTGGTGCATGAAAATAAAACAAAGTTCGTTTAATATTTAAAGATCATTAAAAATAAACAATGCACGTAATACAAGGAATAAAGAAAAAAAGTAAAGCAAAAGGCAGTGCTCCCTTACAACATGAATAGTTTGGGATCACACAATCACTGTCACCTTCTGCTGTCCACTATCACCCTCCTCAACATCATGTAGACCAAGGCAAGCACTAATGACTGCATAGGGCACCTGATCTGCCAGGAATGGGAAAAACGGCAGAAATTAAAGATAATGAAAGATGGACTGGGATATGGAGAAGACAAGAAAAAATGTCAAAAAAACAAAACTTACATTTTCAAAACCTGAATGTAACTCAAACTCAAAGTCAGAAAAAAAACACGTGAAAAGTCTTGTTCTCTGAATATCTCCAAACACTGTGAACATTTCTTTGTAAATTTAATTCAAAATCTTGGACGCCAGGAGAAGTGCATGGCTGCTTTATAAACCTACCAGGTCATGATTTCAGGATGTGCAACTTCCTAACTACATATGATAGCGCCAGGGAAGTGTTACTAACCACAAGATGAATGCCAACACCAAAGCAAATTCACAAAATATATGAAAGCATGATAAAAAGAAAATGAGAATAATTTGCAATAAATCTTATATAATAAAATAAACCACAATAATAATTCTAAATGTCCACCAAATAATATTTGTGCACAAAATGTCTAAAAATCACTACAGCACCTATTTAGTACTCTAAAAGTCTCTGTTCTCTTCCTAATATGTTTTTGGGGTTTGTCAGCGTAGGCACATCCCTTTCCTGCCTGACAGACCACTCAGTCATTTAGCCCTCTCCAGCAGTGTTGGCGCACCCAGCCTGTGAAGAGTGGTCATCCGGCGCCTGCAGTACTTTCTTGCAAACCCCGTCATTGGCACTGACCATACACTCTGTTTGTAAAGGGCTACCCTGTTCTCCCCACTTTTTATTTTTAGGCTTTCAGGAAGACCAAAAGGGGGAGTCCTGGACTCCAATACTCTGCTTTAGCATTTTGTGTTTAATATTTTTTTTTCAAAACAGCTTTTAAATGTTTTTCTCTTTGAAAAGCTAACTTGTGTCATATGTGATCATGAAAAGCAAATTGCTTTTAGTTTTTTGTCATAAAATCTTCACTCTTATTTCCTAAAAACATGGTGCTAAATTGAGAAGCAAAACAGATCTTCTAATACCAGACTACTTGCAATCACAAAACACTACTACTCAACTTAGAGTTCCCATTTCATATTAGGATGCGCACTCTCTCTCATTATCTACCTTAATTTACTGCAGAAGCTTCTTTGGTCAATTTGTTTAAAAAAAGGCTAGAGCCCCAGCTTTCCCGTTAATTCATTAAATCCATTTTTAAAATGTGACACTCATTTTTACTTTTGCCATTATTTTATTGATGTACTGTCCTGTTGGATTTGTACTCACTGTGCATTTTATTATGATTTAATTTAGTTAATAGTGTGTCACACACGTGTGAATAGGAGGCAGCTGAAGGGCTTAACGACTGGTAGTAACATATCTGCCCGGGGGGGCGGCAGGGTACACTAACTCTTTTTCTAAATCTCCTGCACACCTTTCTCGGGAAATCCCACCAGGAGCCGCTACCTCACCATGGGACAAATCATTTCCGGTCCCGGCCCCGTAGACGACATCTTTTCTGGCCCCAGCCCCGAGGACGACATCATTTCCGGACTCGGCCCCGAGGATGACATCATTTCCGGCCCCAGCCCCATAGACGACATCATTTCCGGCCCCGTAGACGACATCATTTCCGGCCCCGAGGATGACATCATTTCCCCCAGATTTCCTATAAAACCTCACTCCCTTCCTCTGGATTTCAGTTCTGTTTTGGACTCTGTCTTGTAAACACTACTCGATCTAAAACCTTTTTGCTTTTGCAGCCAGGAACACATTATACGGGTGGCTGCCCCAAATCTTTACGATGTCTGGTGTCCTTCCTTGTTACAAGTGACACGACCTTACAAAAGGTCCACAATGTACAGAGTGAAATAATAAAATAATAGCCTAATATGTCAAATGAATTGAGCTCAGAGGTCCCAAGATCTGCCAACCCACCATAGCAATATGGTCAAAATGACTTACAGTAACATCTCCTGATTTACTGTCAGCGACTGCATACATCCAGGTTGATAATAGTCAGCAGTTCTATTATTCCCAGGTAGATGTCATCTCCTCAAGGGATTCATGGAAGTGTAACTGTAGTTGTATTAGTCTAAACTCAAAAGTACTGTATAGTACTTTCTGACTGACCTGGAATAATACCAGATGTGCTTCCAGGATGTGGCTTATAAGGGCTTCAGTCAATGAATTGAGAACTTTCAGTGGTAATGAGAGTTCTCCTGGTGGACAGGAAAAGGAGGCAGAGAAGGACATGAGCACTATAGGTTTGAAGGTAGAATGGAGACAATATTTGTTTGAGGTGAACATTTATACAATACAATACAATTTATTTTTGTATAGCCCAAAATCACACAAGGAGTGCCGCAATGGGCTTTAACAGGCTCTGCCTTTTGACAGCCCCCCAGTCTTGACTCTCTAAGAAGACAAGAAAAAACTCCCAAAAAAACCCTCGTAGGGAAAAAAAATGGAAGAAACCTTGGGAAAGGCAGTTCAAAGAGAAACCCTTATCCAGGTAGGTCGGGCGTGCAGTTGTTGTAATACAAGTCCTGGAGACCTTGGCCATCAAGCTGCCTCCCCCTATTTCACAGCTGAGTCAGTGCTGGGTCAGCCAATCCGATGAAAGGACCCCTCTACCCAATGATCTGTGCGATCCTCCATCAGAGCTGACTTTACCTTAGGCAGGCAAAACAACTTGGCCGGTGGGCAGTGGCACCAAGTGCCAGATTTGAGTACTAAGAAGAGAAACAGAATAGGTGAGGGTTAGTAACAAATTATAACAATCATATTACTTACTGTTTTAGTGCTAATAACTAACAACAGAGGTGCAGTCTGTATAGTTAATCAGCAGCTCTAGTCAGGAAATGCTAAACTGAAGTAGTGAGTCCACACAGGATTTGAAAGCTGAGACCGAAGGGGCATCTCTTATAGTAGCAGGCAGACCACTCCACAGTTTAGGGGCCCTGTAACTAAAAGCTCAACCTCCCACTATTATTTTATTAATCCTTGGAATCATAAGCAGACCGGCATTTTGAGATCTTAATGTGCGCTCTGGTTTGTAAGTCATGATAAGTTCAGACAAGTAAGCCGGACCTTGGCCATTCAAGGCTTTACATGTTAAAAGGAGGATTTTGAAATCTGCCCTAAACTTAACCAGGAGCCAGTGTAAGGATTTAAGAACTGGAGTTATGTGTTCATATTTTCTTGTTCTTGTAATAATTCTTGCAGCAACATTTTGGATTAACTGGAAGCTATATAAAGAACAGTTTGAATGTCCAGTGAACACCACATTGCAGCAGTCAATTCTGTGAATAATGATGGAGTACAGTCAGAACATTTCTGTATGTACTGGAATCAATTTGATAAATATGAACTAAACCAGGCAAGGAGAGTGCCTATAAACAGAATGTGCAGTAAAATAGAATGGTTCATGGTGTCAAACGTTGCACTTAAGTCTAACAACATAATTACAGTGGAGTTTCCTTCATCAGAGCATATCAGAATGTTTTTTACAACACACGTTAGTGCTGTTTCTGTACTATGACCTGTACGGAAACCAGACTGGAATTTCTCAAATAAATTGTGATGTGCAAGGTGTGACTGAAGCTGATTGACAATTACTTTTTCAAGTATTTTAGAGAGAAAGGGTAAATTTGAAATGGGTCTGTAGTTATTAAGAATGTGTTGGTCTAGGTCTGACTTTTTAAGTAATGGTTTAATGACTGACACTTTTAGTGCATCAGGTACAGTGCCATGCAATAATGAACTATTAATAATGTTAAGAACAGGCGCAGCAAGAACATCCATTACACTTTTTACTAGTTTTGTTGGCACTGGGTCTGGGGAACAAGTAGTAGGTTTCATTTTGGAAATTAAAGTCAAGACTTTCTGCTCAGCTACAGAATTAAAATTTCTAAAGTGTTTGAATACAATGTGAGACTATGTGGTTTGCACTGTGATGCTGAGATCTATGATATTATATTTTTAATTTTCTCATTAAAGAAGTTCATAAAGTCTGTACTGCTAATATCTGTTGGTATTTTGCACTGTAGATCTGAATTCCCATTTGTTAAATTAGCCACCATTCAAAACAGTACCCGAGGATTTTTATTTTTGATATTATTTTAGAACAGTAGTCTGAGCAAGCTTTAAAAATAGATCTATCTATTATAAAAAGAAATCCTGTCCCCTGTCCTGATAGTCTACGATACGTGATCTTTCTCGAAAGATAATTTAAAGACCCGCGAGACGAAAGAGACCTGCCACAGTGCCACGGGAACATAGAACGAGAGTCTTGCAAGACACACCCTACTTACAAGCAATATCAAAAAAAAAACAAATCAGTAGTGTAAAGGCAGTCATGCAGCACACACAGCTACAGGGCTCTCAGTGCATATAAAGTTTATATGGTCAATACGGTAGAAATGAATAGGGTAGAAATGAAACGTCGACGATTAAACGAAGAAGAAAGAAAAGCACGGAGAAAAGAGACTCAAATGCGTTGGACAGAAAAAAGAGCAAAAAAAAATTTAATCGAGGTGCAAATTCAGAAAATAAGGAAAGTAATTATCAGTCCGAAAAAAGTGGAATTGAAAAAAAAGCACGTCCAATCCGGCTCAGAATTAAATGACAGTGAGTAAAAGACAAAGTAGAACTTCATAGAGATGTTTACAAACGTTGGCGCTAAACACATGCAGAGCAGGTTAGAGACCATGAAACCAGGGAAATTAGAAAGGCTCAAAAAAAAAAAAAAAAAAAAAAAACGGCGCTCTACACATGTGGAGAAAGTTAAAGGATATGAAAGTAGGAAAATTAGAAAATATAAAAAAGTAAAGATCACAGTAGCACAAACAAATAAACTGCCTCATTTAACTATGCACCAGTCTAACTTTGGTTTTGCACAATAATTACTACACTATTGCACCTTAACACTTAATTCTACTTTATTCACATAATTTAACTTATTTATTATGTTCTACTATACTGTTATCTTTCGATCTATGACTTTTTGTTAATCTAACTGATATTCTTCTAACTTTGCACAGTTTTTGATAAGCGGATCAGGATGCATTTCACTGCGTGTTGTCCTGTATAACTATGCATGTGACAAATAAAGAATCTTGAGAATTTCAAAAACGGAGTTTACCGCACATGCATTTATTGGTTACTTTGTTAATGTATATATATTTATCTGTCTGCTTATTTAAAAACCTAAATTTACCCCAGGAGTCAAAAACGTTCTGTCTAGCCCTTGTACAAAAACCTAGACAAAAGCTGGGGTATCACCTTGGTAAACCCATGTACTTTTGGAACTGTGAGAGGAAAATAGCACGACTTTACAGACAGGAGTTCAATGCAGAACTCTACTTACTTTGTTACTTTGTAAAAAAAAATTGACCTCATTAAAAAGATTCAGCATATTGGGACTCGCAAGATTACAAATATTGTTTTTACAGAAGTTCTGAAATAAAAGTGAAACTAATGAAATAGCAACAATTCAAAGAAAAAACAATCTTAAAAGTGTGTATCCGGAACACCAAATACAGGGGTTGGCAAGCGA
Source organism: Erpetoichthys calabaricus (assembly GCF_900747795.2). Lineage (NCBI taxonomy): Eukaryota > Metazoa > Chordata > Cladistia > Polypteriformes > Polypteridae > Erpetoichthys > Erpetoichthys calabaricus. The sequence continues at coordinate 295,926,358 of NC_041395.2, forward strand.
AGTGAGCAGGGGGCGAAGTTTTTAATATTTTTTAACACAATCTATGCAATTTGAAAGATATGCAGCTTTGTTGTTCTCCATCTGTGCTCCATTTTTCAACACTCTAATTTAAAAGCGCGAGTGTTTTCATTAAAACAAGTAGAGTTTCTATGTGCTTTGATCACTTTTGTTTTAAAGGGAGCCACTGCATCCAGAGCATCTTTGAAGGTGACATTACAATGTGATGTTAGCTGATCTAAATCTAAATTCCATGTTTACATTTGATGTTAACTGATCTAAATGGTTTTCAATAATTACACTTAACTTACTCAAAGTATCTATTGTTACAATAAGAGACTCCATACATCGCAAGAAGGTTTGGGGCAGCCACCCGTATATTGTAGTCCAGGCTGCAAAAATTATAAAAATAGCACAGGGTAGTTTACACTACTGAGTCCAAGACAGAACTAATGACTAGAGGAAGGGTAGAGGCTTTTATGGAAAGTTGGATGGAAGTGATGTCGCCCTTGGGGCGGGGACCAGAAGTGATGTCATCCTCGGGGCTGGGACCAGAGGTATCTTCCTCTGGGCTTCAGCACCTGGCGGGATTTCCCAGGAACAGTCTGTAGGGAACTGAGAGAGTCAGTGTACCCCTCCGCCCCCTGGTCGGACAAGTTCTTATGATTAAATAAGCCCTTCAGCTACCTCTCACTTGCACGTGTGTGACACTATAAATTTTGAAGCAGAATTACAGTCTAGATGTCGCACTGTCTTTGTTTTAATCTGTGAGTGTATTGGCAAGGGAAGAACCAAATCAAACATAATTAAGTAGTGATCGGAAATAACTTCATTTAATGGAGTGACATTTAAATTTTTAATTTCAGCTTTGTAAGTTATAATAAATCTAATGTGTTGTAATGATTATGAGTTGGACCTTTGACAATCTGACAAAATCCTACTGAATTTAACTTCTTCTTTCGGCTGCTCCCATTAGGGGTTGCCACAGTGGATCATCTTCTTCCATATCTTTCTGTCCTCTGCATCTTGTTCTGTTACACACATCACCTGACATGTCCTCTCTCACCACATCCATAAACCTTCTCTTAGGCCTTCCCCTCTTCCTCTTCCCTGGCAGCTTTATCCTAAGCATCCTTCTCCCAATATACTCAGCATCTCTCCTCTGCACATGTCCAAACCAACGCAATCTCGCCTCTCTGACTTTGTCTCCCAGCCGTGCAACTTGAGCTGATCATCTAATGCACTTATTACTAATCCTGTCCATCCTTGTCACACCCAGTGCAAATCTTAGCATCTTTTCAGCTCTATCTCCTGCTTTCTGGTCAGTGCCACCATCTCCAACCCATATAACATAGCTGGTTTCACTACTGTCCTGTAGACCTTCCCTTTCACTCTTGCTGATACCCGTCTGTCACAAATTACTCCTGACACTCTTCTCCACCCATTCCACCCTGCCTGCACTCTCTTTTTCCCATCTCTTCCATAATCCCCATTGCTCTGTACTGTTGATCCCAAGTATTTAAACTCATCCACCTTCGCCAACTCTACTCCATGCATCCTCACCATTCCACTGACCTCTCTCTCATTTACACACATGTATTCTGTCTTATTCCTACTGACCTTCATTCCTCTCCTCTCTAGAGCATATCTCCACCTCTCTAGGGTCTCTTCAACCTGCTCCTTACTATCATTACAGATCACAATGTCATCAGCAAACATCATAGTCCACAGGGACTCCTGTCTAATCTCGTCTGTCAACCTGTCCATCACCATTACAAATAAGAAAGGGCTCAGAGCCGATCCCTGATGTAATCCCACCTTCACGTTGAATGCATCCATCGCTCCTACCGCAGACCTCACCACTGTCACACTTCCCTCATATATATCCTGTTACGTACTTCTCTGCTACACCAGACTTCTTCATACAATACCACAGCTCCTCTCGAGGCACCCTGTCATATGCTTTCTCCAGGTCCACAAAGATGCAATGCAACTCCTTTTGGCCTCTCTATACTTCTCCTTCAACATCCTCAGAGCAAACATTGCATCTGTGGTGCTCTTTCTTGGCATGAAACCATGCTGCTGCTCACTAATCATCACCTCACTTCTTAACCTAGCTTCCACTACTCTTTCCCATAACTTCATGCTGTGGCTCATCAATTTTATCCCCCTGTAGTTATTACAGTCCTGCACATCCCCCTTATTCTTAAATATCGGCACCAGTACACTTCTTCTCCACTCCTCAGGCTTCTTCTCCATTCCTCAGGCATCCTCTCACTTTCTAAGATTCCATTAAACAATCTGGTTAAAAACTCCACTACCATCCCTCCTAAACACCTCCATGCCTCCACAGGTATGTCATCTGCAGCAACGGCCTCCCCATTTTTCATCCTCTTCATCACTGTCCTTACTTCCTCCTTGCTAATCTGTTGCACTTCCTGATTCACTATCTCCACATCATCCAACCTCTTCTCTCCCTCGTTCTCTTCATTCATCAGCCTCTCAAAGTACTCTTTCCATCTGCTTAACACACTCTCCTCACTTGTATGTTTCCATCTTTATCCTTTATCACCCTAACCTGCTGCACATCTTTCCCAGCTCGGTCCCTCTGTCTAGCCAATCGGTACAGGTCCTTTTCTCCCTCCTTAGTGTCCAACCTCTCATACAACTCATCATACGCCTTTTCTTTAGACTTTGCCACCTCTCTCTTCACCTTGTGCCTTATCTCCTTGTACTCTTGTCTACTTTCTGCATCTCTCTGACTATCCAACTTCTTCTTCATCATCCTCTTCCTCTGTATACTCTACTGTATTTATTCATTCCACCACCAGGTTTCCTTTTCCTCCTTCTTCTGTCCAGATGTCACGCCAAGCACCCTTCTTGCTGTCACCCTTACTACATCTGCTGTAGTTTCCCAACTGTCTGGTAACTCTTCACTGCCACCCAGTGCCTGTCTCACCTCCTCCCTAAACTCAACCTTGCAGTCTTCCTTTTCCAAATTCCGCCATTTGATCCTTGTCTCTGCCCTCACTCTCTTCCTCTTCTTGATCTCCAACATCATCCTACAGACCACCATCCTATGCTGCTTAACTACAATTTCCCCTGCCACCACTTTGCAGTCTTCAGTCTCCTTCAGATTGACTCTTCTGCATAGGATGTAATCTACCTGTGTGCATCTTCCTCCACTCTTGTACGTAACCCTTTGTTCCTCCCTTTTCTTAAAATATGTATTCACCACAGCCATGTCCATCCTTTTGGCAAAATCCTTCTTCATTCCTCTCCTTGACACCATATCTACCCATCACCATGTCCATTGAAATCCGCTTCAGTCACCACTTTCTGTCCCTTGGGTACACTGTTCATCTCTTCATCCAACTCACTCCAAAAATCTTCTTTCTTTTCCATCGCACACCCAACTTGCGTGGCATATGCACTAACAACATTCATCATCACACCTCCAATGTCAAGCTTCATAATCATTTCTCTGTCTGACACTCTTTTCACCTCCAGAACACTCTTGACATACTGTTTATTTAGAATAACTCCTACCCCATTTCTCCTCCTATCCACACCATGATAGAACAATTTGAATCCACCTCCAATCCACCTGGCCTTACTCCCCTTCTATTTAGTCTCTCGCATGCACAATATATCAGCCTTCCTTCTCTCCATCATATCTGCTAACTCTCTCCCCTTACCAGTCATACTGCCAATATTCAAAGATCCTACCCTCAGTTCCACTCTTTTTACTTTCCTTCTCTCCTCCTGCTTCTGGACACATCTCCCCCCTCTTCTTCTCCTTCTTCTTCTTTGGCCAGCAGTAGCCCAATTTCCATCAGCACCCTGTTGGCTAACAGTACTGGTGGCGGTCGTTGTTAACCCGGGCCTCGACTGATCCGGTATGGAAATTTGATTGTTGTCCGCATATTGATTTGGCAAAATTTTAAACCGAATGCCCGTTCTTGACGTAACCCTCCCCATTTATCCGGGCTTGGAACCAGCATGAAAAGACACACTGGTTTGTGCATCCCCTGCGGCTGGGTTACAAAATCCTACTGAATTTAACAAATAAGTAAAACATTTGCTAAAAGTGTCAGTTTCCATATCAATGTATACATTAAAATCCCCCATCAATATTACGTGATCATAGTTTATAGCCAAATCAGGTAAAAGGTTGCCAAATTCAGTCATGAACAATGAATATGGCCCTGGTGGTCTGTAGACTAGCACTACAATTGTGTTGGAATCTTTTTTAATATTTAAAATGAATGCCTCAAAGGATGTGAAGTCGCCTAAAGTTTTAGAAGTGATTTGCATTCTATGACAAAGAATTATTCCAAGGCCTCCTCCTCAACCAGAATCTCTAGACTTATGAAGGGGCACTGTTGTGTTTCCATTCTCCTATTGTATATTCATGCATCTTTTGCTTCTGTTAATACCTACCTGTTGTGAATGAACATTATATATTTGGCATTCCTGGTCTTGCCTAACTGTTACTATAACAAAGGAATCACCCTTGAGCATCCTCTTCTGATCATTACATATTTCTTGCAGAGAAGGAACTAAAAGAAACGACAAATTCAATTTAAATAAGGTAATGTGGTGGGCTTATAAGACTACAAATGATGGCACTATTTTCCAGCTTTGTCATTCCCTGGGCAAAAACCAATTATTGGAGTAGTAATATTTGTGGTGGTAATATTGTCCCATGCAAAGACTACAGTGAAATTCTTTTTTGCATATCCAACCAACAAGTTATTTTGGAGGACGCCCCAAGAAACCCCCAGGCAACCACAGGGCTCAAGCTTCCCCCATTTAATTGCTAGGTATTCTGGGGTTGACATGGCCCTTTAAGTTGGGGTTTGGAGCCAATAATCTTTATATAAAATATGCTACCGTGGCTGTTCATTTGTCTGTCCAGGATTTTAAATCACCTGTAGCTCGCAAACCGTTTGACCTATTGACCTGAAATTTGGTACACATATACTACGTAACGTCTACTATCTACTTTCGGGGTGATGATTGACCTCCAAGGTTATTCCTATTTTTATTTTATTGTAACAATACAACAATTCATTACATTTATATAGTGCTTTTCTCAGTACTCAAAGCGCTATCCACACAGGGAGGAACCGGGTAGAATCGACTCTCGGTAGCGGCCAACAGGGCGGCGGTGCGGCACATGCGTATGGGCGCCGTTCTCATCCCTACCACCTTTACCGTCACTTCCCCTAACTCTTCATATCTTAAGTGAAAAATGAAAGAAAAAGTACTAAGTAATTCCAACACAAACACTGAACTTAATCAATTTTAATGCAAAAAGATGCCGAAGAAAGAAGAGAAGAAGCGGGCCGCTAGGGTGGAGAAAAGAAGAGCTGCTCAGGAAGAAGTAAGCGCATCAACCTCCGAGCAAATGAATGCTAAACGTACAGAGAAAGAGGATGAAAACTAGGAATGTTCAAGTCAAGTGTATTCACTGCACGTTATCATGCAGTGCGCCGTTACTGGTTTAACAATAATTAAAGTAGGGGACAGTATGCCAGCCATACTACCAGGGAGATATAGCCTTTGTTGTGTAGTTAAGCCCAGAGTGGCATGGGTTTATTAATTAATCTTGACTTTTCTTATAATAAATCCCTTTATTTTGTACAATTCCTGGTTGCATTTGTATTTTTGCGGTCAGGGTCAGCTGAAGAGCTCTCCCCCAGTCAATAATATTTATAGTAATCTGTACCTAATAAGGGTAGCTTATTTTGCTTTTCCTAAGAAGTTAAATTTGAAGGATATCTGAACTTTAGCATTACAGAGTTGTAGATTTCCATGTTCTGTTAAACAGCATCATCATCAGCCCAACAGTTGACATTTTATGTGCATTCCATTGGCCTTGAGAGTCCATTAAGCACATCAAAAGTGGGAATTGCACAAAACAAAACTGATTCAAGAACCCAAAGTGGTTAAAACTGGCACCCAGTAAGACAAAGCTTCAGGTAAAATATTGTCAACCTTAAAAAAGTTAAAGTACAACATCCTTGAAGACATTTCCATTGTCATAGTTTCTACATATACTGAAAGAACCTTCACAAAATAAAACATGAACTAGGCTTAAGCTGTTTTTAGTGCTACAGGAAAAGCAGCATTGCACTCAGTTTGAATTCCCAAAGAACATTTTACATGCACTCTGTTTTTGTAATACCTGCAACTTTTAAAAAATAAAGTATGTGTGGAATAGTACTGATTAACTGTGTACTCACAAATCCACTTACCATGCATCTTGCCCGGACTGAAAAGAACGTTTACGAGATGCCCACTTATGTCCTAGTAGAGTTTTGATCCGGTTAATGAAGACATGCTGGACAAATTGAAAAAGTGACCACAGGAAAAAAAGAAAAGCTTACTGACAAGTTCTGGGAAAGAGAGGTGTGTGAAACTTGAACGCTTATTTTGATCCTATCATTTCATACAGTGAACATAAATCTCCAAAGCGTTCAGCTATACTCTAGTCATTTATCTTTTTCACATGTACAGTACAATACTAGAGTGTGGCAATTAGTATCAAACACTCTTGAACATTGCTTCTGCCAGCATTAAACAAATGACTTTGCAATGCCCTCTTCCTGAGCTTGTTGTGGTTATCTATGAAGCCTTACTAGAATTTCAAACAGCATTAAAATTCAAAACACTTGCTTTTCCTAATGAATTCCTGATGCTTTCTTTGTTAATGTGTGGCCCATCCAGACACAAAAAGGAAGAAAAAAATATGATATGCAGCTCTTAGTGTTTATTTAATAATCTGGAATTTGAAACTGTGGCTAGAAAGAAATGTCAAAATAGAATGTATTACAAATATATAATCTTAGACCACGATGAGGAAAACTATAGGATGAGGGGGAAAAAAAAAAATATATATATATGTATTAGAATTAAGTATTCAAAATATTTTGAAGATTTCCCCTACTTCTCTTAAAATCATATATGCCCAAGTTTCCACCAATACTGCTTTTTATCACCAAGAGACAATATGCTATACTCTTCAGAAAGTGCCCATTGCCACCCTGATTTTCAAAGCTGCTTATTTTTTACTGTAAACAGGTTATTAAATAAGGTAAGATTCACATCGGTAGCTGCCTACCCAGACAATGAGCAGAGAATGTTGTAATCAATACAAGAAAAGAATGTGCTAAGCAGTTATTGGAAAAGTTATAGTGGGTGGCACAGAGTTGTGGTGCTTAATATTGTAACTTCATGACTCTCCAGGTTGGAGCCCCAGCCTTACATCACCATGCATCTGTGAGGCTTTTAAGATATTCCTGTTTTCTCCCAAAGATGTAATTTTAGTGAATTAGAATTAATAAATGTGCTCATATCATTTAGTGTGTTGGTGAATGTGATGCAGAGTTGATCCCATATGGGGCTGGATGATTCCCGTATGGCCTCTGGTTCATTGGGACCCTTTAATGGACCATGCAAGTTCAGAAAATGGATGGATGAATGGATGAATCTTTGCATACTTCTTACATTCAATGCAGGAGCCAGAATTTTTTTGTATACTGTAATGTGGTTGTCATGCTTACATAAAGTATGCCTGCAGTTTCTCACTTGTACTCATTTGTTAACTAGCACAGGCACTGGAACAATTCTACAATAAATCAGTAATCGAGCTGCAGAATTCTCTAAAGTATGAGCTTTATTTTCAATAATCTTTTGATTAATGGTAAATGTAATGCTGCTATTCAGACTTTGAGGCTGCCTACTTTCATGAGCAGATGAATAAACCAAATACAGTATATTATGAATGACAATTCATTTGTTTTCTTCCTGTTTGTCTGAACTGTGCTCTTGACCTCCTGCTTTTCTTATGATAACAGTTGTGTCTTGTGGATATTATACCTGTCTTCTATTTCACTCTTTTCATAATTTTAAATTCCATCCAGTTTCTTAACCTGTTCATCCAGGGTAGGATTTTGGGGAAGTTGGATCATATCTGGGCAATCAAAGGGCACAAGGCCGCAGCAAAACCCTGGACAGAGCATAAGTCTATCACATGGTGGACACACAAACACACACACTGCACTCACACTTAGACCAATTTTACAATGCCAGTTCACCAGCTTTGGATTCTGGGAGGAAACTGAAGCACCCAGAGGAACCCCACATATTTGTGGACAGAACATGCATTTTCATATTCTTGGTTTTTATTGACCATGGCTCTTGTTTCTATTTTTTAATAAGATCTTCAAATGCTCCTTTTACTTGCATAATCAGCCCCTCTAGCTTTAAGCAGGAGTAGAGTAAACTTAGCCATCATGAGCAGCCTCATTTATAACAGCTGACCAACCTAGAGGATAACTGATAAGTCAAACGACACCCGTGGCCAAAGGTAAGCATCCAATAATATGACACCAAGACAGAAGATTCCACACAGAGTCTAGCAAAGTGCATTCAATTTCATTCAGTTTGTCTTGCCAAATAGAGGAAGGTCCTTTTCATTGTATGTGGTGCCCTTGAACCGTTAAGCATGCTGCCCCGTGTTTAGTTTTAACTTGCATCCAGTGGCACTGCTTAGAAAGTAGAGAATGGGATCGGGCTGGAAGGTAGACATGACTCCTTGGACAAACACATGCATGTTTGAACTTGTCATTAGTAGTGCTAGCTGCTCTTTCTCCCCTTCCTGTCAATTGTAATCAACATGTCGGAGAAGGTGGTACATAGTAGTGTTGCACACCAAATTATTATTACATTTTTGACAAATGAAGGAGTTATTCCATTTCAGATTTATTTGAGACTTAAAAATCAGTTTGGGGATGAGTGTCTCTCTCTGTTGAGAATGTATGATGGTGCCAGTCATTCAGAGAGGGACTATCATCTCTTTGGTCCATTTAAGGATTTTTTAGGAGGGAAGAAATTCAACTTGAAAGAGGAGTTTATTGATGTTGTGCAAGAATTGGTCAACATGTAGTCAAAAGACTTCTGCTCTCCTGGGATTAAGAAGCTTCCTGAGCACTGGAACAAGTGTATTGCAGTGGCCAGAGACTACATAGAAAAACAGTGTGTAAGTTGTTTCATTGTATTTAATAAATAAAGTGTAGCTCATAAAAACGCCCCAAATATATATATATATATATATATATATATATATATATATATATATATATATATATATATATATATATATATATTTGAGCCCAAATTATTTTAAGGATTTTCAAACGAAAAAATGTTTTAGTAATGAAAGCTGGTTGATAACCTAACACGAGTCTTTGGCTGAAAGTTGAAAATTATGTGGATTTGCATGTGTGAACAACAGGCTGTGTTTTGTAGTATATCTATACAGTAAACTGAAAGAAGAATAGCAAACTGTATAAAAAGTGGAATTTGTTTCATACTAATAAGCGCAAGAGTGCAATGAACAAAGCTAGAATCACAAAATATAAATTAAACATAAAGCAAACCTTATTACTTCTATGAGCTTTTCTAGATAGGCTCAGGACTGTGTCTTATGTTGTGGCTTGTCCGCTTATCCACCACAAACCATACCAAAATTGCTCCTTTCCTTCTTGCACCTAATGATTTTTTTCAAGTAGTATGAACTACCACTGGCACACAGGCAGGTACAATGGAGGCACCCTGTTTGTACATAGCAGTTATGTTAGCCAACAGATTCAGGTGGTTCCTTACAGTTTTAAATAGCTGAAGCTTGCTTGAATAGGATGATGGCCTCACTGCAAGTAAGCTGTTTAATTGTTCTGGGCAGCCCAATGGCTGTATGATGACTGGTGTGTGAGTTTGGTATAACAAGATGGCAGTGGAGTGCAGATGCAGAGTTTCTTGTAACCTGTAGCAAATACAGGCTGGTCATTAGGGTTATCTCAATCTAAGGCACGCACATGAATGGCGCATCTCTGAATGGAACCAAGTAGGTGCTAGTTAGTGGAGGGTACTTAACTTATTCACTTAGTAGATGCATTTATCCAAAGTGACTTACATAAGAGGTCAAACATTATTGAGTAAAATCAGCATGGAAATTGTTTAGAAAATTAGTGTTACCGAACAAGGTTACAAAATTGATCATCTCAAGTGAATAGTTCTAAACCAAACAGAGCAACACAAGACTACTAAATTCACAAATTTTGCTACCACCAAAGGGGAAGGAGGTGACACGCAGCTCACTCAAAGGAGACAGCTGGTGTGCTGCCCTACTATAGTAGATACGGGTCTGACGTGACTTTCCTACCAGAGACAATTTTAAGGCCAAGTCTGACAAGTGTCAGAATAGTTTCCTCTGCAAGTGCACAACCCTAGGAGGCAAGGGTAGGATGGGATGCTGCTGAACATTGCACATGGTGAACTGTGAAAACCTGTGTCTTTCCTGCATTGAATAAAACACACTAAGATCTAACCTATTCAGCTGTGGTGGGAAGGTTTTCATTCAGTAAGTGGACAATGTCACGACAGGCAGGCTTGACTGGGTTCTTCCCCTCTCTTAATATTTATTTGTCTTCTCTTTTTCCCACAAAGTAAGTCCTCACTATTCACCTCAGTCCTTCTTGTCAAGATGTAGTCATTAAACGCCATACAGATGTTACTTCTATGGTATTAGTATTCCCAATTATCACAGCGCCCCTCATCCCATGCCACAATTTAAAGGGCCGGGCACTACTGGTTACCCCCATGTAGTTTCTCCCCATAATATACAACAGCGGTCCATATATAGTTTATTGGACCCCCTTACTTTTGTTGTGACCGTTGTAAAATAAACACAAGAACAATGTCAAAGGTTTTGGGATCCCGGAAACTGTAGAGTGTAGATAAGGAAATGAGGTCTTTACAGACTGGAGTCCAAAACAGAACTGAGAACAACAAAAATGGAGTTCGTATATAAAGTGTGGGCAACAGCCCGGACACAGACAGGTAGACACAATGGTTTCACCCAACACACGTTTATTAATCATATTTACAGTGCACAGACCCAGTGCCGCAGCACCAATCACCCCTCAAGTCCTTGGCCACACGCACAATGCCTTAATAGTCTCTGGTCCGCCTCCACTCCTCTCTACCAAGCTTCGTCCTTCTTCCTCCCGACTCTTGCCAACGACTGGAGGGAGGCGGCCCCTTTTATCCACTCCGGATGGACTCCAGGTGCATCCGGAGGAGGTTCTGTAGCTACACCCCTGTGTGGCGGAAGCTCTAGCGGTGTATCCGGAAGTCGTCCGGGTGTCCCCAATCCTCTTCCCCCCAGCACTTCCGGGTGTGGCGGACGTACTGAGGTCCAGGGCTCCCAAGGCATCGGGGCACCCTCTGGCGGTGACCATGGGCCCCTACAGGGTAGAGCTTCCAAGCTCTGTACCCGTGGCCCCCAAAGCAACCAGGGCGGACGCCCCCTCGTGTTCTGGAGGAGGCATGAGCCCTCCTCCGGTCCTCCTGGGCCTCCCGGCCGGGCGACAACCCCAGCCAGGTGCCACAAAAGTGATGTCTTGAGCAAATGGCATTCTGTGACCGGAAGTGACATCATGAGAAGGCGGGATCTTGAGACCCGGAACCAGAAGTGATGTTGGAGTTATGTTATGTTGTTATGTTATGTTATGTTTAGGATTCATCGGTCATTCTGCAGGAAGAGAGGAGAAAGAGTTAGAGGGCAATGCCAACCCCAGGTCTGGCGAGTAAATGCACTTATTTGAGCCCGTAAACTGTCTCCCAATTGCATGTGTGTGAAACCGTTTTGATCCTTTGATAAACAAAAGCTTAAATAGGTTGTGGCTTAGGAGCAGTAAGGCAGAGAACACTTTCAAAAGGCAAAGACAAAGGCATTGATTACCAAATTAAAGGGGCTAGAAAATACTAAAAATCAGGACAAAACCAAATGTGAACACCCAGAAAGCAAATGGCTCAAAAAATTAACTTACTCTCACTAGAGCCTTTCCTTATTTGAAAAAACAAACATGCAGATATTTTCTGATCACTTGTGTCATTCTGTAAAATTGGCTACTATACCATTACACAAATGTATGAAAGCTTAAGACACAGCCCATAGCAGCCCATTCCAAAATGATGCTGGTTGATTCCATCGTTAACTAGCAAATAAAAATGGTGAAAATAAATAAAGCAGAGACAAAAGAGTAACATTTTTTAATAAATCATGCTAGCTGTCACCTATGGAAGAGGGGACGTTTTTAATCAACTGTTCAATCTCCCCATTCTTTTATTTCACTTCTTACAAAATTATTACTTCCAGGGCATTCATTCTCAGTAAGTTGTGTGTCCTGACATGACACATGACATTCCTGCCTGTTTACTTCTTCTGTTTAGCCCTGTCAGTATTATGTGTGATGCTCTGCTGCTTTTTGTATTCAGCTTACAGGTGCTACAAGGTAAAACAGATAAACTATTAAATTGGTTTGTTTTGTTCAAATACACGCTGCAGTATAATACAAAGACATACCAGCTTATTTCATCTGAAATTCTCCTTGTGAGTAAGCATTTCAGAACATACACTTTCTACAGACTTCCTGTATTTGCATGTTAATCATAATTTTCCTAGGGAGAGTCAGCAGGATGTGTATATAGCATTTCTGAAGTCCCACGTGTACCATATATCTTACACAGCAGCACACCAAGCATCACAGACTACCTGTGTGGTCTTCAAGTTCCATTTTTCTGATATCATCCCAGCAATTCTTGTTCTCACTTGTATGTTGCCATAATAATATCTTGTGTGAATTCTTTATCCTGTGTCCCTTATTTGGTTGGCATGATTCCTTTATGACTTCATCTCATCTCATCCCTGGTGAGGGTCGCAGCTCCTTCATGACCTATACAATACGAATAAAGAATGTACTTTAATAAGACGAAGAAGAAAAAAATGAAAAATGTATTGAATTCATATTTACACTCATATTACATTAAATATTTTCAACTTTTTAAAAATACAGCTAATATTTTTTTACTTTATAATAAATATGTGTTTATATGGTTTTAGGTGCTGAATATATGAATTCTGTCAAGAATTTGATGTCTTTCATTGTGTGTTTATGAGATTTGACACTGTTTTGTTTGTCTTGTCTTTTTCTCGTTTTCTAGATTGCCTCAAGATTCCTATGATGTCACATCCAAGGCATCATATGTGTCTTTACACTGCTGTGCACTTCATGCATGCATTAATATCACAAGCATCGTTTTGCAAAAAAGTCGAACAGTCAGTCACTCTGACTCCTGTTGTCGGTCGAGGGAAGGACAGGACTTGAAAGAAATGTTTGGGTGCCATCTGGGCCAACCCATTTTCTTGCAAAGCAAAAAATAAGTGAAAATAACAGGGAAAGGGTTAACAAAGCAAAGTTTACCCATTGGCTTCAAAAAGATACGCACTGGAGAACAATCTAGACTCAGGGTCAGAGCTCTGTAATTCAGGTAACTCATCTTCTAAATGAGATGCCAACTTTTTATAGTTCCCAAACCAGAAGAATGTGTTGTCAATTGCCCTCAGTGGGCGTCTTTAACTTGTGGATGATAAGAAAGGTACAAGAGTTAATTGTTGTGCCCCCTGGTGGTGGTGGTAGTGCTTATCTCGGAAGAACCCGGAAGGTGACTCTCTGATGCCCAAGTGTGACACTGTCCATTCCTGTGATTTCAATATCATTTACCTATAGCTCTCCTTAGTTATGCCATGATGGTTTTTGAACATTCAGTTGGATTTAGCTGGTAACTTCAAGGTTAGCAAGAAGATAATTGTTGCCATTCAAACATGCAATGTTACACCATACAAGGTAATGTCTAGTTTGGGACTTTAAGCAGTTTATCTATGTTGGGCCTCCAGTACACTCCACCCTTCTTCTATGTGTGAGTTGGAAACTCCTTTCACTGGCCATGAGGTCCTAAACAGTTACTAAGCTTGCATATAACTAAAAACAGCCCTGACATCAGAGACTCTCATATAAGAAAACCGACCCTAAATCGCTTCAAAAGATTAGGCTTTTGACAAGTAATAGAACTGGAAGTTAATGGAAATATACTCACACCACAACAAGCCTGCTGTTACTTCAAAATAATGATATTGCTGAAAAATATGTTCAGATTTCAAAGGTACTGATGGAATGAAGAAGTCTGGTTAGACTCCTACATTATTCCTGTAAAATTCCATAATGCCTCTTCTCACAATGGCAAATTTTCAGCACAACTTGTTGAGAAGGTGCTGCCAGTGCTGTTTCCTTCAAAGTATAGTGTGAACTGTCACCTTAACCAGAGAAAATGTGATACAAAGAAAAATACAAAAACACAAACCTGTAAAACAGATTCATATTTAATATTTTGATAATTGTTTGTGAATTGTCATTTAAGACATTTAAAAAAACTGAAACTAAACCATTGTAACTCTCCAATGTTTTAGCAATGTGGTCACTGAAAAGAATATTTTGCTTTCGCTATCTGCTATGGGGAGGAGGAGAATTGACCAGAGTAGGTCAGAGTATGAGTTAATTACCTGTATATACTTTCTTTCTTGTTTGTCTGGAACTACATTTGTGCACAGTAATAGGGATTTTTCATATTGCAGGCTCTCTCTCTGCCATTTTCCATCCTAAAGACAGGCTATGCCCCAGTCTCTCTGTTTTACCCACGCAGATGCCATGCTTGATCAAGAGCCTTGCCAGACCATTCCAGAACAGAGCCTAACTATCATAAGACAGCAGGCCACCTGGTAGCTTATTATCAGATTGTATTATAAAGCCAGCACTCACATTTATACCCTTATTTATCCTTTGGGAATATTATATATAATGCATGAATACATATGTAAGTTCCTCTACAGCCTTTTCTGGTACTCCGTCTAATCGAGTAGGGATTCAGAAGTAAAAGAAAGTGGGTAAGTGTTAAACTACAGTAGTAGAAAACCTTGACAGTGAAGTTGAAGTACTGGATTTGACACATTCTCTTAAGTTCGGCGTAGTAAAGAGTCATAAAGGGGAGAATATGCTTACCCTAGGACCCTACCATGACAACACAGCACCATTACAGGTTCTATATTAGGTCAGCCCCACCAGTTTCACTGCTAGCCCTTTCACTACATGACTGTCATATGATAAAGGTTCCACGGTAAAAGAAAGTAATGAGAGCAACCAGAAGCAAATTTCAGGCAAAGGGAATGGCTGTGGAGGAGCCTCAGGAAAATCCTAATAGTAGGGTACTAGAGACGTGGCACGTTAGTCTACTGGAAGGGGCAGACGCACAATGTGTCAATGTTAGGCCACCAACCTGAGTATATGAGGAAAAGCTACACTGACAAAGAAAAGGTGTAAACTCAATCTAAACAGTGACTGGACCAGGATCTCTGATCTGAGGCAGTGTAAGTCATTTTTACTGTTGAACCTCTTCTGATAAACCCAAAATAATAAAGTGAAAATCTGTTAAGGAACAAGGGCATGCTTACTGTATATATTAAAAGCTGGGGGACAGCCAATGAATACAGTGGAAATAGATTTCTTGGATGAATATCAAAGTTTTCATTAGATGCTTTATGAAGTGGGTAATATTTTTTTTGCAGTAGAATAATATATGCATGTAAAGTATAAAGAAAATGATGTATATGTGTATCACATTTAATATCAGTGCAAATTGGCTAAGACCCAGTAAACAATATATAACACGACAGCAGGGTATTCAATATTAATTAAGAAAAGTGATTTTTTTCTTTAAAACATGCGGGAGGATGATCTAAGTTGTCTTGTCTGTAGGTATTTTTTAAACCAATGCCAATTTGTTATTATGTATGCTCACATAGCAAATGAATAGCTCCATGAAAAGCATGTGGAATGCATTCTATGGAGCTCTGTTAGTGCCAAGGGAGAAAAGGAAGCTCTTTTAGAAATAATATATTATCTTACATACATTACCCATTGCAAAATAGGTTATGGCCTTGAAACGTTAACTGGCAGTCAACTGCATTTTATCAAAGAAGAAATATGAAAAACACTGTTCACAAATGAGCGTGACAGTGACTTGTTGCCTCAAAGTTCATTAGTTCTTCTGTAATTATAATAACAATTAGTATAAAGTGTACACATTTTTAAACTCTTTATTTATGTGAAAATGCACATTTTAAGGTGCACATTTTAAGGCACACATTTTTGTTATCTTTTGCATTGGTTTAATTAAATATAAAAAATGAAATATGAAAATAAAAATTTTGGAATTCCAAAATGTCATTAAAAATTAAAATGACCGTATAAAATGAGAACCAGAATGACCAGTTTTTGTCAACGTCAACAGGACATTCAGGAGTCAGAACACAACATTGTCATATCCATCAAGTAAAGCTGGACTTTCATTTAAAGATGTTAGTTCTCTTTTTCTAATTACTGGTGCAGTTATGTGAGACAAAGAGTGTTGATTTTCAGATTCGACATGTGCTATTTTATGAGTAATTCTATATTTATTTCTATCCATCCATTTTCCAACCTGCTGAATCCGAACACAGGGTCACGGGGTCTGCTGGAGCCAATCCCAGCCAACACAGGGCACAAGGCAGGAACCAATCCTGGGCAGGGTGCCAACCCACCGCAGAACACACACAAACACACCCACACACCAAGCACACACTAGGGCCAATTTAGAATCGCCAATCCACCTAACCTGCATGTCTTTGGACTGTGGGAGGAAACCGGAGCGCCCGGAGGAAACCCACGCAGACACGGGGAGAACATGCAAACTCCACGCAGGGAGGACCCAGGAAGCGAACCCGGGTCTCCTAACTGCGAGGCAGCAGCGCTACCCACTGCGCCACCGTGCCGCCTATATTTATTTCTTTAAGAAATAATTCTATTTATTTTTCCATTATTTACTTTGTAACTTCCTTGTAATGCCAAGTCTTCATATCACATTTTGAATCTGAAGATGCTGCATCTCTGCACATGGGTCAATTGATATTGTTTCAAACTCTGCCTATTTACATGCCAGGCTTAGCCTGTACTTTATGTTAAAATAAAGAATCTCTAAAACTAAAAAAATAAAAGTGGATACTTTTGTTTACAAGTTCTTATATGAATTGAGTATTCCTCCCAAAAATGACATTTTTTTATGTGTTACCCCATGTTCTTCATTTTTGAACTCAATGCAGGATTCTTAACCAACGAATGAGTGGGAGAGGTGGGTCTTCAGTTCAAAAAGCACATATTATTCCGGAACAGTATATTTAACATTATTTTAACAAAAAAGCATGTACAGTCATATGAAAATGTTTGGGAACCCCTCATAATTCTTTGGATTTTTGGTTATCATTGGCTGAGCTTTCAAAGTAGCAACTTCCTTTTAATATATGACATGCCTTATGGAAACAGTAGTATTTCAGCAGTGACATTAAATTTATTGGATTAACAACAGAAAATATGCAATATGCATCAAAACAAAATTAGACAGGTGCATAAATTTGGGCACCCCAACAGAGATATGATATCAATACTTAGTTGAGCCTCCTTTTGCAAATATAACAGCCTCTATATGCCTCCTATAGCCTTTGAGTGTCTGGATTCTGGATGGAGGTATTTTTGACCATTCTTCCATACAAAATCTCTCCAGTTCAGTTAAATTTGATGGCTGCCGAGCATGGACAGCCTGCTTCAAATCATCCCATAGATTTTCGATGATGTTCAAGTCAGGGGACTGTGACAGCCAATCCAGAACATTGTACTTCTCCATCTGCATGAATGCCTTTGTAGATTTCGAACTGTGTTTTGGGTCATTGTCTTGTTAGAATATCCAACCCCTGCGTAACTTCAACTTTGTGACTGATGCTTGAACATTATCCTGAAGAATTTGTTGATATTGAGTTGAATTCATCCGATCCTCGACTTTAACAAGGGCCCCAGTCCCTGAACTAGCCACACAACCCCACAGCATGATGGAACCTCCATCAAATTTGACAGTAGGTAGCAGGTGTTTATCTTGGAATGCAGTGTTCTTCTTCCACCATGCAAAGCACTTTTTGTCTCATCAGTCCAAAGCACTTTGTTCCAAAATGAATCTGGCTTGTCTAAATGAGCATTTGCATACAACAAGCGACTCTGTTTGTGGTGTGAGTGCAAAAAGACCTTCTTTATCATCACCCTGCCATACAGATGTTTTTTGTGCAAATTGCGCTGAATTGTAGAACGATGTACAGATACGCCATCTGCAGCAAGATGTTCTTGCAGGTCTTTGGAGGTGATCTGTGGGTTGTCTGTAACCATTCTCACAATCCTGTGCATATGCCGCTCCTGTATTTTTCTTGGCCTGCCAGACCTGCTGGGTTTAACAGCAACTGTGCCTGTGGCCTTTCATTTCCTGATACCAGTCCTTACAGTTGAAACTGACAGTTTAAACCTCTGAGGTAGCTTTTTGTAGCCTTCCCCTAAACCATCATACTGAACAATCTTTGTTTTCAGATCTTTTGAGAGTTGCTTTGAGAATCCCATGCTGTCACTCTTCAGAGGAGAGTCAAAGGGAAGCACAACTTGCACTTGACCACCTTAAATACCTTTTCTCATGATTGGACACACCTGTTTATGAAGTTCAAGGCTTAACGAGCTAATCCAACCAATTTGGTGCTGCAAGTAATCAGTGTTGAGCGGTTACATGCATTCAAATCAGCAAAATTACAAGGGGACCCAAATTTTTGCACAGCCAGTTTTTCACATTTGATTTAATTTCATACAACTAAATACTGTTTCACTAAAAATCTTTGTTCGGAAAACACCCCAGTACTCAGATGTTCCTAGGAAATGAAAGACATACCACTGTTTTCTTTTTTGTTGAAAGTAAATTATTATGCAGGCTGAGAGGGGTACCCAAACTTTTTCATATGACTGTTTTTTTCATTTTTTGAGCATACGGCTAGATAACTGACATGTGGATTATGTGACATGAGTAATGTTTTCCATGAATGTTTTTCACATTATCCATTGTATAGCATTGGTTACTATTGACTTCTATTATGTCATAAACATTTTTTCTCTCAATTCTTCAAGAAAACATGAGATTAAAATTCTTGGCCATTACTACAAGATGCATGGGGTACATAAGATACAAGCAAATATAATTTTTGGGTGGAGTACTCCTTAAATTCCTTGCTTTCTTAAAAATTATTTCTGTTTTTCCTGACATAACATAGTTTACCTGATTGATCAATCTTTGCCTATTTTACAAATCCAATGTAAATCTTGGCATTTCTTACCTCTGATTAAATTAAATAATAAAAAATAGTACAAATAATAAAATAATCAGGAACACTCTTACTTGACGGGAAGATGTTGGTCCCAGGCAGACAAGCAAGGGATTTTAATCTGAACTGGTAAATTTATTTCATGAAAAAAACAAAATTTAAGGTGGGAATTGGCCAAACTATAACCTTGAAATTCTTAAGACGATACAAAATTGATATATATATAAGAATTGATCCAGATAGAATTTTTCTTTTACTTCTAAGTGAGTATCTCTACTCTTCGGAAAAGTGGTAATGTCAACTCTTTTCCTAAAATAAGATGGTGGTGATGAAATGTTGAGGTACATGCATGAAAACAGAGCAATGGCAACCTCCTCAGCAGAAAACACCACAATAATCTCTGATGTCATTTCCTTTGTCCACATTTCTGGACCTCCCCCTGCCTTTCTATGCTTTGTAAGACCAGACACACCACCAGCTTGAGCCAGTCTAACTCGGGACTCCCATCTGAAAAGGCAATTTCTTTATATCAGTTATATGGTGTTCACCACTGTGCCTCAACTCTTCTTCAGACTTCTTTGTCTTTCCTTACACTATCTGTCTATCTGTCTCTTCAGAAGCGAGTTTCCAAGTGAACATCAACTTCCAGTACCAGTGTTCTTAAAAATGCCCCCAGAGCAGAAGCGGTGGGATCTTCAGGTAAAACCATCACGGTAATGAAGACAGTGTTAGTGGCCATGTTTCCTCATGTGCCGTGGGCAGGTGGCTTACCTCACTCGATCCCTGTAGATGTTCCCTATTCACATGCATGCATCACCATTCATACTCTATGTATTCCTTCATCCATTTTCTGGCCCAATGTACACTTTAGGCTCACAGGAGGTAGAAGGTGACCAACAGTCAATTCCTAAGCACTCTTTCACATAAATGGAGTCAGTTAGAGACACTATTTAACTAAAGGTTCACTTTTTTGGGGTGGTACGAAAAGTCAGAGTACATGGAGGAAAAACCTATGCAAACACCCAGGCAGTGACCACATCACAATTAAGTTTCATAGAAATGTGAGGTACTAGTGATAACCGCTAGAGCTGTTTTTTAATTTATTCTAAACATATCAAGGTAGAGAACATAAAAATCAAATGAAAAAAGAGGCAAGCCAGAGTTCAGTACATTAAATTTCTTAAATGGAACACTAACTTTCTAAATGATTCATTCAGCCGTACGATTCATTCAGATAGGACTGGCGAGCTTTGTAGGGTTGAATGTCCTGTTCTCGTCTACATTGTTCCCATGTACAAAACTCTCATTCCGAATCATCAGAAACTGGGAATCAATCACGAAAGGAACAGTTTATTAAAATACACAAATGGAGCCTGAGGTCTTGTTCCTACCTAGCCAAGTCAAATCGAATCAAATCAACTTTATTTGTCATCCCATCATATAAAGCCTACACAGAGGAACAGCATGATATGTCTTTAGGACCACAGTGCAACACAATTCAAACAAAACAAACAAAAATTAAAAGTCAGATTTTCAGTCTGAGTATACAGTATTCAAAGTGTATGCTGCACAAAACTTGTAGCAGCAAAAAATAGCAAAGACAGAAGTAGGAGTAGCAACATGAAGTTAGCAGCTTGTTGGCAAACTATTTATGCATACATTTCAATGCAGATTCTTAAAGAAAGACTCTTAATGGCAAGATTACACAGTGAAATAAAGTGCAGAAATGGCTGTACAGTACCTGGAGAGAGTTCCCAACAGTGCACATTTATACTACTGTTTAAACAGCATATACATCAGTTCAGCATTTAGGTCTCTAGAAGTACTGCAAATACGGAATGGTCACTATCTGTGTAGGATTGGCAAATATTCCCAATGTTTAGGTGTGTGTTTTTTCCCCATATCCCAGTAGTGTATGTGTCTCTGTATATTAAACCAGATTGGGTGTGTGTGTTTGTGTGAGTGCTTCCCTGGCATGAAAAAGTTCTGAAGATTAATTTGATTGGTAAGTTCACTTAAACTGTGTGACCGTGGGACTGTAAACGTGCCCTGTCCACGGGGTTCATGCTGCTAGAACTGGCTTCAAAATCTGATGACACTAAATACGTGGGTTCAAACAATTAACAGATGGATTGAGTTGACTATCCAAGCTAAGGACTTGTGTAGAATGTGATGATAATTTAATGTGGCAAATGCCACTGGCTCTGGTAGCTCATATAGAATACAGAAAGCATTTAGAAGTAGGGTACAACTGTTTTTTTCTCTTTTTTTCTACATGTGAGGTTGCTCTGCTAATTGTTTTCTGAAAACAAGGAATAATGATTTGAGGTTATTTATCCCAGACTAAAGAAAGAAAAAGAATTCAACTGCATGTCAAGCTGTCAGCGATTTCAGGAGAACTAACCCACTTCATCTATCTCTGCATTTATTCAAAGCATTTCCAAGAACAATTGACTGTTGTGTTTGTGCTCTTTGTTTAACCCTGGCGGGAATAAATTCTAGCAAAGAGGTAATTAGACACTTTATTTGTGGTGTAATTTTAATACAAAAGCAAAGGAAGCAAAAAAAGAAAGGAAAACAAACTCTTTCACAGTGAATCACAAAGAGCTGTTCGCCATGCACTTAATCTGATGAAAGAATAACAATTACATTTGCTCCTAGTGAGACTTGGTGGTGAAGCTGCATAAAAAAAATTGCATTACAACAGACAAGAAAAGAAGAATTTGATCGGAAAAAAAAAAAAAAAAAATTCAAGCCAACAGCATCAGCGCGTCCGCTCAAGGAGTTAAAACAGGGTGGCCTACCCCCTGAAGCACTATCACTCCCCAGGCTCATTTAACTTAAATCCATATGAACGTCAGCAGCCCTGAGGCTGAACTCAAAGGGACCCCCGTTCCCTTGGCTGATTCTCTGTATATTGATCTGTTGCTCAGAGAAAGGTCAACTTGCACCCCCCCTCTCGAGTACTGGGTCAGGGGTTCTGCTGTAAATAATCATCTCTCCAGATACTCTTTGTCACCATATCTCAGTGGACACCTGGGGTAAAAGCAAACTGCAAATGAGCTAATCACAGTTAATGTGCCGACAGAAACTGCCAGCCTGACATCCCTCCTAACGACTGACAAATGTCAGGGTGACTTGTACGAGTTTATTTATTTATTTATTTATTTTATTAATTGAATTGGTTAATTAGGTCCCAGAGGCCTGCTTGCTAATTGCTAAGCTGCAGCAGAGTGGAGGCTAAAGCTGGCGAAGCAAGAAAGCGAAAACAAAGGCGAGAGACGAAGAGAGAGAGAGAAGAAAGCCCACTCTTTTGTGCGTGCGTCTCTGGGCTTTTTCTTTTTTCTCACTCCCTTTTTTAAGAATTCAGGGTTTCCCCTTTTTGCATAATGTGTGACCTGCCACATGTTCCCGCTTTCTTGATGTGCTCAAGAATGAGGAGAAAGTACATCCATAAAAAATCTGTCACATTCCACGGAGCATCTGTTTCTAAAAACACATTCATTAAGTTTGTACCAATTAGCAGCAACTTAACAAACATCTAGTTTTGCATTTCACTTTGAAACTCTTCCTACAGTGACTGTATCCCCTGATGTAGCTTAATGTCAGCCAAATTCATCATCACGAAGTTTGCCCACTCTACCTCCCCTTTTTCAGTAATTATAAACAACAGTTTCTTTAGCTTATTTAAAATATCTTTTTATTACTTGTTTTTTTTGTTACACAATTGGGGATCAAATTTAGACCTGTAATGATAAGTACAACTAAAATCTTTTAGCTCCTATTTTTTGCAGCCTACCCAAAAATCGCTATAAACCTCATAGCAGGATGTGTCATTATATCCATACTTTAGACAGATGCACAGAAGTTTTTAATGGCAGCATTTATTCTCATTAACTCACTGCACTAGGTATGTATCATCTATGCTATGAAAACTACAGATTGGAGTCATATGTATTCCATTATTATTGTGCTCATCATTCCACATCATGTTGTCACCTAATTTCCAGTGCACCCCATTTCTGTGTGCGGTCTGCACATTCTCTTTATGTATGTTCGAGTTTTCACTAGGAATTACCATTTTCTTCCTACAGGCCATGGATTGGTATTTCATTAAAGGCTGGTCATTGTCTTCTCCCCACTGCTGTCAAAACAGGTTCCAGCTCCCCTGCAGTCATGTACAGAAAAGAGTGATTCCGGAAATAAATGTAGGCAGCAAATGCATTCAGCACCAGGCCAGATGGATAACCGTTTGTGCTAAGTTAAGGTTACAGTCTATCCATTGATTTTCCAGAACTAATTTTTCCTTGACTAAGCAATGAGTGCAAAGCAGCAGCCATCCCTGTTCTGAGCTCAGGTCTTTTGCAGAGTATTCAAGCACCCATTCAAGCAATTAAGGGTCACCTGTCAATCTAATGACAAATCTGTGGATTATAAGACCAGAGTGTAATTCCTAGAGGAAACATTATCTATTATACCATAGTGCCACCCCAAAAATATAAAAAATGTTATTGCTATTAGCATGCTGGCCCAGTGGTGATCAGTTCTGCTGCACAGGTCCAGTATCTTGAGTTCATATCCCATGCCTGGTTGTTGCTTGTGTGTGTCCTAGTGTCTGTCTGGGTTTTCCTTTGAGAAATTTGGTTTTCCACCCACGCATGCCTGTTATTTTATACATCAGTTCAATAAGAACACGGGGACACAGTTGGAAACTTGTTAAGCACAAATTTTACACAGACATTAGGAACATAGACACATGAAATAAGTTAATTAGTAATGTATCAGGCAGAAGAACTTTAGGGACTTTCAAAATTCAATTTGAACTTTATTTTAGAAGAATTAAGTGAATAGAACTGGCAAGATTGTTCTAATGTCCATCCATCCATTATCCAACCCTCTATGTCCTAACTACAGGGTCATGGGGGTCTGCTGGAGCCAATCCCAGCCAACACAGGGCACATGACAGGAAACAAACCCCGGGCAGGGCGCCAGCCCACCGCATGATTATGATTATTCACTTAAAAAATTATTTACACATTTAATGACAATCATTTACTTTTACTTTTTTGATTAGGTTTATATGGGTTGTGAAAGAAATAGCCGGACACACAACAAAGGTTAGGGGCAGACGCCCATATAGTTTCTCTGGCTGCAAAAGGCTTAAATTTGCGTACAATGTGCACAGGTTAGGAGTCCAAAACAGAACTGTTTAAGTTTGGAGGATGAGGGTTTTTTTATAGGTGATTCACAGGAAGTGACGTCCTCAGGGCCGGGGAACACATACACACACACGCACACACACGCACACACATACACCAAGCACGCACTAGGGACAATTTAGAATCGCCAATGCACCTAACCTGCATGTCTTTGGACTGTGGGAGGAAACCGGAGCGCCCGGAGGAAACCCACACAGACACGGGGAGAACATGCAAACTCCACACAGGGAGGACCCAGGAAGCGAACCCGGGTCTCCTAACTGTGAGGCACCATGCCGCCCATTGTTCTAATGTTCTAATGTTATTTAATTTGAAACTCTAAACTGACTAATCATGGGTAACTGTGTGTGATGAATATGGGTATTATGAAATGGACTAGAACCTGAGTAGTGTTGGTTTTTTTCTTGTGCTCTATAACAGGGGTCGCCTACTCCAGTTCTAGTTGGACCACCATGGCTGCAGGTTTTCATTCTAACCCTTTTTTTAATGAGTGCCCTGTTTGTGCTGCTAGTTAACTTCTTGTGAATTCATTTTAATTGACTTGTTTTTTAAGATTTGTTCCCCTGAATTTCTTCCTCGTTCCTCTGAATTGCTTCATTACTTTCCTAAATGGCACCCAAACAGAAATGAAATGTGAAGTGAGGGAGCCAACAGAAGACCAGCTAAGTCAGGGCCTCAAACTCCAACCAGTTGTTTCATTAGGATCTGATTCTTGTTGTTAATTAAACCCTTTCTTTAATTCCATGGCTTGTTGCTGCTCTCTTGGTGCATTTGCAGACATTTCCGAAATTGTTGATTTTCTCTTTTCCAAGAGCACTGTTAAAATGTTTTGAGGACCTGAGCAGATCAACATTCCTGAGACCTTCACCTTTGTTTATTGTATGATGGACACCAGTTGTTTTGGCTCATTTTGTATCTCACTGCTAATTAAGAAAAAAGAAATAATTAAGGGGTCTGAGTCTTGAAGAGCAAGTCAATTAAAATTATTTCAAAAGAAGTTAATTAGCAGTAAAAACAGGTTGCTGATTAAGACAAGGGTTAGAATGAAAACCTGCAGCCACGGTGGTCCTCCAGGACCGGAGTTGGCAACCCCTGCTCTATAAAATCCAGTCACAGCCCACAGTTGGATTAAGTAGTTATGAAAATGTATTATTCGGTCATAGATAAATAAAACCTTTACAGGTATAGTAATGCTTAATACATTGAGGTAAATATTTGAAAGATATTTTAAAGCACCCTTCAAGCACCCATTGACTTACTGAACCATTTTTTCATGACTAGGTTAGGCAGCCTTCAGTCAGAAGCTAGGAAAAAAAAACCTTTATAGTACATCAGCCCACAGTAACTCACACCAGAACACAATGATATGGATTTATCATAATACAATAATAACGCAATTTTGCCTTAAATCAAACTTGTGTTGGTTAATTACTTCTAAAAATATTCGAGATGATGACTTGGGGGATACTTTTGAAGATGTGATCAGTTTGGCCCTCAAATTAGGTATAAGAACAGTACAAAAAAACTATGAGAAATGATCAGTATCCAATCACTTCTACCTAAGCCCCCTGTTGAAATTAGGGATTCACCTACTCACTAGGAATTGGGGAAATGGGGATAATTTTACAAGAGAGAAGACTTCGCCTAGAAGAAGGTCATTATATCTATTATTGTGCTTTAGAACACATAGTAAAAAGATGTCCCAAGCTTTCAGGAAACTAGATTGCCCACCTTGTTTAGTGATTTGGAGGGGTGGGTGATTATAATAAATCAGGTAATAAAATTATTATCTTAGGGCCAGTGGTATTTAATAATACAATTAATTAAACTGCCCTCAAAAATTATGGTGCTGCCAAATATTTTTGTTCAGCTTTTGCAGATCAAAGACAGTGGATATAAGAGGCCTACAGCATTTAGCACCTCTACAGGACATCCTGAATATTTAGCAATACCCTATGGTGTAGCCCATTGCACTTGTTGTAGTTCAGTCTTTTATCAATGATATATCTCCAGACATTTTAGCCACATTGAATATTCATTGATATCATATTAATATTCTCTAAGGATTTCAAAACCCATGTACAGCATGTCAGGGAAATGTGAATTAATAAACCTTCAGTATTATTTTTAGAGTTCTATATCTCTCAAGTCACAGATTAAGCATGAAAAAAACGACACAAGCAATACTAAACTGCAAAGAACTGACCTTTATCGAGTAAGACCAATAATTTTTTTGAGTTTGACAATTATAATTACTAATTTATCAAATCTTACAGCTCAATAACTAAGTAGCTTGTACAATAGCACCAAGAAACCATCTCATAAATTCCAGTGGGCTACTGAGACTGCTGATATTTTAATTATATTTAAAAAGGCTTCAGCGCCCATACTTAGACACCTTCATATTTTGAACTGGATGTATGATGCATTAAATATAGAAATGAGTACTATTTTATGCAGGGTGGCACGGTGGTGCAGTGGTAGCGCTGCTGCCTCACTGTACGGAGACCTGGGTTCGCTTCCCGTGTCCTCCCTGTGTGGAGTTTGCTTCTTCTCCCCGTGTCTGCGTGGGTTTCCACCGGGTGCTCCGGTTTCCTCTCACAATCCAAAGACATGCAGGTTAGGTGCATTGGCGATCCTAAATTGTCCCTAGTGTGTGTCCTGTGGTGGGCTGGTGTCCTGCCCGAGATTTGTTCCTGCCTTGTGCCCTGTGTTGGCTGGGATTGGCTCCAGCAGACCCCCGTAACCCTGTGTTAGGATATAGTGGGTTGGACAATGACTGACTATTTTATGCAACGATTCACAGACATTGTAAGATTGCACCTGTGTTTTTATTGATCCAAGCCCATCACAGCAGCTTATAGTATTGGTAACTCTGAACTTTGGCAATTAAATTAGCCTTAGAGGAGTGCAATACTAGTTTGAGGGAATGAGAATCCATTTGTAATCTATACAGATGATAAGAAATTACAGTTATCTAAAATCAGCCAGAAGACTGAACGCAAGACAAGCTGGATGGGTTTTATTTTTTCAGCTTTTTTAATTTTGTAATTTCTTACAGATAACGGGGTAAGAATTTGAAGTCTGATGTCCTCTATTATCAATATAAGGAAAATGAATCATTAGCTGAACTTGTACTCATTTTTTCTCAAGCATTTTGTAAGTAGTATCAGAGTTTGAACATTTAGAAGATTTAATGGAACCTATACAAATGTTCCCAAACTTCCAGAAATCTCTGCTAACATGATTTTGGAAGCATAAGAACTTAAAAGTAAAGTCCTGTATTTTGGGGGCATAATTCCTATTTATCAGGGTATTGTGGTATCACAAGAGCTGCGTAACTAATATAAAGATATTAGTTCAGTGACAAATAATTATCTGAACACACAACTGCATTATCCAATAGGTTTGTTAAAATCTATACTTATACAGATTTTCCACTTTCTAAGTATTTTACTAACAATAAGCACCCAGATATCCCATAAAGAAACTTTCTACTGCTAAAGGATTTACAGATATACTTCTAAGAAATTTTCTTTTTCCTTTTTTTAATTACATAGGTTTCCTGTGATTTCAAATCATAGACCACAATTAGTTTTCTAATTTTGTAAATATTATGTGCTAAGATTAATGGACAAAATGCATGTAAGTCAAGATCTGGATTATTTGGGATGTACAGTCAATGACAGTCACTCTAATTGGATGGATATCCTTCCTTTGCCAGAGTTTTCTAAGAATGCTTGAATGATGACTGGGACAGCGCCATTTGAATGTTCATACAGCTTGAACTCTTGTTTACTTACCAACAATTTTTCAGATCAGTGCTCTAGGGTCCTACTAAAGAATATTCATGCTTCTCAGTTGTTGCATGGTTTTTATAAACAATTACTTATAGATCACACCTTAGGAGGAGAATTTTGTTTTGTGTTCATGTTCCATTTTTGTGTTCACTTACCATTAGAATGAACTTTTTAAATTTTTTATTTGAGAAAATAAATGCTATTTTTATGCCTTACTACTCGTACAGCCGTGCTATTACTTTGCTTATTATTTTTATCATGGGCGCCACCATTTGGTGCATGAATTCTCATAGATGCTACCAGTATGACATGTCACAGAACATCATTGTGTGTAAGCAATGGTAGTGCACCTCTCTCTGTCTGCAAACATTGTGATTAAAACAAACAATTAACCTTTAATATATTAGTAAGAGAAGCTAATTACCGTATATACTCACGTTTAAGATCTCCCGTTGATAAGTCGGGGCTTGATTTTACCATATAATTTACGGTATTTCATAATGTTGGTTGTATAAGTTGAATGCAGAAAACTCATGCTATTGGTCCAAGAGATTATGATATGCTAACGCCCACCTGAGAGAGTAACCACGCTGCCTTTTTTTTCTATGCCTACATGACCACACAGTTATACCTGAACTATTCCAAAGCAACATTTGCACTGTTTTGTGTTTTTTATATCTCACACTTTCGTACACCTTTATCATAAGAGCATCCCTTAACTACAATGGAGCTTTCGATCAGAAGAAAAATATAAAGCTGGTTTTAAATTAAAAGTCGTTGAAGTGGCAAAAGAAATTGGAAACTGTGCTGCTGCAACAAAATTCAATGTATCTGAGAAACTGGTGTGAGATGTAAAAAAAAAAATGAAGTGTTGCATTTTTGAATAGGCGTATAAGTCGGGTCTGATTTTATGATCGATTTTTCAAGTTTCAAGACCCAGCTTATACATGAGTATATATGGTATAGTTATCATTAGCAGCTGGGTTATGTTCTATAGGTGGAGCCGAAAGGCAAGCAACATGTGGAAGGAAGGTCTAGAACTGGAGTTTAGATTCATACCTAAGCTCATATGGTGAAATTTTATCAAGAGTATGTCAAGAAGGGATCAATGGATAAATAGAATAATAATAATTATTTTTGAAATGTTTCTAAACATTAGAAACATAAAGATAACTGAATTCTGTTCCATATTTAAAGAGAAGTTAAATTTTGAATTACTGACTATTTACTATAGTTATTATGAACCTACTGTATGTGTAATTGAAAATTATCTTTTAGAACCAAAACTGATTTATTTTTCTGTTCAAATGGCTCATAAAGTCTTTTTATTATTGTTTTGTCTGACAAGGTGCAAGACAATGGTTACCGCAAAATCCTGCCGAACTACGCCAATTGTTTTGGCTTGGTAGAGTAATATATTGCTCTACTTTCCCCTATTGTATTATTAACATGTAGCCTTTGTCAGAATGCCTAATCTCACAGAGTTACCACTGTTTATAAGGTATTATTGTATATAACTTATCCCCACCTTCCCTTCTATATCTATAACCTCAGGCAATTAGATGTAGTAAAAAGACAAGCAGAAGTTAAGTTACACATAAAATAATGTATTACTGATAATATTCATAAATAATAACAAAATGCAAAGTTTATTTGAATATTGGCAACCATACAACCTGATTAAATGATGATATGTAGTTCAGTTGGCACACAGTCTTCTAGTTACTTAAATGTCTCTAGTTAAGGCATCATTGGTGCTCAGCTTTCAGCCACATGTCTGTTCAAAATGGCTGCTGAGCTGTGCTCTTCATCACAGGATAGCAAGAGAGATGCTTCTTTCAGATGTTGGTTAGTAAGAGAGAGATACTGAGGTTAAACACATACATTTATAGATGTTCTGTCCAACCCCGAGAGCCAATAGGACATCATGGAACTTAAAGGCCTCTGAGACAAGCCAATTCCAAACAGCCATACCTCAGACCAATGGGGAAAATACAACATCTTAATACCTGCCCCCAAACCATATCTTAAAGTACACCTTAGCCCATTTGCGGGGGTTAGAAATAACTTTAGCAAAGAAACACTGCCAAACTGGTTTAAGACACACATCCCCCAAATCCTGTCGTAAAATTCAAACAGACCCATTCCTAAGGGGGTGGGGTAAACAATAAATTACATTGCTTTGCCCAAATTAGAAATAAAGACATACAAAACATTTATCAAGTTATATGTAAAATCTCACATCACAACAATTATATTTTAGAAACACCAGCTTTATCTTTCTCAAACTGACATGGTTAAACTGACACACACAAAAAATAAGAAAGTTGGAGTGGTCACTTATTTACAATGGAAATTTTGATTTAAACATTTCCAATTCATTCACTTTTTGGAAATGTCATTTGTATATAAACATATTGGAAAAAATATCATAAACATTTAACTACATGTGTGAATTATTTTCACAGTTTATTTTGGTTAAGGCTTACTATGACTTCCCAGTTGTGTGTAGCTTTTGTCTTCATTTTGTTTTTAAGATCCTTAACTATATCTGTTGTAAGATGGAACATATTAGACACTTAATGTATAATACTATGTTTTCACAATCAAAAATACTAGAGAACTTGTATAA
Source organism: Erpetoichthys calabaricus (assembly GCF_900747795.2). Classification (NCBI taxonomy): domain Eukaryota; kingdom Metazoa; phylum Chordata; class Cladistia; order Polypteriformes; family Polypteridae; genus Erpetoichthys; species Erpetoichthys calabaricus. The sequence continues at coordinate 295,957,186 of NC_041395.2, forward strand.
AATTCTTCAAATGATTTTATACTAAAAGTGATTTATGGATTATTTATAATATTTTGATTCTTCATAACAGAGGTTTATATAGTAAACTATTATTTTGCATTAACAGAAGCAAAATATATAAAGCATTTACTGATTCCAGTGCAGAAACCTTTTTGTAGAATATACAAAAGGAATGTCTAGTAATTTGACAACTGAAAAATAAAAGCAATAGAGCTTTTAACCTATAGCACAATATCCAATGTGTACACAATTCAGATGTTTGCTGTAAAATGCAAAGGAGAGAGTAATTGTTTCTTTTTCTCAAATAACCCCTTTTAGTCATTAAGGAAAGCCATTAATTTAGATCTTGACAGAAAGTACCAGTGTTCAGTTTGATCTGATTAATTATAGTATAATAAAAAGCCATTAGAAGACCCTCAGTCGTGTCAATTAATGACTCTTGCTTTAGCATGTTTCCTGGTTAGGTTACTATGGACTAGCCATTCAGGACACAATACAGCATATTCAAATAAACAATAATTCTTTAAGTTAATTTTCTTTTTTTTAACAAGCTTTGCAATTTTAAGTTAAAAATAATAATTATACTTTCATCAGAATTTAATATGAGAGGCACAGTGGTACAGTCACTCATGCTACTGCCTCACAAATTGAAGAGACTGAGTTTGAATGCAGACCCACTTACTGTCTGTGTAGAGAATGCACATTTTCCATGTGTCTGCATATGATTTTTATTTATTGTATACTTTTTTCCTGATCCTTTTATGCTTTTTACATAAAACATCATAATACAGTACAACTGATGACATACATTTTGGGTTAAATGGCTCGCACAGATTCACACAGTGAGTTGCAGTTGGGAACTGAACTGCTAGCCTTGAAGCTTAAAGTCCAGTACTCCAGTCCACTGCTCCTTTTCTTGAAGGACCTCCTAAATCCCAATGTCGTGTTCCAGGTTCACTGGCAATATGAAACTGATCCATTGCAAGAGAGAGAATGTGCCTCAGATTAACTAGCAATCCGCTCAGGGCCAATTTCTGCCTTGAACTTGGTGACAAGTTCTGGTTTCCTAACACCCTGAACTGGATTAGTGATGGAAGTTCAGTTTGATTATTAAACATTCAGTATTCAAATATTTTAGTGATAGAAGTAAAATAGGTTGGGAGAATGTGCGGCGAACCGACAAACCACCTGGATTGGGGCCCAAGTGCAGCAGGTGACACCTCAGCACAACACTGGTACAGTGTGAGGTTTTTATGGTGGCTGGAGTGCCAATCCTGCCACCAAACCCCCAAGTTTGTCTTGTAAGTTGGAGGACCTGCTTGCAGTGCTGGATGCATATTAACGTCATACCCAGGATGGAGCACTTGCAGGTTGAGGGTCTTGATCAAAGGCCCAACGGAGTAGAGTCACTTCTGGAGTTTATGGGATTTGAACCGGCAATAACTACTATCAAAAGACTATGAAACATGAACACTCTTAAACTTTGAAGTCATCAATAAAAATCTCTTTTTTTTAACTCAGAATGAAAACAGAAGGGTTGTTTATAATTCTAAGTCTGTAAGTTTTTTATTCTTAACCAAAAACATGTTTTTTTTCTTTTACATTTTGTAATATTATATTTCACCACATCAGTACACAGCAGATGACTAATGTCTCTGTATTTTTCAATCTATGTGCACTAATAACAGCTAGAGAAATCTGAGGAGTAAACAAGCAAACAGGGAGAACTCCCCCAGACCCCTTCTGCTGATTGGAATAATTTTTCTTTAAAAAGTATTACAGCCCACAAAATTGATTGGATCATGCAAGATGATTGCTGTTATAAACTGGGAGGGCACTGAGGAACCTTCTCAGGGTGCTTTGTTGAGTATGGTGCTATATATATAACAAGTGATAAAGAGAAATTCTTTAATTGTGTTTTGAAATTAAACATGTTTACTAAATAAATAAAATCCATCCATCCATTATTCAATCTACTATATCCTAACTACAGGGTCACGGGGGTCTGCTGGAGACAATCCCAGCCAACACAGGGTACAAGACAGGACACACACCCCCACACCCACTAGGGACAATTTAGGATCGCCAATGCACCTAACCTGCATGTCTTTGGACTGTGGGAAGAAACCAGAGTACCCGGAGTAAACCCATGCAGACACAGGGAGAACATGCAAACTCCACGCAGGGAGGACCCGGGAAGCGAACCCAGGTCTCCTAACTGCGAGGCAGCAGCGCTACCACTGTTCCAACGTGCCACCGTAAATAAATAAAATGCTTGACTAAAATATTCTAGATAGATAGATAGATAGATAGATAGATAGATAGATAGATAGATAGATAGATAGATAGATAGATAGATAGATAGATAGATAGATAGATAGATAGATAGATAGATAGATAGATAGATAGATAGATAGATAGATAGATAGATAGATAGATGGAAGAGAAGGTCTGTGATACGGTTTGCATATTTGCAGCTGGAGATCCACAAAGGGAGAAAAAATGAATCACGTATCATAAAATAGTTTTTATTCCTGAGCTTAGAATTTACAAGAATCAAAGGCAATATATAGCAAACCATTACGTGGGTGGGGGGGGGGGGTGGCTAAGTCAGTGTGATGGGGGGGGGGGGCATTGGGTGTACAGTTTATTTATTATGAACATGTTCTTCTTAAGTTTGCATATGCTGGATTTATATCCAAGTGTCTGTTGATGGCATTCTCATTTGATAGCCAAGATTCGGCCAGCTCTCTGGCACTTTTAGTGCTGGCCTTAAATTTTACTTGTACATTGTCCCAGTTAAGTGTATGTCCTGTTGATTTAGTATGCGTGTAGATCAATGAAAGTGAGTCCTTTCTTCTGACGGTGTTGCGATGTTCCTGTATACGTGTTGCGATTCTTTTTGAAGTTTGTCCTATGTATACCGCTGAGCAAGAACTGCATGGAATGCTATAAACAACGTTTCGTGTTTCTGCTATCGATAGATAGATAGATAGATAGATAGATAGATAGATAGATAGATAGATAGATAGATAGATAGATAGATAGATAGATAGATAGATAGATAGATAGATAGATAGATAGATAGATAGATAGATAGATAGATAGATAGATAGATAGAATGCAATATATGCCAAACAGAATGACTGATAGGTATGTAGATAATGACTGAAAGACAATAGATGAAACATGACTAATTATATTGATAAATGATGTGAAAGGCACTCTATAGCTAACTGATATAGTACCTCTAAGAGGTGGTTACACACATTTTATTTTTATACAGTATAACATTGAACCATAGTGGATTTAATTTATCTTTTCTGATACTGATCAACAGAAAAAGACTATTTGAGGTCAAAGTGAAAACAGATGTGTGCTAAAATAAATTCATTTCAAATATAAATACACAACATAATTGATCTCATAAGTGTTCACCCCTTTCAAGTCTGTATTTATCAGCCATGGCAGCCTTGAGTCTTTGTGCTCAGGTCTGTCTTTCTGTCAGCTTTGCACATCTGGACATTAGAGTTTTCTACATTCTTCTTTGAGAAACTGCTCAAGCTCTATCAGGTTGCACAGGGATTGTGAGTGAACAGCCTTTCTTAAGTCCAGCCACAAATTCTCAATTGGACTGGGATCTGGACTCTGACTTGGTCACTGTAGGACATTAACATTGTTGTTTTGAAGTTTTATGATTGGGGTCGTTATCTTGCTGGATAGCAAATCTCCTCTGTCGGTACAGGTTTCTTGCAGACTGCCTCACGTTTTCCTACAAGATTTCCCAGTATTTTGCATTTATTTTATCCTCAGAACAGTTCCAGGGCTTGCTGCAGAGAAGCATCCTCGCAGCTTAATGTTACCACCACCACGGTTCGTGGAGTAGACAGTGTGTTTTTGATAATGTACAGTGTTCAAACATGTCATTTAGTCTTATGACCATAAAACTTAATTTTGGTCTTGTCAGATGATAGAACATTCTTCCAGCTGACATCAGAGTCTCCCACATGCCTTTTTTTGAGATGTCATGGATGTTTTGTTGAAGCAAACCGGGCAACAGTTGTTGTTTGCACAGTGTTTAAGCTGCTGTAGCTTGTAAGTCCTAGCATAGGTCTCTTGGTGACCTCCTTACTAGTCTTCTATGCCTCAGTTTTTGTGGACAGCCTGTTCTAGGCAGATAAATATCTGCACCATACCTTTTCCATTTCTTCATGATTAATATAACTGGACTAGTTATAGTTTGGATCATTTTTGACTCCCCTGGCTTGTGATTTTCAATCTTCTTTTCACTGAGTTGTTTGAAGTGTTCTTTGTCTTCATTGTGTAGGTTAGGCCACCACGCAGACTCAACACAAGTTCGACCTTCCACTTTTAGGTACATTTATACTACAATCATTTAAAATCACCAGATCAGTGATCTCCATTGAACAAATTCTGTGCCTTTTAAAACAAATTGGCTGCACCAGTGATGATGTAGGTGTGCCATATTAAAGGTGATGAATACTTATGCAATTAGTTATTTGTGTTTTGTATTTGTAATTAATTTAGACCACTTTGCAGAGGCCTATGTTCACTTTCATGTTAAAGTCTTTTTGGTTGATTAGTGTCAATAAAGCTAAAATAAATCCACAGTGATTCAATGTTTTATAACAATTAAATGTGAAAACTTTCAATGGAGTGAATACTTTCCATAGATAGATAGATAGATAGATAGATAGATAGATAGATAGATAGATAGATAGATAGATAGATAGATAGATAGATAGATAGATAGATAGATAGATAGATAGATAGATAAAAATTTATGGATATTTGAAGCGAAACTAAAGTTGACTAAATTCAGATTGCAAACCTAGACACATTTAACTTTCCTATACAAAAATCAAGGTTATATCAATTTTGTTTTTAAAAATATGGAAAAATTTTCCCAGTCTTTATAAATGAGTATAAGCTATTGGGCTTTATAAAAGCAAATTGGCACCTCATTCCAGTTTGCCTCCTCACTTGCACCTAATGCTGCCATGGCCTACGTAGCATGCCTGAATTAAATTAAGCGGGTTTGAAAATGTTATTTTTAGAGTTTATAGAACTTAATGGACTGCCCTAAACTGCCAGTAGTATAATAAGATTATTTTTCCAAAGAAAACAAAAGAAATTGAGTTTCAGGAAAATCAAATCAGAAGCCAATATTAGTTAGATTAACCACAAGAAGATTTCATTTCTTTCATTTCTTGACAAATGTGACAAATTTATTTGGACTTTGCTAAAGCTTTCCTTTCCTGTTAAATCAGATTGCAGGCTATTCACTGACATAGAAAGGGAGAACTGTAAGCATTTTGTCCGTTAAAAATTCTTCATGTAAGGAGAAATTCAGACACAAGTATGTTCTGTGTTTGCAAGAAAGACGCTCTAAACCAAACAACATTCTAGTATAAAAGAAATCAGAGAATTTTTTGGTCCCCTTATGATTTAAATTTCCCTTTGTCCATGAATATTGATTAGTCAGTTATTGACATAACCCCACTGAGTGAGTGAGCCTTTGCTATTGATAACCATTGCAGGTTTTATTTTCTCTTTAGTTCAAACAGCAACTGCTGGCTTTTATGTTTTGTAAACAGTATTGACTTGCGTTATGCAGTAACCTCAAAATTAGTTCCTAGCATTAAGCAAGGACAAATACTCTGCATTTAGCATTATTGATTCTGGAAAGATTAATTAGAAACAGCATGTGATTGAATGGTTTAACACTTAAATTGTTAGACAAGCATTTTATTTAATTACCTCCTTCTCTAAACACTAGATATGCAGATACAGTATATGCACACGCATACACTCATATATATCACTCTATATTAAGAGGCCTCCTGGTTGGCCATGAGAACAAGATACATAGGACTGACACATGATCTTAGGTCTGACAGAATGCATACTTTAAAAGAGAAGTCCTGAAGAGTAACCAAGAACTACTGGACTAGCATGGTTTTGGGCAGTGTGACTCACGAGGCTTTGGAAAACATCTTGTATCACCCCAGTCCCAAAGGTATCACGTCCTAGTGAGCTGAATGACTTTCGGCCTGTTGCTCTGACATCACATGTGATGAAGACCATGGAGAGGCTGCTGCTTCACCACCTTAGGCCACAGGTTCAACACGCCCTTGACCCTCTGCAGTTTGCATATCAGGAGAAGGTGGGAGCAGAGGATGCCATCATCTATATGCTACACCGATCCCTCTCTCACTTGGACAGAGGCAGTGGTGCTGTAAGAATTATGTTTCTAGACTTCTCTAGCGCCTTCTACACAATCCAACCTCTGCTTCTTAGGGACAAGCTGACAGAGATGGGATTAGATTCATACCTAGTGGCATGGATCGTGGACTATCTTAAAGACAGACCTCAGTATGTGCGTCTTGGGAACTGCACGTCTGACATTGTGGTCAGCAACACAGGAGCGCCACAAGGGACTGTACTTTCTCCGGTCCTGTTCAGCCTATATACATCGGACTTCCAATACAACTCAGAGTCCTGCCATGTGCAAAAGTTCGCTGATGACACTGCTATCATGGGCTGCATCAGGAATGGGCCGGAGGATGAGTATAGGGACCTAATCAATGACTTTGTTAAATGGTGCGACTCAAACCACCTACAACTGAACACCAGCAAAACCAAGGAGCTGGTGGTGGATTTTAGGAGGCCCAGACCCCTCATAGACCCCGTGATCATCAAAGGTGACTGTGTGCAGATGGTGCAGACCTACAAATATCTGGGAGTGCAGCTGGATGATAAATTAGACTGGACTGCCAATACTGATGCTCTTTGCAAGAAAGGACAGAGCCGACTATACTTTCTTAGAAGGCTGGCGTCCTTCAACATCTGCAATAAGATGCTGCAGATGTTCTATCAGACAGTTGTGGCGAGCACCCTCTTCTACGCGGTGGTGTGCTGGGGAGGCAGCATTAAGAGGAAAGACGACTCACGCCTGGACAAACTGGTGAGGAAGACAGGCTCTATTGTTGGCATGGAGCTGGACAGTTTAACATCTGTGGCAGAGCGAAGGGCGCTTAGCAGGCTCCTATCAATTATGGAGAATCCACTGCATCCACTAAATAATATCATCTCCGGACAGAAGAGCAGCTTCAGCGACAGACTGCTGTCACTGTCCTGCTCCACTGACAGATTGAGGAGATCGTTCCTCCCCCAAACTATGCGACTCTTCAATTCCACCCGGGGGGGGTAAACGTTAACATTTAACATTATACAAAGTTATTGTCTGTTTTTCACCTGCATTATTATCATTCTTTAATTTAATATTATTTATTGTATCATTATGCTGCTGCTGGAGAATGTGAATTTCCCATTGGGATTAATAAAGTATCTATCTATCTATCTATCTATCTATCTATCTATCTATCTATCTATCTATCTATCTATCTATCTATCTATCTATCTATCTATCTATCTATCTATCTATCTATCTATCTATCTATCTATCTATCTATCACTTTCTTGAATGGGTGTCCTGAAGGTATTTAAGCCATGGCCATTGAAGTGAATAGAATTACAGCAAGGGATTATGTGGGACCTTAGTGCATATCATTCTGGGCAGGTCGCTTAAGAGCTACTGAAGAGTCATCTTCCTTTAATTTGGGACACAGGAATACCTGAGCAAGAGAAAGAGAGAGGAATATCTCATTGTTGATGGCACCAGAATGCTCAGATGGCATTCGTGACTCTCTAGAAAATATACCCTGGTTTGGAAGTTGCAATGAAAGCTGATGTATCTGTGTATTTGAGTATATTTTGGAGTTTTGCTATGTGAGAATGTTATTTCTGTTGTCAGTTTTGTGGGTGATTTGTGAAGGTCTCACACTTTGCTATTCTGCGGAGGAGGAGTATTCATAAAGAGAAGTTATCTATTTGACATAGACTCAGGAGGTGAGTTGGAGCAAGGGCTCAGGTGGCAAATGCTAGTGTGACCAGGGCTTTGGAGAGAAAAACCAAGGAATTGGGAGAAGTCTGGAAGAGTACTTTAGTGGTTGAGACATGCTGGTTTTGGTCAATGTACAAGTGGGTGTGCTGCTCCACTTTATATTCTTTGGCCCACTTTATAATTAGTTGGGCAGCTATGGTTTGCATTCCCTTAATTTTCATACTTTTGCTAATTATTCACATGGTGTGTTTTTGGTTAGTAATCTACACCCTTTATGGTATTTGTTTGTGTATACTTCAACTTTAGTATCCTTTCTCCCAAATAAAGTCATAAATGAAAAATGATCAGGCCACAAGGGCAAAAAATAAAAGACCAGAAGCAGAAATCAAAACCAAATCACTAAGAGGGTCAAACTGGAAAGACAAACAATTGTATGACTAAACCCAGTATATGAACTAGAACTCCAAGTCTCAAAGAACTCAAAGAAATTCAGTAACCAAAAAGCTGGAATGAATATCAATGGTGAAAGGTTTTCAATTTGATATCCACAAACTGTAACAACACCTGCAGCAACGGTTTGAATAGGACTAAGTTGATGGTATCATGAAATACTTGTGCCATAATTGAAACATTGCATTCCAAAACAAGATTTTTATCCCAACTCTCCAGTAATATGGGTTATTGCATGTGTTTCATTATTAAAAATGTTAATTTTTTACTGTACAGTATTCTTTATTTTTACAAATATTGGTTGGTGATGTCGATGAGAGACCGCCATTTTAGAAGGAGGTGATACAAATAAGCTCATAACTAATGAGAATGTATGCGTTGTGAAATAAAAACAAGAGGATCATTTGGGAGTTCATGTACTGATTTTTCAAAAAATAATTTAAAATAACAAAAAAGGATAAGTGTAATGCTATATACATGATAAGACTGTAACCTTTAATATTGAGTTAAAGCTAGTCTTGTTTAGTAAATAAGTTCAGTAAACAAGCACAGATTGACCGTGTGGATGGACAAATGTTAACTACTGTATACCATAATGCATCTCTTTATAGACATAACTGTTAGGCCTTTCTATTGCCACGTACATTGCCTACTTCATACAACAAGTAAAGTAATACATTATTCCACATTTGACATGTGCATGTATGCATGAGAAGTCATCTTGACTATTTTATTAAAGATTAAGCTGCATGCACAGAGGCTTTCTGCAATTTGTTATTTAAAAAAGGAAACATCCTAGCATGAGAAAATATCTTCCTTAAGCAATTTCTTATTGAACTTTTTTTTGTTTTGTTTTGTTTTTGGTTTGGCTAATTTTTTTTCTTAGATTTTGAGTACCATTTAGCTCTTTTGATTTGGCAAACATTACAGTCCTTTTGGTAATGATCTTTGCATGACTGTTCTCTCTCTTTGCCCTTAAAAGTTTTCTGAGCCTCGCACTAAATCTAAATCCACAACCTGTTTGATCCTTCTTATATGGAAAGATCGACTCAGTCACAACACTCTGGGGATGCTTTTCTGCCTCAGGACCTAAATTATTTGCCGTCATTGAAGTAAACGTAAATTCTGCTTTGTATAAGGAAGCTGAAGAGGAGACAGTCAGGCCATCTGTCCATCAGCTGAAGATGAATACAAATGAGGAATACAGCAAGACGACACCATCAATATACAAACAATTGTACAATTAAAAATATGATGAAGAAATACAGCCTTTTGGAATTCCCATGTCAAAGTGTGTACCTTAAAACAATAGAAATGTTATGACAGAACACAAAATGATCAGGTCAAGCCAGAAGATCTTCAAAAGTACTAAGCTGAAACAGTTAAACATGCCAGTGATATGAAAGACTCATCAACGTTTATTTATGCTTTCCCTGCGCACTAATCCATTCAAAGTGAATAATTTACAAAGTGATCAATTCATAGCTAGAAGATCTTAAGACGAACAATAACAGATTGGGACACATCTGTTGCAAGTGAAGTGGTCTGCCACTCAATCAGGCTTAGTTAAGAACCAATATATTCTTAAGTTAGAAAAATATTGTTCCTCTTTATTCTTGAATTACTCATACATAAATAAATCATGTGTACATAAGCTGATAGATAGATAGGAAAGGTGCTATACAGTATGATTAGATAGATAGATAGATAGATAGATAGATAGATAGATAGATAGATAGATAGATAGATAGATAGATAGATAGATAGATAGATAGATAGATAGATAGATAGATAGATAGATAGATAGATAGATAGATAGATAGAGTCATATGAAAAAGTTTGGAAACCCCTCTCAGCCTGCATAATAATTTACTCTCCTTTCAACAAAAAAGAGAACAGTGGTACGTCTTTCATTTCCTAGGAACATCTGAGTACTGGGGCGTTTTCCAAACAAAGCAGTATTTAGTTGTATGAAATTAAATCAAATGTGAAAAACTGGCTGTGCAAAAATGTGGGTGCCCTTGTAATTTTGCTGATTTGAATTCATGTAACTGCTCAATACTGATTACTTGAAACACCAAATTGGTTGGATGAGCTCGTTAAGCCTTGAACTTCATAGACAGGTGTGTCCAATCATGAGAAAAGGTATTTAAGGTGGTCAATTGCAAGTTGTGTTTCCCTTTGACTCTCCTCTGAAGAGTGACAGCATGGGGTCCTCAAAGCAACTCTCAAAAGATCTGAAAACAAAGATTGTTCAGTATCATGGTTTAGGGGAAGGCTATAGAAAGCTATCTCAGAGGTTTAAACTGTCAGCTTCAACTGTAAGGAATGGAATCAGGAAATGGAAGGCCACAGGCACAGTTGCTGTTAAATCCAGCAGGTCTGGCAAGCCAAGAAAAATACAGGAGCAGCATATGCACAGAATTGTGAGAAGGTTACAGACAACCCACAGATCACCTCCAAAGACCTGCAAAAACATCTTGCTGCAGATGGTGTATCTGTACATCGTTCTACAATTCAGCACAATTTGCAAAAAGAACATCTGTATGGCAGGGTGATGAGAAATGAAGCCCTTTGTGCACTCACGCCACAAACAGAGTTGCTTGTTGTATGCAAATGCTCATTTAAACGAGCCAGATTCATTTTAGACAAAGTGCATTGGACTGATGAGACAAAAATTGAGTTACTTGGTCATAACAAAAAGCACTTTGCATGGCGGATGAAGAACACCACATTCCAAGAAAAACACCTGCTACCTACTGTCAAATTTGGTGGAGGTTCCATCATGCTGTGGGGTTGTGTGGCTAACTCAGGGACTGGGGCCCTTGTTAAAGTTGAGGGTCGGATGAATACAACCCAATATCAACAAATTCTTCAGGATAATGTTCAAGCATCAGTCTCAAAGTTGAAGTTACGCATGGGTTGGATATTCCAACAAGACAATGACCCAAAACACAGTTTGAAATCTACAAAGGCATTCATGCAGAGGAGAAGTACAATGTTCTGGAATGGCCATCACAGTCCCCTGACTTGAATATCATCGAAAATCTATGGGATGATTTGAAGCAGGCTGTCCATGCTCGGCAGCCATCAAATTTAACTGAACTGGAGAGATATTGTATGGAAGAATGGTCAAAAATACCTCCATCCAGAATCCAGACACTCCTCAAAGGCTATTGGAGGTGTCTAGAGGCTGTTATATTTGCAAAAGTAGGCTCAACTAAGTATTGATGTAATATCTCTGTTGGGGTGCCCAAATTTATGCACCTGTCTAATTTTGTTATGATGCATATTGCATATTTTCTGTTAATCCAATAAACTTAATGTCACAGCTGAAATACTACTGTTTTCATAAGGCATGTCATATATTAAAAGGAAGTTGCTACTTTGAAAGCTCAGCCAATGATAAACAAAAATCCAAAGAATTAAGAGGGGTTCCCAAACATTTTCATATGACTGTAGATAGATAGATAGATAGATAGATAGATAGATAGATAGATAGATAGATAGATAGATAGATAGATAGATAGATAGATAGATAGATAGATAATAGGAAAGGCACTATATGATAGATAGATAGATAGATAGATAGATAGATAGATAGATAGATAGATAGATAGATAGATAGATAGATAGATAGATAGATAGATAGATAGATAATAGGAAAGGCACTATATGATAGATAGATAGATAGATAGATAGATAGATAGATAGATAGATAGATAGATAGATAGATAGATAGATAGATAGATAGATAGATAGATAGATAGATAGATAGATAGATATGCCATTTCTCACTTTATTAATCAGCTTTCAGTAATATATCAATCTGTCATTCACTAACAAACTGATCCAGAAGAGAAGTAAGCCTGAAACCTATCAGCAAACTGTGCATGACAGGGACCAGCCTTAGTCAAGACAAGAGCTTATTGGAATGCAGACTTGCATTCACATGGGCATTTACTACTTTGACTATGTTTGTATGTCCCAGAGAAAACCAAAGTTTCCACATGAAATCAACCTGAACAGAAGGAAAAAACTCATACAGGGTACCATCTGGGTTTTGCTCCCTTATTGATTTTATTAGTTTACCTTCCATTATACTGCAATCAGTCAACTATTAGTTAAATGGGTGGCTGGGCTGCATATCTTCAATCTGCATTTTCAATTATGTTTCAGAAACAATAGTTACATTACCAAATGGGAACTATTTACTTCATTATTATGTAACATAACTTTTATAGTATTTTATATGTGTAATGTAAATATACACTGCTTAAAAATTTAAGGGAGCACTTAAATCACACATCAGAAACACAAGTGGAAAATCTTTACTGAGTAATACTGTAATGCAAAGTCAGGCAAAATGACACCTTTTATTGGCTAAATGAACAGATTACAGTACGCAAGCTTTTATGGCAGCTAAGGCCTATCTTGCCTGAAGAAGGGGCCTTAGTTGCCTCAAAACCTTGCATATTGTAATCTATAAAGTTAGCCAATAAAAGGTGTCATTTTGCCGGACTTCTCATTGCATCCATAATGGCTAACACGGTACAACACCATACTACTAAGTAATACTGTCCAATTCATTGAGAACAAAATGATGTGGTAATGGTCAATGGAAACCAAAATCATCAACCCATTGAGGGCTGGATTCAACATCCCACCGAAAATCAAATTCAAAAATTGAAATCACAAGCTGATCCAAGCTGCGTGAATTTCATCACAGCAACTCATAATGAGACACAGGGAGAATCTGCAAATCAGAGACATCTGAGTCATAAAGCAATGACAGTATGGGGAAGCACAGAAGTGCAGTGATTACAGATGCTTAGCATTTTATTTGGACTCTTTCTTGCTAGAGTAAGTGATCCTATACCCAGATAACAGAATATGGGGATTAAATGTCTCATGGGCAATGTTTGTAAATTATGGCTTGGTGAAAACCATAGCTAAACTGTCCTTTCTCACTTTCCACCCCCTTTCACACTGCTCTGTGGTCACATGACAAGATGGAGCCATTCTTTCTTTTTAACTCTGACCTTCCTGAATCTTTCGGTGACCCTTCTGCGACATGTCTGGTCCACTACACTTCTTTTCCCTTCCTGAAAAAAGAACGAAGAGGAACTAAGGCATTCAGTCTTGTCTGCCTCCTTTTCACTGGCGTAACTTGTGCTAAGAGCTCATGCTATATAAATAAATTGTATTACAGTGATCCCTCGCTATATCGCGCTTCACCTTTCGCGGCTTCACTCTATCGCGGATTTTATATGTAAGCATATTTAAATATATATCGCGGATTTTTTGCTGGTTCGCGGATTTCTGAGGACAATGGGTCTTTTAATTTCTGGTACATGCTTCCTCAGTTGGTTTGCCTAGTTGATTTCATACAAGGGACGCTATTGGCAGATGGCTGAGAAGCTACCCAACTTACTTTTCTCTCTCTCTCTCTTGCGCTGACTTTCTCTGATCCTGACGTAGGGGGTGTGAGCAGGGGGGCTGTTCGCACACCTAGACGATACGGACGCTCGTCTAAAAATGCTGAAAGATTATCTTCACGTTGCTATCTTTTGTGCAGCTGCTTCCTGAAGCGACATGCTGCACGGTGCTTCGCATACTTAAAAGCTCGAGGGCAAGTATTGATTTTTGACTGTTTGTTTTTCTCTCTCTATCTCTTTCTCTCTCTGTCTCTCTCTCTCTCTCCCTGCTCCTGACGGAGGGGGTGTGAGCTGCAAGCTTTGTACCGGCGGTGCTTTGCATACTTAAAAGCCAAACAGCCCTATTGATTTGTTTGCTTTCCTCTGTCTTTCTGACAGTCTGTGCTCCTGACGTGCACTCCTTTGAAGAGGAAGATATGTTTGCATTCTTTTAATTGTGAGACAGAATTGTCATCTCTGTCTTGTCATGGAGCACAGTTTAAACTTTTGAAAAAGAGACAAATGTTTGTTTGCAGTGTTTGAATAACGTTCCTGTCTCTCTACAACCTCCTGTGTTTCTGCGCAAATCTGTGACCCAAGCATGGCAATATAAAAATAACCATATAAACATATGGTTTCTACTTCGCAGATTTTCTTATTTCGTGGGTGGCTCTGGAACGCAACCCCCACGATGGAGGAGGGATTACTGTATTATTATTATTACTATGATTAATTGATATGGGGTTGTGAGAAAATGTATATGTAAGCAATATACATACATTTAAAATAAATTAAAACAAAAAATAGTGAAGTCAGTCTTTCCAAGAAATCAAAAAAGTACAAACAACACCCAAAGACTACCCATAATCCCATCTGGCCATGTAAATTAAACAAGTAAAAAAGCCATGAGGGAGATACAAGAGAAGTTCCAGGATGAAGAGGATAAGACTGAGCAAAGAGAAAAAAATAGGCCTGGATTTGAACCCACATCTCTAAAGGTGTGAGGTACCAGCATTAACCACTGTACCACAAAATAGTTCATTTAATTTAATGGGAAGAAAGAGTGTATCTCATTTCACTGCTTTTCATCTCTGTGCCAATTATGAACAACTTAAATAATTCCAAGTATAGTTTAAGATGTGTGCCTTGAGCTATGGGGGGAAAATTTTCAAAATATCTTTGTGTATTTAAATTTGCACTTTCGTGAGTCAACATCATGGGACAGTTTCATAGTATCTCAAAAATTTTAAATTGGCCATGTCCAGATTTTGAGGTAATTATCTCCACATTCTGACATTTCAATTTGTAGATCGCAAATTAATTATCTCAGAATTTTGACAATTTAGCTTACCATTGTCATAAACCTTAGATAATTATACCATAATCTTGGCATGCACTGCTTCATTTATTTTAAAATTTTGTGCCTATAAGGCAGGAGAAGAGACAAGCAAAACACAGCAAGAAATACCAGGGAGGGTGTCAAGACTGCAATACTGAATGCAGCCTCCCATGAGAGGCTAACTGTAAATTTCAGTGCAAACGGAAAAAAAACAACCTTAAAAAATGACAGATTTCTTTCCACTGAGGAAGCAGCTAATAAAGTATTTTTATTTTTATAAATAAGAGGAAATTCAAGTCAAATCTTTAAGATAATTTATTTATGTATGTAGTCTTTTTTAAAGGTTGCTCTGTCTTTGTGAATCATCAAATCAAGTTTGTGTTCTTTTGGGGGCAAAATCTAATATTCTGAGTTGGGTTAGGTGTCCTGTAACATGTGTGAGGCACTATACTTCTAAATGAAGCTGTGATTCTTTTTAATTTGATTTAATAATAGCAGACCCAAACAAAATATATCTTAGATAATTTGATATACAGATCACTGAATGTTTTCCCATTAACTCAGGGAGTAAGCCCAGTGCAGAAAAATCAATGACCACAAGTGGCAAGTACCAGAACACTGCATAAACTTTTTTGGGAAAAGTTCAAACCATTCATGCATGGAAAACATATTTTACCATGTATTAAACTGTAGTGAAGTGTAACATGAACCCTGGAGGATTTTCTGTTACAAACTTTTCATTGCCCTGGTAGTGTGGCAGTGCAATGTTTGGCTTCACAGCCCTGCCAGCCTGAGCTTCAATTCCAGCACAGTCACTGTCTGTAGGTTCTCCCTGGTCATGATTTTCTTTGCACATGTTCATATTATGCTAGCTGTCCCCTGCGGTGCCACCCGTGTAGTAGTGAAACAGGACAAACTTTAAAAGTCAATAAAATTTTTTTTAAAAAGTAATAATTTGTGTTGAGAAGAATTTATATTGATAGCTTTCATATCCAAGGGCCTTTTGATAGACAATATTTTTGGTTTTGCTATCAGGGGTGAGAATGTAGCTGTGATCTCTTTGCCAAAAATGTAAAAAGTTGGCAAGGTATCTCTGGCCAAGCGAAAGGTAGGTACTCTCCAATGTCAAGCGTTGGCACTGTGTCTGATCATGTTCAGCTCTGATGGGAGAACGTCCCCTGGGTGGAGAGACGAGCACATGGCCATGATATCTCTTCCAATGAGCAGGTACCCTCTAAAAGACATGTAGCTGTGATCTCTCTCTCAAAAATATCAAACGTTACTCTTTAACAATCTCTAGATGATAATGTCTGCTGAACAAACAGGTATTGATAGCTAAGCAGAGGCAAGGTACTCTCCAGCACATGGTGAGAGGTACAGCAACTTGAACAGAGGCTGGCGCGTGAGTGAGGATGGCCCTGCCCAGCTCCCCTTCCCCTCGGCCCGCAACCTGTCTCTCACATTGGCGCAAATAAATTGGTGCTGGAACCAAACTATAATACTTAGCACGATGAGAGTATTCGCAAAATCAACCAGAATATTGAAGCAAATTATAGAAAAAAGCCTGATCTAAATCCATTAAGTAGTTTTCTTGTGAAAAGCGGACAGACATACAGAGAGACAGACAGACATTGTATTTTATATAGAGAGAGATTAACCACTTACCGTATATACTCCCATATAAGTCGGGTCTTGAAACCCGAAAAATCGATCATAAAATCAGACTCCAACTTATACACCCGTTCAAAAATGCAACACTTATTTTTTTTTTTACATCTTCTTGCCCCCTCCAATCTCGCATCAGTTGCTCAGACGCATCGAATTTTGTTGCAGCAGCGTATTTTCCAATTTCTTTCACTACTTCAAGAACGTTTAATTTAAAACCAGCTTCATATTTTCTTCTGAATGAACGCTCCATCGTAAGTAAGGGATTCTCTGACGATAAAGGTGTATGAGGGTGTGAGATACAAAAAACACAAATCAGTGCAAACGTCGCTTTGAGAATAGTTCGGGTATTACTGCGTGGTCACGTAAGCACAATACAGAGAGATAGGGAGAAATAGAGAGAGGTTAGGAGCACACGCTAATACAGTGCATTGCCACACCCACATAGAAAAAAAAGGCCGTGTGCTCCGTGGTTACTCTCTCAGGTGAATATTAGCATATCATAATTCCTTGTACCAAAACAGAACAGAAGAAATCCTCTTCACAGAGTTTAATGGTAAATCTATCACTGCCAGCTCGGAAGTATAATACAACAGTACAAACTACAAGGCAAAACGCAAGAGTGCATTATACCACTCACTAAATGCAGAACTATCACATGTAAGGGTACAGATTTATTCAAATATATCAAAAACAAAGTAGAAACTAATTAGCATAAATGAAAAACAACAATATCTGTTCTAAATAAGTGATTTAGAAGTAATAAACAAAGGAATCACAGGGGACCATCCTGTGATGTTTTAGGTGCCCAGTGCTGCCAGTGTAGGCTCCAGTGTGCCATAACTTTCTTTTGGAATGGTCAGACAGTCATTTTCTAATCCATTTATTTCTGCACAGGCTCGTGGTGGGTGCTGGAACCTATCCCAGTTAGCACAGAACACAAGGCAGGAACAATCCCCTGGGCAGGGTGCCAGTCTATCTCAGTGTTTTGGAATACGTGAGTTAGAATAGAAATCATTTAATAAAAAGCAATCATAGGGTACCAACTTGGTTTCCTTATTTATTAAGGTCTGAAGTAAGATCTCACACTTTAAAACGGCTTTTTCATTCTTTTTTTCTGCTTTATGGAGACAAATGCTGCTGCCCTCTGACTGTTCTGAACACATGTTGAAGGCTTTCTGGGTCTTTTTTATATGGTTGTCAGTAGACAGGGATTTGGCGGCACCAGGCCTCTTTTACAGGTGGTACTTGGAATAAGTTGACACAGTTTGTAACATCTGTGGCATTCCTCCAGGGAGAGCCTGTGGAGGGAGCGTAAGTTTGTATACCATAGTAAATGCTATTTTCACGTCAGTAGAGTTTCACAAAAAGATTACTTGACTTCTATTATGTGGAACATTCATCCTTCCATTTATCTATCCATTATCCAACCCTGTTAATCCATTCCCAATTGTATGTTTAATTTTATTTTTCTTCTTTTTTCAAAGTTGTCAGGTTTATGTAAATAGCATGTTGCCCTTGCTGTAACTCTGTGCTAAACCACAACATGAGTGACCATTTTTAAACTGATCAGTCTGCAGCCACTGTTTACAAACTCTCATCCTTCTTTTATAGAGAAAAGCCAAGCAAAATGACACCTTTTATTAGCTAACTAGAAAGATTACAATATGCAAGCTTTCGAGGCAACTCAGGCCCCTTCTTCAGGCAAGATGTAATCCTTCTTTTATGCTAGTCTCTATTAAACTTCTGGCCAATCTGTTGGAATTACCTCAGGCAGAGAAACATTACATTCTGAAGAGCTGCTGTTATCTTCCCTAATATATACTTTTCATTTTAATAATATTTCAGTGCTCTCTTAGCTATTTTCTCAACATAATGCCTCATGCTATTAAAACTTGGGGTAAAATGTGGATCGCATAAGCCTGGCTCAGCCACACTTAAGTACCAGATAACATTTAATTATTAGTGCAGACTCTTTCCTAAAAACAATACCATATGTGTACTAAAAATTCCTCATTATTTACACAGTGCTGACATGAAGTCCTGAAAGAATTAGTATTCTGCTAGGTAAATGTTTTCCCTCAGTGCAGTTTGATACAATAACTTACAGATGTTAGAATGATACATTGAAAGAATAGTTTCCCACAGTGGAATGAATGAAAAAGTATGCAAAAGTTGTTTCTGGCCAGATCTTGACAGTGATCTATGACTTTTGCTGCTTACACTCAATTGCTGCTATATCAAGCAGTACTGTACCAGCTGCCAAATATTCAGCATTGGTTCCATAAACCTGGCGTAGATTATCACTTTGCTGTTTTAAAGTATTTAATAGAATTAAGTAGGCTGGCTGTAATCCAGTAACAGATGTGCAGCCTAAAATGCAATAAAGAGAAAAAACTTTGAACCACAAGACAATGTAACTCAGAAGTTTGAAACCAACTTTTCTAGTTTTGCTTCTTTTAATTTTTCAAACACTGTTGAGAAAAAAGTTCTCCACATAATGCATGGCTAAAATGCTTATGATTGCTTTTCAAAGTTTAAGTGATATACAGTATAACACAGCCAAGGGAGCAGTATCCTAAAAGTTTGATAAACAGCATAATTTAGTAGCAAAAGTACTAATAATAATTAATCTTGATGGTACAAGAGTTTGAATCTTGGCCAGGACCCTGTCTGTGTGCAATTTACACATTGTCCCTCTGTTTTTCTCCATGTAGTTTTTCTGAGCAAATGACAAGGAAGTATCAATTAATTTCATATCTGTAATGAACTTAGTCAAACAAGCTAAAATTACTGATAACAACTATAAAACAAACTACAATTGAGCTGAAATAGATTCTATTTTGAGCACAAAGGCTTAGGGGAAACAACTGCAGGGTCTTTGGAACATTACAAATGTCAAGATGAGAGCAGTTTTCCTGTTCACATGCGATATGAATGTGTGTGGGAGTGTTCATGAATGGGCCTGCAATGTCTTGATGCCCCATCTGGACTTAGCTCTGTTTTTGCCAGCAGTGGTTGCTGGGATAGGAGCTGATTGAACGCAAAACAAAATTTGAAAGCAGGTTGGAAAATAGAAGGATAGATAATAATGAATTTTATACGAGGGATGTTCAAGAAGTTTCCGCACTTTTTTTTTAACTCTGTTTATTGAGAATTTCAAAAACAAATGATATCACTTTTCTACATAGTCACCTTCCTTTGCGATGCAATTTTCCAAGCATCGTACAAACTTTTTAATGCCATCAGCAAAAAATGTTTTTGGTTGAGCGTGTAGCCACTGATGCACTGCTGCTTTCACATCAGGGTTCTTTTTTCATTCCTTGTGGTCATGGCTATAGTTGGACAGCTGGAGTGCTCACACTAGTACGGCCATATTCGAACATTTCAATCCACTCATAGATGACTCTTTATTCCCATGCTGAGCGCACATGCAGAGATGACCAGAACGCTATTCCTCTTTGGTGCAATTTATACATTTCGCAGCCATATTCACCACAGAGTGACAACTCTTATAGTAAACTGCAAGGGCAGCTGGTTTGCCAGACAGAACTAGTCACATGACACTATCAGACACGACCAATTACTACTCCACCCGCCTTCACCGTTCCAACGAAAATATAAAAGTGCAGAAACTTTTTGAACGACCCTTTTATTAAGACACTATTATGTGTGTGCACATGGGAGGCAGCTTAAGGTCTCTAATGAATGTAATTACCCTCCGAGCGAGGGGTTGGCACTGCTTTCTCATCCTTTCTCTGTATCTTCCTTTGCAGACTGGATGATTGATGGCCCTTCCATCATTGATGTCATCTCCAGTGTCCGCCCCTTCTTACCATCTTCCTTCATAACCCGGCAAACCAGTTACCCACTTTGGTTCTGTCTGGACTTGTGTCTGTAAAGACATTTACTAATTGTGTGTTTATTAACCTGTGAAATTATACGGGGTTACTTAGGTGGTACTCCAACTCTTTATCTGTATTCTTTGTATTATTTTACATCACCATTGCACGCAAATGTCTGATAAGATGAGTTGGAATATATTTTGTAGTCTTTTAAGCAAGAAACTTTGTTGTTCTTTGTTAGTTAAACATATCTAATTTAATGTAAGGAATTATTTTTGAAAACAAAAATATGCTTCATTACAACCTCATAATAACTACCAGCTTTCCTCAACCTTTTCGATTCTTCTACTTGCGTTATTTTGAAAATCTGAAAAAAAGGAAGTAGTTTTTATAACTAGCATTGAGTCACGAGGTCTACCCACACACTTTTTCTTTTGCAAAATAATAAGGCAAAAACGTATCTGAAAAGGTAATAGATTGACATGATAGAAATCTGCTTTTTGTAGCACTGCCTACACAGCTAATTATCGTTGAAGGTTTAGCTCATGACTTCACCTACTCCAGCATTTGTAAGAGGTACAGAAGAACATATGTTTGCACCACTCCTATGCACATATGGATTCCAGCAGTGTTTCTTGTGCCAATAATGTTTTAGTTTTATTATTTAGTTTCTTTTGCTTTGTTGTTATTAGATTTTAGCGCCTACATGACAAAGTCACTGCCCAGGTTAACTTCTTTGAACTAAAAGTAATGAACAATGCATTAAAAGTCAAGCCCTAGGGGGCTCAAACAAGAACACTTTTTAAGATGGCTGATTATATCCAACTATCCATACATCTTCTAAACCTGTTTATCCAGTGCAGGGTCATGGGGAACCTGGAGCCTATCCCAGCAAGCTTTGAGCGCAAGGCAGGAACAATCCCTAGACAAGGTGCAAATCAGGGTCAACACACACACACACAAAAACACACACCACATGCCAATTTACCCAACCTGCATGTCTTTGGAGTGTAGGAGGAAGCCGAAATAAATCCGGGGGCCTTATATATAAAACTTTGCTAAGTCAATACTAAAATTTTGCTTAGGCTAGAAAAGCAAAAACACACGTGAAAAAATTGGACTTATAAAACTGCATGTAGATTAGGTCCCACAACAACTTCCTTTATGAAACTCAGATCTTAAAATTTAAAACTATGGGCTTGTGAACACGCTTTTAGCTACTCCCTGTCACGTGTCAGCCATACATGGCTTAAACAAAATGCCCTTTTTGAATATTCATGAACTAACCACCATATCGATTTAGCCATGTTCTTAAGTGACGTCTTTATTTTCAAACCATGAGCGAACACCACAGAAACTTCAGTGAATGTGAACTTGAGGCATTACTGACATTTGGGAGAGTTTAAGTAGTGGCTGGGGGGCCTGAATATGGATACAGTATGTTACTAAAATAACATTACATCTTGCCTGAAGAAGGGGCCTGGAGTTGCCTCGAAAGCTTGCATATAGTAATCTTTTTAGTTAGCCAATAAAAGGTGTCATTTTGCTTGGCTTTTCTCTAAAATAAGTCTCAAATAAAGTTCTTTTTTTAGAGGATGGATGGATCAAAGAATACTATAATCCGTTCCCCCCAAAACAACTCTCACTTGCACATCACCAATACTTAAAACAGAAAGAATAAAAGTTCAGTTACAGGTTAGTTCATTGTTCCACATTCAGCTGGAGAAAGGTTACTTCAACTTGAATATGTTGTCTACAGATTCTTCTTCTTTTACATGCCTGAAATACTCACCTGTTGGCAAACAGATCCTCGGTAGTCGTCAAGAGCGATTAAACAGTAGTGTGTGTGGCAGTCTGAGCAAATCTCCAATACACAACACACATACTGTAGTGCTTCTGCAAAATATTTAAATAACAAAAATGTGATATGTCTCTTTGATGAAGCAAATAAATAACAGAAAATGCTCCGACTTTAGAATCAGTTAACTAAGTTGCAAGGAATATGACGAACTTGAGTCAGAATTACTCTATTGAAAAGGACACATTCGCTAAAAGACTTGACACTATGGTTGATTTGTAAGGTTTGGTTAGCATAACTTTGAAGCATGGCGGCATGCACTTTAACAGTTAAGACATCATGGGTTCAATTACCACATTCGGATGCTGTTATGCAGACAATTAGGAAACACAAATCTCACTGTTTGGAGGTTTTAGGACTTTTTTGGGAGTAGAAAACAAGGAACATTGCTCCATAAAGTCTCTTTCAAGCTGCCTGCATTATTTTCTGCTGTTGCATAAGAACAGCAATCCATACCACACCGGTAAAATCAATTCTGTTTATGCCTTTCGTTCACAGCACCGTGCAGGAATGCAGTAAGTTTTTTTAGAAATGTGATATGTTGCAACTTTTCCATATGAAGAAACACCAAAATGCATGCACGCATTTGTTATATCCACACCCTAACTACAAACTGCGTGTAAAGTCGCCACTGCCAAACCTAATTTAAGATTTAATAAATGTGACAAACAAGAGGAGACCATTCAGTCCTTCGAGCCCATTTGTATAGCTAATAACTACACTGTCCAAATAGCTCATCTAGATTGTTCTTAAAGGTTAACAAGATTTCTGCTTTAACTACATATGTAACTTAGAAGTTTGTTCCGGGGTCCCTCTGTGAAAAGAAGTGCTTTCTGGCTTCAGTTTTAAATGCACTTTCCCTTAATTTCCACTGATGTCCTTGAGTATGTGATTCACCCTTAAGCTAAAAGAATGTTGCTGGATCTACTTTATCAATGCCTTTGAGGATTTTAAATACCTGCATTAGGTCCCTATGCAGTCTCCTCTGCTCGAGACTAAACAGGTTTAATTCACTGAGACTGTCAGAGTAGAGAGAGAGGAGAGAGGTTAGGAGCACGCGCTGATACAGCGCATTGCTGCACCCACCACACGACAAACCAACTCACGATCCAGATTAGGACCCGAGTGCAACCATGTGACGGGCGACACCTCAGCACCACACTAGTTCAGATGGAATGGAACCAGTGTGAGGTTTTCTATGGTGGCTGGAGTGCCAATTCTGTTTCCAACCCCCAAGTTTTTCCCTGCAGGTTGGAGGGCCCACATGCAGGGATGGATGCAGATTAACATCATACCCAGGACAGTATGAGTAAGACATAATCATAATAATAATAACAATAATAATACATTTAATTTCTATAGCTGAAGGAACATGTCCTTAAGTCTTGGGATGGGATATACTTGTTTACTCTCCTCTGCACAGCTTTAAGTGCTGCTATGTCTTTCTTTTAACATTGTGACTGGGACTGCAGACAATATTCCTGACACAGTCTTACTACTGCATTGTATATTTTCGGCATAACGTTCCTTGATTTAAATTCAACAGTTTTTATGATATAATCTAACATTTTATTTGCCTTTTTAATTGGTTCTGTATTTTACTTAATCGCTGAAAATGTTTACTCATAATAAATCCCTAAATCCTTTTCAGAGGCTGCTTCCTGTATGACAGTGTCTCCCATCTTGTATTTATAATCGATGTTCCTTTTGCCAACCTGTAGCACTTTGTACTTTTCTACATTAACTTTACCTTGCAACTGCCTTATTCTTGTTGAGGATAAGCACACTTCTGGAATTTAATTTTCAATAGAGTGTCACACACGCATGTTTAGGAGACAAATAAAGGGCTTGAGTACATGTAATTCCATGCCGGACCAGGGGGTGGCGAAGTGCACTAATTCTCCCTCTTTTACAGACCATACTAGGGAAATCCCACCTGGCTCAGGGGCAGCCAACGACATCACTTCTGGTTTCTGGTCCTGATGACATCACTTCCTCCACTGGCCTTTAAAGCTGCCATCTTGCTCCCAGTTAGTCAGTTCTGTTTTGGATTCTGTTGTATGAACAGGTCTGTGCTTTGGCATCAATTTTGCAGACGGGAAAAATTATACGGGTGGCTGCCCCAAACCTTCGCAACATCTTATGGTCGTAATTTTTACAAGAGATTTTTATCTAAA
Organism: Erpetoichthys calabaricus; assembly: GCF_900747795.2. Lineage (NCBI taxonomy): Eukaryota > Metazoa > Chordata > Cladistia > Polypteriformes > Polypteridae > Erpetoichthys > Erpetoichthys calabaricus. Next base: position 295,981,864 of record NC_041395.2, read on the forward strand.
TAGTCAATGACAGGCAAACACATTCCTAATGAATGTATAAATAAAATGTTCAGACAGGAACTATATGCATTTCTTCTTGTGTTAATTCCTTTAAGTTTACTGGAAGCAACATCCATCCATCCATTATCCAGCCTGCTATATCCTAACTACAGGGTCACGGAGGTCTGCTGGAGCCAATCTCAGACAACACAGGGTGCAAGGCAGGAAACAAACCCCGGGCATGGCACCAGCCCACTGCAGACTGGAAGCAACATATAATTTATTTTGCACAAATCATTTTTATTGTTGCTGTTTCCTATACAGTTCTCCATAAAGTATTCTGTTTCAAGTTGGATTAAAATAGTACCCAGTTTCTCAGTTTTTCTTATTTAATATTAATTGTCAGGAGCACTTGGGAGACAACTTAAGGGCTTGTCTGATTGTAATTCCACCCTGAGTCAAGGGTTGGCACTGTTGCCTAACACTTCTCCACCTTTCTGTCCTGCCGATCAGATGACCGGCAGTCCCAATGACAAAGAATGAAGAACTTCCGGGTCATAATCCATTGGCCCTGCCCCTTCTGGTATAGACACTTCTTAAGATGCTCCACCGCCATCTTTATTCAGTTGTGATTTGATTATTATCTGCATAAGATCTTATGTTTTGCCTTTGTCTACCAATTATACAGGGTTTGCCTCCAAGGTGCTCCAAATCTTTATCTTGTTTTTGTCTCCTCTTTTAAATAATAAAATTTTGATCTCAAAAAAAAAACTTTATGTTTATGACGAACATTAATAACTGAGTATGTGAGACAAAAAACAAGGTGTATAAAATCGACAACAGATTCAGTATATGGTTGAAATGCATTATTAACTTTGTATGATCATTTCCATGATGGATTTCAGTTTTGATTAATTTCATACATATGATTTTTGTTACTTATTTGTTCTATCCATTTTCTGTTGTGTAATTCAAATATTTGTTTTGATAATTTATTGCAGTTTTTTTATTTTACAGGATGAAATTTAAATTTTTTGCAGTGACTAAATTATTTTCTGCACTGATTTTTTTTTCAATTTATACACACCCAATTTTTTATTTTAGCAACTTTACTTGTTTTTGCACTCTTCATTGTTTTGGTGCCTTGCCCCTGGATGCCACTATAAATAAGACACAAATACATGAAAACCAACATTCACACCAGCACTGTACCCATGTGCTAACCTCGGTAAGGGGCATAGGGGCTTTGTGACCTTTTGGGTTGACTCTATGCAGAACCCAAAAGACATATATTATAACACGGCTCCTATGAAGTGGTGTATTTCTTCCTCAGTCTTCAGTTTGTTTCTTGTTAACACTTTTCTCTGACTGCGATATTAAATTCCACAGTGGTGAGCTGGGCTTTGAATAACAAGACTCTCTCTTTAAACATCCACTGTAATGGAAATTCACTGAGTTACTCCCATTACATTACTCTATAAACGCAGAAAATATCAATTCACTGTACTTTGAAGCTGTATTATACAATGATATACCTAAAAGGTTCAATTCAGCATATTAACACATACTGTGGGGGATACAAAAAGTAAAAGAAAAACAATCAGAGTAAAGTTCATGTTAGCAAAATCATTTTTTACTTCTATTCATTTACCTAAATCTGTCACAGTTAGTAACTCTCGGGAAATGGTACCGTATTGGGGGGGAACTTTGTGGAGAAGTACAGTATATAATCTAACCTACACTTCATCAATACAGAGTTCAAAAATGGTTAGATAAGAGGTGCAAACAGCCTATGAGGTGCCAGTTGTACTTTATATTCATTATGCTTGTATATCCTTGAAGCAAGAGGAAGCCATATGAACATTGACTGATATAGGCATCGTTGGGATTCACAAACACAGTTATTTTTGTAGTGGGTGGCCCAATGGTGCTCTGGTTAGCACTGATGCCTCAAGGATCTAACATACATACATACATCGATCCCTCTCCCACTTGGACAGAGGCAATGGCGCTGTAAGAATTATGTTTCTAGACTTCTCTAGCGCCTTCAACACCATCCAACCTCTGCTCCTTAGGGACAAGATGACAGAGATGGGAGTAGATTCATACCTGGTGGCATGGATCGTGGACTATCTTACAAACAGACCTCAGTATGTGCGTCTCGGGAATTGCAGATCTGACATTGTGGTCAGCAACACAGGAGCGCCGCAGGGGACTGTACTTTCTCCGGTCCTGTTCAGCATATATACATCAGACTTCCAATATAACTCAGAGTCCTGCCACGTGCAAAAGTTTGCTGACAACACTGCTATCGTGGGCTGCATCAGGAGTGGGCAGGAGGAGGAGTATAGAAACCTCATCAAGGTCTTTGTTAAATGGTGCGACTTAAACCACCTACAACTGAACACCAGCAAAACCAAGGAACTGGTGGTGGATTTTAGGAGACCCAGGCCCCTCATGGACCCCGTGATCATCAGAGATGACTGTGTGCAGAGGGTGCAGACCTATAAATACCTGGGAGTGCAGCTGGACGATAAATTGGACTGGACTGCCAATACTGATTCTCTGTGCAAGAAAGGACAGAGCCGCCTGTACTTCCTTAGAAGACTGGCATCCTTCAACATCTGCAGTAAGATGCTGCAGATGTTCTATCAGATGGTTGTGGCGAGTGCCCTCTTCTACGCAGTGGTGTGCTGGGGAGGCAGCATTAAGAAGAAGGATGCCTCACGCCTGGACAAACTGGTGAGGAAGGCAGGCTATATTGTTGGCATAGAGCTGGACGGTTTGACATCCGTAGCAGAGCAACGGGCACTCAGCAGGCTCCTATCAATTATGGAGAATCCACTACATCCATTAAACAGTGTCATCTCCAGACAGAGGAGCAGTTTCAGCGACAGACTGCTGTCACTGTCCTGCTCCACTGACAGACTGAGAAGATCATTCCTCCCCCAAACTATGCGACTCTTCAATTGCACCAGAGGGGGTAAACATTGAACATTATTCAAGTTATTGTCTGTTTTTTACCTGCATTTTTTTATTACTCTTTAATTTAATATTTTTTGCTGCTGGAGTATGTGAATTTCCCCCTGGGATTAATAAAGTATCTATCTATCTATCTATCTATCTATCTATCTATCTATCTATCTATCTATCTATCTATCTATCTATCTATCTATCTATCTATCTATCTATCTATCTATATCAGGTTTTTTTTATCCTGTGGCTTATTAATTTCTGTGTGGATTTCATGCAATTCTTCTTTTTTTCATTGGTTTTTAGATGTAATGGTTGTGAGCCCCATCTAGTGTTTGTTCCTGCCTTGTGACTGATACTGCAGGTTAGGCTCAGGCCCCTTGTAAAGCTTTTTGAGATTTTTGTCACAAATGTTTAACTCCCTGCAGTGGGCTAGCGCCCTGCCCAGGGTTTGTTTCCTACCTTGCGCCCTGTGTTGGCTGGGATTGGCTCCAGCAGACCCCCGTGACCCTGTAGTTAAGATATAGCGGGTTGGATAATGGATGGATGGATAGATGTTTAACTTCTTCACGGTAATAACAGCAAACTTAATGGGTAGGTATAATCTTAAGTACATCCCATATACAATATAATGCAACAATAAATAAAGTGTACTTATGGACAAACATGCTGAATAAAAGAGAAAGTTAACTCTATAGTCATTGAATTTTCTCATTCATTTAAAGTTGTTTTATTTCTAATGCATGCTCATTCATTATCCATTTTGCAAATCTATTTATTATACTGAAGTCTTATGAACCATAGGCCATATTAGAAGCTTGGGATATCCATGGGCGGCACCACCATTAAAGTGAATTAGTCATTCACCTAGGGAGAAGGTCATAGGGGCGGGGGGACCCAGACACACGGGTTAGCTACCGAAGTCGGGTAGCACACTAATAAGTTTGGCCTAGGGTGCAAAATAAACTAGCACCAGCACTGGGGATACCAGGAATGATCTAACCATAAATGGTATGCTAATCTTACCCCTGAAATCCTGATTTATAAACCTATATTCTCACATTTAGGGCCAATTTAGAGTCACCAAACATGCACAAATGATTCAGAGGAATACCCAGAGAAAACCAATGTGAGACCATTGTCACACACGTGCGCATGGGAGGCAGCTAAAGGGCTTGAGTAAGGGCAGTTCCGAGACATACCAGGATGTGACAGAGTGCACTGACTCTTTTTCTCCCTTGCCTGCAGACCATTCACGGGAGATTCCACCTGGTCCTCTTGACGTCACTTCCGGGACCAAGCCAATGGAAGGAGACCTTGCCGGCTCTGGACCCTGTGATGTCACATCCGGGCTCGTACCAATGACAGAAGACCTACATGAGCCCGACCCCTTTAACTTCACTTCCTGTCTTCCCCTTTAAAAGCCTCCACCTTTTCCCTATTTCCTCAGTTCTGTATTGGACTCAGTTTTTGCACAGCAGTGCTATCAACTTAAAAAACAATTTGCAGCCAGGATACCATATTATACGGGTGGCTACCCTAAACCTTGCTATGTCTCATTGTGAGTTTTGTGACACCATACAAACTTTGACAATGACAATGACAATGAACAGAGATGAAGCATGGATTGATGTTCAGGTCCTCAAAGAGTTGGGTGAGTTAATGTTTTGCTCAATTTATAAACCTCAAGAGGTTTATACAACAATTAAAAAGTTCATGAAAAAAATCTCAAAATAATTTTGTTGCATAATTCAAGTGTCAGGTGTCCATTTGTTGTTATAAATTAAATAAACCATTTAAAGAAAATCATCTCATACACAACAGTGAAGTGTACTGAAATGACATCACAGTTTTGAATTGAAGACTCACTTCCCCTTTCATTTATTGGTCAGGAGTCCTAGAAGGGGCAGAAAATGGATGAAAATTTTTCAAAAATGTTAACAGGATAAACTGTGGACATATGTATCACCACTTCAAAGCATTTATACTACAATCTGTCCTGCCCTGAGCACTTTTCATACATCCTAGCTGAGCAAGTGTTCATGTAATCTTAGTTCTTGAAATCTCCTATCATAGAATCTCAATTTACTTTAATTCAGTTTTATTCTCCCAAGAGGAAAATTTGCTTTCTGTGCAGGATAACATCAAGAAAAGATGGAAGAGGTACTTTGAAAAGCTGTTGAATGATGAAAATCCGAGGGTAGTATTTGGGGATGGAGTACCAAATGAAGGGCTAGTACCCAAATTAAGGAGGGAGGAAGTAAAGGAGGCACTAAAATAATGAGAAATGAAAAAGCAACAGGGCCGGATGAAACTCCAGCAGAAGTGTGGAAGAGGTAAAGAGAAGAGGGAGTAGATGTGCTATGGGATCGAATGCAGAAGATCTATGAACAGGAGAGAAAACCCGACGAGTGGAGGAACATGAACATGGTGATATTCAGGATTGTGGAAGCCATAGAGGGATAATGCTGATGTTACACATAATGAAAATTTGGGAAAGGGTTAAAGAGAGAAGGCTTAGAGAAGAGACCGCCATAGGGTAGAATCAAGTTGGTTTTATGCCAGGGAGAGGAACAACTGATGCAGTCTTTGCATTGAGACAGCTCATAGGGAAGCATCAAGATCAGCAGAAAGAATTGCATATGGTGTTTATTGATTTGGAGAAGGCTAATGATAGAGTGCCACGTCAACAGGTCGGGAGATGCATGAAAGAGAAAGTAGTCACAGAAAAGTATGTGAGGGTTGTCCAAGATATGCATGAGGGAGTGAGGACTTGTTTTAAAAGTCGTGTTGGGGTAACAGAGAAGATCTCAATTAGAGTAGGTTGGCACCAGGGCTCTTCTTTAAGTCCTTACATCTTTGATCCGGTTATGGATGTGTGGGGTTAAGGGATGACAGATCAATCCCTCTGGTGAATGCTTTTTGCTTATGAGATTGAGTTATGTAGCACCAGAAAAGAGATAGTGGAGAGGAAGTTGGAAGAATGAAGAAGGGCTTTGGAAAATAGAGGATTGAAGGTAAATAACAAGAAAACAGAATATATGAGGTTTAATGATTATCAGGATTCAAAAGTTATCTTTCAGGGAGAGCTACTAAAAAGAGTAGATACATTTAAATATCTAGGACCAGTGGTAGCCCAAGATGGAAAACTAGATGTAGAGACAACCCATTGAGTGCAGTGTGGATGGAACAATTGGATGAATTTACCAGGAGTATTGCGTGAATGAAGAATTAAGGCGAAGGTTAAAAATAAGGTTTTTAAGACAGTCGTAAGACTAGTAATGATGTATGGAGGTGAGACATGAGCAGTAAAGGGAGTGTAGGAGACAAAGTTAGCTAGTTGACAGAAATGAGAATGTTGAGATGAATGTGTGGAGTTACAAAAAAGGACAGAATAAGAAATGAGACAATCAGAGGTACAACAAAAGGCAGTAGCTATAAGGAAGTACAGTGATATCAACATGTGATGAGGAGAGACAATGAATATGTGAGGAAAAGAGTGATGAGAATTGAAGTACTGGGGTGGTGAACGTTAGGAATGGCAAAGCAGAGATAGATGAATAAAGTAAAAAAAATCTGAAGAAAAAGTGCTTGACTGGCAAGGAGTTGCAGGACCGAGCTGTTTGGAGAACTTTGATCAAGCACATTGACCCCACATAGAAGTGGGAAAGGATAAAGATGAAGAAGAAGAAAAAGAAGAAGTTATACCTATTAATCCTGGTGCCAGAGAGTGGGGACATGTTTTATGTAGATTAGCAGATGCAAGTGTACTCTGTACACAAGATGAAAATGACTCCATAAACCTGTAATTGTATGTTGTTTCTCTGCTCCAAAATCATTATAGGCAGAGAGGTCAGTGGACCCAACAGAGTTACTCTGTGCAGAGTCTGAAATTGTTATGAGAGAAGGATTTACATGTCTTGAATACTTAAAAAAACACAAAACCACACAATCAAAAGGGATCTGCTGCTAATTCCTAAGCACCCCAAGGTTCAGAGGAGTGCCTGCTGGTAGCCTTCATTTAAACTGTCAGAATCTTGTAGAATTAGCACAGCCTACATTATGTAGTTTACATTTTCACTTGACAAAGAGCATTTTATTAACCTGAAATCTTGAAAGGAAAAAGTGAAGAACAACATAACTCAAAACTTAATAAAGATGATGTCTGTTAGCCTTTCCAGACATGTGATTTATTGTAAAATTAAAATGCTCTCCACAACAACATTTACAGAAACTAAACTCCAGAATACATTTTGGATGTTTCAGATAAAAGTAGATAAGTAAAATTGTACTACATATATTTGTGTACTTTTTCATAACAGATAATCCTTTTTTATTGCTTTTTTCAGCAGACTACGAGAAACAGAATAATATTTCAGAGAGCAACAATCAAATCCAACATTCTTAGATAACACACAGAAGGTCACAAGTTTACATTCTGCTTTGGAGAGACTAAAGATGCTTTGGTTCTTATCAAAGATTTGCATGGTTATACAACCTTCACCCTGGCTCCCGGCCCAATAGAAGTGCCACTTCCCTAACCAAGCCCAGAGGCCTCTTTCATAAAGGAGCACGTCTGCTATCTTTAAATCACTGAAGAAAGCATTTCTTTTTCCGCACCGCTGAGATGGAGTGTTCAGCATATCCCTCCAAGCTGAGTTCAGATCCCAGCCTGCGAGGCAGAACTAAGATCCATAACCCTAACCCTCCCCAGTTTGTTTTTCTGAACCTTAACCTTTCCAAATCTTGTCTGACATAATCTATAGTTTGATTTTTTTAACTAAAAGGCTGTATTTTTGCAACATAAAATAATAAAAAAAAGATGCAACAGTTGATATTTTATGCACTATACTTCAGTGTTTTAATTATTTCTCCCCCATAATAAAAATGCATATTGTACATAATGTACTAAAGTGCTTAGTTTTGATTTTATTAAGCTATATATTCCAAATACTAAGGATTTGTTTTAACTAATAAGAAAGATTCCAGTTTCTTAAATGTATTTTCCTGTACTGCATGGATTTACTGTACAAATAAGAATACACATTTTTTGATAATTTCTTTATTTCAATTTTGTCTGGTAAAAAGTACATCTTTGTGTCCTATTGTATACTCCAAACAATGTCATGACCAAGCTCTTGGAATGACGTCAAATTCCCAGATCTCCAATAGAAGAGTGACTTCTTTCTTTCTTTCTTTCTTTATAAATTCTGCAATAGTGTTGAAATTCGCCGAAGTGTGTTTTGCAGAGAATATGCTGTACTCACCAGTGACCTTGTTCACCTAATATTTTCCTGGAAATTCGCCGTACAGCCGGCTCAGGCGAACATTTTTTTCCAAGCACTCCATGATCCTTTTGAGGCCAGCATGATATCACAGAGCTGTAGCAGCTATACACACAACTTTCTCACATACCTACTGTAAGAACGTTGCCAACATGACCATCAACTGTCCCCTGAAGCACTTGACAGTGCTGTGTGATATCTTTCCCCATTCTCTGTCTGCACTCATTTCTTGATCTCGCTGTCGTTTCAACCCCCAGGGCAATTCGGTTGCTATATGTGGGTCATTAGTACCACCTGTGATTTAACCAGTTTATGTACACAACATTGCAATGATCAATCTGTAGAGAAACCAAGGAAGTCATTAATGTGTAACACTGCAAGTGTCAAAGCAATAGTAAAGATAGTGAAGAAATGGAAAGAATGCAATTAAACACACTGTTTGAATATAGCCCATAAATATTTGCAAATCCTTCACAAGTCAATAAATGCTGCAGTATAATCCCTGTACAGGAGATGATTAGTTACTTTGCTTCTGTCTCATTGGTTAAGTTGCATTTCACACAGAAAATTTTCTAGCGAATCAGAATCTAAAACAAGCCCCCCATGGGCATGTCATGGACTTCTTTCATTGGGCAGAAAGTATTTTTTGAGGGTCAAAACAGCAACATTTGTGCACCACCATTTTCGCAACAACTATGTAATTTGTTCACCAAGAACACATTTATCGTCATTTGGTCGGAAGGAAAGATATAGTTGAGTATCATCAGCATATGAATGAAAGTGAATATTATGTTCTCTAACTACATTATATTTCCAATTGTTAGCTTATAAATAGAAAACAATAAAGGCCCGGGTACTGGGCCACACCTAATTGTAGAAGTTAACGACGGAGCTTCGTCATACCATTTCTGTGCACTCTGAAACTAAACAAAGCAAGGAAAGTTCCTGAGAGGTCAACAGAGTTTTCCGGTCTGTGTAATAGAACAGGATGGTCAATAACATTAAAAGATTTACTTAAATTTAACAGCAAATTGTTGAATTTCCTTCATCATCGTTTTCAACTGTCCATCCAATAAATCCGTATGGGAGGGTTTCCCAACCTATGGGCCGTAGTGGCATTACAGGTGGGATGGATTCTGGGTTTGGGCAGAGTTTCATCCATCCATCCACTGGTCCAATGGTTATGCCATGCATCACAGGTGGAATGTGCCCAGTCCTGGATGACCTCCCCAAACCCTGCTCTGACAATCGTGCTTAATTCACTAAGGAGGAAAAGCATTGATGATCTCTCTTGATTCATCTAATGCTCTGATGCTTGGTGATTATGCAGGAACATCTCCACCTCTGCCAGCTTTGACTATTGCATTTGATTCACAGTGCGGGGCCACTTCCCAGCCAGTGGATCACAAACATACTCACCTGTGATAAGCTAAGTCGTGACAACACAAAGTTTGGGAAACAACACTCAATAGTATGGCAAACATAGCTGAGGCCATAGTTTAGGATTTAGCAGATCCAGTATCACTGCAGTAATCTCTGAATATCTAATCCAAAGATGCAGAACAAACATACAATATAGTAAAATCAATCTGTTCACCATTTATCTATACCAGTTTAGGTCATTGTAGGCCAGTGTAAAAAGAACACAGAGAGACATAAAGGGTGTTGGAGATCCAGAGGGAAATATCCTGTTTATTGCCATTTACGAAAAGAAAAGCTCTTCACACTTCAGCTACCTTGGTGGTCACTCGATGGTCCTGACTGATAACGCAAGGTTTCTCTGTGAAATTAGACCCTAGGGGTAGAGCTAAGGGTGGGTCAGATGCAGACTCAAGCTAGATCTGCACTACTACAGATTTAATTTTAAAATGGTGTTTTTAAATTAAAACAATCCCCATCCACAGTAGTGTTTTCACATTGTTCATGAAAGTGTCTCTGTTCACGGTAAAACAACCAAAAACACATATGACATAGTTATTCACCTAAACTAGTCAAGCATGTATCAAGGGAAAAATCCTTGAAGAGAATGTTAATACCAGTATCCATGGGAATTTAGCAAAATTGAAAAATACTTTTCAATTTTTCAAGAATACTTTTGCTCATGTATGCAGTATTCAAATAATACAAAACACAATTTAGATGTGTACAGGTTGTTTTGTCTCGGTAAAGTAATATATTACTCTACTTTCTCCTTTTGTATTATTAATATGTAGCCTTTGTCAGAATGTCTCAAATCTCACAGACTTCCCACTGTTTATAAGCTATTGTACAATATAACTTCTCCCCACCTTCCCTTCTACATCGATAACCTCAGGCAATTAGGTGTAGTAAAAGACAAGCAGGAGTTAAGTTACACTTTAAATAATGTATTATTGATAATATTCATAAATAATAACAATATGCAAAGTACATTTGAATATTTGCAACCATACAACCTGATAAATGGTGATGTGTAGTTTCAGGTGGCACACAGACTTGTTAGTTACTTAAAATGTCTCTAGTTAAGTCCTCATTTGTGGTCATCTTTCTTCAGAACAGGCCGCATGCCTGTCTCAATATGGCTGCCGAGCTGTGCTCTTCATTGTGTTGTCCTTTTCAGTTCATGGTGTGAGATTGTCTTTCATCAGTTTGGTAAGAGAGAGGGAGAGGGGTAAAGCAAGCACATTTATAGATTCTCTGTCCACACCCTACAGCCAATAGGGCATCATGGTACTTAAAGGCTTCTGATACAAGCCAATTCTAAACAGGCATACTTCAGACCAATGGGGGGACAAAATACCTTCACACCTGCTCCCAAAACCAAGTGTTAAGGTGAAGCTTGCCACATAGGTAGTCTGGTTTTCCTGTGGGGATTGACTGAGAGAGTCCTAGGAACACTGGCCAAACTGGTTCGAGGCCCTTCCCCCAACCCTATAGTAAAATTACAAAGAGACTCAATTCTAAAAGGGGGAAGGGGTTCTTAGCCATCAAACAATTGCTGTTATTATCAATAATTTAACACTAATACAGTAATCCCTCGCTATATCGCGCTTCGCCTTTCGCGGCTTCACTCCATCGCGGATCTTATATGTAAGCATATTTAAATATATATCGCGGATATTTTGCTGGTTCGCGGATTTCTGTGGACAATGGGTCTTTTAATTTCTGGCACATGCTTCCTCAGTTGGTTTGCCCAGTTGATTTCATACAAGGGACGCTATTGGCAGATGGCTGAGAAGCTACCCGGCTTACTTTTCTGTCTCTCTTGCGCTGAGTTTCTCTGATCCTGACGTCGGGGGATTGAGCAGGGGGGCTGTTCGCACACCTAGACGATAGGGACGCTCGTCTAAAAATGCTGAAAGATTATTTTCACGTTGCTATCTTTTGTGCAGCTGCTTCCTGAAACAACATGCTGTACGGTGCTTCGCATACTTAAAAGCTCGAAGGGCACGTATTGATTTTTGTTTGAAAAACAAACTCTGTCTGTCTCTCTCTCTCTCCCTGCTCCTGACGGAGGGGGTGTGAGCTGCCGCCTTCAACAGCTTTGTGCCGCGGTGCTTGGCATACTTAAAAGCAAACAGCCCTATTGATTTGTTTGCTTTCCTCTGTCTTTCTGACAGACTCTGCTCCTGACGCGCACTCCTCTGAAGAGGAAAATATGTTTGCATTCTTTTAATTGTGAGACGGAACTGTCATCTCTGTCTTGTCATGGAGCACAGTTTAAACTTTTGAAAAAGAGACAAATGTTTGTTTGCAGTGTTTGAATAACGTTCCTGTCTCACTACAACCTCCTGTGTTTCTGCGCAAATCTGTGACCCAAGCATGACAATATAAAAATAACCATATAAACATATGGTTTCTACTTCGCGGATTTTCTTATTTCACGGGTGGCTCTGGAACGCAACCCCTGCGATGGAGGAGGGATTACTGTATTACATTGCTTTGCCTAAGTTACAAATAAAGACATACAAAATATTTATCAACTATTTGTTAAATATTTAACAACTTTATACAAACTTTCACACCACAACAAGGTAAGCATCACAAATGCCATGGAAAGCAACTCTTCTGTGTCCACTATGTTGGAATATGGTTTTCTTCAATGAAGGGTGACCAATCAAGGAATAAGATGTTGTAATGAGCAGGATCCAGTCTAGGAATATCTACATAATAAGCACAAACAAATCAGACCACAATTATAGTCTGTGATTTCGAAGGTCACCCGTCAAAAATGAAATACTCAGCCACCACTTCCTGAAGTATACAGCTCTAAAGAGCATTTTCAGAAATCTCCATTTAAGCAATTTAAGAACACTGACGTATTGTGGACGAAAGGCGAAAATGGAGACAAATGTGTTTTTAAATGTGTGGACATTCAGTAACTTTAGAGTTACAATTCTGCTCCGATGTCCTCCTGGCTACACAGGAAAAAGACCAACAATCAGTATGTAGTGTTACCCTAATATCCTCCCTTAGTCATATGCGTGCGTATGCAACAAATATACATAACAAGAGTTGGGGAGAGCCAGCGCTTATCCCAACAGATCTGGGCATGCATGGATGAAAATCCAATATATCACAAGCAATGCTCACTAATACAAAACCCGATTCTAACTGCCAAATGAACACCTTCAGAATACCCAGTTAAAAAACACGTTGGGCATGGAAGAAATATGCAGACTCCAGTGACTAGGATGGGAATTGAACTTAAGTTGTTGGAACTGTAAGTCAGCAATGCTAACCACCACACCACATACTAACCGAGATTAGTACAATAAAAGAGAAAAATATTTTATAAATTAGCATAGCCTACAATAAACTAAGAAAGAAATTACACAGATGTCCCGTAGCTTGGTAAATGGATGCAATATAGACAGCCAATTTCAATCAACACAAATGCCAAGTAAAATGTGGCTGTTGAAAGATTCAGAGTAAGAAGACATTGAAAGCGGCATTGGCAGAAAAATACAGGACTCATGCAATAATCCCCTTTCTAAGACCAAGATAAACAAGTAAATGTTTTATAACTTGCCAAGGGAGTTACTGAGGGAATGGTACTATTCTCCTGCACAAATTAAAACAGGTAATTGAATTTTGTGATTTTTCCTGGACATGTGCCTTTTTTAATGAGATGTACACATACATTAAGCTCATAACATGTTTCACTTTTTTTTTAATCATCGAGCTACATGTCGTAGAGGTTCACAGTGGTGTGTGCGGGTTCGAGGAGATTTGACTTAAACACAGATGGCCTGCCATTAGGAACTTTTCTTAAATTAGGAGATGTCAGAGAAGGAATCCAGCTGGGGTCAGTGCTGAGACAACTTCTGCTACTACTCTGGACAAAACAATAGAAACATACGAAGAGGCAGTTTAACTTCAATTTAACTAAATCCCAATTACAAATTCAAATACATAGCAGTAGAGTGTTGTACTGTGTTAGCCATAGATTGATACAGGAAAAAGTAGGGTGAAATGACACCTTTTATTGGCTAACTAAATAGGTTACAAATGCAAGCTTTTGAGGCAGCTAAGGCCCCTTCATCAGGCAAGGTGTAACAAAGAAACTGAAAAATACTCTATCTTATATTGGGACAGCAAAGTGATTTATTTCTTTCATCATAACAACCTTTTTGTTCAAATGTTAGCAAAATGAATATACCTGAGATGAATTAACCCTGAAAGAAGAGAACAATGAACTAATAAAATGTAGAGATAAGATAACCATCACTAGAGTAAGTCCTGTAAGGTTTTTTTGAAGTGCATTGTCTGTAAGATAGGCCACTGATGTGATCATAAAACTCTTGTCTCTGTTCAGACCATTTTGTAGAGTGTTGAATTTAAGCATAAGTTTGTATTCCCATTCTCTCCGCTCCTGTTTGGTCTTGAAATTACCCATAAGCACAGTGACCCTCAGATCCTTTATGCTGTGGCCATTACTGTTAAAGTGTGCTGCCACCGTATTTCAAATTCAGTTACACAAATTGTCTTGATTGCAAAATATCAGTCTCTGTCCACTATAAAGTGGTCTGAAAATTAACACTTAACACTTCAAAACTTTGTGATGCAGCTAACAGATTTTCAAAGAGGGTTAATGTTTATTTTCACTGTTATGCTGTTGACACACAGGTTTATATTCTTGTGTGCAATTCTGCAGTGAATCAGTTGCATTTGCTGCAGCCAAGGCTCAAGGTAGATTTGAGTTTCTTGGCACTTTTGCAAACTTTTGTAAATCTCAGGTTTGGAATCTTGGGGTTATTTTTGACAGTAACCTCTCTATTGAGAAACAGATTCATTTTATGGTCAAGAGTTGCTATTTCCAGCTTTGTCTTTTAGCCAAGGTTAAGCATTTTTTACCTCCTAGGAATCTTGAGAAAGTTACACATGCATTTATTTTTTTCTTGGATTCATTACTGCAACTCGTTGTATTCTGTGATCAGTAAATCCCTGATACTCAGGTTGCAGTTGGTTCAGAATGCTGCAGCTCATTTTTTGGCTGTATCCCCAATTTTGGCATCTTTAAAATAGTTGCCTGTTAGTTTTAGAATTGCCTTTAAAATTTTAATTGTTGGTTTTTAATGCTCCCATCCATCTATCTGAATTTTGTGTTTTATATCAGCCATCTAGAAAGCTTAGGTCTACCGGTCAGTGGTCTCTTGTGGTCCCTCTTACTAAGTGTGCAATTAAGGGGGACAGGGCTTTTGCACCACGTTTGTGAAATTCTTTACCTCACTTTTTGTGATCTACTCTCCTAGTCAGTGGTTTGTTTCATTCTACTGTCAATTGTATTATATTTTAGGTATTTTATTTTTATTTTTCTTCTTGTTAGTTCTGTCTTACGCTTATTGTATATTCTATGTAAAGCACTTTGGTTACAGTACTGCTGATGTTGTCTTAAATGTGCTCTATTAATAAATTGACATTATCAGTGACTGGCCACAAAAAGTTCAAAATTGTTCAAAATAATGACAGCATATACCAACCATGGACAATGTTCACGGGCAATGAGAAGCAATGGTTGGAAGCCAAAGCTCATAGGAGAACACTTTACAGAATTGCTGCTAAATGCCACAAACGTAACGCCTCAAACACAACCATATAATTGATTCAGCTCTTCTGTGACTTGCACACTACAAAAACTGTATGTAGTAAACTTTACAAAGCTGGAAATTAAGGTAGGGCTCCTATATAGAAACGTCTTGTATCCAAGGCCAGTGCATAAATGACGCGTAAGTAACACAAAAACTGGACTCCTGTGCAAAGGAGAAAAGTAATACGGTCTGATAAGATATCTTCACGCTGTTTCCTACATTTTGAGAAAGCCTAAGGATGCCTTCAATCCACTAAGTATTAAACATAAGAGCTTGTGTAAGGTAACAGCAGTTTTGAGAGAAAGTGGAATCAGGCAATTGCACATAGAAGTCAGAATTCATACAGGGGTTGTAAATGAGAAGACAATAAGTAATCAACAAAATTCAGGATGTGTAGCCAGAATTGTAGTCAAGAAACAGACTGGTAAGACAAAAAGAGTACAAATAACCACAGCCAAGAAATACATAACACAAATCATAATCAGAGTGCAGAAAAAAATGTTAATTTAAGTGGTTTTATTGTCATATGATCCATACAAGTATTGCAGCATACAGTGGCATGAAATAATGTCCCCCAGGACCATGGTGCAACATATACATAAATACTGGACAACCAGTCAGTTCAGAAACAAAAAATATGAAACGATGCAAAGGTTTTCCTTTCACGAACTCAAATCTTTGATGATTAGGTATGTGAGGCACCAGATTTTAAAAACATTGTGCTAATGATGTCATGACCCCTGCGGACTGCCTCTCAAAAACAGGACCTCACAACCTAGCAACCAGTCTCTAACATGATGACATCAACAAGGAAAACAAGAGGACATAGCAGTAGACCATGTATCATTTTTAGCATGTTATCCAGAAACCAAATAATTTTTAGAGAGCAAGGAATAGTTGAAAACAATTAAACTTATAAGCCAGATCATGACAGGTAGGGAGTCTTTATGCCAGATGATTGCTCAGCATGATCATTTAACAGATAAGGCTTCCTTACAGGACCAGTTACACCCTATGATGCAAACACTGTTCCATCATGGTGTTCCCTTATTCCAGACTGATAACGCTCCCATACACACTGCTAAATGAATTCAGCGTGATTTAATGAACACCAGAATGCACTCATATGCCATCTATGGCATCCCTTAAATTTTCTCCCTTAAATTTTAAAGTTCTAGAGTGTAAGTTTGAAGTATATTCCCACCTTCATCATCCTTAAAAGAACTGGAGATACAGGTAAAATTCCATTATAATGAATATCTTTACAATGAAATTTTCATTACAACGAAGTATTTTTATGGTCCCGCCAGCATCCCCATATGACACGAGTCTATAGAAATCTCGTTACTATGAAGTGCATTCAGCAGATACTTTCATTATAACGAAGTGCACAAAAGACCTTGAAATGCCTGAATGAATCATCCACAGAGCAGTTAGTTCGGTGGTCGCAGCTCAGTTGTGCACATTGATCCCCAAACAGAAACACTGTCATTTTTTTTCTTTCTTCGAACTTTCCTTGTACTGTTTTTTTTTTTTTTTGCCTTTTTTGTTTCCTGCGATTTTCAGTGATACCTTTTACTTATTGCTCATCAACATTTGAAAAACATCCATTGGAATTTAACTCATTGTCACCCTCCTATAGAAACGGCAGACATGAAAAAACGATAACAGTTCATATTAGAAAAAAAAGAACTTCAATTTTTGGCAGCTCTCGATTGCTGCAAAAAGAAAAAAGACATTGCCAGTGAATTCGGAATTTCGCCATCGACACTGTCAACTTTCTTGAAAGACAGAGCAAAAAAAGTAGAAAAATCTCGGGTTGCACACGTATGTGAACTGCTGCATTTGAAGATGTCGAAAAACCTGTTTTTATGTGGTTCAGTGATGCTCGTTCAAGAAACATTCCTATTAATGCGGCACTCATTCAAGAAAATATGAGGTTTGTAAACTCGTCCCAAAGTGCGATCTCCGCGTCTGTACGGGGCAATAGGAGGCTCACAGATATGCTGCGTCTCTCCGCCAAAGTAAACAGAAAAGATCTCGATGGGTGATGCAAGGTTAGGAGCACGTACATTGTAAATGCAGATACTGTAACAGGATTACTTGATCACTGACCTGGCCACAATCCTGCCTGACTGCTATGTCTGTGTGTAGCAGAGTGGCAGATCACGCTACAATAAATAACTGTGCCGTTCCTGTTTCAAGCTGAATAAAGCTGGTTTTGCTAAAGTACTGAGATTAAGCCTCGTGTTTTGGGGTGCAAGACAGGGACTAATGGCAAGACCCCGATCTTTTATGATTTGCTTCTGTGGCGCTTCACTGCAGCAATGTGAGCCTCCTATTGCCCTGCCCCAGCAACGGACAAACAATCTTCCACAGACACTGCAATCGCGCTTCAGGACACACTTCAATGTGTCGTTCCCATTGGGTGGGGAGTGGGGGGGGTCTCAAAAGAGTTCAGAAACCTCACAATATGAAGAAGAAATAATGTTTCGGCTCCTGACTGATAACTGTGCTGCTCACAACATGCTTCCACATTCAGATAATGTTCGCTTTGAATACCTCCCACCCAATTGCATGGCAGCGCTTCAGCCATTGGATTTGGGCATCATTCGCACCCTGAAAATGTATTATCGCAAGGAAAAGCTGAGAAAAATTCTCATCAGCATAACTTGTAGGCAGGAGGAGATTAAAAGTAACGCGAAAGAAGCTATTGAAATGATTGCAAACGCCTGGATACAAGTTAAAGAAAGCACTATAGTGACAAATACAGAATCTCATTACAACAAAATATTTGTTACAATGAAATATTTTTTATGTCCCTGGGAGTTCATTCAATTTTACCTGTATTTCTTTTTGAACAACGGTTAAATATCACACTACACATATGCGAGGGGTGATATAACAGCATTATAATTATTAAATTACTCCTTATTAGGTCCCTGATAATAAAATGTTGTTAGGTAGATTCTGTTATTTTATCCTGTAAATTCTCTCCATGCTGAAGAAAATAGAAGGGTGGGTTGGAGATGGAATGTTTTGGTTGCATACCGTTTCATTGAAGCGGCACAGTGGGGATGTCATGTCTGGATTCTTTCTACCTTTTTTCAGTATGGGGAATCCCTTCTACCTGTTTTTTTTTCCTTTGCAGATACCCAATGAGACAGTCCTTTACTAACATTTCTTAACATAAACTGTAAAAGATACCTTAGCTGAGTAAGACTTGAAAATGGTGTTTACCGTGTTTTACATTGTTCAGTCAATTCCTTGGTTTTCAAGATGTCATTTGGGGTCATATAGGGAATGTGCCCAGTCTATGGTCAATACATAGAAGTAAATTTTTCCACATGACCATAATGACCCTGTAATCTATATATGATTAAGTTAAAAATATAATGAACAAGTTAATTAAATTAAAAAAAAACAGTAAATTAAATCGGTAATAAAAATAGACAGACAAATATCCCAAAAGATGGACCTAGACAAGACTTAGAAATGGCTTACTATCTTGCAAATTATTATAAACTCAAATAAATATAAAGTTTTACATATTGGAGGAAAAAATATGAAATAACTAGGGGGCTTTGCCCCCCTGCTCGCTTTGCTCGCCAACCCCCCTGCCTGCGCTACAAGTCAGCAACTTCGCGTCTGTGCCGCTCACGTATGTGGATTTCACTTTCACCAAACCACAAAATTTTTAAATCTCGCAGATAGGGCTCTTCATTAGGAAGAAACGCTACTTTTCCCTGATGGCAACATGAATTAGACGATTTACAAGTCTCCAACTTAAAGTTTAAAGCCAATGTCTACATACTTCTGTCATATCACCTATGTCCATATATTCAATCTCTTTTCACTTTTACCTTTTCCTCAATATCGCATTGAATTTTGACTCCGTGTTTGGAATTACATCATGACAACGCAACATATAACTGCCCAAGAGTGAATATCGTTTCTTTCTCTCTACATGAACTGTGTCTGACAATAGCATTCACACAAATGAGAAATGATTGAACTGTGTGCGTGGTTGTAAATGTCTTAGATGTGGGCAGGACTTTTCCAAATCTCTTTGCATAAAGTCTTGTCTCGCTTGCCTTGAAATTTTCTCTCATGGGATTTCACTTTCACAAAACAACAAATCATTTCATTCTTGTGGATACGCCTCAACTTTGGGAAGAAACACTACTTTTCCCTGATGGAAACACAAATTAGACGGTCTACAAGTTTCCGAACACATACAGCTTGTTCTACGTCATTCCTGTCACAAGACATGTCAAAGATGTATAAACAAGCAGTCTGTTTTGTTAGGATTGGAGAGCATAAAGGAAAGGATGTCCTCTGTCAAAACTCCTGTTGTTCTCTGTCTACTATTGTTCATTAATGGCACTTTCCCCAAAAGCTCAATTATCTTTTTATTTGTATTTTCTTCTTGAGTTAAAACATTTTTCACCAGATTAGTTGTGTATGTTTTATTAATTCAGACTCTTTAAAAGCTATTTTTGCTTAGTTGTACGAAACATGCGGAGATGCCATGGTTGTGTTTCTCTTCTGCTAATGTACTTTTTATCAGTTGTAGTAACAGCAGAATTATATGGCGCAATCAGATTTTTTTTTTTTTGTCACTAAAGTAGCTGTGATGTGTTTCAAAATGCTGCTTTATATTAGCCACCTTGCAGATTGTTAAAAGTTTGATGGTGTAGCACAAAGTTCAGCTTGAAATTTGCATTGCAAAATTGGTCTGTCCAGTAAGAAATAAATTGTCTGTTTTCATTATCATCTCTACTGTATGCTTTTTAACACTGCCTATGGCTTTTATGTAAGCAAGACTTTTGTGTACTTTATGTTATGATCTGTTTCTGGTTTTTGTTTTTAGCCATTTTTAGTGTCTATTTAAGGTTCGTTTCATACAAACTCTGAATGTTTTCATTATTTTTTAATTAGACCATATATTTACAATGTTGCAAATATGTTCCTTTAAAAAAGGTCACCTGTGAGGTCTAGTCACTACCTAAGATAACCAACACTAAAAAATCTCCTTGTTGCGATTCCTTTAATTTACATTTCTGATTAAAGATCCTAAGCTGCTTTTCGTCAGCTCTGATTTTTGTTTTTTGACTAGGTTTTGACGCTAGTAATTTGTCTTTCCCTGTTACAGCATTTGCCTGATTTCTGACTATATCTTATCTTTTGGTCTCCACACATGTCCCTTACTAGATTATTCCTTCTGGAGCAAACCTGTCAGTAGGCTACTTACTCCACTCTGATTGAGTTTTGGCCGCATTAGCCTAAGCACGCATCGTATGTAGATCTATGTGTGAGCAGTGAGCCAACAGTTTGATTGTGGTACGTGTAATAGAAAACCCTGCCTGAGTCTGCATTTGGCCGGAATGAGTGCAGGCCAAATTAAAGTCCAGGTGTGGTCCATGGGCTGCAAACTCAAAATCACTGTTTTAAATGTCGGCTAGTATGGAATGAGAAGGAGAAAATCCTACTGAACAAACCGACCAGATAACTGAAGCAGAGAATGTAAGATAAATATAGAAAATATTTTATTTTAACCTTTGATAGGCTACAAACAGTAATTATAAAGATACTGACATTAATAATAGCTTGTTAATGGACAGCAGACAAATACAAGAAAAATATGCAACAAGAAGGTATTCAATGGACTGTTTCTGGACCATTAGTTAATTTGATTAATTTACCAATACTGAGTCAACTTGTGAAATTTTCATGTTTTACCAAACTTTTAAGGTTAGAAATTGGCAAAGAAGGCAGCAAAACAATTGAGGATGACCTGGACAATCTGGAAAATGAGAAAATACTTCAAAAAGGGAATAGAATATAGTGTGGACAGGCACTGTAGTGACAGACTCAAAGGCAATACATTTTTTTGGACACCATCTGGGTTGTCCCTGTTATCCGTCATCGGACGAAAGAAAATAAAGTGGAAAAAATGAAACATAAAGGGAGTGTCTTTTGCTCGTAACCCACTCAGGGCTTTAACAAAGGCCTTAGTGTCAAGTCCAACTGTTTAGAGAGCTGTGTCCTGTGGCTTTCTTAG
Source organism: Erpetoichthys calabaricus (assembly GCF_900747795.2). Lineage (NCBI taxonomy): Eukaryota > Metazoa > Chordata > Cladistia > Polypteriformes > Polypteridae > Erpetoichthys > Erpetoichthys calabaricus. The sequence continues at coordinate 296,003,235 of NC_041395.2, forward strand.
GCCAGGAATGATGCCTCCTTCTGGGATACCCGGCCTTTATGTTAATGTGAATGGAAGGGGTGTGGCTACTTGCCCTCTCTGGGTGGATTCTCGATAATATGAGGGAAGAAAGGAAGACGACAGTGTTAGCGGCATACCCTTTACAGAGCCAGTAAGGGAGTCAGTCCTCCAATGCACATGTGTGACAGCAGACAAGTGAAAAGTGCTAGAAACAAGTAAAAGGAACTTTAATTATAAATATACAATGGATGACCCTAATCTACAGGAAATTGCTTTAAACTTATTAATTAAATGACAGCAGAGCTTGCTGGATGTCACTTATGGGAGAGGTGTGTGTGTGACAGCCAGTCCAAAAACATTTGCAGCCCCAACATGGATTATGTGTTTTTAATGTATATTTTTAACATAATAAAAATGAACATTATAAAAATAAACTGAATAAAAATCACTATTTTAGAAAAGAATGTGACCGTTTACAACAAAGAACTGCAATTTTGTTCATGTGGCTGTTGCAGAAATTCATTTCCCAGAATTGTGGAATTCATCTTTTCAGCTTTGCTGAAGTTTTACTTTGTCTGCTGTTTTGATACCTAAATATTAAACCAATAGCCTACTCAGCTGCATGCAGGGGTATTCCAAGGAACAGAAGAGTCTTTCTTAAGTGTCAATGCCTACATTTATCTTTTTAATTGTTTTTATTTTATGATCTCTCAAAGTACTGAACAGTATATTCAGTGCTATAGGTTTGTTTAGCTGCATGCATGAGTCACGTGATTAGCGGTGCATGTGTTAGACAGATTCAAAATATGCTTTGCTTCAGTCTGGTTGAGCAACAGTGCAAACCTGTGGTGTTGTATTTTGTGAAATGGAGTTCTGTTAGCTTGATTTTGTTGTGTATGCAACTTCAAGAATATTTTCTGTAAATGGAAAATACTGTGTTTTATCCAAAGGAAAAGGTTATTGCTCAAAGGTTGATCTTTGATGGCTCATGAGACTTGAAAGGGATTCTTATTTATGGTTCATTTAAGAATCAGCTTCATCATAGATGCTTCTCCTAAAATTCCTTAGAAGAAATAACTTTAGATAAAAGGGGACATGAGATACAATTTAGGTAAAATGAGTCAAAATTGAGAATTTGTTTGAAAAGTTTGGTATATTTTGTGAAATATCTTTCTGAGGTTGTTGTAACCTTTTTAAAGACTTCATATTGTCTACCTATTATTTGGTCTGATGCCTTTATCCAAGTTTTCAACATCTGAGGTAAGGTTGGTTACATTTCTTTTCTTTTCCCAGTTGGAGCACAGGCAGGTGAAGTGACTTTCTCATAGTTACATGGTGTCAGCAGTGGGATTTAAACACATAAAAACAGGGTCTGAAGTCCAAAGTATTAACCGTTCGGTCATATTGCCTTCCTTATCTTTCAGAGTGACTATGATCTAATCGGAGCACAGCAATATAAATTAGAGCAGCTAATAGTATTATTCAGAAGCAAGAACGACAATATTGAAATTGTCGTAAAATATTTCATTACCACAAACAGCTGTCCATGCATTTCACCAGATATTGCTGAGCACACAATGCAAACAGTTTCAAATTGCAAAATAAAACATCAAGACACTCGCTGAAAAATCTGAGCCCCTTGAGTGACTTTGCTGAGCTCTCTGCTGAAACACAAGAGGAGACACTTGTGAGACTACTGTGTTATTTTTTCTCAGGAGAACAATCTGAGAAGCAAAAGAACACGTCTCCATTTTATTTCTTTCTGAACTCATTGTTGTCTAGGAGAAACTAAAAAGATATTATTGAGATCTCTTTTTTGATTTGTCCTTCCTATGGGCATTGTTATTGTAACAAGCATTGGTCCTGTTAAAACCCAATTCCCCTTTGTTAAAATTGTTCAGGCATCAAACCCCCAGTGAAGCAATATTACTGTACATTAAATCACAATACACACACTGATCAACCACTAACTAATGATTGAGAGATTAAAAGCACAAAATAACTGAAAATGGTGACTAAGATGTACTGCACTGTACTATGCTTCATTGTTACTGATGGCTACTACATAATCATCCTTGTCAAAACTAGTTTGTTTTGTTTATAAGTAAAAAATAAAAGTTGCCATTTGGAAATTGTAGGGGTTTGTGATTTTTTTTATGTTATACTTCACATGCTTTAAAGTATTATAGACAATATTTCATGACATTAAACTGTGAGTTCTTTTCTTTTATTTGAACTTTTGACCTCTTTAAAAGCAGCAAGTTTTACCCATAGAAACAGGAAATATTGGCAGATGGAAGGCAGTGAAGCTACTATGTGCTGCAAAAACACAGTATGACAAGATGGAAGATTAAAACTTTAGTTTCTAGACTTTTCACAAAGCAAAGCCTGCAAAGCCCTCAAACCATTGGATACTTTTGCGCAAGCACACCTCGTGAACAAGTGCTGATATAGTATGTCAAAAGGACATTGGACAGAGAGGGGCTTGGGGTTTTCATCTCGCACTTATAATTTTCAAAAAGTCAGCAGCTTGACGTCAAAGTAAGAGAACCAGGAAGGAGGAGAAGCAGAAAGAACACAGCCACCAAGAAAACCCCTGCCATGAGACACAACAATGTAGCCTTGCTAGACTGAATCGTCTATGACTGTTTCTGGAATATCCCAGTATGTTGTATTACATGCATTTACTTTTGACTTCTGCACATTTAAGAATATTAATGTTAAAATCTATAACAGCGGAATAAAGTCCCCTGCTTACCTTGTTGTACTATCTTACTGTCTAGGGTCTAGAGATTAGGTGAGAGGGGAACATAGAGTTGCAGTATCAGTCAAGTCTCTTGAAGAAGTCAAACCAGATGTAAGTTGTCTCCTTCCCAGCCAGGTGAGTGCAAGAAAAAATGGACAAGTTGGGTTGGAAGACATATACACCATCAGGAAAGGGTCATCTCAAAATCCCTCCACCATAAAACAAAAATTTGAAAATGAGATTAAAATTATTGAGTTTTACATTCTTATTCATATCTTTGAAATGCTGAAATTCGAAACCCACCTGTGTAGGAACAAAGAAAATTCATTTAAACTACATTCACAAGAAATAATCCATTTAGGGAAATAGTTGGAGGCAAAGTGTTTGTTTTTTATTTATTTCCTCAAACATAACATAATATTGTTAACCTCAGTAGGGGCGCCCATGCTGGTAACATCAGATGAAATTGAGGAACCAGTGGTAGACGGGATGCTAGTCCATTGCTGAGCTTCTTCACATACAAACTAGGCCAATGTACAATCTGTGGCTAACCGAACATAAAGATCTATGGGACAGGAGAGGAAACTGTCATACCCAGAGAAAAACCCAAGTAGACGCGAAGAATGGGCAGACTTCACATACATGTAGATGGTAAGGGATTGAAATATTGTGGATTAACAGTGCCAATAACTTAATTTCCTTAAAGCCAAAATTATTGTGATTATCAGTGAAATAAATACATTGAATCGTTATTTTTAAAAAAATAAGAAGATAACAGTTTTTAAAGTATTCAGTTTTCACTTAGTTGTGTTTACATTATCTAGACGAAAGATCAAAACTTTAAATGGTATAATGGTCATTTTCTACATTTTCCACATGTATAAAAGTGAAGCCCTCGAATCATTGAATACTTTTGTGCGAGTACACCTCGTAATCATGTGCTGATATAGTATGACAAAATGACATTGGACAGAGAGGGGCTAGGGGGTTCTTATCTTGCACCGACAAACTTTAAAAAGAATGTGCAAACTTCACATAGATGGTAAGGGATTGAAATGTTGTAAGGTAACAGTGCCAAAATGCCACTCAATTTCCTTAAAGCCAGAATTATTCTGATTATCAGTTGAATACATGCACTCGATCATTACTTCTTAAAAATAAGAAGATAACAGCTTTTAAAATATTCAATTTTCACTTAGTTGCATTTCCATTACTACTGTCCTCTTTTTAATATAACATTTATTTATCTGGATTATAAAATGATTAGAGGTGTAAAAAGGAATGGTAATGTATTTAAAATTATCCAGGAATACTATAGTTTACAGTTAAAAAAACAACAAGTAGTGGATTTAAAAGCAAATAATCCATTCTAGTTTATCAGTACAGGGTATCATCTCTTTTAGCTTCTGGGGAACACTGCCCTGCATACATACTTTTAATAATAACTTGCCAGCAAGGAAAACATACTTATCTCTCTTATAGATAAAAAAACACTCTAGAGGTATCATAGATACTGTTCAGCCAGCCTGTGGGCAAATACAAAGATCTTATCTGTCTTAGCAGCTGGGTATGTATGAATTATATGAAAACTCTTACAGTTAAGTAGTTGCATAAATAATGAACGATGCAGGCTTTATTTTAGCTGTAACTGTGAAATTACTGCAAGTGCTATGTATTAACATTTAGATTTCAATTTAGACAGCTGAATAGTTTACTGTCTCCACTTAATATTTATGAAGAAGAAGAAGAAGAACATAAAAACAAAACACGAGTAACATAAAATAATTAAGCTTGTCCTCCAAGGCCACAAAACAAATTAGATTCACCACCATCTGTTTATGTCACGTTTTGACATTTTATCTGATGATCATACTGACAGAGTTTTCATTTTGAACATAGTTCAGTCGCACATTTCAATTCAGTACCACCCCCTGCCTTCAGAACATAGCTATATTGAATAGTACAAATGTTTAAGACAAGCTCTTGCTTTTTCTCAAACAAACAGCTGTCTCATTCAGTCTCCTGCACCTCCATCGAGTGTATGCTTTATCATTGCTTTGTTTCATCTCTTGTGCAGATTGGACCTACATGAGTGTGGGAGTGTGTAAAATTGGACGATATGATGGACTGGGACCCAAAATTATCAGAATAGGCTCCCCTTTGCAACGCTGAACTAGTCCTTTTTGCATTTCTGCATTTTTAATTCCGAAAGGCTTTGTTGACAGGTAAACTCTCTTCCGGTTATCCAACAACAACAACAACAACATTTATTTATATAGCACATTTTCATACAAAAAGTAGCTCAAAGTGCTTTACATAATGAAGAAAAGAAAAATAAAAGACAAGAAATTAAAATAAGACAACATTAGTTAACATAGAAAAGGAGTAAGGTCCGATGGCCAGGGTGGACAGAAAGAACAAAACAAAAAACTCCAGAAAGCTGGAGAAAAAAATAAAATCTGCAGGGGTTCCAGGCCACGAGACCGCCCAGTCCCCTCTGGGCATTCTGCCTCACATAAATGAAATAGTCCTCTTTGTAGTTAAGGTTCTCACGGAGTCACTTGATGCTGATGGTCATACAGACTTCTGGCTTTTAATCCATCATTGTTGGAACATCATGGTGCTTTGAGTAGATGGTGGTGGCTCAAACCACCACCAATAGGACACCGGAAAAGGAAACAGAAGAGAGAGTAGGGGTTAGTACAGATTTTAATGCCACCATGAATAGTTATTATACTGAATTGGATATACAGAGTATCAGGATTTAAATTACAGTGAAGTTATGAGAAGGCCATGTTAAAGTAATGTGTTTTCAGTAGTTTTTTAAAGTGCTCCACTGTATTAACCTGGCGAATTCCTACTGGCAGGCTATTCCAGATTTTAGGTGCATAACAGCAGAAGGCCGCCTCACCACTTCTTTTAAGTTTTGCTCTTGGAATTCTAAGGAGACACTCAGTTGAGGATCTGAGGTTACGATTTGGAATATAAGATGTCAGACATTCCGATATATAGGATGGAGTGAGATTATTTAAGGCTTTATAAACCATAAGCAGAATTTTAAAGTCAATCCTGAATGACACAGGTAACTAGTGTAGTGACATCAAAACTGGAGAAATGTGCTCGGATTTTCTTTTCCTGGTTAGGATTCTAGCAGCTGCATTCTTCACTAGTTGCAAACGATTTATGTCTTTTTTGGGTAGTCCTGAGAGGAGTGCGTTACAGTAATCTAGTCGACTGAAAACAAACGCGTAAACTAATTTCTCAGTATCGAAAACAATAGCAGAATCGCAAAACAAGACTTTCTGTAGTGTCCCTTTTCACAGCCTTCCAAGTGATAAAGAAAAGAGAAGAATGTGCATCCTAGCTATCAAAAGAGACGAAAGACCAAATTTTGTTGTATGCTGTTGCAGTCTGTATGTTTGTAACCAGAACTTAAAATCCGATGAGTACTAAAGTTTTTGTGTTGTGCCGAGAATTTTTAGCTGGGACAACTTTGGTATCTGTCCTACGTGGGAATCATCTTTGGAAAGGGCAAATTCTCATCTTGGAGTTTGGTGTAAGAGTCTGAACGGATGGAAAATGATACGGCATGTCCCCTCTTCATGGAAAATGAGGGAACCAGCTGCTAATGAGTATACGCAGCTCAACATAACTGCAATGTACTTAGTTACTATTGTCAGAGAAACAATATAAAATGCAAGTTTAAAACCACATATAATAATGTACAGTATGTTCATGCATGTATTGGCAGGAATTTAAAAACTAATATACAATAAACATGAAAAAACGTTTGAAATAGTAAAAATGTAAATGTCATCTCTAAACGTTGATTAAACACAGTTCATTTACATCATTTATTCAATATTACAATATACTGACATTTGTCAAAGCATAGTGAACTAACTTTAAGTATGGAAAAAACAGGTTAGCTGAAACTCCTAGCATACTGGCATAAGAATTAAACAAACTTACATTGGAAATTATAAAGTAATTCCTCCATGAAATATTTATAGCCTTCATCCACTTTTGAAGCTGCCAACAATACTTTTTTCAATGGTAAAATCAAATTTTGGAAGTGAAAGGAGAGAACTGGCATAAACATGACCCAATGCTGGCTAACTAACAGGAAGTGGGTTTACGCATCGATGCATCACTTCTGAGAGTTGTGAAAAGGGCTAACTGGATCAACTGAGTCTGAATGAATGCTACCTTGCATTATCAAGACTTCCATAAGAAAATAGAGGAATACACTTTAGCCAGAATAGCAAAACGACTTTGGCAGATATGGAAAACTCATGTGAAGTGGTGTGTAGCTTCTAATAAATAAATTATTTATTGTAAAAAAAAATGATCATCCTTGCATTCTTTATCCGCTCCTATAATGTGCTCTAAATTATCAAAATAAGTTTGTTTATTAATATACGTGTAAATCTATAATAATAAAAGGCAAAGCCCTCACTGACTGACTGACTGACTCACTGACTCACTCATCACTAATTCTCCAACTTCCCGTGTAGGTGGAAGGCTGAAATTTGGCAGGCTCATTCCTTACAGCTTACTTACAAAAGTTAGGCAGGTTTCATTTCGAAATTCAAAGCGTAATGGTCATAACTGGAACATATTTTTTGTCCATACACTGTAATGGAGGAGGCGGAGTCACGTATCGCGTCATCACGCCTCCTACGTAATCACGTGAACTAAAAACAAGGAAGAGATTTACAGCACGAGTCACACGCGGGAACGAAGGTAAATGACGTTAATTTTTGACTGTCTTTTAATACTGTGTAAGCATACATATTAACACATGTGCAATTAAACGTGTGCATTTACGGGGTGATTTCTCAGGCTTAAAAGCTCACCTTTTATCAAACGCGGGAACAAAGGTAACTGACGTTGTTCACTGTCTTTTAATACTGTGTAACCATACATATTAACACATGTGCAATTAAACGTGTGCATTTACGGGCTGATTTCTCAGGCTTAAAAGCTCGCCTTTTACTAAAAAGGTAAATGCAAAACTATTTTCAATCAGTTTATTGAAACGCTCCCGTTAAGGATTGCAATAACATATTCGCGAGATAAAAGAACGAAGTAGGGGGAAATGGAGGAAGAGCCGCGAACAGCTAAGAGCAAAAAATTAATTAAACAATTGAGAACGGAGCGAGTTAAGCATACAAGCATGTTCATAAGGGAAAGAAAGCACGGTGTAAAACGTAAGTTTAAATTAAGTTTATAGAAACGCTCCCGCTGCGGATTGCAATAACATATTCGCGAGATAAAAGTTTAATGAGAAGACACGAGGTATAAACGAAGCACACGCCGTGGCGCAACGTTAGGGGCAACAGTTTCAACCATTCTATGATCTGCTTCTCGCAACTGAAAGACGGCACATGGCGGATGTTAGCCGACTTGCTGACCGCAACGTTAGGGGCTTCAACTATGGCGCTGACGCCACATCTCAGTGCCAACACTTTGCAGACTGTACTTAAAAGACACGCCCTCCTCACTGGACAGTTAAAAACACCAATCAAACTAACGATGACATCAAGTATTACCCAATCAAAAGTAGGAAAGGAGGCATCTTCATAAAATGCGTATGGGATGATTTGCATGAGACGCTGCTTTAAAAAAAAAATGATAAAAAAAATACGGGATAAATCCCGTCCAGTATTGATTCAAAACGGGACGCGCAATTTCATTCTCAAACGCGGCACGATTCCGTATTTTAAAGGACGGGTGGCAACCCTACAGTGCCAGGTAACCACCCATACAATCACATTGTGATTCAGACTAGGAATGCAATGAATGTAATTACCCCGATCTACATACAAGGCGAAAGTCTTGCAACATTCAAAGATAATGGTTTGGGATAAGTACACCATACAACATAAAAGAGCTTATGAAGCCTTCAACCGAAAAAAGCAAGATCTCAGAGATCGTAAAAAAAAAAAATAGGAGGTAATGTCGTTTTACTCGCTGTAGATTTTAGTCAAACATTACCAGTTATTCCACGAGGGAGACCAGCAGATCAACTCAACACGTGTTTAAAATCCATGCTTCTCCCACGCTCGGTTATATGTCGCGTGTTCTCGGGTAGGTGCACCAAAAAATATATACATTTAAGCATGTAATGGGCAAACAAAAAATTAGGTATACCCGAAGGCACTGCAGTAGTACTTAATGTAACTTTACTTCTTAAATGTTAATGTTTTACTGTTTAATAATTTATACGCTTCTTATATGTTGTTCAAATTCTTTTATCAAAATACCACTGACAGCGCAATGCACGATAACATGGAGTGAATACACCATACCCATCCGCCCACGGCTGCCCTGCTGTGCGCAGATAGGAGTTGATTCTACAATAAAATAAAATAAAGATAAAAACAGTAAAACAATCATCACCCATAAAGCGGATAGTAGACGTGACGTACTATATGTGTACCACATTTCAACTGTATAGGTGAAACGGTTTGCGAGCTACAGGTCATTTAAAATCCTGGACAGACACACAAATTGCCACGGTAGCAAATTACAGAAGAAGATTTTACTGTTTAATAATTTATATTTATATGAAATGTGCTTCTTATATATTACTTCATATTCTCATATGATAATGATGTTAATCTTTATATTGATTTCTGTGTTATTAAAACTGCATGTATGTGTGTATATCTATATATATATATATATATATACTAGCAAAATACCCGCGCTTCACAGCGGAGAAGTACTGTGTTAAAGAGGTTATGAAAAAAAAAGGAAACATTTTCAAAATAACGGAACATGATTGTCAATGAAAGCTCGTTTCAGTCAGTAAGTCTTATGTGTGTGTTTATGTATGTGTGTATATATATGTAGATGTGTATATGTAGATATGTATATATATGTATATGTATATAAATGTTTATGTGTGTGTGTATATTATATATATAATATATATATATATATATATATATATATATATATATATATATATATATATATATATATATATATATATATATAAAACACAGCAACAGTTATAACAATGACAACACAATTACATTGACAATCATGTTACGTTATTTTTAAAATGTTTCCTTTTTTTTTCATAACCTCTTTAACACACTACTTCTCCGCTGCGAAGCGCGGGTATTTTGCTAGTCAAATATAAATGGAAAGGATACATAGTAAAAGCTTCAAGAAGAACTGAAATGCTAAAAGAAGCAAATCCTGCTCCACCTCTGAACTTTTGTAGTATTGGCTGTCCCTACCATCACCATTAATGGACTGCCTTCAGCACAATAATGGCAGGTCCAGCGAAATTCATTTTGAATGCAGTCTGAAGGTTTTCAGTGGCTTTCGTGGGTATTGTGATTTTCTTAGATTTTTTTCTTTGCTTTTTGAATATTTGCTACTGTTTCTTGAATTATTCTTGAGCATTTTGACTCCAAAGTTCCTCCAGACTCCAGACTCAATTTAATCTTCAACCTTGGCTACTTTGATTACCATCATGGAGTTGTTTCCATCCAAGGACCTAAGCCACTTAATACTCAAGGAAAGCCTTTTATTGGTTACAGAAACACTAAGGTAGAACTCCCCATTCATCTCCTGGCATATCAACTTCCCCGATTCTCATGTTTCTGTTAATGGACCTGCTTTCTCATGCAGCCTTTGTGCTGCCTTACCTGAATGGGCAACACAGTCCCACTCCCAAGTCAGAGTTCATGTGCCAGTCCTTGTTGAAGGAAAGAGAAGGCCTGATCTTTTGTCTAAAACTTCTTGGTCTCATTCTCATGATGAACAGAGAGTCAAGATTCCTGGATCTTGGCCTCCACATGGTTTGTAGAATCTCTTCTATTTTGCCTCTGTTTTGAATTTCCCAGATGTAAGAGTAAAAAAAAAACATCAAAAGCAATCTGAAACACAACCACCAACAGTACATAAATACATTGATTTATCAATAACTAAATCACAAAAAGTAGTACGAGTTGCAAAAACTTGACGCAGGTAAACCTTTAAGCATAAAAATTAACTAACCAACAAAGCAAAAAGAATTGAAAACATTGAAAAAATTATATTCAAGAATATCCTAATTAACAAACCCCTAAAAATCCAACAGACAAAAATGTTAGGACCAAAAATCACTAAACTGGAATCAGATTTGACACACTAATCCAAAGCAAGCAAAATTAAATTGAGCCTTCAACCAAGTTAAAGTCAAACCCTGAAATTCGTAACAAAACAATAAAATACAATTTTCTGCAAAAATCACCAAGGATGAACTCAGAAGAAAGGATGAAGGCAAAACAGCAGGCACACTAATGGCACAGTCCTATAAATGCCTTTTAGGTTACTGTGGTCCTAATGACAGAAGCAAAGCCTTGAAGTAGTGTTGAGACTCCCAAACTGCCTCTGCCTGTGTCTCACTTCTTTGTTGTCTCAGGATTTTTTTATAGTCATTACAGTTAAAGGTCTTATGGATCTGTTAGTGTTCCCTTCCCTAAAGGAGCATATGAGGGTATGCCCAATCATTCTCATTGTGGATTCTGATCTCTCTCTCTCTCTGTTAGCTCTGCCTACTGACACTTTTTTCAGCCGTTCATAATACATATTGTAACAGAGGCACTGACAACTGTACAACTGTACAGCAACCACAAAGCAGCCCCATTATGTAAATGTTGTCGAAAGCTTGCACAGGTGCACCCTATAAAAGGAAGCATTTGCCAGTCCAGTACTGATGATATTTATTAGTAGAGAACCAATAAGACAGCAATGAAAAAGCCACGTGCTGTCGCACCGCACTTTGCTACAATATGTAAGGCTTTGTTGCAATGTGATTGTTTGAGTAGCTATTACCCGACTACTTTCATGTATGAAGACAATCTGTGTACTTTAATGGCAAATCATCTGACAGGCTTGGATGGCCCAATTAAACCTTAGGAAGTGGTTACTCTCTAATTGTGACCATTTGACATTTGCTCGTGAGTTAAGGAAGCCATAATATGAGAACAGAGCAATGTGATGCTCATTCACACTCATCAGGCTGCATAAGCCAAGTTGAAGGTGCAGGCTTCAATGAGCTGAAGAAAACTTAGTCATCGTGACAGGCAACAAAAATATTGATGAAAAATGTATTCCATATTCCAGCAAGCAAAAACATAAGGAAGCAATTAGGTTGGCATGATTATCCAAAACACAAACCAGAAGGCACAATCCAAAATCATGAGCAAAGATCCAAAACAAACTTCAACCTGACAGTCTCAGGTTCCTGTATCAATGAACTGAATTAAATGGTCTTGAAAGTGATAGGATGGCTATTGCTTAAGCTTGTAAAATTTCTGGCAATCATTCCTAAGATGTGCTAATATTAATGGAAGCAAATTCAATTGACTTTGTTTAACAGTCTAAAACTTGGTCAAATGTTTTCATAAAAAATAAAAAAAAATCTTAATATTAGAGATTGAATGGATTGTGAAATGGGGGCTACTGTCATCATCTAAACAAAGAAGGAAATTATATAGAACATATTAGGATATAATGACCTAATGATAATGGCCCTGAATACAAGTGATATGTTGTGACAAAGGGATCATAAGAAGAAAAAAAAAACTATTTGACAACTGAACAACTTTGCTCAACTTGCAGGATTCACTTACCCCAGAGTCTGTCCTGAGACTGGACTGTCATGTCTAAATGCCTTCAACTTGACAAATGAACTACTTTACTTTAATAGAGTGTGAAAGTGAATCCCACCAAATACACAGAGAACAAAATCATATAGTCAAAAGTCATCTGGTAGACCCAGAAGAAATGGTGCGTGAATTTGATAAATATGATCATGATAGCCCTTTTTGGGGCCATCTTGGAAGAATGAAGACCTTGCTAAGGTTATTAGAAATTTCCTTGTGGCCCAAAATAAGGAAGGGTGTCTGGAGCCATGTTTTTCATTGTAAGATCTGTCACAAGCATACAAAACCATCTGAGAAGCCTTCTGGTTCTCTATAATTTGTTATGGTCAAGAAGACTAACGAGATGATAAAAAAAACCTTTTCCTCCCAGTAAGAACAGAAACATGCTCTAGATGGTGTTGGTGGATTACTATACCATGTGGGTCAAACTATTTACAATAAAAGAAGGAAGGATTCAAAAAAATAGGTTCCACCCTAAAGAATGAAATATATGGACAGTGTTACAGTATATTGTTTGTGATTATGGACTCCAGTTTACGAGTAACCTCATGAAGGATTTGTGCAGCATATCACCCACAGATGAACAACACTGAGAGGGTGACCTGCACTTTAAAAACAATGATCACCTCCTATGTAGGAAACCACCGTCAGGAAGAATTACAGTTTGCTATCAGCACAGCAACCCATAAGCCTATGGGCGTAATGTCTGTTCTGCTAGCTTTAGGTTGTCATTTAAAAGGCCCTTTAGTGCATTTTATACATCACACCTTAGCACTGCATAACACACCATACTGTACCTTACAGTTCTACCAACAGCTTACCAAACAAGTAATGGAGAAGATGGGGACATCAAAGTCCAGACAAGCCAGGTACTATAATGAACGCCACAAACTTGTACAATTTAAAGCTGGCAATTTGGTCTGGATTCAAGCACACCATCATACGTTTCAGCCAAATTATCACGCAAATGAGTAGGACCTGCACTGGTTGAAAAGAAATTAAATGCTTTAAATTCTAGGATTAAGTGGGGCTATGGGGCAAAGATGAAGACTGGCATAATACCCTCTTTTTGGTCCTCCAGTGCTGCTTGCTGGGTGGAAGAATGGCAATGAGATAAAAGTAGGTAAGGTGTGATGTTGGTAATGCTTGCACTCTTTGAATGAAAGACTCATTAAGAAGGGTGCTATATGAAAAACAACCAAACTAATATATGAGGCATTCAACTGTATAGCAAGGTGAAGGGAGGGGGGCTCTCCCATCTAGAAATATATACGTTTAGAAAAGAAAAAGTGTATCAGCGGTTAGACGTGAGCCTATAGAAACACTTAAGAGCCATTTGATCACAGTTGCTATGTGTTTTTTATTCCTGCTGGTGCATTTCAAATTAATTCAAGAGTAACAAGACAATAATTTGCACTACCTGGAAAAAATGTGGAGGATTGTTTCTTCTGTATTCTGCACCAACCAAAATGATTTTAGCTTTCAAATATTACAAAGCAGACGTAAAGGAATATGTGATATTAAATTGGATCAATACTACCACACAAAATTCTTGGGAGTTTATTAAAGAGAATTAAGGCCTCTCATTTACCCTGATTTACAAAAAAAATAGTCATTTATTATTCTTGTATTGTAAATGAATTAAAAGGCATAATTCTGTATTTCCAAATGAACGCTACATAATTTAACAATGAGTATAACATGATGTTTGAAGCAATCAGAATTGACAAATGGATACAAAGAAAGTATCTTGTTTTAATACTGAAAATAGGATCCCTATTGTTCTGTTTTATTTTCACATGATTCTTTATTCTTTCATATGCTCTGAAAATGGAATATAATAATAATCTCATAATGAGATCATCTATAATAGCCACCGAGCTTGCCAAGAGAACGCCGGAGATAGCTCTAGGCTTTCTTTACCAAATGGTTAAGGCTGTGCCAAGTCAGTTTGGATGTTGGCTATGAGAAGCGCGGCCTTTTGTCTTCTTCCTCCTGTAACAGTCATTAGCGTTCCAGGAAGTAATTCCTATTGGCAGGGCATCAGAACACCTGCAGGTGTGCGTGTGTGTGTGTGTGTGTGTGTGTGTGTGTGTGTGTGTGTGTGTGTGTGTGTGAGTGTGTGCATGCTTGTGTGCCTCAGGCATGAAAAAGCAGGCCCCGCATTCTCTCCTCCAGTTCCAATCTAGCCTTTTAAATCCCCACTAGTATCTTGACAAAATCAATTAATATCTCAGAAGATACTCAAGATCTTAAAGATGTTAAATAGGTTATAAAGTTGGCGGGGAGGGTGGGGGGTTACATTTTCCCCAAATCATGTTCACATTCACTTTCTGGCAGCTGTAAAGAAAACTGCAAAGGCACATTTGCCTTCAAGAGAGAAAAGAAATTGGTTCTGGGATGGAAAGACAAACACAAGGGGGAGAACAACACCTGCCGTGATTAATAACGATTCCTGTGTAATTAATTGTTTTAAACAATGCAATGAGTTACCAACTGGACCTTTCAGAGACGACGTATATGAAATGCAAAGTGCTTCTTGAGACAAACACTGGCAATGAAGGGCTGGGAAATGCTTTCATTTTGCTTTCTCTTTCATGCAGGTTCTAAAAGGAGCTTCTGGCTGTCTCTCTCACAACAGACTGTGGCAATATGTTTTCTCTTTACCGCCAATGTTTTTGCAGCCGTTAAAAAAAAAAAAAATGGAATAACGTGTGCCAGCTTCGATTAGAGTGAAATAGGAAACGTGCGCAAACGTTACAATAGATAGTCTTGACGGTAATGAGCTAACGTCTTAGAAACAGGCACTCCAAATCACTAATGATGCTTGCTCGAGGAAAGAACGTCAGTCTGAACCAAAGTAATCATTAGATTTGCCGTGTCCACTTTAGCAAGATTATACATGTATATAGTGGATAAGGAAATATTTTCTATTGAAACAGAGCTTTTAGACCCTTTGTGCCACAAATCAGTTTTTAAATTCTGGAAAACAGATATTTTAAGAAACAAATAAACCATTACCTAGATGAAAAAATGAAAATATGCATCACAGCTTGTAACAATGGCCACATTCTGCACATCCATGGCTCTATTGCTTAGTATACCCATGAGGCCAAAGTAAAAAAGACAACAAGCCCTGGGCTGAAAAGCCAGGCGGTATTGTAGTATAGATTGTCTTACTGTCTTTAACTCAATAGCCTTAGCAATTGTTTATACAGTTTAATAATAATCACCACATTTTAACTGTCAGGCATGATTCTTTTATCAAGAGTGCAGTGTTAAAAAAAAATGAGTAACGATAACAATAAGCATAAAACGAAAAATATGAAACTGCACAAAGAAACTGAAACAGTCTGCAATCAATATATAATTAGCCTCAGTCAGTCCCTTTTTCATATCAATACTTCCACTATTATCTAGATGTTCTTAATAAAATTTTAATTAACTGTGCCGATGTACAATGCCTTAATAAAGATCTGCTTAAAGGAAGACGCCATGCCCCTCAAATAATGCTAATCTATATATGAGCAGTATGACAATCGTGCATTTTGTTCACAGTATGAAATGACATTGCAGATATGATTCACAAAAGGGGCTATTATTATGAAAATTGTTAATCCTAATGCAGCTGCTCGACTCTGCACCCCAAGAATAATGTCTGGTCAAGGTGTACAATTTCCAACATTCTTTTCCATGTGCTTAATGCCAAAAATAGTGCAAGTTTTCTAGCTACACAGGTCATGACCCTCACAACCATACACCATTAATTCTAAGAAATGTATTGTGTTACTGCACTATGTTACACTGTATATGGGATGGTGGAGTTTTACGCCAATGAAAGATTTATTATTGAATAATGACATACAAATAAGACAATGACGTTCTGTTCTTTTAGTACGTTTGGCTTTCCTTCAAGTACAGTATATAGGTTAAGTCAAAAAGTATCCAAGTATTCATACAAATGAATACAAAAAGATTGCAGGGTTTACTTGAGCATCATTTTCCTGAGTGTCTTTTAGGTTATTAACACACACAATTTAAATTTTGAACAAGTGTTTGTATGCCCTCAAAAAGAACATTTTGGTAGAGCAACGACCCAGGCATGCAATATATCTTTCACAGATGGCTTTCTGATAGCTGCCTTGGAACCCATCATGCCCAAACTTTCTGAAACCCAAGTGGGTCATGGATGATTTAATAAGCAGAATCCTGACTGATCTGTAGATGGGCCACTACCTGTTCCATAGTCACAAGCCTGCTTGGCAGAACCCTGCCACAGACACATTCAGTACTATCAGCAGTAGTGGATGTGGATAGGGAGCTTGTTCTCCATCTGTGACACTCATCTTAAGACTGCAAGATGAACTGGATATGAGCAAACTGTCAGCTATAAGAGGTCTAACATTGATCAACACTGAAGTGTGTCACACACGTGTGAATGGGAGATGGTTTTATGGGCTCAAAAATTAGTCTTTCTCAGTCAAGCCAGAGGTTGGCGCTGTCCTCTGAAGGTTTCTCCTTTTTTCCCTCTTCAGGCCATCAGAAAAACCCACCTCCCAATGACAGCATTTCCACCTCTCATGACAACACACCCTGATGATGTCATTTCCGGTTCCGGTTCCACAAGATCCTTCCTCTTCCTGACTATGACTTATAAATCCACCATCATAAATCTCTTATTCACTTCCATTTTGAACTCAACTGTGTGAAGATCATTGTTTGTTTTTTTTTTTCTCCACCAGTTTTAAGTGTACGGGGAAGATTCCCCAAACCTTTATGATTGTTTTTGAGTCTCTTGCAAGTGACTCTGTGTGAATGTATGGGAAGGAGGATAAACTGGTTGAGCTGTAGCAAGAAAACCATCCACAATGCTATCTCTCTTCTGAGAAGTTATAGAATTGGTGTTCAAAGTAGTTATAAATGTCTGGTAGCAGAACAAATATAGGGTTTGCTTGCTTCTCATGGAATCATTACTACATGATATTCCTGAAGTTTTTCTTTTGTTTATTTTGGTGTGAAGTTGTCATGAACATGTATTTTTATGTCATTAGCATGCACCAATCTAATCAGGTACAGCATTTATATATTGATGTCCAATATTAAAGTGGTATTTTTTTGTAGAGACACCAATGATGAAGAAATAAACAATTCATTTATACTAATCTTTTGAATCATGTTTAGGACTAGCTTCCGTGTAGTGCTTTTGTTTAGTTTTCTCTGTTTAAAAGTTAGGGCAAATCAAGGTGGTGTTTTAATTCTCCTAGTCAATGTAACAATTTAGCAAAACTTCTTTATTTTTTATGTTAAGTTGTGAACCTTTCTGCAAAGAAATGCTCCCTGGATTCCAATTTTGATGTACAATCACTCCCAACTATTTCTTCGATTTCAAGTTTTATTGTTCTACTGAATGAATTCTAGTACAGTAGAACCTCGGTTCACGACCACAATTCGTTCCAAAACTCTGGTCATAAACCGAGTTGGTCGTGAACTGAAGCAATTTCTCCCATAGGATTGTATGTAAATACAATTAATCCGTTCCAGACCGTATGAACTGTATGTATATATATATATATATATATATATATATATATATATATATATATATATATATATATTTTAGTTTTTAAGCACAAATATAGTTAATTATACCATAGAATGCACAGCGTAATGGTAAACTAAATGTAAAAACATTGAATAACACTGAGAAAACCTTGAACAACAGAGGAAACTAACACTGCAATAGTTCGCGCTATAGTGCTAGGAACCGCTTGCTAAAAACACTTTTTTTAATGAGTTTTAAGCACAGGGGAAAAAATGAACATTTGAAAAAATCCGTAATTTAATAAACCACCAAGAAAAGTAACATTGCAACAATGCAGGCTACAAACCGATCACTGTAAATAGAATTGAAAACCAAAAAAAGCCTTCTCTACCTTATGCATCCCTCGCTCGCTCTCTCGCGCCTGTGTGTATGTGCATGCGTCTCTCTTTTGCAAGCCTGGAGCGCCTGTCTGTGTGTCTCTCTAGAGCGCTCCTGTGTGTGTGCGCGCCTCTCTCACACGTGCCCCTGTGTGTGTGCACGCGTCTCTCTCTGTCTCGCGCTGCCTGTGTGTGTGCCTCTGTCTCTCGCGCTGCCTCTGTGTGTGTGTGTGTGTGTGCCGCGCTCTCTCGCTCGCTGCACAGAAAATGCACAGGGAGAGACTGAACATGTACAAACCGAAAGGGAACCTGGCTTGTTCATATACCGAGTGTGTGGTCGTGAACCAAGGCAAAAGTTTGGCGAACTTTTTGGTCGTAAACCGAGTTATGCGTATACCGAGACGTTCGTGAACCGAGGTTCCACTGTACTTCTATTTTGTCGATGTTTGAGACCATTTTGAAGATTTGGAGTAGGTCCCCACATACCCTCACCCTCTATAGACTAAAGAGGGTTAAATCACATACCTTTTCAAGTTGAACACTCTTTCCAATCCATGTAGATCAAAGTTCAAATGCAAGAATCCCATTGTGAAGACGAGACTGTCACATAGTCAGAAGCCCAATTAGGCACTCTGTAGCTGAAGGAGTCCTCCTTTGGCTTGACTCGCTAAGATGGTTAATTTCTGTGTTCCATTTAGGGTGTGGACCTGAGCTTATGTTTAAGGAAGCCAGTGAGGCCTATGAAGAGACCCTCGCCTCAGTCCAGACTATTGCTTTCCAGACTCTGCATGGGGTTTAGACACAAGTTTGTACCTCAGAACTGCAATGCTTGTTCAGTTACTCAACTGCAAAATTGGGAATTTTACTGAAAAGTCAAGTTCATAATTTAGGAGGCACTGCACTGATTTGGGGCAAATTAATGATTATGATTACTTATTATAGCACATTTTGCTGTTTTATCCATTTTCGATTAATTTTCATAACATTTCAGAGTAGTGGGACTTGGCTCTGTATCTTCTGGCAAAAGGTAACATCCTAGTTTGGATGGGTTGCCAAAGCATTATGCACACCAGATAAATTAGGAGAAATGAATCAAACTAATAGAGGTATATCTGAAATATGAGAGGAGACGTAGAACACACAGAGAGTAATCCACACAGACAGAGGATAAACGTGTAAGCTCCGCATAGTCAAGTACCAGGCTAAGATGAGAACCTAAGAGCCATGAAAGTGCAGCGCTACCCAACGCACCACTCCACACTCTTCAAAGCCATAGGTGATCCCTAAAATGTATGAGTGTGTGGTTATGTTTGTGGAGCCCGAGCACTTTAGAAAGCTTAAATAACAGACTTATTCAAGAGTGAAGAAAGGCTAGAGTTTCCTTTTGGTCACATGACTATCAGAGTGGCCTGTAACCACTAAATATATATATTTTTGTATATACACTGTAATGGTTCCCTGTTTATGTTTACACATAATTTTTGTGTTAATGTCTGCAATATTTGGCTCTCAATAGTAGGAGTGTGGTTAATAAGAGTGAACTGAAACTGAAATAAATTTGAGGCGGTCAGTAGAAGAGATAGTGTGGTGCTTTGGAAAGCAAGGCCATTAACTCCATATAATAGATGCACATTGGCATATTTTCTTTAAAGGCAGGTGGACACTGCCTCCCACCCCCTAGTCAATGGCACTGTTATGCAAAAACCTACCGAAGTAGAAAGTGTTAAAAGAAAACTGAGCTTAATAATTATAATCAACTTTTTTCCAATTTCCATGATATGTTCAATGCAATATCTTATCTGGAAGAAAATACTTTTTTGGAGCTTGTGAAACTGTCATTGTTCCTTGTGCTGCTAGCCTGCTTCTGAGTAGTTTGGGCAGGCCCTTTGACTCTGAAGTGTCCTCGGCATACCTTTGCTCAGCTGTGTGTGTGCAGCCTGAACTTTTTAGTTCCACCTTGAGACTTGAATGCTAGATCCCCTTTTATGACATAATTTAAAGTGTATATAAACTTGCACATCTTGCTATCAGGGAATAGTCATGATTATCATCAATAATGATAATTACTTATGTACATTACTATTTAGCACTTTTCCCACTGAACAACCCTTGCCAATTAATAATATTCATTAGCATTTCTCCTTTCGATATTGACGTTGAGGTATCTTTTAAAAATTTCCATTGGTGGCTGTACTGTATGACAAAATAATACGTTCGTGCATCTTGATTTTAAGGCATTACTTAGCTGACATTTTATCATCACTGATTCTGGTAGTTTCACACATTGTGAAATGGAGCGTCTCTTACTCAGTGCCGCATGCAAGGTTTACTGGAGGCCATTTTATTTCTCCACTACCCTCTAATGCTGCAACCATTGCTCCAATCTTCCACAGCGCCTTCCATGCACCTTCAATTATTTTTTTTCTGCCACAACCACCACCTGCACACTAAGTTCTGCCATCTTCCCTTCTTAGGTGGGCTTGATCTTCAGTGACATAGGGTTTTTCCCATGTTTATGGTTCCTTTTTGAAGAGTGATAACTGCAGACATCTGGCGACTCTGTCAGTGAGGCTATGCTATATACCTACAAAGATATCATTCAGAAATATAATATCAATTATTACTCAAATGCAAATATATTTCTTACTCAAATATACACATGCTACATCATTAAGTGATGTTTTCATTGTGGCAAAGTAATTGAGAAGTAATAAAACCAATTTTAATGTTTGGGTAAATTACATGTTCTTTTAGAAGGTGGAAATACTGTGAACATGTAGGAGAAAGATGAGAAATCTACTCTCTATATATAAAATCCTAAGCCTAAAAGTGCAACAGTGACGTTTTGATGTCACTTTTTTGTCACGGTTTAAATCGGGCTTATTTTAAAACTTACATACATATGTTTGGTATCGTTCTTTTCAGAATTTATCGAACTTTAATGCGATGTTGTTAGATTTCAGTCAGTCAGTCATTGTCCAACCCGCTATATCCTAACACAGGGTCACGGGGGTCTGCTGGAGCCAATCCCAGCCAACACAGGGCGCTTGGCAGGAACAAATCCCCAGGCAGGACACCAGCCCACCGTAGGGCACACACACACACACACACACACACCAAGCACACTCTAGGGACAATTTAGGATCGCCAATGCTGTTGTTAGATTTTCAGACTCTTATTCCATTTTTAAATTATAAACTAAAAAATATCAAGAACTCACATCCCGCAAAATGAGAATTTGAGGCAAGAGATTAACCACACCCAGGGCCAGGTATAAAAGACCAAGAGCAGGACAGCTGCTGTACAGGCGACATGCAGATCACATGGCATGGCGGCAGCAACAAGCCAGCAGCTGATCGAGCAAAGATGAGGTAAAAAAAAACTGTATTTGTTTCCCACTGTATCACCGTTTAAGAGGGGGTTTCGGAGGAGCGACCGCGTCTCCTTGGGGTGCGTTCAGCCCCCCTCTTCACAACACGAGTGGCAGAGACACAAAGTGGCTGGCGAGCGAAGCGAGTAGGGGGGTTGGTGAGCGAAGCAAGCAGGGGGGAACCCCCTAGTTAAATAGATAGATAGATAGATAGATAGATAGATAGATAGATAGATAGATAGATAGATAGATAGATAGATAGATAGATAGATAGATAGATAGATAGATAGATAGATAGATAGATAGATAGATAGATAGATAGATAGATAGATAGATAGATAGATACTTTATTAATCCCAAGGGGAAATTCACATTTCACAGCCATTTGTGCAGGCTCCGAAATTCCACAAGTCTATCCTCTGTCACCACAGTCTAGAATGCCTGTTTTCCTTTGTTTCTTGAAGTCAATATTGCTCTTCTCTTTCATCTTTCTCTACTACATTAAATTGAGCTTTTTTCTGTTTTTGGGGCTGTAAACCTTGTGCTTTGAGCTGAGAGCTCATTGGATGTCAAACAAACAGGAACCTGCCCTTAGAACTTGCAGAGTCACTGGGAATGTCACACTACACAATCAGTACTTACAGCCATGTACCAGGACTTTCCTCTAATGCCAAGATTAAATAAAGGAAGGATACAACTGAAAATAGCTGGAGAACTCTAATAGTGTGACAGGGTTTAACAGATGACAAGTGACAAATGTTACACTTTCAGCATATTATTATTATTATGATTTATTTTTTTATTATTGAAACATGATGTTATGAGTGTCAGGTCAGTAGTGTGTCTTAAGTCCATAGCCCTGTTGTTATTTGGGGGAGTCTTTAGTCAATGAACCACTCTGGATTATCACAAAGTAGCCCCAAAGACTAGAATAAATAGACAGAATAAAGGTTCAGAGCCCTGACTGACAGATAAGTGTGCCCCTAGTTAACTAGTGTGTTTGAATGTAAGGGAAGTGCCAGGAGACCCCCAGCCTAGGACTCATAGAAGACTTACAACGCAAGAGCTTGCTTGACTTTCCCTTTTCTTGGCAGCCCTTCAACACAGCCAAGGCTGCTCACTTTGCATCTTTTGCAGGTTGTAATTGCCATGCACAAAGGATAATGCTGAAGCGGGCATCCATTGTTTGCTTTCCATATGTATTCTAAGGAATTTCAGCAGTGCAGTGCACTTTGCAAGCATTTTTCTTTTTTCATTTTTGCTGATCCAATAGTGACAAATAAAGGCTGATGCAGAAGAATGCATTGTCTTTGACTGACCACTGCCTCTCAAAGTCGGAAGACCTCAGGCATGTCAGCCTAAGTGCCTCCTCTGATATTATTAAAACTGTAGCAGGCATACAGAGGAGACAAATTAAATGCATGTCTCCTTCAGTTATAATGATGCTGATAATTGAAATGCCTTGTCCAGCAGATTGATTTTTATATCAAGAATAATACCAGTGTGAGCATTATCAGGAGTTATTCTTGCTTATTTAAATTTAAAACCCTTTATGCATAACAATGTTATGATAATATATGTAAGGGAAATCATTGTATCTGGGTGGCACAGTCATTAAGTCTGGTTCATCACAGATTGATCATATTCAGAATGAGCCTCACCCAGTTTTGAGTTGCAGGGGACCAGAGCCTATCCCAGTGAAACCAAGCAAAATGCAGGAACAAGTCCTCAATAGCACACATGTCCATCATAGGTCCCACACAAATAGGGTTTTGCAGAGTCTGTTGTCTGTGTGGGGTTTTCACTTTATCCCTGTGACTATGTGGATTTTTAAATAGTTCTCAGATTTTCCTCCCATATCTCTAAAGATGTGCAAGTTATGTTAGTTCACAATTTTAGATTAGCCCCACGAGGGGTCTGAGTAAGTAAATCCTGAGATGGGAAGGCATATTATCCTTGCATTGCAACCGGTGCTACTGGGAAAGTCTCTGACTTCTCATGACCCTGAATTGCATGATGTAGGTTTGAGTATATTATGTTATGCTTTTCATCATCATCTTGATTTGTTTTTATAAACAATATATAGCAGAAAAAAGCAGCAAATGAGTTTGCATTAAAATGAAAGACAACCACTGGGATGTATGATGAAGATAGGACAGTATGGTATTGACAAGGTATTGGGATGCCAAATAGCACTGTTGAGCCCTCTGGAGGCATCACAGGTTTATCAATGAAATGTCAAAGAAGGGGTGTGCCCCCCGTGAGGTGTTTGAGACCCTGAAACTCTCCCAGCTATACATCCATCCATCCATCCATTTTCCAACCCGCTGAATCCGAACACAGGGTCACGGGGGTCTGCTGGAGCCAATCCCAGCCAACACAGGGCACAAGGCAGGGAACCAATCCCGGGCAGGGTGCCAACCTACCACAGGACACACACAAACACACCCACACACCAAGCACACACTAGGGCCAATTTAGAATCACCAATCCACCTAACCAGCATGTCTTTGGACTGTGGGAGGAAACCGGAGCGCCCGGAGGAAACCCACACAGACACGGGGAGAACATGCAAACTCCAAGCAGGGTGGACCTGGGAAGCGAACCCGGGTCTCCTAACTGCGAGGCAGCAGCGCTACCACTGTGCCACCGTGCCACCCCCCAGCTATACAGTGCGCCAAAACTCTGTCAATGCAGGCAGGGACTGCTTGTCCATTGCCGAGGCCACCGCAGGTTCACAGCCTCATACCACTGCAATTGGCTGATGGCTGATGTAGGGAACAGTCTAACCCAGCCACTAACCTGGCCCCGTTACTGCTTGTTTGTTGTGTCTGTGTGTATTAAAGTAGTAGCTCCCATTTGAATAAAGACCCTGACTGTACCTGTTTTGATTAGAATAAACTTGGTTTTCCTGAAGCCTGTGGACTCAGAGTCTTTCTCCTGGGTGCAAGACAGTGACTCACACATCACAGGACCCTTACTGTCACCACTCTAAGACTACAGCCAACTACCAACATTGAGAGTACCGAATTACAACACAAATTGAAATATCAAATCCTATCAGCTCTACTGATCACCTGGGAAAAAAACAGCAGTGACAGCTGTGAAAGTGAAGCTGATGACCAAGGGACAGACCGTATGACAGCTTGGAGAGACAGCTAACAAGAGGAAATACATCAAAATGAGATGTTTATGGGATAATAACCCATAACAACAGGTTCTGTTACCTTCTCAGGGCACAAGAGTCACCCCTATATGGCAAGAGAAAGTTTAAAGAGAAGGCGCAAGAAGACTCGTTGGCTTATTTTTTAGTATAAAACCTTCATATAGACACAGTAATGAATCAGGAAAGAGGCAATACTCTGGAGAAACCAACAGCTGGCTGTGTTCTTCAAACCTATAAGTGTGGCTGGACTAAAGTAACATCAACACATGTGCATAAAATTCATCAAGAACAGACACAATTTTTGGAAATACCCAACCCAGTGACCCACATTGATCAGATTATATTAAGGTTAAGGTCAAATCAGTTAGATGAAACTTAACAGCAGGAAGAAACCCACAGTCAACAGACTATCAGTACCCAATTGGATGCGGAAAAGTTTCAAGCACAATCTACAGCCCAAATCAAAACCAGGCACACTGTAAAATGGAGAAGATGCAAGGGTGAAAGCTGTCAGTGAAATGACCAAAGTCAAATAGCAAGGGATGGGAATATATCTATGAAAATGTGAACATGATCCTAAAGGTTGTCAAGGGATCAACAGGAAAGAAACTGGTGAAGATAGGTGAACTGATCTACAGTTACAGAAATGCAAAATCGGCAGTGAAGGAACATTTCACCTGGAAAGATATGCCTGCTCACTGTCAATCCCATTGTCACCTGGAAATCCAATGGCTACTTAAAGAAAGAAGATGTTTGAGGACGTTGTTAAAAAAGCAACACCTGAAGAAAGGGGAGGTATCAACCTCCCTCAATAGGACCTAAAACATAGGCTATCAAAACTGGGTAGTACTGAATATTTAAGGAAACTTTGCAAAAAGAAAAGATTCCTTTAAGTATACGAAAAGAATTTTCATAAAAGAGAAAAGCAGATCCCTAAAAGCATCAATAGAGGCAGATAAGCTGAAGGATGAACTGATGCTTGTCCCATCTGATATCCTACCAAAATAAACACCACAGCAACATTAGCCCTTCAGAGCTGAATAAGGTAAAAGAAGTGGTGAAGAAGGCAAGATCGGCATCAGCACCTGGCCCTATTTCTGTTCCATACTGTGTCTATAAAAACTTCCTGTATGTTCTGAAATTCAAAATCAAGATCAAGAGATCTGAAAATCCCAGCAAAGAGTGTAGGAGTTCTGATTCCAAAAGAAAATAATTTGTCCACCATTGATCAATGTCACCAAATAAACCTATTGAATATAGAAGACAAGATCTATTTCATTGTGTTGGCTGAAACACTCAAAAAGTATCTGAAACAAAAATGAATACATCAATCCAAAATAACGACAATAGAATGATTCTCAGCATGCCTTGAACATACCAGCATCATTTTCTTAAAAATAAGGAAATGATCTGCATGTCTTGTTCCTGAACTTGGCCAACGCCTTTGGATTAATTCTTCATTCCCTATTGTTTACTGCTTTTGAATTCCTTCAGACACCAGCAATAATAACAAATCTGGTAAAACACTACTTCCAAGATTTACAAGTTTGTCTCACATCATCAGACTTCACCGCAACTTGACAACCACTGGAAGTAGGCATCAAGGCGGGATGTACTATCTCCACATTGTCCTTTACTATGGCAATGGGACTCATTATCAGAGACTCAAAATGGGTGGTGGGAGGGAAGTGGCTACAGTATGGTGAATGTTTACCACCGATACAAGCCACTTTGGATCTATATGGATGATATAACAATACTGATTAACAACTCCCCCCTGCACCTGGAGACTTTTAGAAAAGATTCATCAAAACATCACATGGGCAAGGATGAAGATCAAGCCTAGCAAGTGCAGGAGCTTCTCCACTGTCAAAGGTCAAGTCATGGAGCAAAGATTTTATATTGACTGAACACCTGCACTAATTGTGTCAGAAATGCCAGTAAAGAGCCTGGGTCGGTGATATGATGCTAAGCTCAAGGACACTGAGCAGTCTGAACAACTCAAAAAGCATACAGTCATATACATAACTTGCATCAATAAAACTGTGTTGCCAGGAAAAGTTAAGATGTTGTGCCTCCATTTTGGCACTTAACAGTACATGAAATCCCCATCAACAAAGTGGAAAAGCTCGAAAGATAGATCAGTACACATGTAAAGCAGTGGCCTGGATGATGTTGTTCAAACAGTGGCCCTCCATGTGGTGACAAGGAATAAGTGGACTCCATCTGATGCCATTCAGAGGGCTAAGTCTGCTCTTCATTTCAGGATTGTAAGTTCAACATGGGAGGGCTGGTTTTAGGGTTGCCACAAAATTTCCTCAGTGGCACAAGGAAACATCATTGTAGAAGAAATCAATTGTGGTGGAGGAGGTGAGAAGACAGTAGGAAGGCAGTTCATCTGTGTGGCATAATAGGGCTAATGGAATAACTGGCAGAGCCTGGAAAAGAGAAAACTTAGTTGGAGTGATGTCCATGAGATGGGGGGACCTGGACTAAGTTTTGTCTTAACAGCCAGTTATGACCTTCTACCCACACTATAGAATGTGAACCAGTGGTAAGCAGAAGACCTCGCTTGCTCTCTTTGTCAAACACTTGCATTATTAAGGCACATTTTAACAACATGCACCATGACCCTTACTGAAGGGTGATATACTAGGGAGCACAATCAAATTCTTAACTAGCTGGCATCTATGCTGGAACAAAGGCAAACCACCAAAAACACACTACCACGAATATTGTCAGGAAATGTCCACACCACATGATTTGTACCAGCAGGCCAACCTATTGAGCACTGTTTAATAGCACAAGATGCAAGCATTTTGCATATTGCTCGGGTCTGGAATATGGATGTGGACTTGGAAAGAAATTCTGTATTACCCCCAGATTGTGTTGTGAAGTGGCTACAATACTTCAGCCAAACATTGTCCTATGGTCCACAACATCCAAACTGGTAATAACTGTGAAGTTCACAGTTCTATGGGAAGAAGGTGTTGAAGAGGCTTATAAGAGGAAAAAATCAAGTGCTCGGATCTGGCAACTGAAGCTGCACAGACTGGCTAGAAGACCAAGATTTCCTCTGTAGAAGTGGGATGTAGGCTATTCATTGCAGCATCTGTAACCAGTCTTTTGAAGAAGATGGGAGGTAGGGAACATTCCCTGCAAAAAAAGCAATCAAGTCCTTGTTATATGTAGTGGAAAAAAGCAGCAATCGGATTTGGATTAAAAGGAGTGACAACAATTGAGCTACATGATGAAGACAAGAGAGTATGCTAATGAGGGGAATGTACCTGGCATGCCAGGTAGCACTGTTGAGCCCTCTGAAGATGTTGTGGGCTTATCAATGAATGTCAAAGAAGGGCAGTGCCCATCTGATGACCTCAGACCTTCCTTGCTGTCATCACTCCAAGCCTACTGCCATCTGCCAACATCAAGAGTGCTGAATTACCACAGGGACTGAAACATCAAGTCCTATTGGCTCTACACATCTATTAATACATGTGCTCTTATATCGAGTCCTTGCAATGGACTGCTTTACTTGAGAGGCCAACACAGTAGCACAACAGTTAGTGTAACTGACCTAGTGAGAAGTTAAGCAAAATGACACCTTTTATTGGCTAACTAGAATGATTACAATATGCAAGCTTTTGAGGCAACTCAGGCCCCTTCTTCAGGCAAGATGTAATGATTTTGTGTGTTTTCTGCAGTTTCATTCTAGATCTCAAAAACATGCATGTGTCTGGTGACTATGAATTGCTTTTATGAATAAGTAAAATAGTTTGTGCCCTGTAAAGGTCTAGCACCCCATCTGAGACATGTCCTACCTTGTATTCAGGAGTACTGGGAAAATCTGCTTGTATTGAACAAAGCAGGTGAGCAATCCAATGTAATTTGGTGAAGGCAGCATGGCTGATTGAAGATTACAAATTAGCCCTATAGCTAGGCCCCCAGCAACCCAGAATTTCACTAAGGATGTTTGCTAATATTATTTTTCTGCCAAAGTATAACAATGAATATGTAATAGCTTTTAAATTAAAGTAGTTGGTGCTATATTTTTATACAGTACTTTAAATGGACACAGGTGGACAGGCCAACTGTAAGCAGGACAGAAAACTTACAGAAACTCAAACTACCCTGAATAAAATACGTTATGTCAACATAAAAAACAGGACACCACCAAATGACAAGATGTCCTGTGTATGGGGAGAGTGCCCATAAAGTAATATAATAATTACAGAAAGAAGGTGAAAAGAAGCCAATAGGTGACAGTGAGCATCACCAATTAAATGTATTTGGATCACTGCTGGGGCTGCCTGAAGTAGCCGACCTTTTGAACTGAAGCTGAATATCAGGGTTGCAGGGATATCTGGGGCCAACAGAGAGCATCCTAGGGAAGAGGTGGCAGGAGTTCCAGAGGTTATTCCTGACACCAGATGTAGTGTCAGGGATTGGTGTGGGGTTTAAAGCCCTCCATTAGCACTTGACTGGCAAAACTCAAGTGGACAGAGAGTTCAAGAGATAGAGAGAGATGAAATTAAAATTAGGAAAGTGGAGAGCTTTGATGTACGTTGTTGATGATATAAATAAAGACAAGAAGAGATGTAAAAACAAATGGTCAAGGCCTCAGGGAGGAAAAAACACTGTTTAAATGCTGTAGACAAAGGAAAAAACTCTTCCTTCTGTATTGTGTTTTCTTTGCTCTCAAGATATTATCTAGAACACGTTGGTCCATCAAAATGATCTCTACTTCTGGCTGCTACCTTCCTTTACATAAAGACACCAGAAGAGGCAGAGTTGGGGACAGTCAGAAGTGATGCCACCATTCTTCAGGCATGCCCTCCTTCACACTAATAACGGAAAAAGAAACCATAATAGAAAATGTGTTACAACCCTCCTCCCCCCATGCTCTCTCAAATCAGCTCCTGTAATACACTCGCTAGGCTCACGTGTATAACAAAGAGCAAGTGTGTAAGCTATCCCACCTGGTTGACAGGGTTCTGACGCTTTATATAGTTTGCTTTACGTTTTAATTTGTATTTTGTTGTTCTTCTTTTGCTCATTCATTTTTTGTGCCTATTTATGTAATAAACATCCCTTATTGTATACTTTCCAGTTCTTGCTATCTATTGTGATTTTCAGGAAAGTATAAACTATTTTGAAAGGTGAACAAAAGAAGAGATGAGGGCAAAAAACAGAAACAGGTCAAATATTGGGAGATAACAACAACAACATTCATTTATATAGCACATTTTCATACAAATGATGTAGCTCAAAGTGCTTTACATGGTGAAGAAAGAAAAAAAAAGAAAAAAATTGGCCAGGTTCAATGGCCAGGGAGGACAGAAAAAACAAAAAAAACTCCGGACGACTGGAGAAAAAAAACCAAAACAAAATCTGCAGGGGTTCCAAGGCCACAAGACCACTCAGCCTCCACTAGGCATTCTACCTAACATAAATGATCTCAATCAGTCCTCATTTTCAGGATTCATGTGGAAGAATCAGATGATGATGGTCATATGGACATTTGGCCTTCAATCCATCAATGTAGAGACTGCACGGTGCTTCGACCGGGTGGTGGTGGTGCAGACCGCCACCACAGAAAGTCAGAAAGAGAACAGCAGAGAAAGCAGGGGTTAGTACAGATTTTGCAGACATTAAAAAAAAAAGGACTGCAGCAACCAAAACCAAAACATGACAAAAATCAAAATTGAAAACATCAATTGTTTGTTCTGTTGTTAACAGAAGAAATATTAAGGACTTATTATTTGAATCCATGAAGTTGGATACAGACATACGCAACGTGATTGAAGGTTCACAACCTCAAAGGACACACCACTGAAAAGGGAGCTCAAAAAAGTAGGGTGGAAATGACCCAAAACATTTCACAGAAATAAAACTAAACCCTAAAGCAAAAAACTAATGTCATCACCAAAATCCTTGTTGAAGAAAGCCATTGAAATGAATGCAAAGTTGTACCAAAAGGTACAATCTAGGAAAGGATGGAAAAAATAACTAAAACAAAACACCCAACTCCATCATTCTGAGTATAGGGACACACTGAGAGCAACCCGTCCTATTCACTCATGCAAATGTGCGTGATTTTCTACTCAATGTTATAGGCAGCTATACCAAACTAAGGCACAGAGATGAATCATGAAGGTTTGGGGTCTTGATGGCCATCAGCTAAAAGGTGTTAAATGCTGTGGTCACACTTGGAGCTCTATTATTCACTGCTGATCTACTAAATGATGGCATCTTCATATTTTGTATTGGTTTTATGCCAGAAGGAGTAGGAAGAGTCAGAGGTGTGACCACTAGTCCTCTTTCTAGTTGGATTGTTTGTGTCTGAGGGTAAAGAGGAAGACTGGTAAATTAGTGTGTCACTCTCAAATCCTTCTTCAGTATACCCTAAATAATTTCCCAAAAGAGACTTTCAACCCTTTTTTATTCACATGCCTTCCAAATTGTTAACAAAACTGTAATAGTATACCTTAACAAAAGATTTTCCAAATCACCACTCTTTCCAATGTTTTTGTTGTAATGGATAAACACTTGAATGCTTTGGAAGAAAGGGAGGCCAGGGATTGGAAAAACAGAAAGACAGATGGGTGAAGAGCTTACTCTGGTACTTTGTGTTAAGTTTCTACCTAATACATTGACATTTTTAGTATGACTTTGTGATAAAACTGACATCAGCTCTCTTTAGGCAGCATGAGTTCATGGAGGCTGACAGGTTGGTCCTTTGATTAGCGGCCACATTAAATAGGAGTCCGCAAACAGTGAATAAAGGAAAAACAACAGTGTTGCTAATGCTAGTGGATTACAGTTCCTTTACCGGACTGGCTTACAGTTTTTCTGTTGGAGTACATCATTGTGTCTCATTGTTGGCTGTGTTCATCATATTGGATATTGTCTCCCGTTCTGGACCTTCACTAAATACAGTATGACAAACTGAGCTTACATTCTGAGAATGCTGTTCACAGATGCTCTTTCCTTCCCCATTGTTTTTCATTCGTACTGTTTGGGTCTGATTTTTGTTCATTTGTTTATTATCATTGGTCGTATTGTTTATTATAATTGATGGTGTTAATGTATCCATGGGGAGTTGTATTTTTGGAGATATTTTAGTACATTTGTTGATTTATTTTTTTCTCTTATCGTCTTTTTAGCTCTCTATGTGATGTGCAGATAGGGCCAAGGCTGGGTGAATTCCAGGAGACTCCACAAAAGGCCCTGTCACATTTGATGAATTTTCCAGCACTTTTCAATCGTAGCCTTCATTTACATAATCTTATCAAGTTGGAGACATTTGCCAGAGTGCTCCTGGGAAGTTCGTTGCGTAATGTGACTTGCTCAGCAACTCGATCCAACTAGTCGGCAGCTTTCTTTGGTCGTAGGTGTGAGCTCTATGTGTGTGAGAACTGACAAGCAATGAATGCTCATAAAGAAGTACAATGCATAGAATGCACCAACGAGGAATAAGGACCACGGATGTTTGGGACCTCACAAATAGAAGAGACGCTCGTCTGTCAAATGTTTTGTGTTTTAGAAGTGTGGAGATTTTGGCTGAACTCGTCATTAAAACAAAATAAATAGCCGAAATCTGGTGAAAATGTAAGCAGCCTGCAGAACAATAATACTTTGAGTTTCTTGGTGTCATTCTGGGTATGCAGACTCTGTCATGATGCACAATAGCTTCTCATTTATTTTCTTTTTATTCTTTGGATATAATTCTACATCCTGACAGATGAACCCCTGCTCCATATTCAGCTGGTACACCCTCCACAGTGAACTGGTTTGATCAGCTCTCTCATATTATGGGTTTCCTCTCTCAATTCAAAGATGTGCAGTCAGGATGGTGGGGGACTGCATATCTGGCAGGTACAAATGTCAATCGATCAATTAATCAATCCATGTAGCCTTGTTCAGAGAGCTCAAAGTCATTTACAAAGCACAAATGCCCAGGACTGCTTCCTACCTTGATCCTGTTGCTGCTGGCTTCCAATCATTCTAACCATGAACAGATTTTAAAACATGGATGGCTATTTTATAGATAGTGCCTGGGCTGTATAGTTGTGCAAGTTTGACGAGGGTGTTGGATGAGGCAAAGGGTCAGGCTTAAAGTTAACTTCTTTATCTTTACTTCTGAATGTACCACCATGGCATGCCAAACGTTCCCTTGACTTTCTGAAATAAAGAAGAACATTAGCTTGGATATTCAGGAGTTAAATAAACATGGCCATGGGTGACATTTTTTAAATTAAGTCTGAATTGCCCCATCATCATTACTAATGGTTGAGCTTTGAATGTGAAATGACGAGATATGAACAAATGAAAAAAACACAATTAGACATCTTAAAGCATATTTTCATTGCTGGACATGTGTTGATGCTGATGTCAGCATTGACTGTAGGAAAATGTCTCCACCAAGAAAGCAGCTCCTTAAAGTTTTTTCCAAAATCACACAATTTTCGTCAAAGGCCCTGGAAGTGTAGATGCGTGTGGGTGCATGTGTGTTGGGGAATGTCAAACTGGCCAAATGAGTAGGGAATATAATGGTAAAGGTGCGCTGTCTTTAATTGTGTTTTATATCAGCTGGCATGAGGGCCTCACACTGTCATACAGCCAAGGTACAGAACTTTACATTCATTACAATGTAATAAAAATTCTTTTGCAGTTATTGGGGTTTATTAATAACAGCAGGCTGCCCAGGTCAGTAATTTCAAGACAGAACAATCTAACTTCTATTTGGCACACAGAAGACACGATGCCAACTGTGTTCCTTTTCTTCTTTAATAAATTAAATGAATTTCAGGGGTAAAAATCCAGGAAAAGACACTGTCCTTAAAACCCAAAAGGAAACACCTTCCCACGAAGGTGAGGGGTCAAAATTTTAGGTTGCAAAAGTATTCTATTATCTCTTCATGACATGGCTGGATATGTGTGCAAAATCTTAAGAGTAGACCAAGGGTGTGGAATTGTATAAAAACCAACACCCCAGGGTCAAAGGTTTGGGTTCCAAAGTAGTCTGCTGTCTCTTTCTAACCAAGTACCTCCTATTAAGATCAGAGTAATGATATGGAATTGTATAAAGAACAAACACACACATACGCACATTGAGCTTTATATATAAGATCATAATTCATTATTTACTTTATTTAGCGATTTTCATAGACAGTGGGGAGCCACTTCAACCACCACTAACTTGTAACATTCACCTGGATGTTGCAATGGCAGCAAGTCTTGAGCCTGTATGCTCTCCACATATTAGCTATTTGGTAGTGAAAGGGTAAGAGTTAGAGGCAGGGGATGATGATGAGGGGGCCAGAATGGTCATGGCCATATTGGCCAATTTAGTCAGGAAGAGGATTTCTTATGACCACAGAGAGTCAGGACCTTGGATTTAAGTCTCATCTGACGGATGGCACCAGTTTTTACAGCAGAGTGTCCCCGTCACTGCATTGGGTTTCCCACTCAGAACACATGGTTAGTGCTCTCTCAAGGCCTCACCAACACCTCTTCCCAAGCTTTTCCTAGAAGGTGTCCTGTCCCAGTACTGGCTGGGCCCAAACAGGTTTAGCTTCAGTTGGATTATCTGTTCTGAAGTGCAGGTGGTATGGGATCATGGCAAATGGCAGGTAAAACATTGTGGTCTTGGTGGTGGTGATAGTGGTCTTCAATCAGATAGCTGAGTCTCACATATAGTGGTGCCTCAGACTTCAAATTTAATTTGTTTCAGGAGGCCATTTGAACTCTGAGTTGTTCGAAGTCTGAATCAGTTTACCCCATTAGAAATAATGGAATATGAATGAATCAGTTCCCAGACTCTAAACAATAACAATATCGATAATCTTAAAAAGCAAATACACATAATTTAAGGTAAAAGTAACACAATTAAATGCCCTAAATAATACAATAAAACATGAAAATAATAAATAAAATGCTTAAATACTGTATAATTAAATGAAAATTGCATTGCATTTACTGTACCTTAGTGAGGAGTGGTGATGTCTGTATGGCTGGTGGAGAGGAAGAGAAAGAGTTACTGTTTGGAAGGGGACTCACCTTCAATGAACACTCCAAATAACTGTACTTCACCTCAATCGTCAATACTGCAACCTTCCTTGTAGGCTTTGTTGCTTCCACACTCTTCTTAGATGCCATGGTTGGTTACATTCATTGCATTCGTATGCACCACACGCCGTGGCGCAGCGTAAAGGGGCTTTGTCTCTGACGCTGATGTCCAAGGTTCGATTCCTCGAGAGGGCAGCAGTAGAGTGTGTACGCCTGATGAGCCCAAATGAGGGTAAAACACGTGTAGCGTACTCTGCTTTGCTTTATTTGATAGTAAACTATGCAATATATATATATATATATATACATTTATTCAAACACACAAAAAATAAAGCAAAAAAGGAACTGAAAACACATGAGCGTGAAGCAAAAGATGCTTTAACAGTGAGAGCGAGAGATGACTTCAGCGCACAACTGATGATGTTATGCTCGATTCCTAAGCACCATCTGTTACTCCATTTTATTCACTGCATGCACAATTCGAATTTAGAAACATCGTTCGAAATCCTGATCAAATTTCTCTCAAATTTACCATTGGAGCTCTTGAATGTTCGAAGTTAGAATCGTTCAAAGTATGAGGCACCACTGTATTTCTAATGGTCTCTTAACTTTTAACAAACTGGACTGCAGTTTCTTAAATGATTCATGATATATATTAATAATATATTGATGGAAGGAGCATAACTAAAAATGGAAACTTCTGTTTGTTTGTTGTTTTTTTTCCATCCAGCTATCCATCTTCAAATTCAGCTCAGGGCCATGGGGGGGATCCAAGTCTAGAAGGTAACATATGATGCAAGAAGGGAGCCCATCATAGTGGGACAACTCATGCATACACCATATACAGGGCCAGTTTAAAGTCATCAGTTACTGGGTGATTAATCAGCACGTCATTAATATTTAGGAGGAAAACCCATGCAGATACAGGAGAATTAGTGTCTGGGCCAGGTCTGTGGAGCTGCTTGGGTGGGCAGGCTCTGGACACTGACTCATTGTTTTTGTGGATTTTGTATCTGCATGGGTTTTTCTCCACACCATTTGATTGTATTGCTGAATCCAAAAGATATTCATTTTATGTCAATAAGACACTCCAAGCCTGCCCCACATAAAGAAATGTGTGAAAATGTGGGAGTGTTTTCCATCCCATTCCGATCCAGTGTTCTTTTTTGTCTTGATACTGGCTCAAAATTTAGACCCCTGCATGCCTTAACTGGATTATGCTTGTTTGAGAGTGGATCAATAAATTGGAGAATGACATGGTCATGAGTGATACTCTCTCGTAATTGCAGTGATCTGGGTTCAAATTCTGTCACTTTGTGTGAAGATTTTATATTCGTTCCCATGTTTGTGTGTTTTTCCCAAGTTTCCTCCTTTTTCCATCACAGATGTGCCCCTCAGGTTTATAGATCTCATCTTTCATTTGATCAGATATGGAGAGTGTGCACTGGAATGGTGGCCTGTTCAAGGTTGGCACCGGCTTTGTGCCCGATTCTACTAGTATATTGATGAAATAGGCAGGTTCATGAAATGATAGCTATATATAGCTATAGCTAAAATGAAACATTCCTAGCAAAGTTTCCTTTATCTGAGATTCCATGTGTGACACTGAGATTGAAAAGCAGAACCATTGTTCCAAAAGCCTTTAGTGTAGAGGACCATGGTGGTGACAATCTATCAGATTTAACAGTCTCAGATATTCCTAATAGTCTCTTAACTCATAAAAACCTTGTCTGCAGTTTCTTTTGCAATTTATATCTTCTGAATCGTGAAGAGGGACTTTGTTATGTGCTGTTAGCTATTGGATGTTTACTAAAATAACATTTTTTTTTTCTATAGCACATTTTCATACAAAGAGTGTAAGTCAGAGTGCTTTACAAGATGTTATAATAGTTTAAAAAAGAATTAAATACGGTAAAGAATAATAATGAATAATTAAAAACTAAATCCAGCTTACATAATATAGATATATAATTAGTAGAAAAGTAGCGTCCTTATATGCAACATCATATTGTAAGTCTCTATTGTCTCAAATTTGTTTTTTACCCGTCAAAGATAAACATGGCATAAAAAAAATGAAATGGTCTTTTCCCCCAGTCTTTGCAACACGCCGCATACTGAAGGTTTTAAAGCCTACAAATGAATTTAATACATTCGTGTGAAGATGCGGTGTCCGCCTGACTGAGACAGACAGTGGCCGTCAAGCAGAAAAGCACAGAATTCGTGGGTCTGCCAAGAACGACCACCGGGTGGCGGTAAAACACAAGAAACCCTCAGCGCGAGTCGGAGCAACGCGGAGCCGAGCGGAGCTTCACATTGAAGCGCGTTGAAGTAGAAAGGGGGAAAGTGCGATAAACGGAATTGAAAAAATAATGACAAAATAAAAATCAGCTTGGTAACAGACGGCCGGTTAAATGTCGTTATTAAGAATATGCTCTATTAAGCTTAAAAGGAATTCATTATTTATTAGTACTTTTTGTATTCTTTTCTAATTAATAATTTTACATTAAATACAGCCGAACTGTACCAAAACTTGTTTGAAATATAATATAAAATGTTGAAAATAAAACAAAAATTCAGAAAATATTTTAAAGTATTTGGTTTATTGTATATGAGTTGGTTTAACAGTACCTTTAAAGGTTTTTATTTTTACTCAACATGTACAAGAAGTCGAAACATTATGAAACTTGTAAAGATAATATTTAGATCATTAGATATATAATGTTATATATCTAATGTTATATATATTAGATTTCATGTATATTATATATAGTATTATGTATAATACTGTATTTAAACACACGCTATATTAAACTGCTTACAAATCTAATATAACAATTCCTAATTCTAACAATAGAAATAGTAACAAAAACGTAATATTCTGTTATCATTTTGTTGCGATTATTTCTATTTTATTTAATCATACACGTCGTTCACATTTAAAAATGTTCTTTTGAAATATTAAGAATGACGGACGTTACATATATTGTTTTACTTTGCCAAAATATTTTAAATGTATCTATAAGGCAGATTGTTTTTTTTAAGTTTCCGTTATATCTGAAAATTAATTGTTAACTCCGCGCGTCAATATTAGGATTTTTTTTTTTCCCCCGAACGGTATTATCATTACATACGTATAGAAATTAATCTTATTTTATCTACATACGTACAAGTATAAGGTTAAATTGTTTAAATTGAGAAAAACTTTCTTTTTAAAATTTTCGAATTGTTTTAACTACATTTATATAAATTAACTGCAGCGACTTCTTTTCAAGGATTTTTTTTAAATGATTTATCGGTTTATCTAGACTGAAGAGTTAAGCGGGTTTGCAACTTTTTTCAGTCTATTATTTTACATATATTTATGCTTTTTTTTAGCGGCTTGAAAATCTGTTTATTTAACTAGATTTGAAAGCAAAATAACATCTGCAAACGATATTACGATAAATTAGACGAACCGTCACAGGAAAGCTTACAAAAGTGTGCGAGAAAATGAGCAAGTGCGCATTTTGCATCAAAAACAGCATTGAGCAAAATAAACGTTGAAAATATTTTTTTACGACTGGCAAAAAATAAAAAAA
Source organism: Erpetoichthys calabaricus (assembly GCF_900747795.2). Classification (NCBI taxonomy): domain Eukaryota; kingdom Metazoa; phylum Chordata; class Cladistia; order Polypteriformes; family Polypteridae; genus Erpetoichthys; species Erpetoichthys calabaricus. The sequence goes on from NC_041395.2 coordinate 296,041,759, forward strand.
GCAGTAATAATGATGGCGTTGTTGATGGCGATAATTATAAAATATAGTAAATTGTATTTTTTTATTAGTAGTGTTCGTTTTATTACGCTCTTTTTTTGCAATCATTGACTATATACTGATATTATTATTATAACGGTATTTATTAGCAAATTAATATTATAAAAAGGTTTTATATACGGAGTTCCGAAAAACATTTTCGGTGAGAAAAATATTTTATATTATTAATATAATCTTGAAAAGGAAATTATCTTTTAAATTGGTATACAAAGAGTTCTGGTGTCTCTGGATCACCATTTATAATAATAATAATAATAATAATAATAATAATAATAATAATAATAATAATAATGATGATGATGATGAAGGAGAGTCATACAGTTGTTCAGACTCGCGATGTTAGTCGGGCGGCACGCCGGTTCTTTGCACATGTCCCCGTTATGGAGTATGTAATACCACCACTTTTTTCTCTCTTGTTTTTAACACCAATATCAAAAGTAAAAGGGAAAAGTGCCGCTTTAATACATGTCAAAATTTCATCCTAACAAGGTACAAACATTAGCAGTCTATTCCACCTTGTAAGTATTTTAGCTAAAGTGCCCAATGAAATACAGTAACTGTAATGAAGTGCCAGGCTGCAAAGTGGTAAACATGCAGTAATTAGAAAGTCGTTTTTTTTTTTGTTTTTGTCGTGTATGTGTACACACGCGGACTTAAAACTGCACTATACAGCACAGAATTTGAAGAAGGCAAAATATGATCCCGCATCCCTTCTTGTCTTTTATCTGATTTCAGACATCTGGAACTGATTCTGCGTTTTGTCTTTTCGAGAGCCTTGTGGTGTTTTGTTCGTTTTTGACGTAAGCGTTCACTAAAATTCTAAATGAATGAAGTAAAGTGAGGATGGGCGGAACATTTCACTGACAATGAGCCCTTAATGTCTGCAGAAGGCAGGCAGGCCGGCCGGCAGATCCCGAACCCGTTTATCTGCGCGCGGCTGAAGCAGCCCAGCCTTGGCGACCCGCGAAAGGAGCGCACCTGCCGTGCTGCGCCGGGGGGCTGCGTTTTGAAAGAGCTACTTGTACAATACGCGTTTTGCTAATGCAAACCCAAATAACGGCAATCACTTATAGGCGACGCATAAACAAGATCATTCCCTTGAAGTTAACAAATCCGTACGATCATTTGCACAGCAGGTGTTAAAAAAACGCGAAGCACTCCAACTCCTCTATCAATAAATGCATCCGTACGAACTGTGCGCTAACAATGCAATCAAAAGGCGCTCCTCGCCAGAATAAAGCACAAAAAGCAAGCAAATAATCGCAGGTTTCAAAAATCATTTTTCCATGTGCAGGCATTCTTTGTTTTTGTTCTTTCAGAGGAGCATTAAAACCGTAAGATGACAGTATTATCGCGAGTGGTTACTGCGGCTCTATTTTCAAAGAAATCATTTGCATTTGTGAAAAGCAAAAGAAATCTAAATTTAATACATGATACCCTTTCATGACAAGCATACAACTGCGGTGCGCGTTAAATACAAAATATTGTGATGAGTTTGTTAACGACGCCCTGTCAATATTTGAAATATTTGTAATGTACTCTTCCTCCTTATTGTCAAAAACTGGAGCGGCTGATCACTTTATTTTGTATGTTTTGTTTTTTAACTTCTTGCTTATTAATAATATTTCCAGTTATTCGTGTCCCGCGTAAACGTCTGAAGGACAAGTTAAAAAGAAGACGCGGTGCCGATCCGGCTGGGGTAAAGGGGGCTTTTCGCTTAAACGTCCTGGCAAGCGGGCACGACGCTTACTATGAGATGCAATGGATGCCCCGCGCCAGTTTCATCAAATTTGCGTTCACTTCACTTCAAAAATGCATAGCTGCAAACAGGATTTGGATTCAAATGCCTTTCGTTTCTTACATTAGGTTCACTCCATGCTTACGTTTTTAAAAGTGGGACAGAGCCTTTACCCCGTCTTGTAAAAGAAACTTCTTAAGATTCAATATATCCTGAAACAAAATTGATTTTTTTTGTCCATTTAAATCATTTACTTCCCTTGCTATTGTAATGACACATCTGCATTTATTTATTTTGCGCAACGCTAATCGTGACCTGCAGCAAAGTGTTATGAATGTGTATGTAAAAGAGAGAAATCTCATTTAAATCACCCTTCTTACGTTTTTAAGATATTATATTATTTTCACAACAGTAAAATTAAAAATCGTTGCGCTCAGGCCCAAGTCATTCTTGATTTCACCCGGAGCTCAGCTTATGTGATGGCTGTCAATTACGCGGTCTGTCTCCATTTTACAATTTGTGATGCAAAAAGAATGACATTTTACGCAGAAGAGGACTGATGATTGAATTCGGCGAGTACTGTGTGGCCCCCAATGCTCTTTACTTTGTATATTCAGTTATCAGTATTCATAATTAGCCAGAATTTCACTTGTTAGCAGATCCCTAGTAATGCTGGAGTGTCTATGACATGCAAATCGTCTTCAGTTTGGTAAATATCAACAGAGATAAATCTCAAATGAGAATCGCATCAGTGCCATTATCCTCTGTGCTTACTTTCTGGGGGGTTCTACATGCAGAGAAATCAGACATATTCATGCATAAAATCGACAGTAAAATGGGCAAGCAGCATGGTGGGCTCAGTTTTGTTAAATACAAACAGATACACAGTAGATGTGATGTCTGGGATAATAAGCATTGGTGAGTGAGCATCCATCCATTCATCCATGTGTTCCCTCATTTCTAATTCATCTTAATTCAAGCAAAAATTCTAGGGAGCTAAATCCAATTGTAACAGTGCCAGACACAAGGTGGAAAACCAAGCTTGCAGAGCACAACAATTCATTTCAGGAACCATTGGGGTCCATATCCACACTCTGCACTCTTAAAAATAAAGCTTCTTCAATGACACTATACACTTCTTCACTGGATTGTGTGGCTCCTCATAAGCCTCTGCTTGACAAAGCACCATTTCATTCTGAGACGGCTTCTTTGCATATTAAGTTGGTTCTTTGTGCTTTGGAAAACTTCATAATATGTGAGGCAAACCTGAAATCTTTAATGTATGGGAGGCTATCTACCAGGAAATTAACAGGTTAAGAAAAACTGGGCTTTGTCAGTGATATTGTATGCAGCAGGAGTCCTTTTCAAATCAGGACCCAATAGGACCACTTAGTTGTGGTTATTCGCTGTGTAGAGCCTGTCATCGATCTAAATAAATAAAGGTTCTTTCTGGAACCTTCATGTGGATGGGCCTTTTAGGAACCAAAAATGGTTTCCTGATGGCATCGCTCTGGTAGAACCAGTCAGGCATCTTAAAACCAAGAGTGTGGGACTATCCGGAGACACCACTCAACACATACAAGATGATTTTAGGATGTGGCAGGAAAAAGAAAAACAAAGAGAAAAAAACTAATTGAAAACTGAAGGAATTCTAGACGCTTTAAATGTGGAAAAACACACATAATGGACTGCATAATGCAAGCTTCACTCTTTAAAAGAAAGGCGCCAAAGTAGTTCTTCAGAGAAATGCCTCAAGGGAACCATTTTTGGTACCATGTTTATGAAATTTCCAGAAAGAACCTTTATTTATTTAGACCCATAAATAACCAGCACTGGATGATAACAGCTTTGTGAAATAACAAAATGACATACAGTAGCACAGGATACGTTCAAGTTTTCTTGATCTGTTAGTACCCTGCTAGGTAGCCCCCTACACATTAACGATTTTTCTTTTGCCCACCTATTAGGAACCTTTTCAATAACCAAAGAACCAATTTAATATGCGAAAAACTCTTCCCAGAATTAAACGGTTCTTTTTCAAGCAATGGTTTTACAAGGAATCAAACAATCCAGCAAAATGCCATTCCAGACCTGTTGTTTTTAAGAGAGTACACGACATTGTCAACTGAAACAGAATCGTTATTTGTAGTCTGGCAGCTCCTCAAATGCAGCAAGATTGTGAATGAAGTATGGCGCAATTGGCAGTAGCATGGTTTTAGAGCTTTTGGAATTGATTTGTCAAAAGTCAGCATGATATTTTAGTAATAGCTATATAGCATATGACATGCATTTATATAAATGTAAAGCATAGGTAGGTGGTCAGTAGTTTGGAATTTTTAGAATTCCGATCCCAGTGGTGACTCTCCGGGTGACTCTCGATGCAAATCGCTCTCCCTGCCTGTAGTCAGTTATACAGACATGGTGAGCAGCTGCATCATTACTGGATGGTTGTTTCAGATAAAAGCTTCAGCTAAATAAAAAAATTTGCACTTCAAATATAATGCAGCTGAAAAAATGATAATAGACAAGCTGAAAGCATAAGTTAATGTTTCTACAGGCATAACATACTGTATATAATCAATAATCTTGGCCAGTAAATTGGAATTACTAAAAACTGAGGGGATGACGAGTATAAACCTTACTAATAAGGAAAGACCCTGCATGAGAATTATCTTCCCATTTGTACCCATTTTGCTGCAGTATGTCTTCTACCACAAGCAGTGCCCAAATGAAGGTTTAAAATTCAAAGATTATCTTGCTATTGTTGAAGTAAATGACTTGAATAGGAAGAAAAGATAACATCCTGTGGAAAAAATGAAATCCACTTAATCTAATTTAAGGAAACTGGAGACTATCCAGGCAGCATGAGCCATAAGGTGGGATCCTACTCTGGATCCATTGCAGGGCCTGATCAGACACACTGACACACGCTTGGCAAATTTGGAATCATTAAAAACCCCAGCCTGTACATCTTTTGGATGTTGGAGGAAAACTGGAACATATGAAAAACAAAAATTGAACATGCGGGCGTAAAGAGAGATGCAGACGTAATCCATGTAGATAACAGCTTGGATTAACTTCGGCTTGGATTAAGATGAATTAGAAATGGAGGAATACATGGGTGAATAGGTGATTTGGTCCCATGTTGGGGGATTAATGAGTCTGTCAAGCCAACGACTACCTAACTCTACTGAAAAGCAGGTACAAAACTACAGTAACAACAATTTATTTCATGTATATCCCAAAATCACCCAAGAAATGCCTCAATGGTCTTTGACAGGCCTTTTTTTTGACAATTCCATAGCGTTCAATCCCTAAGAAGTCAAGAACCCCCATCCCACTTTTGTAGAGAAAAAATAAATTGAAGAAATCGTGGGAAAGGTAATTTAGAGAGAGACCCCCTTTCAAGTAGATTGAGTGTGCAATGGGTGTCAAAAAATGGGGTAAATACAACACACAAAACAGAACGCAAGTAATCCTCTGCACAAAGCAGGATGGTCAATCTATCACTGCCACCTCAGAAATATAATGCAGTTTGCGGTCACTTTCCTTGTGCGGCTTACATAATTGGATATATTGTAATATACTATCTTAAAACAAGTCACAGTTGATCGTGCTTTACTGACATGACAATGCTGTTGTTCACACCACTAACTACCCGCATGAAGCCAGCAAGGGCACAATGATCCCAACACAGGGTTCTATAGTTTTGTCTTTACCAATAAAGATGTTAACAGCATGTTCAACTCAAATCAAAAGCTACCAAATTAGAAAAGCTTTGGTTATACTATAACTAAATCTGCAGGAACTCTAAGCAGATCTGATGGTTCCAGACACACATGTTGAACATTTAAAGGAATCCTTTAGATTCAGGAGACATGAAACACAAGTCACTGATCACAATAACGCAAAGGAAGCAGGCAGGCCTGTCCAAAGAGCTTAATGCCTTCCAAAGGCGCATTCAAAATTAAATGCGCCCGAGATGTGAAGGAGCGCTAATAATTCATCTAAAAATCTGCAACATAAACAGTATTTGTATCTCTCGATATCTGATGAAAGCTGTCTCTTATCAATCTTATTAGCTAGTGCTTATCCTGAGGCAGGTTATGAGTTAAACTGCCTCCATGTTAGTGTAGCTATGCAGTGTAGAGTATATGGATGGGTGTAGATATACACAGAATGGCAAGATGGCTCAGTGGCCCCTTGCGTATTCATGAGGACAGGCTCATCAGTATAGAGTTTGCATTGTCACCTCATGTCCATATGGGTTTATCTCTAGGGTCCCCTGTTTTTAATTCCCATATTCCATATTTGATTGAGGATATTATTGGCTCCTCATCAGCAAGCCCTGCGATGGACTGCACTCTTACAAGTATTGGTTCTTTAATGGGTTGTGTGGTTCCTCATAGAACCATTCCTCCACAAAGCACCAGTTCATTCCAGGAAGAGTTCTCTACATAGGAAGTTGGTTCTGTGTGCTTTGAAAACCTTCCTAACATGTAAAAGAAACCTGAAATCTTTAATGTATGGTAGGTTACCTAGCAGGACTCTAACAAATTAAGAACCTCAGCTTTGGCTGTGTTATTGGATGCAGCAGAAGTCCTTTTAAAATCATGAGCCATTGGTATTTCACAGATCTGTCTATTTGTGGTTATTTACTGTATGGAGCCAGTTACAGATCTAGATAAATAAAGGGTCTTTCTGGAACCTTCATGTGGATGGGTCTTCTGGGGACCAAATATGGTTCCACTATGACATCACTCTGAAGAACCACTCTGGGATCTTTATTTTTATAAATTGTGTTTTTCCTGTCCTGTACCAAATATTGCCTAAACAGTTTCTGCCCCTTCCTCCCGTACAGTGGACTGTGCAGGCTGGGATGGTTATATACAGTATCAAGAATGGTGAACTACAACTTTAGGAATACGCATTTCATAGTGGACTTGGCCACCATTTGAGAACACACCAGGTATCCTCTCAGGCATTTATTCTATGATTGTTCCAAATGATCTACAATAATATCAAATTGCATAAATCGACTGTATGCTTAGATAATGCTTGGTGTGTTAACAAGGGAAAGGAAATAATTAATTGGCTTTTTGCCTATTAATGCTGTATATCATGATAAATGTGTTTAAAAAGAACTGTTTGCTTTCAGTTAATTCAGTTAAATAAGGAAATCAATTAATAGAGCACATGCTAGCAAGTATTATTTTATACATAAAATTTCAAATAGCAGATTTTTATACATTTAAGATCAATGAAATGGTTCTACAAAAATGCATGAATATAAATTGCATAATCATTAATTAATATGACTTGCATCATGTATGCATGTTTAATTTACAAATCACCTTGTCTTCAGTGGTTCATTTTCACACGAGTGATCAAGAAACTCAGACTCAGCAGACTTGTTTATTTAAAATGCCTTTGCTGTTTTAACATGCTATTTGAAATTTAACAATAAATAAAACCAGCAATTTCCAGTTATTCAAATTTGCCTTTTTTTGCTGCAAACCTGGCAAGGTTCACACATTTCAAATCTTTTGGCTTTTGGCCTTTACATTGTTTGAATGAAACTTTAGACCACGCAAAGTGCATAGCCCAGAGTGACTGCTGTCTGGAAATCCCTTTTCTTTACTCTTTTTTGGACTTGAAACCATGGATAAGAAACACAAGATTTTTCCTATAGTGTTTTATTTGCTTTCTAATATGTTCATTTTAATTTTAACTTAATGCTTCTCATTATAGAGTTGTGTAGTGGGGTGGTGTCTCCCTGACCGATTGTCCTGAGTTTGAATCTTAAGCCCAGTCACGGAGAAAGGCAGAAAGAGAGTGCTGGACCTTTGGGTACATGCACCAAACATTCCTTCTGATAGGCAAGGGTTCAAAATCTGCTTGATCTGGCCAAGTAGGGCAATACGATTGTTACTTTCTCTCTATTTGTGCTTTATGTTGTCCCAAAGTATGGAGTGCTGCTACAAGGTCCTTCTTTCACTTGTACTGTACAATTCTGACTATCTACCTATTACTGTATAGAGTGCGTTTATCTATCTATCTATCTATCTATCTATCTATCTATCTATCTATCTATCTATCTATCTATCTATCTATCTATCTACCACTTTGACTAAACTAGCACTGATGTGCATATCACAAAGAGGCTAAATGGGATGTCATACATCTTTTTAAAACTCTGTAATATTAAATGTATCACCATGTGCTTGTGAGAGTAATATTAAAACACTTGTGTTACACTTGTGCACATTGCCACCTGCCTTAATGTGTAAATGTATCATTATTCTGCAGTTTCATGTTTACTTCAGGGTGGCATGGAGGTGGGGTGTTACCACACTGCTCCACAGTCCTTAGTTTGTTTCTTCATGGAGTTTGCTGTGCTATACTTGTGTTTTTGTTGGATTTTCCTTCTAAACTAAAAAAATAGCACAGTAGGTGTAGTATTTATTTGCATACTGTATTTATTTATATATTTGTATATTGTGACCTTTGGATAGACTAGTGGAGTGTGATGCAGCAGAAATTGTTGGGGTACCAACTCGGTAGCCCCGTTTAATGGGTTCTGTCTCTCTCGCTGTCTGTTCTTGCATTGGAGCTTGCTTAGTGTTGACTGCTGGCTGTGAATGAGATGCCACTTTCTGAAGCTGTCAAGAGTGGAAGGGGCGGGGCCTGCTCTGACCATCATGGCCGGGATTGGGTGCCTTCACTGGACTTATTCTAGAGCTGCGAATGATACTGTTAGTGACAATACTCCCTCTCATAAAGGAGTGGTATCACTGACTTTAGTCAAGCCAGGAAGATGAGCCACAATAGCACATGCATGACAGTATTATATATATCTGTGATAGATTGGCACACTGTCCAGGAATGCTTCCTTACTTGTGTACATTGCCAGTTTGAAAAGGAATTATATTTATCTCTCTATATATATATAAAATCCAACATCTGTCTGTCTGTCTGAATGTCTGTCCGTTTTCCATGGGAGAACTACTTAATGGATTTAGATCAGGTTTTTTTCTAGAGTTTTCTTGAACATTCTGGTTGATTTTGCGACTTCTATCATTGCGCTAAAAATCATAGTTCGCTTGCAGGACTGATATATTCGCACTAATCCGAGACAGAGGCTGTGGGCCGATGGGAGCGGGAAGCGTGACATCAGGAGTGGGGAGTCGGTCTACCTCTGTGTTTTGGAGCATAACTTGCCTCCGTTTAGCTAGCGATACCTTTTTGTTTATTGATTTTTAAAGTTTGTTCTGTTTCACTACTATGTGGGCGCAGCCACAGGGAACAGCTATCATCTATATATATAAAATTCTTTTCGCGTTTGAAATGGAAATTACGTATGACCACGTGATATGGAAATTACGTATGAAACGGAAATTACGTATGACCACACGATATGGAAATTACCTATGACCACAGAACATATTATAATACAGGAACTAATCACTTTGTTTGTGGACGCCATTTTTATATCGTCTTTACGAATTGTTATTATTTGTGTGTGCCCCGCGTCGCCCTCTCCCACCCCTCCTGTCTGGACTACAGAGCTGAGCCGTCTGCCGCCAGGCGCATTTTGACAGAGAAGTTTTATTTATTCGTCCACGTGACTGTCGCTGAAACTGCCAGATTGTAACTTTTTTTAGTCGGCAGTACTTGATAGTAGAAGAGATGAGGAAAACAGCTTTGCATCTTTCTACCTTTTAACTGCGCTGAGCTGTAAACAATGTGAAGATGAGACCGCCTTCAGCGAGAGGTCGTGAGAACAAAATGGACGCTGGGAGGCGCAGAATGTCGGGCTGCTCTGCCAAGTCGAGAGCTTCGCAGTTTCGGGCAGTGTCCTCTCTTCTCGCACTGTTTGTGACACTTCAAGTCCCCCGTCGGCTCCTGGGAGAGTGGAAATCCTTGTGAATGAGTGTAATCGGTGCCATCGAAGCAGGACTCTGTTTGTAAATTGCCCTGCACAAGTACTTAATGTCCCTTAAGGTAAGTTCAGGTCACTAAAACCCCACAACATTCAAGGTTGCTTTTGTGATTAATTATTTTAACAAGTAAATCACAGGCATGTAGTGCAAAGTTGTCAGGCAAAAATTTGGACGATCACATAGAAAATGTAATTTCTATACCACAGCGGTCGTGTAGTGCCTTTCAAAAGGGATCTACTACTTACCTGTTGTGTTATAGCGCCTTTAAAATATAGTTTACCCGAAACCACTCCAGTAGTGCTCAATGTATCTTTACTTCTTAAATGTTAATGTTTTACTGTTTTATAACTTATAGACTACATTTTATTTTTTTCCCTTGCACTCAGTGAGCGAAGCCACTGGGTAATCAACTAGTATATATATATATTGGACACTTCAGTTCCCCTTCACCTGATACAACAGACACAGGCTCAAGTCCAGCAACACACAAGGCTTTTATTATAGCGTGGGAAATGTTTTTCTTTTGTTTCCCACATGCAGGCTACCATCATAAACCATCTCCCCCTGTCTTTCCATTAAGGAGGCGTCACGGCTGTCCCTCACAATATACAGCATATATATATATATATATATATATATATACACATATATATATATATATATATATATATATATATATATATATATATATATATATATATATATATATAGTCGTACATGGCTGGGGGTCAGACCCGGCCGGGAGGCCTGGAAGGACTAGGTGGTGGCATATTTGTCCTCCGGGCCACGGGTGGGCAACCGCCCTGGAGCAGAAGAGGCCCACGGAAGGAAAGCAGGGAGGCTCAAGACCGTTGGGGCCTCTGGGGCGCCACGAGCCTCATGGAGCCCGGGACTTATTTACTTCTGCCACACCCATGGATGACGATCCTTCCAGGGTCACCCAGAGTGCTTCCGGGTGCTCTCCTGATGCTTCCGCCACACCAGGATGTGACGTCAGGTAGAGCACCTGGAGCTCATCCGGGTGAGGATAAAGGGGGCCGCCTCCCTCCTGTCAGTGAGCTGGAGTTGGGAGCAGGAGAAGGACAAAGCTCCTGGAGAGAGAGTGTAGGTGGCCCAGGGACAAGGAGAGAGAAGGCCCAGGAGAAGGGAGACTGGGGCTAGAAGCATTGTGGGACTTCTGCGGGACTGATTTGTGTGTGTTAAGAAGAAAAAATTAAAGGTATTTGGATGAATATGTGGTCTCCGACTGGTGGTGTCCGGGCAAATATCACAATATATATATATATATATATATATATATATATATATATATATATATTATATATATATATATATATATATATATATATATACGTATATAAATTGTATAGCGCTGTATTTATTATGACATATATAAGAGTAACACAGAACCACAACCACTGATATTAAATAATGTTTTGCAGATACTAGAAAGCACTCTAAAATGTAGCAATTCATACCAGTTGTGCAATTACTTTAGATAATAAACAAAATATTTTGAAAGAGTATGTCTAAATCAAAATATTACCACAGCATAAATTTTATCAAAGCATAAAAACAGATTTCACAATGTTATGATTATTAAACTAATAGCTGGCCTTTCTCCCATGTTGCTCTGGCATCCGTCGTAGAAGTCATCAGCAGTGAGGGAATTAAAAAACATTTGTTGGATGTCCAATTCCTCAGACATCCTCCTAAATCTCTTCATGACATTTATGGCTCAAATTTATACTGATGATAGTGATTATAAAGTCTTGAGCTTTTTGACCTGTAATTTACACACTACACAGCTTTATGAATGAAATTAGGAAGTGGATCAGGCTGTTCTCAAATTATATTGACAAAATATCCAGCTCAAGAGCTAGATGACTGTATGCTTTTTCAAATAATTAATCTACTGGCAGATGGTGGTGTAAAAAGAGTCAGATTTGAAGACAATTCAATATTATGACATTATTTTTTTGACAAAAATCACTCAGACCTATGGTCATCAAAGAAACACAGCACTCCAACGTGCTCTCATGAGGGTGCCGCTACCCACCTCTTTCATGTCCTACCGGTGTGTATGACAGTCCTTTACACTCAAAATGTACGGCTTGCATTTGCGATGAAAGCAATCAGTTGGTTTGTGCAATGTGCTTCACTCTCAGCAGATGGCGCCACAGTCTTTTCCTGTCTGCAATGCCATATGATTGCACAGCTGCTTGCCAGGAGATAAACTCAAAGCCCAATTATGTGGTGGAGTTAGCTGTGCCTCCAATTCTTTGGTCATGACTTTCTTTTGTGCTCTCAGTATATGACTTGCATTTGTGATGAAAGTGATCAGTAGGCCTGTGCAATGTGCTTCACTATCAGCAGATGTCACTGTGGCTGTTTTCCTGTCAGTTATGTTGCATGCACCCACTGCTGTTCTTTTCCTGATTGCCAGGGTATGTGGTCACATTATCTCTTGCCGTGTTTTTTTCCTGTCAGCAATGCCACATGCCCAAGCTAATTTTTTTTTCCTGAGCTACAACATGTGGTCATGTGCCTTGAGAAGGACCCAAAGCCCAATTACGTGACAGAGTTCGCTGGCAACTCCAAGTTGTGGGTCGTGTTACATGTGAGGATGGGAAAGGTGCTATAAAAATGAAATGTATTATTATTATTATTTATTATTATCATTATTATTATTATTAGTAGTAGTAGTAGTAGTAGTATTATTATCCCATCATAAAATCTCGATTAAGACCAAGATCAATGTCAGTGGTTCACAAATTTTTGTGTAACAGACAGACAACCCTTAGCATTTTATATATCAAGACTCTGAATCTACAATTGCAATGCCAAAACAAATACATACATATTTCCATCATTGTTCTGTGTTCAGGACACTGAAATATTATTTTTCATAAAAATGAAAACTAGACAATAAAATACCTAAAAATTACCACACCAGCCAAGAATTTTGAAAAGTTAATTATCATTTCCATACTTAAAAGTAGCCACAGTAATTTACAAAAATGAATTCAAAAAGAAAGAAGATTAATATCAGCAAAGCATCAACACAACATATTACACTACTCAGAATGGGGCTGTGCGATATCTTCATCTTTACCCACTGATGATGAGAATCATTTGACAGCTCTAAGTTTGAAAAAGCCATCAATGAAATCTTACGTGTGCTCCTTCTGCTTCATACAAAAAAAGCCAGCAGCATATTGCACCCCTTCCAAAGAAGTGTAGCATCCTGGTGTTGAAAGAACAGGTATGTGAAAATGTAAATTCAACAAACATGTGACCACACAATGGTACTACAACAGGACAGCCCCAGAGTCTTGTGTTTGAGTCCTGACGTGTGTGTAGTCTTCATGTTCTTTCCGTATTATTGTGGCTTCTCCTTTTTCACCTCAAAGTGGTTCATTTCCAATTGCGAGGTGTTTCTATTTTTTAAACACAGTTCATAGCACTATGTTTTCCCTACATAGCAGCTCACTACAAGGCTCTCATTTTACTTAGTGTTTAAATCTATATTGCTGTATTTTGTCAGATGATGAATATGTCAAAGGGTATCACAGTCATTTAATGTTAATCGAGACAGAACACCACTGGCATCCCATTGTTTGATTGATTTTTTGAGCCACAAACAGTACATGAAGTTAGCCATAAGTAAACGAGGGAGAGATATTATTAGTTAGATAAGATAATGTTAGAGAAGCATGTACAGATGGCCCTAACAAAATGTTCATGCCAAAAACACTGGAGGCCACACCGTTTAAAAAGACAATTAGGGTCAGCTACTTCTAATCAAATGGAAACGATCACTTGATGATCAAGATGTCCTAATGCTGCTGTTTTGGAGCAGAAACTGCAGCAGTTTTGTCTGGAATTTTGAGGTTTGTGGAAACACCTTGAGAACCTGACAAAAACAAATGAAATATTCAATGAGCTCAGAGTAATTCAGTTGTAAAGAAATATGTATTGATAATATATTGTGCCTTTAGAAAGTAGTCAGACCCCTTCACTTTTTTCATTTTTTATGTTACGGCCTTATTCTAAAATAATTTCAATTAAATTTTCCCTCATCAAGGAACAGACTCAATATCTTAGAATGACAAAACAAAAACAAGATTTTAGGACTTTTTGCCTTTTTTAAATAAAAAATTGAAATATTACATTGACACAGGTGTTCATATCTATTACTCAGTCTTTCATTGAAACACTTTTGGCAGCGATTGCGGCCTGGAGTTTTCTCACACTCTTGGATTTGGGGATTTCTGCCATTCTTCTCTGATGATCCTCTCAAGCTCTGTGAGGTTATATGGAGACAATCATTGGACAGCTATCTTCAGGTCTCTCAAATGAATTAAAGTCCAAGCTCTGGCTGGGCCACTCAAGGACATTCCTGTGTTGTCTTTTCTTCTGTTCGCCTTTCCAATCCCTGGCTCCAGTAGGCTTCACCAGACTGTGACTTGGGCTCCCCAGCAACCAGGGCGCTCACATTGGGGCTTTCATTTCCCAAGTCCTGACTCCTGCTGCCTTCTTGGCCTTATGCGGTGAGCCATCCTCCTTCTGGTCACTCCCACTCAATAATGCTCAGCGGGAGCGACCACAATCGACTGCTCCTGGGGTACCGGCCAAACACCCAGGCTCACTGATTAGCTGCACCGTCGCTCGTTCACGCACCGGCTTTCTCCTCTCTGCTTCCTGCCTTCTGTCCTTCTTATCCTCCGTCCGTTTTTTCTTTCCTCCCCTCCTAGCTGCCTCACGCTTCTATTTATTATGGGGACGTGGATCAGATGTGGCAATTAGCAGCTCCCAGGATCAATTAAGGATGCGGACGACTCCTCACCTGTGCACTTAAGTGAGGATCACCCACATCACGAATTCCCCCGGTAAACGCTCGGCCACACACATCATGCCCCCTCGCTAAGCCGTGAGTGCGGCGATTATTTATTTAAAAAGTGGCCTTTTTGATGTGATCTGTGGACCCGCTACACCACAAAGACCTTCTGCAGAAGGCGTGTGCTTTTCCTAATGATGACCAATCCATTGAAATGACCACATGTGGATTCCAAACAAGGTGAAAAAACACATCAATGATAATCATTAAAATGGGATTACATTCACGCAAATTTAAGTGTCATTTATAAAGAGGTCTGAACACTTGTGTCAATGTAATATTTTCATTTTTTGTTTTTGTTGCGAAACATCCCTAAAATTCTTTTTGATTTGTCATTTTCAGTTATTGAGTGTTGCTTAATGAATGGATTTAAACAATTTTAGCATATGGTTGCAACATAAGAAAATGTGAAGAAATAGAAGTGGTCCCAACAGCTTCTGAATGCATTGTAGGAAGACAAAACCAAGTAGAGGGCAGCAAAGAGTCTTTACTTGTTCTGGAGTCCCAAGTGTTTTGGAGAGGACTAGAAGTGACCCCGGGAGTATTTATGGGCTTGGGCTTAAAAGGGGCACTCAAACAGGAGGTCATTGCACTTGGAGTTATGAGAAGAGCTGGACAAGTCTTCAGCTGGTGGAAGGTAGACAGGCCAGATATGCTTCAGAGACAGTGAAGGTACTTTGATATTGAGTTGAGGTGGTAAAGTACTTGAGGCACCTCATCAGTTAATGTGGGATTTTACATATTAGTCAGGGAGGCCATTAGATTAATGTTTTACCACTTAATTTTAATACTTTGAGTTCTCCCTTGTGTTATCCCTCTTTATGATTATCATTTGTGTAATGATAATCTGGTGTATATAATGTCTTCTCTGGATTCAGAGATGCAGAAGGAGCATCATGTATTGTTCTACTGTTCAAGATAGATAGATAGATAGATAGATAAAGGCACAATATAATAGATAGATAGATAGAGGCACAATATAATAGATAGATAGATAGATAGATAGATAGATAGATAGATAGATAGATAGATAGATAGATAGATAGATAGATAGATAGATAGATAGATAGATAGATAGATAGATAGATAGATCCTTTGAAAGTTGCCTCTTGTAATTGTTAATCATTTTTCCAGCTTCCCTTTTTAGGACACTATAATTGTCATGATTTAAAGTTTATTTTTCTTTGGTTGACTGGTTTTTGACTTCTAGAAAAAAAAGCTCTTAAAATAAAATTATGCATCTTTATTAATAACCCTCAATACAAAAATACATTTGTTGTGACCAATTTTAGTACTTAAGCTGTACCTTTGGTCAGTGGTTACAAAAATAAATGTTTTTAAGTCTTGGAAAGCACATTTAAGAGTGTTCTTTTTCGTGGTAGTTATATTTATTTGAAAGCATTTCCTCCCAAAGAAAAAACAACCCTGGTAGAATAACCATTCCGTATGGTTTAGACAATACACCCATTGAAAAGAAATATTTTTGGATTGTGGCGTTGGTTTTATGCACCACTGGGGACCAGTTGAGCTCAGCTTGATGGTACAGCACATATGATGTCATTTCCTTTTCTTGATATTATTTACAAGATGATTTCAATGTGATTAAAATTGCAGTTGTGCCTTTTTTGCATAATTATTCCCAATGGCAAAACCAACATTCCAAATTATCAAAGAGTCATGGAGCATTTTAAACTTAACACTGAGTGTCATATCAAACAAATGTTTATTTTTCATTTATATAAACCATTCTGATAGTGACAGCTGTACCTTTGCTCCTTTCCAAGTCAATATGAAATGAATTTTATTTCTAGTTAGTTGGATTTAGATCGCCTTGTGTACGCAGGCAGCATTTGCTTTGTGCAGATCTTGTGAGTTCTTTTCAAATGCCTAATGGCCATATCTGCACCGCCTTACCTCTTGGGTTCAAGGGGGGTTGATGCAACAGAAGGGCAACTCTTTTTGACGCCATGAATGAATAGTTGAGCAAAATATGAAAGCCTGGAGGGCATTATTTTCAAAAGTATAAAACTTGAAAAAATTAAATGAAGAATATTAAGTCAAGGGAAATACATGAAAGTCCCAGATCAGAATCTAATGAACGTGTTCTCTTGCGCTCTTGACGCTCTGGTTAAGTGGTGACTCCAGCGTATATGTACTACACTATATGCTTAGTGTACCCTGTGAAGGACCAGTGCCCTGCTCAGAGTTGCTTCCTGCATTGATGTTGAATGTGTGACCCTGAACTGGACTAAGCACTGGGATGAAAGGATTCCAGTGTGTGTGGTATCTAATTAGTCAAGTCAAGGGATACATCTATATGAGTCCTTTCTAAATAAGTACTATTGCAGTTTTGGAATGTAAGTTTTAATATTTTTTTTGTTTGCAAGCAATAAAGAGTAGTACATGAAGGGCACTGTGGACTGCATAAACTTCACAAAAAGAAAGTCTTACTGACATTCTGCAACCTTGCTGGGTTAATTACAAATTCCCAAGGTGTTATGGGAGTTGTAGTCACCATTAAAGGGACTTTCTAAACAATGCCTCTGTTGAGCATTAATAGGTACTGAGCTGTCATTTCTGGAAAGATAATAACCATAACCATGCAGGACCTGCTTACCAGGGCTGTTTTTGCTTCAAGTTCCAGAAATTATTATTAAGGAAAATATGTATATGACGCAATTGATTGTACCTGAGAGTCAGGCTGAACACATTGATTTGCTCTTGACATTTTGTTATTCCGAAACCACTCAAGCCTTGCTTTCTGCTGCTAATGATGCCGACAGAACCTCCCACAGGGATTGTTTCCAAGTGTCTTTCAGTTTTCCGTTTTTCTGTCAGTTTTCATAAGGTACAGATCAACGTTTGCAAAATATTTATGGTTTTCTGAGATTCATCAATTAGAATTTTTTTTTTTTCATAAAAATGCACAGATTCGTTCAAATCCCACACATGAGCAGACCAGTGCACATGATAACACAGATTTATTCTTGTATTTATTATCGAAGGCGTAAAAGTTTACAGCGGACCAACTGTCACCATTCTTTGAGTGATCACTGGAACGACTGCAGACTGCATTCTGTGTCAGACTGATATTTATAGGCAAAGTGGGTTAAAAAATGGATAGGTTTAGCAAGTTGTCAAATAACAGCTATCACCCAAGAGGAATGGAATGCATTTCTCAAGAGTGCCTTTTTTCCCCAATCAGAAAAATCTATCAATATGTCTTCATTCACAATATATTTTCCTTTACTGCTTGATGCACTATTTTGATAAATCAATTCCCCATTTAATAAAACAGCCCAATAGGAAGAAAAACGTAAACTGAGATAAAAATTAAATAACGTTCATTTTCCTGCTAAATAGATTTTAACAAAAGGATCACTATAGGAATACAATTAAGAATGATTAAGTTAATTAAATTTTCTGTTTGTCAACAGTTTGCCCAGCAGGAAGGAGGTGGCCATGGTAAAAGAATGTCATGTAAAGGGGCACAAGCTTGGAAGGATCTCTAGTTAAAACAACAACTAATGTGTCCAAACTATCACTGAGGAACATAATGTCACATTTGCCCATTGGCTCCAATGTGATGAACAGCTTATGGAGGATTGGCAGGATGATGGGAGAACGCATTGAGAATGACAGGTGGCAGCAGTGGTTCTTGCAGTATCCCACCTCTGTCCTATTTTATGGACGCTTCTAAACTTGTCTTGCCTTTAAATAGGAACCAATACTTACAGAGGACCTACAGAGGGAGCTCTGTAGGACTGCGTCCAAAACTTAAAAGATTCTGAGAATTCCTCCAGAAATAGCTGGGGCTGAAAATGTCACTGTCTTCTGTTCTGAGTTCAAAATGAAAGCAAGAAACATTTTATGAGGGAGGACCAGGACAGGAGAAAGGGTAAAAAATGAAGCAAAGATCAAAACCAGAGATTAAAGAGAGAATCAACTAAATCAGAAATGCTAATTCACAAAATCAAAGTACTATACTGAGAAAAAGTCTAATCCCAAAATTTCACAAAAGAAAGCATGTAATTCGCAAATAAATTCAATCTCATATGAACTAGAGCTGCAAGAGATAACCTTTATATAGCTTCACTGATTTCTCTCCCAATGCATTTTGGGATTATGGAACGAGAATCACAAAACCCTCAAAATGGTGGTGCCCTTTGGAAAAGTGTAGTTGAAAATAAATTTTAAAAATTATGAACACATAAACAGATGTTGTCAGCAATAGATTTGGTGGGAAAGAATCCCCCAGGAAATATTTATTATTCAATTTGAATTAAAAATTAAATTTAAATATGAAGTACAGCACCTGCTCTTGGTTTAGATTCACAACAGGACAAGAGCCCAATTGACAGTGAGGTAATGTGATTAGATGAGGGTGAGATAGGAACTGAGAAGAACTAGTTTAATTGTTAAGGCACAGTGTTTTTAATGGTGAAAATGGATGTGCCAGGCCAGTGTACATAAGCGATCAGGAAGGCTGATAGGATGTTAAGCTACATATAACAATGTGCAGAGCATAAGCTAATGAAATTTTTATTTAAATTTTATAACTCACTGGTGAGACATCATCTGGAGTACTATGTACAGTTTTGGTGTCCTTAATACAAAAAAAGACATAGCAGCGCTGGAGGAAGTCCAGAGAAAAGTGTCTACGCTGGTTCTGGGACTGAGAGACATGAGTTATGAGGGGAGACCGAAGGAGATGAACCTTTTTCAGTTTAAGCATAAGAAGATTAAGAGGTCATATGGCTGAAGTGTTTATATTATAAAGGGAATTAGTACAGTGGATCCCGGCTGTTATTTTAAAACAAATTCTTTAACAAGAAAGAGAGAACATGATTGTAAATATGTTAAGGGCAAATTCTGCACAATTTATAGAAAATGTTTCACACAAAGAACCATAAACATGTGAATAAATTACCAAGTTTTGTGATGGAACAAAATCAGACAATCGAGGTGAAAAGGACGGACTAGCTTGTTGGGCTTTTACAATTCTAAAAGAAAGCCCAGTCTAATAACCATTAATAGGAAACTGTAGTGGGTAGTCATAGTTGTGCAGCTAGCATTTGCTTTATACAGTATGATATTTTATGTGTGTGTTATCTCACTGATCTGTCATGATTTTTACATGATTCACCCATATTTTCTGGGTTTTGACCCATTTTGTTGCTGTGTAATATTACCATTTTTGTAAGACATGTTTTAGGTTTGTCACTTTCGATTTTGACCTCTGCTTAGTTTAATTATGTTTACTCATTCATCATCTGGTCCTTTTCATAATAAACATTCACTCTGCTGTCAGTGTTTTGCTGATGCAGAACATATCATCCCTAAGTTTTTCTGGTTATGAAAGCCACCATTTTGATACAAGTTAGTATCCAGATTAGGATGGAACATAGAAGTACCTCTGCCATAGTTCCTATATGTAGATACCATTTATGTGAGGCATCTTGCATCCCACCCAACTTGAACATTCAGTTTACACAACTTCCTGGATGTTACTGTCATGCAATCACTAATAATTTGTATTGATCATTCCTCTGCATGTTTATGTTTAGTGGATGTTTAACACCATATTAAGTAAAGGCTTGTAATTCTCATGTAATTTAAGTGTCTGTCAAATCAGTTCATTAGGACATTTTCTGATGTGTCACACTTGCACACCTGGGAACCATCTTTCTGCTTCTGGTGAGGAAAACAGTTGGATGAGAAGAGGACACTGATATTGTCTTCTCCTTAGTCTTCTACAGCCAAGACAAAACACTCAAGAAGGATGACTGACCCCGCCCACTTCCCAAAGAAAACTCCACCCCTTCTGGTCTCAGCCCTATAAGTCAGCCTGTTCCCAACAGGTGGTATCAGATGCTGAATGGATGTGAGTGAAGGACAGAACTCCTGAATTCCTACCTGAGTGCTAAAATCTTAAAATATTGCCTTTTTGTTTGAACCATTTATTAATTGTCTTTTTTGTTACGATTAAAAGGGGTTACCACAGTGGTATCCCAACCTTTTTTTGACCCCTCGTATTGCCTGCTTACTTGGCCATCCTTACAGATGCTTCATGTATACATTGTCTGAGACAAAAATTTCAAATGTTAGCAGTATAAACAATTTGAAATCACGTAGCATCGCAAGTATACAGTATACGTAAAGTGTGTGCTGGAAGTTGCTGTTCAGTTTCTCATTGCTCTTCACTTGTGTGCTTTTTTCTAGTTTGCAGACATCATGAGAATATCTGCAAACAAACTGAAAGCACAAACAGTCTTCCTTTGTTCATTCAAATTCATCAGAGTCTACAGACAGTTCACAGCCTTCCATTTCTGGAAAGCAGAAATTTAAAGTACATCTTCAGTTTGTCCAATAAGTAAATGACCATTTATTGACTTATTTAGTGTTTATTAATTAGGAGCTATGTGTGTGCCATTTTCAGGCACATCTCACAGACAATAACACGCAATCACAACTTTGTTGTGCTGTCACTCACCAGTCTCTTGACTATAAGAAGAAATCTCTGCTAGATATTATCAGATAGTTCACTAATATAATCTTTTGTTATTTATAAAATGTTTAACAATTTTATTTAGAGAACTGTTCAAGTAAACTGTAGGAGCAATTTTTAATTACTAATTAAACAGGGTGGGGAGGTGGTTGATTTTGTTCTTACTAATTGTAAGTGATATTCTAGTTTTTTTTCATTGATTTTAGGCAATTATTAAACAAATATTGATGTCATTAATACGTAACAGAAGTGTTCTGTTTTATGTTTAAGCCAAACATTTACGTTTCAAGGAAATGTGGGTTTTCTTATTGTGTGGCAGATCTAACTTGTTGATAACTAGAACTTTAGTCATAAATTAAAATTGAAAATGATTGCACTTCTGAGTCACTCAGAATATTCACATATGGGTAATGCAGTATATTGAACCTGAAAAAGACAAGCACTGCCTGTTTGGGCATTTGAAAAGATCTCCATTTGAATAAAACTTAATTTCCAGGAGGGAATTTCTAAAAAGGTCTGGCATTCCAAAGCTATAAAGAACAACTTAGGGTCCAAGACCTTATGCCTTGAACCTGGTGCTGTTGGCACAAGTTCCAGTCCAAATGGCCCTTATTTTGGGATAAGTGGGCTTGAAAATGTTATTCATGTTATGTAAGGTAAGAAGATTTAAATTATTTTCAACAGAAATGCATTTAAAGGGAGAAGTGTCTAATAGCAACTGATGTTCCAGGACAATAAAGAACAATTTAGGTTCCTTAGGATTGGTTAATGCCTTTCACCTGATGCTGCTTGAATAGTTTCTATGTTCAAATAGTGAACAAACAAATTCAGAAATTTAACATCATAAAGTATGAAGCTCCAGACAGCAATTTAGTGTTCTTTGGAGAGTCTGCACAATCGCTGCTGCCCACTTCAATTCCATGTACTTTGGTTTCTCTATACAATATGTTGGCTTGATTGGCAACTTTAAACTGGCCCAGTAAAAATGCTTAAGGCCGTGTGTGAATGTGTGTGGTGATGAATCTGTGCACCATCTAGGGTTTATCATCATACTGCATCTAATGTTGTCTGGCTAAGTTCCATCCATCTAAGGCTGAAAAAGCAAAATCAGAAGAAGAACAGGCAGGAAGATGAATATGAAGTAGCAACACAGAGAAGTCATCATCTTGAAAAGCTGTTCTCTTATTGCTAGAAAAGG
The DNA here is from genome assembly GCF_900747795.2 of Erpetoichthys calabaricus. Taxonomy (NCBI): domain Eukaryota; kingdom Metazoa; phylum Chordata; class Cladistia; order Polypteriformes; family Polypteridae; genus Erpetoichthys; species Erpetoichthys calabaricus. The sequence continues at coordinate 296,064,103 of NC_041395.2, forward strand.
AGAGTCCATTCTTGACCACAGGCTTAGGAGAAACCTATATTTAGACTTAAGTCATGACAAATACTTGCTTTTACTTATCCTTTATCAGACTTTATTTTGATGTCTCATAGATCTCACCAATTCCAAAGAAACACCAAGCCAGCACACGGATATAAAATATACAAGTAGAGAAGCCATTTTAGGCAGCTGCAATTTGAGCTCCATGTTCTCCTCAGACAGAGATCTAGCCAATGATGCAGATGAAAGGAGAATTGTCCCCTCTAAATCTGAGGCCATAGACCTCTCCTGGAAAAGAGTGACTAGTTCTGCAAAAGTAAATGTTGAGAAGCTGCCCAAAATGAAGAAATTCAAGTACCTCAGGATCTTGTTCATGAATGAAGCTAGACAAGACTAGAATGACCATCAAACTGGTGCAGTAGCAGCAACTTTATAGACATTGTACCAGAATACCAGTGATGTACCAGTGATGAAGTAGGAGCAAAGCCCTTGGACTAAGCTGTCAATATACCATTCTGACTATATCTCAAGCTTCACTTGGGGTACAAGCAGTAGCATAGCAAGGTCTGGTGGAACCCGGTGAGGAGTTCAAACTTGTCACCCCCATGTCCACCAAAATATAAAATGAAATTTATTGAGAAAGCAATTTTTTTATTCAATTGGTTAAGTAAAGAGGCATAATGTTAATTATTTTGTAAACAATTTTTTATGAATAAAAAAAAAAGTAAAATGCCTTTTTATTAATAAGCCAGTTTAATGTACAATGTAAGAAATCTTTTTTCATAGTGATAGTACCTAGTGCAGGACTTTATTATTATTATAATACAATTTAATGAAAACTCAATTGTTTACAAGTTTCGTTCTCTAGGCTCTAATCCAACAAACTGTACTTTAACATGATACTTAGAATCTCTTCTTTCTAACTTTTTGTTCTGCAAATTTTGAAATTGCGTCATCAAAATCGATACCTTCAGCTACACTAATTTCAATTGAGAAAATGGCTAAGCTAGAGAGTCGTGCTTAGTTCATAGTGGATCTACGATAATTCTTAATTAGTTTGAGTTTCGAAAACCTCCTCTGAGTTGTTTGTTTACTTGAGCACCAGCACAGTTCAAAAGAAACGAGACAGAACACCCCCTCCTCCCACGCACCCACAATAGTACTAAATCATTACAGCATCACATCGTTCACGCGCAATTTGCTGCAATTAGGGATTGTTAAAGCCCATGTAAATTATTTGACATGTTATTTTATGTAACAAAAGGCGCATTAATACAAAACCGGCAATTTTTTGTCACCCCCTCTGAGCTGGTACCCGGTGCGGGCCGCAACCACCGCACCCGCCTTCCTACGCCACTGGGTACAAGATCTGGTAAAAATTAATGAGGCCTCTGTGGAGAGTTGCTGGGTTCACTCTCTGTGAATAGGTGAGAAGCTCAGAAAAGCAGGAGGAATCTGGGATCCAGTGTTAACTTTCACTTAGACCTGGCAATGTCTGAAGTATCAAGCTTTCTCCTGAATGAGAACCAGTTGTGTAGGTCTGAGCGTGTTACTTAGGATGCCTCTAGGATGTCATGCCCAGGTGACTGGGAGACAGTCAATGGTTAAACCCAGGACGCACTGGAGAGATGGAGACATTTTTGATATAGGGTAGCCTGGTTAGACTCCACAATAAAATACAGCTGAATTCCAAACACACTGTTATTTACAGAAGGACAATTCAGAAGCAAGCCCACAGGTTACCATGGGGTGTTCCAGAAACTTTTTTGTTTCAGAAGTAAGTATTTCCATGTTAAAATTCATTCAGTCTGCAAAAAGTTAAACATTACTATAAATTAGTATAACATTTAGAAGCAGCCAAAAATGTTGTTGTGGAATAAACACTGCAAAATATATTACTTTTGCCCTGCTGTAATGGTTGTTTATCATTTTAACCTATACTCTTAAATGAATCATTTTTCTCAATCTACTAGGATGAGTTCTCCAAACTAATAAATTTGAAGAGACAGGAAAAAATTGCGCAAAAGATCACAGATACATTATGTGCGTTTTTTGTTGGAGAAGAATATTAGAATATTTCTGTATATGCTCTTTTGAGCCCAAGACCCAAGATGAAGGCTTTATTTTAAAATCTTTGAATGAAAACATAAATTTAATGCAGAATTGTGTGGTTAATTTGCACAAGCATTAAGGACATTTAATTAAACTAATTGTTCCATTAGACAACATTGGATGGGTTGCCATTCCAAATACAAATTACACACCTATGATCATTCACACTGATTCAGTTTAGAGTTACCAGTTAACAGAGATAATGGGATGCCAGTCCATGCCAGAGCACGTCACAGTCAAGAGTAATGCGCCAGATTAAAGTCAGAAATTAACCTAACTGGAAAAGCCAAACATATCTTGCCAGAGTGTGACCACAGCAGTTTTAATACATAGTGTATGCATCAACCATCATGCTTATCTGAACTCATATACTGTAGCATAGTGATAGAATAGTCAAAGCCGCAGCAAGATATCACATCAGACAAAGCATTTCTGAAATATGTGGGGCCAAGTACCTGCAGTGGCCTACGCGTGTGTCTTGTCTGTCTGTCTCTTCTGTCACCCTGCTCATTAAAATATGCAAATTAATCATGAAGCTTTAGGTACCGAGTGTTATTTTATCCGGCATTGATAACATTAATCTTGCTTTTCTATTTTCTATTTCTATTTCGTGTTTTGCTCAGTTTCTTTTTCTCTCTTACTTTCTTTCCATAGTTATTTTATATATTTATCTAATAAATGAGTAGAAATGGGACATTGCAACCCCAAACGTTTAAAGTGCATGGACTGGAGGAAGCTGAGGGTGGGTTTTTAGGAAGAAACCTGGTGTGCGGAGCCTACAAACATTTTAGCAAGTTGTCTCCAGACGAGTGTTCTCATTTGAGAACTACGTCTGGTCCTGGGAGACTACTTTATCAGTTGCACATCGGTATAGTATTTCCACTCCAAAACCAATGGATCCAATTTCATTTCCACATGGGTTCCTTCAATGTAATGTTTTGGATGCACTTCTCATGTTTTCTCAACGTTTTCACTGCCCGGTAACATACTGTTACCTTAAATGATAATACTATAAATGCCTATGAAGTTGGCATGAAGGTGTACCAAGTTTCCTACCTTGTGTCCATTGATTCCAGAACATGCTCCTTTTATTCATATCCCTGTACTAAGAAATGCAAAAGGATAAATGAACAACTTTAACTTTTTCAGTTTATTAATTATACAAATATCTGAAAGAATACGCATACAGAAATGGCTTTAAATATGGACTCCAATTACCTCCACAGAACTCAACAACGAAGAACAAGTAAGTACATTTTACACTGAAGAAAACAAAGAATGCTGGGTGGATTCAGGTACCCTGGGTGGTGCATATGCCCCCACGAAAGGATTATTTGGGAAATTATTTGGGGATGACTAACATATTTAAAAAATGACAATGAAGAATAAGCTTATTATTTAAAAGTTAAAATTCAAAACTGACTACTTTTGCTCTCCCCACCCTTATTTTTTTGGACATTTTGTTCATTTTGTTTCCACTATGTAAATTCTGGCTATTAAGACAATGGCAACAGTGGCACTTTTTTATTTTTAAATGCATAAACTGGAAAGCAGTTATTGATTATAATTTGAAAAATAGCTCTACGCTTCAATGACCTACATTATTTTTTGTGACAAGTATGCATAACAACCACACCCAAAATGATTCAGGGTGAGCTCCCCAAATGCCATGACATAAATCGCACTCTGATAACAAATACCCTTCAACACCTTTTATATATCACTTAGCATTCACAGATAAGTGGTTTTTGTTTTGACAGAAATAGCTTGGATGCCAAATATGCAGATATGGGATAAAGATTTGATTCACTACAGTGCATTTTTTATATAATGCTTAGAGTTCTGCAGGAATTCAGAAATAAACTCTCTCTGGCAGCAAAATAAAAAGCAACTTACAATTTGTAACTTAAATTGTGCACATTTGTATCAATACTTAATAATCAATTTTTGCCATTAACAGCACGCACCTCGGCAGGGTGCTTTACGAAACCAAGCAAGTGTGAAATATGCACACTAATTAGTACAACATTCTATTCTGAGCTGGTCTTGTGCCCACACCTGCTGGGATGAGCCCTGCCCTGTGACCTAAATTAAGTTAAATAATGGAAGAAGGGAAAAATATTCACTATAAAAAAGGGAAAATATAAATAAAAAGTGAAAAAGGCCAGCAGAGACAAATACCAGAAGGAACTATGAAGTATCCATGACAAATTTAACAGCAGGCTCCATCAGCAGGAACTTTAGAAATCCCTCCAGTCTTAAACAAAAGTTAAATTGCAAAGAGGGGTTCAGTGCAAATTTGAGACAAAATTAGATTAAAAAATTGAATATGTTTTGTTTAAGGCTTTTACAACTAGTAGTCTCAGTTAGTAACCACTACAGTGGGATTGCTACTCTGAAAACTGAATGAAGGAAGGAAAAGCAAAGGGAGAAGGGAACAGGTGGGGTTTACAGAACAGGTGGGTTTTACAGCTCCCATTCACTCCAAAAGAAGTTTTCACATTTTATTTTTATATAACATTGAATCACACTGGATTCACTTTGGCTTTTTTTTGGCATTGATTAACAGAAAAGACACTGAAAACAGATCTCTACAAAGTGCCCTAAGTTAATTAAAAATATAAAACACAAAATAACTAATTGCATAAGCATTTATTATGACACACCTAAGTCACCACTGGTGCAGCCAATTGGTTTTAGCAGTCACTTGATTAATTCAATGGACTCTAGTCTGGGGGGGTTCAATTGATTGTTGTGTTTAAAAGACGCATCTCTGGCAGCCATGACAGGCCTCTTCCTATCAGCTTTGCATTTATGAACACTGCAATTATTCTGCATTCTTCACTGCAAAATGACTCAGGGTCTGTCAGGTGACATTGAGAGTGACCAGCCTTTGTCAAGCCCAGCCACAAATTCTCAGTAGGATTGAGATCTGGACCCTGATTCAGCAACTCCAGGGGCCTCATGCATAACGCCATGCGTAGAATTCACACTAAAACATGGTGTACGGACAAAAGCAGAAATGTTAGTACGCACAAAAAAAAATCCACATGCATAAATCTGTGCATTCGCCAACTTCCACGTTCTTCCGCTTCATAAATCCCGGTCAGCGTGAAAAGTAACGCATGTGCACGCACCTGCTGCCACTCCCAAACTCCTCCCAGAATTACGCCTCTTTGAATATGCAAATCAATATAAATAGCCCTTAAGTTTAGCGTTCTGTGAAAAGGCATTGGCAAAAGCACGGCGGGGTGATACAAGAATTTCAGTGAATACCAAGTGGAGGCAAACATATTATTTGTTGGTTTAAACAGTGGTATAAACAACAAAAGGAAGTTGATTGAGTGACATAGAGTGTCGGAGAAACTCAAAAGCTCAAGTTCACAAAGTCACACAGTGCCCGAAATAAAAAAGAAGTTGTCAGATATCAAAGTCACCGTCTTAGTGTCATATGAAAGCTTATTAAGGTAAAGAGAAAAGAAAAAAAAATAGGGACACAGTGTTGCAAAAGCTCGAAATGTCAACTTTAATATCGATTTTTCCACTTTAATCACGTAGTTTATTTTGTCATTAAAGTAGAACATTATAAACTTTGTCTTAAAATCGTTTAATTTACTAGTTTCTCAAATCCCATCATAACTAAAGTAGCACGTTAAATGCTTTGTTTTGTATGTGTTCTTCTATGTGTTCTATGTGTGTGAATCACTACGTGCTTCTTAAACAGGCTTTCTCTTCCTCCACACAGAATCCTTTACATTCATGATATTACAGCTCCCTGAATAATTTAAATACTGAGACGTATACGTGATATCATTTTCATGATGATAGGAATTAAAGCATGTATTAAACATGGGAACATTGTAGCACAGTGATAGTGACGAGCTGGCGCCCTGTCCAGAGATTGTTTTTGCCTCACGCAAGATGCTTGCTGCGCCGTGTGCGACCTTCGATGAAATAATTTATTGCAGCAGTACTGTCTCTTTCAAACGTATTAACCCCCAATTCCTGTCCTTCCTTTTCTTTCTCCAAATACCCAATCGCTACACAATCAGCTCTGTAATAGATGTAAAGCCATCTGTAAGCTGAGAATGCCGATTCCTCAAAACTTTTAAGGAACATTGAAATATCTTCGTAGTGCATGTTTAATTATTCTATCCATCTATCCTTCCAGTGTCGCGCCAGCACCAGCAAGAATACAGTGTGTGGCAGGAACAATCCGTGAACGGGGTGCCAGCTCCTTGCTAGCGCTGCAACACCGTGTCCTCACATGTTTAATTATTAACAATATAGATTATTTAAATGAAGTTAAAGTTTTATCTGTATAATATAATAAACATATTTTGCTGCATTTCATCTTAAAAATGATATCATCATCATATGTAAATACACGCTAAATTAGCTCAGGTTGTGCAATATTATAACTGTATCACAAGTTTACAGTGAGGTAATTGTACTTATAAGTACAAACAGTTCTACAAGGAGCACTTGATGGACTGATTGAGTGCGTTTATAGTTCTTGGGATGAAACTGTTTCTGAACCGCGAGGTCAGTACAGGAAAGGCTCTGAAGCGTTTGCCATATGAGAGCAGTTCAAATAGGAAGCATGGCTGAGGCAGCGTGTGCTTGATGCTGTATACTGATAATTCTCTTTCCAATCAGCTGCTGTAGAGCTGTGATTCCACACTCAGATACAATGATATAAATACTCCGAGTGGTGCAGTGAGAATAATATGGAAAAAGATGATCCGCTGTGGCAACCCCTAACGGGAGCAGCTGAAAGAAGAAGAAGAAGAAGGTGCAGTGAGAGTAACAACGTTAAAGCAGCTATGATATTTGGAATAGTTTGGCTATTCCGTGGACCATTATATTGTTACAGGTTAATTACAATCAGATGCCTTAAACTAATAAACAATATGCAGTTAATTTCAGTGTATATGATAAAGCCGCATCAGGGATGTGAATCTAAAAAAGAAAGGGAAACCACACTGGAACAAAAGCACTGCTTTGACACTGGGTGACGGCAGTTTGCAAAACTGAGCAGACAACTTGCGTATGCCAGGGTTTGTGCTACCGTGAAAATGGGCATGACTTTACACCAAGTTTAGGTTTTATACATTTCGATTTGAGCATGGAAACGGGAGTACGCAACATTTTTGTACGTACACACTGGTTATACATGAGGCACCAGGTCATTAACATTGTTGTTTTTAAGCCATTCCTCAGTAGCTTTGGCTTTATGTCTGGGGACATTGTGTTGCTAGAAAACTAATCTTCACCCAAGGTGCAGGTTTCTTGAAGACTGCATTAGGTTTTCCTCCAGGTTTTTCTTGTGTTTTGTTGCTGTCATTTTACTCTCATAAGCCTTCCAGGCCCTGCTGCAGAGAAGTATCCACAACACATGATACTGTCACCACCATGCTTCATGGTGGGGATGGTATGCTTTTGATCATGTGTAGTGTTCAATCATGGTGTTTACTCTGATTGGCAAAAAGCTCAGTTCTGAGCTCATCAGACGATAGAACCTTCTAGCAGCTTACTTCAGACTGTCCCATGTGCCTTCTAGTAAACTCTGTGCATGATCTTTAACAATAGCTTTTTTTTTACCACTCTCCCATAAAGATGCAGGTAATAGTTGTATGCACAGTCGCTCCAATCTTATCCACTGTAGCCTGTAACTTCTTTAGAGTTCTCATACATCTTTAGTGGCCTACCTCACAAGTATTCTTCTCACATGATTTTTCAGTTTTTGTGGATATTCAGTTGCAGATGCCCCAAGGCATATTCAGTGGCTTTGATATTTTGTTTTCTCCATCTCCTGACTTGTGCTTTTCACTTACTGAGTTGCTTAGAGTTTTGTGTTGTCTTCATTGTGTGGGTTAGAGAAAAGAGGAGGAGGAGAGGTACAGTTAGCCCATGAAAAAAATGTTATGTGCAGGAATCAAACCCAGATTTCTTGGTACAAAGGCAAGTGCGCCACACACCACCATCACACCTACTCGGTGCTGTTTCTCATTCTGTAGATCTATACCACTTTCTTTTTTGAGAAATCTAGCTCTCTTTCCCAGGTTTGCCTAGGTTTTATTTACAAATTTTGCTGTAAAATTAAATTGGAGAAAAATGATTGTGTTTAGACTAGATCCCAGTTTGTTAAGAGATTTGAGTCAGAGGTGTGATTATGATCACAAAACCTGCTATCCCTCAGAGGATCAAGGCTAAAAGTGATTGTATATGTCTGAAACATGAGTTATGGTGAGAAGGTTCTGTGTGCCAAATTTTAAGTCGGTGGCTTGAAAAACAAAGCTGTGCATGAAGAACAAACAGATTGTGCTTTACAGATGGAAAGATGACATAGAAACTTTAAAAAAATGAGTGGACAGCTTCATAAAGCATGGCATAAGCTGAATATAATTATCTAAAACTATGAGGTAATATCTCAAATTATAATTTCAATTCATGTTTAACAAGCCTTTGACATCGACAATTTTTCTTATTCTTAATTGACTCTGTGTTGTGTGTGAGTATATTGCTGGAGTTACAGTATTTTCAACGTCATTTATTAAGAGATAGGTTGGGTGCATGAGCTGATTACAGCGCATCGCTGCACTCACCACACAATGAACCACCTGGATTGGGACCCGAGTGCAGCGGGTGACACCTCAGCACCACACCTCAACAGTGTGAGGATTTTTACAGTGGCTGAAATGCTGGTCAATTCTTTTTCTTCTTTATCAGCTAAGTAGAGTTCATTTATCATTAGATATTTTCTGGCTATAACCTTTCTTCATAATCACGGTGTTCTGAGAAGCTTTAACTTTAATCATTTTGATAATATTAAAAAACCACCTCTGCCTTTTAGTGGGATTTCTCCAGTATAAGAATATTTGGAGATGACTACTACATTTACCCACTAAGAATTCTTACATCCATTAACAACAATACCTCTCAAGACAATAAAAAAAATAAATAATTACATAAAGTATAGTATGGGCTTGTTCTGGTTTTTATTTGTGCAGCTCATTGCGTTTTTATGCAACTGAAGCATTACTTATGGAAAACAAGGTGCAATATTTTTCTGGCGAGGCTGAGTACTCAAGTGTAGAGTATTAGAAGACTCTCTGGTATTTCCTCTGTAGGCAGCTTTCCAAGACAGCAGCGTCTCAAAAAAAAAAATAGCTCTCCTTCGGCCTACCCTTGCGATCCTTCTCCCAGCTGATCCTGCCTCAGACAGCTGCTTGCCCCGGCTTATAAAGCCTTGTCAAGAAGTGACAGAATTATGCGCTCAAGCCGGATTCACATGTCACAAGTAATTGCTCTCATTGCTCATCATATTGAAGTTGTCAGTGCTCTCTTACGCTTGTAATTTGTGGGAGTTGATCATACCTTGACAAATCAACAGGTCACAGCCTCTGACCTTTCACCTTCTGTGTAGTAGTCATGGAATAAATGTGACCTACAAATCTTCTGACAGTACCAACACTAGGCAGTTCAACTGCTTTTGTCTTCTGGCTGCCATGGCAATACAAAGCTATTCTTCAGTTGTGTTCTGAGCGAGTGCTGAAAATGCCCGTGAAATAGAGTGGCTTGTACAGGGATAGACATAAAAATTACTAAATACTGTACTTTCCAAAGAGATACACAGACACACACCACCACACTCGCAAATACAGTATATATAAATACCCTGATGTCTATTGCCTTGAACTTGCTGTTTCCATTTCAGATCAATAGGGAGCTGAAAGTTCTTTCAACAAAATTGGGCATGAAGAAGGAACAAACCTTGAATGAGAAATGTATTTATGCTGTCAAATATTGAGTTTTGGAGAATTTAAAGTGAGCAGTTAATCTCCCATGTCCCTCACGTCTTAGGGATGTAGGAGGAAATAGGAGGACAAGTACTTCGCAAGTAAGCAGAGCTTATCTCTGTACCACTGTGGTTCCCATATACAGTAAGTATATATATATATATATATATATATCTTGTGACAAGAAGAGAAACAAGACAATGTAAAGATTTGGGGCAGCCACCCATATAATGTGTTCCTGGCTGCAAAAGTAAAAGGTTTGGTAGCGTGTAATGTTTACAAGACAGATTCTAAAACAGAACTGCCCTCCAGGGGAAGGGAGTGAGGTTTTATAGGAGGTCTGGGGGAAGTGATGTCGCCCTCGGGCCCTGGGCCAGAAGTGGTGTGTCCCGAGTCGAGGCAGTGGTTCCTGGTGGTTTTTCCTGGGAAAGGTCTGCAGGGAACTTAGAAAGAGTGTTATGCACCCCGCCACCCCCTGGGCGGATGTGTTACCATTATTCTTTAAGCCCTTCAGCTGCCTCCTATTCACACGTGTGTGATAATATATATATATATATATATATATATATATATATATATATATATATATACTGTATATATATATATATATATATATATATATATACTGTATATATATATATATATATATATATATATATATATATATATACAGTAATCCCTCGCTGTATCGCGCTTCGCCTTTCGCGGCTTCACTCTATCGCAGATTTTATATGTAAGCATATTTAAATATATATCGCGGATTTTTTGCTGGTTCGCAGATTTCTGCGGACAATGGGTCTTTTAATTTCTTGTACATGCTTCCTCAGTTGGTTTGCCCAGTTGATTTCATACAAGGGAAGCTATTGGCAGATGGCTGAGAAGCTACCCAACTTACTTTTCTCTCTTTCTTGCGCTGACTTTCTCTGATCCTGACGTAGGGGGATTGAGCAGGGGGGCTGTTCGCACACCTAGACGATACGGATGCTCGTCTAAAAATGCTGAAAGATTATCTTCATGTTGCTACCTTCTGTGCAGCTGCTTCGTGAAGCGACATGCTGCACGGTGCTTCGCATACTTAAAAGCACGAAGGGCACGTATTGATTTTCGATTGTTTGTTTTTCTCTGTCTCTCTCTCTCTGCTCCTGAAGGAGGGGGTGTGAGCTGCCGCCTTCAACAGCTTTGTGCCGCGGTGCTTCGCATACTTAAAAGCCAAACAGCCCTATTGATTTGTTTGCTTTTCTCTATCTCTCTGACATTATCTGCTCCTGACACGCACTCCTTTGAAGAGGAAGATATGTTTGCATTCTTTTAATTGTGAGACGGAACTGTCATCTCTGTCTTGTTATGGAGCACAGTTTAAACTTTTGAAAAAGAGACAAATGTTTGTTTGCAGTGTTTGAATAACGTTCCTGTCTCTCTACAACCTCCTGTGTTTCTGCGCAAATCTGTGACCCAAGCATGACAATATAAAAATAACCATATAAACATATGGTTTCTACTTCGCGGATTTTCTTATTTTGCGGGTGGCTCTGGAACGCAACCCCAGCGATGGAGGAGGGATTACTGTATATATATTTAGCCCTGGAAAAAATGAAGAAACCACTGCAAAATTATCAGTTTCTCTGGTTTTACTATATATAGGTATATGTTTGAGGAACTTCTGACAACATTTCCCCCAACTTCCACATAAAAATAATGCGCTTCGAGCATTTCATTACAGAAAACTACAACTGGTCAAAATAACAAAAAGATGAAGTGTTACCTAACCTTCAATAATGCATAGAAATCAAGATCATATTCAAATTTAAATAGCACAATATTAATGTTTGAACTTAGGAAGAATTCAGAAATCAGTATTTAGTGTCATAACCCTGACATTTAATCACAGCTAGGCATGCTGACTTTATGCCACTCCTGGCACAAAAATTCAGTCAGTTCGGCTTTGTTTGATGACTTGTGACCATCCTTCTTCCTCTTGATCGCATTCCAGAAGTTTCAGTGGGGTTTAGGTCCAGAGATTGGGCTGGCCATGACAGGTTCTTGATCTTGTGGTCCACAATCCACACCTTGATTAACCTGGCTATGTGGCATGGAGCATTGTTCAGCTGGAAAACCCAATCCTCAGAGTTAGGAAACATTGTCAGAGCAGAAGGAAGCAAGTTTTCTTCCAGGACAACCTTGTACATGGCTTGATTCATGCATCCTTCACAAAAAAAATCTGCCCCATTCCAATCTTGTTGAAGCACCCCCAAATCATCACCGATCCTCCACCAAATTTCACAGTAGGTGTGAGACACTGTGGTTTCTATGCCTCTCCAGGTCTTCATCTAACCATTAAATGACAAGGTGATGGGGAAAAGCTGAAAACTGGACTCATCAGAGAAGATGACTTTACTCCAGTCCTTTACGGTCCATTTCCTATGGTGTTCTTTGCTTCTCACTGATGATGGGCTTTTTTTTTTCTAGCTTTGAATGACTTCGGAGAAGCTGTTTTCTAACCCTCCATGCCATGCTCTTAACTCCAGCTGCCATTTGCAATTCTTTTTGTAGATCACTTGATGTCATCCCATGGTTGTTGAGTGACATCCCAGTCAGTGGAGGGTCTGCTGCTTGACCATGTTCTAATGAACTACTGTCTTTGAAATTTTGAGGATGGAAGCAACCTGATGCTCTCTGTGTCCCTATGTCTCTAAAGCCAGAATTGCAAGCTTCTTTTCCCACCCAGAACTTTTCTTAATCTTTTGGCATATTGAACAGATATTTTTGTATTCCAGTTAAATTTATGGTACAACTAGCACTGTTTTTGTCCTCCAAACTGGTTCTATTGCAAGAGGATAGTGATGACCACTTTAGTGTTTTTTATACTTTTCTTCATTTAAAAAGATTTAATTCAGGTGATTACCTAATCAGTACTGCATTAGGTAAAATGAGGTGTGCTTGTGTAGGAATTCCTCCACAGACACTGGAATGAATGGCTGCCATACATAGAGATGCAGATTTAAGAAAAAAATTAAGTGGTTTCTTAATTTTTTCCAGAGACGATGTGTGTGTATGTATTTATATATAAATACATATTTTCACACATGAACATCAGAGGATTACCTTCCAGGCTCATCTGAGGTATGTTGTACCACCCGTATATATACTGATCAAAAAAATTAAAGCAACACTTTTTAATCAGAGTATAGCATCAAGTCAATGAAACTTGTGGGCTATTGATCTGGTCAGTTAAGTAGCAGAGGGGGTTGTTAATCAGTTTCAGATGCTTTGGTGTTAATGAAATTAACAACAGGTGCACTAGAGGGGCAACAATGAGATGACCCCCAAAACATTAATGGTTGAACAGGTGGAGGCCACTGACATTTTTCCCTCCTCATCTTTTCGGACTGTTTTTTCACCAGTTTTGCATTTGGCTACATTCAGTGTCACTACTGGTATCATGAGGCGATACCTGGGCCCTACAGAGGTTGCACAGGTAGTCCAACTTCGCTAGGATGGCACATCAATATGTGCCATTGCCGGAAAGTTTGCTGTGTCTCCCAGCACAGTCTCAAGGGCACGAAGGAGATTCCAGGAGACAGGCAGTTACTCTAGGAGTGCTGGACAGGGCCATAGAAGGTCCTTAACCCATCAGCAGGACTGGTATCTCCTCCTTTGGGCAAGGAGGAACAGGATGAGCACTGCCAGAGCCTGAGGGCCCGATGTCCTCTACTGGCCCCTGTGCTCACTACCCAGCACCATGGAGCTTGAGTGGCATTTACCATAGAATGCCACAATTGGCAGGTCCACCACTGGCACCCTGTGCTTTTCAAAGATAAGAGCAGGTTCAGCCTGAGCACATGTGACAGGTGTGAAAGGGACTGGAGAAGCCATGGAGAACATGTTGCCTGTAACATTGTTCAGCATGATCGGTTTGGTGGTGGGTCAGTGATAGTCTGGGGAGGTATATCCATGGAGGGACGCACAGACCTCTACAGGCTAAACAACGGCACCTTGACTGCCATTAGGTAACGGGATGAAATCCTTGGACCCATTGTCAGACCCTATGCTGGTGTAGTGGGTCCTGGGTTCCTCCTGGTGCACGACATGTGGCGAGAGTATGCAGGCAGTTCCTGGAGGATGAAGGAATTGATACCATTGACTTGCACCCACGCTCACTCGCCTGACCTAAATCCAATAGAATACCTCTGGGACATTATGTTTTGGTCCATCCGATGCTGCCAAGTTGCACCTCAGACCGTCAAGGAGCTCAGTGATGCCCTGGTCCAGATCTGGGAAGAGATCCCCCAGGACGCCATCTGTCGTCTCATTAGGAGCATGCCCCGACATTGTCAGGCATGCATACAAGCACGTGGGGGCCATATAAAATACTGAGTACGATTTTGAGTTGCTGCAAGGAAATTTCTGCAAAATGGACTAGCCTGCCACATCATTTTTTCACTTTGATTTTCTGGGTGTCTTTGAATTCAGCCCTCTGTGGGTTGATAATTTTAATTTCCATCAAACTATGTGACATCCTTTCGTTCCTAACACATTACCCAGTCTATATCAATATAGATATCCAACATGATTTTAAAATGTTCATTTAATTTTTTTGAGCAGTATATATGTATAGAGAGAGAAAGAGTCAACAAGAAAACAAACCGGAGATGATGAAGGGTTGGGGATCAGTCAGTTCCCCATTTAATAGATAGATAGATAGATAGATAGATAGATAGATAGATAGATAGATAGATAGATAGATAGATAGATAGATAGATAGATAGATAGATAGATAGATAGATAGATAGATAGATAGATAATGCATCAAAGTATGGATGCCAAACAAGAATTGCTGTTGTTGCTCATTCAATTTCTGATTCTGCGTCATAATAGACAATTATTTTTGCCAGAAAATTAAACTAATTTGGCAGGTGACAAATAAGTAAAAGAAAAAAATAATGTACAATATAAGATCTCAGCAGTCAAACTGATCAAGCAAAAATCTTACCTTGTTTCTACAGTAAATATTTTGCCTGTCATTGTCCACTCCACCTCCATCAGTACAACATATTGACAACACGAGGATAGCCATTGAGTTCTTATAATGCTTCAAAGCCTGTCTAATTCTCCTTTAAGGAGGGACATGCCCCAGAAAAGAGACTGGGTACTTGGAAGGTCTACCATACTCCAAACAAATGAGAGCAGATGAAAGAGACATCCCTTTAAGTCATTTGGATCCAATAGCATTTAATATTTCTTATACTAGGACAAACTGAGACGCTTCTTCTGGGCACCAAATAGGCACAATAAATGACCTCATAGGCACTCATTTGAAACACAGCACTGCCCTTATTATTTCAGTATCAAAAGCATTCCCTTCAGCTCCACTCTCCTTCTTTCTGGGTCAGGGCTTCTCTTTCTCTCACCAGTTGCATGTCCAAACTCTCCTCTCACCACCCCACATAATAGGCTTCAGACCATGAGGTAGTTTTAAACCCCATCCCTGGGTCACTTCCAGATAAGCCAGGGGATTACTGTGGACTCAGCGGTGGCCCTACTTATCCTCCTGGGACACCAACATAAAACTCCACTCCTAGGCCATCAAGTGCATTAAACGGCCTTGGTCTTTCAGGCAACCTATTTGCCAGTCTTAAAGATGTAACTGTTTTGGTTTTATCAGTTTTTAATCACTGGTTTAAGCTTCTTTTCCTTTTGTATGCTTATTTTGATGTTTTTCTATGAACCCTTGTGCTATATTTTTTACTAAATATGCTTTTGCTAATTTATTTCTTTTTTGTGTCATATTACTTATCATTTAGCATTTTTTTGTTTCTTAATAATTTTATAATTTTCTTTATGGCTGCCTTTTATCTTAATTTGCTTAATTTGTTTTCTTGTTTTTTAAATGTTAAGCCGAAGGGGCAGGGCCTCCTGGCATGGTTGCCATTGAGGCTGCCTGTGGTGTGGCCTATTCACCCTGACGTCACATGTGATGAAGACCATGGAGTGGCTGCTGCTTCACCACCTGAGGCCACAGGTTCACCACGCCCTCGACCCTCTGCAGTTCGCATACCAGGAGAAGGTGGGAGCGGAGGATGCCATCATCTACATGCTACACCAATCACTCTCCCACTTGGACAGAGGTAGTGGTGCGGTAAGAATTATGTTTCTGGACTTCTCTAGCGCCTTCAACACCATCCAGGCTCTGCTCCTCAGGGACAAGCTGACAGAGATGGGAGTAGATTCATACTTGGTGGCATGGATCGTGGACTATCTTACAGACAGACCTCAGCATGCGCGTCTCGGGTATATGTTTATACTCTCTCTTCTGGTTTTCTGGTTTTTACTTGTTGGGTTATCGATTTCACTTAGTTCTTTACTTTGCTTGCCTACTGTTTTTGGATAACGTCTCTTCCTGGGTCCTAGTGAGACCTGTTTATGTCATGTGCCAGCTTTTACTTCCTGTACTACTCATGTCCCCCGGGCTACCTTTACAATTTTCATTAGTAATTACTGTAGATATCTGAAGCACGTCTCTTAGATTAACATCTGAAAATGCGAATTTAAAAAAAAAACATCTTTGCTTTTGCATCACACAATCACACTTAATCTTACATGTCACCATATGAGCCAAATAAACAGTGTTTTTTTTTTATAAGAGACAGCAATCTATATTTGTGAAACGCAACCGCAGGGACACTGATTGCCCACTTTGTATGATATATAACCTCATCATCAGCAAAGGATTTTTTTTTAAGTAGTCATTGACTACAGCCATTGCCAAAAGAAACATACTGCATATTCCTGTCTTCTCTTGGCTGAAACAGCTGCCACCTGTGTCCTATATCGAGCTATAGCATAGAGTCTTAAGTGGCAAAAAGCAGTTTATGGAAAATAACAAAACACTTTAAAAGAATTTTAAAACAAATTAATATAAACTTTTTTTTTTTGGAAAGTGACGCCTAATTAATTTAATACAGAGTATATCAATTTAACTTTTTATAGCACACTTTCGATAGAGAAGGCATAGATTAGTGCTCAATTACAAATAGAGTTGAAATAAAGTAAAAAAAAAACATACAAGTAGATTACAATTTTATATATACTGTACATATATATAAACAATAAATATACAGTATCTATATATTATACTTAATATTATGGTACAGTCCTAGGTAGAACTCACAGCTTCTTAGCCACTGGAAATTAACAGAATTTCTACATTTCTGTCTTCTGAATTTCCCCTCCGTCTCTCAACAGAAAGGATTGGATTTCCAGTACCCGCTCTCAAAAATGCATGGTTAGTTTATTTGTTAATTTATTAATAGTTAAGTTTTGTTATTTTATGTGTTACAAACTGAACTCATATTTTATAAATGTTTAAATTGTTTTAATTGTTATATTTCTTGCTAAAATTTTGTGGGTTTGTTTTTCATGGGTGCAGTTATTTTGTGTTCCTGGATTTCTAACAGCGAGTGCAGCTATTTAGTGTATTTGGTTGCTATGATGCTGTGTGGTTGCCTGACATGTGTTACATTGCCTTGTGACCTCTAAGATTATTAAGTT
Source organism: Erpetoichthys calabaricus (assembly GCF_900747795.2). NCBI lineage: Eukaryota > Metazoa > Chordata > Cladistia > Polypteriformes > Polypteridae > Erpetoichthys > Erpetoichthys calabaricus. The sequence continues at coordinate 296,081,562 of NC_041395.2, forward strand.
TTAACAGTTTTCATATTATGAACAATTAAAGAGAAGACCATTAGAGAGACTAGTGCTTGAAGAAACAGAAAAAGCTTCTGATTTCGACATTAGTTTTGTTTCAATTATGTCTTCAGGTTTACTGACCAACTACAGTAATCCCTCCTCCATCGCGGGGGTTGCGTTCCAGAGCCACCCGCGAAATAAGAAAATCCGCGAAGTAGAAACCATATATTTATATGGTTATTTTTATATTGTCATGCTTGGGTCACAGATTTGCGCAGAAACACAGGAGGTTGTAGAGAGATAGGAACGTTATTCAAACATTGCAAACAAACATTTGTCTCTTTTTCAAAGTTTAAACTGTGCTCCATGACAAGACAGAGATGACAGTTCAGTCTCACAATTAAAAGAATGCAAACATATCTTCCTCTTCAAAGGAGCAAATAAATCAATAGGGCTGTTTGCTTTTAAGTATGCGAAGCACCGCGGCACAAAGCTGTTGAAGGCGGCAGCTCACACCCCCTCCGTCAGGAGCAGAGAGAGAGAGAGATAAAAAAATCAATACGTGCCCTTTGAGCTTTTAAGTATGCGAAGCACCGTGCAGCATACTTAAAAGCTGCACACAGAAGGTAGCAACGTGAAGATAATCTTTCAACATTTTTAGACGAGCGTCCGTATCGTCTAGGTGTGCGAACAGCCCCCCTGCTCACACCCCCTACGTCAGGATCACAGATAGTCAGCGCAAGAGAGAGAGAAAGAAAAGTAAGCTGGGTAGCTTCTCAGCCATCTGCCAATAGCGTCCCTTGTATGAAATCAACTGGGCAAACCAACTGAGGAAGCATGTACCAGAAATTAAAAGACCCATTGTCCTCAGAAACCCGCGAAGCAGCGAAAAATCCGCGATATATATTTAAATATGCTTACATATAAAATCCGCGATGGAGTGAAGCCGCGAAGGGCGAAGCGCGATATAGCGAGGGATTACTGTACATTGAATGATATTACTGCTTAAGTTTGAGACCTTTGCTAAAAACAGCAACTACTTTTTTGTTTACCCCATAACCAATATGACTGCATTCACTATACTGTAAATCTGCCCAATATGAGTCCGCTAAAATCTTATTCAAGTATTATTCTGAAAGATGATTGCACTTCTGCTTCTGGTTCTACCCGTATATTGAGAACAATCTATAAGGCACCTGAAACTCCTCATATTTAATGTCGTACTTCTGACTAGTACCTCACTGAGAGGTGAGGTGAAAAGTGACAACGTATATGGTGGAAGGGGGTGCATTTGGCAAGAGACTTTCAGGGGCAACAGCACTACCAGGATGTCTCAGTGAAGAAAAATGAAAATAATAGACATGGTAAGAGAAAGAGAGAGAGAGAAGCCATAGAGGCCTAGCAGAAGACCCGTCTCATCCCGGCCAGTAACTTGCAGTTAGAGGTTTGTCTTCATAGATGGGTACACATGCCAATAAATAAGAAGTTGAACTTGAACAAGTTGCCAGGTGTAATTTGAAACCAAGGCCATGGAAAGGTCTCCATGCTGAGAGGTGACAGCGGAGGCTTCCTAGTTGGCAAAATAAGTATTGGTAGAAGGACAATATGTTTCCACCTGACTGTTAGGAGACTGCTGACTAACAACAATAGGACATGTTCCCCTCTAAGGAAATGTTTTATTATAGCCTTATGTTTATATCCTTTTTGCCTCCTTTTTTAATTGTTTTGTGGGTGGAGCTCCAAGAGGTGGGGCTACCCTGATGTCACTGCTGAAGGACCGCCCTCAGCCTATATATTGCGGGGCTGGGGATTTGTCCTTCAGTGTTTCATTATGTTTGGGCTTTATGGATTATTGCTTCTATTCTTGGATTTGTCTCTTTTCCCTGGATTGCTTTTTTTATAGTAAGTCATTTTGCCTTCCTTTACATTATTTGTTCTTCTTTTGTTTATATAAATACATTCGTCTTTTATAAAGATTCTTGTGAACTTGTTTCTCAAGCCAAAGTTTTTTTTTATGGTTTTCCTTTCTGTTGAGAAGCATTTTGATAAAGTTTGGGATAATTAAGGTAATTTGAATTTTAAAAGCCTGTCTCCTATTTTTGGGGCCTCGATGGGCCCTGACCTGACTGTGGAGTTGGGGAGGTCAGGCTGTCTAGAATGAAGCCTGCTCTAGGCAGGCTAGGGAAGGCTGTGGCCTAGTTTTGTGGGTCTTTCAAAGGCCTCACATCATTATTCAGTTTTATGTGCTGATCCATCAGAAATGGGAATTGACAACTGAGATCATCATATAGTGAGAATGCTCCATAGATATTGGTGTTGTCAGGTACATTAGTTTTATTTATTGAGGGAATATCTAAAAGTCTTCCATTCTGTGATTACATAAGCTTTGGAGTGTAGACATTGATAATTTTGAGGGGGTAACGCTATCTATCACTTTGTATGTGAAATGATTACTTTATAATCAATGCTGTCCTTAACTGAGAGCCAATTTAGTAATTTAAAAACTGGAGTTATGCAGGCATAGAAACTTCTTCGTTTTCTAGCTAAAACCATTACCATCCTGTGAATTAACTGAAGCTGACTAATTAATTGATTTGAACAGCATGGCAATAAAGGGATGCAATAGTCAATTCTTCCCAATACAAATGAGTGTACGAGATTCTTTGCATCATATATATTAAGATTCAGCTGTAATTGTGCAATATTTAAGTTACATTATACTTATTAATTCATGCATCACTGTCATCTGCAGGCATAATTATTTTTATTTCCAAAAAATCACTTAGCATGAAAATTAAAATAGAAACCAGACCTGCACCAGGATTATAGGAAAACAAAACAGAAATATACATAAAAGCATCAAAAGCAAGCCGAAATAACATTAGAAGGAGGAATGGAAAACTCCAGAGCCTAAGATCATAAAATGTGTGAAACTAGGTGTCCACCTATACCAAGAATATACGTATATTAGTTCAGGTGAATTTTCATTCTTTTTGAACACATATGCTTACATGGCTGGTTGATTTGAGAAAATGAAATGTAGAGAACTAATAAATGGAGATGAGTTCTTGAATGGACTGGAAGCCATAGTATAAAATGAAACCACTATGAAGAAATTGTGATTCCACACCTAAACCCGGTTTACAGAATTTATTCCTGAGGAAAATCAGATAAAGAAAACAGAGACTTGAAGACTTAGCTGTCGGTGCCTGTTTTATTGGCTGTTCTTGCTGAAGGACTGAAACTGATGAACATTAAAAGAAAACAAGCTAAGTGTAATTCTTTGTGTGGCTACACAGAGCTTTTCCCGAGGGTTAACTTTGGTTTTATTCAGCTTTATGTTCTCTTTGTCCATAGAAACACATGCTAGGGTACAACTTTCTTGGTAATTCTCTTATAATAACCTCATTTGCAAGGCAGCTGTATACTTCTAAGGCCAGCACTGCCAGGATAGGATTCAGCTACTCAGGGCCCTGAATTGGGTTAAGAGAACTTCAGAATGACTGATTTATGTACTGGAGCAAGCTTTAGAAAATGTTATGACGAAAAGTTATAATTCCAGTCCAAGATGATACTGAAAGAAAAAACAAAACTTGCTTCTAGCCAACTTTAAGGTCAAGCGCAAAATGACTTGCTAACTGTCTAATTTACACATACTAAAAGATCTTTTTAAAAAAATATGTAACAATATATGTAGAACAAGCTGTGACCTTAATTTATTTCTACTAAGGAAATACTGACATAAAAAGAACTGTTTTTAGAAAAGATGATTTTTAGGAGGAAGCAGTTAGGCTCATAGCTCCAGAATTTAGGATCAACTCCTAACCTTACACCCAACGTAAAAGAATGTCTTAGGAGCCTGAATTGATATAAGTGGGTTCAGAAAATGGTTGAGTGGCCATATGTACTCTTTTGTACAGGAGCCAGAACCTCATCTTGTAAGCTACATAAGGAATTTAGTGTAGCAGATTTGACTCTGTGATCAATGATTTAACGTAACACCATAGAAAAAGTTTTAACCCACAAGCCAGGCTAAAGCAAAGATTAATCTCTAAATGAATTAGTTATCGACCAATTTGTTTGTTTGTTTGTTTTACTTATTTGAGTCTTCACTTTCCTCCCTGCGTGGAGTTTGCATGGGTTTCCTCCCGGTTCTCCGGTATCCTCCCACAGTCCAAAGACATGCAGGTTAGGTGCATTGGCGATCCTAAAATTGTCCCTAGTGTGTGCTTGGTGTGTGTGTGTGTGCCCTGCCCAGTGATTTGTTCCTGCCTTGCACCCTGTGTTGGCTGGGATTGGCTCCAGCAGACCCCCATGACCCTGTAGTTAGGATATGGATGGATGGATGGATGGACTTTAGGAAGTGGTAGGTCACATGGCATCATGCACTGTTATGAACCTAAACTTTTTATTGCTAGGACTTTTTTTTCCCTTTTTTGATGTGTCAATTATGTCTTTCTTTATGTTAATAATTTTTGTTGTTATTCTGGTTACACCATTTTGTTTTTTGCTATGGTATGATTGTCACCATTTTGTGTTAATCTTCTCATGGCCATGGCCATATTGTTTATGGTTGCTACACCTGCTGCTGGTCACATGACAGAGAAGACAGGCGACAAGTTATGTCACGACATGCAGACTACATGAGATGCCAACACACAGTTTTACTGACTCAAAAACAGATAATATAGATTTTATAATAATAGCAAGAACCAGAACAGGTTTCTAAACCAGGAGGAAAAAAAGATGTTCATTCACACGCTACAACAACAACAAAAACATTTATTTATATAGCACATTTTCATACAAATGATGTAGCTCAAAGTGCTACATTACTATTTGAAGAATGAAAATCTCACATAAATGATCTCAATCAGTCCTTATGGTTTTCAGGTTTCACATGAAAGAATTTGATGATGAGGATACAGTGGTGTGAAAAACTATTTGCCCCCTTCCTGATTTCTTATTCTTTTGCATGTTTGTCACACAAAATGTTTCTGATCATCAAACACATTTAACCATTAGTCAAATATAACACAAGTAAACACAAAATGCAGTTTGTAAATGGTGGTTTTTATTATTTAGGGAGAAAAAAAAATCCAAACCTACATGGCCCTGTGTGAAAAAGTAATTGCCCCCTGAACCTAATAACTGGTTGGGCCACCCTTAGCAGCAATAACTGCAATCAAGCGTTTGCGATAACTTGCAATGAGTCTTTTACAGCGCTCTGGAGGAATTTTGGCCCACTCATCTTTGCAAAATTGTTGTAATTCAGCTTTATTTGAGGGTTTTCTAGCATGAACCGCCTTTTTAAGGTCATGCCATAGCATCTCAATTGGATTCAGGTCAGGACTTTGACTAGGCCACTCCAAAGTCTTCATTTTGTTTTTCTTCAGCCATTCAGAGGTGGATTTGCTGGTGTGTTTTGGGTCATTGTCCTGTTGCAGCACCCAAGATCGCTTCAGCTTGAGTTGACGAACAGATGGCCGGACATTCTCCTTCAGGATTTTTTGGTAGACAGTAGAATTCATGGTTCCATCTATCACAGCAAGCCTTCCAGGTCCTGAAGCAGCAAAACAACCCCAGACCATCACACTACCACCACCATATTTTACTGTTGGTATGATGTTCTTTTTCTGAAATGCTGTGTTCCTTTTACGCCAGATGTAACGGGACATTTGCCTTCCAAAAAGTTCAACTTTTGACTCATCAGTCCACAAGGTATTGTCCCAAAAGTCTTGGCAATCATTGAGATGTTTCTTAGCAAAATTGAGACGAGCCCTAATGTTCTTTTTGCTTAACAGTGGTTTGCGTCTTGGAAATCTGCCATGCAGGCCGTTTTTGCCCAGTCTCTTTCTTATGGTGGAGTCGTGAACACTGACCTTAATTGAGGCAAGTGAGGCCTGCAGTTCTTTAGACGTTGTCCTGGGGTCTTTTGTGACCTCTCGGATGAGTCGTCTCTGTGCTCTTGGGGTAATTTTGGTCGGCCGGCCACTCCTGGGAAGGTTCACCACTGTTCCATGTTTTTGCCATTTGTGGATAATGGCTCTCACTGTGGTTCGCTGGAGTCCCAAAGCTTTAGAAATGGCCTTATAACCTTTACCAGACTGATAGATCTCAATTACTTCTGTTCTCATTTGTTCCTGAATTTCTTTGGATCTTGGCATGATGTCTAGCTTTTGAGGTGCTTTTGGTCTACTTCTCTGTGTCAGGCAGCTCCTATTTAAGTGATTTCTTGATTGAAACAGGTGTGGCAGTAATCAGGCCTGGGGGTGGCTACGGAAATTGAACTCAGGTGTGATACACCACAGTTAGGTTATTTTTTAACAAGGGGGCAATTACTTTTTCACACAGGGCCATGTAGGTTTGGATTTTTTTTCTCCCTAAATAATAAACACCATCATTTAAAAACTGCATTTTGTGTTTACTTGTGTTATATTTGACTAATGGTTAAATGTGTTTGATGATCAGAAACATTTTGTGTGACAAACATGCAAAAGAATAAGAAATCAGGAAGGGGGCAAATAGTTTTTCACACCACTGTACGTGTGGAGCTATCCATCAGTCTCAAGTATTGTGGAAATTCTGGGAAACAATTGCCATGGAAAAACCTGTATGGTAATCCGAATTAACATTTAGAGCTATCTCAAAATGTATTCCAGATATCTAAAATACGTAGTTTACTTTTTAAGATATTTGAAACTCATTTTGAGATATTTAAGAATAATTTAATTTGCATTTTAATATATCTGCTATTAATTTTGAGATATGTTTAATGCAGTTTCAGATATCTCAAAATAACTGCATGTGTATTTTTAAGAATTAATTTTTAGATATTTTAAATTGACCTTGCACGCATTTTAAGATATCTTAAATGCATTTCAATATATGTCAAAATCACTTCCTGTAAAATTGCCTGGTCTTTCAATGGGACTTCCTTGAAACTACCTTGAAATGTATTTGAGATATTTTGAAATGAGCAGGAAGTGATTTTGAGATATCTGTCTGGATATGAACTTGTAGGTGTCTGAAAATGTATTTGAGATATCTTGAAATACAATTTCAGATATCTTGAAATACATTCTAAAATATGTCTAGTGGAGCAGAGGCCTATTTTAAGATACCATGAAATGAATTCGAGATATCTAAAAATGTATTTTAGATACCTTAAACAACAGTGAATTTCAAGATATCTTAAATAATTTCCAACTCATTTTCAAATATCTAAAATTCATTTTGAGATATCTGAAAATACATTTCAGATATTCTCAAAACAACTTCCTGTACATTTCAAGATATCTCAAATACATTTTGAGATATCTTAAAATACACAGGATGTTTCATTGAAAGAAAGATTTCGACATATCTTGAAAGGTATTTGGTATATCTTGAAATGAGCAGGAAGTTATTTTGAGATATCTGAAAATGTATCTGAGGTATCTTAAAATGCCTGCAGATGTATTTTAAGATATCTCAAAATGTACAGCACATCATTATCAAGATATCTTGAAATCTATTTGAGATATCATAAAACACACTTCGGATATCTTGAAATAGATGCATTATCAGATCTCTTTAATTCAATTTGAGATATCTAAAATACATATCCAGATATCTTAAAATTATTTTGAGATATCTCTAAGTGTTTATTTGGCTTGCCATAAACCTGTAATCTTTGCTCTGAATTGGCAGCATCCATCACAAACAAACATGCAGTAATGGCATACTATTTTCAGCTTTTTGAAATGTTTTTTGAGTTCTTTTTCAAATTTTTTGAGGCTTTTTGAAATGTTTTTTCTTGAGTTCCAACCGAAAATTTGGCAGATACATTTTAAATATTCATTTAGTGGAACCTACAAAAAATGAACAAAAACCAGTTGTCATAACACTGGTTTGCTTTTGCTTCTTTTTCACGCTCTCCTTATTGTGTTAAGTAAGGGAAGTTAAAATCTGCTCCCAAGAAGATTTAGTATTCCGTATATACTGTGGTGGGTGGACGGCTAAATATTCCGGCCCTCACCGCCAGGCCGCCAGGTGGAGCTCTCCCAACAGCGTGGACGTTCCCCGAATTCCAGCAGGGCCTCATGGACTTTGTAGTTTATATGCACAGCCCTGCTGGATACCATGGGGACCACCAGGAGTCACTGTGGGGAGGCTGCCGGACTCTTACTTGCCCTATAACCCAGAGGTGCGTCATGATCACATGACAAAAAGCAACGACGTGCTTCCGGGTTGAAGAAAGGAGCTTTTTATCCGACCCGGAAGTGTTCATGATCACATGGACAGAAGGGAGAAACACTTCTGGGTCATGGACTATATAAAAGACTCTGGGAAAACAGTACACTGAGCTGAGCTGGGAGGAAGGGTGGCGAAGTGTCTGGGAGTGTGGAGGATTGATTATTGTGGTTTGTTTATTGATTTATGAGTATTGTGGAGTGGAGGGTGCTTTGTGCACTGTATTGTTCAAATAAAAGTAATATTTGGACTTTTACCTGGTGTCTGGAGTCGAGTCAGAGGGTTCAAGAGGACGATAAGGGCCTCAATCTGCAACAATACTCACATTTAAGTTCTCCCGCAGAAAAGTCGGGGCTTGATTTTTACCGTATAATTTCCGGTATTTTATAATATCGGTCGCATAAGTCGAATGCAGAAAACTGACGCTATTGGTCCAAGAGATTATGATATGCTAATGGCCACCTGACAAAGTAACCACGGAGCACATTGTCTTTCTTTTCTATGTATTGTGTCTACGTGACGACACGGTAATACCCAAACTATTCCGAAACGACGTTTGCACTGTTTTGTGTTTTTTGTATCTCACACCCTCATACACCTTTATCGTAAGAGCTTCCTTTATCTACGATGGAGCATTCGATCAGAAGAAAATATGAAGCTGCTTTTAAACTAAATGTTGTTGAAGTGGCAAAAGAAATTGGTAACCGCACTGCTGCAACAAAATTTAATGTGTCTGAGAAACTGGTGCAAGATTGGAGGAACCAAGAAGATGTAAAAAAAAAAAAATTTCAGTGTTGCATTTCTGCATGGGCATATAAGTTGGGGTCTGATTTTATGATCGATTTTTTGGATTTTAAGACCTGTTTTACACGCGGGTTTACGGTATATAGGACCTTTGCTGTGGCTCTTTGCTTTGAGTTTTAGTGTTGTTGATCCTTCTCTGCTTGTTCCAGACTTTGTCTCAGCCTCTTGATTTTGAAGCTATTCATCTTCTGCTCATCCGCTTTCTTGACATCTGCCAGGCATCTGCATTCTTGATGTCTAATCATTACACATCTAATTGTTACACATAATATCATATCAACAAGTCACACAAGATGAAAACAACCACACAAAACAGAAATGCCCATGGAGTTACAGAGCCACAATATGTAGATGCTATGATAATGTTAAAATAAATCAAAACATAATTCATAGCATTCTAATCAAATTCCAAACACTGGCATGCACCTTTACTTTCCTAAGTAAGACTTATTACTGTGTGCGGTAAAGGCAGTTTCTACAAGACAAGAGAGGGGATGGCACTCAATACACTAGCATTTGGCACACACAATCACAAATATCAACAGAGCATTTAAAAACTGCCCTTGGAAATGCCAAAAATGAAGAAAAGCTCCTTAGGAACCAACAGTTCGATAAAGCACAAAAATTCCTCATCTACAAAGCAATCATCCCCCAGCTTAGTACATTTCACTAACAATGTACCTCATTTAAGCAAAGTTTGTACCTGCTCTAATTCACTTTGAGACTTTTAAAACTGTGATTTCAATAGAAGAAAAGGATGGAAAAAAAGAAAACTTTTAGCTTTTGCGACTCTTCTATATGTAGCCCACAGACTTGATGGTGCAGGTAAAATTCTGGGCAGAGCACTGGCCAAACTGGATGACTTTCTGACCAGGGGTACGAAGAAAGTGAATATAGTAAATGAGTTCAAATGCATAATAATAATAAAAATAATAGAAAACTAAAGCCTAAAATCCCAAATTACGGCACTTTAGAACAGAAAGCAAGCAAAAATGTCATCATTGTCCTTGAGCTTATTTTCTGTAAGCTTCCAAGAATGTATTATTGGCAAAAGAATGTATGCTATGTAACAATTTATTTTTTATAAGATGAATGCATTTTTTGTCCTCCACTTTTGAGTACATTCTTTTAATTTGCCTCCATATTTGCCTTTACGTGAGTCTATTTAGATGTAAAAATTAGTTACAATATCCTTTCAAGCTTGTCCTTTTTTTAAATTACTTAAAACTACATGCCTGTGTGGCACTTACCATTTTTTCTTGTTTATGCTTTTTAGGCGAGGAATAATTTATTCTGCAAATATCTCAAATATAGCTAGCTAGTGATGTTTAACCTCTTTTTAGCAGATCAGTCTTTAAAATATGTAGCCCCCTTATTCAAACAGAAACACATGTTGGAGGACTCTGTATGTCTGTGGGTTCGTGTGTGTGTGTGTATGACATATGAGCAAATGCCTAGTGAGTTATGCTTGGGTACTGATTTCAGGATATGTACACATTAATTTTCTTAATAAACCTGCTAAGACATTTTTTCCCAAAAAACCTGCTTCTTTTAGAATGAAAATTCAAACAAAATTCAAACAAAAAAGACTCATTTTGGAAGCAGAATGAGTTGGGCAGACAAGCCTTTCCTAGCCCAGTTGATTATAGGGTATTGTTGCAGAGTAAATTAACCTCACATGGCCTATTCTGGATCTGTAAAAAGGTCTCCTACCAGGGTCTTATATCTGAGACATTTCTTGAAGGAGCTGTCCATTGGACATTCTCTATAAACGTCCAAACCCAAATTAATCAGCAACACTACTCCTAGGTTCTCCTAAACAATAAACTTTCTCATCTTGAATTCCTTTTATCGTACTCCTTTTTCCCACAAAGTCTCAGGATGTCCCACACGGCAGCTGGATATCATGGCCGGCCTTTACACTGGTACTGTGAGTGCTGTGCAGAGTGGAGGCAGAACCTCTGCATATTTTTCCCAGTTGATCCTGGGGTTCATCAGGGGTGTGTTCTTGCTCCTACTCTGTTCAATGCTTGCATGGATTGGGTGTTGGACAGGGTCATTGGGTCCAGTGGCTGTGGGGCTTCTGTTGGTGAGGAAAGGTTCAATGATCTCAATGCTGTGAGTTTCACAGAGTAAATGGAGGCTCTGATCAGGGCACTCGAGAAACTGAGCAAGGAGTCTGAGTGTCTGGGCTTGTGAGTGTGTCAGAGGGGGACATTTTTTGTACACTGGGTTGTTCCATTTCTCTCTTAGGCAAAGGAACATGTAAATATTACATTTAAAACACAGCAGATGAAGAGGCAATATGCACTCATTGTTGGGACTGGGGTGAGAAGTTAAAAGGGAAATTTCCTGGGTAATCCTGTTACTGATTATTGTCATGGCTGTCTACAGGATGTCGGTATTTGCTCTCTTGCAAAAGAATCATTGCTTTGAAGTTTTAACCGCTTAAGTATGCAAAAAATACAGAATTGTGATAAAAGAACTACTCCTTCCTTGGAAAATGTTTGTATTTACCTGACAATATTGGTTTCTAATCAACATATGTGTACTCATTGATAGTTGGCAACAATACTTTTTGTTAACTTGTGTTTACACTATTTGTTAAAATTTGGATGTGCCATTGTTTAATCCAACATGCTGTCGATCTAGGGAGGGACTAAAGGACATTTACACTTCTGGGCAGGAGGAGGCAGGGTGAGGGACGGTCCACTGAGAACACTGCCAAGACGCTCGCACAGAGCACAGGGGCTCGCAGGCAGACAAGGGTACGTGGCTGGTGCGACATGAGGCACAAGGACGGCAACACTTACCTCCAGAAAGAAGAGACAGCTGCACAAGAAGACGGTTGTGGGTCCAGCAAGAGAGGGAAGGCGCATGAAAAGACCGAGCAAATTTTGTAATATGGAGACCAAAACTTCACACAACACACCAGGGGCCTCATGCATAACTCTCATCAGCAAGGTGCGTAGAATTCACATTAAAACATGGCGTAAGGACAAAAGCGGAAATGTCCGTACGCACAAAAAAATTCAGATGCATAAATCTGTGCATTCACCAACTTCCATGTTCTTCCACTCCATAAATCCCAGTCAGTGTGAAAAGTAACGCACGTGCATGCGCCCGCTGCCCCACTCAAGCTCCTCCCAGAATTACACCTCTTTGAATATGCAAATCAATATAAATAGCCCTTAAGCTCAGCATTCTGTGAAAAGGCAATGGCAAAAGCACAGGGGAAAATAGAAGAATTTCAGCGAATACCAAGTGGAGGCAAGGAAAAATGTACTATTTGTTGGTTTAAACAGTGGTATAAACAACAAAAGAAAGCTGATCGAGTAACATAGAGTGTCGGAGAAACTCCAAAGCTTAAGTTCACAAAGTCGCACAGTGCCCGAAATAAAAAAGAAGTTGTCAGATATCAAAGTCGCGAGTCGTAGCTCATCATCTGAGTGTCATATGAAAGCTTATTAGGGTACAGAGAAAAGAAAAAAAAAATAGGGACAACAGTGAGAAAAAAAGCTCGAAATGTCAACTTTAATCTCGAAATTTCCACTTTAATCACATAGTTTGTTTTGTCATTAAAGTAGAACATCATAAACTTCATCTTAAAATCATTTAATTTACTAGTTTCTCAAATCACATCGTAACTAATGTAACACGTTAAATGCTTTGTCTTGTATGTGTTCTTCTATGTGCTCTATGTGTGTGAATCAAAACGTGCTTCTTAAACAGGCTTTCTCTTCCTCCGACAGGACACAGAATCCATTACATTTGTGATATTACAGCTCTCTGAATAATTAAAATACTGAGATGTATACTTGATATAATTTTCATGATGATAGGAGTTAAAGCATGTTATTAAACATGGGAACATGTTGGCGCAGTTAAAGTGACAACCTGGCGCCCTGTCCAGAGATTGTTCCTGCATCCTGCAAGAGGCTTGCTGCGACATGCGCGACTTTCGATTAAATAATTTATTGCAGCAGTACTGTCTCTTTCAAACGCACTACCCCCAATTCCCGTCCTTCCTTTTCTTTCTCCAAGTAACCAATCGCCACACAATCAGCTCTGTAATAGATGTCAAGCCACCTGTAAGCTTAGAACTCCGATTCTTCAAAACGTTTAAGGAACATTGAAATATCTTCATAGTACATGTTTAATTATTCTATTCATCTATCCTTCCAGTGTCACGCCAGCCCACAGCAAGAATACAGTGCGAGGCAGGAACAATCCCTTCACTAGCTAGTGCTGCGACACCGTGTCCTCACATGTTTAACTATTAACAATATAAATTATTTAAATGATGTTAACATCTGTATATTACAGTACACAGAGTCTAAAAAGTTCTTACAAATTAAGGCTGTTTTCTTTTTGTATGAAATTCGTATTGTAAGCACTGAAGCATTATAAGCCAAGTAACCTCAAACTGAGCTGTGACAATAATTGTGAGCGGATATCTTAGTGACTGAATCCTAATTCTGCAGGGAGGGCACTAATAAGTGAGGCGTGTAAGTTTCCTCTGTTTTTAGAAGGATCTGAATCATTTCTAAAAACCCCTTTATAAAGTGAATTTCCATAAATTACAATTAATTTAAATAATGTTCCCTGGCCACCAAAATGATTCTCATTTTTGTTCATGTCACCAAACTACATGAAATTGACCAAATTAGTTTAATGATAACAATTGTAGGGTTTTTTTGATGACGAAGATGTTACCCTTCCTTAAATAATGTGCTTTACCTAGACTTTATCACTACACTTTATTTTCACATTCAAAAAAATGGCTTTTCTGATTTTCTTGGGATTTTCCAGAATCTGTTTTGCAACAGTGAACCCCAGGAAAATCTGAGAAGACATGTGAGCAACACCCAAGACAAGATGAGTGAACTACAGCACATGAACACACAAGTGCAGCTTTTGGGTCAAGCCGTCCATGAGGCCAGCGTCTGAATGCTCTGGCATCAACTGTAGAAATAATTAACTTGGACTGTGAGTCACCAATGTTCAGCCCCACCTAGCCCAGTGGGCTAAGCCATGGTGTACTTGGAATGACTGCAATGATAATCAGGTATTAGCATACAGTATTTGAAAATGGGCCCAGATTCTCCCTATAATGCAGATTTTTTATACGTGGAGGAAAGCAGTGTTTTGGATAGTAAAAAAAATAAAACAATGGATTCAAATTTCTATAGCCCTTTTGTTTTCTGGTTTAATAATGCAGTAGTGAATACAGTATGTCTAGCAAAATATATCACAGTAAAGCAACCATTTGCGTTTAAAAATGTAGTGAAGTAAAGATTCTCAAAACAACCCTTAGCATGGATTCCACAAGGTGTTGGAAATATTCCTTGGAGACTGTGGTCCATGTCAACATCATTGCATCTTTCAACTTCTGCAGATTTGTCAGCTGTACATTCGTACTGTGAATCTCTTATTCTATCACATACCATAGGTGCTCTATTGGATTCAGATTTAGTGACTGAGAACACCACTGAAGAACACTGAACTCATTGTCATGTTCATGAAACCAGTTAAAGAAGACTTTTGCTTTGTGACATGGTCTATTGTCATGTTGGAAGTAGCCATTAGAAGATGGGTGAATTGTGCCCATGAAGGGATGCTCTTCAGCAACAATACTCAAATAAGCTGTAGCATTCAAGTGATGACTGATTGGTATTAACGGGTCCAAAGTGTGCCAAGTAAACATTCCTCACGCCATTACACCACCTCCACCAGTCTGGACTGTTGACATAAGGCAGGTTGGGTGCATAAATCAATGCCATTGTTGCCAAAGTATGACTCTAATCCCTGTGTCCCTCAACAGAAATCAAAATTCATCAGACCAGGTTACAGTCTTCAACTCTCCAGTTTTGGCGAGTCTGTGCCCACTGCAGCCTCAGCCCTCTCTTCTTGGCTAACAATAGTGGAACCTGATGTGGTATTAGGCTGTTGTAGCTCATCCACCTCAGGGTTTAACACTCTGTGCATTCTGAGATACTTTCCTGTTCTCCACAGCTTGAACCAGTCTGGCCATTTTCCTCTGAATTCTCTCATCAGCAAGGTGTTTCTGTCCACAGAACTGTCACTTCCTGGATGTTTTTTTGTTTTTCGCACCATTCTGAGTAAACTCTAGAGGCTATTATGAAAATGCCAGAAGATCAGAAGTTACAGAAATATTCAAACCAGTCCATACTGGACCAACCAATCATGCCATGGCCAAAATCACTGAGATCACACTTCTTCCCCATTCTGGTGTATGATGTGAACATCATCTGAAGCTCCTTAAGTGTATCTGTATCATTTTGTGCATTGCACTGCTTCCACACGATTGGCTGGATTGCATGGTGTGGTAACCACGGGTCGTACAGCTCCCCAAACCCCGGACACAACAGACACAACGGCCAGGTGTTGCACACAACAAACCATTATTCAGCTGTGAGAAATGCTTTTGTCTCGCTCCCCACAGTAACACATACTACAAGCTCCAAATATTAAATTCCCAGTCCTTTTTCTTCCTCTCTCTCTAACCCCCACCCCCCCTAAATTCTCAACTCCTCCTTCCACAAGCTTCGTCCACCTCCTCCCAACTCTGGCTCCCCAAATGGAGTAAGGCAGCCACCTTTAAAAAAGCACCCGTAGGTGCTCCAGGTGTTCTAGAATTTCCTTCCAGCTGCACTTCTGGGTATGTCAGCAGCCCTGCAGAGGAGGGTTCAGCCGTTCTCCATGAGCTCCCTGGCGGTGGTCATGGGCCCCAGCAGGGTTGAGCTTCCATGCTAATAATTTTCACAGTGAGTGTATTTGCTTTGCCTTTGCTGATACTCTCAACGTGTTCCAATAGCAGTAGATAAGTGCCATAAAGGAAAAATGCTCTCTGTACCTCTGGAACCACATGATCCCCCAGTCACCCTTTGCAGCCCGTTTCTATAGTGTTTGGCCTGGGAAATATCAGATCAAGGCATAATATTCTGCACGATATGTTGAGTGGGGCAGAAACTTTGCATGACAGTTGCTCCAAACCAAATCTCAGATTTGATGTATGCCCATGTGTAAAAATATGCATTAACCTAACATTCTCCATCACATTTAATCCAATTCAGGTTCAGGTGGAGTTGAGCCTGGCAACACCGGACTCAAAAAAGGAAACAGCACTGGACATGGTGCCTTTCCAAAATAGGACCCTATTTACATTAAATGGGAACTAAATATATATATATATATATATTGTGGAACGAGTCCCGGACACAGACAGGCAGACATGTTGTAGTCACCACCACACGTTTATTTACATCTAATATTTACAAGTCTTTAAGTGCTCCACAAACCCCCAATCTTCCCCAAAGTCCAGGCCAAACCACACTGCCTCTTCTTCGGACTGCCTCCTTCTCTCTCTACACTGACCTCGTTCTTCTTCCACCCGACTCCAGCCTCGAATGAAGGAAGGCGGCCCCTTTTATCCATACCCGGATGTGCTCCAGGTGTGCACCGGCAACCTTCCACCGACACGCCCCAGTGTGGCGGAAGTGCCGGCTGTCTCCCCGGAAGCACTCCGGGTGTTCCCTCTCTTCTTCCCCCCAGCACTTCCGTCACACACACCCGTCAGGCACGGGGACGCCGGGCCCTACAGGGTTGAGCTTCTAAGCCCTGTACCCATGGCCCCCAATACAACCAGGGCGGTCGCCCCCTCGTGGTCTGGAGGAGGCATGAGCCCTCCTCCTGTCTCCCCGGGTGTCCCGGCCGGGCAGGAACCCCAGCCGGGTGCCACAATATATTAACCTTAATAAGATGAATGTTTTTTCTCTCTGTTTACATTTCTTGTTGTCATTCTTAAGTGTTCAAATATGAGAAGAGAGAATGGCCTTGCTGTTGTTCAAAAGCTTTACTGCATGTTTTATATACTATCAAGTGTGTGCATCAGTCCCAGTAAATGACCTGCACAAGGGGTGGATGTGATTGGTTATTGCTCTTTTGATCAAGGACTAAGAAGATGTTCAAATAAGAGTAATGTCATTTAGAGACACTCTGAAGTGAATATTTACTACAATAAGAAGCTTTATAGAGAAATAATAGATAAGCTTTACATTCCCACCAAACACTTCAAGACATTTTAAGATTGTAATGTATTACAAGGGCAATCAATATGATAACATGCCCTTTTCCTGCCATATATCTCTATAATCATTACTTATTGTATTATAAGACTACACTCCATATTCTGCCTCTAGTCTCTTACTTGCCATTGTGGTTTGCCAATACAAACAGAAGTAGGTCAGAGCTCGAGCAATGTTGCCTGGTTGGTAGCTCTTAGGCTCAAGATTGCCTCCTGTTATCTGGAGTTTACGTATTCTCTCCATGTTTAGACTGGTGTTTTTGGTATATATTTGGAATATAGTGTTGTGCAAAAGTCTTGTGAAGACACAAATGCAGTAAAACAGGAGTGTGTTTAAAATAATGCTGTAAATACACATAGTTTTTTTTTTATTTTTTAACCTTTCTACAACTGGCAGTAAATTAAACAAAAACACATTAATGAAATCAGTATTTGTTGTGGCCATCCTTTTCCTTCTCTTAGGTCTGCAGTCATGAAGTTTCTGATGGTCCTCATATAGTCTGTTGTTCCAAAGCTCTGTGTAGGACTTGACACAGTTCAGCTTCAGACTTCGGTTATCCTACTTTCTTCTCTCACATGAATTTCAGACTGGTTCGATAATATTGAGATTGGGGCTTTCTGGGGACTATGCTACCAGTTACAAGACTCCATGTTCCCCTGTCACTGCAAATGTCTGTTTGGGATCATTGGCATTGTGCAGAATTAAGTTGGGGCAGAAACATACACCTTCTTGATGGTATTACATGATGAATAAGCACCTGAAAGTACTTTTCAGCATTGAGGAGTGCATCAATATTGATGAAATCACCAAATCTGTTTGTGAAAATGCAGCCTCAGACCTTTAGGAAACCTGTGAAAACATTCCTCTATGTACTATTTTCCAGACAAACTGCCTTCTGTTAGTGCCAGAAATTTCAAATTTTCAGTTTAAAGCACCTGCTGCCATTCTTCTGCACCTCAGTCCTTGTGGTTTGTGTGTAGGTGAGTCGTTTTGCTTCATTTCCACCTCAGACGATGGGCTTTTTGATCACAACTCACAACCAAAAATTTCGCCTCTGAGAGGACTTCTCCAAACTTGGTGTTCCACAGTTCCAGTGGTTTCTGCCAACTGAAGAGGTGCTGGACATCTTGCAATTTCAAAGGGAAATAAACTTGATATCATTTTCATTTGCTGTACTCAGTTTCTGTGACCAACCACTGTGTTTTTGCTCCTCAACTTTTTTCCATTTGTTGTTTGGACAGAAAAATTTGGACTGAACATCTGGAAACACATGTCTGATGTGATATTTCTACTTGGGAGAGACCTTAACACCTTGTGTTTGGTCGCTATGCTCACTTTTGCCTGCCTTGGTGTAAGATTTGCAGGTTAAATTACCACATCAGTTGCACTCATAGCTTTTTAGTATGGTTTTGTCTGTTTCAGTTAATCAGTTTGAGTCAATCTGCACATTATATATTTGATCATCAGCACCTGATTGCTACATTTACAGGCCCTGGGCTATTTGCCAACAAAGATCTTTTTAAATGGAAAGTAGTCTGTTACTATGTAAGCCTCTTTCTTTAAAAACAATTGATACAGCTTACTGAATTTCTTCACTTTTTGCAAAATGAATATTTGCAACTGTAAAATATGCTTTTTCTATTGACACACTAACCCAGAAGATGTACAGTGCATGAACCATCTAACACACATATTTCTGTATTTTACATAAAGTTAGGCGCAGTACTGTATAGTATACAATATACAGTAATCCCTCCTCCATCGCGGGGGTTGCGTTCCAGAGCCACACGCGAAATAAGAAAATCCGCGAAGTAGAAACCATATGTTTATATGGTTATTTTTATATTGTCATGCTTGGGTCACAGATTTGCGCAGAAACACAGGAGGTTGTAGAGAGACAGGAACGTTATTCAAACACTGCAAACAAACATTGTCTCTTTTTCAAAAGTTTAAACTGTGCTCCATGACAAGACAGAGATGACAGTTCCGTCTCACAATTAAAAGAATGCAAACATATCTTCCTCTTCAAAGGAGTGCGCGTCAGGAGCAGAGCATGTCACAGAGATAGAGAAAAGCAAACAAATCAATAGGGCTGTTTAGCTTTTAAGTATACGAAGCACCGCGGCACAAAGCTGTTGAAGGCGGCAGCTCACACCCCCTCCGTCAGGAGCAGGGAAAGAGAGAGAGAGAGAGAGACAGAGTTTGTTTTTCAATCAAAAATCAATACGTGCCCTTCGAGCTTTTAAGTATACGAAGCACCGTGCAGCATGTCGTTTCAGGAAGTAGCTGCACAAAAGATAGCAACGTGAAGATAATCTTTCAGCATTTTTAGACGAGCGTCCGTATCGTCTAGGTGTGCGAACAGCCCCCCTGCTCAATCCCCATACGTCAGGATCAGAGAAAGTCAGCGCAAGAGAGAGAGAAAAGTAAGCTGGGTATCTTCTCAGCCATCTGCCAATAGCGTCCCTTGTATGAAATCAACTGGGCAAACCAACTGAGGAAGCATGTACCAGAAATTAAAAGACCCATTGTCCGCAGAAATCCGCGAACCAGCAAAAAATCCGCGATATATATTTAAATATACTTACATATAAAATCCGCGATGGAGTGAAGCTGCGAAAGGCGAAGCGCGATATAGCGAGAGATTACTGTACAGTCGACCCTCGATATATGACCAAAATTTTTGTTTTGAATTACGACCAACATCTTGCGTTACGACCCGAATGCGGTCACGTGCATCCGCTTGTGCGATTGTAAACAAACAGCCGAGAGCATTTGTAAGCGTCAGTCGGAGCCCAGATACATGTGTTTGTGGACGTAATTTTGGTCAGTGCAGTGATTTATATAATTTATTTCGATAATTGCTAAGGAAGGAAGAGAAGGTAACAAAGGTAAAGAAAGCGATCACAATCGAAACGAAGAAGGAAATTGTGTGGAAATATGAGAGTGGCGTTCATGTGACCGATCTCGCTAATACAGTATGTACAGCATGTTGAAATCCACCATCTCGACAATTTTACAAAGAAAAGATTTGTATAAGGAATCTCCTTCCAAACAATAACCACCTTCCATTTCATTCTCCTCCTCCTTCCTTCCTGCAAGCCAAAGATGTCAACTTAAATGGTGAGTACAGTATGAAATTGTTGTTTCTGGTAGGCTAGGCAGTTTTTATAACTTTTTGGTTAGTACATTAGAAAAATTATTGGTGTTTTTGGTAAATTATGCACATTATACAACACTTTTTTATTAAAAAAAGTTAAGTAAGTGTTGCTGTGGGAGGTTCGGAACACATTAAGGGAATTTCCATTATTTCTTATGGGAAAAATAGCCTGTACGCGTAAAATTAGCATTGAGTAAGCCTTATTTGCTTGCCGGTTCTTTTATCGGGAACATTTTGTAAATCTTTGTGCCAGCCAATGTCTCCGTAAGGGAATAAAAGTGGGTAAACCATAGGATCGCAATTCATATTGAGCGTGGAAATCTGTTTACAGGAGTTGCCTATGGGATAGATGCAAATGACCCTTTCAGCAGGCGTTTTGCCATCTTCTCTGATGAAAATCACCGCAACATCGGTGTGACATGTCGGGGCATTGTATCGTCATAAATCCTGCCTAGGCTTTTCCTTGAAAACTGTTGAAAACTTGCTGTTGGATTGGACTGAGCGATTTCATGCATGTGTTTGTATGATTTAGTGAAGCGGTTGATGGTTCTGAGCATGGAATCTAGCTGGAGAAGTACATTTTTGCTGCATGCAGAGTTTGCTTTATTTTGTAAGCGTACTTCAGTAGCTTGCGCTGTGTCAAAAACATATGACTGTCCATATCCTGGAGAGGTAGAAGTGTTAGCGTATAGTGGAGAGATTTGGTGATAAATTTGCCCATGTATTTTAAAATAGTATGGTCCATGGCCAGGAGGTTGAGTTATCTGTGCATCCATGGAAGCAAACGCTAGAGAAGAGTTGTATTCTGGAATGTGTTCACGATAATTTTTAGCTACTGATGTTTGCTGTGTAAGAAGCTGTTGTAAAGACACAGGTGGCTCCCGCAAAGGTGGTAAAGCTACTTTACCGTTGTGGCAGCACCTCAAGTACTTGTTGGATGTATTACGCTCAGCAGGCCAGTATAGTGCATGACATGGAAGAGGACGAATAGGAATCGAGAAATGCTGTGTCGGCTGCGTGTGGGCGGGACCGGTTTTGAAGTGGAAGCAGGACGAACCAGAAGAGAAATATATAAGAGATGAAGCAAGCATATTAATAGTAAAATAAAAAATAAAGACGTGAATGTAACACTACATTAGTTTATAATAAAACAAGTACATTTAATAAAGACAGGTCAAATGAATCACACACATTTGATTCTGAGTGTGTGAGAGACACACAGATTCCCATGTTGGTTATATGGATCTTGAGTTATCTATTTACAAAGCTCATTCAGAAATGCTTTCATTTTTATTTGGGAGAATAAATTGAAAATCCTGATATTTCAGCTCATCTCTCCTCCTCCTCCTCCTCTTCCAATTAAAATACAGAGCGACTGAAGACACAACAAGCAAAACACTTCAACTTCTCAGGGTAAGAAAAATTGTCTCATTAAAGTCATTAATTAATTTCTTTTTTTTATTTATTAAATTAATGGTACATTGTACTGTATTATGCTTGAGATTTTGTTTAAAAAGTTGTGTTAAAAGGAACATTAGCAATATCTATTTTATAAATGTTTGACATTTTTTGTAGTGGCAGCTTTTGGCATGAAAATTCTGGTGGAGCCATGCCAGAATAATTTTCCTATATGTGTGCAGACGTTTCTAATTTAAACATTTACTTACCTAAATAATCAGATTTGTCTCTGTTTGCTAATGACTAGCAAAACATGCACATTCACACACCTTTTACGTCACAAATATCAGTCAGATGATGGGATGCCGGTGCCTTGTATGTGTGGACTGAAATCAGGTCATCGTGATACAGCAACATATATGCAAAGACTGTAAAAAAAAAAGTGAGGGCCTGACTGCTGAGGAGAATATATTGGCGATGAAGTACCTAAATTAAGACAGCAGCACCTCCAGTTTAGAGTCGAATACCGCTAAAGTAAGAAAAGACAAGCAAGGATAACACGGACAGAACACACAGACTACACACACTGACCACCATGAAGCCAGGATACAAGTGAAAAATTTATTTTCTAAATGTGTACCTGTTCTTTCTATGAGTAGATGAAAACAACGATGCAGCACAATGTCTTGTGAATGATGCATTCCCTTTTTTGTGTCTACCTTAATGGGATCAAATGGTAGTGGACTTCTTATATGTCTTTGCTGCCATGTGCTTCATGACATCTACTGGGACAATCGGAAGTGCAAAAATAAAACAACAACATGCAGCCCTCATTGTAATATAGGAAATGATCTTCAAGCCTGATCACTAAACTGGACATTTCAGGTTGAACATGAGCATACACACCCAATAAAACAGAGAACACTGCAGGGCCAATTGATCCAGTCCTTTGGCCTGAAACAGGCTTGCAGCAACTGGCATGAAGAATATCTTTCATTACTACAACAGGCTAATTTTTTTTCTCAGTAAGTAATTACTCTGAACAAATAATACAAAATTTAAAAAAAAATCTAAGACAACAAATCTGAGGATTGTTTTAAACAATTGTAACAAATGTTACGATGTAGCAGCAAATAAAATAGAACAATGGGGTAAGGCCTCTTAAGACCCACAAAACCCCAGCAGAACCTTCCCTAGCTTTAATGTACAATATAATATATATATATATATATATAATATATATATATATATGCCATTGGTCAGCACTTGTCCAGAGGGCCAGATTTCAATTACCACCTATTTATTGCCAAATTTCCCCATGGGTTTCATTCTATTAGCTTAACTGTGATGGGTTGGCACCCTGGTCAGGGTTGATTCCTGCCTTGCGCATTATGCTGCCAAGATAGGCTCTGGTTTATTTGCCTTTCGTCCTTTTCACATTGCTGAGTTTTAAAGGTAGAGGACATTGAAGATTGATCATTAAGATCATTCAGACATGTGCACATGCTTTAAGAGAAAGTTGGTATTTATCAACAATTAATAGCCATAAAATGTAATTAACTATGTGACCATGTAGAAATAGAGCTACTTAAAAATGTCATTACTATTACATATTGATTCCACCATTTTGCACTGATTTTAATTGTCACTTTCTCTATTTGCAGGCCCCCTTATTCATTTCAAGGTTGTGAGGGTTAATTGTTTTTACTGAAAGCAATTAAGATTTTACTTTATCAGGAGTTTCAAGACAGATGGCCCTGAACAGACATTTTAGTTTTACATTTGCACATTTCATGAAACCTAAAAACCATGAGTGTCTGTAGCTGTTTCTGTATTTCTATTTGATTAAGCGACATGTTCACAGTCACACATTGACTCAGTAGAGCGTATAAAACTAGCAACAGAGCAGTTTACAGTCCAAGACCTTAGTCACTAGGCCACACATGTCGACTTTGTGGAGACTGATGTCACGCCTATGGAAGACAGATCCAGATGTGTGAACTTATGAAAGCCAGGGCTGGAAATTTATAAGGTCTGGGGATTTCAAAGAATGTAAAGATGCACAAGAGCCATTTTACCCCAAAAAGCTTCTCTTTATCAGTAACACAAATCAAGAATAAATGTCAAAAAGATCATAAAGACAGATATTTCATTTTGCCCTAATTTGTTAGCGGCGCTAGTTTTGCTGTATTGAAAATGTATGGAAAACCAAAGAATAAACTTATTCTTGTGTGATATTGATTAAAAATCTTGGGAATGGCAAGTCACACTTTATAGTATCTCCTAAATGTCCTACTGTGTAATAAAGTGTTAAATCTTTACTTCAAATGTGAGACAGATTTTACAGATTTTTTTATTATCAATGTAGAAAGAAACATAAATTATAATATTAAAATTGACTCACTGAGTTGAACTCTCACTTGTAGCTGAGAAGCAGTGATGAGCAAAATAAGGAATTTTCAATTCACATATAGTTCTAAGAAATTGTACAATTTGTTTTGCAGATGATTTTACAAAATACAACACTCTTTTTCAAGTTAATTTTAACACCAAAAGCGCCATGGCTGTCAACATGCCCTGAGAGAGTAGCTGATGATATATAGCTAAGTCCATCTTTATATAATAGTTTTAAGAACTGTAGCCAATATGAATCACACCCTCCTACAACAGGTCTAAAGGCAAAAAATTCAGTACAAAGAGATTAATTGAAACAGAAACAGCAGTGTAGAAGAAATAAAACCAAGAAAGGAACAACTGTAGCAAAGGTGAGATAGCAGTAAATGTGGTAGTTTAACCTGCCAATTTTACCTGTTGGCAAAAGTGAGCATAGCAACAAGGCACATGGTGCTCATCCTGAATCATCAAGTTATCTCCCAACAAGACATTTCATAGCAAACAGGTGTTTCCAAATGTTCTGTCAAAGTTCTTTTGCAGAAGCACCAACAAACAAGCTAAAACTGGAAACTCAGTGGTTGGCCACAGAAACATGAAATACATCAAGCTTACTTTCCTTCAAAATCAGAAAATGTCCAGCACTGCTGTCAGCACAGAACTGGCAGAAATGATTAGGAGTCTGGTACACCAACCTACAGGAGAGCCTTATCAGACGTAGCCTTGCATGTTCTTCATGGAAAAGTTAAGTCCAAAAAGCCATTCATCTAAAGACTGCAGTGCAGACAAATGGCAGCAGGTGCTCTAGACCAGGGGTTCTCAAACTCGGCCCTGGGGATCCACTGTGGCTGCAGGTTTTTGTTCCAACCAGTTTCTGTTTTTAATTGGAATCCTGGGCTAATTAAGTGAACTGTTATTTCCCATGTTCTGTGTTTTGGGAACAATATACAAATTAGAAAACTAAGTTTGGTAAATATATATATATATATATATATATATATATATATATATATATATATATATATATATATATATTGTGGCAGGCGGCCGGGGTTCATGGCTAGCTGGGACGCCCCTGCACTGTATGTTCTGGGGAGCAGCCCTGGACGTTGCAATACCTCCCCCTGGACACCCCCCTGGGTTGGAGAGGTGCCTCAGTCCTGTTGGGTCCCGCAGGCACCACCTGGGGGTGCTGCAGCTGGGACTCCTGAGCCCCTATGGGCAGCATATTCACCACACTCGGAACTGCTGCCGGAACATGGCAATCAAGTAAGTGGAGCACTTCCAGGTGAACTATAAAAGGGGCCAGCAGCCACCACTCCAGGAGCCAGAATTGGGAGGAGGAGAATAAAGCTTGAAGAGGAGTGGTGGTGGAAGAGAGAAGGAAAGTGCGTGATTCATTTGTGTGTGTGCTTGAGACTGTGTTGTGTCTGTGGGTACGGGAAAGGCGTAGCCCACAGACGAAGAAAAATAAAAAGTCTTTGTATTTTACACGTGCCTCAGTGTGAATCTGTGTCGGGTCGGGCGCAATATAGTGCCTTTTTCACTCTATATATATATATATATATATATATATTTTGTGGGGAACAGCCTGGACACAGACAAGCAGACATCATTAAAGCACCACAACACATTTATCCACCCATTTTCCAACCCGCTGAATCCGAACACAGGGTCACAGGGGTCTGCTCTAGCCAATCCCAGCCAACACAGGGCACAAGGCAGGAACCAATCCTGGGCAGTGTGCCAACCCACCGCAGGACACACACAAACAATCCCACACACCAAGCACACACTAGGGCCAATTTAGAATCACCAATCCACCTAATCTGCATGTCTTTGGACTGTGGGAGGAAACCGGAGCGCCCGGATGAAATTCATGCAGACACGGGGAGAACAAGCAAACTCCACGCAGGGAGGACCCAGGAAGCGAACCCGGGTCTCCTAACTGCGAGGCAGCAGTGCTACCACTGCGCCACCGACAACACGTTTATTTACAGCTAATATTTACAATAAAGTGAATACACACAACCCAGTACCGCAGCACCAGTCACCCCAAAGTCCAGGCCTCTCCAGCACAATGCCTTTGCCTCTTCAGGTCCGCCTCCACTCCTCTCCACCAAGACTTCGTCCTTCTTCCACCCAACTCCAGTCATCAAATGGAGGGAGGAGGCCCCTTTTATACACACCCGGATGTGCTCCAGGTGCTTCCTGATTAGCTTCCGCCAGCACTCCCCAGTGTGGCGGAAGTACTGGCTGTGCACCCAGAAGCACTCCGGTTATCCCTGGTCTTCTTCCCCCCAGCACTTCCGGGTGTGGCGGAAGTGCTGAGGGCCAGGGCTCCATAGGCATGGGGCGCCTCCTGGCGGTGACCACGGGCCCCTATAAGGTTTTGCTTCAAAGCTCTGTTCCCGTGGTCCCCAAAGCCACCAGGGTGGTTGCCCCCACATGGTCTGGGGGAGGCATAAGCCCTCCTCTGGTCCTCCTGGGCATCCCAGCTGGGTACCACCCCCAGCCTCCTTATATATATATATATATATATATATATATATATATATATATATATATAATGTACTTATATATAACTTAAGCAGTTATATGTGAATAATGTATTTTTTTTCTTTTTAACAATATTTTTCATCTTGATTTTCATTGTACTTTTCCAGGTGTTCTAATTCTTGAATTAATCCATTATTTACTAATGAGCAGGTCTGATGCAGTCTTTCATAATTCAGTGTTGTTTGCCTGGGTGTCTGTTCTGCTTGTTAATAATTATCATTATTAATATACAATGAAGGGAGCAAACTGCACACAGAAAGGGCAAATATAAAGAAATCAACAGAAGAGAGTTAAGCATTTAAATCTATAGCAAAACTAGAAATATTTTTAAATGTCTTATAAATGTAAAAATCATGCTGCTGTGCTTTTCTGAATGTAGAATAAGAGAAGACAAAAAATACCAGCTAATTAAATGAGATCAATGTTATCAGTTGTTGTCACTGATTATACTGTAAATCTGGTTGGAACAAAAACCTGAAGCCGCAGCTTTGGCTGTAAAAAAGGTAGTTTTTTCCACAGACAGACTAGAGGATGGTACATTGATGAATGTCTTCAGGGAGTAGTGAAGCACAGTAGAGGTTCTTTGCATTACTGCAGACAGAGTTAGTGATTTCATCAAAATGTTTGGCTCTGTAACTGTTGAGTAGTACAGGCAGATCCGTATCCATTATGCAATACAATCAGCAAGGGTCTAATCGGTCCCACCTCATTCTGCAGCATTAAAATGACCAAAAACATATGACCAAGGTCATAAGGAACTATCTGCAGCAAAAAGAGGAGCAGCAGATCCTGCAACAGATGGTACGGCCCTCACAGACTCCTCATATCTTCATCATTGAGCCAGTCTAGCACAGCAGAGAGAGAGGCATGTCTGCAGTGGAGTTGTAACAAGTTCTCCAAGAGTCCTGGAACTACCAACCACACAAAGGACCTGAAGAAACTGCACACAAATGAACCTAAGAGAAGACAGGGGTGGGGCTGATCACACCATATATTAATTTCATTTGTTTATTTTTTCATGTTTATTGCATTCTCTAGGAAGGTTATTAGTGAATTAACACAATTCATGACATTATTTTTGAAAGCACTCCCTCTTAACCAAACATTTTTTTACAACTGCCTAAGACTTTTGAAAAGTACTCTACTGTATATACACTGCAGACAGGAAAAACATATATATACAGGTAAAATAGATACGTATATATTTATATATATACAGATGTGGGCAAATTTGTTGCTACCCACACAGCTCATTGAAGATGTGCTGTTTGCCTCCTGGAAAGTGATTACATGAAAAGCAATTGTCCTATGTATACCTGCATGCCCTTGATACGCAATCGAGTAAAGCAAAAAAGTGTGAAATTAGATCAAGTATTGCTCATTCTACAAAAATAATCTAAAATGGCCTGGACACATTTGTTGGTGCCCCTAAAAAAGATTATAAATAGATTTGAGTGATTTTTCAAACTAGCTGTTTTCTTTAGTTAGTATCACACATGTCTCCATTTGTGCAAACAGTCATTCAGCCTATTCAAATGGTGAAAAGCAGTCACTCTGCTGTTTGGTTTGTGTCCCACACTGAATCTGGACCAGAGAAAGAAAAGGAGCGAGTTGTCTGAGGAGATCAGAAGAAAACTGTACAGAAGCATGTTAAAGTCAAAGGCTACAAGACCATCTTCACACAGCTTGATGTTTCTGTGACAGCAGTTGCAAATATTATTAAGAGGTTTAAGGTCCATGGGACTGTAGCCAACCTCTGACTCCAGAATGGGCAGAAGCATAATGGTGAAAATAGTAGACAAAAAGCCAAGGATAACTTCCAAAGAGATACCAGCTGAATGACAATGAACTCAATGAAAGAAGACCCAGCAAGACTCCCACTGTTGAAAGAAAAACATACAAAAGCAAACTGGAATTTGCTAAAATGCATGTTTGACAAGCCACAGTGCTTCTTGGAGAATGTCCTTTGCACAGATGAGACAGCTTTTTGGCAAGTCACATCTGCTCTATGTCAACAGACAAAAAAATTTAAGCATTTAAAGAAAAGAACACCACACCTACTGTGGAACATAGAGGTACCTCAGTTATGTTTTGTGACTGCTTTGCTGTGTCTGGCAATGGGTACCATGAGTCTGTGCAGGGAACAATGAAATCTCAAGACTATCAAGACATTATGGGGCAAAACGTACCGCCCGATGTCAGAGAGCTCTGTTTCAGTCACAAGTCATGGATCCTCCAAAACGATAATTGCCCAAAACTAATAACTAAAAGCACCTAAGAATGGCGATGAACAGAACATTGCACTATTTTGAAGTGACCTTCTATGAGCCCTGAGTTGAATCCTATTGAACATCTATAGAAAGAACAGAAACATGCATTCTAGAGAAGGCCCCGTTCAAAACCTAACACAGTTGGAGCAGGTTACTCAGGAAGAGTGGCCCAAAGTACCTGCTGGCAAGTGCAGAAGTCTCATTGGGAGTTACAGGAACTTCTTGTTTGCAGAAGGCCAAAGAAAATGAGATCGAATGGAAGAAAAGACATAGAGAAAAAAATATAAATGAAGTAAGGGTCTGAACCAGGAGAATAAAAACCATGAAACCATGGACAAAAAGGATTGCAGAGTTCAAAATCAGTAAGAAATCAAACATAATTAGCAAGATTAAAGAAAATGACAGGTTTTGGAATCCAAGTAGTTAGATAAGGAAGTGAACCTAGAGTGACCCTTTTATCCTGATTAATAATGACTGAGAGGATCACAACCTCTGAAGCCATACCAATTACTGGCCAAAAACGTGAGAATTTAGCACAGCTGAAGAAAACACAAAATGGTGGTGGGAAAGTGGCATAAATCAAAAATGAACTTTAAAATGAAGCATTGAATCGAAAAAGAAACAATTTCATCAGATTCCTCAGTAATATACAGCTCAATAACAGAACTAAAAAAATTACCTGTCAATAACTTACAAAAAGTCTCAAGATCCTAATATAAAGGTTGTGCAATAAAATTTAGGTTAAAGGTCCCATCAATTTTGTTCATACCATTTCCATTCTTGTTATCACTTGAAATGTTCAGTTGAATCAAATCTCTAAAGCAAATTCTGATTTTTGTTAAATACAAACTAAATAATGATGGGTGCCAATTACTTTTTGTCAGTTTCAAGTTATTTCAAAGACATTTGATGGGTTCTTCTTCTTTTGTGGGTTTGAATCTTTTCTTGGCCACTGATCCATATGTGAGTACAAGGTTCTGAGGCTGTGGTAGCATTCAGACAGAAGACAAGAATTGGCGTTGGATGGGACATTCACACAACCTATCATGTACACTCTAATTAAGCGAATTTGAAGTCACTAATGAACCTAAAATTGTAATCATATCTCTGTGAGAGGACATTAGAGAACATAAACTGGCCACACAGACAGGACTCGAGTAAAAGGCTGAACCTTTAATGCAGAACACCTAATCATCATGCCATATTTATATCCTGTACATATTCAATATTTGTTTTGTACATTACAGTATTAAAGCTAGATATTCTGTAATACATACCATTTATATATAAATCCCCCTTTGATCATTTCAAATATGTAACATATATAAATGTAGTTTGCATAGTTAAAATGTGATGGGTGTAATTAGGTGCAACAGACTAAGGAGAGAAAAGCAAGCTTAACAGCAATAGTCAAATTGATCATTGATCTGTGTTTGGCTAAGTGGTTTCTAGTTAGCTGAATCTGAGGGATATTCCTTCGCTGAGCTGGCAAATAAATCAGTGTTTGCAAATGTCCCTAAAGACTGAGCCTGTCCCGGGATTGGAAATTATTGGCTTTACAATGAAAAGCACATGTTGCACTGGCTGCCTGGGGAATAGTAATGAAGTGAGACAGATGCTCTCCAGTTCCACACTGCCCTCTCGCCTCTTATTTCCCATCAAGTAAAAATAATTACCGTATACATAAGGGAGTATTTCTCTGTGCCTGCCGATAACTTTTGCCATATTGGCCCTTGATAAGCTGATCTTTTCCCTGGTGGGACCTCAGTATGATTTATGAGGAAATAGCTAGCAAATTGTGATGTCCACCTTGATGGATGACATCATTTGGGTCATTGTGCTGATCGAGTATAACTAACATTTTTAGGCGATGTTACAATTGATCACCTGCGGAGAAAAAACAATATCGCCAAGTAACTCAAATGTGTTCCCACATTCATAGCTTAATAAATCATGCAACTAAGTTAAACATCTAACAAATGCATGTTTTTTTTTTTCCTAAACAAATTTTCAGAACTTTTTTGTAGACAGCTGAAAAGGTGACAGTTGACGGTCATCAATTGTGTTTTCATCAATGCCCCAAGGAGCTGAACTTTCACACTGCTGGGTGAGAAGGTCACTCACTTGCTTTCAAGGCTGCTAAATTCAAAAGACGAAGAAGACAACGCCGGACTAACTGGAGATAAAGGGACTGGAGGATGGCCCACGTGAAGGGTATTGACAGGATGCTTTAAGGGTTTTGTTTGGCGTCAACCGAGGGCAGAAAAGTGAACCAGACTAGCCCCACTGTTTCTAAAAGTGTCAGTTCACAACAACTAAAACTTTTGTTTTTTATTCTGAGGAACAAGAATCTGAGAGAAATTGTATCTTGGCATGGTATGTATTTCAGCTAAATGACAATCTATTGGGTGAAGGAATCTTAAAGAAAAGGAAAATATTAGAGAGAGAAGCTGTACGTACAGAATAATAATTTCACATTTCAAGGTGTATGTATGTGCACAGCCTTACCACAATTTTATATACTTTTAAACAACTTTTATGGCATTTAACAGCTATCACTATCCCAAAGCCCCTTAAAAGTAGAAATGCATAAAGACAGATATTTGTTTACATATATTAATGTAATTTAACTTCCTTAGGATTACACGTTTTGCCAGTGGCAAAAACTGAACTGACATCCTTGTGGTTTATAGACCACCCCGTTGCCACTACAGCTTAGTTGTGTAATTATTTTCTCATTTCGATGCTGGATAAAGTTGTGTTAAAACTAACACCATCTCCAACATCCTGAATATATTTTTTTGAGTTTATTCTATAATGCCTCTTGGTCTGATGCTTAGATTGGCATAGGTAAACAAGCTGATTGATGACCAAGCAGAGTGGTTTTGCCTGACAGTTTATGAGGCAGAAAAGTCTGAATATCGAAAAAACTTGCAGTGTGACAGTCTCATACATCCACCTGAGTTTTGAACGGATCAGCAGGATTTATTCTCAGGAACTGTCATTTAAACCGTTTATACATGAGGGGAGGGTCCCAAGTGTTTCATATTTGGTTGGAGGCACAATCATTTTTTTCCATTTTGCTTTTTTTACGGTGGGCAACTACTAAGCCCCTCTGTGAATTTAGGAAAATATCCAGAACATAAATATGGATTCCAAGTTCTCTGGTTGAATTAGTGCTTAAGAATGAGTCACAATGAAGGTCATTTCTAAATGGTCATATTGACTGTGCCAGTGAAGAAAAGGAATAAAAAATGGTGGATATTTTTTAAAATTGCAATTTTTACTAATCGGACTCAGTAATAGCAAGACCATTGTGGTTATGAGAATTTTGCAGTGGTCAGGGTTGCTGCCTTACAGATGCAGGATTTTAGATTCAAATACTGCCTCTGATGGTTGACCGTGTGCAATCTACACATTAGTCCCATATGTTGGTGGGTTTTTCTTGGGGTACCCCAGTTTCCCTTCCACAATGACATGCATATTAGAGGTTAGATGGCACTTCTAACTTGGCCCTGTAATGGACTTGTTCCCTGTCCAGGGTTTGTTCTTGCCTTGCACCTGATGCTAGTGGGACAGACTCCTACAGTCTGCATCTCTGAACTGAATGAAACAGCTTTGAGATTGTTCTGTTTTAAACGTTTACAGGTCCTTATGAGTTGTAAGTAGCACCAAATTACCATGCTACTCAAATTCAACCATGAAGGCTCAAGCAACACTGGGACTACTGGCCATTCCATAAAAATGAGGATTAAGAGGTGACATAAGAGAAGTGTTTACAATTAAGAGGGCAATTAGGGTAGACGTCCAGTTTTTACATTAAAAAAATGTCTGCACTGTGATCATGTGAGCCCGAATGAAAGCTGGTTAAGGATATATTTTACAATAATGCTGCAAAGTACCTCTTTTTAAAAGTGGGACAACATATGAAGTTAAATTATGAAGATAACAGTACTTTGGGACCTTCAAATCTTGACTTGATGTTATTTTTGAAAGAAGTGCATAGAGGATGATGAGCTGTAAGGATGAATAGCCTTTTTTCATAAACAGTTTACTTACGGTATATTCTTCTAATATTCTTAATTTCAGAAATCAAAAAACTAAATGGCAGTTTTACTGCAATTTATTATTAAATAAAAACGTAACACGATTGCAGCTTGTGCAACTGGTGTTTCTTGGTAAGCACCAAAATACTAAATGTAGAAGAGTTGATGGTGACACAATAACCCTATGGCAGTGTTATTCCTGTTAATGAGAACTAAAACAAAATATATTGTTAATGATAGAATAATCATTTTGTTAATTTAATCTAAAATGAAAATGAGAAAATGTCTGAAAATTAAATGAAACAGAGAAAATAAAAATAAAAAAATGCAGTTGATGATACAGTTTATTTATTAAATATTATTTAAAACAGTGCGGTAGTAAATTTGGTTAGAGACAAGCATTAATTCAAGCACTTGTGCAAGTATCCCTCGCTGCTGGTGTCTGAATATGTGGATTTCGTTTGATTTTGTCATTTGATATTGTCACACATGTGCGAGTAGGAGGCAGCTAAAGGGCCTGAGTAATGGTAATTCCACCACCGACCAGGGGGTGACGGGGTGTGCTAACTGTCTTTCTCAGCTACTTACAGACCATTCCTGGGAAATCCCACTAGGTTCTGGCACCCTCGATGACATCACTTCCAGTACCGACAACATAATTTCCTGTTCCGGCCCCAGAGATGACATCACTTCCTGAATGGGCCTTTAAAGCCGTCATCTTGACTGTCTGTAATGAGTTCTGTTTTGGACTCAGTCATGTGAATATCTCTGTTCTATTATTGCAGTTTTAGCAGCCAGGATACAATATACGGGTGGCTGCCCCAAACCTTTATTATTTCTTTTGCCATTATTTGTCACAATATATTTTATTAATCCCTGAGGGGAAATTGTCTTTTCTCATGACCTCTTGGAGTCAGAGCTCAGAGTCAGATATTGTACAGTGCCCCAAAGCAATTTTCAAGTTAAGGGCCCAGCTCCTGGCCCCAAAAGAATAGGATCCGTTCAACCTTTCAGATACCAGCACAGATCCTTAGCCACAGAGCCACCACTCATTTCGTCCATCAATCAGCTTTCCCTTCTAGAACTGTGAGTGAATACCAAAGCCTCATCACTTACCAAGGAAGTATTTTGTGGATTTCATTGGGCAAAATTGACTGTCAATCACAGATGTTCCATTGTCAGTGAGTGGCAGGCAACTTTCGCTAAACTTCAATGAAAAGGGCCTTAAATTAAAACATGCCACATGCCATAGTTTGAAAATTAGAGCTGTGGAGGAATTGTCAAGCTTGAATGGCCAACTCCACATTTCAAATTCAGTCAGTATTTAGAGTGGAAAAAAATATTATCTTTATATGCCAAAGACGAGGTAGGAATTTCAGCCATTTAACCTTACTTCCCAAAGATATTACTTGTTTAATGATAGTACTTTTCTAGTGACAGATTAAGCAGACGTGTAGCATGCAATCAGTGTTATCAGTCAAGCTGACTTTAATCATATACGTTTAGTTTTAATCAGGTCATTAGTATTGTTGTTTCAATGCAGTTTGTGCTTGTCACACTCCAAAAATATGAATATACAGTATGTAGAATGCCACAGTATTGTAAAGTTTTGACTGGGGGATCGTGACATGCTGTGCTTGGAAGCTCATCAACACTCTTAATTTACGCCATCCCATTTTAACAAGGGTAATGTACCAAATCTGCTCAATATTTAAAATAACTGTGACGATGGGTCTACGTGCAACAAACATTCTTCACCTCACATTGCCATGCTTAACATACAGGTCATCAGTGATAAAGCATTAGAACTACT
The DNA here is from genome assembly GCF_900747795.2 of Erpetoichthys calabaricus. Lineage (NCBI taxonomy): Eukaryota > Metazoa > Chordata > Cladistia > Polypteriformes > Polypteridae > Erpetoichthys > Erpetoichthys calabaricus. Next base: position 296,116,331 of record NC_041395.2, read on the forward strand.
GTATTTGATTCATTGCAGACTGCAATCTTGATATGTCTACTACTCAGCTCTGTTCTATGCTAAATACCCTGACACTTACAAACTCTATCCTGCAAGCTAAAATGACCCTGCCCTTTTTAAATAAACAGAAGTGGTGCAAACTTAACAGATATATAATAATAATAATAATAATAATAATTAAGAATAATAATTATGAAATTAACAAAATTTTACAAAATGACAGTCAATATATACGATATTTGAAACATCTGGATGTTACCTCTTGTCAAATACTCTTGTATGAAAATGCCACCCTGAGACAATCGCCATGTCAACTCACCCAATACACTGGCCCAGTGTATGCTGTATCTTATATTTGGTTTTTCTGTCCTCCCTGGCCATTGGACCTTACTTTATTCTTTGTTACTTAGTATTGTCTAATTTTATTTTTATATTTTTTTCTTTCTTCATCTTGTAAAGCACTTTGAGCTACATCATTTGTATGAAAACGTGCTATATAAATAAATGTTTTTTTTATATAGATGAATCACATCACACACAGATATATCCTCATCTCTGATGGAGGATCACAGGAATCATCGGGTAGAGGGGTCCTTTCATCGGATTGGCTGGCCCAGCGCTGACTCAGCTGTGGAATGGCCAGTAGGGGGAGGCAGCTTGATGGCTGAGGTCTCCAGGACTCTGAACAAATCCAAATCATATTATGTGATATCATCTACTGTTAAATTCTGCTCTGTACTTGTAATATTTTTATTTTACTGTTATACTGTATTGGGGATTACTTGTGTTCTGTTCTGTGTATTGTATTGTATTGACCCCCTTCTCTTTGACACCCACTGCACGCCCAGCCTACCTGGAAAGGGGTCTTTCTTTGAACTGCCTTTCCCAAGGTTTCCTCCATTTTTTTTCCCCTACTAGGGTTTTTTGGGAGTTGTTCCTTGTCTTCTTAGAGTGTCAAGGCTGGGGGGCTGTCAAAAGGCAGGGCCTGTTAAATCCCATTGCTGCAATTCTTGTGTGATTTTATACAAAAATAAATTGCATTGTACAGTATTCTCTGCAACCTGCAAATATAATCCAGGCCACTTTGTATTTCTGACCAGCATCATGTAAAATGTCCACTTTTGATTACATATGCATTTAGTCACTGTGTGTGTAATGTGAAAATAATTATTTTATCATGCGGATTGTGGTAATTGTGTGCTGTGATTCAATTCATTTCTCTGCCACAGACCAACGTTTTAGTTCTACTGTAGCTAGAAAAGAGCACACAAGTGTGTATCTTAAGTGTAAAGCAGTGTTTGCCTGGAATATGAGCATTGTCACTATCACAATATCAACAATCTCTGCCACTTCCCCATCACCCTCTTCAGCATCACTGAGACTAAGAGTTGTCTGAGGCCACTACTTAATACTTTTCTCTGAATGTCTCTGTACTGTTTCTCAAATCTTTTCGAAAGTTTGTCAAAGGGCATGTTAAACCATAAGATAACAATTAAAAAAGGCATAACTGACTTAATATAAACCACTAAAATAAAATGATTATCAACAATGAGATATTTAGGAAAATTTGAACTGTAATAGTACAGGAACAAAGATGAACAAAATACAAAAGAGACAAAAAACAGAATTGTAAAGCAAGACTCACAACAGAACATGATAACAATCACAATGTGTTTCTTGGTGGATTGATCAGTACCAATTATGCAGTATTCTAAGCTATTTTCAAAATTTTACTAACCCTAAAGTATTTTGTGGTTCATTTTTTAGGAGTATCATTTTGGTTATGTGGAATAAACTTACTATTTTGTTATTAATTTTAGCAACTTTACTTGTTTCCGCCATTTCCCATTTTATGCTGGTCTTGGCAGCCATCTTGTGAATAACAATGTAGTTCCATTACCATTACATAACAGCAGGAAGTTGTGCATTGCTTCATCACCTTCAAGAAGTACATGACACTGAACTCTTTCTGGGGTTCTTAATACTGGATTCCTACTTCAATACAAACACTTACAGTGTTATAAGGAAGGTTAAAAAGAATTTTTCACTTTGGCGTGTTAGTTTGATTTCAAGGTTTGACAAATTTTGTGGGGTCAATCTTTTTTGCTTTCATTTCACTCAGCATTTTTTGACCTTTTTTTATACTTGGCTACAATTTTTGCCTTTTCCGTCACTCTTTCTAAAACATTTCCTCTTTTTTATTTTCTGTTCTTAGCAGAACACAACCAAACTGAAAAGTCAGGAAGATAAACTATTTAATTTGCATTGCATTTTCTTCTAGTGACCAGAAGTGCTTATTCCAAAGGTGGACACATACCACGTACAGTGTAAAAGTACTTTGGGAGAGGAAGTATCTCAGCTTGATATCTGGCAGGATTCAGACATGAGTTCTGTCTGAGAATTTGCTGTAATATTTATGATCTATGAAAGTGCTTGCAGTTAATAAGGTTAGGCTCAGTAGTTTATTATACATCTTTTTCACAGAAATAATTAAGTAAAACCCAAACAGGACTGAGAAGGGGTTCTACACTGCAAAAAATGAAATCTTAACAAGCCAGAAAATCTTGAAAACAAATAATAGATCTTGTTTTTTTATTTTAAGAATAACTGACTTGAGTAGATTTGTATGTGTAAGATATATAATCTAATTTTTAGAAAATTTAACAAGTTAACCTTTCTCACTATATTGGCAGATAATTTTGCTTGATTCTAATACCTTTTTCTTGTTTTTTTGCAGTGTAGTCTTCTATGAAATCCTATTTATAATTTGTCTTGAAATAAAAAGTCATTGGTTTTTGGAAAATATTTTATTTGGTGACTCGTAGGATTTCTGAGTTCCCCACTGTACTTACATTTTGAATAGTACTGAGTACTGGCAATGAAAAGGGCTTACTTTTAATGTTTGATGCTCTCAGTTGGTACACATTTGGTTGTTCTCTCTAACACTGTACTTCCATCCATCCATTTTCCAACCCGCTGAATCCGAACACAGGGTCACGGGGGTCTGCTGGAGCCAATCCCAGCCAACACAGGGCACAAGGCAGGAATCAATCCCGGGCAGGGTGCCAACCCACCGCAGAACACACACAAACACACCCACACACCAAGCACACACTTGGGCCAATTTAGAATCACCAATCCACCTAACCTGCATGTCTTTGGACAGTGGAAGGAAACCCACGCAGACACGGGGAGAACATGCAAACTCCACACAGGGAGGACCTGGGAAGCGAACCCGGGTCTCCTAACTGTGAGGCAACAATGCTACCACTGCGCCACTTTTAAGAATTTAAATTTATAAGAGACTGCGGTGTCACTAAGCCAGAACTGATGGATTACATTTCTCCAATCTTCCTAGATTTCTTTAGGCCTCATTTTGAAACAAATTATTTTCAAGGTAATAAGCAGTATAATTCATAAAACATACCTATTGTTATATTCGCCCCACATTGTTCTAGCTGTTTATTATAAAAGAAATAATTCTATTTTGTTTGTCTCCTTCATAAGTGATAGTTATGTATATTTAATGTACGATTAGATGGGCACTGCAGTGTGGTGTGCAGTGCTGCTGCCTCACAGCCCTAAAAGACAAATGTTTGATTCCTGTCTCTGTCTGTGTGGAGTTTGCATGTTCTTCCTTTGTCTACAGGAGTTTTTCTCTGAATTCTACAGACACGCATTTTAGACTTATTGGTAACTAAACAGGGCCTCAAATAAACTGAGGAATTTGTCAGGACTGTACTAGCTTGCCATGCCTTTAAGGAATACTGCTCATGGTACAATAATGGCTCTTAAGTTCTAAGGACAAACAGCAAGTCAGTGCCTATTCAGACAGTGCGGGGTACATGAGGCATGTTAAGGATTTCAATTCAGTGCCAGAGTCAAGGTAAAAAACAGTAAAATATTTTACTTTATTACACTTAAAGGGTTATAAGTCAATGAAAAACTGGCAGGAAGTCAAAAAACATAGTGAAGCAGGGAACACAGGCAAACTATATGAATAATATACACAAACATCCTCCAGACAGACGGTAACTTTAAAACAGCAATACAGGAGGCAAAAACCCCACGCCAATAACTGTAGAGGTTTATGCTGAAGCTTTAAGACACAGAAGTGTTTGTGGTTCTTTTATTCCACAGCTCTCCTATCACTTGACTGCCATTAGTGTTGCCAGGCAGCACAATTAGGGGAAAGCAATTAAAGAACTGATTATTTCCCAACAAGTGGCAAGTACTGAGCAAAGATTTAAAATGTTCTGATATAAAGGGGATGATTTTAAATCTGAACTTTTTATGTACAATAAATTATTAATTTAATCACATCTGGGGAAATATCTTAATTTAATCCTGGTAAGGTAAAGATATATGTCTGCATTTTGCCAATATCCAATACCAAAGGGAAAATCTTCCTTGCAAGTAAATAATGTCAACTTTTGCTTCTAACTACTGTGTTAGATACTGGAGGGTTTGCACAAATTGTTAAGAGCTAGGAATTACAACTTTGATGATCACTTTTTAAAGGATAAACACTTGCTATGAACTGATGACCTGGAAGCCAAGGATCTAAACTATGGTTTCATAGGCTCCTATAAATGACTGTGAATTAAAAATCAAAGAGTTTGAACACACAGTTATTATAATGTGACAATGGAAAAAATGGGCGATAAAAATCATAATTGCTAAGTCATCTGGAAGCCAAGTGCATTCATTTTTTTTTTAGCTTGTCAATGTGTTAATAGGGGTCTTCACCTTTGTACATCTTTCATGCCAACTTTAAATTAATGAAGAATTTTGTCACTCTGTGACATTGGCTGGAAGGAATTAGACATATATGCTGCAAAACTCACAAATGGGAGGTCTGATAAAATAAGGACTTACATTTAATGTGGAATCCACAGAAAGTTGAGCAGTCATAATGTATCACTGTATCGGAGACTGCATTGCACTGGCCTCTAGGTGTAATAACTTTATTGATTCACATCACTGGGCTTTCTATTGGACTGCAATTGAGCACAGTCTGAGTTACGGTGCCTTACACGTCTGTCATTTGCACTCTCACTGTTGCTTCATATTATTTCACAGGTTCAGTTTCCACTCACTCCTTAACAGACTTGAGGTTCGAGGTTTAAGCCACTCAGACAAAACTGTGAATGCTGGATCTTGTTGTTTATCTATCAGGGGTCAAGAGGGCCACCATCCAAACTAATTTTTTACTGGTGACATTCAGGGATCATCTGGGATTTGCAGGGAGGGGTGAGTGTAGCAAGTCTGAACAGGAGACAGCCTTCTATGAAAAGAACATACCCTCCCAGTTAGAAGAGCATCTGGTACTAAAGAAGGGGAAACTGTCCTATAGCTCAATCACTTAAGATGGTTGTATTGTGCCTTCTGAATCCCGAGGCCTGAGTTCACATCAAGCAGCTCCCTGTGAAGATATGCAAAGACTGAGGTGCCACCTTGGTGCATTTCTTACCAGTAACAGTAACACATTATTTATGTTTAGAAATCATTACACCAGTTTTATTTATTATGTACAAGTTTGTTGTTCATGAGTTGTGCAGTTGGTAAAGCTGGCTATTTCACATTTCTGCCTTATTTGAAGTAATAGGGTGCCTGAGAGGCCTCAAAAGCCAATAACAGGTGACACTTTGCCTTATTTGTACAGTCTTTTTCTCTTCAGCAGGTTTACAAATCATTACAGTTTTCTGTGGTACCTAATCTGAAGCTGATATTCATCAGTAAAGACTGGTTAATAAAACATACAATAAAGTGTTACCCGTAATTCAAAGCTAAACTTCTTTAAACAAAACTATTGTAGATAGGATGAATCACTCACAAAGCAAATATCAGTCAGCTGCAATGACAGCAAATAATTTGTTAGCTTTTTAAAAAAAGAAAAAAATAAGTTGTTTTTTTCCCCGGGTAAATGTTCTGATTACTTGTAGGCATAATGCGCATTAGTAATGCATAGTCTCTTTTAAGAACAGTTTTTGTGTTTATTTACAGGTTGGGGGTGTGGGCTAAATGACACAAGATAATTGTTCACAAAAGTTTTATTTAACAACCTATAGCCATTATAGAGTCACAAAGAATCATCCATGTGGGAGTACAATGAGGACTTATTTGCTTGTAAAATGCATCCTGATATTCTGAGTACTTTGTAGGAAGTTATGAAGAAGCAGATGTGATGATTAATGTGTCTTGATTGGTCTGAAAAAAAATATTATTACCAACAGAGTGTTTCAAGGGTTAGCACTGCTACCTCACAGCTCCAGTGATGTAGTTTTGAACCCTTAGCCTGATTAATATCTGTGTGCTGTTTGTACGTTTCTCCTGTCTGCTTAGATTTTCCACTGGGTTCTCTAATTCCATCACCCACCCCCCAACTCCCCCCCCCCCATCCAAAGGCACATAGTTCAGGTTAATGAGCCAAGCACAACTGAACCTGAAATGGTTTAGCACTTGATGATGTCTACAATGGCTCTGGCTGTTATTTTACAGTCAGATTTTGTTGCCTGTTTTACGTTTATTTCCGGTTTTGTTGCTGTTTCAATTATTATTGTTCATATGTTTTTGTTATTATGTAAATTTTGTTAGATAGATATATATGTAACTCCCCTTCCCTCCTAAGCGTCTTGTTACTAATACCTAAGGGTAATCTGGAAAAGGGCCCTGGATTTCTTCTGCAGTATTTAGCCAATTTATATCTAATCTAAATTAATCTTCTCCTGTCGCTAATTTTCTTAGTGAATAACTATGTAGTGACTTTCACATTTATCTATATTTGCTTCATTTTAAGCCAAATATATATATATACTGTAATCATAAGCTGCCAATAACAAGACACAGAATACAAATGGACTTAAATTAGAAATAATAATTTCTGAATAAAAAAACAACTTTTATATAATAATAACAACAACAGTAATCATAATAATCAAGGTGTGCTGATTTTATCCCCTCCTAAAATTTACAGCAATATTCACACTAAAACCATTTATTTACACTATAGGAAACCACTATGATACAGTACCAACATACAGTATAAGAACCCAAGTAAATATACTTAACAATTACTGATCACAATTACTTTTGTGAAGTTAATAATTTCAACGGTACATCATATGCATCAATCTGAAACTTTTATAACGTTAACAATTTCAGCAGTAAATGCACAGTCCTGAATTAAATTAATTAATAATTAACCAGTGTATGGGCCCAAAGACCTGCAAGCATTCACACACACACCTGTTGCTTGTACAGGAAGCTTGTGAGTGTTGTGGCTAGAAAACAATCAAAGGGCCTCTTCACTCAACTGAACTCAAATAAAAAAGGGGTTACCTCTGTCAAGGTGCATTATAGCCACCTCACCTGTCCAAGACCATCTTGAGCAACACTGAGGCCTAGCATTTAGCAACCCATTTCCCTCCCACATGAGTGAAGAATTCTGCAAACCTCACTGGTGAAGAGTTCTTCTGAAAACTCTCTGCCCCAAAGCGCACACTGTGGCGTTTTCTACACATACCAGGCTTTTCAATAATTAAATTACAGCAAATTAAAGCAAACAGGTTGTGCATGGATATCTTTGTAAAGTGAACTTAAACTGTAATTAATTACGAACAGTTGACAAGTTATTTATTTAAAAACTTACAGTAGATGCTGCTGTAAATTCTGTACTGCCAATGTTAACCAGCTTGGCTAAAAAAAAAAATTGCCTTTCTCTCCCTTGTCTCTGCTATTCCTTTTCTTTTATTGCTTTTCCTGAGAGTAGGCGCTCTTCTCTTCTGTTTCTCTTTTTTCCTTGCACTCTTTTTTTCTCTCCCTCTTCCTGTCTCTCCATTTCCTGGAATCAGCTGTGTTTCTCAAAATCCACCCATCAAAGCAAGTGGTTGCAGATTGCAGTTGCCACACTGACCAATTAAAGATATTTTAGTCTTTTGGATGACATAAAGCTATACTCTTGCTTGCTACAGGTCTCTCAACTATGCAGAGTAGAGGCCTGTTAAAGGAACAGAGGTCAGTTAATTGTGGCAGTCCAAAATTCAACTGGGCTACATATAGAACTTTATTTGATAATATTGGATGGAACCCCCAGGAGGCGGAGCCACCTTGATGTCACTACTGCTGGAACTGCCCACCACTTTTATATTCAGATCCCAGTAGAGATTCATTGTTGGAATGATCATTATTACGAGTGCTACTGCATATTGGTTTTCATTGTTTCTGATTTTTGTTGCTTTGTTCTTGGATTGTGTTCTTGTTTTACAAATTTGGACTTGTTAGCTTTTTTAGGCAAACCATTTTTGTTTAGTTTTTGGTATTCTTTGGTTTTTTTTTTCATTTTACATTATTCTTCAAAAAATTCTTTTTTTACAAGCCAGAGGTTTAAGGTCATTATCTCCCTTGAAAGACATGTTTATGCATTTTTGAACATTAATAGTACTTTTGAACTTTTAAAGCCTTTTGGGATCAGGCAGCCTGGGATGAGGCCTTCTCTTGGCAGGCTAGTGAAGGTCCCAGCCTACATTGTGGGTCTTTTGGAGGCCTCATATCCCTTTGCTCATACTTTTGTCACCAATATACAACACCAGCTAGGATAATACTGAAATTAAAAAAAGGAATACTCTACCCAAAAATGACTTTTTTAAAAATCTATTATATACCGCATGTGTAGTTTGTAGTGAGAGCCAGGAAAAAAATAATCTTCTGTTTTCATGCAGAATCGAGATATCAAAGTGTCTGATAGAATATTTATCTATAGTGACCAGGGGCCTCATGTATAAACAGTGCGCACGCACAAAAATATTGTGTACTCCCGTTTCCACGCCCAAATCGCGATGTATAAAACCTAAACTTGGCATAAAGCCATGCACATTTTCATGGTAGCTCAAACCCTTGCGTACGCAAGTTCTCCACTTGATTTTGCAAACTGGCGGCACCCAGCGTCAAAGTCGTGCTACTGTTCCTGTGTGGTTTCCCTTTATTTTTTAGATCCACATCCCTGATGCAGCTTATACACTGAAATTAACCGCATATTGTTTATTAGTTTAATGCATCTGATTGTAATTAACCTGTAACGATATAATGGTCCATGGAATAGCCAAACTATTCCAAAAACCATAACTGCTTTAGCGTTGTTACTCTCACTGCACCTTCTTCTTCTTCTTTCAGCTCCTACCATTAGGGGTTGCCACAGCGGATCATCTTTTTCCATATTACTCTCACTGCACCACTCGGAGTATTTATATCACTATATCTGAGTGGGGAATCACAGCTCTACAGCAGAGAATTATCGGTATACAGCATCAAGCACACCCTGCCTCAGCCATGCTGCCTATTTGAACTGCTCTCATACGGCAAACGCTTCAGAGCCTTTCCTATAGGGACATCACATTTCAGAAACAGTTTCATCCCAAGGACTATAAACGCACTCAATCAGTCTATCAAGTGCTCCTTGTATAACTGTTTTTACTTATAAGTACAATTACCTCACTGTAAACTTTCGATAGCTATAATATTGCACAACCTGCACCACTTTACAAAGCGTGTATTTACATATGATTACGATATTGTTTTTAAGATGAAAAGTAGCAAAATGTTTTTTATATTATACAGATAAAAGTTTAACTTCATTTAAATAATCTATATTGTTAATAATTAAACATGTGAGGACACAGTGTCACAGCGCTACTAAGGAGCTGGCGCTCCATTCACGGATTGTTCCTGCCTCATGCTGTATTCTTGCTGGGGCTGGCATGACACTGGAAGGATAGATGGACAGCATAATTATCCTTCATCTTTATTGACATTTACTCCTTAATCTTGCAAATAAATTCAAAAAATCTTCTAAAAACACTCATTGCACTCAACATCAGCATGTCAGACATTTCCATTTATGAGGATGCTTAGATCCCACATTACTACAAGCCAGGGGAGAGTATCAGATCAGAATCAGAATCAGAGTCACATTTAGTTGCAGTACTTAATGCACATGAATTTAACTTGGTAGCTTTGGTGCTGCTTAGAACAGAACACAACATCACCTTCTGAAGAAACAAAAATAACATGTTAAACAACATTCATTATTAACAGTTTCAGAATAGTGCAATTATAAAAGAGACGTGTGAATGATGTGCAAGTGACAATGTATGTGTGTGTACAGTATGTATGCATAAGCATACACACACACACACACACCCTCATACAGCATACAAAAGAACAGACAAATAAGTGAGGATGACATTATTACTAGTTTACAAAGACTATGGCTCAAAGGTGTCCATTGGTTTTAGTTTAATTGACCTGAAGTGTGTACCACAGTGGAGTTTTTGGAACAACTGTTGACCTGAATGAGATGAGAGAGTGGTGATCCTTATTTATTTATTATGACACAGTGTACAACATTAGATGCATACAGGTCTGCAACAGATGGAAGAACACAGCCAATTATTTTCTCAAGAGATCTCAAAACATGCTGTAATTTATTTTTGGCATGGAACGTTTGATAAGCCACACGTTACAACAATGGAGAATGTGATCACACTTTCAATTATGGCTTTGTAAACTTGTACTTGGATGGGCTAGGAAATATTTAATTTCTTTACCTGATTACTACATTAGCTGCTGAGCCTTCTTAGTGATTGAAGTGATGTTAATGTCCCAAATGAGGGTGCTTTTGATAGTTGTGCCCAAGAATTTAAAGGATTCCACCACATTCAACTTCAATGTAAGTTGTGCAGTTGTGATGGCTGTTTGTGAAAGTCAGCTACCATTTCCACTCTCTTGGTGGTATTGAGTACCAGGCTACTTGTAGCGCACCAAGACAAAAAACGAGCCTACACTGTATAGGAACTAATTTTTCCTGAGAACAAACTTCCTTCGGTGGGAAAGGGTCCATTGAGGCAGTTTATTTTATCTTTTTCAGGAACTGGAAATATTATAAAGAAACCAGTGCCATGAGGTCAGTTGTAGTGTTGTGTAATGGCTATGGTAGTGAACCTTAACTTGGAATTCAAACAGCCTCTGACTCACTGCGTTACCTTGCAGAGTGATCTTGTAAATCAACTTGGACAAAGGTATTCGCCTAAATTACTATAATGTCAATAAGAAGAAGAAGACAAAGAAACTGGTGCTGCCATGGTCTTTTAAGTGTCACCAAGGACCAGCTGTGCTGGAATGATTATTGTAGTCAACAATGTGACCTGAGCTGGGAGACAGCATTGCTAACAAGTGAACCCCTGTGCCTCCCTGATATAAACTTATTCTCCAAGAACTCAGCACTCTGAGCTCTTTATCTTCAGAGCTTCTATCACTATGACTACCTAACACCCACAGAGTCATCTCTGATGGGGGATCGCAGGAATCGTCAGGTAGAGGGGTCCTTTCTTCGGATTGGCTGGCCCAGCACTGACTCAGCTGTGGAATAGGGGGAGGCAGCTTGATGGCTGAGGTCTCCAGGACTCTGAACAAATCCAAATCATATTATGTAATATCATCTACTGTTGAATTCTGCTCTGTACTTGTACTATTACTATTGCACTATTATACTGTATTAAGGATTACTTGTGTTCCGTTCTGTGTATTGTATTGTATTTACCCTTTTTGTTTGATAGCCACTGCACACCCAACCTAGCTACCTTGATAGGGGTCTCTCTTTGAACTGGCTTTTCCAAGGTTTCTTCCATTTTTTCCCTACAAGGGTTTTTTGGGAGTTCTTCCTTGCCTTTTTAGAGAGTCAAGGCCGGGGGGGGGAGGCTTTTGCTGTCAAAAGGCAGGGCCTGTTAAAGCACTCCTTGTGTGATGTTGGGCTATACAAAAATAAATTGTATTGTATTGTACAGAGTCTACAATGCAAGCAAACAGTGTTATATTCACTGCAGGGCTTTCCCTGTCACTACCCGATCTGCTCTACATAGTGAGGAGCGTAACATGCTTAATCTAGCAGTGAAGACACTACATAAAACAAATCTACACAGAACAACAAAGCATTTTCATAATATTCTCATCATGGTCAGCTAATATATCCCTCAAGTGAAAATACTGTGTTTTCTTTTTTTTTTTTTAAACAAAAGTGAGGTACAAATCCAGTCAGAGTACTGACCAAATGTGGTGACATCAAGCCATAAATATGCCATAAATTATTCACGCATGTGCAAAGCAGATCAGGCAGTACTCTAAAATATGAGGTGAAGTATGCTAACAGCATGCACACATGCAAACTGGGCAGGTAACGCAAATCATGTAGAAACATCCCAACCCAACATGGCTGCTACTGCTTTGTGATGTCATACTGGCCTTGCAAACTATCATTGGCCACTGAGGAAAAACATGTTTGTGTAAGTTGGTGCCATGGCATCTTCTCAGTGAAAAAGTCAGTGAATAAGGTCATCGGTGAACCCATTCAATTCATTGCAAAAATTCTTTGGTGAATTTCGCTCTTCAACACTAGTATTGACCAAAGCTTTTTGTGGCACATACCACAACCAATCCTTCTCTGTTTCTTTTCATTTCTGCTGACTGACTCTACATTGAAGCTGATTTTATGTTGTGTTACTGATAATAGAAAATGTGACATTGTGAATAATCTAATGCTCCAGCAGGTTACAAGTCTTATGCTATTAATATTTGCTGTATTATCAAGCAATTTCTCTCATATTTTCCTGTAATATGTGATGTTCTCAGAACAATTTACTTAGTTATTTTCAATATATCCATTTCTCAGAAACAAGTGTAATAAACTGAATATCTTTACTAAAAAGGTTTTGAACAATTATTTTAACACACTGTATTATTTTTATACATTTTAGTCTTGGCCTCAAACTGCCTTGTTTATTTAAAAACACGCATATTTGTTTATTGCCACATAGTCATTATGTCAATATGTTATTCTTTTTTATGAGAGTAGTTTGCTATTTTGTAACTTTACTGTCCCCACAATTCTCTTGAGAAAGTAAAAGAAATTAATACATCATATCAAAGTTTTTTTCTGGCACAAAAATTACAATACATGCATTCCACAAGTGATTGTCATAAACTCTTTTCAAGAATATGAAGGTCTGACCTTTATGCACCCAAATTGAAAACATTTATTGTTGTCTCCCATAAACAGTCATAGATCCATAGATGAAGTAACTGTATAATTTTTGTCTGAGAGTGGTAAACCAAGGGAATGTACTTCATGGCATTCAATCATTTCTGAAATGTTAGAAGTTTTGAAAGGCAAGATTCAACTGGGCAACACATGTGCACAGTGGTTAATGCTGCTACCTCATAGCCTCAGAGTCCTGGGTTCAAATCCTGACACAGTTACTGTCACTATAGAGATTATTTGTTTGTCCCATGTCCTCACTGTTAGTTTAACTGATGATTCAAAACTGACCCAGAATGATTGGGATTGGATGTGTGCACTACAATGCATTGGTTCTTGGTTAGGTAGCACCTTGTATATAGTGTGCTGCTTGGATGGGCACCCAGAATGGCATAAGTTAGTTAACAAAATGGAAGGAATAAAAGAAATCAGTAGAAAAGTGTTATATTGGTTAATATTGTCACCTTAGAGTGCTAGAACCCCAATTCCATTGCCAGCTGGGATGTTTTCTTTCAGTAACACGCACATTTTCTGCACATTTCTCATGGCTAATTTCATCTTACATTCTGAGATATGTTTTTGAGTTAGTCTGTGTCTCTAAATTGGACTATCCTGGATGTGAACATGAAAATGTCATGTTATGCATGAGAGTCCCATTCTGAGGGGGCAGTGTGATGAAGACTTTAAACGACAAGCTACCAGTTCAGTACCCTCCTCTAACTCATTGTGTGACCCAGAGCATGGCACTTAAAAGGCCTGTGCTCCAGTCAAAAAATGCATACATACAACTGGACTATGCCCAAAAATTGTAGCTGGCCTTCGGTAAAGGTGTTAGACAAAGATACAATTAAGATATACAGTAGGTAATATAATTACAATTAATACAGTTAAGATAAAGATAATGACAACAACATTAAAGGTTGCATTTGGAACTTTTTTGACTGGAATAATACAAAAATGAGCTTTTATACATGTAGCTTATATTCACCCTGAACTCGTGGACTCAACATGTATCCAGCATGCACTTTTTTTCTTAATGGATGAGTGGAAGGTTGGTGTTGATGGTTGGTTTTATTCTATGGTGCCCATGGTTGGAAAAAGGGCCTCTGTAGAGAACAAATGTATTGTACCGTCGATGCCAAGCGCCGTAATGGATGGATTCTCTGCTGTTTATATGGCTCTTTGTGGTGGCGTACTATCCTTACAACAACTGCTTGCCTTTTGCCATAGGATTTCCTTTTATATTGGCACACTTGCCACAGGTGATATATTGCCAACTCATACCTGGGTAACTCATACCTGGCAGTGATGTTACAAAGCCCTCCAGTTGAAGCTGCTGTCCCCAGTGGCAACTTCCAACTCTTTCCAACGGCAAACAAACTCATTGAAATGGCACAGTGGTTTTCTCTCTCGCTTCAGACATGCAGCTGCTGACAAGGGCACATCAGCAGGGTTCGTCAGCGCTTTATTGTCAAATGGGATTGCACTGATATAAAGCTAATGCTGCGAAGCAGGGCATGATTTTAGATCTTAGTTTCCGCTAACATCCAATCCCACAGCATTCTTTTGGACAATAGCTGACCTATTATTCCAAGTAAATGCTTAGGTATAGCAGACTGTTGATGCATATATGATCATGTTAATTTTGTTAGATCTTAGTGCAGAATTTGACGCTGTCAGACATGACATTCTACTGTCCAGAATGGAAAACATGCTGATTATCTTTGGCACTGTCGTCCAGTGGCTTAAATCTTATCTGATTGACAGGCAAGAGTTAATTAATTAGTTAGTTAGTTAGTTAGGTCCAGCTCAGCTCTGCTCACACAAGGGGTTTCTCAGGGCTCTGTCCCCTGCCCTCTGCTCTTCTGTATCTTTATGCTTCCCCTTGGCCATATTATTTCTCAGCTCAAAATTTGCCTCAGTGAAATTAAAACCTGAATGGAGCAGAACTCTTTAAAATTAAATTGCAACAAAACTGAACTCCTGCAAATTGGGACTAAAGTGCAACTTAAGAAAATTAGCTCCTTTTCAGCTACTCTTGACAGTGATCTCATCAGAACTTCTTCTAATGCAAGGAATCTTGGTGTCATCTTTGATTCCTCTCTTTCTTATTCCACCCACATAAACCACATTAAGAAATTTTCCTACTTTCACCTCTGTAAGATATCCCGTGTTCGCTCATTGCTCTCCTTTTCTAATGCTGAAACACTTGTCCATGCTTTTATCACATTCCACATCAATTATTGTAACTCCTTATTGGCAGGTGGCCCTTCTAATCTTATATCACAGCTCCATGCTGTAAGAGTCCTTACATGAACCAGCAACAGTGAGCACACTACACGCATCCTGCTTCACCTTCACTGTCTTACAGGACTGAATATCAAATCCTATTAATAACCTACACAGCTTGAAATGGCCTTGCACCAGACTACATCAGTGACCTTCTCCATCACTATGTTCCTGTTCAACCATTAAGGTCCTCTGATTCTGGCAATCTTGTTGTGCTCCACACTAACTTGCACTCTGTGAGTGATGGGGGCTTCAGCTGTACAGCACCCAGACTTTGAAATGACCTGCCTAAATTAATTAGATCAGCTGACTCTATTCATTCCTTTAAAAAACAACTTAAAACTCATCTTTTCAGGAAGGTGTTTAACTTGACCTAACATTCTGCCTCCTCTTTCAGTCTTCCTCTCTGTCCAGATGCTCAGGATAATTTGTGTGTGTGTGTGTGTTATATCACAAATGATGTTATTTGATCAGACTTTTCTATTAGTGTTAAATTTTGTATTTTAGATAGATAGATAGATAGATAGATAGATAGATAGATAGATAGATAGATAGATAGATAGATAGATAGATAGATAGATAGATACTTTATTAATCCCTAAGGGGACATTTACTCTGATTTATTGTCTTTTATTCTATTTAATGCTTTTGTATACCCTGTATCCATCTGTTTTAATGTTCTATTCAGGAAACATCTGCAATAAGTGCCTTGACCATGGGAAAGGTGCTATACAAAAAAATGTATTATTATTATTATTGTTATAATTAAACAGCACATGATAGCTCTGGATCATGGTACTCAAACTTTTCTCTTGGTGTACCACCTCTGGGAAAATTAAGTTTTCTACCAAAAATTTTTTCACTCTTAAATTATTAAATGCTTAACTCTTACTAGGCACAACTAAGGGTGGTGTTTCTTTAATTTCCACCACTCTTTAATGTTACATTTGGTAATTTTAATAAGGGATCATTGATAGTTTTTTGCTCTTTTGAATTCAAGATCTGCTTATCCCCCTCGTTGACTGTTCAACAGTCTTCAATTCAAAAGCACAATCCCATGGGAAGGGGCTTCCTGTTTGTGGACTACTTTTACATTCCAGAGTTATTTATTTAATAGTATTTTAGCAAAATATTCATCTGTTTTGCCCACTGTGAACATACGACTGGATAACTTGATGTGTGGATTATACGATG
Source organism: Erpetoichthys calabaricus (assembly GCF_900747795.2). Lineage (NCBI taxonomy): Eukaryota > Metazoa > Chordata > Cladistia > Polypteriformes > Polypteridae > Erpetoichthys > Erpetoichthys calabaricus. The sequence goes on from NC_041395.2 coordinate 296,132,901, forward strand.
AGTAATGTGAGTTTTATTTTCATGGACTTTTCTGGTACTATTTGCTGTAGTTCTGCATTAGTCATTGGAAACTCTGTTATGTCCGTTCTTCACAAAAACATTAAATTAAAAAGTGTTCTTGGTCATAACTACAAATTACTTGGAGTAAGTAACATATAAAAAGTATCATTTTTAGGTGGAGTATTCCTTTAAGGGTTTCCTGAGACACTTGATGTTGCTTTGATATACTCTCAGCCCTGAACTGAAGTACATAATCTTGTTAATGTGCAGATGGATGCTTTGTGGAATAATACTCATTGTTTTATTGCTATTACAAATGAATTTTTATTGCTTTTATAAGCAGCAACAAACACTTTTTTAGTAGTCTACAATAGGTCTTTTTAATATATATATATATAGCTGGTATGTGATCACAGAAGATATTTCTTGTTGCCAAGTTGCTATTTTACTTCACCTTGACACAGAAGTGAAGCTGAGAAAAAAGTGTAAGTCTTGCCTTCTTTGTTGATCAGCATTTTAGTTCTCTGCTTTTCTGTGACAACTCCTAAGCTTGCGTACATTATTGTCTGAGTCAGAGCATGCTATATATTGCGGACGTGATATCTTCCACTCTTGAGCCAGCAATTTTACAGATTTTATTACACCTACTTCTTCAACTTAAGTTCCCAAGAAAGAGTATCTTTTTACCTGGAAAAAGCAAAGTACAGTTACCTGCAATATTGAATTTCAGTTTCATCCTTGACTGATATCGACTTGATAGTTTATTCATATGTTTGTTTTAAGGGAAGTAATGCTTTAATAAAAAAAAGAGTACATCTATTATATAAAACAAGCAGGCAGTGTGGTGCAGTGGTTTATGCCTTAGACTTCAAACCTTAACTGTGTGGGTTCAAAACCTGCCACTGTGTGACCCTGAGCAAGTCACTTGACCTGCCTGTGCTCCAATTGGAAAATGAAAAGTAATGCAACGAACTGCATCAAAAATGTTGTAAACTGTTTTAGATAAAAGTGTCAGACAAATAAATATGAAACAGTTTTCAGGTGGATGCATAATACAAAAGCCATCATTAAAAAGCTTGGTTTAACTGATAAAAACCATTGCAAGCGAAACAAATAAATGAAGCTGTTTTAGGCAGATGTTAAAGTTGGCCTCTAGCTCAGTGTGTGTACCAGAGTCAATGGAGGCAGACATATTTATATTTAAGTCAATGTAAAGCACTGCATTCATGACGGAATAACACTAGACAGGATGGTGAATGTCTGGTAATAAACCTGCCAATTATAAGGCATTTAAATGTGTAAGGAGTCACAGAGTTCTAGTTACTTTGTGAATGCAGAGGAACAATTAAATCATTGCTTTAGAAATGTTCTTTTGCATTACTTTATCATTATGATTCCTGCTCAGGGTGAACCTTCTACATGAAGGTTACTGTTTGGCAATATTTATTAAAATTCAAGTTCACTCCCTGCAGCTCCATTTGCTGAGAGCGCCGCATCCCTGACTTTCACCTTACAAGGCTGTTCTGCTGCTGTGGGAGGGTCAACAAAGTCAAGCGGAATCCTGTCTGACTTCTTTATTCACCACGGACATATTGGAGGCTAGATTCAGAGGAATAATGGGAAGCTGCTTTTCTTTTGTTACAATTATATTCATAAGTTGAGAGGTACAGCATTTTTATGGTTATTTACTTTGTAATCACCACAAAGATTTTTTAATGTATGTGGCTAATGGGGAAGCAAACTGACGCTGGAGATTAGAGTTATGTAGACAGAGCTGTCCCAAGGTAAAGCATTCATCATTAAACAAATGCCAAGCTTAGCACCTGTCTGAGTTGGGGTTTTTTTTTGGAGCACCATTAAAATTTCAGCTTTTTTTGCACTGTTTGCAGGCTCAGAGCACTTTAACAAGTTTAAGGGTAAAATATACACTTTACAAAGCAGAAATCTTGTACTCTCAGTCAGCCAGTCAATTTATAACTCACTTAGTACTGAACAGGGTCACGGGGTCTGCTAGAGCCTATCCCAGCTAGCAGAAGGTGTAAGGCAGGAACAGACCCTGGCCAGGCACCAGTCTCATACTGACTGATGTGAAAGGATCTTAATAATATTATCATTGGCATATGGGCAGTTGCTAACATAGAAGAGGAAAAGAAAAACTTTTGAGGGTCAATGGTTCATTATAATGCAAAGTCATACACAGTCACCATGTTCTTATGCCTGAGGCGAATTGGCCTATCACCCCCTTCTGGCCATCCAATAGCATACATTTCTGCAGAGCAATCTAATAATACAATGGTGTCTTTCCCATGATGAGGAAAACAGCTTGGTAGTAGAGCAGTGACACCAAGTGCTAGAGCAGAATAAAGATAAGAGAAACAGAATTGGAGAATGTTACTAACAGTTTATAGTTATTGTCAATATTTTTACATTTTTGTACAAATGATCAAAAGACAAAAAAATCAATAATCACAGCTAATCAGCAGCTGGAACCAAGATAAGCTACACTAAAGTAGCAAGTTGTCGGTCAGCCTATAAAGCCTGAGACCAAAGGGATATCTTTTAAATAAGCGGGCAGATCATTCCTCAGCTTTGAGGCCCTGTAGCTAAAAGCTCAACCTTCCAATGTTGTTTTATTGATTTTCAGTACTTTATCAGGCCGGCATCTTGAGATCTTGATGCACACACTGGTTTGTATGTAATGATGAGTTCAGATCGGTGAGTAGGGCTTTGGTCATTTCAAGATTTATATGTAAGGACAAGGATTTTAAAATCAGCCCTAAGCTTAATTAGAAGCCATACAATGAGTTAAGAATTGGAGTTATGTGGTTGTACTTTCTAGTTCTTGTAATAGTTCTTGTAGTAGCTCTTTGAATTAACTGAAAGCTGCATGTAGAACAGTTTAAACAGCCAACAAATAATGTATTGAAGTATTGAATGCTACCAGAAATAAATGGATGATAAATTTGAAAGGGTAAATTTGAAATAGGTCTCTAACCATTAAGCATATTTTGGTCTAGTTCTGTTGACCTGACATCATTGGTGCATAATGGTGTGTGCCAATCAATAGCAATCTATAGAAAATGTTAAAAAACGGGTGCTGCTGCAACAATTATTGAACTTTTCGCTAGATTTGTTGTGACAATGCTTAAATGACAGGTAGCAGGTTTTATTTTAGAAATTTAAGTTATTATTTTCTGTTGTATTATCAAGTTATCTTTTGCAAGATGATGTTAAAATCTTGGATCTTATATTATCAATTTTATCATTAAAACTTCATAAAATTTACATTGCTAAAGTTTGTAGGTATTTTGCAGAATTCTTATTTGTCAGGTTAACAACTGTTCCAAACAATATATAAGGATTTCTGTTTTCATCTATTAATCTGACTAATCCAGAAAAAGAGCTTTTTTTATACAATTTAAAACTGTCTTTCCATGTAGTTTGGAAGACCTAAAACTTTACTACCATCTATCATCACTCTAGTTTTTTTAATTTTAATTTAAGTGAGCCAATAAACCAAGTTGAATTTCTTTGTGTTCTGATGAGATTTGTTTGGAGTGGGGCTTTTGTATCTGCAGCTCCTTTCAGAGACACATTGTTTGTGGTGAACTTCTTTGTGCTTTAACTATGTCTGTTTGCTCCAGGAATTTGTTAACAACAACATTTATTTATATAGCACATTTTCATAAATGATGTAGCTGAAAGTACTTTACAGGATGAAGAAAGAGAAAAAAGACAAAATATAAAAAATAAAATTAGGCAATACTAATTAACATAGAATAAAAGTAAGTTCCGATGGCCAGGGAGGATAGAAAAAAAAAAAAAAATGTCCAGATGACTGGAGAAAAAAAAAAAACAAAATCTGCAGGGGCTCCAGGCCACGAGACCGCCCAGCCCCCTCTAGGCATTCTACCTAACATAAATGACCTCAATCAGTCCTCATGGTTTTCAGGCTTCACATGGAAGAACTTGATAATGATGGTCATATGGACCTCTGGCCTTCAATCCATCAATGTAGGAATATCACAGTGCTTTGATTGGGTAGTGGTGGTGCATATCGGCCCCACAGAAACCGGAAAAAGTACAGCAGAGAAAGTAGGGGTTAGTACGGATTTTGGAGCCACCATGAATGACAATGATAATTAAATGCATATACAGAATATAAAGATTAAATTAAAATGAAGCTACGAGAAAGCCGTGTTAAAATAATGAGTTTTTAACAGTTTTTTAAAGTGCTCCACTGTATTAGCCTGGCAAATTTCTATTGGTAAGCTATTCCAGATTTTAGGTACAGAACAGCAGAAGGCTGCCTCACCATGTCTAGTTTAGCTCTTGGAATTATAAGAATTTGTTACTGTAAGTCAATTCCAACCGGGGGGGTAAACTTTAACATTATTCAAAGTTATTGTCTGTTTTTACCTGCATTTTTATTACTCTTTAATTTAATATTGTTTTTGTATCAGTATGCTGCTGCTGGAGTATGTGAATTTCCCCTTGGGATTAATAAAGTATCTATCTATCTATCTATCTATCTATCTATCTATCTACAACTGGTTTACATTTTCAGGTGCCATTAAAACTGGGATTTATGAAGCGTCCTGTTCACAGTACACTTAAGAGTTTTATCTAAAAATGGATATCACTTTGGAACGATGCTTAATCTCTGTCTGGAGTGCCAGTTGCTTCAAGGTTTTCAAAATAAGTATCATCAGTCTTGCTTTCAATATCCAGTAAGTGGTCACTGATTTGCATATACTGTCACTTCTATTGTGGTTTTAAAACTTAATGCCAAAAGCCAAAATGATAATCAGAAATCGCACTGAAGTGCAACATGTGTGTCCTGGACATACTTTTCAATGTGCTGACTTTGTCAGAAGTGTCTCTCATGACTCCAGTTTCAGAAGAACTTCCTGACATTAATACTCTTGGCAAGGAAGCTGAGCCACAAGGTTGAAGAGTGAAGCAATGTTGGCAGGACACAAGTAAAGGTATCACAAACCGAATAAAATACACAAAATGCCATACTCAGGCAATAAGCACACTAAATTATTGGATGGGGGTTGAATTTTGTTTTGCTTTTGCTTTCTGTGGAATCTGCTATTTTAATATTTGTTTGATTGAGTAGTATGCCATTGTAATGTTCTCTTTTTTGAAAATAAAATGAAAAAAAAAAATAAAACACAATCATTAGACATTAAATTTAGGAGCAAATTCAACTGTGGACTTTCACAGAGGCGCAATGTACAATACAAGCACCAAGAGTCCAAGTCTGAGTCCCTCTTTTAATCACCTTGCCCTTCCCATCACATGACTGCAGCATCATTAATGTTGCCTAGCAACTGATAAATATGGGAGGGGCTGGGCCAGAGACTAAACACAATTCTGACAAATGTATTACACCTTAATAGACTTGTGCACAGGAGAATATTTTCTGAATGAATTATTGTCCACTCCATTTGTATGCTGTTAAGTTCATAGGCCCCACCCACGATAGCGAAAGTTGGGCCACCATGTGCTGTGGTAGGCCAATTTGTTGCAATTCTTTCAAAAACTGATGCGAAATTATCATAATAATAATGACACATTTGAATTGCCAATGTTTATATGTACTTTTTCTTGTTCAAAATGCTGCAAATTGTTATTCTTCTAACTTGGCGTATTTTTATTAATAGCCTTGTGGTCAGTGTGTGAAATAATCCATGGTAAGGAGATCAGAGGAGTCCTAATGGCTGAACCCAGAAATGTTATTCTTGTACTACAAAACATATGATAAATTAGACTTGGAGAATGTCATCAGTTAAGATAAATAGATAGATACTTTATTAATCCCAAGGAGAAATTCACATACTCCAGCAGCAGAAGATATGCATATCTTATAATACACATTGCATCATCCTTGGATATGCAGTCAACAAACAAAAAACATGGCCTCATTGTGTGGAGAAGCTGTTTTTTGTGAGTTATATACCTGAAACACTATCTGTCAAAATCTGCTGCAGCTTCTCCGGTCCATTTAATTTCCCATTGAAGGCAAAAGTTGAATGCCAACTTCTTTTAAAGCACATGCTCCCCATGCACTGCTGTTGAATGCTGGGAATTTAAGTCATTTCAGTAGCACTGCCACAGAATCATGCCAATAACAAGCGTGTTTATTGAACAACTAAATACAGCAGCCCTGGAATCCCTTGTGTGAAGTTCCAGTTTATTCATTTCCATTTGAACCCTCTTGATTTTAAGGATCGCCCTGTCCAGCCAGACACTCGCCTCACCCTGTCCAGAGTGTATAGCACTCCCACACCACCATCTTCCAGTCCTGCCTGTACAAAGCCTTCTGCACCAAGGTTGTTATAGTTTTGCTTTTAATACTAGTTTTTATTTCTATATTATTTCTTACTTTAAATTTCAGTTTAGTTTTAGTTAGTCTCCATGCTATATTCTTAATTTTGGTTTAGTTCTTATTTCTCAAATATGTTACCATTTTATTTGTATTTACTCTAAATTATGTTTAGGTTTAGTTTCAATAATTATGGTATCGTTTAAATAAATGGATATCATTTTTTATCATTTGTGCAGAACAAACTGCACTTGTATATGCAAGTTATCAATCCAACTATGACTGGAATTAAGCAAATAACAAATGGCTGAACTAGTCTAATACAGAAAAAATATAAAGGAGAGGAATAGTTCTGTCTCTATTTACTACATTCCCACCATAACATTTACTTGTACAGCACATGGCATGTTAAATTTGAGGTTAAGAAAGGCAGCAAATTTTTTGGATGGTGGCATGACAAAATAAGTTGGGCTTCATTGTGGTTTTTTTTGTGTTCAGCAAGCTTACACTCCAAGCTCTGTCCTTTGCAAAAATTAAATAAAGAAATAATTAAATAAGTTAAAATCAAGGTTTAAAGCACAGTCAGGATTACTTAGTTCTCTCACACCATAATCTCCAGTGAATCCTTTGTCAAACTCATCTCTCCTGCTCAGCTATCAGGTTTTACTCAGCTGACGGAGACGACACAGGCAAACGCGGACAATCCTCCTCAGCTTGGGTCCCCACGATCAACTCTCTGTGTCTGGCAGACTTCAACGTATACTCCTATCCATTGCTAAGCAGGCTGGACCCTCCACACAGGGTTTCCCTGACCGCCTGGCTTCCTTTCTTCTGCACCGGTTCTACCTCCATACTGACGTTCAGTTTCCCTCTTATGAGCATGTTTGTATGTAGAGACGCCAAAAAATAGGCACCTGGAACAAGGCTACATGGGTGTAACTCCAAAATGGCATCGCTGATTGGGTTATGCTGAGTCAGCATTAGTTATTGGGCAGGTGAACAGGCCCGGCATGTAAAACTGAGAGACCCCCAGCAGGTCATCTTTTGACCAACTGGCATTTGAGAAAGTAACTGTGAGTGAATGAATATGGTAAAGTTTACTTTTGATACAATTCTTGTGTACAAATGAATAGTTTGAGTTTCCAATAGATACAGAAATCTGATACAAGGGCATTGTTGGTTACACATTTGCAAGTGACACAGCATCAACAGTTACACCTCAAAGAGTCTGGTGATACAGCGTCTCGTGTTACAACTCAAAGTGCCAGATGAGGAATGTGACTCTCTTCTATGAAGCTAGCTGCAGAAAAAGACGTTTGTGTACGTTAGGTGGTTGACAGATGAAGATCAAGGGATGGTTAGGAAAAAAGACTCCTGTGGAAGGATCACTTTGTAAAACTGGAAAATTTTGTTTAACAACCTGTGAGAGAGATAGAATGTAAGGGTGAAATGAGAGAACGAGTGGGATTTAGGTTATATGTCTGGTGTTCTTCTTAAAATGGATGCCATGTGAAATTGGAAAAAATCTCATTCTCTCTTAGAGGATCCGTTCAAAACTTTTTAAAAACCTGGTCGGATCTAATCAATAATATTTTAGAATAAGCATTTAGTCTGTGGAGAAAGACTCCTTTCTCTCTATACTACTCTCAAAAGTTTTACTCTGGCTGTTGGCCTTTCTCTCTTTCTCATGGAGGGGGGCTGAATTGAGTTTAGTTTTGTTAAGTTTGACTTGATTGTATGGAATATTACATGCTGTGGACCACCAGGCTGGCACCACCAGCTGAACCCGACATAGACACGCATGGGACACAAGTTCAATGCACACTCTTGATTTTATTTTCTTTTTACCTTGTGGGAAACGCCTTCCCCGTTCCCCACAAGTATGACACAGTACAAGCACAAGCACAGCACAATACCACAAGTCTCTTTCTTCACTCTTTCCTTCACTTCCATCACTCCTTGGGTCAAGCTTTGTCTCTCCTCCTCCCGACTCTGGCTACCCAAGTAGTGGCTGCTGGCTCCTGTTATAACGCACTCGGAAGTGCTCCAGGTGCTTGATTACTCGTTTCCACTAGCACTTCCGGGTGTGGCAGAAGAACTGCCAATAAGGGCTCAGCAGCTCCTGCTGCAGCATCCCCTGGTGGCACCTGCGGATCCCAACAGGGCTGCATCACACTACAACTCCCATGAAGCCCAGCAGGAGTCTGAGGCACTGCTGCAAGCCAGAGGTGTTGCCATCTAGCATCTCGGGGGAGGTAATGCTCTGGCTACACTTGCTCCCCCGGTCCTCCCAGCGTGGAGGCATCCCAGCCAGGCAAGACCTCCGGCTGCATGCTACACATGCTTATGGTAATATTTAAGCCTTGTTGAGTAGAGAGCAGCTTTTGTTGTGTGGTGGATAGCTGGGGTCCTGGAAGGACCGGGAGAGGGAAAATACCTCCCCTGGACCAACGAGAGGCCAGCCACCCTGGTCTGCATGGAGGCTAAGGGATCAGCTTGGAAGCTGAACTCTGTTGGGGCCTGTGGCCACTGCCAAGGGGCGCCCTAACCTTAACCCTAACCCAAGATCTGAGTGTGGCGGAAGTGCTGCCGGAAGAAATTCCAGGCACACCCGGAGTGTTTCCAGGTGTCCATTCGGCACTTCTGCCACACCAGGAAGTGCCACCGGAAGATCATCGCAGAGCACCTGGAGCACATCTGGGGCAGTATTAAAGGGGTCGCCTCACTCCATTAGAGGAGCCAGAGTCGGGTGGAAGAGGACGGAGCTTTTATGTGGAGGAGTGAAGGTGGCAGAAGAATAAGAAGAGTGCAAGAGAAAGAAAAAAGATGGGACTGAACCTAATTGGGAGTGATTTGTGCACTGTACTGTGTGTAGGAGAAAAGCAAAATACTTAGTGTGTGTTCTGGACATTGTGGGTCTGCATCTCTGTCTGTAGCTGGGCTGATCTTTCCACACTTGCTATCAAAAAATATCTGCAGTGACGAATTCTGCATTTTTGGTAATTACTGGTTATTATTTATCCTCAACAGAATGCCAACTCATTTTATGTTATGATTAAGAAATTCAAGCACAAGTAAAAATCACTTTTATTTCATAAAAGCACAAAGGCTGCTTTTGACATAGATTCTTAATTTTGTATTATGCTTTAAAAATGCAGGCATTGTAATAGCACTAACAGCACATTTGATCTTGTTAATAAATGTAAGTTTAAAAACAAGCACCTTTGTCAAAACTGTAGCAATAGACCCACAGGGTAAATATCATATATGGGGACCCTGACAAATTCTTGTGGTTCACTGGGGGACCTTGGAGGAACGAAGGCTGTGAACCATTGGAGGAGAAGGAGTTAAGCTGAACACCACATTCCATGGCTGGATGACCCTGAATGAGTCACTTCACCTGCCAGAACTCAAACATCTATAAATCTGTTGTGTACTTCTCGTATGAAGTGCTTTGGATGGTGTTCACTGAGAAGGCTGGTGAGACTCATTGCACTGTACATCTTGTCAGGAAGCATCATTTTTACTGTTATGCACCTGGTAAAACCATTACCATTTTACTGTGTCACTCTTCATAAACACAATACTCTTGCCTTACAGCACACCATATTTCTTATCCACTTAGCCTGTAGAGCTAAGTTTTTAAAATGAGATTTACTGCTGTGTCATTTTTTTTACCAAAGGTTTAATAAATTTCCACCAAGTGGAAACCATCATGTTATTCCAAATGATTTTATAACAGGAAAAACATGGTTATAGCTTCCTTGTACAGTGCAAAAACATAAAACAAAGAGAGACACATGGATTTCTCCCTTTTTCTTTCTGTCTCACTCTGTACCTCCCTTTCCCACCTCTCTCTCATTCTGGGGCTCCTTAACTTATGTTGAGGGAAAATAAACTTGCTGCTTCGCTGCCTATAAAAATAAATGATTAGCTAGTGAGTTTGATTTTCCACCTAGGACTAGAGAAGCAAACAAAATTTATTGCATAAGCCTGGAAACCATAATCAACAAGACCAGGTGCCACAGGCTTTTACTAACAGGTTACAGTTTGCTCTGCATCTCCCAAATCAAACAGCAAACCCAGCTTCATTAAAGCAAATTTAGGAGTTTCTTTCATAAATAATTCGGCGATATCTAAGAAATCAGGCTTGCAGGCCAAAACATTAAGTCCTGTGGAAGGTTTACTTAAAGACTTAAGGGAATCTAAAGAGGAGGCAGATGTGAAAGTTAGAAATGAGCAGCTGTCTAAGTCGTTTCTTGTTTTACAAACAAGTGTATAAGTAATTTTGTAAAGCCCACGAGTGCTGTTACATCATTAAAAGTGTCACTTTTACACTAGTGGTTTTAACTGTACCCAAAACAATCTTGCCAGCTGCAAGGGAGTGTGTGTCGCTGCCTACAAAACTTTGGGGTGTAAATGGGATTGTGGACTCTGCTCTGATTGACGTAGGTTTGCTCTCACAGTTCAGAGACACCTTGCAACATTAGATAGCAACTCTTAAGTCACTATTGAATGCGTATGTTTGGCATATTTCATCCAGAAACATACAGAATCGTAAGTGCATGAGGGAAAACAATACAAATATTAAGACCCATGTGGAAAAATCCCATTAGCACAAGTCAACAAATGATTTTAAAATCTCAAAAAAGTAAAGTCAGTTCAGTTGTGTTGAAAGTGTAAAAATGCAACCAAACATTCATCTTTCAAACCCACCTATCATGAGCAGGGACATGTAGATCCTGGATCCTATCCCAGCATGCATTGGGCACAAAGCAGGAACAAACTCTAGACAGAGCAGAAGACCAAAAACCAAAGACAGATAATTAATTATAGATGTTGGAATCACATGCTGTAAAATATTAGTGGCACCTTCAATGCCCAGAATGATGTCCTCCTTAATGATGATCACGTTTCAGACGTTAGCCTGCAGGGGGAGCTATTGAAAAGAGTGCATACATTTAAATATCTAAGATCTGTGGTGGAAAAGAGTGCAGTGTGGCAAAGGTTAAAGGTAAGGTTTTTATGATGGTGGTAAGACCAGCAATGATGTATGGAGCTGAGACATGGGCAGTAAACAGAGTGAAGAACAGGATATTTGATGTGGAAGCAATGAGAATGTTGAGATGGTTGTGTGGAGTTACATAGAAGGACAGAATAAGAAATGAGACAATCAGAGGTTCAACAAAAGTGGGGGAGATATCTAAGAAAGTATAGGAAAGCAGGTTGAAATGGTATGGACGTGTGATGAGGAGAGACAGTGAGTATGTCAGTAAAAGAGTGAGGGCAATGAAAGTACAGGGGAAGAGAAAATGAGAGGCCAAAGCGGAGGTGAATCGATAAAGTAAAAGAAAATTTGAAGGTAAAGGGTCTGAGTGTGGAGGAGCGCAGTAACAAGCTGTATGGAGATCAGCTTGATCAAGCTCACCGACCCCACATAGAAATGGGAAAAGAAGAGGAGGAAGAGTTAGGCCCTAGTGCAGTAGAGTTCATTCTCCATTTAAGTCAGCAGTAAACAGTAACATTCAGGTATTAAATATTTCAAACATACATAAATGAGCATATCATTGCTTAAACATGCCAAAATAAAGTTCATTTTAGATATGTTTATGTAGACATTGGAGTGTCCAGAGAATAGAAAAAAGGTTTATTTAACTGTCAGATAAAGCTACACAAAATGGAGCAGCTTCATTTGTGATCAGAGGGAACCAGACAAATTCTCAAACACCAATCACTAAACCCTAATTGGTGATCAGAACAAAAGTTCAGAACTTACTTCGCCTTGTTTACCACCCACTCTGCTACCAGAGATTTTTAGTTGAAGAGATCCCAAGCTAGAACACTAGAAGCTGTGCACTGTCATCTTACAGTACATACATGGAGCATGATACCCTAATGCATTTCATGTCCAACAGGCTTAACAATAATAAAGACAATCTTTCTGGCTGTTTAAATACTCTAGTGTGTAGGTTCTTAAAGTATGGGTCTCTACTTGTCTAATTTTGGGTTGCGCAGAGTCACAATTTACAATTGTAACCAATGGGGAGGTTCACGTAGGATTTGCGAAGTGTCTAGCGATGTGTCGGCCCAAGTAGTTTAAGAATACACCATTGCTCTGCTATGATCAGCATCAACGATTCTCCAAGAAGGAACCCCCTCCTATCCCCTACATTCAAGCCCTGGGGTATAAACGTAGGTGGTGATTCTGGGTCTCAAAGAAAGAAAAAGTGCAGTATTGGGTCATGAAAAAAAAAAAAATTAAGAGCCACTGCTCTACTGTTTGACTTGCTTGTTTATCTGTACTGTGCCACTTTGTTTATTTTTGTATTATTTTTATTTAATATTTTTGCAACATATTTATATTTTTAAATTTCTGTTTCTTTAACTGCTTGTAAAACACTGTGAGCTACACAGTTTATGTGCAAATGTGCTATAGAAATAAATGTGGTTGCTGTTCTTTCGAGTATTTTCCACCTCAGGAGAAACTGACCTAGCATAGCTGCATGCCTGCATGACAATATATAGACATGTCATTGTATGGTCATTCTTTGACCTGACAGCATCGCTTAATTTTGTCTCATACACCAATGAATTATAATCTGTTGTGGTAAGAGCTAAATTAAATAAATGTTAATGAAGTGAAAAACATTCATTTAACTCTTGTAAAAAGTCCCAACTGTTTGATTTGACGTAATGATTGCTTCACCATCCTACACCCGTTAAATCATTTAAACACTGACCTTGTTCCTTGATTTCTCTTCTTCTATGATTCTTGCAGATGCATAGCTACAGGCCAATATTGGCACTTTCCCGTGACAGCAATCGGAAATTGGAATTATGGCTAGGTAATGGATGGGATGTCCCAAATGATCCTTCCTGCGGCCTCTTTTCCTCTGCATCCTACGCTTTTCCAAAGAAGAAGCTTTGAGCATGTCTGGTACCTTCTCTTGTAAATAAAATGATAAGCAGGAGTTATGGGCACCAATTCCCAGCATAGCCATGTGCATGATGATTAATATATTAGACAGAAAAAACAGAGCAGTCTGTTAAAAAGAGTTTACCAGAAGATCTGCGTCAGTTGTATGGCAAAGTAATACAATTTGTATATTACTGGCAATAAGATAAATTCTGTTCGCCTTATTTATTTTCAGTTATTAGAAGTCCTTATAATGTTCACTTTTTTCTTACAAACTGCTTCTCAGTATGTTAATGATTCATCTACTTGGCTTCAATAATCCCTCCATGTCTTTCAGATTGCTTGTCAGTAATGCATAACCTGCTTTTGTTTTCTACAACCGATGAGGAAAGGCAGCTTTCATTTAAACTGACTTATGATTTTATGACCAATTACCAATAGATCTGATTAGATCAGATAAATCTGTTACATGCTCAACTTAATTATAAAAAAGTCTGGATTTTTTAAATGATCATTCCACCAAATCCCTTGGCCAGCCTCTAATTTATCAAGCTTGCCTTTTTCACCCTGCCTCATTTCCAAGAAGATTAGGAGGCTTTAGTTGATTTTGAAACTGGGACCAGGAGTGGTAAAAAGCCTTGATGTTCTTGATGAGTCCTTTGGCACTAGACGAATTAGACCAGGAGTGATTGTTAATCCAAATAGTGTTTGATTATTTCCTTCTTATTGAAGGATGAATGTTTTTGCAAACATAACATGGAGTACTGCAATGGTTCTGTGGTTATCAGTTCCTACTCCAGACTCTGTACACTCCGCCTGTGTTTACAAAGGCTTTCAACAAGGACTCTCACATCTTAAAAATATGCAGGTTAGGTTAATGGCAACTGGAGCCGGTCTATGTGTCATTGTGCTCCCACAATGATGTGACGCCCCATCTATGGCTCATTCCTGGGATGGAGTCATGGCTTTCTGTTTGGAATATACAGTTCCATAAAATTAAATGTTATATTATAGATATCATAATGACTTTCATCACCCACATCATCATGGGTCACTTAACGTTTTACATGTAGCGTGCCTGTTCAGAGTTAAATTCAGGATAGCTACATCTTAACTGACCATACACGAGACTGCATTAATTATTTGACTCATTTTTACAGTCACACTTATATTGATTCAGCATTTTTGTCATCTCATAGCATTACACATTGCATATATTGTATATAGATGAGGATGGACCCAAAAATTTTAATTTTCAGAAGTCACAGGGAGTAAAATCTGGCAAATACCGGGATGCACAGCAACAAACATGTTGTTTTTAGTCAAAAACTCTGATTGATAACGCAGTGCATTGCCGTGGTACAAAATATGTTTTCCATGCGTCACTTCTGAGAATGTTTTATCCTGATGCTTTCCCATAGACGCCTCAAAAGTTCAATGTAATGTTGTTGATTGACAGCCCATCCACAGGGAACAAACTCTTTATGAACAAGTCTGCCACTGTTAAGAATTATCGTTCCCTCTTTTGAAAATCTGACATTGTGGCCCAAGTCACATCCACTGTTGTAGAATACATGGCAGAAACGTGCACTCAGTCAACTCTGCTCAATGCCATTTGGTGGACTGATTAATCGAACTGTAGTCTTTCAATATCTAGCAACTGAGACCACCAGGAAAAATAATTGCAGCCCAAACCCTGAAACACATCTAGACAGCAGAGTCCTGGGTTCAAATACAAGACATTTCTATTGCACACAATACCTCTACAGACTTCTGAATCCTTTTCCCAGAAAATACATTGTATTAACATGCTTTCAGTTTCCACGTAGTTTAATCTACCTCCTCCCGACTTTGACTACTATATAGAGAGAAGACTTCATCTTTTATGCTGGACCTTGGAATACTTCTGGTGCCACAGCATGATACCTTGGAAGCACTTCCCTTCAGACAAGGGTCAAGGCTCCCCCAGTAGCTCCACCTGACGTCCCCCAGGAACCTCAACAGGGCCGTCCCACAGAATTACAGCCCAACCTGCCACCATATGTACAGCAGTTCCCCCAGTGGGATGCTGCCACCATATGTACCAGATGAAAGTATAATCCCGTTCTGCAGACACCTTTTGTTCTTCCAAGCAGGCATCCTATTCTGGTAAGGAACCAGCACCTATCTTGGCCAGAATGCGATTCCACCCTTAGCCTTCCATTTTGGCCTCCTGACCCGGTAAGGAACCAACAATCATCCTAGTCGGGAAGTCAATCCATCTCTGTCCCTCAATTACGCCCTCTCTCCATGGTAAAGAACCATCATCCATTGGGATGCCAGTCCATCCCATGTGGTACTCTCACTGTATATTCAAGAACTATAAAATACCCCCAAGCTATTGACAGATTCTGGTAATTTTGGGGTTCCCCCTTCCTACATAGATAGATAGATAGATGTACGCATGGCATCAAACATGACTTCACTTCACTTGATTAGTTCATCCTGACTTGAATACATTTAAGCTTGTGTCTTTCAACTTTATCATTGAAATAGTTTATATTCCATCCATCCATTTGCCAACCCGCTGAATCCGAACACAGGGTCACGGGGGTCTGCTGGAGCCAATCCCAGCCAACACAGGGCACAAGGCAGGAACCAATCCTGGGCAGGGTGCCAACCCACCGCAGTAGTTTATATTTTATCTTGTTATTTTTATATGTCTTCTTACCTGTTAGTGGATTAAAGTTAGTGTTCCACACCACTAGGTCATTAATGAGTGTTCAAACTGCGTTGTTGCCTCTCAGTTCATCCATTATTTTAACCCACTTATGTCCAATATGAGATCACATCTGGCAGTGTTTTATGGCATCAACATAAGCTATATAAAACAGTTGTCTGACCAGTGTTTTCGGCCATCAGAAAGGAGGAGGAAGAGCTATTCATCCGGGCAGAAATATATATGCTGAAATGGTTGCTAGGGGATTTCATTGAGAAAGAAAAACAGCTGGTGAAATCCAGAACATGGCAGGGGTATTTTGGATAAAACCATGGAAATTAGGATGTAACGTGGGCACATTGTTGATGGACAGAAGTAGATCAAGAGAAAACAAGAGACTAGATGGAAAGAGAGGGTAGAGGATGCTGCAGACAGAGATAAAAGGTGACAGAGGATCCTGATGGCCGAATGCTAACAATTGGGAAGAGTTTTCAAGTAAAAGAAAAAGATCACAGCAGCATGTGACGCAAGACAGGTGTTGGTCCTAGACAGGCATGCTAGTTCACCACAGGGCCCAGTCATGCATGCACACTGGACCACATGAGAGTAATAAAGGGATCTACATTGAAAATATTTAGGATATGAGAGGATACCTATGCACAGCTGGGGCATGCAGTGAATTGGACAGAATTTGATTTCAATGCTCTGGATGTGTGAGCTGGCTGAGCAAACCACTGCATCACCTTGACACTTGGACTTAAAATGATAAGGGTCAATTATTTCACATTCTCTGATTGTTTTTTTTTTTTTTTTTTTGCTAAATTAATGCTCCGGTGCATGGAATGAAACACAGAATTGGTGGGAACCTTAACGTCACAAGACTTTCCCATTATAGTTGTGTTTTTACAGTGGTGTGCCTGTGATATTTCAGAATGTGCCTGAGGATGTGTTTGGTCAATTGGTCTAAGTCATGAGAGCTGTTATCAGAGCTTTATTTTCTTTATTTGTGGGTGTGTGTGTCTGTCTTGTTGGTTTTGTACTATTGTGACTGTTCTGAGAAGACATGCAAATACAAACTTCATTGCACTATGTACACATGAGAATAAACCTGAACTTGAACTTGCAATGGAGTTATGAGATTATTATCTTATTTTAACTATTGATATTGGTGTGTACCTATGGTAAGGTTGTAAGGCGTATTTAATTATTGTTATTGTATTTTACTTGTAAAGTGCTCTGAGCCTGTTCTTAGTGTAGAGTGGCATACAGCTACTGTACATATTGAAATGAGTTAAGTGTTTTGTGAAATGTTGATTTGTATATTTTGAAAAAAAATGGATTCATTTTTCAACACTAAATTCCAACCCTTTACTTCTCCCACCCAAGAACAATTGCTTTTCCCCTTCAGTAACTAGAAGACAATATCAAAATGATGGATAAAAGGATCCTCCAAAAGATTAAAGGTAAAAATACAGACCTGAAATGATTTTTATAGTACTGGGTAGTTCAACTGTTCTTACCTTGTGCTCTAACTTCTCCTTATTAGATGAATCCACTTAGATTGTTAAGTCAATACTTCAAATACGAAACATTGTAAAAAAAATTAAAAACTGGAAAATTCAGACTGAATGTCTCAATTACTGTACAGTAATCCCTCCTCCATCGCGGGGGTTGCGTTCCAGAACCACCCGCGAAATAAGAAAATCCGCGAAGTAGAAACCATATGTTTATATGGTTATTTTTATATTGTCATGCTTGGGTCACAGATTTGCACAGAAACACAGGAGGTTGTAGAGAGACAGGAACATTATTCAAACACTGCAAACAAACATTTGTCTCTTTTTCAAAAGTTTAAACTGTGCTCCATGACAAGACAGAGATGACAGTTCTGTCTCACAATTAAAAGAATGCAAACATATCTTCCTCTTCAAAGGAGTGCGTGTCAGGAGCACAGAATGTCACATAGATAGAGAAAACAATCTCTAGCAAACAAATCAATAGGGCTGTTTGGCTTTTAAGTATGCGAAGCACCGCGGCACAAAGCTGTTGAAGGCGGCAGCTCACACCCCCTCCGTCAGGAGCAGGGAGAGAGAGAGAGAGAGAGAGAGAGACAGAGTTTGTTTTTCAGTCAAAAATCAATACGTGCCCTTCGAGCTTTTAAGTATGCGAAGCACTGTGCAGCATGCCGTTTCAGCATTTTTAGACGAGCGTCCGTATCGTCTAGGTGTGCGAACAGCCCCCCTGCTCAATCCCCATACGTCAGGGTCACAGATAGTCAGCGCAAGAGAGAAAGTAAGCAATCTAGCTTCTCAGCCATCTGCCAATAGTGTCCCTTGTATGAAATCAACTGGGCAAACCAACTGAGGAAGCATGTACCAGAAATTAAAAGACCCATTGTCCGCAGAAATCAGCGAACCAGCAAAAAATCCGCGATATATATTTAAATATGCTTACATATAAAATCCGCGATGGAGTGAAGCCGCGAAAGGCGAAGCGCGATATAGCGAGGGATCACTGTATTATATAATATTTAAATAACACTGCATTTTTTGTGTTTCATGAAGTTATGGTCAGGTTAGGTTAGGGAGAATGCACTGGTACGGCACATTGCCACACCCTCCACTTGATGAAACAGCTTGGGGTCCTGGTTAGCAACCCCCCAGACAGACACGCAGTCCAGTCCCACTCTCCGGAAATGACCATCTATCTGACACAGCCAGGTGTTACATGGGCATCCCCTTGGACTGGTCCAGCTACTTGGGTCCTCAACGATGAAGATCCTGAAATCACCCTCGGGGAGTTGCGCCACATGGCCGTAGTGCCATAACTGACGCTCCCCCACAATGCAGGTAATGTGCCTTGAGTCAAACCAGTGGTACCCAAGGATTCTCCGAAGAGACACAGTACCAAAGGAGTCCAGTCTTCGTCTCAGGTCACTGGATAGCGTCCATGTCTCAGAACTATATAGCAAAACAGGAAGCACCAGGACCCTAAAGACTTGGACCTTCGTACTTTTGCATAGATATCGGGAGTGTCACACACCCTTTTCCAGCGACCTCATGACCCCCCATGCTCTCCCAATCCATCTTCATAGGAAGAGTCACCAGAGACATGAATGTCACTGCCGAGGTAAGTAAACCTCTCGACAAAATCAACATTCTCTCCGCATACAGACACACTGCTGATGGCTGTACTTAAGAGATCATTAAAGGCCTGGATCTTGGTTTTTATTCAGGACCCTCCCAAGCCCAGAGACTCAGACTCCTCGCTCAGTCTCTTGAGAGATCAGAGCTTCCATTGACTGCGTGAAGATCACAGCATTGTCATCAAAGTCAAGATCAGTGAATCTTTCTTCGCCAACAGATGCCCCACAGCCACTGGACCCCATGACCTTGCCCAACACCCAGTCTATGCAAGCATTGAACAGAGTAGGAGCAAGAACACACCCCTGATGAACCCCAGAATCCACTGGGAAAAACACAGAGGGTCTGCACAGCACTCACAGTACCAGTTATGGCAGTCTGGAAAAGGGCCAGAATTACAAGAGGAGGAAAAATATGTCCGTGAAAATAAACACAATCGACACTGAAGCACAGAACCTTCCAACTTGTCCTAGTCTCACTTCTTTTGCAACTGGTTTGAGACTCACACAAGCACCAGTGTATATTCTCTTGAACAACAGATGAAGTAAAGGATGTGGAATTGTACACAGTAGGAAAAAACCTGATGTGGATGTGTAAAGGAGCAGAAGAGTGCCAAAGAAATGTTGAAGGGCCGACCAACCTACCCCATTGAATACTAGACATCAAAAAACTCAACAGAAATAGACGCTGTGGGATGCAACAGAAAACAGGTGCTGCCACAGCCTTTTAAACCAACTCAGCTTCTCAGAATTATAAGCTGCCATGAGTGGGTCTATGACAGTACATCCAGATATTTGATCACTTTGCACTGCTTTGGACAGGCCTCCCTGACCTAAATGGCACTGATAAAGCAGTTGTTCTATCTCGATTGAAACAAAGAGAGGTTTTATGAAAAGTGATTCGGATAATAAGATGTGGACAGAACTTTGTGTCCAGAATGCAACCAGTAAGACTAAACTGATAAGTCATCACCTAAATGCTAGACTAAAACTAAAGTTCCTGATAACAAAACTGAGGGTCAATAAAACAGAAAACACCAAACGAAATAAATGCATCCAAATCTCAGATGATTCAGAACTGCATGTGACCTAAATACCATTGTGTTGATAACATCTGGGGTCATGCACTGCTGATGAATCATGGGATATATTTCCATAGCAATGGACCCTAAAGTGATGGTGCCCATATCCAAACAAAATGGTGTTGTAGAATAACATGGCAGAATTCCAAGCTCTTAAAGGAATGCTCATCGGGACTAAAATAACATCAGAAATGGATTCTCCGAGGTAACACCCCCTAGAAAGAATGCAAACATCATCCCAAAAGAGCACAGAAAATGTAATAAAAAATTAAAGGAAAACGTCAATCATAACAGCAGCATCTTGGGTCTAGAATAGGTGCAGGAGCCTAAAAACATGTTCATCAGAACAGGTGAAGTGCACAAATAGTGAAGAAGGAAAATACATCTCTAGACACTTAGATATGATTGAAAACAACTCTGGGACCCATCATAATTATTTGTAAACAAACTTATCCTACATTTCTGTATAGATTCGTAAGAGATTTAAGCATAAAACTAAAAAGCTCACAGTCATAGGTGGGAAAAGAGCCTCTGTTTCCTTGAACTGGCACTGGTTGACATTGAAAGCCACAGAAACAGAAAGAATGCTGTTTGCCATGGGCTTCCTCCGCCTCTAATTCTTGGAAATGCAAGGCTTTCTTAATAAACTAACACTCCAAGTATCATTAAGTGTCATATCTTTTGTTAAGACTTGTTGGTGAAGGTTGCTGAAGAGGGTATCTGTTCTGTCTAAAAGACAGTGAGAGAATTTTTTTTGTAAAGGACCAGGAGAAAGCCATAAAGCGGAGATGCACAAGGATTAAAGACCAGGAATCAAAATGATCATTCATCAGAATAAGGGCAAAACAAGAACTGTGGTTATGAGTTCAGAAACACAAGTTTCAAACCAGAAAAGCACTGAAGAAACGATCACCAAGTAGTTTAACAAGTTTAATCTCAGATACAACGTAAAGGACTTATGGTATACACTGCATTGATGACATCACATGTAGCACAACCTCTGAGAATTCTGGGATTTGTCACCATGGCAACCATCAATGCCAGTGTTTGAAAAAGGCAACGTCCACAACATAATGCTAAAAACAAATAACTTTCTCAGGAAAACTTAGATCACAAAATAAATGTCAAAAATGAATTCTGTGAGTGTAACAACTCGTAAACAATGTTTAAATTGGAACAAATATTACCAGGAGGCAGTTGAAAAATGAAATAAAGAATCTAATCACAATTGTATCACAGATATATAACGTATCTCATTACAGGAAAGACTGCATACAAAACACAGATCATGTGTGTGCAATTCAAGAGAGAGAATAAAAAAGACTAATTATTGAACTGTCTTTGAATGCTGTACAGTGTTGAGGACCTGGTGGGCCGGGTTGATTGTATCAGGAACTGCCTGTCCAGTTATCAGGTTGTTATCCAAATGAGAATCTGTAGGATGAGAAGAAAGCAGCTGTACTCGGGCTATGGCAGTTTTAGCTTGTGCTTCTTTTGCAGACATGTACAAACAAACTCCATTTTTTTTGTTTTCTGCTGAATTTCAATTAATTTTCTTTTAACAACTTATTTTTTTTACTAGCAAACAATGACAACTAGTACTGACATGGATGAATATGTGGTAGCCACTACTAATGGTAAAGACTAGTACTACAGAATATAGAGTTTGACAATATTTTCAGTCATTTTGTGCTTTTGTGTGCACTTGTCATGAATTTACACAGCTGTACTTACCGTCACAGAAGCTCTGTCACAGGTAAGCAACTCGATCGACAACTGACTGTTTAGCTGCTTGTAATTTCCAGCATCCTAAATATGCATCCCAGCCATGTCGTCTGGGGTAGTATAGGTGCTAGGAGGGGAAGGTAAGGAACCCCTCATCAAAGACAGCATGTCTCTGCTGAGGAATCAATCATAAGTTAAGGGTGGCTTCTCTTGCAGTCATTGTACCTTTTACAACTCTTTGAGGCACTGTGTCTTTATCAAAACTGTAGTTTAGTAATATACTGTACATATCCATGGGTATTGCTTCACTGCCTTTTTATAAATATGTTCTTCTGGAAAATAAGTAATACAGCATCATTCATTTTTTGCTGAATGCATTTTTCCACTAATGGACATTTTCAGTGTAAGTTGCAGAGTCAATAACCTAATGAATTCAAGCTCTTCCAAGGTCCAATAGCTGACCAACTTGTTGGCAGTTTGGTGTACCTCAATAAAAAAAAATCCTCTCTCTAAAGTACCATTAAAGTTCTGGTTTAAACTGCACATATTCACTGATGTCATGTACGACTGCAGGCTGACCTTGGCCGAACTATTTGATAAACTGTTCTTTTTATATTTGTTGTATTTTACATTTAAATAAAGCATTCAATTCTATTCAGCTAAATTGAATTCATTGCGATTATATCTTACAGTAAAAGGTAAAGTATTCTTTGCCAGACGCACTGAAGCAGAATGACTGACATAGTGTTGCAGACATAGATGCCACTTTTAAACATACAATATGCATCAAACATGAAAGTGACATCTAGCCAACATCAATAACAGAGCTGTAGAATTCTCAGTAAATTTCAATGATGGCACAGCAGTGAGCAAACTTACCTCTCACAACCAGGAACTCGGGTTTTATTGGTAGGCTGGCCACTAATTGTGGTCTTTGCATCCTCTCCTGTGCTTTTTTGGGGTTTTCTTCTGGTTCCCTAGTCCCTTTTAACATCCAAAGATATTCATGTGAACTAAATGTTTACTCAAATTTACCAAATACATAGATAGATAGATAGTCTGTCCCGAGGAAGGATTTTGGCTTTTTACAAAAGCTCTTGAAATAAATAAATACATAAATAGATAAAAAAAGTAAATAAAAATACATACACACACACTTTGGTCTGAACACACACTGGAGTTACTATGAAGCAATAAAAATTCAAAAGAAAGAAAAGTTCTAACTTGGAGGTCTCAGTTACAATGAGGTATTATGCAGATGTACTGCTGTTGGTATGAAGAATCCCCGTAGCATTTCTTGACACACTTCTGCTGAATATTTCATTGGCTGGGAGTCCTCAGTGTTAGTGAGTCAGAGAGAGGATGTGCAGCATAGTTCAAAATGGCACTCAGTTTAGTTTTCATCCTCTCCTCCTCTTCTACCTCCGGGGGGTTTGTACTGTGTCCCATAACTTAGCCTGCCCTTTTAATTAGTTTATTGATTCATTGGGCCTCTTTTAACCATATAGAAAAAGCATAGAAAATCAAACTGGCCATCAGGGAGTTGTAAAAGATGTAAAGGATGCCACTACCCACATTAAAGCAAGTCTCCTAAGAAAATAGATAAAGCTTGAACTTGTACTATCAAACTGAATTAAAATTCAGCTCTGTTTCATCTAAAACTTCAATTATTGCATTTGGGTTTCTGATGTATATTCCCTAATATAGAGGTTTTGATACATGTAGAGGTTACCCTGGTAAAAGAGAGATACTAGAAGATGGACTTGCCAAGATCCAGTGATATTAAGAGAAATAGAGACCAGTAGATGGATAGTATCTCTGTATGCCAGTGTGGGGTTATATGAGCCACGGGGCAGCAATAAGGTTTCTCTGCATAAAGCGTGCCTATAAAGGAGAATTCTTCAGGACAACTGTCAAACTTCACAAACATTCATAAGAGGTTAAGCCTTAAATGGTACAGGTAGGTCCCTACTATTTAAAAAATTGTTCAGCTAGGCTGTAAGCGGCCACATAGGCCTAGCTTTTTAAGGGCAGATTGTGTGATGTGGTGCAAAAATCACAGCAGCAGCCGGAGTGAATTGTGACTACTTATGAGCAAAATGAATTGCACAAAAGCGAATTTGAAACCAAACTCAGTGCAACAAATGACATTTCACTCCCTGCGAAATCTGTGCCATTGACACTTATTTGGTACTTATTTCCTGTCTGAAAGTTTTTTCATGTATTAGTTCCGCATTCATCTGCCTGTCATTTAATATTTACTAGTATTAGTATTAGTATTTGCAGTAAGATGTTGCAGATGTTCTATCAGACGGTTGTGGCGAGTGCCCTCTTCTACGCAGTGGTGTGCTGGGGAGGCAGCATAAAGAAGAGGGACGCCTCACGCCTGGACAAACTGGTGAGGAAGGCAGGCTCTATTGTGGGCATGGAGCTGGACAGTTTGACATCTGTGGCAGAGCGACTGGCTCTGAGCAGGCTCCTGTCAATCATGGAGAATCCACTGCATCCACTGAACAGTATCATCTTCAGACAGAGGAGCAGCTTCAGCGACAGACTGCTGTCACTGTCCTGCTCCACTGACAGACTGAGGAGATCGTTCCTCCCCCACACTCTGCGACTCTTCAATTCCACCTGGCGGGGTAAACGTTAAAATTATACACAGTTATTGTCTGTTCTACCTGCTTTTTTATCACTCTGTAATTTAATATTGTTTCTGGAGTATGTGAATTTCCCCTTGGGATTAATAAAGTATCTATCTATCTAAATAAAATGTAAAAAAAAAACAATATCATGAAGTGTGAATGGGCCTGTAGGGAGCAATATTCTTTGTTTTCTACCACAAAAACACTTCCACTTCAACCACACTCTTAAGTGGCTTTCACGTTTTACAATTGCAAAATACCCAAGAAAATGAATTTTTAGTGTCAGTTTTGCAAAAATTGCATGGGATTCGATCTTCCCTGTTTCACTTATCACTGATTATGACATAAAACCTGACTCAAAGTTGTGCTAGAAGTGTTTCTAAAGGATGCTTCATACTGGTGAGTAATTGATTATTGAGTTAGAGAGTGTTATGATTAGGGAATTGTTTATCATTTTTAATGCTGTTTTTTAGGTCCTTCTATCACCTCCTTTCTGAGAGTTATTGTTTACACCGCTTCCGCCATTTTTGGGGTAGGGCTTCTATGGTTGTGACTACTGGTAATCGGCAGGATGGGATAAAAGGTCGTCTGCTGATTGCTTTTGTTAAGTGATCTGTGGAGACAAATTTCCTAAAAAAAGAAAACTGAGAAAAAGCAATACTTTGTTATAGTGGGTAGGAACAATGACAATAGAAAAGAGCGAAAGAGACAGATGATAAAAAGCATGTTTTTTGAAGAATTGTGAAAATTGAAAAGTCCTGGAGAAACCCCACTTCATAGAAAGGGTCATCCTTCTTCTCAGTTATGACCCACGGGGCTGCAGAATTCAGTTTTCTATCTGATGATATTTGACCACTTGCATTCTTCTTGTGTGTATCACTCCGCTCGTCATTTTGTTTGGAATAAAAACACCATTTTTGTGAAACCTTTTAAATTTTAAAAGCATTTTGTTGTTGGAGTGAATACTAGGTGGCACCCCTTGTTATAATGAGCATTATTATCTCAGTTTACACCAAAGCTTGGCTGGATAGGAGGAGTGTTTGTGTGTAAATTTAAGTCCTTCAAGTCATTAGCACAGTCATCTGAATTAAATTCTTTTGTAAAATTATTAGTGTTGGAAACTATTTTGAAGTTATAGATAGCTAACATGTGCTTTATTCTCCACTAGAGAACAATGACTTTGTCATCTGTGGAAAAGGATTTAAATCCATCATCCATGTAAAAACTGTGTCCATAAATCGTCTGGTGCAATTGCCAAACTCCAGTTCTCCTTTTTTGGTCAGTTGACTAACAGCCACAGGAGGTGATGAATGTTTGCCAAAGCCATATTCTTCCATATTCTTTAAACTAATTTTGAAAGTGTAACAATTAGAGATAAGGTAGTGTAAGGTAGTTGATGCCATAGTTTCTACCTTTTCTAGCTATGAAAGTTGTAAAACTCAAAAGGCAGCACCCCTTGTGCTATGGAATGCAACACATTCAAAATATAAAATCATCGCAGGAACAGATCTGCAACACTTGTATCAATGAAACACTACAGCGAGGCAATCAGCCAGCTGAGTCTCAAATTTGGAACTCAACACACTGTTTGCTGTTGCTTTGCCACACCAGTGAATCAGCACACTAAATTAAATAAATGTTCCTGTAGCTTGGAAGCCGCTGCGAAATGTGCTTCCTGCACTCGATTACTTAGCCACTGGCGTTTTCTGCTACTGTAGTAATGCAGCCATACAGGTGAAAAAAAGATTTGCCTCATATAGTTTGATGCTTGAAAACAAATGAGTACCATCTTTTCAGCCCAGAGAGACCAATAAACATTCTGAATGTATGCAGTCAGGAAAGTAGCTATGTGTTGTAACATGAACTAAATCAGCAACAAAGTATTTATTAAACATATCCATCAAGTTTTACTTAACTCCTCAACACCTGTTATCCTTTAGTAATGGGGATGCTCACTACTCCGTTGCTCCACTTCACTATTCCATGGATAGAATTCACAGACCAGGTCAAAGTTCTGTCTTATTTTGCCCTGATAATTATATTCCCTCAAAAAGAGTAAGTAATAGTTGTAACTTGTAATACTTGTAAGTCAACATAAACAGTAGCATGTAAATTCAAGGCAATGCCAACCCCAAACATCAACGAGATATTATTTCCTTCTTATATACTTCAGGCAGAATTGTGGCTCTGAGGTTAGGGATCTGCACCATCAATCAGAAGGTTGCCGGTTCGAATCTCATAAATGCCAGAAATGACTCTACTCTGTTGGGCCCTTGAGCAAGGCCCTTAAAATGCAATTGCGGGATTGGCACTCCAGCCATCATAAACAAACACTCCAGTGTGGTGCTGAGGTGTCACCCATTGCACAGCTGCATGCAGGTCCAACTCTGGGTGGTTTGTCATGTGGTCGGTGTGGCAACACGCTGTAAATGCAGTGCATACCCCCAACCTTATATACTTCAACAACAAATACATTTTTACACTATATTGTCCTGAAATAAAATGGAATGGAATGATTATACAAGGGCAGACCCAACAATTACCAGAATTGAATGGTAGCAGGGTGTAGTTATCAAGCATACCACTAGGTTTTGTATGTCTACCATTCTGGTTACTCAGTCTGCCGAGTTGCATCATACAACTTTGATCGATTGTGTATTTCTAGCATTTATTCTACATTTGTGCTCTTGACTTCAGAATTTTTTTTTCCTCAAAGCCATGGAGTTTTTCAACATTGACAGACTTGTCCGTAAAGAGTTTATTCACCATCAACAGACTGTTAATCAGTGACAATACTGCTTGGTTATTTTTGGGAAAGCATTAGGAAAAAACATCCAGAGAAGTGACACGCATAAAACTGCATTTTGCACCATGACAACACATCTACACACATCACATTGTCAGTCAAAGAGTTTTTGACCATAAACAATGTGGTTGTTGCTTTGAACCCCTTGAATTCACCAGATCTTGCTCATTACTTCTTTTTGTCCCTGAAATTAAAATTGAATCTGAAGTGAAGAAGATTTGCTACAGTGAAAGAAACCCATGAAAGGATGAGAATAGGAAATGTTTTCAGGACCGGGAGAGGTGTCAGGACAAGTGTATTGCATCTCAAGATAGATAGATAGATAGATACTCAAGGGAGTATTTTTACTATAGCTAAGTTTCCATCCAGTTTTTTGCGACGTTTTGTTATCGACAAACAGAATATACGTAAAAAAAATGTGTGAAATTTGCTGTCTCCAGCCTGTTTCCATCCAACTGGCTTTTTATCGATAAAATGGTGTGCGTGATGACGTCATCCCCCCAAAACGAACTGTCGCATAAGTTTTGTTGTATCGCGAAAAAAATCTGCCCTTGGGCCGTTTCCATACATAATTTTGTGTATGTCGCAAATTATCTACCTTTTGTTTTCCACGTTACACCCCCTCCACTAAACAAAGAAACAAAGAAATGGAGAGATTATTCAGACAGTTTTTTGAAATTTGCCAGCTTACTGTTATTTCAGTTTCACAAATAATTGGAATTGTACATAATATCCGAAGACGACAGCAGAATGAAGCAGTTGCTTGTCTGATAGCCCTAGAGCTCGAAGAAAGTACCCCAGTGCAACGAAACCCACGGGTATGGGAGAGACGACGGAATAAGACCTTCTGGGAGGAGGTGGTGGAGAGACACTTCACAGAAAATCTCTGGCTGCAACATTTTAGAATGACACGGCCGACGTTTGAGATGTTGTGTGGATTCATCAGTCCTGATGTTGTGCCCATCACAGGTTGCCACCGACCACCGGTTCCAACCCAAAAGCGGATTGCCATCGCCCTTTATAAGCTGGCAACCTGCGCCGAGTATAAAGTAGTTGGAGAAACTTTCGGGGTTAGTAAAACTACCGTCCATCGATGTGTATATGCCGTGTGCACCGCTATTAAAGAAAAATTAATGCGGCGTTATATCAGACTTCCGACTGTAGCGGAGGCCAATGAAATTGCATACCGCAATTCCTTGGTGCATCTTGTGCCACAGATTTACGGTGCGCTGGATGGCACGCATGTGCCTATTCTTCCCCCGACGGAAGGCTACCGCGATTACATTAATCGCAAAGGGTGGCCATCTATTGTTCTCCAGGCCCTTGTTGATGACAGGTGCATGATACGAGACATTTGCGTTGGCACTCCTGGAAGTGCCCATGATGCAGCTGTGTTTGCAGCATCGGATCTGTACAGGTGAGCCTACCTTTCAACATCCCTTCTCAGTGCGATAACAACTGAATTAGTACTGTAACCTGCCTCCCTTAAGGTTTTTAATTAAAACTGAAATTTGAATTAATACAAAATAACGACGTTTAATCAAAAAAAAAACTCTCTTCATCAGACCATGCGAACCGCTCCGCCATTCTCGTTTTGATTGCACGTGATGAAAATGTGACACATTTATTTGCGTTAAAGCCCTTTTTTCCGACAAAAAGTGTTTCCAATGTAGTTTTTGCAACATCTGAATTATCGATATGGAATTTATGCGCTAAAGTTAAACAGAAAAATATTATGTCGACATGTACAACATTTTATCGATAATTAGCATTTCCATCAGCTATATCGGTAAAAACATTTGAAGCACTAAATATTTTTTCGCAAAAACTCCTTGGATGGAAACCTGGCTATTGATGGATGGAAGGCCAGATGTCCACATGACCATCATTGTGTAATTCTTCCACATGAAGACTAAAAAGCATGAGGACTGATTGAGATCATTGATGTTAGGTAGAATGCTCAGTTGGGGCTGGGTGGTCTCGTGGCATTGGAACCCCTGCAGATTTTTAGGTTTTTTCCACAGCCCTCCTGAGTTTTTTTTTTTGCTTTTTCTGTCCTCCTGGCCATCAGACCTTTCTTTATTCTTTGTTAATTAGTATTGCCTAATCTTATTTTTATATTTTTCATTTTTCTTCTTCATCTTGTAAATCACTTTGAGCTACATCATTTGTATGAAAGCATGCTATAGAAATACATGTTTTTGTTGTTGTGACTGAAAGGGAATTGCTCTAAGTTTTATAATTAAGTTTTATAATTAACCCTCCTCATACCAGAAGTCCAGCCAATGATCTGTTTATGAAATGAAACGATCTGTAAATGGAGGGAATATACCAGCATTATTAGCACAGAAAACTAGTTTACTTTTGCCAGTATTTGTGGATGCTTCTTAGTCTGATGATCCCCAGCTTTTATTGTTTCCTTTTCCAGTTGAATATGCTGCCTTTTTGGCCAATTGTAAGTCCAAGAGTGTCTGTCTTCCATATTGTAGTCCACAGATAAGATCCCATTCTTCCTTCTCCTTTGGCAGGTATAACAACTATGAGGGAATGACTGCAAATGAACTGTCCTTTTCTCCATTCCACTCTGTGCGACTTCTTTCTGGTACTCCTTTTACTACATCTCTTCTCTACGACTCAGACTGGAACAGATTCACTTTCCCTGAAATAGTCTTTATACCAAGAGTAACACCTTAAAAGAGCACTCAGCCAACCTGCACTGTTTGAGTCCCAACAAACTATTGCTGGTTCACCAATGCAGAGATGGTGCCACAACATGTTAATTATATACAAAATCTTTACATTTGACTTGCAACAAGCTGAAACATTTCATATGGAACAGCTAACATCTTCAAATTCCCTGTGTGTTTGAGACAAAATTCTTTTAGTTCCCTGTAGAAAGATATGCATGTGCTAGTTAATGTAGTTGTGTGCACTGTGAGGCCAAGCCTGGATTAAGACCCCCACAGACCCCCTGGGTGATGTAATGAATAGAGCTGCTTAACAGAGAGTCAATCATACTTTTAACAAAGCAGTGCGCGGACACACAGCTGTTACAAGCAGTGCGGTAATTTCCACTTTTGCTCTTGGCACACAAACACTCGACCTTTTCATAAAGTAAGGGGGTGACACCTCTGTTCCCCCCCCCCCGCCCCCCCCGTGGTGATGTCAGTGCATGGACAGATGATCATTTCACCAACTGGGGGTGTACCTGATGAAAAGGCCCCTTTCTGTCAAGTGATCCTGGGTGCACACCCAGAACGCCTTCATGGTAGACCTGTCCCTATGTGAGGCAATCCAATAAAGAAGAAGGACCTCCTTGGCATCCCCTGTTGTCAGCTGCATCATTAAACTTTTATACTGTTAAAATGTTATGGTACCCACCAACGATTAGCTATAATTATGTTTCAATTAAACGATAACTACATTTAGGGTTGCTGTGAGGAAACGCTTTACAGTTTTATTATTTTTCCCTAGCAGGTTATTGAGTTCAGGGATTTAAAAGGTCATGTTTAAATGCATCAATATTTACTAGGCTTATTTTAGATATTTTTCAGGAGTCCACAGCCAGTGTGATGTGTTCCGAGGAACACAAGAGAATGGAGTGAGGACTGTGCAGATGGCTCAGCTTGGGGGTCCTCAAGCTGTGGTTTGCACTGTCTGTCCTCTCCGAGGCAGCATTTTTAGAGAGGAGGATGCACTAATATGACGTTCTTGTAGCTTATCTAGAGTTTTTCTCCACTTTGTTTGCCATGTTTTGGCTCATTCAATAGATTATTCTAAAGAATGTTTTTTGTGGAATCTTTGTATTTAGAAATCTCTTAATGTATTACTTCATTATCGTTTATCGCTCTGTGGCAACGGAGCCTTGTTTATAAGATGCACTCTGCCATTTTTAGTTTCGCTCACCAGACTGTGATGACGGGTTTCTAGGGGCACATACAGGAAGTCATGTCAGTATGACGTTAGTAAGTGTCGTTATTTTTTAATCCTGCTTGTTCCTATAATCAAGGGTCCAATTTATTTTGTATAAAGGGTTATCAAGCGAATTACTGTAGATTACTGAAATCTTGACTACGAACTTTGTGTGATATTGGTTTGAGTTTTTTGGCATTAGCACTCATTTCTTTTTGATCTCTCATTCCCTGACCTCTGCTGTCTTCTCACCTACTTTCTAACACCGCATCCTTTTCCCTTTTACTTTTTTCTTTCTGTCTCGGCAGCTGTACAGCTATGGCTTTTTGGATGTTTAGTGTAGCAAAAAGTTTAGGCGTGAGAGCACGAGATGATTTGTGACAAACAACTCACGCTGATGACAGCAGGAGTGGGTATTCATGTGCACTCACCATGTGCCCTTGATTTAAACTGAGGAACGTGTACATGAGGGTGGACCGTGATACACAATGCACCATCAGGTGGGAGTTGCATAGGGCATATGAGCTGCCAAAGCCAGTCAGATGGAGTCTGGAGGATGGTTGGTCACTTGTGGAGATGGATGGTCTCTTGTTAGAGAATAATGTTTGGAGGCTACAGGAGTTTTTATTTTTGCAAATTGAGTTAATAAAGAGAGATAAAGAAGTGAAAGTGTGATGAGATGCTAATTAGTTTAAAACCCTATTAGGATTTTTGGACTTTATGGTGAATATTTTCTAAATTTTAATGAGAACAAGACAGAAGTCATGCTCTTTAGACCCAATGGTACCGGCGGGACCCCCTGTTTTCACTCTGGCTCAATATGAGAAATCCATGATCACAAATTTAACTGTGAAAATTGATTCTACTTGACAGCCATGTGAACACAGTGGTAAAATCTTGCTCTTTCCAGTTGAGGTGGCTGTCATAAATCAAGCCTGTCTTGTCTAAACGCAATCTTGAAACAGTGATACATGCTTTTATAATTTCTCGTCTAGACTGCTGCAATGTGCTTCTTTTTGGAATGAGCCAGACCTCCATTGCCCTCCTACAGTTGGTATAAAATGCCGCTGCTCAATTTTTAACTGGTACAAGCAAGCATGATCACGTTACTCCAACTTTGGCTTCCCTTCACTAGCTTCCAGTTCATTTTCGATTCCATTTTAAGATCCTTGAATTTGTTTTTAAATTCTTTAATGGTTGTGCCCCATTTTATCTGTTGGAACTGTTGCACCCTTATGTACCGTCTTCTCTCGCTCTCTTAGGACAGCAGACCAGATGCTTTTTCTTGTTCCTAAGACACAATGCAAATGTAGAGGTGATCGGGCTTTTTCAGTTGTAGCTCCAAAACTCTGGAACAATTTGCCATTGCACATTAGACAGGCTCCTTCACTTGCCGTCTTTAAATCTTATTTAAAAATACGCTTTTACTCCCTGGCCTTTAGCCCAGTGTGAGATGTTGACTATCTGTGTACGTTTTTTATTATGAATTTCTTCAGCTCTTATGACTTTCTGTTTCTTTTACCCTTTGGTTATTGTGTGTCTTATATGTTGGGTTTTATTGTACAGCACTTTGGTCAGCTTTGATGTTGTTTTTAAAATGCTTTATAAATAAATAAATATAGAATTGAAGATTTCTGCAACAAGACAGTTTGGAAAAGAGTATTTTATTGTGGATTTTCATTTCTCTGTTCATTGAGATCTGAAGGAGACTTTTAATTACGCTATTTATTTTTCACTGGATTTTTAGATAAGTGCACTTAAATTGTTTTTTTGAATCTTTTTTTTTTTTTTTGTATTTCTGTACAATTCTGTATGTGCAATTCTGGAGTCTGCCTGTTATTACCATTCCACTGGTATTTGGTCCTGATACTTGACACTCGGGTCCTGGCACAAATACTCAAAGGGGACTTTAGTCGTCACATGGCCTTGAGGATAACCTTTTGGTTTTTTTTTTTTGGTTTTTTTTTGATGGAGTCGTGCTGAAGAAACTCCATCAAAGTAATGAAGACTTTATCAGTTCAAACTGTAATTAGGCCTGCCTTTGTTTTTGAACTTCCCTTAAAAATTTAAAGAGGTATTTTTCAACATTCCTAGTGAACCTTGTAATATTCACCATGAAAGGCACCATACACAATCAAGATTGATTGAAATTTGAAAGAGGCCAACACAAGCTGAGCAGCTAAGTGCTTTGTACTGTTTCTGCCAGACAATCGCCATTGAAATTGAAACTGTCTGAGTGCATGCAAAAAAAAAGGAAATCAAAGCACATTATTCTTATGACTTTGACATCCAACTGCCATGTTAAGGCTGCTGTTATGATATGCATGCTTTTCCTTTTTGTCACTTGCTAATTCCATTGAATTATTAAGTGTAAGCGTCCTTTCTTTTTGTCTCCAAGTAGCAGTCTTCTGTGTGATTTTCCCACAAATCATGATGTGGTGTTCACAATTTAATGTACATACATAGGAACTAAAACAGCCTTTAATTTAGAATTCTTACAGAATAATCATTAAAGGCAAATGTAATATACTCCCTTCTCCTTGCATCTGTTTCATTCTGCAAAAAGCACCGTCTTCCTAAAATGGAATAATGCATGAATGTATGAATACCTCTTGTGAGTTTAATGGGAATTCAAAGGGGATTATTTGAATTCATGCATACATATAGTACATTTAAATTGCAGATTCAAGATATGTATGCCATAAAAAAGATCATCTAAACAGATTTTCCAAAATCATTTTTATTGTATTTAAAGTGTCAGCAAAGTAACAAATTAGAAAAATGAAGCAGATTTGTGATTTATCTCGATGTGCAGTCAAAGACAAACTGCAACATGCTTCGCAAAAAAAAACAGACAACAGAACCAAGATGTGCTTTTTAAGATATTTGACTGATTTAATGCTACTCGTCTGTTTTTATTCTGAATTATAGAATGTTAGACTTTTCCCTATATAAAGTAAGTTGCACTCTTTGATATGACAAGAGACCCTTCTTCAATGCGGTGGGCTGAAAACCAGCATTAAGGTCACAAGCGACACTATGCAAATGCACGCATTACCCGTGTGGTTTCTTTTCATGTGACGGCTGCACCCTTATCAAGCAGTGTACAATCAAACAGCATCATGAAGTCAGAACAATTTGGAAACACAGTTTTCTGCTGTCTTAGCATTTTTGTTCTTTCCTTTTAGTGGAATTAAAAACAAATCAATGTCTCAGTTGTTCTGCATAGCAGTCCAGAAAAATAGTATAAGTTACAGTTTACCCACAAAACAAATCACAGACAGTGATTCCCAAAATGTTTGAACATTACAGAAGATTGAACATAAAAGCATACTTCCATCAATCTGACTCCATCTACTTTCTGAAAATGCTATTTCAATTATAGGGTTATGAGAGAATAAAAACTTGCATTTATTCATTTTCCAAATCCTGTTATTCCAACAAACATTTGTGGGGGAAAGTAGCTAATGTGAAAAATACTGGGCATTACTGGGAATACTGGGAAAGCCTCAAAATTGTCAGGGGTCCCTGAAAATAAATAGGCTTTGCAAGAAAACAGGTTCAAACATGAATTCAGAAGATAATTATTAGGGTGTTTCCTTTTATTACAGCCTGCCTTGCCTTCAACATGGCATACTTTTAACTAATTAATGCTGCAGTGGTGGTCTGTGACTGGGTGATATTAGTGACATTTTGTATTTCCCAACTTTCATTTGAGACAAAACAAAGAAAATAAAGTTCTTTGTTCATAAATGGATTCAAGTACAATGAGAAAGTCCCAAATGATGATATTGCAACCTAAAGCATTACTGCTGTTGAAAAGCATCATAAGAACATAAGAAATCTGACAAATGACAAAACCATCCAGGCTCAGTTGTTTAGCTAACAGCATGACTATCCAAATATCTCATCCAGATACTTCCTAAAGATTGTCAAGGTTTTTACTTCAACTTGATGACTCAATAGTTTGTTCTACATCAGGGGTGGGCAAAGTCGGTCCTGGAGCCCAGCTCACCTGTATGCCAGTATGAGAATGCCAATACATGCAAGGGGCAAACATGTAAAGTCAAAAAGGATGGATTTGATGCAGAACCCTCTAAAAAAATAACAACAACAAGTAACGAAACACTCAAAATACTGGGTGAAATTAATTTAAAGTGTACTCAAGAAGGAAACTGGGAAGAATATCATATAAAGGCTTATGGGAATCTGGAACAAACTTCTAAATCAGGTAACCAACAACTTTTGAAAAGTACTCGAATGAGATATTGGGATGGCTACCTACTTATGTTCTTATGTTATAATTCATTTCATTGTGCTTAATCTATCTTTTCATTGTGTGTATCATCTTTGTATGAGTCACAGGGAGCTAGATTAACAGGAATATGGACATCCTAGATGGGTTGCAAAACTCTTGCAGGACATACTGTGAGTGACTGACTATTATGGTTGGATGTCCAGTGGCCTGTGAAAGAAACTGGAGACTTTGGAAAAAAAACACGCTACCCATAGAATCACTTCTTTTATCTTTTTTTCCCTTTCTGTTGTGCACACTCTTCCATATAAATAGTCATGTACGGTATTAGGTGGATAAACATAGGAGGCTCAGTCATACTGGCTTCCTCCATCACAACACAATGAGATTATTTAATTCGGTTATTATCACTTTCTCTATTGAACTACAGTATACTTGCAGAGGGATACATCTTATAATATAATTTGAAAAGCTGAGTGAATATTTATACATATACCTTCCCATATGCATTGTATCACTCTCATCAGCATGCTGTACATGTTAAGCATAATCCTGACTTGTACTTGGTACATCTCACCATGCAGTCCAACATCCTAGTAGTCATTTTAATCCCATCTGTACACTGTTTGAGTAAGATCCCTTTTTATTGGGTATACTTGGTCCCACCGTACTGAGTAAATATATCTGGTATTTTATCATTTTATCTGTAAGATATAGATTACTTAATTTAGCTGTGTTTTTCCAAAATTTCCAAGGTTCTGCAGCTTTAGTTTAATTCCTAGAAAACAATTCTGGCAACAGGGTGCCATGTGTTCAGATAATTCCACAGTCCAAGTATCTTTTTATTGAAAGTTTTATGAAAATTCCAAGTGATATAGTTCACATAAAAATAGAGAAAAAATTGATGATACAAAATTTGAAAAAGTATGTTTTGTTTAAATTTGATTTATCTTGTTTCATTTGTTTCTCTATATGGTCATACAGTTATACTTTCAAATGTTCATATGTACTGTCGCACATGTGCGCTTATCTAATTGTAATTCCACCCCAGATTGAGGGATGGCGCCGTTGCCTAATGCTTCTCTTCCTTTCTCCCCTACAGGACAGCCTCAGTGATGTCACTTCCTGCTAAGCATTGCTCTATTTCAAAAACACTGCTCTGTAACTGATTATCTTTTAGCATGTATGTCCTGAATGCATCATTCAGGTAGGCCATTCAAGTCTAGCACTGCAAAGTGCCTCAGCTCTGTGTAATAATGATTAGTTTTGAAAGATCAGAGAATTGGTGCAAGAAAATCAAAGCTGAAGCTTTGTCTTTAATTTGAACCTTGGATCATATCTTTCACTACAGTTCTCTTCTGTGAGTAGCCTTGGAGTCATCTTTGACAGCTACCTCAACTTAGACTCTTTCATCTCAGGTTCTGTTAAAAATTAATTGTATTATGTGCATTACATCTCCGATGTCCGATCTTATTGCTGCATCTCAGATGCCAAAGCCCTTTGCCATGCTTTCATTATCTCTGGGTGATTGAATTACTATACTGTATGTCTGTGACCGAAAAGCCCCTACTTTACAAAAAATGCCTACTGTACATTAGAATATTTTCATTTTCATGCCCTCTTCCTGTTCCTTACTATCTCTCTATCTCCTGAACCCACATAATCAAATTTTTGTTTGGGGTGGGAGCTGGAGTAAGACGTGTAGCAACCCTGGAAAGGGATGGCAGTTTGTTGTAGGATACTAGATCAAGAAGAGTTTAGATTAATAAATTGATGTGAATGTCTTTAGCATTAACAGTAGACAAATACTTTTCGCTCATTACACACTAATGAGTGAAATGTGCAAGCATGGCCCAGTAGTGACCAGGCCAGGATTTTCACTTGGCCTGCTGGACGTGAGTCATACTGTATGTGGCTTTACTACTGTGCTGGTGAAACCTACAGTGTGAACAACATAGAATGTCTGACTACCCTTTTGAATCCGGTGTGTTAAAGACTTTCTGTTTTCCATTCATTGGGCAGTTTATGGCATCCACCATGGACATTATTGCAGAAAAACAAAATGTATCCATGTGTATTTTATTATTTCAGTGTGAACTTGTTTTGGGTGTCTGTCCTGTTCAACTAAGAAATTGTGTACCATTTTTACCCTCTACATTACCATGGGAATAATGAGTTGATAACAATTAATACATTTAATTTTGTTCTCAATATGAATTTATATATAAGAAGTTACTTTTTAAACACAGATATGTGTCAAAGATAATCTGGTTAACTGTTTTTTTAGATATTAGGATATAGGTGTTTTAAAAGAATATGCCTTTTATCTGTATGCTGATTGGTGCATGCTAAAATGTTCCTTGACTGTGTAATGGATATGAACCTGAATTACTTAAGATCATTGCTTTGTTATCTTCCTTAGTCTTGACATAGAGTAGAGAACTGGGCTGTTCACATGGCAGACTCCCTTAAGCTTACAGTAAAGTATCTATCTATCTATCTATCTATCTATCTATCTATCTATCTATCTATCTATCTATTTATCTATCTATCTATCTATCTATCTAATAAAGAACATCCAGCAGGTGGAGCTGTTTGTACCGGTGATCTTGACTTTTCTTCATTTAAAATATAAAAATTTCCCTGACAGCATCTATGTTACTTAATCTCCTTTATACTTAAAACTGAAATGCAGCCGATGATCCACCTCATCTTGTTCATATCTTGGAACTTTTTCTTTTTTTTTTGTAACCCTTCTTTTTCTTCCACTGACCTTGACTTATCTGTTCCACGTTGTCTTTCATTTTCAATATCAGTTTGGGTCAAATATTGAAATCTAATGCCAATGGCTTGAGAGGAGTTTTTCTAAATCCAGCCATGGAACAAACTATAGCTTACTCTTGTGATTTACTTTAAATATATTAATTTTACAGATGTTTTGTAAGCTGGTTGGAATTAGGGATACATGTTGTTGCTTGTTGTTACTTATGTATTGTTGCAATGCAGTATTTAATAAAATCATTTGTTTAATAACTGTTTTTACATATTTGATCAATCACAAAGTGACTTTGTCTTGGTTTCTTATGTACATTACAGGTAGAAAGTTTGTCTGGCTAAACTTTTTCAGTCATTACATCACTTTGCACTAGCAATGAACCCTTTTCTATGAAGGGATGTGTTTCCAAGTGTCACATTTATTTGAAATATACTATTCTCTTGTGTGTCTATTAGAAACACTACATTAGTCATTAGCAATTCATGCTGTGCAGCTGCACCACAAGCAATAAAGAAAATCTAGTTTTAAAGTATAAAAAAGCTCATACATTACAAAAGGACGTTTAACCTACATTTAAGTACACTGGAAATGTGTTTAATGTGAATATTCACATCTTAATATTTGGCTAATTTGACGGTCCTGCTTGAGAGTACTGCATAGAGCACCTATTGCCTTAGCCACGATGCTGTGGCATTGGCTCCCAGTGGCTCTGATTTTAGCTGCCATTTATGTCTTGTTATGTAACTTTTTGTGTGTATTTTGGATCTTAAAAACTTTTGTCTCTTCTGGTGTTTGACTTTTAAGTTTTATCTTTAGGATTAGGATTTATTAGGATTTTTTTTAGAACCTTGGATCTATGACTGTAGGCTTTGACGTTCCTTGTACTTTGAATTTTGTAATCTTTCAACTAACCTGTATTCAGGGTTTTCTGGTTTTGGTCAAGATTTACAAGCAATTTAATAAATAATGACAGCATTTTGTTTTTATCTTCCTTAATTTTTGAACAACCAATTTTTAGAGTTGTTTTTTTTATTATAATATATTTTAATTAAATTATTTCAATTCTTTTATTCAATAGTTAACTCTAACAATTTAAAGTTTTGAGGTGTTTTTGAGGTCTACATTTGGGGTACTTTATAACAACAATTTGACCTATGACATCCGTGTCACATAGCTGACAATGAGGGTGACCACATCTACGATCCCTAAAAGTAGAACACTCTGCACGGCAGCAACTGAGAAGAAACCAATGAAAACCATAACTATATAATGGAGCTGAGATGATATGAATTGTGATACCTAAATATGACCTAAGATTTAAAAGCGTTTCACTCACCCAAAGTAGTTGTGATATCTGAGTCCTTTCCTTGTTGCCTCCAAGTGCTTCCTATTGGCTATGAATTTGTGGTACATCTCTGTACATTCTTTAGAGATGTTCTTACATATTTGGGGCTATGCCTTGGTACTTTTAAAATCAGAATGATTTCTTTCATTTCCTCATGCTTTGCTCATCATTGAGAAAGCACTGCACACTTTCTTAAGATCTACCTGAGAGGGACTTCAATTTTACTAAAGAGTTTACAATACCTCTCCTCTCCTGTTGTTCTCGATCTCTGGAGAACTACGAAATATCTCTACAAAACCAGATTATTCCTTAGATAATTTAACCATGTCAATGTCTTTGAGATTATATGCTTGGACTCCTTCTAATGGCTCAACACTTATTGACACTCAAGTTAGATTACTTGGCTGTGTAGAAGCGCTTTTTACAGAAGTCATATCTGTCACTTGGGCATTTCTTGGCCCTTTCATAGGAGAAACAATGAACAGAGCATTACACTTTCAGCTAAATCTGGAATAAATGGTTTGTGCCTGAAGTTCACAACAAAGCCAGAAAGTGATGCTTAAGTCTTCTCCTAAGTTTGTGATTCGGGCTGATCATTAGTTTATATATTAACGTGATATTGAATGACTTTTGGGCTTCAATACCTAAATATGGTCAGTGAATAATTACACATTATGAATAAATCTGAGACAGGCTTTTCTCTTCACTTTATCTGAAGCATGCAAGAGAAATGATTGGCATTCCTCCTCACCCAGATTGTGGAAGTAGAGTGGTCAGAGATTTCAAGTCCTTAAGCTATCCTGTCAGTATCTGGCAATAAAGAGAACCCACTTGTGACACCATGGTGCAAACAATTTCATTTATCATCTTCCAGCAATTCACAGAATTTCAAATCAATTATGCTTTCCTGGTTATCTGAAGTGCTAAGATTACTATGCAGGTTGGAGCATAACATTATCAACATCAGCATTGATTTCTCCAGCAGATTATTTGGTTTGTCCAGCACATGTACCTAGTGAAACACCTTCAAGGTTCTGTAAAAATCTCCACTCCTGGATGAGAGGGGGTTGGCTGTTCCTAATCTGGTTCTTCTCTTTTGTTCTGCAGCTCTGAAGGGTGAATACCAGACCTAACCACCGTGCCAGGCTCACACACCTGGCCTCTTCCAAGCCAGCCACTCGTACATTGGCTTCTAGAGAGGAAGAAAGCGTTCAATCCAACAGACCCATTAATGGGAGAAGAAACTGAGACAGAATATAGAAAAGAATAGAAACAGAGAAAGAATGTCCATTTGAGCTAATTTAAAATTTGAAATACACTGGAGTGTAATGTGCTGTGTGAGAAGACACTTTTCGACTCCAGTCCAGCTTTGCCTACTTTGCAGTGTAGCTGGTTGGTTGCAGCGTCAG
Source organism: Erpetoichthys calabaricus (assembly GCF_900747795.2). NCBI lineage: Eukaryota > Metazoa > Chordata > Cladistia > Polypteriformes > Polypteridae > Erpetoichthys > Erpetoichthys calabaricus. Next base: position 296,173,943 of record NC_041395.2, read on the forward strand.
ATGTTTCATTGCTATCACTGCACAAAATTAAACAGCATGTATTGCACTCCCTTTTCAAAGTTAACAAAGACATTTGTTGCACCTTTGTTTTAAGCATCCGTCATTTTCTTTATTGTAGTCTTATTGCATTTGAACAAAATACAATATAGCTAATACATTTAGTTTGTAGAGCATTTACTTTGATTTTCACAGCTGGTCTACCAACTTTAACACCATAGTCTACACCTCTGTGATGTGGCATGATATGAAAAGCGAATATTTCAAATGTTAGTAGTAAAAAAATAACTCCAGAGATGATTATACTTACTCTTTATGCTTTATCTTGTACTTCTCTGTAGCAGCATGGTACATCAGCAAAGTGTGCAGAGCTTTTCTGTTCTTTAAAATGTATGTGTTCATTGGACCACTCTGAAGTTTTTTTTTTTTTATTTTGCCATTTTGGAATTACAAAATTATAACAAAAACAAAATTATAATATCAATGTGAAAAAGAGGACATGTATATGTCTGTCAAGACTTTTTGTCGAATAGAGGACAGGAATTTGAAAATACAAACTGACCAACTTCAAGCCAGACATCTGGCCACCCTACTGACACTGGGTCCCCTTGTTATAAACAACCAGCCATCCCCCGCAGCTCTGCCCAAGTAGTAATGAAACAGGACAAACTTTAAAAATCAATAAACAAACAGGTATCATTAGCTAAGAGGAGGCAAAGTACACTCAAAAACGAAGATGAGAGGAGACACAAAATCAACAGGAATGTTCAAGCAAATTATAGAAAAAAACCTGAACTAAATCCATTAAGTAGTTCTCTTGTTTGCTAGCTAAGTGCATGCAAGATACGCCCTGAGGCTGGCGTGTGAGTGAGGAGGGCCGCCCTCTCCCCTCAGCCTGCTGTGTCTCTGTTAGATTTGTGCAAATAAATCAGTACCGCAAGCAAACTTTGATACTTAGCACAATGAGAGAGGTCACAAAATAAACCGGAATGTTCAAGCATATTATAGAAAAAAAACCCGATCTAAATCCGTTAAGTAGTTCTCTCATGAAAAGCGGACAGACATACAGACAGACGTTGGATTTTATATATATGTATATATATAAATATATATAGATATGGATGCCAGTTGGATAAGCAAATGCCAAAAAGGCAGCCATGTATACTCAAAACACACAACAAAATCACACGGTGGTGATGCCACAAAAACCACAAATATTTAGTAAATGTTACAAAACCCTAAAGAAATCATTAGAAACAATTCAGTGAGGGACAAAAACAGGATTTATGACTGTAATTGAAAAAATGAGACATGTGGCCTCCTATTCATTCTAAATATTTAATGCCTGCACCAATGCTAAGTTACACTGTAATTGTAGTTATAAGGTATTTAAGGAATTCTTTATTTGCTGCAGAGGAAATGGTAGGTTTATTTTAATAGTATACTTTGCTAGAAATGAGAGGAAATCATTGATGAAATTCTAGAATTGGAGGGCTTGCACTTTTAGTAAAATGAAAAATAACAGCCAAAGTTTTCATTCTGCTGTAAGTTACAGTTATTTATCCATCAACCTTTATTCATTAAGCTACAAATAAATAGGATACGTTGGTGAGTCAATGGCAATCATTAGCAGATCTACTACCTCGCTACAATAGCTGTGGAATATGAAAATACTTAATATGGAGTACTATGTGAAATACTCTTTAAGTGTTTGCATGTACAGCAGACGCCAATGGGAAGCCATCACATGGTTGAAATACTGCAGCAAATTGGCAGCAGAAGCTTGTCACTGGCATGCTGGTGGGGTCAAGATCTTATTATCAGTTTGCTGAAGGAGCCAGCAGAAAAAGAGGAGTTAGATGGATGATGAAGTCAAGATCCTGTGACTGGACTGCTAATGGAAAGATGAGCTTAAATACAGGTAACTTACTGTGACAGGAGCTTCTGTCTAGTTGTCCTATGGACATGGGAGAAATGTGTAAGTAGCTGATGGTAACACAATTTGATCCTTTGTAGTTTAAGGGGACAGGATGGGCTGCTTGATAACAACAGGAGCTTGCTTTTAAATGGTTAATGGAAACAGCAAATTGTTATCTGTTATAGAATGTGAAAGAATGGACTTGTGTTTATTTGCTGTGGAGAAGGCAAAAGGAATTTGATTTTTTCTCACTTTTTGAATGCAACATTTATTGCTGCTTCAAAAGTAATTAATACAGTTGCTCAATATTCATTCATTTTTTGAGATTTTCCACATATTCGTATTATCTACATGCCTTGTCATTTGCACTCTTTTGTAATTATCATGACATAATATGTTTATCATTTTTCTTTTTAAAATGGCAAAATAATAGGTCAACTAAATACAGAAAATGATGCTGCATGTTGTAAGAGTGTGACATTTCTGATTGCTTGCTTCATTACCCAGCAAACACGAAAACAAGAAAAATATGCTTTGAAGATGACGGAACATATCACTGACTGTAGCACTGACAGGGAGAAATAGAACAGCTAAAAAATTAATAAATTATAGGGCCTAAAACTCAAGTCTGGAAAAGGAACAAGGCCTTATGACCAAGCACACAAGAGCTTGTTGCATCTTGAGCTATCATAATCAGAGTGAGCGCCTCTCTAAGACAACAAGATCCTAATGAACACTCAAACACTATTGTTTTGAAATGAAAGGAACAAACAAATAAAACATGTTTAAAACAGACATATGTTAAATATACAACAACAACAACAACATTTATTTGTATAGCACATTTTCATACAAATGATGTAGCTCAAAGTGCTTTACAAGATGAAGAAAGAAAAGTTTATAAGGAAATCAAAATATAAAAATAAGATTAGGCAATACTAAGTAACAAAGAATAAAGTAAGGTCCGATGGCCAGGATGACAGAAAAAATAAAAAATACTGCAGAGGGCTGGAGAAAAAAAGTAAAATCTGCAGGGGTTCCAAGGCTACGAGACCACCCACTCCCCACTAGGCATTCTACCTAACATCAATGATCTCAATCAGTCCTCATGGATTTTAGGCTTCACGTGGAAGAATTAGATGATGATGGTCATGTGGACCTCTGGCCTTCAATCCATCAATGTAGGGACTGCATGGTGCCTTGATCAGGTGGTGGTGTTGAACTCCAGTAAAAGAACAACAGAGAAAGTTAGGGTTAGTACAGATTGTGCAGCCATGATAAAAACGATAATTAAATGCATATACAGAAAATTAGGGTTACACTAAAAGAAGCTATGAGAAAGGCATATTAAAGTAATGGGTTTTTAGCACTTTTTTAAAATGATCCACCGTATTGGCCTGGTGAATTTCTATTGGTAAGCTATTCCAGATTTGAGGTACAGTAATCCCTCCTCGATCGTGGGGGTTGCGTTCCAGAACCCCCCGCAAAAGATGAAAATCCGCGAAGTAGAAACCATATGTTTATATGGTTATTTTTATATTGTCATGCTTGGGTCACAGATTTGCACAGAAGCACAGGAGGTTGTAGAGAGACAGGATCTTTATTCAAACACTGCAAACAAACATTTGTCTCTTTTTCAAAAGTTTAAACTGTGCTCCATGACAAGACAGAGATGACAGTTCCGTCTCACAATTAAAAGAATGCAAACATATCTTCCTCTTCAAAGGAGTGCGCATCTGGAGCAGAGAATGTCAGAGAGAGAGAGAGAGAGAGAAAAAAGCAAACAATCTAAAATCAATAGGGCTGTTTGGCTTTTAAGTATGCGAAGCACCGCTGGACAAAGCAGCTGGAAGGAAGGGAGCAATGTAAAGGTAGTCTTTCAGCATTTTTTAGAGGAGCGTCCGTATCCTCTAGGCCAGTGTGCGAACAGCCCCTCTGCTCACACCCCCTCAGTCAGGAGCGAAAAATGTCAGAGAGAGTGAGAGAGACAGAGAAAAACAAACAATCAAAAATCAATACGTGCCTTTCGAGCTTTTAGGTATGCAAAGCACCGTGCGGGAAGCATGTCGCTTGACAAAGCAGCTACACGGAAGGGAGCAATGTGAAGATAATATTTCAGCATTTTTAGATGAGCGTCCGTATCGTCTAGGGGTGCGAACAGCCCCCCTGCTCACACCCCCTCCGTCAGGAGCAGAGAATGTCAGAGCAAGAGAGAGAGAAAAGTAAACAATCAAAAATCAATACATGCTGTTTGATCTTTTAAGTATGCGAAGCACCGTGCGGGAAGCATATCGCTTGACAAAAAAGCCACATGTAAGCCCAGCAAGGAAGGGAGCAATGTGAAGGTAATCTTTCAGCGTTTTTTGAGGAGCAGCCATATCCTCTAGGGGTGTGAACAGCCCCCGTGGTCACAATATATTTGAGGAGTTTTATTTAATACGTAATACGCGCTCTGGTTGGGTAGCTTCTCAGCCATCTGCCAATAGTGTCCCTTGTATGAAATCAACTGGGCAAACCAACTGAGGAAGCATGTACCAGAAATCAAAAGACCCATTGTCCGCAGAAATCCGTGAACCAGCAAAAAATCTGCGATATATCTTTAAATATGCTTACATATAAAATCCGCGATAGAGTGAAACCGCGAAAGTCGAAGCGCGATATAGCAAGGGATTACCGTACATAACAGCAGAAGGCCGCCTCACCACTTCTTTTAAGTTTAGCTCTTGGAATTCTAAGCAGACACTCATTTGAAGATCTAAGGTCATGATTTGGAGTGTAAGGTGAGAGGCATTCTGAAACATAGTACGGAACAAAGATTAGTTAAGGCTTTGTAAACCATAAGCAGTATTTTAAAGTCAGTTCTAAATAATAATAATGGCATAGGTAACCAGTGTAGTGACCTCAAAACTTGGAGAAATATGCTCAGATTTTCTTTTCCCAGTTAAGATTCTGGCAGCTGCATTCTGCACTAGTTACTGTCGATTGATGTCTTTTTTGGGTAGTCCTGAGAGGAGTGCGTTACAGTAATCTAGTCGACTGAAAACAAAAACGTGAGTGACTTGTTTTTAAAAAAAAAAAAATAGAAAGCCTATTTCTCAGGGAAAACTTTTAGACAGAAATATGCAAAATGAGATCACCACTAACACTTATGGTCACGTACACCACTTGTGTTCATATTGTTCCTCCTTGAAAATGTATTATCCTGTTAAGGTCAAAATAATTCTAAAGTCTCGGTGAGCAGCAATTAAAACCATGTTCCAGGAAAGCCCTGTTCACAAGATGTTGAAAATAAAAGTCTACCCTGTATAACGGTATTTTTAAAAGTGGAAGACACACATACCACAAAGTGGTAGATTTTTTGAAGACCTGAAATAAGAAAACACATGCAGAGAAGCTACACTTTCAGGCTTGATCAACTCATAAATATCATACATGTAATGCTGGCGTAAGTTTTTAGGAAACAGTGTTTATTTTGAAATGCCATCGCTAATTCTTCTAAAGTAATCTGACAATTTTCTGTTAGGCAGGTTAACTTTTTAACATGATGCTTTCCATTATTTCAACTCAAAGTTGTCCTGACTTTCTCTTAAGTGATGAGAAGTGTACTAGCTAAGGTCACCAATGTACTGAACATGAAGCTCCTGCTTTGTAGCATTTCAGTGAAAGTCTGTTCTGTATTTGATATACCAGAAAGAATGGCAATAAATTGTAATCATTTCTTTCACATTACCAAATTGAGTGAAATGCCCATCTTCTAATTTTTGTATTTATAAATGGGTTATCCATGGAGGATAACTTTACCTAAAAAGTATTTGGCTGAAATTTTAAAAGACTTATTGATGGTGCAAAACAATTTGGGAACTGAACTGTGGAAAGATGCTGCATGGGTGGAGGCTGCCTTTGTTTTTAAGAATATCCCGCTTACAGCAAATCAACAGGAACTTCAAGTACAACACACTCAGTTGTCAAGTCAAGAGTCTCAAATATGCTTATATGCAGTTGATTTTCATTGTGACAATAAACATCATTAGTATAATCAGTCTTAGAAATTACATCTGCATGCTTTAAAAAAGCATGAATGAATAATTCACAAATTGATATGTGTCGATTTTTAGAAAAAAATGCTAACATTTTTGGAAAAGCAACATTTTTTGGGATATGTCTCTGGGGAAGGGTAGGTGGTGCAAAGATAGTACAGCTGCCTTGCAGTAAAGAGTCCAGGATTTGCATCCTGGGTCCTCCAGTTTGCATGTTTTCCCCATGTCCGTCACTGGTTTCCTCCCACAGTCCAATGCAGGTATGTTGAATTGGCATTGCTAAATTGGCCCTAGTATGTGTTTGTTGTGTGTGTCTGTGCGCACCGTGAAATAGACTGCACCCTGTCCAGGTTTTGTTCCTGCCTTGTGCCCTATGCTAGCTGGAAGAGGCTTCAGCCCCCCAGCCTGAACCTCCCAACCCTGGTGATCCAGGTCTGTATTAAGCAGGTTAGAAAATGATGTGACAAGTCTCTGGTGTGACAGAAAATGTTACTGACATTTCATTAGACTCTTAAATGTGGAATGCCTTAATTTCCTTTTATTTTACTAAACTACCATTTTCAGGTCTAACTGATTGAGTAAGTACAATTGAGTCTAGGAGCTGCCAGGTTTTATGACAAAAACAACATAGAAGTAATTTCAGGAGAAGTTGGAGAACTATTTCATTTAATTCTCCACATCACCAGTAGGCACCAAGCTTTTCTTTGTTGAGAATTAGAATGTTTACAAGGGGGCTCTGCCCCCTGCTCGCTTCGCTCACCTACCCCTGGTGTTGGGTATCCTGAAATACATTAGTCGAGCTCGTTCGTTTTGGAGCCGTGCCCGCTTTGCCCGCGGCATTTCAGACGCGCGTTGTAGGCGCCTGCGTTCATTGATTGTATCCAGGCGGGCTCGTGTTTGTATATCCGTCAGTCGAGGTCGTTCGTTTTGAACCCGTGCCTGCTTTGCTTCCGCAGTTTCAGACGCGCGTTGTAGGTGCCTGCGTTCATTGATCTTATCCAGGTGGGCTCGTGTTTGTATCGTTGAGCTGTATTGTGTTTGAATTTGGTGTAAAGCGTTCAGCGGTTTGTACAATCCCAAGCAGCACATTATTCCTAACTTCACTCCGCAGTAGTGCCACTCACAATATGGCGGTGACGCCTGCGCCTTTCGTACTCTCTTTGTGGACCTGTGGGGCCTCCGTAGCCTCTCACGTTTGACTCTGGGGTGCAGCGCAGAATCTTCTTTTTTGTGTGGTTGTGTCGTTAGTGGTAGCTATGGGCGCGTTGTTGCTTCATTTCTCATTCACGTTAGTTGAGCTCTTTCGTTCTTGGGCCGTGACTCCTTCGTTCGCAGTGGATACGACTTCGCTTGTGGTTTATGGAATGCGCGCCTGCGCAGTACGTCTCATGGTCCCATCGCCGTGTCCCTGCGTCCATATCCGGTGTATTCTCGGTTAGTAATATGGATTTTCCAGTTGTATTGATGATTGAAAAAAAATCATAGGAATAATTATACTTTTGCCCTAAGGTCTCATTTCCTTAACTTATGTGTTGCTATGATCTGTAAGCATAATAGCAATTTGCTTATTTTTATGCAAAATATATTTAGTTTGCTGTAGGTTAAAGAATAAATGGTCAAGAATCTGATTTGACCAGATGTCAGCAGGGGGCTATAGAAACTTGTTGAGAAGAGCATATGTGTTAATTCAAGATGAGATTGAGAGGGCAGAGTTTCTAATAAAATTACCTAAGGTTTATAAAAGGTAAATGAGACTAAAGCAGGAGGGGCTTCTAACTCACATGGGAAAAGAAAAATTGACACTTCTGCTGATGAAAAGAATGCATGTACAGTATGTCAGTCCAGTCCCTGGAAGGAGTTGGAGAAGAGCCAATGGATAGAAAAGGGCTCATGTATGAACACAAGAACTATTCTTTGTCCCACTTTACTCCAAACTGCTCTACTTTTACACCATCTACTCCTTTGCATCAGTAGAAGACTTAAGACCTTGATGTAATCATTAACTTTCCAATGGGCTTCTATTTGCTGTTGCTAATAAAGAATGTCAGAAAACAGCATTAGAAGAAAACAAGCTAAGTGCTCTCCTTTCTTTGATTTTATAGAGTTTATGTGGTTTTTGATGGAGGGACGTCTCCTGGTTTGTAATCTTTTTTATTACTGTTCTTAAAAGAACAAACTTTCAATGGAGCTAATAGCTCCTACTGGACAGAAAAGCCTGGGAATTTTCTTACAATACAAAATGTAACCTGAGGAATTATTTATGAGCTCTAGTCAAATAAAAAGTTCAGCTAGTATCATCTTTAATGCAAGTTTAATATTTTGTGGGTATTAAAGGAATATTACCCCATGTGTTTTGCAGTGGAAACTGAGAGAATGTTTTAATCTAATTTCTTCATGCTGAGCGGAGATAAAAAAAAAAAAATGATAGAATGACACTCCGTGGTGCCCAACACTGAACCATAGCAAACAGTATTGCAATGGCAATCTAGACAAGTTATATCAGCCAAAAGAATGAGCTGGTATTACATAATAATAATAATAATAATAAATTACATTTCTATAGCATAATCAATAGCAGAAGCACCTATAAAAATGTCAACTCATAGTTGCACATGCATTTTCCAACTAGGACAGTGAAAGACAAGCAGTCCTTTTAAGAATAGCGAGCCACCTCAAAGAACCATGTAAAGAGCAGTGAATCCACCCATTGTGGAGCTCGGCACTGCTGCTATATTGGTGTCAGAAGTGAGATATGGAGCGCCAAGTGCTTTGGAATCCTAAAACGAACCTGCTTGGCTCTTTGGAGGAGGTGCTGGAAAGTCTCAAGGCTCAGATCTGAAATTTGGAGTTCTGTTGGCACGGACACCTCTGCAGTTCTGCCATCATGTCTCCATCTGTTAAGGTTCATTAGCTCAGGTGTGCAGACACCAGTGGAGCATAAGGTTCATGGAGCTGTGAAAAGTGTGACAGACTGAGTTGCCACTGTCTCCAAATGAGCCATGAAAAGCAGGGCCTGTGGTAAAATATGCATGCATATGGACAAAGCAGATTGTAGAGGTGTTGTGAAGCGGCGGTGAATTGAGAGTCTCAAAGCTAAGATCCAGACCTGGAACACAGTGTGCAGCGCCAGTGCAGTAAAGGAACACATCAAAGAGACCAGTACATCTGGAGGTTTGCCTGCTTGCCTACAGCTGACCGGCATTGAACATCATTGCACAGCATGACAACACAGCACTAGGCATCTTGGTTGTTCCACATGCCAGTGCAGCACAAGCACACAACATCCCTGCTCCTCCATCTGACAACACTGCACTCCCAAACCATGCTGATGTGCCCTTGTCACCAGCTACACGACTGATGCGGGAGAGAAAACCACCTCACCATTTCGATGAGTTTGTGTGCCATTGCAAAGAGTTGGAAGTGGCCGCTAGGGACAGCGATTTTGAAGGGAGGGCTATGAAACTGCGCAGGACAAGTTACACAACCAGGGATGAGTCACCAAAAGAATGAGCTGGCATTACATTAACAACAGCAGGAGCGCCTATAAAAATGGCAACTCCACACAGTCACAGGTGCTTTTTCCAACTAGTGTGGCAAAAGGCAAGCAGTCCTTTTAAGGATAGTGAGCCACCTCAAAGAGCCATGTAAAGAGTAGAGAATCCACCAATTGTGGTGTTCTGCACCAACACTATAATATCAAATATGCTTCAGACATTGAGGTGGAGGTTTATTTCTTCCTGTTTTTATGTGGATAACAACAATAAAATGTCCATGAGGTACTTACCCAAATTATGCAAAAATATTTTGTGTACAATGCATTACAGTAAATTTAGTTGTCGCTGTCATCTGTAAGCAGAATTATTACAGATCTTAGATCCCATGATTAAGGTATAATGTGAAAGTGGAACTATTGGCCACTCTAGGTTTCATTTTCTGTAGAATCTGTACTAAATTTTATTTCTGCCTTCGGTTTAGTGTTAATAACATTATTCATTTTTAACGTTGTTTGCTTTACATTTTTATTGCCATTTTCATTATCATTTCTGCCCACAGATGCTTTAATTTTGTGGGGTTTTGTACTTTGAAATGATGGTCCAGTTGCTACTGCATAGTTCATGAAAGTGTGGCACGTGATGTCATAGTACCGATGATGTAAAACATGGCAGTGCCCTCTCCTCCTTTTGCAAATAAAAGCAATACTTTGTGGTGCATGTCACTCTAGGCAGCTAGGATTTTGGGACATAGTTTTCTGATTAAAGTTGTGGTTTTGTACATAGAGGTTTCTTGATTTATAGTATTGATCTTGACTGGATTTTTTACATTAATTCCTCTCATCTCCTTATTTTTTGTGTCTGCTCTGCCAGAACAATTACAAACAGTTGAGTTCTTCAGAAATTTTTCAAAAACATTCTACCTCTAGGCTTTCTTTTGGCATCTCCAAACAGTGTGGGCAAAGGTACATGACAATACAATATCCAACAGACTAAATACACTGTAAATAGCTTGTTGACTTTGAGGATTTTGAGCTTCCATATAATCACTTGAGTCCTTATGTGCAATTTATCCAGGAAACACTCTTAAAGTTTGCTCTTCATTTTACTGTTTCCTACACTTTCCTATCTGCTTTATCCCAGTCCAAGTACACACCAACCTTTTTCATTTCCTTTTTCTTTTTAATATTCATGTTTGATTTCATGTGTCTCCTTAAGTGCTGTCTCCAAATGCACTATTTTACTTAATGTCCGTTTCATTTATGAGGTGCACAAGGTCGTTTTGGGTTTTGGGCCAGGTTTCTTAATGAGTATTCTTTGCCAGGATACTGTACAAATTCTGACTTGCAATGCTGAAATGTGTCTTTTGGTCTGAGCAATCTGAAAATCCACATTCACAGTTACCTCAAACACAATGCAGAGAAAAATCCTTTAGCCCAAGCTTCAAAAACTTTAATGAGTTCAGATATTAACATATGAGCCTAAGGGAAAGAGACAGTGTCACTGAGCAATGTGAGAGATACCTCTGACAGCTCAGTCAATGCACCTCTCATCAGTCCAAAAGGAGTGACAAAGGTAATTGCTCTGATCAGCACTAAGAGAACTCTGTATTTGTGTTCTGTTCTTTATACTCTCATGTTAGCTTCTTCTGTGAGACAATTTCCCTTCCTGATCATATGCAAGTCAACTACAAGCTGAAAAGCATTTTGGGGTAGCATTCTGCTTGAGGGGACAGTCTGAGAGAGTAATACTGAAACAAAAAGGCAGGCATAAAATGTATTAATAAGCTCTCACCACACGACACAAACATACAGAGGATTTAGGGCTGGAACTCATTAAGGGAATGTGCCTGTAGCAATGACCAATTAAAAAGGTATACAATGTGTATTGCTCTGGCACTTTGGACAATGCATGGAAAGTACGATAAGAGCGGCCTGTTACCTGATAAATAAGATGTGAAAATGCTAATGGCTGTAGCAGATTTTTAAGTCATTACTGCAGATGATATATATAGTAAAGAAAAGGACAAGAGGGAGATCACAAAATGTTACGAACCAGCTGGTACCCCATTTAATAGGCAAATAAACTGGGTAAAAGAGAAAAAGTTCCAATGAAATTCTAGCAGATGCTACATGTCCTTGAATGCCTCTTTTCTCTTCTTGGGAGCTCAATGTTCTTCACTCTCTGGTTGACAATGAACACCTACATGTGATGCCAAGGCTCTGTAAATAGCCTGTGGGGCAGAAGAGGTGGAACTTTTGGAGTCAAGCCAGAAGGGATGTCAGTGGGCTTCGTTCTCCAGGCTGCAGGCAGAAAAAGAAAGGAAGTTAGAGATTGCATTTCACCAGGTACTGGCGTCTGTGTCCTTCGCTCCATAGTCCCAATATGATGCTCCAGATTCGCTCATACTTGACCCTATATAAGCAGAGAGAGAGAGAGAGAGAGAGAGGGGAGAAGGATGGGAATCCTGGCCGGGAAAGGGGATGATTTACTACCTGGATGGGAAGTCTGGTCAGACCGAATGTTAAATTGACCAGCTGGACAGAAGGAAACCTTCATGCCCAGTCGGTATTAAATAATGGAAGGACCAGCGGAAGCCAGAACTGGTTTGGGGTCTGTACCTGGACGGGATGCCCATAATGCGGAAGGACAGGGAAGATCAATGATTTATGTCTATTACTACTAGATGGCATCAGCCCTGGATATCAGTATCCATCCGGATTCCCGCAGGGAATGCAGGGAATTCTAGTATGGTAGTGCAGCCCTGCTGGGGTCCGGAGGTGCCACCAGGGGGGGCGCTGCAGGAATTTACACTCCCTAATATTTATGACTTCTGTATGACCAAGAAGTGCTCCGACAGGCCAAGCCCTGGCACTGGAAGTATTCCCGGGTACTCAATAAAAGGGACTGCACCCCCTTGTCCAAGTGAGTCGTAGCTGGGAGGAAGGGAGGCAACATTCAACTGGAGGAGGGCAGTGTGGAGGAGAGAAGAGAGGTGATTGAAGGAGAGACAACTTGTGTTTATGCTTATGCATACAAGGTATTATGTAATAAAACACCCATTTATTTGAACCTGGGATGGTCTGGTGTGTTCAGTTCGGAGCTCTCTGGCACCCCCTTGCCTTCACTATATATATACAGTGATCCCTCGCTATATCGCGCTTCGCCTTTCGCGGCTTCACTCCATCGCGGATTTTATATGTAAGCATATTTAAATATATATCGCGGATTTTTTGCTGGTTCGCGGATTTCTGCGGACAATGGGTCTTTTAATTTCTGGTACATGCTTCCTCAGTTGGTTTGCCCAGTTGATTTCATACAAGGGACGCTATTGGCAGATGGCTGAGAAGCTAGATTGCTTACTTTTCTCTCTCTCTTGCGCTGACTATCTGTGATCCTGACGTATGGGGATTGAGCAGGGGGGCTGTTCGCACACCTAGACGATACGGACGCTCGTCTAAAAATGCTGAAAGATTATCTTCACGTTGCTATCTTTTGTGCAGCTGCTTCCTGAAACAACATGCTGCACAGTGCTTCGCATACTTAAAAGCTCGAAGGGCACGTATTGATTTTTGACTTTAAAACAAACTCTGTCTCTCTCTCTCTCTCTCTCTCTCTCTTTGTCTGCTCCTGACGGAGGAGGTGTGAGCTGCCGCCTTCAACAGCTATGTGCCGCGGTGCTTCGCATACTTAAAAGCCAAACAGCCCTATTGATTTGTTTGCTAGAGATTGTTTTCTCTATCTATGTGACATTCTGTGCTCCTGACACGCACTCCTTTGAAGAGGAAGATATGTTTGCATTCTTTTAATTGTGAGACAGAACTGTCATCTCTGTCTTGTCATGGAGCACAGTTTAAACTTTTGAAAAAGAGACAAATGTTTGTTTGCAGTGTTTGAATAACGTTCCTGTCTCTCAACAACCTCCTGTGTTTCTGCGCAAATCTGTGACCCAAGCATGACAATATAAAAATAACCATATAAACATATGGTTTCTACTTCGCGGATTTTCTTATTTCGCGGGTGGCTCTGGAACGCAACCCCCGCGATGGAGGAGGGATTACTGTATATATATATATATATATATATATATATATATATATACTGTATAATTTTCTTATCTGCTCTGTCCCATGGTAATCTTTGTTTTTACAGCTACAGATAAAAACTACTTATAAAAGTACATTTTGTTCAAAGACTCATTGGTACATAGAACAATAGAACATCTTACTTTATAACTGTTAGTTCAAAGCAGCAACTTGTGGACTTTCAGATTTTAGCACATTAGACAAATATTTGGCCTGTACTCAACATACGTTTTTTATTTATTTTTTCGTATTACGCAAGTCCTCCAACTTGTAGTGATAGAACTTTGTGCACTACAATAATATCCAGTCCTCATAAACAGCTTCATCATTTCTTATATCTCACGCTACAAAGGAGCAACAGGCCGAGTCTTTCCATGATCCCATATGTCACATTTGTTAAATGAATTTAATAATTCTCTTTCTGACGTCTGTCACTCTTTGCCATCTTTCAGAGGTTATACCCTTTCCATTCTCAAGTTCTCCACACTGATATCTTTGTAGTTTGTTTCACCTTTAATTAGAAAGAAGTGAGGTTTCGGCTAGATTCTTCTGATAATGCTAGTAATCTAATAGTGTTATTTTGAACTATTGATCGACTTTTAAACCCAACTCACTCAATGGAAAACCTCCTAAAAAGGACTAGTGAAACTTGTGAAGCTTTTGCCATTTTTAAATAAATAAATAAATCCATCCATCCATTTTCCAACCCGCTGAATCTGAACACAGGGTCATGGGGGTCTGCTGGAGCCAATCCCAGCCAACACAGGGCACAAGGCAGGATCCAATCCCGGGCAGGGTGCCAACCCACCGCTAAATAAATAAATGATATTAATAAATGATTAATGATATTAGAAATAATATAGTACATCCCCCCAAAGTTAATCTAATTGAAGCCCAGCATACCCTTTTAAGTGAGTTAAATTCTCTTTCAATGGAGTAGATTGACCCAAACAATGTAAAATAATTTCTCAGTTGAAACCCTCAACATGCATCCTTGACCCAACACCAACAAGCTTTTTCAAAGAAGTCTCCGATGTCCTTGTTGATAGTCTACTTGACATAGTGAACTCATCATTATATATGGGGCTCTTCCTTGGCTGTCTAAAGAATATAGTTGTTAAACTCAAGAAACGTAATCTCTGCTCTTCAGATTTAGACAACTTTAGACCAATTTCTAACATGCATTTCTTAAGTACAGTTCTAGAAAAGGCAGGCATTAAGCAGCTAAATGATTACATGAATAAGCATTATATTCTTCACAAACTTCAGTCCGGTTTTGGAGCAAACCATAGTACAGAAATTCCACTGGTTAAAGTAGTAAATGATTGGTGAATTAATGTTGAGAGGCCATATATATATATTCTTGCTCTGTTAGACTTGAGTGCAGCATTTGCCACTATAGACCACAGTATTCTAATAAATCACCTTAGGCAGTGGGATGACCCTCTCTACCAATGTCTTAAATTGGTTTCAGTCTTACTTAAAAGGTAAAAAGATTCTGTGCTTAGTTGTGGTGATTGTACTTTGAAGATACATTATATTTTATATGTTGTACCACAACAATCTATTCTGGGTTCAATTTACATTCATATGAAAAAGTTTGGGAACCCCTCTTAATTCTTTGGATTTTTGTTTATCATTGGCTGAGCTTTCAAAGTAGCAACTTCCTTTTAATATATGACATGCCTTATGGAAACAGTAGTATTTCAGCAGTGACATTAAGATTATTGGATTAACAGAAAATATGTAATATGCATCATAACAAAATTAGACAAGTGCATAAATTTGGGAACCCCAACAGAGATATGACATCAATACTTAGTTGAGCCTCCTTTTGCAAATATAACAGCCTCAAGACGCCTCCTATAGCCTTTGATGAGTGTCTGGATTCTGGTTGGAGGTATTTTTGACCATTCTTCCATACAAAATCTCTCCAGTTCAGTTAAATTTGATGGCTGCCGAGCATGGACAGCCTGCTTCAAATCATCCCATAGATTTTCGATGATATTCAAGTCAGGAGACTGTGACGGCCATTCCAGAACATTGTACTTCTCCCTCTGCACGAATGCCTTTGTAGATTTCGAACTGTGTTTTGGGTCATTGACTTGTTGGAATATCCAACCCATGCGTAACTTCAACTTTGTGACTGATGCTTGAACATTATCCTGAAGAATTTGTTGATATTGGGTTGAATTCATCCGACCCTCGACTTTAACAAGGACCTCAGTCTCTGAACTAGCCACACAGCCCCACAGCATGATGGAACCTCCACCAAATTTGACAGTAGGTAGCAGGTGTTTTTCTTGGAATGTGGTGTTTTAATTCCGCCATGCAAAGCGCTTTTTGTTATGACCAAATAACTCAATTTTTGTCTCATTGGTCCAAAGCACTTTGTTCCAAAATGAATCTGGCTTGTCCAACAAGCGACTCTGTTTGTGGCCGGAGTGCAGAAAGGGCTTCTTTCTCATCACCCTGCCATACAGATGTTCTGTGTGCAAATGACGCTGAATTGTAGAACAATGTACAGATACACCATCCGCAGCAAGATATTCTTGCAGGTCTTTGGAGGTGATCTGTGGGTTGTCTGTAACCATTCTCACAATCCTGTGCATATGCCGCTCCTGTATTTTTCTTGAACTGCCAGACCTGCTGGGTTTAACAACAACTGTGCCTGTGGCCTTCCATTTCCTGATTACATTCCTTACAGTTGAAACTGACAGTTTAAACCTCTGAGATAGCTTTTTGTAGCCTTCCCCTAAACCATGATACTGAACAATCCTTTGTTTTCAGATCTTTTGAGAAATGCTTTGAGGATCCCATGCTGTCGCTCTTCAGAGGAGAGTCAAATGGAAGCACAACTTACACTTGACCACCTTAAATACCTTTTCTTATGATTGGACACACCTGTGTATGAAGTTCAAGGCTTAATGAGCTAATCCAACCAATTTGGTGCTGCAAGTAATCAGTGTTGAGCAGTTACATGCATTCAAACCAGCAAAATTACAAGGGGACCCAAATTTTTGCACAGCCAGTTTTTCACATTTGATTTAATTTCATAAAACTAAATACTGCTTCACTGAAAATGTTTGTTCGGAAAACACCCCAGTACTCAGATGTTCATAGGAAATGAAAGACATACAACTGTTATCTTTTTTGTTGAGAGTAAAATTATTATGCAGGCTGAGAGGGGTTCCCAAACTTTTTCATATGACTGTACATGCTTCCATTAGGTCGGATTATCTCTGAGCTCAAGGTGAGCTACCACAGCTATGCAGATGACACACAGCTTTATTTATCTGATGACCCTGACACTCTTGACTCTCTGATCCTGTGTCTTACTTGTGTTTCTGATTGGATGACTAGCAACTTTCTCAAACTAAATAAGGAGAACACAGAAATCTTAGTGATTTGCAAACATGGATATAGTGAGGGTATTAGAAATAAAATTGATCCTTTAGGCTTAGAATTTTGGGGTATTCATCAATTCTGACCCAAACTTTAAATCATGTTAACCAGATTACTAGGTCTGCATTCTTTCACTTATGGAATATAACAAAAGGTAGACCTCTTATAACTTTACAAGACGCTGAAAAATTAATTCATATTTTCATTTTTAATAATAATAATAATAATAATTCATTACATTTATATAGCGCTTTTCTCAGTACTCAAAGCGCTATCCACACAGGGAGGAACCGGGAAGCGAACCCACAATCTTCCACAGTCTCCTTACTGCAAAGCAGCAGCACTACCACTGCGCCACCTGTGAGGACTATTTTAGTCAAATAGATTACTGTAATACACTCTTAACAGGATATCAATCATTTGCAATTAGTGCAAACTAGAAAAAGAAAATTTGAGCACGGCTCACGAGTTTTAGCGTCGTTACATTGGTGACCTGTGTCTTTCGGAATTGACTTTAAAACACTACTAATGGTGTACAAAGCCTTAAATAATCTTGCCCCTTCCTATATTTTGGAATGCCTCTCTCCCTACACTCCAAGTCGTAACCTTAGACTTTCGAATGGAGAGCTGCTTATAATTCCTAGAGCCAAGCTTAAAAGAATTAGTGAAGCGGCTTTTTGCTGTTATGCACCTAAAATCTGGAATGCTTTACCAAAACAAATCCTACCAGCTAATACAGTGGAATGTTAAAAAAAAAAAAAACGTAAAACACCACCTTTTAAAATATAAAAATGTGCTCCAGGAATTCAGATTATCAATACATTATCTAGTGGGCCTAGCAGTGGACCCACTCTCTTATGTTGCTTTTCTTCTCTCAGTTCCCTTCTCCATATGTTCTAGCTCTGTTCCGCTTTGCTATCTATCATTTTGGAAGTCTGTCTGCCATTCTCTATCCTTTCAGTAGCTATTACACTTTTATCTCAAACAATTTTCCTCTTAACACCTTAGCTTTTTTTCAAAATAAGATTTTTTGGTTTCCAAACTACTAAACTTCTCAAGACTCCAGAGCTGGTCAACTAGGAGAACTGATATTCCTAATTTTAACTTTAAGATGTTAGACTTGGGCCTTCATGCATTGTGGATTAATGGATCATTGGGCAAATCATTCAAGGAATGGGCTACAGTCTGGCATTTAAAATCCTGGATGTCTACCAAGCATTAATATCAGTGCACACCAGATACTTGACCTCAGCCCTCTACATTAATGTTGTGGTTAACTTATTTATACATATTTTATTAGATGTTTGTTGGTCTTTTGTCTGCTATAAGGGTTTAGGTAGTTTGGGTCTGGAAGGATAGGGTGCAATAATGATTTGCAAGGGTGGGGTGTTGCTATATTTCACCCTTGTTGTTCTTTTTGTTTATGTATTTAAATGTGCACTTGTACAATTATACTATTTCAATAAAAAACCTGATCACAAAAAAATGAATTCATTTCAGTTTGTTTGTTTATTTAAGGTACCGAGTGGTGAGATTGGCTACCCTGAATTTTCCTTTGTCTTCTGTCCCTTTCTTTACTATTTTTTAAATCACTATGTTCAATTGTTCTTTGATTAAACTGAAAAGAGAAAGTCACATTGTGAGGGTTCATTTTCATTGAACATTCTGCAAAGGTGTTCATTACATATTTTCTTCTATGTCAGAAATTTTGTTCTATGTCAGCAAATGCAAATTTCCTAGTTTAACTCTGTTCTGTTTAAAAAAAATCACCTAAATCTAGCATTAATTGGATGTCAAATAATCTAACGAATGCAATGGAGATTCTCGTAATAACCGGTTCTTATTTTTATTGGAGGGAAATCAGCTGGAAAAAAAAAACGAAGCAATGCAAAATGTGAAGAAATCAGTCAGGAAAACCTTTATTGAAGACATTCTTAAAAATATTTTCTTTTCTGCAGTGTACACCAGTCTCATCCAACACATAGACCCGCTGTGCAGCACTGTTCTTTCTTTTGATTTCTTCAAAAAAGTGCTTTTACTGGAAAAAGCATATTATGTATTATTATCACAAAGAGGCAACCTCTCCAACTGGCGGTACAAAAAGATCTCTTAGCATTTGAGCATCTATCCATTCTTTTTTATTTGCTGAGACATCAACAGAACTTTGCTCACAATTAATAGGAACTATAAAAATACGCGAGCCAAGATGTGTTTCAAGAATTCTTCTACTGTACTGTCTGTGAAAAGCACAAAAAAATAAAATAATGACTTTGATCATCTACTCAAAAGTGCTGTCTTGAAGCCTGAAGAGGCTGCTATTACATAAACCGCATTCTGTGTTTAATTAGTCAGGTACATGGTGACTTGGTGACTCAGTGGTTATCTCCGCTGCCTCCAACCCTGGGAGGATTGCATGTTTAGTGTGTGTGGACTTTACTCATCACCTCAGTGTATTGACACACTGTGAGAGAAGGTGAATTTATGGACCATTACTTCAGAATTGTGTCCCGTTTATGATGCAATATGTTGTAATAGTATGCTGATATATACAAAATATTATAATTCATTGGGCAGTATGATATAATTAGACACAACAATGGGGAACTAGTTAGTGCTTCTGTGTCATCACTTGAGGGACTCTACCTTAATTTTCTGCCTTAAATTTGTTTTCATGTTGGGCAATGACTGACTGACTGACTGTTCTCCAAGTATGCCAGCATCCTTCGACTTAATATCTGTACATTGTGAGAGGCCATGGGTCCATAAGAGAGTTCAGTGCTTCATCCATTTATTCTGCCATGTGCCCAAATAATCTCTGACTGCCAGCAAACATGTAATGGATAAACTGGGTTTAGAAAATAGAAAAAAACTGAAATACGAGGGTGCAGAAACTTTTTGAATGTCCCTCGTATGTTGAAGGTACCATTGCAGATTGATCTCAGGAGGGCATGTAAGCGTTGGAAAAGCACCTGAGTGTGATAGTGTGAGAGAGTGAAGGAAAGATACTAGACATATGTGTGATTTTTTGGTTATTGTTATTATTGTCTTTATAATGCTCCGTTGTCTAAAACTTGACCTTTCTGAGACTGAAGCCCCATAAATTGAACTTAGGGCCTTCGGGTTATAGATCACCTTCTCAGCCAGGATAGCTGAGAACAGTGGCCGATAAGTGCTTCAAACTGCAAGGGTGCACCTTACATAGCAGCAGGTTCTCTTTTTTGGTCTCAGCCTTGCTACCATCACCCCATCTGTTAAAGCTATGTTTCTCAGCCTTATAGAAAATATGAGTATGCTTACAGTCAGTTTGATGCATTTGGGAGTGTGTAATCCTCATGTACCATATGAATGTCCATGTCAGCTCCACGCTCCTGTGTTGCACCTGGGAGTCCTTCAACTAGAAAACATCGATAGTCATGAACTAAGATGAGCCTGGCAAATAAGTACACACACATGCAGCAAAGGGTTGGTGTAAAAGTATCAAATGCCTTTATTTAATATCAAAAACAAAACAGTGTTTAAAAAGTACAAGGCATCAGTTCTTCTATATAAATAAATAATCCATAAAATAAGAGATAAATATGTGGAGGTTAAAAAGTCCTAATAAATAAATACCATAAAACGAGGTTAAGATCCAGAGACAGTTCTTTCAAAAATAAGGGGCCCAGTGCTTGTGTCTACAACCTGGCGTCAACTCCGCTAATCCTATCCGGACCTTACAGCCAAGAGGACACCCACTGACAGGTGTAGTCAACCAGAAATACCTGGCTCAGGTTCCCATTCTCAGTCCTTGAGATGCCACACTGAACCACACACACGTCTCCACCACCACTCCCTTGCCGTCTGAGGGAGACACCAGCTCCTACTCCCCAGCATCACTCAATAGGAGCGCCCCTTCTTCAGCCCCAGGCTCCTCTCCCTGAAATTTGTGCCCGACCACCTGCCTCCATTTCTTTTTATATCATTGGCTCTCCCGATCCCGACTCTTTCTTTCTTTCACAATAACCTCCGTTCTTTCCTATTCAGTCTGTCTTTCTATGCCTTGTCTCCTTCTCCTCCCTCTCTGCCATGTAGGCTCCTTTATACGGCCTGATAGGGTGCCAATGTGTCCCTCCACCCACTTCGAGGTGTGAATGAGACGCCTGACAGATTCAGTCGCATTTGCACGTGAGTGCGCAATCAGCCAAGTACCACTATCAACCCTGGAGTGGCACCATCATGAGTGCACCACAGCTGTTCTGAGTCTGCACGCTCTTGGGACACAATTATTTATTTAAAAACCTACAGTAGGTACAGTAGGTGTTTCGTCTGTCAGTTTTCTCCTGATAGAGCCGTGACAACCA
Organism: Erpetoichthys calabaricus; assembly: GCF_900747795.2. NCBI lineage: Eukaryota > Metazoa > Chordata > Cladistia > Polypteriformes > Polypteridae > Erpetoichthys > Erpetoichthys calabaricus. The sequence goes on from NC_041395.2 coordinate 296,195,216, forward strand.
CTTAGCCATCACGTGATTTGATGGGTGAATGTATTTCAGACATTTACTGCTGACGTTGCACATTACAGACTTAGTGAAAATTCTCTGTATTCTGTTATGCTTTGTTATTATCTGATTTTGGCTAAATAATTTTTTGTTTTTACTTTTTTTCCCCTGTTTTGCATGTCTTTGTCCACCTACAGTTTTGATGTGCAGAATTTTGCCCTTCTATAGCTTAGCCTACGATTTCACTGTCACATTTTCACACTCTTGTACTCTATTCTTCGTAGAGTTTTGTTTCTGATACTGTTTAAATTAAAGTCCTCATAATATTTTTCACATACCGCCTATCATGATGCTGTAATGCTGTCTGACTTTGAAAATGTCTTTTTACGTTTGATTAATAAGTGGCCATTCTTTAATAATGCAAATAGTTCTTCTTTGGCCAAGTATTCTAGCTCATCAATAATGTCATTCATATAAGAGAATTAACTGTGAATATTAAAGAGAAGGAAATGTATTCTGGGTACAGATGACTGTGTAGCAACGTGTTCACCCCATATAAATATCCGAGTTAGCAATATAGGAAATGTGCCATTTTTTCCCAGCTGCATGTTAGCAACATGAAAATCCCATTATATGCAAATACAGCAGGTAATTTTGCAACACTGGTGGGACTTTTCAAAAAAGGAAAGGAAAAAGCTGAATAATAATGATGAAAACTCTAAAAACTGAGAGTGCGGAATTTGAATTCTTTGAAAAGGGATAAAAGCGTTAACAGTCAGTATTGTGAATGCAGCTTTCCTATTAAAATTTTAAAGCAATAATAATGCAAAGTGAAAAATTAGTGACAAATGAAAATAGGAGAAAAACAAATGAAGGAGCAAACCATTGAACCCTAAAGAATAACATTGGCATTTATCAAATCCTCTTACTTCAAATGCCAGTGTCAAGTGTCTCCATTAGACAGAGGAGAGAGCTCTTCAGTCAACAAGATGCTCATGTTTTTCAAATCGGTTGGGTCTATTCAGTGGTTGTGAATTGTCAATGTACCTAGCACCTACATTCATTTCTAAGATGCATTTCCCTTGCTTTCAAGAGGTCTTTGCACTCTTTATCAAAAATTAGACATTCTGTACATTAATTAAAAATAAAAAACAGCATTAATGAATTAATCTATTTCAAAGAACATTTTCTGCAGCAAAACCCCTACTGGGAACGTCCAATGGCCCCATTTCCCACTTAATTAAGAGTAAGCTTATACGCACACACGCACACACAGACACACACACACACACACACACACATAGTATACAAAGGAAAATATAAGTGAAAGTAATTTCTTTGCTGAAGAGAACTCAAGAAAGAAGAAATGACATATTTGAGCAGTCCAGCCTTCATCTGAAGTGATGCACACCCTCATATACTTTATGTATAGCAGTGAATCTGAATGAAATGGAAATGCTCTCAGTAACAATCTGACTTTTGACACTTTGTCAGACATGACCTGTATATACAGTACACACATACATACAGTAGATCAGCATTAAAACCACTGACAGGAGAAATGAATAACATTGATTATGTCATTAAAATGGCACCTGGCAAGGGGTGGGATATATTAAGCAGTAAGTGCACCTTCAGTCTTTGAAAGTGATGTGTTGGAAGTAGGAAAAACAGATAAGCTTAAGAATCTGAGCAACTTCAACAAGACCCAAATTGTGATGGCCATTTGACTGGGCAGGTCTTTTGGGGTGATCCTGGTATACAGTGGTTAGTACTTACCAAAAGTGGTCCAAGGAAGGGCAACCAGTGAATCAGCAACAGGGTCATGAGCGCCCAAGGCTCATTGATGAGTGTGAGGAGTAAAGGCCAACCCACAGAAGAGTTACTGTAGCACACACTGCTGTAAAACGTAATGCTGGCCACAAAAAGGAAGGTGTCAGAAGACACAGTGCATCACAGCTTTCTGCATATTGGGCTGCGGAGTCACAGAGTGCCCGTGCCGACTCCATCAAACCAGCAAAAGTGCCTTCAATGAGCACGTGAGCAGCAGAAATGGACCACTGAACAATGGAAGAAGGTGACCTGGTCTGATGAATAATTTTTTTCTTTAAGATCATGTGGACGGCCATTTGTGCGTGTGTGTCATTTACCTGGGGAAGAGATGGTAACGGGGTGCACTATGGGAAGAAGGCAAGCCGGCAGATGCAAATTTGATACTATGGGCAATGTTTCCCTGAATATCTTCAATCCTGGAATTTTGATGTTACTTTGACTCATACCACATAAATAAAGAATATTGCAGACCACAAACATTCCTTCATGGCAACAATATTCCCTGATGGCAGCGGCCTCTTTCAGCAAGATAGTGAGCCTTGCCACAATGTAAAATTTTTTCAGGAATTGTTTGGGGAACATGACAAGTTTAAGGTATTGATTTGGTCTACAAATTGTCCAGATCTCAATCCAATCAAGCATCTGTGGGATGTGCTGGAAAATAAATCCAATCTGTGGAAGCCACATAACTTACAAGACGTAAAGAATCTGCTGCCAGATACCACAGGACACCTTCAAAGGTCTTGTGAAGTCCATGCCTTGATGGGTCAGAGCTGCTTTGGTGGCAAAAGGAAGACCTACAGAATATTAGACAGATGGTCTTGAAGTTGTGGCTGATCAGTGTATATTCTAAGACACACACATATATACTTTGTTGCCACTTTATTAGGTACACCTACCAGGCATCAGAAAGGACACCGTTTAGTGTCCAGTATGGTTTGAGTCATGTATTCAATGCGGTGCTTATTGTGCATGCCGAGATCCTTCCTCACACATTCTGCAAAATGTTTCCAATGTTGCAGCTTTGGATTGAAATCTGGGGACTGTATCGTGACTGTGGAACCAGCATGCTTGGTGACATTACACATTATCCTGCTGGAAGTATCTTTTTGAAAAAAGTTAGACCGGCCATAAAAGTGTACACTGTTATAATTTGCCACATGATTACAAAAGGAGACCAAAATTGTAGTTAATTTATTCATGAAAACATAATCCAATAAACAATATTAATTCAGAGGAATGAGCTACAAATGTTACAACTAAATACAAAAGATAAAGATTTAATAAAAATCCAAAACAGGGTTAGGTGAATTGGGTTCACTAAATTGGTTCTAGTCTATGTTTGTGTGTGTGTGTGTGTGTATATGTGTGTTTACCCTGAGATAGTCTGGCGCTCTGTCCAGGGTTTGTTCCTAACTTGCGCCCTATGATAGTTGGGATAGGCTCCAGCACCCAACAAGTCACAGGCCTGGATTAAATGGGTTAGAAAATGACATGATATCTCAAAACTCCACAGCAAAAGAAGCAAAGTATAAAAAAATCAAAGAAAACTCAGAACTAATACAAATGTTAAAAAGGGAAGACAATTACAAAAGAGGCAAAAAGATTAAAGAAAAAGATCAAAAATACAATCAAGATGTCAGAAAAAACACTGTTCCAAAATCCTAAATTTAAAAATATCACAACAAAGCTAAAAATGAAAACACTAAGTCAGCAAGTAAGAAATGGTCAAAGAGCCTCCCAAACCAAAACAATAAAAAGTGAGAAAGGGAGCAGAGTAGGGTGAGGGCAGGGGCAGGGGTGGGCATTTGTGGTTTGGAGGTGATGGCTCAGTGAATACTAAGCTAACTAAAACTGCCTTGAGGGAAGAGAGGCAAGCCAAACAGTTTCTAGCCCACAGGTGCTGTAGCTTGACCTAATAACAGTATTTGAGGGCAGTGATTCATTACAAAGCGTAATTATGTAATTGACAGACATACTGTATACAAAGACAGCAAATGGAACCAATTAATCAAGATTAAACTCAAACAGAACACTACAAAGAAAAAAGAAACATCCAAATTTCAAAGAAAACAAAGAAGGCAAAATCCACAATAATAATATAGCCCTAGGTTCATATAATATAATATTCCCCTTAATAATGTTTACTGGTTGTTTCGTTTGTTTTAAAAAAAAAAAAAAAAACAGAGTTTGACGTGGTTTTCGGAGGCTTTAGAGCTACAGGTAGTGTTCATGTGAGAAGGTGTTGGACGCGAGAAAAAAAAAAAAAAAATTGGTGGTGGTGAGGAGAGCGAGAGAGGCGAAGGAGTGGAGGGAGCCTGCGAAGAAGCACCAGAGACTTGGAATAGCGCTCCAGGTGACAAAAGGAAAGCCTGGCAGCTCCTCGGACAAGGAGGAAAAACAACAAGTTTTACCCCATTGGAACGGACTAGCTGCATTTTGCTTGCAGCACTTGCATTGTGTTTCCATGCGCCAGCCTGCCGGCAGGGCAACTCCATCATTTTTCCACAGCATGAAAGTTCTGCATTTGGACAATGGACACTGATATTCACTCCGCATATTAGTGAGTACTGTTACCTTTTATGTTGGCTCGTTAGAGCGAATGGGCCTTCACGTCTTTGGCCATCACGTTCACGAGCGTCGACCAGGCCTGCAATGAGGGGGGTTTGTGTTAATATTTTATTTGGTGGCCGCTGGCTTGTGTGTGTGTGTCTCTGTGGGCCCCTAAAGTTGTTAAGTTAGAGTGAGGTTTTAGTGATTAAGTTTGCTCATATTATAGATTTTGTTATTGTGTTCTTCTTTAACAGTGGGACGTTTTAAGTGCGGGTAAAAGCAAACAGTTAAGAGTACATTTGTAAGGTTAAGTGCACTGCCTGAACCTATAGGTATTTGTTGTGAAGGGTAAATATACTGCAATTTGTGCGAGTTTCTAATTTCTGTAATCTATGATTTATGGGAATTTTGATTGGACTTTATTTATTTATTTTTTTGAGATATTTTTTCAATTTAGTCAATAAATTTTGTTATATTTGGGAATATATTTGTATTGTGAATTGTGTTACAAATTACTAATTGTGAAACAGCTGGTAGCTTATTACTGGGGAGTAAGTATTAGTTAAGGGAAATAGAGTTTACGAACTTAGGGTGCTATCCTATGGCTAAAGGGTAAAGAAAGCGCTACAATAATAATAATACAATTTATACAGCACATTTCACATGCTCAAGGTGCTTATTTAAACAGCAGGGTATATGTAACATTGAACACTTATGAAATGCATGTATTCCAAATAACAATATACTGTATTATTTACCTTATACAACTCCAGGCACATTACACACAGATAAGGAGACTTTGCTTGAGCTGGGAGAAATTTTTGCCCATGAGCTGAGCTACGTCAAGGCAGGGGACGGGACAGCAGGCTGCTTGCTGCTTGTGTTGATCGACGCATTTAGAAAACAAAAGATGCTGATGGTAGAAGTGCAAGCTTCAGGAATTCTAGTATTAAAGGAATGAATGCAGTGAGATGATCTAATTAATTTAGGGAAGGCATTAGTCAAATAGAGTTGAGTATCATCTGCATAAAAATGATAACCCAGTCCGTAGCCATGAATGATATGGCCAAGGGGAAGCACATAGAAAAGCAGAGGGCTGAGGACAGAGCCCTGAGGAACTCCTTGTGTGACTGTCAGTGAGCTAGACCTGTTGTTGCCAAGTCTCAGTCAGATAGGATTTAAACCACTGGAGAGCAGTGCCAGAAACACCCAGAATGTTCTATATTGTGGACAGCAGAATGTCATGTCTGACAGTGTTTAATGCTCCCCAATAAATGTAACAGAATTAATATGGTGTTTGTCCAGAGTCTGCTGCAATAAGGAAACCATTAGTTACCCAAAGCAGAGCAGATTCACAGCTATGCTGCACTCTCAAACCAGATTGAAAAGGTTCCATCAAAATTATTAGAAGTTAAGTAATTGGTAAGCTGAGAGCCTACAACATGCTCAAGAACTTTTGATAGAAAAAGTAAGTGAGAAATGGGCTGAAAAATTGTTAAGATTGTCAGCATCAAGACAACGCTTTTTTAACATTGGGGTTTACAGAAGCGATTTTAAAAGTGGCTGGCACAAAGCTAGTGTCAAGGGATGTATTACTTATTGTTGTAACAGTCAGGATTATGGCATTAAGGCAGAATTTAAGAAGTGGGGTCCAGAAAACAGGTACTGGGCCTCACAAAGCAATTCATTAACAAATGCAGATGTGACTGGTAAGAATTTAGAAAATGAGTTGGATGGAGTAGGAAGACAAGGAAAGATATACACAGATGATGGATTTACATTATGCTGAATTATTTAGATCTTTATTTTTATTACAGAAAAAGTGGAAGAATTTTTCACAGACTTCAGTAGAGGAGATAATTAGGCCAGGTGCAGGTTGAAGTAGTTTATTAACTATAGAGAACAAAACCCTTGGGTCATCATGGCCATTTTCTATTATTCTGCCATAATGTGTGTTCTTGGCTGCAGTTAGTGCATCCCTGTAAACCCTTTGATGGTTAGACAAAGCCTGGATATGTGCAGTGAGGCCATTCTCTCAGCTGCTTTCATAGACTGCAATTCTGAATTGTACCATGGAAATGAACAACTTAAAAGAAACCTCCTTATAATTTAAAGGAGCTGTTTTATCTAGTGCTGAAAGATAGGCTCAGTTCTAATAGTCAAAAAGACTATCCAGTGTTGATGGAATAGGGGAAGACAGAAAATGATCAGAAATTGACCCAGCAAGGATAGAGGGGCAGATATAGAAGGTTTCTGAAAGAAATTTGACATTTACAGGTAAGAGGGGGGAGAGGTAATGAAACACGAAAAAGTACTGCTTTATGATCAGAGAGTCCCAAATCACTGCTATATATGTTGCTAACAGATAGACCAGATGTACAGATCAGGTCCAATCTATGTCCACCAGAGTGAGTAGGAAAATCAGCATGTTACACCAAGTCAAAACAGTCCAGCAAGGACAAGAATTCATTCTTCAGTTTACACGTCGGAGTGTCAATGTGGATGTTGAAGTCGCCAAGAAGAATGACTCTCTGGGAAAGCAAACATAAGTGGGTTAAAAGTTCAGTAAGATCAGTTTGGAAAGACCCATTGTATTTTGGAGGAATGATAGACAACAATAAGTAAGACAGGACTAGATTTCTTAATTAGTTTAAGAGCCAGACAATCGAAAGACAATGGGCAGTCAATTGGGATTCTTTTAATGTGTAACTTCGATCAACCAATTACTGCGATTTCTCCTCCTCGTCTTGAACTATGAGCCTCTGAGAGATAAATGTATCCAGGTACTGTTGCTTCTGTGGGAGACGTAAATTCATTCAGTTTTTGCCAGGTTTCTGTTAAGCATATTACATGAAGGTTAGAATCTGTAATTAATTCTGATATCACCAATGCTTTACCATTAAGAGATCTTGAATTAAACCATGCAATATTAGCTGATGATAAGTTGTTGTGCACAGATCCATAGCCAGAGGTTACTTTAGCATACTGAGAATTTGGCACGCTGACACTCTTATTTTCAAAGCTATGAGTAGGACCGTGTATTCCTGAACAGATGCTGCCGGTGAACTTTTCATTCGCAGCCCAGCAGTGGCAACAACCCGACTAATTTCGGGTGCCACAAAATGCCAGTCTCTTTTATGCCATTCCAGTCTGACCGCTTGCTATGAACAAACTGTTTAATGTGAAAGTGTTTATCACAAGAGTATTTTAGCTTAGTTTAAAGCAATACTTATCTAACAGTAGCAGAGAAGCAATGCGGCACAGTGAAGAAGGTGAGACGGGGGTTGGGTGGTGCACAGATGAGCAATGACAGCAAAGCAGCAAAAAAAATAAATATCCTGAAGAAGCATAGTAAGAGATATTACAAGAATCACATGAAAGGTAGCTGCCAGTATTTGGAGGATTCAACATACAACCACATACATATAATGCTGGGTATTACAGGCATGATCACCTCAGAGCTGCAAGCCAGGTGGCTGCAAACCACAGATCACTTCTTAGTCATTCCCACTCAAAGCATGTATAGAAGGAACCGAGAGCAATCCAGCATATCCATTATAATCAAAGAGACATAACATCCCCAGGTTCTAGATCTCCACAGTACAAAATATAAAAACACATCAATACCAATGTTTTAAAAAGATGTGGCATTCAAATGACACTCAGCTGATATTAGGAAGCGTGAAGTGTGCCAAGAAAACATTGCCCACCCTGTTACACAACCCATTGACTCAAGGCAGAGTGGATCCACGATTCAAGCTGTTTGCACCATGACATCAGCATGTTGAAACAGAAATTTAGATTTATCAGACCGAGTAACATTTTCAAGTCTTCATTTGTCCAGTTTTGATGATCATTTTCTACAGTTGTCCTCCTGTAATCCATCTTCTTCGAGATTCATTGTGTCATGTGTTCAGAGATGCCTATTGTTGTAAACAGCTGTAGGTATGGCATTTCTGTTAACGTGGATAGATCTGGTCTTTGTCCTCTTATCTCTCATTAACAAGGAGCTATCGCCCACAAATGTATTTATAGATTAGTTCAGTATGCTAGGCAAAATCTAGAGACGGTAGTGTGTAGCACGAACAGCGCAAGAGGACAGTTGTTTGTGAGATGCTAGACCGCCATTCCTCACTCTAACCATCATACCAGTAAAAACCAGTTTGTTATTAAGCGTTTTGTCTGTTCTAATGTTAAATATATATGCTGAGTTGTAACCTCATGATTGTCCATTTTCATTCGCAAGCAAATAAAGTTTATGTAAAGAAGTAGTACATATACCTAATTAGTTGTTAAACTCAGTTGTAGAGGTGATCTGCCTAATATTCAGTCTAAAAAAACCAGCTTGCTGAAAATGCTGTCTTTTATTGAAAACACTTAAACTCAATTATTGTCACTACATATTTAATGCATCTTGCATATCTGCACATTTTGAAAATTGAGTTATAAAGTGAATTTTGCAATGCAGTGTTGAGAACGTTCATTGACTATATTGCACACTCACTTAACAAATTGTCAGAAACATACCAATACTGCGTAGGGCTTTTTTTGCTGTCAAAACAGTTCTTCATGGCATGGATTCCAGGAGATGTTGAAAAATTTTATGAGATTCTGGTCCATATTGACACGATTGAATCATGCATCTGCGGTGGGTTGGCACCCTGCCCAGGATTGGTTCCCTGCCTTGTGCCCTGTGTTGGCTGGGATTGGCTCCAGCAGACCCCCGTGACCCTGTTTGGATTCAGCGGGTTGGAAAATGGATGGATGGATGGATGAATCATGCATTTTCTATTGAGTTATCAGTTACATGTTCATGTTGTAAATCTCCCATTCTAACACACATCCCAAAGATGTTGTACTGGATTCACGTCCAGTATCTGGGAAGACAGCAGTAGAATACTGAACTCATTGTCATGTTCATGATGCCTGTTTGAGAGGCTTTGTGAGATGGTGTATTATCATGCTGGAAGTAGTCATTAGAAGATGGGTGGTCATGAAGCAACAATACTCAAATTGGCTGTGGCATGCAAGTGATGATCGATTGGTATTAACGGGCCCAAAGAGTGCCAAGAAAACATTCCCCACACCATTACACCACCACCACCACCACCACCACCACCACCAGCCCTGTATCTTGACACAAGGCAGGTTGGCTGTATGGATTTATGTTGTTGGTGCCAAATTCTGTCAATGTGTCTCAGCAGAAAGTGCGACTCATTAGACCAGGCTATATTTTTCTAGTCTTCAACTGTCTAGTTTTGCTGAGCCTGTGCCTACTGTAGCTTTAGTCTTCTGTTTTTGGCTGGAACCCAACATGGTCTTCTGCTGTTGTAGCCCTTTCACCCCCTTTGACATGTTGTGCATTCTGAAATGCAGTTATGTTCACCACAGTTATACAGAGCGGTTTTCTGAGTTGCCATAGCCTTTATGTCAGCTTAAACCAGTCTGGCCATTCTCCTCGGACTTCCCTCATCAATGAGGTGTTTCTATCCACAGACCTGCCTCTCACTGGATGTTTTTTGTTTTTTTGCACCATTTGTGTGAAAAATTCCCAACAGATCAGCAGTTACAGAAATATTCAGACCAGCCCATCAGGCACCAACAATCATGCCACGGTCAAAATCCTTGACCTCACATTTTTTCTCATTCTCATTTGATTTGAACAAACTAACTGAGTTTCTAAACTAACTGAACAAATTAACTGAAGCTCCTGACCCATACCAGCATGATTTTATGCTTTGTGCTACTGCCACATGATTGGATGATTAGACAATTACATGGATAAGCAGGAGTACAGGTGTTTCTTATAATTTGTTTAGTGACTTTATATAACATACCTAAATATTGTGTAACTATTTTCGCCAGATGACTTCTGAGCACCCAATATATTTGGGTGAACCTGTTTTCAGCACATCTCCAAAATAAGACAACAACATTTGTTGTAGAATCTTTAAGTCACCGTATATACTCGTGTTTAAGTTCTCCCGCAGATAATGTTAGTCGTATAAATCGAATTCGGAAAACTCAAGCTATTGGTCCAAGAGATTAAGATATGCTAATACCCACCTGAGAGAGTAACCATGGAGCACACTGCCTTTTTTTTCTATGTATTGTGCCTACGTGACCACACGGTAATACCCGAAGTATTCCGAAGCAACGTTTGCACTGTTTTGTGTTTTTTGTATCTCACACCCTCATACACCTTTATTGTAAGTGTTCGATCAGAAGAAAATATAAAGCTGGTTTTAAATTAAAAGTTGTTGAAGTTGCGAAAGAAATTGGCAACTGAGCTGCTGCAACAAAATTTGCTGTGTTTGAGAAACTGGTGCGAGATTGGAGGAAGCAAGAAGATGTAAATAAAAAATATTAAGTGTCGTATTTTTGAATGGGCGTATAAGTCAGGGTCTGAGTTTATGATCGATTTTTCAGGTTTCAAGACCTGCGAGCATATACTGTATTATAAAAAATTTACTGATGGATAACTGTATGTGAAGCATGCTTCTGAATATTTTTATGCTATAGTAATATAAGTAAGACCATATAAACTTTGACCTTCCTAAAGTTAATTCTGGATAACACTCCTTGTGAAAATTATGGGTATTCCAATAGACTGGGAGCTGTTAGCGCATTGCTGCATCCACCACACAATGAACCACCTAGACTGGGACCCAAGTACAGCGGGTGACACCTCAGCACCACACTGGAACAGTGTGAGGTTTTATACGGTGGCTGGAGTGCCAATCCTGCCACCAACCCCCAAGTTTTCCCCGCAAGTTGGAGGACCGCTTGCAAGGCTGGATGCAGGTTAATGTCATACACAGGATGGAGCACTTGCAGGTTAAGGGCCTTGGAGTAGAGTCATTTCTGGTGTTTACAGGATTTGAAGCAGCAACCTTCAGATTGCCAGCACAGATCCCTAGCCTCACAGCCACCACTCCAGTCAATTGCTTAACACTTTACATTAAAAGTGTTCAAATAAAATATGGATTTTCACTTCTATGTTATTTGTAAGTGGTGTTTTATCTGTAGTTTGGGTAAACTGAATTCAAAAATATCAAAAAATTGTTCCTTGGTCAGTTATACTCTGACTTGTTATTTATTTATTTTTAGCAGGTGACAGCATAGTCACACAGCCAAGATTACGATCTGGTTTGCAGTGCATTTCTTTTGGTGCTCATTGTCTCATATTGGAAGCAATTTTCCTGCTGGAAGTTCTCTGGAGATTTTCTCACTGCGTTTAAATAAAACTGTTTGTTTTTTTGGCAGAAAAAGCTGTTGACTCACCATTATATACTCTGTAAAATAACACTATTCCTGGCTAGACATGTGTCATTTCTCTTTTTTCACAAGTAAAGAACTTACAATAGCAAGGGGATAATGGCTTCATTTTCCAGTTTTCGCTTCCTTGGCCAGCCCACTTGACCCTGCCACCTTTTAATTTGAGCTTGTGTTTACTTACAGGCGAGTCACGGACAGGTCAAATCAACAGTTTACTTCAAGATGACTGACATTTTTAACAGCTATGTTTCATTCTGGTCTTATGTTTTTCAGTCTCCTTTCAATTCTAGAAGAGCTGGTCATGTTTTGTGGTGAAAGAGTCCATTATCTATAAGGACTGCATTCCACTTTCCGGAGGATTGGCGTTGAGAACATGTGATTAAAAAAAATCACATTACTGCAATTTCTGGACCATTATCATTCTACCCTTATAAGCTCTTATTAACATTAAATGTTTAATCATCTCTTTTCATAATGCTGAACACAGTCCTTTTTAATTTTTCTTATCCAGTGGGCCAGCAGGTAAACCCTAAGGAGCTGTCGCTGCTGGCATCAAACACCTGACTGGCCTCCAATGAGATCCATACCAGTGGTGTTGGAGGACGGAGTGCTTACCTGGTCTGGTGCACCTGTCAAAACAGGGCAGCATGTAGCAAGCCTAGAACAATAGAAACTTAGATTATTAATAATAATACATTTTATTTATATGACACCTTTCCCATGCTCATGGCACTTGATTACAAGACAAGGGGAACACTTGAAAAAGTCAGATGTAGACCTCATTACATAAACAGCTGCAAATACTCATTTTCTTTCTAGATCACTTGGAAAAACTTGTAGCCTCACAGCGTCAGTCTTGTTTTAATTACTATAACCTATTTGAAAAGTTTTAGACAGGAATCAGTTCCAATCATAGCACTGAAACAACATTCAACTATGACAACTATATTGTCATATCTTAAAAAAGAGGAAATTACACAGTTATCTTGTGGTCAGGCTTTATCGCAGCTTTTGATACTCAGTAGTTTTACACTTGCCTTAATAGCCCAGTTATTTACTGAAATGTGTTTTCTAAAATGCCAGGTAAATCCTTGCATTGGGTTAACACACAAAGATTTCTCCACAGATACCCATAACCCTGAAAGGTCACCACGAAGGAAGATGAGTGGCAGAGTAAAGTGCACAGCTGGTCTCCTATTAAAATGGCTGAATGTCATAACAATGTTTTGCATTTTTCTTTTTTATCTACATAAAACAAATATGAATATGAATGGGAATGTGATGAATATGATGTTTTGTTGTATGTATGTAATCTCGAGACCCTAGAACAGTGTTATTCAATAGGCGGCCCACGGGCCACAACCAGCCCACTGACTACATACCTCTTAATAAATTATTTATTAAATAGCTGCGACTTAACTGTAAGCGCGACAGTTTATAACATTTTGTGACATTTTACGGGACGTCGCGCAGCTGTTTACGCTGTTGATGGAAAGTTTATGACAGTTTAAAACAGCGGGAACATGTCACATTCAAAAGAGAAGAGGCGTAAGGTTGACAGTGAAAATAGAAAATTTAACAATGAGTGGACTTAAGTATGCACACATACAAAATGCTGAGGTAAAACCCATGTGCCTTGCTTGTCTTTTCATTTGCTTGGTAAATAAAGAATACAATGTGCGGAGGCACTTCAAGACGACTCACACTAACTTTGATAATGAATATCCCCCGGGCTCAGAGGCTCGACAGACAAAAATAAAGACACTGACTCAAAACTACCAGCGAAGTTGTGTGGTTTTCACCCAAACCTGCACTTTGCAGCAGAAAGCTACAACAGCATCTCTCCGAATTGCATGGATACTGACTAAAAATAAAAGACCATTTACAGATTTTGAAACAGTAAAAGAATGCATACAAGCTGCTGTCGAGGAAGTGGTAACGGATGAAAAAGTGAAAGAGCAAGTTATATCTTCGATTAAATCACATTGTCCCAGAGATGTTCCCAAACATGAAAAAATTGGCCATGTATATGTTGATCCAAACATTGTTAACACACACATGTGAATCATCCTTCTCTCACATGAATGCCATAAAAACAGACAATCGGATCTCCTTGACAAATGAGCATCTGCATCATTGTTTGCGGATTGCTGTCACCCCATATGAACGTCACTTTTCTCGTCTTGCCCAGTCAATGAAGTGTCACTTTTCTCATTAGAGATAGATCAAAATGTCCTGTAGTATGAAGACTAGACACACTTTTGTTTCCTTTTATATGCTTTAAAAGCCAGCAGTTTAAGTTTGTGATTTCATTCAAAGTTATGTTTGTTCTTATTTGCACAATATGATATTGCTATTACTGTTTATGTGAGTTTGTGACTGTGATTTTTGCTCTTATTTGCACAAAAAGAAATTGTAATTATTGTTTTCTAGGCTTTATTTTATTTAAGCAAAAAGCAAATACTGTCACTGTGAGTTTGTGACTCAGATTTCTGTTAAAACTAAAGCTGGCTATGTTTTGCAGTTTTTATTATTTGCACTAGAAGCCAGCGGTTAATTCTAATGCCATTTGACTCATTTAAATAAAAATGTTGAAAATGCAGTGGTGCTTTGTATTAATGGTACAATACAAGAAATACGGGGAAATGTGCGGCCCACTGGCAAAAGCCGTATGACAATTTGGCTCAATGAAAAATCTAATTGAATATCCCTGCCCTAAAATATACTCTAAAACATGTTTGGCTTGAATAATGAACATACTCAGTAAGTTTTAAGGCTTTTCAATATAACAGGACTTCATTACTCTTCACCTCTATTATAAAAGACAAGATTGGGATAGTTATTATTTTTTTATATTTTTTTGAAATATGTTACACTTTAGAATGTAATTTCATGTTGCAAATGTATACCATGTATACCATGTATTAATGTATACCATGACTGTGAAGAAATAACTTCAACTTGAAAATTACCAAAGTTATCCATTAAATTGACTAAAAGCTTACGGTCTCCTCTCCCTTCTTCAATGAGTTATGTATGTCAGTAATGTGAACTCAAATAATGGGATGCTGAAAACATCATCTTAAGTGTAAATGACTCAGTACATACAGTAAAAGCCCACCAAGTGTTAACACTTAGTTATAACAAACAAACATAATGAAGGAGAAAAAAATGAAGAAAACTATGAAGAGTACTATTCGCCTAAAATAGTACTAACTATATTCAAATCATACTAGAAAATCATAATTTTGCAGTATGGTTTATAGATTAATTACATTTTTATCTATAAAGGTTCTGTCTAAAAATTCAAAACTGAAGATTCAGATTGTTGCATTATTTACATTTCTTCCAAGCCTTGAAAAATATTCTTTGCCATTTTATGTTCTTTGTGTATGCTTTAAATCACAAGGATTCAGAAAGTAATTATTTTCTTTGTAAAATCTTATTTTCACATAATAGAATGTATTTTACTTCTTGACTTTATACCACAAGGCCATCTTGTTTTATATGGTGTAAGAAGAACGACCATAAGATGTCGCGAAGGTTTGGGGCAGCCACCTATATAATTTTCCCCGGCTGCAAAATTGATGCCAAAGCACAGACATGTTCATACAACAAAGCCAAAACACAACTAACTAACTGGGAGCAAGATGGCGGCTTTAAAGGCCAGTGGAGGAAGTGATGTCATCAGGACCAGAACCGGAAGTGATGCCATTGGCTGCCCCAGAGCCAGGCGGGATTTCCCTAGAATGGTCTGTCAAAAATCGAGAGGGAGAATTAGTGCACTTCGCCACTCCCTGGTCTGGCGTGGAATTACATGTACTCAAGCCCTTTAGTTGTCTCCTAAACATGAGTGTGTGACAATGGGTAACTCCCATTTTGAGCACCGTTTGGTTCTATTTATACCAGCACCACGGGTAAGACTTGTCTAAGTCTGTGGATACTTTCTAAAAATCTTGTGTGTTTCTTTGATAGTGCTTCTGAGCAAACAATCTAGGCCTTCATTATTTGACTGTCATTTTTGATGCACATTTTGGCTCTGGTTTTGACCCAGGCTTTCTATCTTGAAAAAAAAAATCATTTCCTGGCCCATCTTCTCTTTCACTCCTCTGCACCTCACCCTATGGTGACAGATCTGTGTATTTAAAAATGGAGAAAGGGTGTGAGCCTTTAGAAGACATAAACCAAGCCAGGGTCTTCCCTAACCTACCCAGAAATAAGCCTTACTCCAGGCAGCCTGTCCAGGACCTAAAAATGGGAAACAGACTTTGGAAATTCAGAAATAACCTAAATGTCCCAAATATGTCAAATGTGCCCTTTGAGGGAGAGGAAATGTAAAAAACTTCAAGATTGGAATGACAAGGCCAAAGCAGGATTGCATTAGACAAAACACTATGAATGCGGTTTTCCAAGACCAAGCTGAGTAAAGGTTTTAGTTTTTGATATCAGGTATTGTACTTACTTTAGATGTGTAGTGACTTGTTAAGTCAGCCCTTCATGTTTTAAAATATTCCAAAATAATTTATTTTCCATGTAGATGTCATAGGCTATGTCCATACTATTACATCTTCATTTAAAATTGGCATTTTTCAGTAAAAATGATCTCCATCCACATAGTATTTCCACATCGCCTATGAAAGTATCTCCCCGACAAAAAGGCCTTTGAAGTTGATTGTATTAAGCATGCATGGTCCAGTGGAAACAGGAAGAGGAAGTGTCTTCCATGCTAGAAATTCATTTGCAGCTTGCAGTTACACACAAAGAAGAGCAACGGAGAACACAAAAACAAAAAAACGGTTGTTTTGTTTGGCCTGATGATGAGGTGGAATTTTAACTGTGAGTAAAGCACAGAGGTGGGTAGAGTAACCAAAAATTGTACTCAAATAAGAGTAGCGTTACTTCAAAATAATATTACTCAAGTAGAAGTAAAAAGTAGTCATTCAAAAAATTACTCAAGTAAGAGTAATAAAGTATTTGGTGAAAAGACTACTCAAATACTGAGTAACTGTTTGATCATAATAAATTATTTATTTTTTAGAAATGTAGACAAAAGACAGACAAAAATATAAAATTATGTGCAAATTCTGCTATTTCCAAATAACAAAATAAAAAATGAGTAAAAATGAATAACATCTTTATAAAATAAAGATGCACAAATAACACAAAGTTCCAAATCTCAGTTTTTCACAACAAAGCTTTTGAAGCCAATACCTACGGTAGGTAACATGTATGTTTGAACAGTGCAAACTACTTACAGTGACAAGATATACCGTACACTGACAGTATAATACTGCATATTCACTTGCCCTCCAAATAGCACAGCTGATAGAAAATAACATTAGAACAAGGCACTAAGTCTCACTTTACCTTGACTGTCTGTGTCTGTGCATGTTTGGTTAAAACGTGCCTGTTCTTCAATCAGTGAAGTGATGTGTAAGCTTCAGCAGGAGTTGGCTCTCAAGGTTCCTGCAGTGAAGCTGTGACCATTTAGCAGTGATCAGGAGCCCTGCATGACTAAAAAGTCTCTCACAGGCTGCAGACGCAGGAAGTTTGTGTGTGGTCATGTGACTGTTTGGCTACGTCTGATTGGTGAAACGGAGTCATGTGATTATTGTTGCTCCGTCTGATTGGTGAAACAGTAGATCCATTGGCAACTTCTCTCCAACTAAAATATAGCATATATAAATGTGTAAATGAGAAAAAGTAATGAGTCGAGTGTTGCCCAATGTAGGGTAGTAAGAGTAGTGTTTCTTCTTCACAAATGTACTCAAGTAAAAGTAAAAAGTATGGTGCAGTAAAACTACTCGTAGAAGTACAATTTTTTAAAAAAGTTACTCAAGTAAATGTAATGGAGTAAATGTAACTCGTTACTACCCACCTCTGGTAAAGCATGAGTATAAGGTGAGCAAACTGGCTGAGAAAATGGAATGAGCAGAATCCACTTAAGGGAGGGCCACATAATAAGCACAAACCAATCACAGTGCGGTCAGAGTTTGAGTTTTCACCCATCTACACCCCAACGCTGAGCCGGCGTTTTCAGAAATATGCAGCTCTGGAGAACATTTTCAAAAATCTATTTTGGCGACTAAAAATGATGAGATTATGTGGATGAAAGGCAAAACTAATGTTTGAATTTTCAAGCTAAAATGTAGTAGGATGGATGTAGCCTTAAACATTCACTTCTAATGGAATGTCTCCAACTAACACATGTTAAACAGACCGTGCTCCGTGCTTTATGCAACATTTCCCATATTTATTAATCTAAACATACTTTCTGAACAGAGGTCAGCTCATTCGTGCCAGAAATTGCATTTGCCAAAATGTAAGCTAACCAGGGGGTCTGCCTGCTATTTTATTTTATTTTTTTTATTTTCTTTTGCTTACTTGCTCATGACTCTTAAAGTTCTTGATGTTTTAAAATTGTTCATGGACAGCTTCCTGTTTTTGGTCTTGATTCACAAAAATAAGCCTGTTCAATAGATTCTTGTCTGCTAATAGTTAAGATGAAACCTCGAAGCTTTAGAGCACCATTTTATAATGCAATTTACCAAATAAGGATTTTTGTTCACAACAGCATAGTCAATATCTCAGCTACCTCCTGACTCTATGGATCCAGGTTTCATTCCTACCATGGACACCAAGGAATTTTCTTTAGGTAATGCAGTTTCATTCCATATTCAAAGATGTAAAGATTAGAATGACTGAGAACTCTAAACTGCCCCAGAGTAGGTATCTGTATATACAGTATATGCTGCCTAACTTCTTTTTCTTACTTTACCAATGACATCTCCTATACTAAGCTCTTTCCTCTGAAACCCAGTTTTAAGTAGAATTCAGTTAAAACCTCTTGTCTTGCCTTTAAGTTCCTTGCACATTTACACTAGTCCATTTCCTAAAGACATTTGTGTCTCCATAGGTCATCACAAGAAATCTCTCTTTTCCTTCAACAAATTAACTTTTTTATCTAGCATTAAAGCATAAGTTTGGTATTTTTCAAGTCGATAACATTTTTGGCTTAAAATATTTTTTTAATGCTTTTGTTTTCATGTTGGACTCCAGTATCCTCCATAATAAAGAACAAACAGGGCATTTTTACAAAACACAATTTCACAATTTAAAAACACAACCATGATTGTGAAGAAGTCATTTTGCCCTGAAAAATACTGATATTATCATTTAAGACTAAGTACATTATTTGAAACTTTGTGCTACATTGTTTGCTAATCATGTACTTTATAGTCACTTAAATATATTGTACTAGCCTTCCCCACTGTTCCGCCCACGTAGTAGTAAAACAGGACAAACTTTAAAAATCACTAAACGAACAGGTATCACTAGCTAAGCGGAGGCAAGGTACACTCCAAAACGCAGAGGTTGACCGACTCCCCACTCCTGATGTCACGCTTCCCCCTACCCTCGGCCCGCAGCCTCTGTCTCGGATTACCGTGAAAATATTGATTCTGCAAACAAGCCATGATTCTTAGCGTGATGAGAGAAGTCGCAAAATCAATGGAATCTTGATGCAAATTCTATGAAAAAAAAGACGATCTAAATCCGTAGAGTAGTTCTCTCATTCACTAGCTAAGCAGATCTAAGATATGCCCCCACCCCCCTCCCCTCGGCCTGCTGTGTCTCTCTTGGATTCACGCAAATAAATCGGCACTGCAAGCAAACTATGATACTTAGTGTGATGAGAGAGGTCGCAAAATCAACCGGAATCTTCAAGCAAATTATAGAAAAAACCTGATCTAAATCCATTAAGTAGTTCTCTCGTGAAAAGCAGACAGACATACACACAGACGTTGGATTTTATATATATATATATATAGAGAGAGAGAGAGAGAGAGAGAGAGAGAGATGAATACATTTTTGTTACAAATTTGGGTAAAGACATCTGCCAATAAATAAATAAATAAACAATAATACTATTTAACAGGGTATTGCAAATTAAACCTTGTCCAATATTGTGGATTTCATCTAAAAATATTTAACACTTCTCTTGTTTTGAACTTTTTTGAGGTAGGGTTTTTAAAATTTTGAGTTTGGTTTATGTATTTGGTTTAGGAGCACGGTCGTTGCCTTTCTGGTTTAGGACTCTGTTTTGTTTTGACTTAACTTTGATCTCCTGGGAGTTTCAAACACAGTGAAGAGGGTGCACAGCTTCCAAACCCTGAGCTACCCTGCCCCCATATCAAAAATGGCTCACAGAACAGAGAAACCCTAAAAAACTCCAACTTGTAGAGACAAGTCCCACAAAGTTTTTTTGTTTTTTTTTAATAAGTGAAAGAATATATTACAAAAATAAAAACTATATATAATTTCTCAAGAGTAAAAAAACAGATATGCAGACAGGGTAATCTGAAGGTAAAGTCCAACAACATCAATCCAAAGGCAAACTCTACAAGCGAGCAAGAAAATCCAGAAACCAGATGAAAAATATCAATACAATAACTCCTAAGCACACTCAATAAACCACTAGGTCCTTCTTTCCTATCGACTTTTAAAGTCAGAGAGAGG
Organism: Erpetoichthys calabaricus; assembly: GCF_900747795.2. NCBI lineage: Eukaryota > Metazoa > Chordata > Cladistia > Polypteriformes > Polypteridae > Erpetoichthys > Erpetoichthys calabaricus. Next base: position 296,215,382 of record NC_041395.2, read on the forward strand.
ACCTAGTAGCCGTGACATCAGGGTGGACCCACATCTTTGGGTTTAACCAAAAAAAGAACAAGGAATAGGTGCCACTTTAAAGAAACAGTACATAATAAACAAGTAATAAACTTATACTCATGTATAAGTCGGGTCTTGAATCCCGAAAAATCTATCATAAAATCAGACCCCAACTTATACGCCCATTCAAAAATACGACACTTAATTTTTTTTTTTTTTACATCTTCTTGCCTCCTCCAATCTCGCATCAGTTTCTCAGGCGCATCAAATTTTGTTGCAGCAGCGTAGTTACCAATTTCTTTTGCTACTTCAATTACATTTAATTTAAAACCAGCTTCATATTTTCTTCTGATCGAACGATAAGGGATGCTCTTACGATAAAGGTGTATGAGGGTGTGAGATAAATAAAACACAAAACAGTGCAAACGTCGCTTCGGAATAGTTCGGGTATTACTGTGTGGTCATGCAGGCACAATATATAGAAAAAAAAGGTAGTGTGGTCCGTGGTTACTCTCTCAGGTGGGCATTAGCATATCATAATCTCTTGGACCAACTGTTTGAGTTTTCCGCATTCGACTTATACAACCAACATTACAGTATAAAATACCAGAAATTATACAGTAAAATCAAGTCCTGACTTATCCATGGGTGGCGCAGTGGTAGCGCTGCTGCCTCGCAGTTAGGAAACCCGGGTTCGCTTCCCGGGTCCTCCCTGCGTGGAGTTTGCATGTTCTCCCCGTGTCTGCGTGGGTTTCCTCCGGGTGCTCCGGTTTCCTCCCACGGTCCAAAGACATGCAGGTTAGGTGGACTGGTGACTCTAAATTGGCCCTAATGTGTGCTTGGGTGTGTTTGTGTGTGTCCTGCGGTGGGTTGGCACCCTGCCCAGGATTGGTTCCCTGCCTTGGCTCCAGCAGACCCCCGTGACCCTGTGTTCGGATTCAGCGGGTTGGAAAATGGATGGATGGATGGATAATTAATAATTACATTTATATAAGGTTTTCTAGCTATTCAAAGTGCTTTACAAAGAGAATGGGGAACCACTTCAACCACCACCAATGAGTAGCATCCACCTGGAAGATGCAATGATAGCCATTTTGCATTAGTAAGCTCACCACACATTAGCTATTAGGTGACGAAGGAGTGAATAAAATAGTCAATTCAAGACAGAAGATGTTTAAAGGGCTGGTAAGGTTAAGACTGTGATGGGTAATTCATCCTGGACATCCGGATACACCCTAATCTTTTTGAAAGTTGCCCAGGGATCTTTCATGACCACAGAAAGTCAGGACCTTGGTTTTAGGTCTCATCCAAAGGTCTGTGTCATTTTTGCAGCTCACTATGTCCCTGTCACTATGCTGGGGCATTGGGATCCCTACACAGACCACAGGGTAAGTGCCCCTTGCTGGCCACCTCTTCCAGCAGCAACCCAAGCTTCTTCTGGTTAAAACCTGTGGCATAACTGAGCAGATCTGACCACACCTTACTGCCACATACAAGCATATTATGGACAGCAGCAGCAGTTCTCTTATCCAAGCTACAAGTTCTTATGTGTGTTGGGGGAGGTTTTGGTTTATTATAATATTTGTACATTTCTTGAGCTTCTTGTAACTAATTATTTCACTATGATTTAAACTGTGTGGATAACTGTAAGCGACAAATACAATTTTATTTGATTTTGAATATGACTACAACTTCCAGTGTGTACTGTACTGTCTTTATGCATTGTGGGTTTGCCTCTGAGTTGAAACAGGGAATGCTGGATTGTGCAATTTTTTAAAACATATCTGAAATATCATATAGAGCCTTCTAATTATTTTTTTAATGAAATGATTCCTCAAGGTGTTTCAAAACTGTCCTTTTACATTTTTCCGTCTGTGCACCTAGGCTCTGGAACTCCTTACCTTTAGTGGTTAGGCAAGCCGCTTCAGTCGCCACATTCAAATCACACCTAAAAACGCACTTCTTCACATTGGCTTTTAATTCTTAACCTGTCTTATTTCCACTTGCTTTTTGCTATTTCTCTGTTTTATTGGGTCCCCTGACCTGTTTTTAGTGTCTCTGTTTTAATTCTCTCTTAATGTTTGTTTTTAATATTTTGCTTTTAGTCTTGCTTGTTTTAACTGTACAGCGCTTCGGTCAGTTGTAATGCTGTGTTTTTAAGCACTTAACAAATAAAAATGGTATGGTATTTTTACTATCCTGTTTTGGAGGCTTGCTACTTAGTACTTTATGCATCCTTGTACCCATTGTGATTATAAACTGTTATTTTTTCAGTGTTTTTGTGATTAGGTTTTTAGTTATGTTGTGCTTGTTTAAATGCTTTTTGAAGCACTTAAATATAACACTCTGCACTTTTTTTGTTAATCTCTTTTTGACTGGTTTACTGTGATTTTTTTACTTTATCGTGTGCCATTGTGGTTCATCACAGTAAATCCATGCTCTTATATCCATTTGACCAATCTTTATGCAGCCTTCTCAAAGCAGCCACCTCTCTTCTTTAAATATGGCCGCTGACATGCTCTATTTTGCCTCATAATGTTACCCATTCTTCTGCTGGGAGCCTCTAGGGTGAGTGAGCACACTTTGGTTCCTGCTGTGACATGCAAACTGAAGACCTTTCATTTCTCCTTAGACTTCAAACAGCTCCATCATCAAAAGGACAATTTCCTTCTCGTTTTCACATTAATGTCATAAAAGCTTTGTTTTTTTCCCCTTGCTCCTCACCAAGGATGTCTTTTGCCTTCATGTCTTTTCCTGTTAAGTACTGATTTTACTGTCTGTGTTCTTTCCACATATTTGATATTACAGGAGTTCTTAATTGTTCAGGGCTTTAGTTCAAAATTCAGCATTATGAGGTGTTGGGAATGGTTCTCTGAGAGAGGCTTCTGACCCCTGGAAGGACAAAGCCACGCAAATCATGCGTCTCAGGCTGGGGAATCGAAATCTTTAATGACGGTCCTGATTATACAGGTGGAGGGCTACTAGAGGGTATGACACTGCTTTGGTGTGCAAATACAGCCACGTGGTGGAATGGCACAAGGTGACGGGGTGGTAAACTTGTGAAGGAAGGAAAGCCAGGGAAGGCTAGCAACAAGGCTGCGAAGCTTCTTGTCCACAAGATTTAAAGGCCCTGTGGCGTCCCACTATCTAGTTTGGACTGCCACCTTAACATTCTCTTAGGTGGCTCTGCATTCCTGACATTATCTTTTACAAACAGGGCTGTAAAGTGAGTATTATGTTGCCAACCTATTGGGATTAGGGCAAGCATTAATAGAGAATCAACAAAAATAAATCTTATAATTACATTATATAAGAGTATAAAAAGATAAGAGTTTTGCCATAAGAAAGGAAAGGCTCATTTGGTTGGCTAGTAGCTAAATTCTCCCAGCTTTTATTGCCTAAGAAGGAGTCAGCATTTTACAAATTAAGGTTGTTTTGTTCAATATTTTTTGGTATCTATAATTCAGGAGTGATTTTATTGATAGTAAAATTAGCATGAAACACGTACACTCACTGAACAAATTATTAGGAACACCATATTTATACTTGGTAGGGCTTCCTTTTGCTGTCGAAACAGCCTCAGTTCTTTGTGTCATGGATCCCACAAGACGGTAGAAACATTCCTTTGAGATGCTGGTCCATGTTGATATGACTGCATCACGTAACATCTGCAGATGTGTCGGCTGCACATTCATGCTGTGAATCTCCCATTCTATCACATCCCAAACATGTTCTATTGGATTCAGATCCGGTAACTGGGAAGGGCACTGAAGAACACTGAACTCATTGTCATGTTCATGAAACCAATTTGTTAACGCCTTTGATATAATACATTACCATGCTGGAAGTAGCCATTAGATGATGGGAAAATTTTGACCATGAGGGATGCACATGGTCAGCAACAATACTCAGATAGGACATGGGATTCGAGCAATGATTGATTGGTATGAACAGGCCCAAAGTGTGCCAAGAAAACATTCCCCACACCATTATATCACCTCCGCCATCTTGGACTGTTGACACAATGCAGGTTGGGGGCATGGATTCATACTGTTGGCTCCTTACTATGACCCTACTATCTTTGTGTGTCAGCAGGAATCAAGATTCTTCAGACCAGGCTAGATTTTCAAGTCTTCAACTACCCTGTTTTGGTGAGTCTGTGCCCACTACAACCCCAGCTTTCTGTTCTTGCCTGACTGGAGTGCAGCCTGACATGATCTTCTTCTGCTGTAGCCAAATGAGGCTCAAGGTTCGATGTGTTGTGCATTGTGAGATGCTTTTCTGCTCAACACAGTTGCACAGAGTGGTTATCTGAGTTACTGTAACCTTTCTGTCAGCTCAAAACAAGTCCAGCCATTTTCCTCTGACCTCGCTCATCAACAAGGGGTTAAATAGATGCATGATAAACATGCTTTTTACTCTGACACCATGCTATTACTCTTCAAAGTTGCCTGCAAAGTTATGTTTTTTGAATTGTTTAAATTCATTGAATATACCTTCCTTGAAATTGTCAGTTTTCTTAATGGCCAAGATATAAGAGAAGTGTTGGAATGTGAATGCGTGTTTGGCTCGTGGAAAGAATTCTGTAATTTTTTTCTCTTCCTTCATGTGTGCATATTTTCAACAGTACAATATAGAATTTCAAAATTTTTAATGACAAAAGGAAAAAAATAAAGAGTCAAAGCTAGGGTATCATCTACTGTATTTTCACTCAAAGTAAAAGCTTAGCATTATATAGAAATATTTTACTCTTAAAACAGCTATGTGTATTCTTAGCCTTTAGATTTTCACAACAGCCACTTACAAAGAATAAAAGAATATAAGAAGTTTGAGAAATAAGTGGAGACCAATCCACCTATCAGGCTTGTTTGTTAAGCTAACAGCGAAGTTGTCTCAGTGTGTCCTCCAGATATTCTTTAAAATTTTATCAAGGTTTCTGCTTCAACTACAAGTAGAGACACTTAAAATTATTGCCTATATGAAAAATAAATAAAACACTTTAAGTATTGATCAGTCTGAAGCAAGGGTTTATTGCTAGATACACAGTAATGTCCTCCACCCTGCTAGGGCCCTGCTGCAGCTCCTAAGATGTGTGTGTGTGCTCATTACATCAAGCAGGCTGCTTTTATAAGCTCACACATACGTTATTATTTACCTCTTATCAAGTGTCATTTCTCTGAAAGAACAAAATGATCTTAAAAACTAATGGGAATGTTAATTCAGCTAGTACAAATCACAGAAAGAGATTTGAGAGTCTTACCATTACTACTGCATTATTTGTCATAAGCCAATATATAAGCTATGGCAATAGATCAAAATAAGCAAACATGGGCTAAAAGCAGTTATGAGCTAATACAAATATGAGCTTAAATAAATTATCAGTCAAGACATGGTTAGAAAAACAATTTAATCCTTAGCACTCATCCTTCAAGATTTTAACGCCCCATATCTTCACCAACCCCTACACATAAGAAGTTTGAGAAATAAGTGGAGACCAACCCGCCCATCAGGCTTGTTTGTTAAGCTAACAGCGGAGTTGTCTCTGTGTCTAGTCCAGATATTCTTTAAAAAGTGGTCACGGTTTCTGCTTCAACTACATGACTTGGTAGTTTGTTTCAGATTCCCACATCTACTTGTGTGAAAAAATTATCTTTAGCATCCAGTGCTCAAGGACTTTATCACAGGCGCGAGATTTGTTTCCCATTATTGTAATTGCAATAAATGGTTGATGACATTTAGTGGGAAATAAAAAAAAATTCTAAACATAATGGCATCTGAATTTCTTAATGCTGTTGGGGTATTTGTTGTAATTGTTCACCAGGATGGTCATAATTTATTTAAATGCTGGTTTTTCTATGCTCAAGTCACTCACCTTGAGAGCTTGTCAGGTACAGACTAAAACAGAAAAAATGAAGCATATGCTGTCATCTCATCTGTACATATTTTAGTTTCAGAATCATAGAGGAGCAATCAGTTCACTCACTTGTTCCCTTATGCATTCCCAGGGTTGGTTCCGCTAAGAGGAACATCTAGCGATCACATTTTTAAGCATTCTGCCATGTTAATGTGAACAACTACATTTATCCATCTGGACTCTATTATAATCTGCCTGATTTCATATCATTAGTGCTATCTGGAAAGGCTCACCCCAATTAAAAGGATCGTGCATACCCCTAAAGCAAAATTACACAAAATGTCAAATATTATTTTCTATGATCTTGGAGAGCTCTGTCTCTTTATCTTGTACTTTATCCTATCTTTCGATTATTTCCAACTTCCAAGCCATGACTTAACCTGACATACTTTTGAAAATATTAAACTGAGATAATTAGCAAAATATATTCAGACATCACCAATGTAAGTGACCAGAACTCTTTATTAAAATGTGCGACTAGTTGTAGAGGATATGTGCCAATATACTGAAACAAAATATGGCCTTCAGTCAACTGCAAACATTTTCCATGTCATTCCTGGTCTCTTGCCAGGAGTTTTGTAGTGACGGAGTCATTAATCACTGAAGAATGCCAAAATTATAGACATTACATCCACCCATCCAGATAATTGTGCTTCACTGTGGTCAGGTTCATGGGGGTAATACACTACTCTAGCAGCTAAGGGCATAATGGAGATGCCAGTCTTCAATGGAACAGTACTTTGGGGTCAATTTAGACTCAAAGTTAGACCAACTACAGGCCTATTCACTATCAGTCAGACAGTCTTTATTTTATACTAGGCTCACCCACCTTTTAAGGCGACCGACTTTTATCCTCAATTTGTGTGCGCTCCATGTGTACATCAGGCATGTAAGTGTAGGGAATGAGAACATCAAAGTGCCCATTCATAACATCTCCCGAAAACCTACGTTTTTTTATCCCCTCGAGTGCCTGTCCAAACTTGGAGTGTAGGACTCCATAATAATATACTTGAAACACATAGGGGAACAACTCTCCCACTGCCATTAGCTCAGAAATGGTACCATAAGCTTGAGACTTTAACATTTCAGTAAGATACTGAAGCTCATTTGTATAAGAGATTCCTGACGGCATCATTGTAAATGGCTGAAACCTTGACCAATTACTTAAAACATGTCATACAATGTCAGCCCGAATCTGTACTGCTAAATACGGAGTTTTATGCACTAAATAAGCTATAGATGAGAATAAGCAAGCACCATCTCCCCTGATATTTACTACGCAGTGAGGCATTTGTACTACATCAACATTATTTCCAGAGACATAATTTTGTCTATTTTTCCAGCGCATCGCGCACAAAAGCAAGGGAACGATGGGAGCACCAGAACTCTGCTCACATCACTTCGCTTCGTACCGCAAGCTGCAAGTAGTAAATCTGTGATAAGTGGAATACCGCTACGCTTTGCACTTTGACGGAAGGACAATCCCGACCGCTTTTATATAGTAGGATAGCACGATTTTCAGTATACATTATAATAATCACTCTATAGATAAAGCAGCATCAAAAAATAAAAACAAATAAAAGGTAGAAAATATATAGTAGAAAAAATAGAAATCCAGCATTAGTGAGCAGTGAAAAAGTATACCACATTAATTTTAATAAATGCAGGTACAAAATTAAATTACAAAGAAAGTTATATGAGAATCAATGTACCACTCTGAGTAGAGCTTCCACAGCTAGTGGTCTGTGCTGCTGTTCATCGGTTAACAGAAGTGGACCATCGAAACTCGAAAAAAGAAATAAAAAAGCCACTTAGGACATTTGGATTAGAATGTCAAACAAGATGAAGCTCCGTGAATCAGTGCAGGAAGAGAGCTCCCATGAGTAAGAACCTCAAAGCTGAATGAGGGTGGAATTGTGTAATGACCTTTTGAAAAAGTTTAGTAAGAAATTAGCGTCAAAAGGTCTCATCAGATGTAGTGTTTGAATTGTGTCCATGTTTTCAGTTTATTTGTGGTTTTGTCTTTTTTTATCATTTATTTCCACTCACTTGTGTTTCCTTTATATATGTATTACGTAGCTTGATCCCTTTCTTCAGAGTCTGTTGTGATTGTTCTTCATTTTTTATTTTTTCTTGGTTAGCATATCAAGTTTCGACGTAGGAATTTATAGTTACTATGGTTTTAAGGGTTGCTGGATTTATTTTTGATGTTGCTGTATGTTTTGATTTGACTTTATTTTCATGTACTTAAAAATTAAAATTAGTTGTGGTGTGGTTCCCACTACAATGCTAAGAATTTTACCAGTGATGTGTAATAGTGGTATGTTGATGATGCATGTGTTATCTTGTGACCTGTTTTTCTTTGTCCTTGTGGTCTGCCATTTTTACACCTGTTGTCAGTATGGATGGATAATCCAAGGTTATCCAAGATTTGTGAATGTGTTATAGTTTGTATTCTCTGCCATTAGAATCATTACCTTTGAGCTTCAAATTAGGGTTTTTGTTTTTGATTTGGTAAAATATCAGCTACATTTGTTGGGTACAAACTTGGATTGGTTGCTGATTTGCATTGCTTCTTTTGGTCTCTAGTTAAGTTCCACCTGCTGAACACAAATGCCCTTCTGGGATAATAAAGTGTACCTAACCTAACCTAAGTACAAAAAAAATCAGAAGTCACTTGAAGGGCTTATTTAAGACACCTCTTGCTTCAACATCCCTACTATGCTTTCTGCCAACTGTTCTTTGGCTGGTTTTTGTTTGCAAGTCTTTGTTTGCAACCTGAGTAGTCTTTTGAACTTTTTTGTTTTGTTGACATGATTTTTATTTTTTTTTTTTGCTTTTGGCTCTGTCCCTGGGTTTAAAATTTGACTTTTGCTTGAGTTGTTAGTTTACTTGCCTCTGTTTTGTAGTAATTTGGCTTCTCTTGGCCTTTTTCTTTTTGATATCATATTTTGGGTTTCCTTTTGATCATTAAAGTACTTAATTTTACTACTTTGAGTTTTTAGCTCCTTTTATGTAACTTTGAAATGTTTAAGGTTTTGTCTTTTTGAGTTTTTGGTCTTTTGTTAGAGTTTAGCTTAATAAATTGTTTACATATTAAAGGCTTTACTTGACAAAACTTTGTGTGGTTTTGGCTTTCCCAATTAGGGTAATCATAATTGAAAGCAGTGTAAACAAATATTCTGGATTGTTGGAATGAATAGTTTTATAAATAGTTTTATTATTATTAAAAGAAAACTGGAGTCTAGTGTACTCAAGCTAAGTGAGAAGTAATGTTATCATAATGTTTTAGTTTGAGCCGCATTGTGTTCTGCATCTTTGGTAACCTAGTCATACTTCACATAGGAAGTAAAAAGATTAATTATTTGATAGATAGATAGATAGATAGATAGATAGATAGATAGATAGATAGATAGATAGATAGATAGATAGATAGATAGATAGATAGATAGATAGATATGCAACTAAAAAGTTATGAAATGAAAGAGTGTGTTGAACTCTGGATAATGTTTCACAGGTGGTAGGCTGACATTTTTAGATGTGGGATTCAAATGTCATGCTGCAGTCCACCAATTCCAAGACTTATTACAGAAGAGACTTTGGCAATTGTGTTGTGTTGTGTAATGGAGTCAAAAACATGGTAAATGGACCTGCAAAGCCCAGCCAGGATCTATACTGACCCTACCACAAGAGGCTCACTTAAACTTAGCCAGGCCCCAAATACTACCTGCTGGCTCCATGAAAGTTAAAAATTCAAGGAAGGTCCCACAGTATATCTAAATGTCTCACAAGTGAGAGAAGAAAAGATCAAACTCTGCCTTGTACAGAGGCCAGTTCTTTATAAATCAAGATTTATTAACAAAAATAGTACTAGGGTGTTGTACCGTGTTAGCCATTATGACTGTAGAGAAAAGCCAAGCAAAATGACACCTTTTATTGGCTAACTAAAAAGATTACAATATGCAAGCTTTCGAGGCAACTCAGGCCCCTTCTTCAGGCAAGATTGATTGCATCTTACCTGAAGAAGGGGCCTGAGTTGCCTCGAAAGCTTGCATATTGTAATCTTTTTAGTTAGTTAACAAAAATAGAAAATAAAGAAAAACTGCCTAACAGATCAAAAAAGGCAAAATCAATTGTTTACAAATGCAATCCACTACAAACAAGTCCCAATACTTAATCCAGTAGTGGTAATCCCAAAAAAGAAACAAAAATCCTGAAACCAAATGGAAAATAACAAGAAATTCAATACTTACAGAAAGCTCCAAATCAAACTTGATGTTCTGCCGTTGAGCCTCTTTTTCCTGACTGAATAATAAGCCAGAGAGAGGACCCAGCAGCAGTGATATGGCTACTCTCACATAGTGTACAGAGTGGCCACATATTTAAAGTTATAGGACAATATTGCCAAATCACAGGCATACATAACAGAAATTATACAAAACATACAAATTAATAATTCAAATATGACAATTAAACAACAAATAAACATAAGCTAGAGAAAAAGCCTGGCTCTAATATAACTGAGACCAGCTTCTTGAGTTGTCCATGTGATTACATACTATGAAGAGGACACACTGTGTAGAACCGACAAAAAGGACTATCACTGTGATAAAGCATTGCAAGCAGATAAAAATGCATTTTTCTGAGGTTTATATATAACAGCATTGATTTACTGCTCGTGATATGTAATCTGTGTGACCCCACTGCAGCCACTAACAGCTTTCTCCTTGTGTAATGTGCATGATAAGTTTGCTACCACAGATTGACCTTCTTCACCAAAAGGACTTTGAGTTTCTTATTTTTGAGAGACTGTAAACATCTCGGACAGAAAATAGGAATCATTGGGTCATCACAATTGCAATGCTCACTTTATTTATGACAGACCTTTTTACCATTCATCAATTTATCCACCGATCAAATGTTCCTCATTTCAAGATCGCATTGTATCCCTGCTGCATGCAGCCCAAAGCCGGAGTCAATCCTGAACGTTGCTCTAGTCCATCTTGTGACATGGTTATACACTGGACCAGTTCTGAGATGCCATTCAGCATGTTTAAAAATCAAAAACTGAACACACTAATTAATTATGTGCTAATCCTTGTATCACTTTATAAAAAAACTGATTTAGTGGTTTTCTATCAGAAAGATATAATTTGTTGTGAGAGTCCTTGTGATTTAGGTTCCCTAAAGATCTGTGAAAACATATTATGCAATGATGAAAATAGGATAGCCTGTCAAAATTTTTAAATTTCTTGATGGAGTAGCCTTGTATTATATTTTCATTGGGATATTTGATACAATGTGCTGATTGTTGGGCCAAAATCCAAACTGTTGAGTCACACCTCAAATGGCTTATCCCAGTGTCCTTGGCTGGTATTTGTTCACAACTCCACTACCACACAGCACACTGCATAAAATAAATGACAAGAACAGAAGAGACGTGACCTTGGTGATAATGCAGGGAAACCTAAACAATAAACAGTCAGTGTTGTAAACATCTAGAATAAAAGCAGCCAATGAGCCTGCAAAGTGAATCTGCACAGGCATCAGAGGTTAAAAGTCTAAATGTGAAATGAGCTTTACCGCTGATCTCACTAGAAGCCCCTTTGTATGCTGAGGTGTACCGCAAGTCAGACCATTTTTATTCAGTACCTTTGGTTTATGTTTTTCACTACAGTGGTTGCATTAATGCAATAGATATAAGAAAAAAGAAATCAGCTTGTTGGTAGTGAGTTAAAACATTCTTGTATCCTGCTTGGGTAATCCAAATATGCAAAACCTTTAAATGTTATTCATATCAAAAAAGCATCAGTATTACCAAAAAAGACCAGTACTCTGTCCAGTGTTAATTTCTACCTTGAGCCCACCATTGTAAGAAAAGGGTCAGTTCCTTCTGCATTAAGATAACAGGGTTTGTAAAATGAAATAAATGAGATGTCAAAAACAGCAAAATACTCTACAATGCATCACTGATCTGAGCCAAGCTCTAAATAAACAGATTCACTCTCTGTGATTGCTATTAACCATCATACATGCTGCTCAGATGGCACTCCTGCCAATTCCAGGGACCAGGGGCTTTGTGTATAAACGATGCATACACACAAAAATGTTGTGTACGCCCATTTGCACGCTCAAATATAAAGTATAAAAACTAAACTTGGCTTAAAGCCACACACGTTTTCACGCTAGTTCAATCACTAGCATACGCAAGTTGTCTGCTCAGTTTTGCAAACTGGTGGCACCCAGCATCAAACCAGTGCTTTTGTTCCAGTGTGGTTTCCCTTTTTTAGATCCACATCCCTGACATGGCTTTATCAAATACATTGAAATTAACCACATATCATTTATTAGTTTAAGGCATCTGATTGTAATTAACCTGTAACAATGTAATGGTCCATGGAATGGCCAAACTATTCCAAATACCATAGCTGCTTTAGCGTTGTTACTCTCAAGTATTTATCCCACTGTATCTGAGTGTGGAATCACAACTCTACAGTAGCTGATAGGAAAGAGAATTATCAGGATACAGCATTAAGCACATGCTGCCTCAGCCATGCACACAGTCAATTTGAACTGCTCTTCTACACATTGTATTCATGCTGGGGCTGGCTCAACACTGGATGGATAGAAGGATGGAATAATTAAACATGTACTAAGAAGATAGTTCAATGTTCCTTAAAAGTTTTGAAGAATCAGAGTTCTAAGCTTACAGATGGCTTAACATCTATTACAGAGCTGATTGTGTGGCGATTGGGTACTCAGAGAAAGAAAAAGAGGGACAGGAATTGAGGAATTGTTTGAGAGAGACAGTACTGCTGCAATAACTCATTTCATATCGAAAGTCGCGCACGGCGCAGCAAGCATCTTGCGGGAGGCAGAAACGATCTCTGGACGGGGCGCCAGCTCATCACTACCACTGTTCCACTGTGTTCCCATGTTTAATAACATGCTTTAATTCCTATCATCATGAAAATGATATCAAGTATACATCTCAGTATTTAAATTATTCAGATAGCTGTAATATCACGAATGTAATGGATTCTGTGTCCTTTAGGAGGAAGAGAAAGCCCATTTAAGAAGCATGTAGTGATTCACACACATAGAGCACATAGAAGAACAGACACAATAAAAAACATTTAACGTGTTACTTTAGTTACGATGGTATTTGAGAAACTAGTAAATTAAACGATTTTAAGATTAAGTTTATGATGTTCTACTTTAATGACAATATAAACTACACGATTAAAGTGGAAATTTCAAAATTAAAGTTGAGATTTCAAGCTTTTTTTCCCACTGTGTGTCTATTTTTTTTCCTTTTCTCTATACCCTAATAAGCTTCCATAATATGACTCTCAGACGGTGAGCTACGACTCGCCTTTTCACAGCGACTTTAATATCTGACAACTTCTTTTTTACAGTATTTCGGGCACTGTGCGACTTTGTGAACTTGAACTTTCAAGTTTCTCAGACACTCTATGTCACTCGATCAACTTCCTTTTGTTGTTTATACCACTGTTTAAACCAGCAAATAGTAAGTTTTTCCAGGCCTCCACTTGGTATTCGCTGAAATTCTTCTATTTTCCCCTGTGCTTCTGCCATTGTCTTTTCACAGAATGCTGAGCTTAAGGGCTATTTATATTGATTTGCATATTCAAAGAGGTGTAATTCTGGGAGGAGTTGGGGAGTGGCGGCAGGCGCGTGCACGTGCTTTACTTTTCATGCTGACGGGGATTTATGGAGCGGAAGAACGTAATGTGGAAGTTGGCATACGCACAGATTTATGCATCTGGATTTTTTTTATGCGTACGCACATTTCCGCTTTTGTCCGTACATCATGTTTTAGTGTGAATTTTACGCACAGCGTTATGCATGAAGCCCCAGGGTTTGAGTTCAATCACTCCCTGCGAGGAGTGTACATGTATTCCACTATCTCACATGGCTGCTGTAGTTTTATTTGCCTTTCAAATTGGTCGTGGTATGCAATTGGGAGTGTTCATGACATTGTAATGTCTTCAAATAAAAATGTTACAGTTATGTAACATGTTATTAGATTTAAGTGCAGCCATTGACTCCATTGATCAATCCATTCTATTACATAAGCCTGAAAATTACATTGTGCTGCTAGGCACTGTCCATGTGCGGTTTAGTTAATAGTTATCAAATTGATTTCAGTATGAATAGAAGTGTGGCAACAGTACTCCATCATTAAAGTCTCAAGTTAATTATAGTGTCTCATAATGCTCAATACTGGCACTTTAACTGTTTTCACTATGCTAACAATGGAAGGTATCTTTAAAAACATAAAATTCACTTACACTTGTATGCCGATAATCCTCAGTTATTTCTTTCTTTCAGACTAAATGACATTTTTCCTATTGTGTCTTTAATTAACAAGATAAAAGCCTGGATTAGTGAGAAATACTTATCTTTGAATACTGACAAAACAAAAATGTCATTAAATGGTAGACATGATATAGCCAGAAACAAGGCACTGCCAGATTTTATTTAACTCAGCAGGTCAAAACATTAGTTCTACTGAGTTAGCATATGACTTAGGCATATGTCTTGTCTTTGCACAATGTCTTGTCTTGTTTGTGTTTTAATTTTAAATCTAAATTTTAATTTTAATTCTAATTTTAATTTAATTTTAATATTTTATTTGCACTTCATATTGTTACACTGTGGACCCTGAGCTTCGCAATTTTGTCTATCTGTATACTTGTATATGGTTGAGATGACAACAAAGTTCACTTTGACTTGACCAGCCGAAACCTGGTTGTTCCAACTACAAATAGAGGAAAATTAAAATGTTTCCTTATTATGTAGGATAGAAAGAAGATAATTAATGCATTTATTTCTAAGAAAATTGGCTGTTACAACGCATTATTCACAGGCTTTTTAAACTGCTAAATTTTAACCTACCTCAAAATGATTCCGCAAAGATAATTAATAGAAGTACAAAGTAGAACCTCATAACCCCTGTTCTTTAGTCTTTACACTGGCTTCTAGTTAAATTTAATGCTTTCAAAATTAACATGTGCTGGGTGACCATTATGGCTCTTTATAGGTTAACCCAATTTGTTATCAGATGATTATACTTTTATTTATTTGGTCATTGGGTTTGTTTCTGCTTAAAACTAGTCAGTCATTTTTAATAAGATCTATGTGCACCAGGGGCTTCATGCATAACACCGTGCGTAGAATTCACACTAAAACATGGCGTATGGACAAAAGCGGAAATGTTCATATGCACAAAAAAATACAGATGCATAAATCTGTGCAAACGTCAACTTCCATGTTCTTCCGCTCCATATATCCCATCAGCGTGAAAAGTAATGCATGTGCATGTGCCTGCTGCCCCACCCCAATTCCTCCCAGAATTTCGCCTCTTTGAATATGAAAATCAATATAAATAGCCCTTAAGCTCAGCGTTCTGTGAAAAAGCAATAGTAAAGCATGGGGTGAATAGAAGAATTTCAGCGAATACCAAGTGGAGGCCTGGAAAAACGTACTATTTGTTGCTTTAAACAGTGGTATAAACAACAAAAGGAAGTTGATCGAGTGACACAGAGTGTTGGAGAAACTCGAAAGCTCAAGTTCACAAAGTCGCACAGTGCCCGAAATAAAAAAGAAGTAGTCAGATATGAAAGTTGCCGTGAAAACGCAAGTCGTAGCCTACCGTTAAATGCTTTGTTTTGTACATGTTCTTCTATGTGCTCTATGTGTTTGAATCACTATGTGCTTCTTAAACAGGCATTCTCTGGGGAACATGGGAACACGGTGGCACAGTGATAGTGACGAGCTGACACCCTGTCCAGAGAGTGTTCCTGCCTCCCGCAAGATGCTGGCTGTGCTGTGCGCGACCTTCGATGAAATAATTTATTGCAGCATTACTGTCTCTTTCAAACGTACTAACCTCCAATTTCTGTCCTTACTTTTCTTTCTCCAAGTAACCAATCACCACACAATCAGCTATGTAATAGATGTTAAGCCATCTGTAAGATCAGAAAACCGATTCTTCAAAACTTTTAAAGAACATTGAAATATCTTCGTAGTATTCTATCCATCTATCCTTCCAGTGTTGCACCAGCACCAGCAAGAATACAGCGCAAGGCAGGAACAATCCCTGAACTAGCTAGCGCTGCAACACCGTGTCCTCACATGTTTAATTATTAACAATATAGATTATTTAAATGATGTTAACATTTTATCTGTATAATGTAATAAACATATTTTGCTGCATTTCATCTTAAAAATGATATTGTCATCATATGTAAATACGTGCTTTATAAAGTGGCGCAGGTTGTGCAATATTATAACTGTATCGCAAGTTTACAATGAGGTAATTGTACTTATAAGTACAAACAGTTCTACAAGGAGCACTTGTTGGACTGATTGAGTGTGTTTATAGTTCTTGGGATGAAACTGTTTCTGAACCGCGAGGCTCTGAAGCGTTTGCCATATGGGAGCAGTTCAAATAGGTAGCATGGCTGAGGCAGCGTGTGCTTAATGCTGTATACCGATAATTCTCTTTCTGATCAGCTGCTGTGATTCTACACTCAGATACAGTGAAATAAATACTCTGAGTGGTGCAGTGATAGGAACAACACTAAAGCAGCTATGGTATTTGGAATAGTTTGCCTATTCCGTGGACCATTATATTGTTACAGGTTAATTACAATCAGATGCCTTAAAATAATAAACAATATGCGGTTAATTTCAGTGTATTTGATAAAGCCACATCAGGGATGTGTTCATAGTATTGATGTTGTTATTTAAAAATTAGTTGTTCCGTTTCTTTTGTTGTTAAGAGGTTAAGTTCTGATTGCAAAGCCTGTCTTTTACTATGAAGTGCTTCATTTGGAGACCTGGCATGTTCTTGATCTATACAGGCAATTTCACTGATTAACTCTGAGGCCTTCTTGGTTTCTGATTTATTTTTGTGGGAGGGATATGACATAATCTGTCCTCTTAAAAATGCCTTCAGAGTTTCCCAGAGTATTATTGCAGAAACCCCTGGGGATGCATTTGTCTCTAAAAATCAATTTGTTAGGATATAAGTTCTGTACAGTTCTCACCAGTTAATAACAGGGGGTTAAAAAGCCAGCTGTGAGATGAGTATGTGGGGCATAGTGATGTGAACTCCATGATCAGAAGGGCATGGTCGGAGATAACAATAGCATTGTACTTGCAAGATTTGATCATGGGCAACAAATTGTTATCTATAAAGAAATAATCAATTCTTGAGTAGCAATGATGTGCTGGTGAGAAGAAGGAATATGCTCTAAAATATGGATTTAGAAATCTCCATGGGTCTGGTCAGTTTTTGATATAATAGGGGTCTATGGTGACCAACACTGGACAACAGCAAACATTATCAAAATACGCATGTTGCATAATCCACATGTAAAGTCATCCAGTCATCTGCTCACAACATCCCAAACACATGTATGTTTATTAAACTACTTTAAAATAAGCCACTTCTTTAAAATGCTCTCATGAATGAAAATGAAGCGTATTCGGACCAAGTATTTTAATTGAAGACCCGCTCTCCTTCATTTATTGGTCAGGAGTCCTCCCCAGTAACAGCTTCTTCATTGGCTAGCATTGTGCTTATTAACAGAAAGCATTCACTGAGTGATATGTAAAAGGAAAGACTGGAAGCTAAGGCAAATGAGTGAAAACATTATCAGGAAGGGAATACTCCTTGCACTTGCGTAGATCTGAGATGTTTCAATAAGCAATTCATCATGCAGTTTCAGAGACTGCCAGTAAATAATCCCAAGGCACTCCACTTTTGGGTATGAATATAAATGTAATGATGGGAGGCAAGTCAATAATTGAGATGCTCATTTGCGTCTGGAGCAAGTTCCATTTTCATTCATGAGAGTGCTTTATTTAACAATGTTTTTTGTGAAAATACATGAGTGTGGGACGTTGTGAGCATATGGCTAGACAACCCAAGTAACATGACAATTTTTTCAAGGATGTTTTGATGCTGTTTGCTGTTGTCCAGCTTTGGTCACCATAGACTGGTATTCTGTCAGAAACTTTGCTATTTCAACTTTATATGATAACATAAGATTTAAAAATTATCTCAGCCATCACTACAAACTACGTAACATTGAAAAATATAATATTTGGGTGGAGCGTTACTTAAATTTCTACCAATTTTCTGGAGTATGTCATGCACTGTTTAAGTGAAAGAATTCTGATCAATTTTGTCCATGTTTAATTTTATGACTCTGATTAGAACCTCACATATTTTTGTCTAATAAAAAAACAAAATAAGGTTAATTCTTCATCCCACGATAGTGGATTATGAGTACCTTAAACAAATAGGTTTGTCCACATAAAGTAACTCAGAAAGAACTATAAAGCATGTTTTGTGAGCAAAGTAGCCATTTTACTTTTGATCTTAGTGCATATTTTCTCATTCATGATTTTTTATTGCATTGTAACACATCTGAGTTTTCCAGTTAGAGGTAGTAATATTCACTATGATCTTAACCTCAGAGGTAGACTAGTTGTCCTTATTATTATTTGTGTGTATGTATGTGAATTATTATCCAGACACTCCTGTTCTCCCACATTCCCAAGAGGCAGGTTAATTCATATCTGTATGTGCGAGTGAGAAGGTGCCCTGTGCTAGCCATCTAAGGTTAGTTTCTGCCTTATGTTTGATGACTTTAGGATAACGCCAGAAAAAAAAATTAAAAATGGATAAACCAGTTTAAAAATGGATGAATAGATTTTTATTTTTATATCTGCCATTGTTCTGATGTTCAGAGACTGGTGAGTAAGTGTGACCCACCAGATATTTGTTAATGACTAACAACATTTTCAGACATATGAGAAATTTCAAAAATGAAATGAAAGGAAATGAAAAGACTAACAAAAGGGGTTGGCAAATATTTAAAAAAGGGAAACCAAGAAAGTAAAAAGTAAACAACACCCTTCAATGTAGTTGGACTTCTTTGAAATCTACTCAGAAGACACCAAATTAATCTACAAGTTCAATACCAGACAACAATTAAAATTATAATTTAAAAATGACTTACTTTGAAAGGCTGCAGCCCTGGGGGTCTCTTATGACTAATGTTGCAGCTGAGTAAGTACACTTTTATGGTGAAATGGCTGTGTGCCATAATGACTAAGGTGGGACTCTAAATGAGTCACATCATCTCCCTCATTATTGTAAATGAGACACACTTTTTCAATTAAATTTCTTGTTTAAGTTAAAGGAAAGTCTCCACTTTTAAGAAGAGGACCACTGCTGGATGAGCCTGGATGGACAAGGTGTCCTCTCCTCTTGCCTTTGATTTTTATCTTACCATACATTATGCCAGCTCTGTGTGACCTCCTAAATTCCAAGAGCTTTTTTTTCACTATACTTTAAAAATCTATCCTAAGACAATGCACTGTTTCATATAATTCACGTGAAAAATCCTACCTTGTAATCAGAAACCCTCCCATCATTCTGATTTAAACCCATTTAGTCATCCCAAAGAAATGTTGTATTCCTGTGGATGGCTTGAAATGAACTAAGCACCTGTTTTACATCCAGGCCCACCTGTACTTGGACTCCATATCCTGTGCACACAGTCTTTTACATTGAGAAGTTTTTTATTTGCTCATTTTTTTACATTGTATCCCTTGAAAAACTCCAGATTCCTTAATAATTGCTTTTATTGCCTGCAGGACAAAAGCACCTAGTCCTATGCCTTGTGGGCTTGCCCTGAGCTGCATATTTTTGAAGTTTTTGATTGCCACTCTCAAAACTATTAGGATTCCTTAGCTCAAGTCTTGTTGCCATTCACTCTGACGGGGAATACTTCAAAGTGAGCAACCACGGTTTACCCAAAGTGCTTTAATTTTGCAGGTGGAATCAAAGAAACTCATTTTCTGTCTGCTCGGGTCTACCAGTGGACTGAAACCTAAGGAAAGAACAAAGTAACTGAATCTAAACGAAAGATCAAATATCACATTATCAATATGCCTAATGGTCATTTTCCCATACAATACCCCCCCCATCAATTGAATGTTTTGCAGAGTGAGAGATCAGCACTACTGCTGCAAAATCTTTAGGCTTCAAATAGATTTCAAATATGATTTTCTTTTAATTTAATTCAAAGAAAAACTCTTCCAGTATTGAAAGCTCAATGCACAAATTAACACTGAGAATGAGCTGACACTTCTATCCAAAGAAATCTCAATATTTCAACTGCTTAAATACTTTGGGCTCTGGCATATGAAGTGACTCACGTAGTTCTGGATTACAACCCACACCAGGTACCATTTACAGGCAGGTAGTTTAGATAGATAGATACTTTATTAATCCCAAGAGGAAATTCACATACTCCAGCAGCAGCATATTGATAAAAAAACAATATTAAAGAGTGATAAAAATGCAGGTATAACAGACAGTAACTTTGTATAATGTTAACGTTTACCCCCCCCGGGTGGAATTGAAGAGTCGCATAGTGTGGGGGAGGAACGATCTCCTCAGTCTGTCAGTGGAGCAAGACATTGACAGCAGTCTGTCGCTGAAGCTGCTCCTCTGTATGGAGATGATACTGTTCAGTGGATGCAGTGGATTCTCCATGATCGACAGGAGCCTGCTCAGCGCCCATCGCTCTGCCACAGATGTCAAAATGTCCAGCTCCGTGCCTACAATAGAGCCTGCCTTCCTCACCAGTTTGTCCAGACATTAGGCGTCCCTCTTCTTTATGCTGCCTCCCCAGCACACCAGGGCGCTCACCACAACCGTCTGATAGAACATCTACAGCTTCTTATTGCAAATGTTGAAATACAGTAGGAGTGCCATGCCTCACAGGAAAAGAGTTCAAATGTCGGCCTAAATAATGTCTGCATGCAGTTTGCACCTTCTCCCTGTGTTTTATTCGCTCTTCTCTAGGTTTTCTCCCACATCCAAAAGTTCAAGTTGAAGTTTATTGTGAAATTTTTACTTGCATGTCTTCCACAGACCAGTGACAGTAATCAACAACAGGCACAAGAGAACAACAAATTCAACATTACACACTGAGTGCAACATTCAGTGCCCATAAAAAGTGTTCACCCCCTTGAAAATGTTCACTTTTTATTATAAGACATTAATTTGGCTTAAATTGACACTGATCAATAGGAAAAAGTGAAAACACATCTCTAACAAAGCAGTCCAAATAAATTACAACTATAAAACGAAACAAAAAATAATCGATTGTCCCCTTTAATATGACATGCCTGAAACATCAATGGGCAGCCAATTAGAACATTAGAATGCTGGAACACTCTAGACGAGAACAGGCCATTCAGCACAACAAAGCTCGCCAGTCCTATCCACTTATTTCTTCCAAAAAAACATCAAGTCGAGTTTTGAAAGTCTCTAACGTCTTACTGTCTACCACACTACTTGGTAGCTTATTCCAAGTGTCTATTGTTTTTTTTGTAAAGAAAAACTTTCTATGTTTGTGTGAAATTTACCCTTAACAAGTTTCCAGCTGTGTCCCCGTGTTCTTGTTGAACTCATTTTAAAATAACAGTCTCGATCCACTGTACTAATTCCTTTCATAATTTTAAACAGTTCAATCATGTCACCTCTTAATCTTCTTTTGCTTAAACTGAAAAGACTCTGCTCTTTTAATCTTTCCTCATATTTCATCCCCTGTATCCCTGGAATCAGCCTAGTCACTCTTCTCTGGACCTTTTCTAGTGCTGATATGTCCTTTTTGTAGCCTGGAGACCAAAACTGCACATAGAACTCCAGATGAGGCCTCACCCGTGCATTATAAAGCTTGAGCAGAACCTCCTTGGACTCCACACATCAGGGTGCTATATAACCAAACATTATGTTAGCCTTCTTAATGGCCTCTGAACACTGTCTGGAAGTCAATAGCTTAGAGTCCACTGTCACTCTTAAATCCTTCTCATAAGGTGTACTCTCGATTTTCAGGCCTCCCATTGTGTAT
The DNA here is from genome assembly GCF_900747795.2 of Erpetoichthys calabaricus. NCBI lineage: Eukaryota > Metazoa > Chordata > Cladistia > Polypteriformes > Polypteridae > Erpetoichthys > Erpetoichthys calabaricus. Next base: position 296,237,264 of record NC_041395.2, read on the forward strand.
TCAAACCTAACATTTTTACTTCCTATGTGTAATACTTTATATTTACTTACATTAAATTTCATCTGCCAGAAATCTGCCTGAGCCTGTATGCTATCCAAGTCCTTCTGTAATGATATAACGGATTCCAAATTATTTGCTAATCCACCTATCTTGGTATCATCTGTAAACTTAACCAGTTTGTTACTTATATTCCTATCTAAATCATTTATATATATATTTAATATACATATTAAAAATAGCAGCATTGACCAATTCTGATGAGGTTCCTCGCACCATAACCCTCTGTTTCCTGTGTCTGAGCTAATTCTGCACCCATCTAAAAACATCACCCTGAACTCCCACTTCTTTTAGTTTGATGCCCAGCCTCTCATGTGGCACCTTGTCAAATGCTTTCTGATAGTCAAGACAAATAATATTACATGCTCCACTTTGATCGTATCCTTTTATTGCTTTCTCATAGAATTCTAGAATGATAGTAAAACACAACCTCCCTCTTCTGAACCCATGCTGACTGTTCAGAAAAACTCATGTTCTTGCCAGGTGTTCCTCAATCTTATCCGTAATAATTCCTTCCATTAATTTTCTTGTGATGCACGTTAAAGTTACTGACCTATAGTTGCTTGGATCTTCCCTGTCACCCTTTTCATATAATGAGATGATATTTGCCATTTTCCAGTCCTTTGGAATCTCTCCAGTGCAGAGTGACTTCCTAAAAATATGCGTCAAGGGTTTATATCTGTACTCGCTAGCCTCCTTAAGAACTTGAGGAGAAATATTATCTGGTCCAAGTGATTTGTTTGATTTCAGCCTATTTAACCTTAGTACTTCTCCCTCTACAATTTCCAAATCCCTCAGTACTTCCTTAATAGTCGTGTTTACCTCTGGGAGGTTATCCACTTGCTCAGTTGTAAACACCTCAGAAAAATGTAAGTTTAGGGCATCCGCTATTTCACTGTCTGTATCTTTTAATTCCCCTTTACTATTTCTGATGCATTTCACCTCCTCCTTGAGTGATGTTTTACTACTAAAATACTGAAAGAATCTCTTAGGGTCTTCTTTCGCCTTATCTGCTATATTCCTCTCCAAATGCCTTTTAGCCTCCCTGATATCCTTCTTAATGGTTGCCCTCATGTTCTCATATGCTCTACGATTCACTTTGCAGTCATTAGTCTTATATGCCTTATTAAACAGCTTTTTCCTTTGCAGCTTATTTTTTAAATCTTTATTAATCCACTGTGGAGTTTTTTTAATTTCCTATTAATTCCAATTTTAGGAATGTACCTGTCCTGCATTACATGTAAAACATTTTTAAACCTGTTCCACTGCTCCTCGACTGTCTCCACAGTTCAAAGCTGATCCCAGTCTGTTCTACTTAGACTTTGTCTCATCTGCTCAAAATTTGCCCTGCCAAAGTTCAACTTAACAATTTTTGTCTTTACATCTGTACTCTTACAAAATACTGAGAATTGTATTTTATTATGGTCACATGATCCCAGTGGTTCAATCACCTCTACACCCTCAATTCTCTCCTGATTATTACAAAATAATAAATCCAGACAAGTTTGAACCTGTGTTGGTGCTTTAACATACTGTGTTAAAAAAGAGTCACTGATTAAAAAATTGAAAAATATGTTTTTTTAAGTCATATAATTAGTGAAATGGAGCTCACCTTTCTTGGATTTCCATTGATTGTAGTATAAATCCACCTGAATGTGGAAAGTTCAACTTGTGGTGAGTCAGTATGGTGGCCTCACTAACACAATGAAGACAAAAGAACACCATCAAAAGGTGATTGAAAAGCACAAGTCAATGGATGAAGATGAGAAAATTTCTAAGTCACTAGATACCCCTTGGAGTCCAGTTAAATCAACCATTTAGTAATAGAAAGAGTATGGCAGAGCTGTACCTGTAAAGGCTGTCGATCTACACATACTAGAGTCTGTCAGTTAGGATGTCTAAAACCCTGTTGTAGATGATGGCATTAAGTCCCAAGTCTAGGAGATTGGTGATCTGCTTTGAAAATAAAACAATATTAAATGCTAATCTGTAGTACTCTGCCATAGCAGGTCTCATTATCTAAGGGTGCAGGGATAGTATGAAGTGTAATCGGAGGAACACCTCCAAACCTTTTGAAATATTCCATTTCATGTGTTTCAGCACCATCCTCTCAAAGCATTTCCTTACAAAGAAAGTCCATTTTGTTTTCTTTGGTTCAGGAATAACTGTTGTGTTTTTGAAACATGTTGGGACCACAGATTCTCTCATTGAACAAATTGGTCAGTGTTTTTGAAATGAACCATGAAATTCCTTCAGAGGTAGATGACTCAATTAAAGTCACATTGACTGGTTTCTTATAGTGATCATAGCATTTAATTCATCCTGGACAGAAAATGTGGATGCTTTTGGATTAGTTTTTTAATCAGTGAACACCTGTAGACCCTGCCAAAGTGTAAATGAATCATGACTGCTGCTATACTAGGTCTCCAACTTACTATTGTATACATTTTGCAAATTGAATTGCTTTAATGAGCTCATACCTGCATTTCTTGTATGATTTCGTGATGCCATCCTGAATGGCATCCTGATGAATATGGTGTCACGCGTGTTCGCATTAGGGATAGCTTAAAGGCTTGGGTGATGGTAATTTCCCACCGGAACAGAGGATGGCGCTGTTTACTAACACCTTACTTCTTCCTCCCTCTCCAGTCTGGAAGATTGATGGCTTTATCACTCTTGATGTCACCTCAAGAGTCTGCCCACTTGGACTAACTGATTCCTACCAGAAGTCCTTATCACCGGCAGTTCAGCCATCTTAGAGGAGTCAGTTTTGAGACTTGCATCTGCAGTGATGTTTTCTTTTCATTTTCAACGTATTAACAAAGCATATCTAATCAAAAAAAAATTATAACCCATATTTTCTTTCAATTCAGGGTTTGCCTAGAGGGGCCCCAACAACTCACAGTTGTCTGTGTTTTCTCTTACAGTGGTTTACATGGTTGCATACTCCTCCAAATCTGACAGGGAATCTATAAACATGTCCTAATTTACTGAATCAAAGCAGTTGTTCAGTTATTTCTCTGCCTCTTTAGTTCAACAATGAACCTCTTTATGTACCAGCTTCTCCCACATGTCAGTCACTACTTATAAGATGGAATCAGGAGTACTAGGAGGTGATCTGGCTGTCTGAGGTGTGAATGGGGATAGCAAGGAGTAAGTGTCTTCCATCAGAGTGGAATAATGATCTGGAGAGTTGGCAACCCTGGTCAGGCATCTATCAGGATGATAAAATTTAGGGCAAAAATTCTTTAAAGTTGCACTGTTAAAGTCCCTAGGAATAAACACCATAAAAACAAAAGGATGTTTTAAGTTAACTGGCAAATCTAAATTGGTTTTGTTTGAGTGATCATCAGCACTGCCCCAGGATTCCAGGATGTTCTTCAACGCCATGTAACCCTAAGACTGAGATTGAAGACGTCATACAGTATATTATGTTATTTAGTCCTTTACAATTTTGATTATGCAATAATTAGTAATAATAATAATTCTAATAATTAATTTTATATATAGAACATTATACAGTATATTTTTTATGAATTTTATATAGAACCTTCCCCACACTCAACATGATTTTTAAACTGTGCATGTGTTATCTAATAAAAGCAAGATATAATTATTAATTAATTCATGATCAATTAAATCTTATTTGATAGACTCATTTTCTTAAACTGTTTCTGGACACAGAGGTGAAGAAGCATATTTCCCCTATTATGACCTGGAGGAATTCTAATTAACCACAGATAGATAGATAGATAGATAGATAGATAGATAGATAGATAGATAGATAGATAGATAGATAGATAGATAGATAGATAGATAGATAGATAGATAGATACTTTATTAATCCCCAAGGGGAAATTCACATACTCCAGCAGCATACTGATAAAAAAACAATATTAAATTAAAGAGTGATAAAAATGCAGGTATAACAGACAGTAACTTTGTATAATGTTAACATTTACCCCCCCCCCCGGGTGGAATTGAAGAGTCGCATATTGTGGGGGAGGAACGATCTCCTCTGTCTGTCAGTGGAGTAGGACAGTGACAGCGGTCTGTCGCTGAAGCTGCTTCTCTGTCTGGAGATGACACTGTTCAGTGGATGCAGTGGATTCTCCATGATTGACAGGAGCCTGCTGAGCGCCCGTCACTCTGCCACGGATGTCAAACTGTCCAGCTCCATGCCTACAATAGAGCCTGCCTTCCTCACCAGTTTGTCCAGGCGTGAGGCATCCCTCTTCTTTATGCTGCCTTCTAGGCACACCACCACGTAGAAAAGATAGATAGATGTAAATTTTCCTTTTAAATAAACTCTGTTGGCTGGGTTTGGCTCCAGCAGACCCCCGTGACCCTGTAGTTAGGATATAGCAGGTTGGTAATGGATGGATGGATGGATGTCAATTACTGCTAACCTCTGGTTTCTTCTTAGCGGAGTGAAACAATTAAGTTAATATACTGATGAGTCCATTATTTTGTGGCACCACTTTTAGAAGGCATTTCCACCTGAATCAATGTTTCACCTTTTTTAACATTGCAACCTTCTCTTCATGTAATAAATTATAAATTAACTGAGTAAATAAAACACAAGTGTAAAGGTTCCTCTTCCTTAATGTGCGTGTACCATACCCTTCTCCTTGGTGTCACCAGTTGAACTCTGACACCCTTGATATGTTTTACTATGACATTTGCCTGAGGGTTCAGAATGTAATACGCTCCATCTGCTTGCCTTCAGAAACTAAAAAAAAACAGCCAGGGATTCCCATAAACACCATTCTGAGCGACACTTTAATGTTGCCTTAACTGCTTAATACCTGAAGACGTATATTTCCAGTGTATGGTGTTTGTCCATTCACAGTGGACATGTTGGACTCTGAGAATGGACTAAGCTAGATGTTGCTTATACAAAGGTGTGCTGCTACTGTATCACTATTAATTTTGTTGGGCAAGTCATATTATGTGATGCACTCATTTTAGCAGGAGTTTTGACAAGCCAATTTTTTGTTTAATTAAAACTTTTTAAAAGAGTGTGAAAAAATATTCCAAAAATCTATTCGAAAAGAATGTGAAGGCTTCAGGCTGGCCAGATTAAAGCACCCATATTGAAATCACAGAAGGTTCAGAGACTGTAACGTATCTAAGTCTCTTTCAAACCCTGCACTTCCATTCATCTCCTGTTGTCTAATGTACATGCAGATTAACCTTTCATATGTATTTCTGTACACTTCAAGGTTACGAATGCTGATAATTTTTTTGAAAGCAGCTGAACTATCAGTCTGTATGAATGTAAAATATGTTCTTTGTCAGCACTAAAACACAACAAAAGGCATTGAAACACTGAGATATTTCTTTTGGCGAAATCCATACTGAGATCTTAGAGCCAGAAAGTCTAATACAGAGAGCTCAGTGCAAGGAACCCAACTGTGTTAAATATGAGGATGCACAAAGGAGCTTAAGAAGTGGAGAAGGTTGCTTCTGCTCCTTCTGGGCTCACACTAATTGCTCAAATACTGATTAGATAGATACCAAGAGTAACTGTTCATACACCTTCCACACCCTCCAATAAAATATAAAAAATATTAAAAAAAAAAAACAAGCCTTCACATTTTACCAAGAAACAGAATAGAGATAAAATATCAAATAGTCCTCCTGCTATTCCCAATGGTGTCTCAGAGGCTTGAACTCAGACTGAGGATAAGCAGAATTCACTGCTAAGTAAAAGTGGAAAACATTTCAGGCTTGGTGATAATATGGTATGCCAGGAGAGAAGTCATGTGGTGGTCAACATAATAAAGTAAAAAAGAAAAAAAAATGTAACCTTCACTTTAACTTGTCAAAAATTGTATCAGACTACGCGCCTCTAAATTGGACCCAATTCCATCAACGCAGTCCAAGGTTCCCAGTATGGCAACAGTAAGAGTAGTGAATGATGGCTGAATAAATGGAAGGACAGAAAAGCATTTCAAAATAATGAATATTAGGAGAATTACTGAGGTTTGCTTTTCATAGGTGGCGCTATGGCACAGCTGGCAGTTGCTTTATATTGCCTGCAGCTTATTTATATTCGGGACCGGCGAGCACTCTGTGTGGAGTTTGCATGTTCTCCCTCATGTTCTCAGTGCTCATTTCCATTCATCCTGGAGACTCTGCTTTCTGCAGACACTCAGACAGACACTGACACATCTTTGGGGACGTGTTAAGAAATCAGAGTACCAGGAGGAAACTCAAAGAAGTGGGGAAGCTGCACAGACACTGATAAGGCAGGGAATTGAATTCAAGGCTTTGGGGCTTTGAGGCAACAGTGGTAACCATTGTTTGAATCAAAAGAAAAATAAAATAACTGGAGTCAACCGGCTTTGGTCCTGTTCAGGGCAGATTGCCACCTTACACCCATAAATAACAGCGTAGATTCCAGATGCCTGTGGCGCTGTGACAAAAAGTAGATGGAAGGATGGATGGAGACTTAGAAATCAGTGGGCTAAATATTATTACCGTAAACATTTTATCAAAGAGTTACTTTTTCTGTAGGTATAAATCAGATCAGGAATTCACAAACTTTCAAAACAATTTATTTTCCAAATATATTTTATGAGAGTTGTTAAGCTCTGAAGCTACACCCTTCATTTCTAGGCCACTTTCCAGGGCATTCATTCAAGGTTAAGAGTTAAAATGAACTCCAAATATAAATCTGTAAATGTTGTGGCATGGAATCAGTACGTTACATGGTTATCAGAAAAATGGAGGATGCCAAAAAAAAAAAAACATATGGACGTGCGGAAACCACGCAGATATACCACAGTGTCAGTAACTGAACCCAAGGTCCCAGATGTGTGATGAGGCTATGCTGCTCAGCACTATTAGAAAGCAAAAAGTATCAAACGTACAACACAGTTGACATTTTTTTTCTGTTATTATTACCTCTAAGAAAGAAAGAAAGAAAGAAAGAAAGAAAGGGGTTTTTGTAATAGTTGCTTGGCCGTTCATTATTTGCCCATCTTTCTATTCAGGGCCACCCGCATGGTCATTAAACTCTGCCTCCCCCTTCTTCCTTAATTTTGCCTATCCTCAAAGAAAGTGATCTGCCTCCTCAGACTCGCCTGCATTACAGTAAGGGGCCTTGTGTTATACACCTCTGGGGAGCGACATGATTAGTTACTGTATATTTTTGAAATGTGGCAGGAGCTGCTGCTGTCCCAAATGGCCTGAGGCTACTATACAGGGCAACCTTCTGGCAACCCTGATTTGTGCAGGTAACTCCCATCTCTATCTGGGAATTAAGGCATCTCCATGATCATTTTCATGCATACGTCAACTACAGCAGTGCCACACAAAGGAGCAACCCAAAACTGGGCTTGTGTTCTCACTCGACACCCTTTAGATCAGGGGTTCACAAGCTTGTTTTTTTTTTTTTTAAGCAGAAGCCCCTCAAAACATTGTAGCATCTCTTCAGGGCCCCCCACTAATATAAACCCAATGCTGCAAAGTAAAGCATGATCTGCTATCTACTGATAATAGTAGTCAATCAGCATGATTTTGGATAATAGTAGACACCTCAGTCAAAGCAAATGACAGCAGACTATCAACACACATGTGATTAAATGTTGAAACGTTTTTCTGGGCCAGGGGTTCACAACATTGTTTCTTGGAATTGAATGTTTTGAAATACCACAATTGTTTTTGGTCTTAATATTAATAATAATAATTCTTTATATTTATATAGCACTTTTCTCACTACTGAAATTGCTTTGCTAATTCCATGCAGGGAGGACCCGGGACATGAACCCATGATCTCCTTTTTAAATTGTTAAGTACTGAACTTTTATTAAGCACAAACAGCTAAAGGTGATGTTTCTTCCATCTCTTATCCATAATGTTGTATTTTGGGATTTTAACAAGTGATTACTGATAGTTTTTATTTTGTGTGTGGGTGTGTGTATTTTAATTTTTCTTATGTAAGACAAGTGTTTTTTTAATGAGTTATGATATGGAATAGTAAAAAACAGCCTGAACTTTCAATATTTTTACTTTAAAAAAAATTGTACAGTTACATATGAATTCAGTTGAAAAGATGTATCCACATACTACTTCAGGTCAAAAAGGAACAAAATAACTCAACGTCAAAGTGAATGCTATACAGTTCTGCTTATGGGTTCTTTCTCCCTGTTCCTGTATTTAGTTTTTAAGAAAGGATGATGGTTCCTGAACAGTAACAACTCTGTTCGAAACAAAACCTTACCACTGTTGATTTTTATTAGTAAACTGCGTCGGCTCCACCATTTAGGCGAACTAAGCAGTTGGGGGAATGAGGGGGCAGTGGACCTCCAGAGCTCCGTGGAGGAGGCTGTCACTTTATATTTTACATCAGTGACAACACCTGATTATAGTATGGTTAAGATTAGAATTATTAAACGATACAGACCTGCAAAAACTCGGACTCAATACAACTGTCTGATTATATTGTTTAAAATTATTTTCACATACTACTGATGTTTGATGACCTACAGAAACAGCAACAACAATAAAAACAAACATCCTCTAACATAGACATAGAATACAAAGACATGGCAACATAAAAGTAAACAATCAAAATGGCAACAGGACTGAAATTCTTGGACATATTGCTGAGGCTGATAAGGCTGATTTATAATAATATATTATAATAATAACTATAATCATCCCCCAACATGTTTACGTGAAAACTTGCATTAAAACGTAGGAAATATTGTTCTCTATTGTTTACCGCGATCTATGAGATTCTCTCTTGGCATACTAAAGCAGTCCTCCATAGTTCATCTGTCACTGGAAAAATTCTGTCAGCTCATGCATTGATTGGATTGTTATATTGCATTATTGGCATGCAAGAGGATACAGTAAATAGGAATCATGGGTAAAGATTCTTATTTCAAGACTAGGAGGCTCCGCCCACTGCTCGCTTCGCTCGCCAAACCCGGGGGCAGGCGCTGGGCCCCCATCTATCCCACAGCTGAGCCGCTCCGTTAGAGAAAGCGATTGTATTCAAAGATATGGTACAAGCCCCCCTGGCGCCCAACTCCCAGTTGCGGCCTAGTAGGCCACCACACAACTTTCTTGATATTTTAGTTTATAACTTAAAAATGGAATAAGTATCTGAAAATCTAACAACATCACATTAAAGTTTCAATAAGTTCTGAAAAGAATGATACCAAACATATATATGTAGGTTTTAAAATAAGCCCGATTTAAAGCATGACAAAAAATGTGACATAAAAACGTCATATAAAATCGTTGTACAAAATCGTTGCACTTTTAGGCTTAGGATTTTATATATATAGAGTAGATAATCGCTATAGTTCAATTTCATTGAATTTGTGATTATATTCCATTTGTCAGTTTATCTTTATTAATTTAAACATGGTATAAGTTACAAAGTAGACTGTCACCATCACTGTAAGTTACATGTTCTACTGCAGGTCTAAATAGTGACTTAAACAAGAGATGTTTCTGTTTTAAGTAAAAAAAGTAAATATATGACTTGATTTCTTTCTTTAGACAAAATAAATGAATAACTAAAGTTTGCCGATACTGCAAGAGCGTATTTTTCTCAAACTGTCTTGAAAACAGATGTTGCTATAAGCAATCAATCAGCCTTCCCTCGACATTCCAAAAGTGTAAATTCAGTGTTTTTATCCAAACCCCCCATTCTTTGCTGTCCCCAGTCAAGTCTCCAAGTTTCAATGTACATGTCTGGCAGTGATGTATCTACTTAAAGGAGGCAGGGCGCCATTTACAACTTCGCCTAGGGCAACAAAAATGTTAGAGCACACTCTATTAGTAAACATTAAAATGATATGTTAGATACACTTAATAATTGTTTACATTTGTCTTTGCTCTTCATTATATATTCTGCATTAGTCTGACAATTTCTATGTCTGTTATAAAAATGATGGTACACTAATAATGTTTGCTGAATTAAAAATATTGTAATGTTGGTGGATTGGACCCAAGAGAGAGAGAGAGAGAGACGTTGTACAAACTTCTTGTTGGGGAGTGGAAAGGGTAAGAAGACAGCACTCACTTGCTAAGATGTTCATTTTCTCAAAAATCCCTCAGTTTTAACTTGTGGTTTCCAGGCAGTCTCGAGATAGGAAATGAGAGGGCTGGGAGAGACTTTGAATTGGTGAGGGCAGTGCAGGACATGAAAAAGGAGAAAGAGGTTGGGACAATAGTGAAGTCTTGCAGCAGGAACACTATGAGACGGAGTGGAGCAGAAGCCAATCATGGAGACACAAGTTCAAGTTATGTTTTTTAAGGTGCACTTTTCACAGATTTGTGTACAGTATGTTTGTGTGTCCCATCATTTATCACATGCAAGCTGCTTATGTACTGTGCATCTTGCAAAACTGCAGCTCTAGTCACTTGAAGAACATTGTGAGTTACACCTTTTTAAAGACAATGTGAAATCATTTAAAACCAAACTTTCAAATTTGGTTTAATTTTTTAAGAACATCAGCCTCAAGAACCTCAGATCCCCAAGTGCAGCATGGACCCCAGTTTGAAAACCCCTGCTTTTAATCATCTTAACTTTTGGTCATTAATGTGGCTTGCTCCAGAATAGAACCCATCATCAAACCCATATGTTTCTTGCTTTTTCCCATGAGTACTATTCACAAGTGTACAAAAGAAAAAGAAAATAATGACTTCTTATATATGCACAATGTGCAAAGGGATGCTATTTAAAAGTGAACTTGGGCAGGAAGCATAAACTACCGGCAAAGGATTCTCAGCTGTAAATGGCAAGGCTGCCAGCTTTATCCCTTTGCTCACTTATCACACTTGTTCAACTTGCAGAAACATGGAAACAATTGTCCTGTGCGCCTATGATTTGTAAGTATCTGAGAGGATAGCTATAGGCAGGCCATAAATTGTGCCAGAAAGGGCCTAGCACCTGCTAGGGTAGGGGTGCCATTTAGGGCATCATTAACTTTTAGAGCTCAAATTGGTGAATAACCCTTAAAATCGCAGCAGGTCAAGTGTGGTTTTCTTGCTGTTTTATTTGACACTGTGAGATTTTAAACCCTATAAATAAAACGTGCCTTTCTTTACACCTCTATATGGCCTCTAGTGTAGAGATGTATTGCGCTGCTTGCCGAGGGCCATGGTGTCTGCAGGTTGTTATTTGTGCCTGGCTACTGAATGTACTACTTCTGAAGGCCACAAAATGTTTCATGCTGCTTTAGCAAGCTTTTATGTTCAACTGAAAAATATTTTCCAACTTCTAACCGTAGGCAATGGTAAAAAAACATACAGTAAGAGGTACCTCTCTATCTAAACAAATGCTTGTCTCTGTTAAATTACCTGAGCAGCCCTAATATTGTTCTTAAGTTTTTTTTAATGCCTATCAAAGTTTAGTTTACTTTAAAAGACTATTTTATTGAAGATACCTTAATAAATATCTTTTTTTGTTTATTTCTTAGAACAAATTTTAAATGTATCTATTTAAAAAGCTTTGTGGTAATTTTATTGCAAAGCAGTCTAGTTAACTGAATTGAATTCAAGTAAATAATACATGATGGACCAGTGGCACAGCGGACATGGCCGCCTGCGGTGGTCACACTGTAAGACCTCCCTGTGTGTGTGTGGCCTAATCTTGCGTGTTGGTGACTCTAAATTATCCCCTTATGAATGAACCAGGCCTGTGTTCCACCTGGCTGAACTGGACAGGTGGGTTAGAAGATGGAGGTTACACTATGATGGGAGGCACTATATAACATTGTTGATTGAAATGTTACTTTTTTTATTTTACAGTCATGGAATCTTCATCTGCTTGTTTTTGCATTTCTATGCCCTTCACCTGCTCCCTAAGCACCCCTTCCACAGCCCCCCCCCAAGCCCCCCCCCCCCCCCCCCACATACACACACTTTACCCTCCCACTTCCGCCTGTCAACATTTTTCTCAACAACAGCATTTATTCCAATCAAAGTCAAGTCATCTGTCATCCCTGACTTCTGGGCTAGCAGCAAATACATCTTTCAAATCATTAGAAACTACACTGAGTCGCCATGGGATTTCTACCTTGTCTGTCTCTCCTCCAAAAAAGTTTTTGTTCTGAAGTATTAGTCTCCCAGGAAGCGGTGACAGCTTGGGGCCATTACTGCAGGATGTGACAGAAGAGCGCTGTGCTGACACTCATTAGGATCTACTCTCTTTTTCTTTCTGGGATTGATGTAAGTTAGGCTCTCCTCCACGAGTCATGATTTATTAACTGTTGCCGCTACAAGTGCCATCTCATCAGCTTAAAGAATCCGTGTAGACCTGTCCCTAAGTGCAGGTTAAAGAATATCTGCTTTTAATATTATTTTTCAGCTTTTACATATAGCAATGTGGTAAAGGGAGCAGGATGCTTGTGTTTAGTGTGTGACATTAAAAAATCTAGATAGCAAGGTGTAACAATATACAGTATATACTGTACATGAATATATATATATATATATATATGTAGAGAGAGAGAAATAGAGAAGGAGAAGAGGCAGTTTGTATTTATTCAGATACAGTCTGCATTCAGTCCCTGGAGTTCAGCACTCAGGCTGTTTAAGCGAAGGGTGCCACAATCCCTTTAGAGTTTGGCAAAATGTGGAGGAGGCAGCTGGTCTACAGGCATGCATCTACTAAAAAAAGCAAAAAGAAAAGAGAAAGAAAAAGAAAAACAAGAAATGACAAGAGGCCAGGAGCTCCTTGGTAGCCAAGGCAGTGCAGCTAAAGGTGTCACCGTCTCTGGTTTTGAATTCCTTCACTGCTTCTTGAAAGTCGGAGACTGGGAGAGCTCCAGGGCAACGGGCAAATTGGCTGAGAAGTGCTCAGAGCGAGCCGCACAGAGTACACAGGGGGATTATTTCACAACAGTGGCCCCTCAGGCTGGCAAAGTGTCCTGCAGATCCTGGGCACAATTGTCAGGGATCTGAAGCAAGAAAAATTACTCAAAGAATATTGGGGAACAGAGATTCAACACCAGCTCTCCGAAAAAAAAAAAAAAAACTCGCTTGATATCCAAAAGCAAAGAGTTTTTGTCTGTTCTGTTCCGCTCTAACAGAACAACTTGGCCGTCTGTCTTTCAGCACCACAGCTCACAGGCCATCAAAGCTAAAGCTGGAAGCCGGGAGACCTGACTGTCATCATACTGGGACTGCATCCCCAATGGGCCTTCATATTCTGAGGCAATTCAGATGCCCCGCACTTAAGTATAGGACATGCCAAAGCACAGGATTAACTAGGGCCACCTCATAGATTCCGTGTCCAGGGTTGGAATCTCACTTGCCCGTTGTTGTCTCTGTGTAGTTGAAATGTTTTCCACATGTCTGCATGGGTTATACTATGATTTTCCAAACACATTCCCCAAGAGTGTGTGCATGAGTAGGCACTTTATGGATTGGTACTCAATACACATACTTCGTGCCTTATGTTCGATGGTCCTGGGATAGACTCTCTCTAGTCCCCTGCAACCCTGAAATGGATCAAGTTATCATGTTATTAGCTGGCCCAGGTCACAATAAATTGTGAGCTATTGATCGAGAGCTAAGATCAACGTGCAGAATTGTCCTCTAATTGAAACAAATTCAAAAGAAAGTAATCACTCACGACCTCCTCACATAAGGGGGTTATTCTTAATGTGTCCAAACCGAAGCTTTGGTTGCATGTACTAATAAAATGTGTTGTATTTTTTATTCCAACAAATGGCATTTACATCAGACATTACCGTAAAACCCGCATATCCACTGATTCAGTTTCCATGATTTCAGCCATTTGCCATGGCCCAAAAATATGAATAATTCCAGACGCAAACAGCCGCTGTATTCCGTGTTCAGTATAGGGGGCATGCCTTTGCATCTGACGTCTTTTCCGTCACACTGGCGGGTCAGATACAATATAATCCAGCCTTTAGTCTCTAGCGTTCTCGCTGTCTGCATGCACTGCCACATTATCTCAGTGTTCATGTGAAATTAACCCTTACGTTTCCTTAATAACGCCCCCCCAACCCCAAAGCACCAAGTACATGTAGTGATGACGTCAGTTCTTCAAAGCCTAACAGAAGCTATGAAGTGCTTCCCATCAGTGAAAACAACAAAGAATGGAGAAGCCAGTGAGCACCCCACAATAGGCTAAGATATTTGTCAAGAAATAAATGTAAAAATGTAATGTAAAATTGTGTTAAAACTGTGTGTGTGTACAAGATATTTTTTCTTTGCTCCATCATCCCTTGAGGGTTAATCCCATTCATTCAAGAGATAAAGAAAGAGAGGACACAAGTATTATAATGTAAGGTGTTTTTTATTATCATTTAATGTTGGTAATGTCTTATTGTGCATAAATTATCAATTAAAATTTATCAAAGGTAAATACAAAACATCCATCCATCCATCCATTTTCCAACCCGCTGAATCCGAACACAGGGTCACGGGGGTCTGCTGGAGCCAATCCCAGCCAACACAGGGCACAAGGCAGGAAACAATCCTGGGCAGGGTGCCAACCCACCGCAGGACACACACAAGCACACCCACACACCAAGCACACACTAGGGCCAATTTAGAATCGCCAATCCACCTAACCAGCATGTCTTTGGACTGTGGGAGGAAACCGGAGCGCCCGGAGGAAACCCACGCAGACACGGGGAGAACATGCAAACTCCACGCAGGGAGGACCCGGGAAGCGAACCCAGGTCCCCAGATCACCCAACTGCGAGGCAGCAGCGCTACCCACTGCGCCACCGTGCCGCCCAATACAAAACATGTAAATGTAAAAAAAAAACCAACTAATTTGTAGGGTTTGCTCTTATCTACGGTTTCAGGCATCCACAGTAAATCTTGGAATTTATCACCAGCAGATATGAAGGTTCTACTGTATAACTTAAAAAAGGATATTTAAAATAGAAAAAAAAAAAGATAAGTAATAAAAAAGGCTGAGGAAGGAAGTACTAATGCCATTTGAGTCAACTGACTCTCACACAAAAGGAAGCAGCTGGTGGTCCGACCACGGGGGTTTCAAATCCAGGTCCAGGGAGGCTAGCGTGTCCTCTTTATAGCTGTTAGTGGGATTTGATATTTATTCACACATTTTACTCCTGCTTTAATTTTGCTACATTAATCAGGGTGGTTCTCCAAAATGTGTAATTGAATAAGATTATAGCTACTTCTGTCATTCTTTTACTTTCTAGTATATAAAGTATAGAGAAAGTATTGTAATTGTACAAAAATTCGACATCAACAACCTCAACATTTTGATGAATCTCAATGTTTTAGACCTCCCTGAGTCCGATTTTCATTTATTGTTGGGAAAGTATTGTAATCGTTTAAATATTCGATTTCGTGATTTTGATGAATCTCAATGTTTTAGACCTCCCTGAGGCCGAAAATACCATTTTTGGAATTGTGACTGTCTGTCTCTGTGTGTGTGTAAACATGATAACTTGAGTATGCTTTCAGTTAGGTCAACCAAATTTTGCATACAAGTATTAGGTACAAAATATATACGGTAGATTTCTATCAACTTTTGAGTTTTTCCGCTAATCAGAAGTGGTATTTTTTTATTCATGCAGCTGCAAAGTCCGATTTATTCAACTTTACATTTTCAATAATTGTTTAATATATTATTAATTTGATTTGATTTGTCATTAATGGTTCTTTAACATACCTAATATAAAAATATAATCATTATCTTGCAGTTTACTCCTCAAATATCCATCCCCATATCTGAGTATACGAGAAAGTCTAAGGGAGACAATTCCTGATTTTTTATCTCTATCTCCTTCTCTTTCTCTCTCTCTCTCTCTCTCTCTCTCTCTATATATATATATATATATATATATATATATAAATACAGTATGTTATATATATTATATATATATTGTGGCAGACAGCCTAGAACCGCCCCTTTTTCACTAGATCCAGGGGAGTAGCCATGGGAGCCACACTACATCCCTCGGAACCTTTGTTGGCAGACCCCCTGGGTTGCGTCGGGCCACTTTCATGGAACACCGGAGCTCATCTTGGTTGGGCTCCGTGGCCTCCACCAGGGGGAGCTGCATAGAGCTGCACGGCTTAACGAGCCCGTCTGGGCGGGAGCGTAGTCACACCCGCAAGTGCAGCCAGAAGTAGGTCAACGAGCACCTGCAGCACTTCTGGGTGGGCAATAAGAGGAGCCTGCAGCCACTGCTCAGGGCGCCAGAGTTGGGAGGAGGAGGAGGAGGAGGAGGAGGACGACGACGACGACGACGACAACAACAACAAAGCTGCCCTGGGAGAAGTGGAGGAGAAAGAGTGTGTTTTAGGATGATTTTTCTTTGTATTTTGGGACTGTGTTGTGCCTATGGTGTTCACGGGGAAGACGTGCCCCACAGGTGAAGAAAAAAATGAATCTTTTTGTTTGTTTTACATGTGCCTCCATTGTCAGTCTGTGTCAACCAAGCGCCAATATCACAATATATAATACTAATGGTTGTTGCTCTTTTATATAAAAACTTGCAAATGACTGAGCTTAAAACCAAAATTTTGCTCTTAATCGAGTACTTATGATATGACACATGCGCTACCCTGCCCATGTAATTAGTCTTTGGGTCCTTCTAATAGCAAGAAGCCATGCACCATAGCTAACAGGAAGAGAATTGTGGTGACCTCTGCTCAAAATGAAGCACGTTACATAGGCTGATCAATTTCATCATAAAAGCAAGTCATGCACACCGAGCGCAACAGAAAGTCATACTCGACCAAAGAATTAGAGGTGTGTGCCAAGAAAAGAAATGGTTCAGGAAACATGAAGCACATCCATCAAGAAAAGAGCTAAGGCAACATCGGCTAACAATGAAGAACGTTGCAGCAATTTCGGTGGAATGACCTGGGGTGCTGTATTTTGTGAAAGGTGCTTCTTTGACAACCTGAGACCCAAGTGTTACTAGTATCCTATCTTTTTTTCTCTTTAAAATGTCCTTCATGAAGTTTTAATTTCGTTTGTTTGTTGCCTCAATCATTTGCTTTTGGATTCTCAATAGCAGTTCCAATCTTTGTGATGTGTCATCGATTAGGATGAAAAATGCAACACATTTTATTTCCATCTGCCTTATAAAATACAATACATACAAGAAATCCAAAAGATGCTGCATCTCAAACATTAATACTGAATACGCTCCACAAAGTGCAACTGCCAAACAAGAATTGGCATGGAGCTTTCAGCATACCTACTGGTCATGGGATTACAATTAGCACTACAGTATGTATCAATTGGAATTTGCATTTGATTATTATCTTATTTCTGTTATGTTTTTAATTATGTATCATCTTTTTAAATGTTCTGATATTCCTTGTGCTTTGAGGGCCACCTAAACTTAACCATTCCTTTGCCCTTCCTTAGGTTATTTAAGCTGGAGCAGAGAGGCTCAGAATAGGAGAGAACATTTTGTGTGATTCTTGTGATTTTTGCTATTTTTGATTTTTTTTCTCGATTTCCAAACTTCCTTTGCTTCTCTCATTGGATTTTGCTTGTTAAATGTGGATTTGGACTTATTTGCACTTGCTTCTTTTTGCTCCTTTAAACTTTTCTTTGAATTTTTTCCTATTTTTGTTAATAAACCCTTTCTTTATAAAGGTTCTTTATTTGACATTGTGTGTCATGGCCAGAGGTTTACATTCTTCATCCTCCTTGTAGGACTTTTTGCTATTTTTTGGGACATTTTTAGCTATTTCAACAGCTCTCTGAAGCCAGAAGTTACAGTAGCATTGAGGATTTGGGGTGAGTCTTTTCAGGCAGGCTGGCCAGGTACCTGGCCTGCCTTCATTGTCCTTTTAGGTGGCCTCACACTCATTTTGCCATTTTTGTAATTGCACTTCACAAAAATTTGCCTCAGAATATCAATCAATTATCAATCTTTATTTTATTTACTGCACCTTTCACAACTAGCACCCAAGGCTCTACACAGGCACAGGGTGGTAAAGAAAATGTCAGCCTTGACATTCAGGCAAACCTATTAGTAATGGAGTACAGTATATAGTTTATATGATAATAATAATAATAATTCTTTGCATTTATATAGCGCTTTTCTCACTACTCAAAGCGCTCAGCAATTGCAGGTTAAGGGCCTTGCCCAAGGGCCCAACAGAGCAGAGTCCCTTTTGGCATTTACGAGATTCAAACCAGCAACCTTCCGATTGCCAGGATAGGAGTTAACATAACTGAAGCCAAATTATAGCCAAAAATGACGTGTTTATTACAAAAACAGCAAAAGGAAGGCAATGAACACACAGCATAAATGAACAGTGCAAAAATACACCCCTATAATCTCCATTGAATGAATACTCCACCTACAAAAGATATTTTTTATTAGTTACTCACTCCGTGTTGTTTGTAGTGATGGCTGAGAAAAGAATTTAATCATATGTTTTCATGGAGAATAGCTGATAAGGCAGGTTTCAATAGGGATCTAACTTGAACAATGGCAAGCAGTATCAAAATTTCAATAAAAAATATATTTTTGTTGCTCAGTTCAACTGTTAATTATCCAATCATATACTCACAACATGCCAAGGCTATGTACTTTTGCTATGATATTATTAAATAAATGATGTCAGGAAAGTCCTGTTGTGCACCACAGTGAAGCGAGCTTTTGAAGTGGAGACCCCCTACATTCACTGGTCAGGAATTCCTCACATTAATTGATCATTCATTGGCTGCTATGGCTGCAGAGCATGCTCAATAATATGTTATTAAAAGTTAAAGAAAACATTATCAGGTGTAAAGTGTGCCTCAAATTCATGCATATCCAAGAAGATTCAGCTCACCGGCAAAATATTACAAACTACTGCTGTTGAATAACTCAAAAGTACTTTGTGTGTCCCCCAGGAGGAGGCCAATCAATATTTTTGAAAGCAACAGCTCTACCAGACACTTCTCTACAAAGCAACATGAGTTCTGGTGAAACGGTAATCTCTTTTTCCTTAGGAGACTGTGTTTCTTTAATATGGGAAGTGACATCTTTCACATCTTCTGTAATACGGTGCCGGGCAGTGGCGTTTTCTACAAAGGACAGGCTCGGTTATGGGACACACTATGAACCCCCTGGAGGTCGTAAGAAAGGAGACAAATAAAACAAAACTGAGTGCTGTTATGAACAATGCATCACATCATCTCTATGACACACTAACGCTAAGGACTTTCAGCCAACTAATTATTCAGCAGAAGTGTGTTAAGAAACGCTATGGAGGATTCTTCATACCAACAGCAGTACTTCTGCATAATACCTCATTGTGACTGTGACCGCCAAGTCAGAACTTTTCTTTCTTTTGAATTTTTATTGCTTCATAGTAACTCCAGTGTGTGTTCAGACCAAATATTGAAAAAAACCACCAGCAACTTGCTTCCTGTATTTCTGCAGAAAATGACATACCCTCCACTATCACCCATATTCCCTTACCAACTACCCTTTTCTCAGATTTCAGTTTACCACCTGAAAATAATATCTCGGAGCTTATAACAAAATCAAATTCTTCCACATGCCAATTAGATCCAATACCTACAAGCTTTGTTAAGTCCTGTTTGTCACATATTTCCCCATGAAGTGTGTCTTAATCACAGCGACACAAGGAATGACGTGCTTCCGGGGTGAAGAAAAAGGATTTTTATCTGACCCGGAAGTGTCCCATGTCACGTGGACAGAGAAGGCAAAACACTTCCAGGTCAAGGACTATAAAAGGACGATGGGAAATCCCAGACGCTGAGCTGAGTTGGGAGGCAGGGTGGCTAAGCGTCTGGGAGACTGGAGGATTGGTTATTGTTATTTGATTATTGATTTGTGTATTGGAATATTGTGGATAGGAGGGTGCTTTGTGCACTGTATTATTATACTAAACCATTATTTGGACTTTTATCTGGTGTCTGACGTCTGGTCTGAGGGTTCAAGGGGTCACGGGGACCCTTAAACTGTCACAGTTGGCGTAGTCGGCAGGATTCTCTGGCTGTCGGTTTGGCAGAGGACCTGTATTTAAAAAAAAAAAAATTTTTACTGTGGACAGAACCCTAAGAAAGCAGCGTCATGACAGGCAGAGAAAAATCACCAAACCTCACCTTTACCTAGGACATCATGGGAAAAAAGAAGACAAAGCAGAGCGCCAGCAACAGCGGAGGTCTAGGGCTCAACATTTTCTGTGCTCAAGATGAGCCACGCAGTAGCTACATGCTTTGGGAGGACGATGGCAATGAGGTATGTGCCGGGAGCGAATTTGAAAACTTATTTAAAATAATGCATTTTTTCCCGTGCGCATACCTCCCAGGGGTCAATCCAGAGGTTCTGTGGGAGGCAGGAGAGAATTCTGAAGGCAGTAGTGCACTCACATCAGTGGAGCAGTCGAGTGAGAAAGACTTCTGCATGTCGGGTACCGGCAACGGACACGTGACCCACCCCAAAGGATTGTGGGAAGGAGAAGGTCCGTGTCCAGCTGTTTGCGTCTTCACCCAGGAAAAGACGGACTTGGTTTTTCCAAAAGAGAAAGGGGAAGCGAGCAAAGCACCACTCTCCCTAGAAAAAGGTAAGGAGGTCCGGGAAATGACTGAGCGGTCCGTCGATAAATCGAATTGAGACAGACGGATCGCAGTCAGCCAAAAGCGGCACCGCAGACCTCTGAAAACTCCAAATCCCAGGCTCCCTTGCAGAACCCGTCAGAGCACGTGCCAGGAGCAGGCATGTTCTTTGGCTCCCAGCCGGAGGGTAAGTCTAGTGATCTCCTGAGCATACCTCTGGCCGAATTAAATAACTTTTTGGACGTGCGCAAGCTGGAGAAGTTGCTTCAGCCCGTGCACAGTTTCTTGCAAATTGTGGCAACAATAAAGAAGATCGTTGGAGAGCTGGGAGAAGCGGCTGAAGCGCCATTAAGAAAGGTAGACGAGTACCTATGCCGATTTGGTCGGGAGCCTCCCGTCATGATAAATGCGGTGGTACAGGTGAGTTCAACGGGTACCGTATATAATGAAATAGGGATGCAGTGTGAACCGGGCCCGCGATTTTTTAGTAGCGGGTGCCAAGTCACCATGAGCCCTACAAGAGAGGCGGAAACATGGACCGGGTGCTTGATGTAAGGGTCGATCGAGCCGGAGCAGCTGAATAGTGCTGTCTGCCGGACCGATGCAACCCTGAAGACACCAACACTGGTCATTTGTAAATAAAAGGGGATTCAGACAGTAAAGGGGCTTTCTCATACACATAGAGAGACCCAAACTGTGGATATGCCCCAGATTAAACAGGAGATCCCAAAAATGAAGCGCAGGTCTACTGATAAAATAGAAAAGAGAACTGGGACTACAGAGGCGGCCGTGGAACCCTCCTCAGTGAAAAAAGGGGCGGAGCCAGAGTTTCCTAAGTGTTTTCAGTCACGCAGAGGGATACAAACGGGAGGACGGCGGCTATGCTACGACTGCCGGCCGGGCCACTTATGGCGAAGTTGTCATCTGAGGACAGGGGATCAGAGGGATTCCCGATACAACGTTCCCCCTAGGTTCTCCGGGGAGTCTCGACGATGTAGCCATGGCCCGACCCATGGATCCTCCTGGAGGAGGACGTCCCTCGCGGGGCTGGCCGCTTCGAACCTTGGTTCTTTGCTGGGGGGGAGAATACTGTGAGAAATGGCTGGCTATTTATCCCGGCCAATACCCCCTGGCCGCCAGATGGAGCCCTCCTTGCAGCATGGAGCTACCCCGAATGCCAGCAGGGAATTATGGACAGTGGACTTTTAATGCACAGCCCTGCTGGATACCACGGGGGCTTCCAGGAGTCACTGCAGGGAGGCCCAGGGACTGTTATTTGTACCATAACCCGGAAGTGCGTCTTAATCACAGCGACACAAGGAATGACGTGCTTCTGAGGTGAAGAAAAAGGATTTGTATCTGACCCGGAAGTGTCCCATGTCACGTGGACAGAGAAGGCGAAACACTTGGAATATTGTGGAGAGGAGGGTGCTTTGTGCACTGTATTATTATAATAAACCATTATTTGGACTTTTATCTGGTGTCTGACGTCTGGTCTGAGGGTTCAAGGGGTCACGGGGACCCTTAAACTGTCACACCTCTCATATTCGTCAGCTAGATTTAATATCACATTTTAAAACTACCCTCAAAATCTATCTTTTCAAACTGGCATACCAATTGTGAATTTTGCACTGTTACTGCCTGTTATCTTTGTTTGTTTGCTAATCATTGCTTTTTATTTTATCATTCTCTTGTTTTTATTTTACTAATGTTGTTTAATTTTATTGTAAGGTGACCTTGAGTGCTAAGAAAGGCGCCCATTAAATAAAATGTATTGTTATTATTATTATTAAAATGTGTGTGTATATTTATTTATTTACTTTTTATCTGTCAATTTATGTATTTATTTATTTAAAGAGCTTTTATAAAAAGCCAAATTTCTCCCTGAGGACAAATATCTATCTATCTATCTATCTATCTATCTATCTATCTATCTATCTATCTATCTATAAGCAACTAATTGTTGGTTATGTGGATAGTTAGCCTCTTAGCATTCAGACAATTTTACCTCATTTGAGTACTGTAATCCTGTCAGAAATGTTCACAGCACACATATGGAGTCCTAATGTATGGCCTTACATTTATATTTGATTGTAAATATCACCAGTATATCATTTGAGCTGTGGAATGAAAAAAGAAAGGCCTTGCACCAAACACACTTTTGGAGCTTGTAGTACTGAAGTAAACTTTAGCAAAGTTTTCAGACTAACTAGAATATGTTAAAACATAGGAGGCCTGGTCTGAAAAGAAGTGGAACAAGGGCCTTTTAAATGTAAACTTGTGGTGCATCTGGTCAGGACAATCTAACTGACCATCTTACTGAAGCCTACAAACTTGTTATTGACAGTGGTGCTCTCTGTTATCCAAGCCAGAAGTTCTTATGTGTGACTAGAGGATTGTGGTTTGTTTATTGTACCTTTTATATATAGTATATAATTTATACCGTGTTCACCAAATATTTTCATGTAAATTTACCAGGGGCCTCATGTATAATTGGTGCGTACACACAAAAATGTTGCATAAGCCCGTTTCCACACTCACATCGCGATGTATGAAAACTAAACTTGGTGTGTAAATCACACACATTTTCATGCTAGCTCAAACCCTGGCATACACAAGTTCTCCGCTCGGTTTTGCAAACTGGAGGCACACAGCGTCAAAGCAGTGCTACTATTCCTGTTTGGTTTCCCTTTCTTTTTTAGATCCACATCCCTGACGTGGCTTTATTATATACACTGAAATTAACCGCATATTGTTTATTAGTTTAAAGAATCTGATTGTAATTAACCTGTAACAATATAATGGTCCACGGAATGGCCAAACTATTCCAAATACCATAGCTGCTTTAGCATTGTTCCTCTCAATGCACCACTCAGAGTATTTGTATCTGAGTGTGGAATCATAGCTCTACAGCGGCTGATTGGAAAGAGAATTATCAGTATATAGCATCAAGCACATGCTGCCTTGGCCGTGCTGTCTATTGAACTGCTCTCAAAGGACAAACGCTTCAGAGCCTTTCCTGTAGGGACGCACTCAATCAGTCCATCAAGTGCTCCTTGTAGAACTTTTTGTACTTATAAGGACAATTACCTCACTGTAAACTTGTGATACAGTTATGATATTGCACACCCTGAGCCACTTTATATAGTGAGTATTTACATATGATGACAATATCATTTTTAAGATGAAATGCAGCAAAATATGTTACATTATACAGATAAAATTTTAACATTATTTAAATTATCTATATTGTTAATAATTAACCATGTGTGATCTGGTGCCTTGTTCAGGGATTGTTCCTGCCTCACACTGTATTCTTGCTGGGGCTGGCGTGACACTGGAATGATAGATGGAGAGAAAAATTAAACAAATACTATGAAGATATTTCAATGTTCCTTAAAAGTTTTGAAGAATCGGCGTTCTCAGCTTACAGATGGCTTGACACCATCTGTACAGATGGCACCACGTGGATCATTGTGCATTCATAATTAGCCATGTGCTGATGTTATGATCTGAAACAAGCCTTAAAGGGGTCCTACCGTCCCTCTGTGAGGAAAAACAAATCATGCAACCCTGTGAAATAGTAATAGTAATGCAAGGTTTATTACTGTTTACAGTGGATTTCTGCCTCCTTCATGAAAGAAAAAAGTGCCAAACATCTGAACGAGACTGGAAACCAATCTAGCCGCATCTGGTGTGACATCTTTAAATGATAGAACAAGCCAGTTTCACTCCACCACTTCATTGCACACTAATGTATGCCCCATGATTGGAACACTGTGAGCATAATGATATATTTTTTTTACTTATTGCTAGTTTGTGGCCTTTTGTTATATTTTATTTGTGGTATTCACTCCATCTGCATCTTTTGTTGTTTGAGGCACACTGGGGCAGTGGCTAGCACTGCTGTCTCTTAGCTTAGGTCACATTTTTGGCCACAATAATCAGTTCAGCATAGTTGGCAGAAGCTTTCCTAACCCTCAGTGACAATTAAAATACCATTGTACCATTATAATCCACTCAAAACTAGTTCAGTTTCTTATTCCTTATTGACTTTGGTGAATTTCACAGAGTTTGGTGAAGGTCCCGAACATTTTTGTGAGTTCTCCGAGTACATTGGGATGCAAACATCACTTGGCATTAAATATATACATAATATATATGTCACCGGCAATGTATGAAATGCGGGCATTGTATAGAAGTTTTTGGGCAAAGTATGAAATATCCGAATTATTTTAAAATTATATATACTTTCCCTAGGCATTGTATGTAATACCTAGGCATTATATAGAATGACAAATGCTGTATAGGCAAAGTATTAAAAGAGAGTCATGAAAAGGCTTTTATTGAAAAGACATATATGAAAAAGAAAGAAATACAAAATAAAGTATAGTACTTTCTTATTGAGGAAAACAAGAGAAAATAAAAGATGAACCTACTTCTTGCAACAAAAAAGTAAAAATTGAAAAGAGAGTCATGAAAAGGCCTTCATTAAAAATTACATAAATGAAAAAAGAAAAAATCAAATGAAATACAGAACTTTCTTACTGAAAAAAATAAGAGAAAAAAATAACCTGTTTGTTGCAACAAGGAAGGCTTGATTGGCATTTTGAGTTACACTTCATTGCTTTTTTGCATTAGCAGGAGTATTTTATACTTTGGCAGTTTGTCTTTTGGCATTGCATAGAATGCCTAGGAAATGTGTGAAATATTAATCATTTCATATTTTGACATCCAATTTTCGATATTCTATGTATTGCCTAGGCATTCTATACAATGCCTGCCTTTCATACATTGCCAGTAACATATATATATACTCTCTCTATATACATACTGTATATATATCAATTTTTTTTCTTCTGTAAAGTTCTGTAAAGTTTAAATTTCCCCAATAAGCAACTAATTGTTGGTTATGTGGATAGTTAGCCTCTTAGCATTCAAACAATTTTACCTCCTTTGAGTACTGTAAACCTGTCAGAAATGTTCACAGCACACATATTGAGCCCTAAGGTATGGCCATTATTGATTGTAAATATCACCAGTATATCATTTGAACTGTGGAATGAAAAAAGAAAGGCACCAAACACACTTATGTGTTATATGTTAAAACACAAGGGCTGTCTATCTATCTATCTATCTATCTATCTATCTATCTATCTATCTATCTATCTATCTATCTATCTATCTATCTGTCTATCTTTAAGCGACTAATTGTTGGTTATGTGGATAGTTAGCCTCTTAGCATTCAGACAATTTTACCTCCTTTGAGTACTGTAATCCTGTCAGAAATGTTCACAGCACACATATGGAGCCCTAAGGTATGGCCTATCTATCTATCTAATAAATCACTCTACAGAAAAGTACACACAATAATTGAAGCCATGTCCTCCTGCTAGCTAATATGATCTTTTCATATCATCAGTTAGCAGCTGAATCACCTGAAAAAACATTTGAACATATTGAATAAAATGTGTGGTCACATTAGATCTGTTTTATCAAGCTAATCAGCACTAAAACAATAGGAATCAGCACAAACTAAGCAAGGTCAATAAAAATGTGATGGTTGAAAAATTGTAGTAATGTGTGCTTGGGTCTATTCACAGTGATTACCTCATATCCAATATGCAGTATTTACATGTTTTTGGCACTGACTGTATATCTAATTTAACATAAGAAATACACTTTAATGTATTTTTTAAAGCTGGGTATCTGTTACTCCATTCTGACAGCTTGTTCCTTACAGAAAATTGCTTATTAAACTAAAAACAATGTACATGGGGCTTTCTAAAGCCCAAAAATATAGGGAATAAATAGTGTTTCATCTCAGCCAGCACATAACAGAATCTTAAAACCATATGAGCTATTGCATCACAACAATGTATAAGTGATAGAAATTTATATTTTAACTCTTGCAAGGGGAAATAGAAACAATAATAATAATAATAATAATATGATTCCACAGTTTGCTTCTCCTCCCAGCAAAGCCCAGGTTGGTAGCATAAAGAAAACTCAAAATAAAATCCAGGAGAGAAGCAGAAGTCTCAAGATTAGGACACACCCCAGATGGTCACCAGACATGCAAATCAGTCGACACGCCTCTAAAGGTCAGACACCATTTAGCATCATGTGGCCCCCTCGATTTTTGCAAAATCCAGAGCAGTTCAATGCCCTTCCGCTCTCCTGGAAAGTCACCATGGTACATAAAGGACTCTGTCTTTGGTAACTAGGACACAAAGAAAGCACATCTATTGCAACAAGAGAGGTTGAAAACCTTCATTTTATTACAAAGGAGCTTCCTCATCTAAGGAGGAGACATCTCAATTAACTACCAATTTCTTCTGATAGAAACAACTCCTTGCGAACACCAGTTCTTAATTATGAGGTGTATCCCACAGCTTCAGGGATGGAACCAGGAATAGCCATCCATTAACAAAACATACAGCATAAGCTGTCAAAGAACTTTCTAAAAAACAGTAAGGAGTAGGATGTTGTTAAACACAAATAATATAAATTAAAGAAACTGCTCTCACTTCATTCAAAAAATGACAAACAACTGCTCCCCACAATTATATACACTGAGATAATAAATTCATTAGTAATTAACACATCTAACTCTTCATGCAGAAAAAAAAAGCCAACTTGAAGCAAGGTCCATAACTTTAGAGCACCCTGGGAAACATTCAAGAGCTCAAAGTGCAATGTCCAGCTTGGCTGGAGATCAGCTTCAAAGGGTTAGGGTTAGGTGTTTCAGGAATTCTTCAAGTCTTTGGAACCAAAAGATGAAGTCAGCCACTAAGGAAAAAAGCACCAAACAACCAACACGTACTGTGTCACCTACAGATACTGATACAATTGAGGTCCTTCATCCTTCAGTAATGTTAACGTTAATATATTTATAACTATATGTATACTGTATATAGTGCCCAATGAGAAATAAAGAGCATACTAGTTATCATACTGTATATAGTGAGCATGAATTAAAACTTTAAAAGAAAATAATACAAACTCAACATCAGACATGAAGGCTGTAAACAAAAATAAATAAAATGAAAAAACATATAATTAATTAAATTAATAGGTAGAAAACATGGAGTCACACATATACTGAGATTAGATAGATAGATAGATAGATAGATAGATAGATAGATAGATAGATAGATAGATAGATAGATAGATAGATAGATAGATAGATAGATAGATAGATACTTTATTAATCCCAAGGGGAATTTAGTAAACACTCACCTAATAAGGAAGATAAGAATGCAGAGAATTGTGTGAAGGATACAGAAAATACGGTAAAACAAAAAGAACATTTTTACATTTCTACTAATATAAATGTCACCAACAGTGGTTGCCCTTATGTGTTGATAAATTGAGGTACAATTTAAGGATTGCCAAACAATGACCAGGAGATCATCTGAACAAAAATTATGCCAAGAAAAAGCAAGCAGACTTAGACAGAAGAAGGAGTATTTATATAAAACAGCCCATTCATTTAACTCAAGGAATCCTTAGTCAAGACATCGTTGTCCCTGTTATTTATTGACATATGTTTGTGTTTTAGTGTTGTTTTTCTTGTCTTTGTAATTGTTTTTCATTTGTTTACATCATTGCATACAATTGTGTTTATTCTTAGTTAATTATGTACTGACTCTACAAGATTACTTTTGTTCCCTTCTTTTTATGGGTGGAGCTCTCAGGAGGCGGGGCCATCTTGATGTCATCACTACTGAGCCCTCCATCTGGCTATTCAGGTCAGCTGACAAGGCTCAGGAGGCAGAAATCATTCATTTGTTTAGAGTAATTGTAATTGTTCTCTGTTTGGATTTTCCTTCCTTCCTTCATTTATTTATTTATTTATTCTTCTTATTTTTTTCTTGGATTATTCTTCTGATCTGTGTATTGGGATTTGTTTGCTGTGGGATTGCCTTTTAAGCAACCCCTTTTGTTCCTTTTGATCTGTTGGCCATTTTTTTGTACTCTTCTGTTCTTTTTTTTTGTAAATAAATCTTTGATTTATTATGATCCTTTGTTGCCCTTTCATTCACAAGCTAGGAGTTGATGATTATTCTGATTCTTGTGGGGCTTTTTAATAGAAATGTGAACATTTCTTGTTGTTTTGACAGCTCCCCATCTTTGGAGCCTGCTCTGGCTAAAGCCTGCAGGTGGTATTTTGGGCATGGCTGAGTGAAGATGAGCCTCTCCTGGGCAGGTTAGGTAATTTCCTGGTCTGATTCTTGGCTTATATTTGGAGGCCTCACCCCCATTTCACCCTTGTTTAGACTCCACTTCATGACAGTCCTGGCTTATTCAACAGACCTCCCTGGTAGCAAAATATTCATAATATTTCAAATAAAATGCTTTTTTGTTATGGTAATATGAAAAGAGCAAAAAAGCAAAGAAATGTGAATGTAAGATGAGGTTATACAGTCTGTGAAATATACTGTTTGACATATCAAATGAAGGGACACCATAAAAATGAACACCATATGCCTGATCCTGGAATACAAGTAGTAAATCTTGTTGATCTTAATCAATATTTCTGGGTGTGTTAATGTACATTTAAAGGAATACTTCACTCAAAAAATAATATTTGTATGTTACTTACCCCATGTAGTTTGTATTGATGGCCAAATAAAATGTTAATCTCATGTTTTCATGCAGAACAACAATATAAACAGTTTGGATAGAATAGGACATGCTTTGAATTGAAGGCCCACCTGTCCCATCATTCATTGCATCTGTCTTCAGTTCAAAAGTATGACCCCATGTGAAGGGGCTTCATGTGTGTAGACATAGTAATTAAGGCTGTGGACTTCAAACCCTGAGGTTGCACGTTCAAGTCCTGCTACTGTCACTGTGTGACCATGAGCAAATCACATGACCTGCCTGTGCTCCGATTGGAAAACCAAAAGAAATGGAACCAATCATATCATAAAGGTGGTGAGTTGCCTTGGATAAAGATGTCAGCTAAATAAATAAATGTAAATGGACTACTTTTATTGTCTGGACATATCAGCAAACACCTTGTGAGCTTACACCTGTATTACTTGATATGTGAATTATGTGAGAGATTTTTTCATGGAAGTTTTTGATCATTTTTGTCACTATTGTGGCCCATTCTATCAAGAACTGTTATATCTGATCTCCACAAAAGCATGCAATTAACATTTTTTCTCTGCCATCACTACAGAGCACATGGGGTAAATATCAATATAAATGTAAATATTATTTATTTGTGAAGTATTCCCTTAATCTAAGAGCAAGCAAGGAATTTGCCATTGATGGAAGGACACTACTTTAAACTACAAAATAGCAAACTACATCACAAAACACAGTGGAAGGCAAGGAAAAATAAAAATAAAACTAATTTAACATTTAAGACTGAAATCCTAATTATCGAGGTTCAGTCTGAAGAACAATTTAGTGGTGGCAGCAGTTATAAGTGTAACAGAAGCATGACGCTTACTGTACTGTATGGACGTGACAGTAATAACCTATAAATACAACATATACGTACAGTATTTTAAAAAAAGAAATGTAAGATAAGTACATGTTTCTACGCGGATGTGGCACAGTGCTCACCGCTCTGGGGTTTGAATCCCAGTCCAGTCACTCCCTCAGGTCCATCTGTCTTGGTGTTTGTTCTCCTCCTGCAACTCAGATCAATGCATGCCAAGTTAATTGAGGACCCGAGTGTCCCCTTGTTGGACTGGCGCCTTACCCAAGATTGGTCCTGCCTTTCACCCGATGCTACCAGGTTAAGCTCCTGGCCCATCATCTTGCAGTGGATTAAGCAGGTTTCAAAATGGGCCAATATTTCTATTACTTTCCTCTGTGAGTAATCAAAGCTGAAGTCAGCTAACATTTCCTCCTGAACCAAAGTACTAAAGTACTGGGTGCCATACCAAAAAATATAAGTAACTGTTTTTGCATGAGACTTGCTTACACGCATTTCTTTGGGCTTTATCTGCATGGAAATCCATTTTTTCCATGTTAACATAAGTGCAAAATTAATTCTAATACTTTACTTTAAAAATGAACTACAGTCGGCTACATTCCAAAATAACCAAATACGATGAGTACAAAGCAAATATCAGCACATCAAACTCAAAAAAGAAAATTTATATAATTGTACTTACATAAAACATGATATTGTCGGGGAAAAAATGTTTTCTTGAAAGTGCTAGGGGGCTAAAAACAAGTTTCTAAAGATGCAAAGAAATAAACACTGAAAAGCATCCAATCTATACAGAAAGTCTTCTTTCTATTTATACAATTGTAATATTGTTTCGTTTAATGTCAGGATCAATGAGGAAAATAGAGGTCAAAATTAATTTATGCCTGCAGCCCAAACATCTGCACCAGATGCGACTGAGTCTTATTACTCCTTTTTAAAATTTAAATCTTTCAAAATTCTTGACCAGAGGCATCTGGGACGTGAAGTAAAAGACACTGAGGCAGTGCATATTCATTAGCTTCAGTGAAAAAAATGACATCAAGCTTAATTTCAGGCTAAAAAGTAAAAAGAAGCTGCAAATGCAACACTTGAAGCAAGTGTGAAAGGTGGCCATCTGAGAGCATCCATCCATCTTTTCGAACATTAGAACGTTAATAAAACTTATGACAAGATCAGGCCATTCAGGCCAACAAGCTTGTCCCCTAATGTCCGCTCTCTACCACACTACTTGGTAATTTATTCCATGTGTCTAAAGTTCTGTGAGTGAAGAAAAAAGTCTTGGCAGTGGGGGCTGGGTGGTCTCGTGGTCGTGGAGCCCCTGCAGATTTTGTTTTTTATTCTCCAGCCCTCTGGAGTTGGTTTTTTTTTTTTGTTTTTTCTGTCCTCCTGGCCATCAGACCCTTTCTTTATTCTTTGTTACTTAGTATTACCTAATCTTATTTTTATTTTTTATAAACGTTTCTTTCTTCATCTTGTAAAGCATGTTGAGCTACATCATTTGTTACAAAAACATGCTATATAAATAAATATTTTTGTTGTTTGTATGAAATTCACCTGTGTATCCATGTTGTCATCTAATTTTTAGCAACCTGGATCCGATGCACTAATTCCTTTCATAATTTTAAACACTTCAGTCATGCCACCTCTTAATCGCCGTTTCCTTAAACTGAAAAGGTTCAAGTCCTTTAATCTTCAGACCCACTTAATTCAATCTGGTCTGTCAGGAGGTCTTAGTATTCTTCTTCTTCGTCTGCTTTCTGCTGCTCTCGTTAGGGGTTGCGACAGCAGATCATCTTCTTCCATATCTTTCTGTCCTCTGCATCTTGTTCTGTTACACCCATCACCTGCATGTCCTCTCTCACCACATCCATAAACTTTCTCTTAGGCCTTCCTCTTTTCCTCTTCCCTGGCTTCCTAGCATCCTTCTCCCAATATGCTCAGCATCTCTCCTCTGCACATATCCAAACCAACAAATTCTCACCTCCTGACTTTGTTTCCCAACCGTCCAACTTGAGCTGACCCTCTAATGTACTCATTTCTAATCCTATCCATCCTCGTCACAGCCAGTGCAAATCTTAGCATCTTTAACTCTGCCACCTCCAGCTCTTTCTCCTGCTTTCTGGTCAGTGCCATCGTCTCCAACCCATATAACACAGCTGGTCTCACTACCGTCCTGTAGACCTTCCCTTTCACTCTTACTGATACCCATCTGTCACAAATTACTCCTGACACTCTTCTCCACATGGTGGACTGGCACCCTGCCCGGAATTTGTTCCTGCCTTGTGCCCTGTGTTGGCTGGGATTGGCTACAGCAGACCCCTGTGACCCTGTGTTAGGATATAGCGGGTTGGAAAATGACTGCTGACTGACTCTTCTCCACCCACTCCACCCTGCCTGCACTCTCTTTTTCACCTCTCTTCCACAATCCCCATTTCTCTGTACTGTTGATCCCATGTATTCAAACTCATCCAACTTCACCAGCTCTTCTCCCTGCACACTTACCATTCCACTGACCTCCCTGTCATTCACACACATGTATTCTGTCTTGTTCCTACTGACCTTCATTCCTCTCCTCTCCAGAGCATATCTCCACCTCTCTGGTGTCTCCTCAACCTGCTTCCTACTCTCACTACAGATCGCAGTGTCATCAGCAAACATCCTGTCTAATCTCGTCTGTCAACCTGTCCATCACCATTGTATATAAGAAAGGACTCAGAGATCCTGCGCCATCTGAATTCAAGGCAGAAACCATCCATTGATTCTGTGCAAAGCCATCACAGGACACACACACAGTAGACCAATTTAGAGTTTCTGTAACCCAAAAAAACATCAAAGACCAACACAGATAAGGGTGAGTGTGACAGAAGACTGTCACAGACCTCCAGCAGCAATCACTTACAGATATTTTTGTGTTTTTAAGAATTACTTATAAATGCTTTGAAATCACTTCAGCTTGTTTTCCTCTGATATCTCCTGACTCACTGGTATGAGATAACACCCACATATGACACACTGTTTGACTTGTCTTGTTGCCTAGTTATGCAAGACATCAAGCTTTTTGGGGTTCTCCTCTCATTTTTAGGCCATTTTTGGAGTATATGTTGAGCTAGAAATGAAAAAAATTATGATACAAAGTAAACTAATAGGTGTCTTCAACAGGACTTGAAGTTGTGCAGGCCACATCAACTGACCCCTAATGGAATACAAGGGGTCAAAGTTACTTCTTTACAAAAAAACTTCCAAAAAATGGGGATCTGTAATATAGAGTGTCCATCCATCCATCCATCCATTATCCACTGCTTATCTGAGGTCGGGTCGTGGGAACAGCAGCCTAAGCAGGGAAGCCCAGACCTCCCTCTCCCCGGCCACCTCCTCAAGCTCCTCTGGGAGGACCCCGAGGCATTCCCAGGCCAGCTAGGATATATAATCCCTCCATCGTGTCCTGGGTCTGCCCCGTGGCCTTCTCCCAGTGGGGCATGCCCGGAACACCCCCCCAGGGAGGAGTCCAGGGGGCATCCTAACCAGATGCCCGAACCACCTCAACTGACTCCTCTCAATGCAGAGGAGCAGCGACTCTACTCCGAGTCTCTCCCGGATAACTGAACTCCTCACCCTATCTCTAAGGGAAAGTCCAGCCACCATACGGAGAAAACTCATTTCGGCTGCTTGTATCTGCGATCTTGCTCTTTCGGTCACTACCCAAAGCTCGTGGCCATAGTTGAGGGTATGAACGTAGATCAACTGGTAAATCGACAGCCTCGCCTTTTGGCTCAGCTCTCTCTTCACCACAACGGACCGTTGCAGAGCCCGCATTGCTGCGGATGCCGCACCGATCCGTCTGTCAACCTCCCGCTCCATTATTCCCTCACTCGTGAACAAGACCCCGAGATACTTGAACTCCTCCACTTGAGGCAGTACTGTGCTCCCAACCCGGAGAGAGCATTCCACCCTTTTCCGGCTGAGAACCATGGCCTCGGATTTAGAGGTGCTGACTCTCATCCCCTCTGCTTTGCACTCGGCTGCGAACCGCTCCAGTGAGAGCAGGAGGTCACTGTCCAATGAAGCCAACAGAACCACGTCATCCGCAAATAGCAGATACGAGATTCTGAGGTCACCGAACAAGACACCCTCCCCTCCTTGGCTGCGCCTAGAAATTCTGTCCATATAACTTATGAGCAGAATTGGTGACAAAGGGAAGCCCTGGCGGAGTCCAACCTCAACGGGAAACAAGCCCGACTTATTACTGGCAATGCGAACCAAGCTCCTGCTCCTCCTGTACAGGGACTGGATGGCTCGTAACAACGAGCCTTGTACCCTGTACTCTTGGAACACACCCCACAGGGTGTTTCGAGGGACACGGTTGAATGCCTTCTCCAAATCCACAAAACACATGTGGACTGGTTGGGCAAACTCCCATGCCCCCTCCAGGATTCTGGCCAGGGTGCAGAGCTGGTCCAGTGTTCCACGGCCGGGACTAAATCCGCATTGTTCCTCTTGAATCTGAGATTCGACCATCGACCGAACTCTCTTCTCCAGCACCCATGAATAGACCTTACCGGGGACGCTGAGGAGTGTGATCCCCCTACAGTTGGAGCACATCCTCCGGTCACCCTTCTTAAAAAGGGGAAGCACCACCCCGGTTTGCCAATCCAGAGGCACTGCCCTCAATGTCCATGCGATGTTGCAGAGATGTGTCAACCAGGACAGCCCCACAACATCCAGAGCCTTGAGGAACCCAGGGTGAACCTTGTCCACTCCAGGGGCCCTGCCACCTCAGAGCTTTTTAACTACCTCGGCGACCTCAGCCCCTGTTATGGACGTAAGGAGGAAGTAAGGACAGCTATGAAGAGGATCAAGAATGGAAAAGTCGTTGGTCCAGATAACATACCTGTGGAAGCATGGAGGTGTTTAGGAGAAATGGCAGTGGAGTTTTTAACCAGATTGTTTAATGGAATCTTGGAAAGTGAGAGGATGCCTGAGGAGCAGAGAAGAAGTGTACTGGTGCCGATATTTAAGAATAAGGGGGATTTGCAGGACTGTAGTAACTACAGGGGGATAAAATTGATGAGCCACAGCATGAAGTTATGGGAAAGAATAGTGGAAGTTAGGTTAAGAAGTGAGGTGATGATTAGTGAGCAGCAGTATGGTTTCATGCCAAGAAAGAGCACCACAAATGCGATGTTTGCTCTGAGGGTATTGATGGAGAAGTTTAGAGAAGGCCAGAAGGAGTTGCATTGCGTCTTTGTGGACCTGGAGAAAGCATATGACAGGGTGCCTCAAGAGGAGCTGTGGTATTGCATGAGGAAGTCGAGAGTGGCAGAGAAGTACGTAAGAGTTGTACAGGGAGTGTGACAGTGGTGAGGTCTGCAGTAGGAGTGACGGATGCATTCAAGGTGAAGGTGGGATTACATCAGGGATCGGCTCTGAGCCCTTTCTTATTTGCAATGGTGATGGACTGGTTGACAGACTAGATTAGACAGGAGTCCCCGTGGACTATCATGTTTGCTAATGACATTGTGATTTGTGGCAGACGGGTATCAGCAAGAGTGAAAGGGAAGGTCTACAGGACGGTAGTGAGACTGGCTATGTTATATGGGTTGGAGACAGTGGCACTGACCAGAAAGCAGGAGACAGAGCTGGAGGTGGCAGAGTTAAAGATGCTAAGATTTGCACTGGGCGTGACAAGGATGGATAGGATTAGAAATAAGTACATTAGAGCAGGGGTCCCCAACCCCCGGTAGGCGGCCCACTACCGGGCCGCAGCCGTCTGACAGCCGGGCCGCGAGAGAACTGCCGGCAACGGAGACTCACTCAGACTTTTCAGAACGCTTGGCGGGCGGGGCTTTGCAGCGGCGCAGAGAGAGGAGAGAGACCGAGGTGAGAGAGTATTACAACAAAGTATTTTTATGGTCCCGATAGTTTCCCCATATGACACGAGTCTATAGAAATCACGTTACTACGAAGTACATTCAGCAGATGCTTTCATTACAACGAAGTGACGTTGAAATGCTTGAACAAATCATCCACAGAGCAGTTAGATCTGTGGTCGCAGCTCAGTTATGCACATTTGCACAACAACCCCCAAACAGAAACATTGTAAAAAAAAATCTCTTTCTTCGAACTTTCCTCGTACTGTTTTTGTTTTCTGTGGTTTTCGGTGATACCTTTTGCTTATTGCTTGTCAACATTTGAAAAACATCCATTGGAATTTAACTCATTGTCACCCTCCTATAGAAACGGCAGACACGAAAAAAAGATAGCAGTGTTAATGTTTGTGATGTGCAATCTGTTGGAATGGCAAATGCAAAGCATATGTCTTTGTTATATGCAAAAAAAGAAGAAAAGTTGCAAACATATACGAACTGCTTAATAACTTAATAATAATAGAAATGTTATGTAAATTGTGTATAAAACTGACCCCCAACCCCCACCCCATGTAGACCGGTCTGTGGAAAAATTTGCATCTAATATAGTGGTCCTTGCTGTCAAAAAGGTTGGGGACCACTGCATTAGAGGGTCAGCTCAAATTGGACGGTTGGGAGACAAAGTCAGAGTTGCGAGATTGCGTTGGTTTGGACATGTGCACAGGAGAGATGCTGGGTATATTGGGAGAAGGATGCTTAGGATAGAGCTGCCAGGGAAGAGGAAAAGAGGAAGGTCTAAGCGAAGGTTTATGGATGTGTTGAGAGAGGACATGCAGGTGATGGGTGTAACAGAACAAGATGCAGAGGACAGAAAGATATGGAAGAAGATGATCCGCAGTGGTAACCCCTAATGGGACCAGCCGAAAGAAGAAGAAGATTATAATCTTAAACTGATTATCCAGAGCACAGCTACAAGACAGTTGAAGCCTATCCCAGCAATCTGTGGGTGGAAGACAGAAACAACACCAGGACACCAGTCACACCACTTCATTTGAATGCATATTTCACAGTTAAACCTTTCCACAGATGTAATTGCGATTTCTTCCTTTACTGAGGCAGTAACTGAGAGCGACAGACACCACAACATACGCACTTAACGTTGGTGCACCACTCACTTTTAACACTAGTCCAGTAATGTCTTTAAATGCCCAAGTTTAATCTGGTTTTACAGAAAGATATTTCGCTTTGGAACAGGTCTTGTTTATTTTTAACATATGTAAAGTGTTCTCTGCACACACTATACACATTTATATGTTTAACAGGGGTCTTTTAGGAGATTTTATTTTCAGCCATTGAAGGTTTATCCATTATGACCACATACTTACTGTCTGTCGGACCCGGTTAACAAGCATACCATGAATCTTTGCTGCTTAAATCCCCGCCCCTACTCTAAGCCCCACTTTCACAAGGCTTCGGATTAGTTTAGAAATTCCAAACTAAGTGAGACATCAAATTGTTCTAGCCACTTTTAAACAAAATTAACTCATGGTTATCTCCAAACATATACGTTTGATTCTGCAAGGCTAAAGCAGCCCAGTAGCAGAGTCTGGACAGAAGTAGAAGAACAACAAAAGGATTCTTAACGGAGTAAAAACACAAGCAAATGATGAAAACTGTTAGAAAAAGTGAAGGCAAAGGAAATATCAAAATGTCTGAGTTATCAAAAGAGCCCAACACTCCCATAAGGTAGAGTAATGTTGATTTAATGTTTGATGATTTAACAGATTAAATGCTTGCTTTCATTGTTGGGCATGAGAGCAGCAGCTGAGGTGGGCTTCTGCTGTGGATTAATGCAGAAGGACCATGCAGGACAAAGAATATGCCATTTCCACATGCTGCCCATGTCTAGTTACCGTCAGGGCCTACTGGTTTTCCTCCTCACATCAGGCCAACTGTTAATTGGCGCAGAATGTGTAAGGTTGGCATGCAAGGATGGTTCTTACTTTGTTCTTGATGCTTCTATGAGAAGCTTGGAATCCTTGTTTTCATAAAATGGAAAAAAAAAATTGGTTCTGACTAAAGATGAATACAATGTAATACAGTATTGCGCTACAGCTCTACTATAATATATGAATCATGTGTTTTCAAAAATAATTTTGAAACTTTCACTAAAATTCACAAGTTGACTAATTTAATTTAACTTCCTAATGAAGGTAGGCTGAAGCGCAGAAAAACGTTTGTGACAACTGCATTATGTTTCCGGAAATATCTGAGCATCAGCAAAAAAAAAAAAAATTAAAAATCAGCATGTCAGTTTCTGTCCTGTTCTTTTAGAGTGTAATGACAGCTAAAGCTCTAAAGGTTACCTGAGTTTATGTTCCCTTCTGTCACACTAAGTGCTGAACATACTGCTCATTCCCCATAAAATACCTCATTGTGCTTTGTAATTGCATTTGCTTGTCAGAGTTGTGATTTGATTCCTTCTGACATTGATATTTCATACTTGTTTAAGACATTAATATTCTTAATATATATCTTAAACACTTATAGACATGTTATCTTTAGTGACTTTGGCACAGAGATTTCAAAAACATTGTTTCACATAATGCAATCCTAAAACTTCATCGAATTTGAGAATACAAATAGAGGGCCTGCAGCAGCTTTGACTGGTTGCCAGTAGCCTGACACATCATAAGTAATTGACCATCCCTACAGCACAGACATGCGATAAAAAAGAACAGAGACAGTTGTGTTATTCTCAGCATTGCAATGGTGTCCCCCATGTCATGCTTTTTTGACGAGCTGCTAAATGTATTGTTAAGGAATATTAGGTGGAACAATTCTGGCTCCTAAGTCGCAGATTCAAGAACAAGGACAAGGCTCATTTATTCCGTCTCTATGTGGTACAGCAGTTCCTTTCACACTAGTTGAAATCCCCTCTGCAGAACCTTAAAACTGCAACTGAAATTTCCACAAGTGCGTGACGTCATCAGGCCGATTTTTTATGTTTTGTCACCTTCAAACTACACAGCACATTGACCTTTGTTGGTATTAAGCTTGCCTTGGTAAGGATTGCATTTCTTCATCTGCCTAACTGGGAATCTGTTGCACTATTCATTGATCTCCATTAAACCTCTTAGCAAGGATTTTCTAATAACTTTCTTGGACCTTCTAATTCTAATTACCCTATATCCACCACTCTGCTTCATTTTGCCCCTTGACAGGGCCACCCCAATGACATCCTTTATTTTTTACAGCACCATTTTTATCAACTCCACTGCCACCACGCCTGATTTTCGGAAATCAATTCTTTTCCCTTTTTCCTTTCCCGCCATAAATGCCACAGTGTCTTATAAGTTTTGTCTCTCCACTTGCTTCTCCCTTCAGTCTTTGCACTTGTGTAGCCACATACAACCTGAAGATTAAAACATTTTACAAAAATGAGCCATGTTTGGAGGTAATATCCCCAAGGAGAGGTTACTCTAGGATCCCACTATGATCTGTGATCCTAAAGGGCCTGACGAAAGAGGAACATGATAATATATTTCATCAGTGAAGGAGTAAAGGGACACATCTTTGGGTACTACAAATCCAACTGGTGCCTGCAAAGCTGTACCCTTTAGTAACCTCATGCTCAGCTCATTTTCAAAACATTTCAGTTTTCTGAAGAGAAGTTATACAAGTGTTTATCAAAACAGTCACACTTCTTGTTTTACTGCTTATTTGCTAGTTGTGACAAACACAGAATTAGCGAAGAGCCACATCAGCTTCTACTTACAATAGAAAAGAGAAATAAAGGTTAGAGACACAGTTCTTTGTTTCGGTATAGGAGTAAAGTTGATGTTTTTTCACAAGACACAAGGGCATGAGATGTGCGACAAACTAGCGGAGGCCGTCCAGTTTATCAACGTTCTTAGGCTAAGGACTTGTCTCAACACTTAAGAGCAGAACAAGCTCTGTGAGACAGCCCAACTTACTAAGATGTTACTTTCTTTCTTTGCTTTTCTTTACCAAGGATTCAAAGGATTAATAAAATAACAATGGGAGGTCGAGCTTTTAGTTACAGGGCCCCTAAACTGTGGAGTGGTCTGCCTGCTACTATAAGAGATGCCCCTTCGGTCTCAGCCTTCAAATCCCGGCTGAAGACTCACTACTTCAGTTTAGCATATCCTGACTAGAGCTGCTGATTAACTGTACAGACTGCATCTCTGTTGTCAGTAATTAGTACTAAAACATAAGTAACATGATCTTTATAATTTGTTACTAACCCTCACCTATTCTGTTTCTCTTCTCAGTACTCACACGTGGCAAGTTGTTTTTCCTGCCTAAGGTAAAGTCATCCCTGATCGCAGGAACCGTCAGGTAGAGGGGTCTTTTCATTGGATTGGCTGGCCCAGCACTGACTAAGATGTGGAATGACCAATTGGAGGAGGGGCAGCTTGATGGCTCCAGGAACCTGAACAAATCCAAATCATATTATGGGATATCATCTACTGTTCAATTCTGCTCTGTACTTATAATATTTCAATTGCACTATTATATATGTATTGAGGATTACTTGTGTTTTGTTCTGTGTATTGTATTATATTTACTGCCCTTTTTGACACCCACTGCACACCCAACCTACCTGGAAAGGGGTCTCTCTTTGAACTGCCTTTCCCAAGGTTTCTTACCGTTTTTTCCCCTACAAGGATGTTTTGGGGAGTTTTTCCTTGTCTTGTCTTCTTAGAGAGTCAAGGCTGGGGGCCTGTCAAAAGACAGGGCCTATTAAAGCTCATTGTGGCACTCCTTGTGTGATTTTGGGCTATACAAAAATAAATTGCATTGTATTGTATTTATGTTTTGTGTGTTCAACATATCTATAATATGTACAAGTCCTACTCTGTAGTTATCACTTCAAAACATCAGTGCATGGCAAAACAGTAATAAATGGCAGAGAAAGAAACATAAGGAAATCGTGTGGTCACAGCTCCTTATTTACTGTAGTTATGTTAGAAACAAATGAAACACAAACAGAATGGACCAAAGGACTGCTAGGAAGGACAGAATTTACAGAATGCTTCACAGGAAGAGATCTTCTGCAAATAATGGAAAAGAAATAAAAAGAGGAAAAAATACATGACAAGTAGATCCAGAATCCATCCCTGCATTAGGTGGATTAGCACTGAAGGTGAACATCAGTTCATTTGTGCTGGGCAGTTCCATTGTGTCATGAAGTTTTAGGGCTTTGTCATACCATTTTTATGCTTTACCCATAATGTTATATTCATTTTGATTACAATGTATTGTTTTCTCAACATCATTTTCAATTAGCATACCTGCTACCATTTTTCTTCCATAGACGAAGCCATCTTGTTGGGTTGCATGGCAGCATATCACGCAGCCCGTGGTCATGACGCCATTCTGTTCTCTAGTATTGAATTAATAGAAATGAAACTGCTCACATTTCCTTTTAAACTGCGAAATCTCTTTATTAGGTCCTGCGGTGGGTTGGCACCTTGCCTGGGATAGGTTCCTGCCTTGTGCCCTGTGTTGGCTGCAATTGGCTCCAGCAGACCCCCGTGACCCTGTGTTCGGATTCAGCAGGTTGGAAAATGGATGGATGGAATCTCTTTATTAGATTCAGATGGAACGTCTGCCATTAGTATTTTTTAAGTTCGAGTATTGTCTCGCATTTCGCCTTCAGTTATTTAGTTACAAAAATTTTGGTAACCACTCTGTTTTTTTGTCTCTCCTTTTGGCTCAGCCGGCTTGCTCTCTCATCTTCCAAGTCCTTTTGTTTTCAGGTTGTCCTTATTAGGGTGCAAGACAAGTGTGACGACACAATCATTCATAAAGATTGTCCAGTTAATGTAACGCACAGACCAAGCGGAGTACCCAGAGGACGAACTCACAGAGAGCGTGCAGGCCTCACGACAACTGCGACAGGGCCAGCGTTCAAAACCAAGGGACTTTTTTACTTGCCTAACTGCTGCATATCTTTTCAATGGTTGTCCCATAGGGTTATTGATGTGCAAAGACAATCAAACAGGTTGGAGTCAGACTACCAATTCAAATTTGTAATCATTTGATGGACTCTTCATCCACACAGGCACTTTGGAACTGTGACTGTAACAAGAGCAAACCATAAAAATCTCAATGCATCAAATATCTTAACTGCATACATGTTGCTCTCCATAATCCTTTTTCATAGACATTTACATTGCCACTTTAAATAAGGTTTTCATTAAAAAAGAGAGACATACTTTAAATCAAAATGTCTTTGCTTCATAACAAGTGTCTTGACGCCTGCATTTCTACGTGGATCTTGTCAAGACTGAGAATGACGAAAAGCACTCACTTTTGGGTCTTGCTTGTTACAAACGCTGCCTGAGCCTCCTCCTTGCCCCTTTGAATTCTCGGCTTGGTTTCGTCACGTTGGCAGTCACACGCTTTGCCATAATAATGTTGCCACCCCTCAATCTTTGATTGGCTTTCTTTATTATCAAGTGTAGAAATCCATTAGGTTTGCTTATTTTCTCCATTCACCATGAATTAGTCTGTCATTCCAGTCATTTATTCAGCAGTTTATTGCTTCCTCAGAAAACAGTTGCATCCCTAATCAAAGAGCCCTTGACAAAGAGAATGGTAGCAGTCATTTGAGAGCAAATAACACTGCAGAGTGCTGTCAGTACACCTGTGTGCAGCTACTTTCCAGCACGCTATTATCAGAATGGATTTCTCCGGTTTTTATCTTCAGTATACAATATTTCTTGTTTTTCTTCATCTTCTTTTTCTCTCTTAACCTTGAAATAGCATTGAATGTACATGAAAACTATGTAGTCATTTCTTTTGTACTCTGGTGTTATCTTAATGCAACCACCTTAGAAAGAGGTAAATTGGTATTGTCTTTTGATAGGAACCTTAACTAGAAAGTCGCAGGAAAACTTGGAGCACTAGTTTGAGAACAAGAAAAACACTTCACATGAAAGTATTATGTATTCAAACTATTTTTTTTACTTTATTTACATGAAAAATAAAACCTCTAAAAACTATTTTTTTTCAATACTTGCTTATTCTCAGCTGAAAACAACATTTTTTACTATATCTAAATGCAACTCTTGTTGAAATGTTAAAGCATCACCAAACACACAATAGAGTTCGTGGGTAAACACACACTTTTCGTTTCCTATAATCGTTTTACCTAATAATATTGTGGCCAGCTTCGGAGTGAAGAATGTGACTCCCTACATTTTGCCAGTAGGTACTTATATTTTCTTCTTCTTCCACTTGTACTTCTCGGACAGAGCTGTTTCTATCCCATTTGGGGCCCTCATCCCTCTTTTAGCCCTCTTCTCTGCTCGTCTCCTCTAACTGTTGGGCTCTAAGCAGTCACTTGGATGTATTATGCCTGGGCCGTTCCTG
Source organism: Erpetoichthys calabaricus (assembly GCF_900747795.2). Classification (NCBI taxonomy): domain Eukaryota; kingdom Metazoa; phylum Chordata; class Cladistia; order Polypteriformes; family Polypteridae; genus Erpetoichthys; species Erpetoichthys calabaricus. The sequence continues at coordinate 296,280,576 of NC_041395.2, forward strand.
TGTTGATGCCAAGAAAACAACAAGCCTGCTGGACTGGAGCTATCCACGCTTGCCAGGCTGCCATTGCGTCCATGTGCTCTGCTACCACTCCCTACCTGACAATCAGTTGTTCTTTTCACATCCTTTTCCGTCTTGTTCACCCACTTCTGTCATTACATTTGGGTCATCCATTATTATTATGTCTTACTAAGAAACATGTGGACCTTCAATCATCAGTTAAAGGCGGTTCATATACACCAAGCTGAACCTTTCTATGTTGGCAAGACAGTGTTTTGATTTCACCATGACAAGAAACAGCTTCACAGATGTCACTGATCTTCTTTTTCCTGCCTTGCATTACTCTTTGTCACGGTTGATGATCAATAAATACAACACTCCCACTTGATTATGAATGTAGACGATGTATGTAGAATGTCCTGGGGGATTATCGATACATGGATTTGCACAGATCCGTCCACTAGTAAGACACTTAGCTGATGACGACACTTTTCTTTCTGCTATGTCACTTTCTCAACCATTTTACTGTTCTGAGATAGTCACTCACTCACATTTTTTGACTTTCCAGACCATATCAGGTTATAAACTTTTGATTAAGACCAAGAGCAAAGTTCTAGTTCCTGAAGCTCATTGGTACCAGTATTTTCATGTGCCTGATGGTCAGTGGATGCCTTAGCAGTCCATCTTCATCTTCCTTTTCCTTCTGCCATGTCATCTTCTTGATCAGCGTGCCAATGCCATTTGCCAGCACATATCACATCATATGCTTTTCATTATGACTAAGATCAAGGTTCTAACCCCAGTGGCTTACAAGTAATCGCTTGACAGATGGACACAATTCCTAACATTTTATACCTACTGTACATATAGATTTGGCTGACTTACAACACAGGTGGCGCAGTGGTAGTGCTGCTGCTTTGCAGTAAGGAGACTGTGGAAGATTGTGGGTTCACTTCCCGGTTCCTCCCTGTGTGGATAGCGCTTTGAGTACTGAGAAAAGCGCTATATAAATGTAATGAATTATTATTATTATTATTATTATTACTTGAGGAATATAATTGGTGCCATTTCTAATTACAGCACAGGCAGTTGAAGTGACTTGCTCACGGTCACACAGTGTTTGTGGGGGATTTAAACCCACACCCTTGGTGTTTGAAGTTCAAAGCCCTATTTAATATGTCACACTGCCTGCTTTACAGTTGAAAATGAATAATTAGGATTGCTGTTGTTTGCAGATGCTTATTAATTTGCAGCACTTTCTGTGTTATTAGGTGTGTTCTTGGATATCTTCCTAGGATTTCCCATTCACCTCTTGCTTCCTGGTAACTGTATGCCAATCATTTTTTTTTCCATCTTTTAAAATTTTTGTACATGCACCTGGTCCATTTATCAATTTTTGCACTAGTATTTATTTTAAATTACTTCATTGAAACCTTGAAAATTGAATATTCCACCTAGACGTTTATTAAATTTTACAATTTAGAAAAATTATTGCTTGAAAATATGATTTAAATCATGTGTAAATGTCAGAAAATATATTTCATGAAGGCAGATATAATTATAGTAATATACCATTTGACAAAAAAAATTTTTTTTTCATAGTTATAAAGATCATTTTAACTTCTCATGCACATTTTTTCAAATTATATAAAATAAATATCATAAAAAATCTTAATAAAAGTAGGCCACATATTTAATAGATCTCACACTTATTTTAATACAAATAATATGTATTATTCGCTTCCCGGGTCCTCCCTGTGTGGAGTTTGCATGTTCTTCCCGTGTCTGCGTGGGTTTCCTCCGGGTGCTCCGGTTTCCTGCCACAGTCCAAAGACATGCAGGTTAGGTGGATTGGCGATTCTAAATTGGCCCTAGTGTGTGCTTGGTGTGTGGGTGTGTTTGTGTGTGTCCTGCGGTGGGTTGGCACCCTGCCCAGGATTGGTTCCTGCCTTGTGCCCTGTGTTGGCTGGGATTGGCTCCAGCAGACCCCCGTGACCCTGTGTTCGGATTCAGCGGGTTGGAAAATGGATGGATGGATATGCATTATTATTATTATTATTATTATTATTATTATTATTATTATTATTATTATTATTATTATTACAAAAGAATTAAATCATTCAATAATAATAGCTAGGTCTCAACGTTCTTCTCTCATTGTAATTCAAGGACAGTGTGCTTGTACAAGTACTGGCCTTTTAATTTCTCTGACCATTTTCAGCATCAAGTGCTTATTGAACAGTACAGTGGTCTTCATCTCTGCACACATACATTCAACTTTGGAGGTCTTTTTTTTGCCAGAACAAATCTTCTCCAATGGCAAGGCTCAGTTAGCACTACTGAGGTGTCAAAATTAACAAGTATGTGACAAGGTGTGTTTAGTCAGGGCTGGAGAGCACACTGGACAAGTGAATAGGAAATAAAAGCATGAATTTAACAGCCCGTGGCTGAGCTGATGAAATTCTGAGCCTGAAAGTGCCTTCATGTACTGTATTTAGGCTCATCGTTGTAAGGGGGAAAAAAAAAACTTGTCCAGTCCACGTCCCAGTCTGCTCCACTATGTGCACGTAACTGAGGACCTCCACATGGACTCACAATACCACATAGCTAGAAAGGACCTGCAGAGACTACACTTCAAAGGTGACGAAAGTGATCAAGCCTCCGTCCTCGGTTTTCACCACGTTTTACAGAAGCGCCATCGAGAGTGTTCTGACCAGCTGCATTACAATCTGGTACTGAAACTGTAGGGTGTCCGACCGTAAGAAACTGCAGAAAAATGGTGAGGTCAGCAGAGACTATTATCAGAGTGCTTCTCCCTTCTCTGGAGGACTCGTTCTTCTGTATCTGCAAGGCCTTCTGCATTGTGCAGGACTCTTCATTCATTATCCATCTGCAAACAGATACAGCAGCATCAGAGCCTGATCGGTCAGGTTGTGTGAGAGTTTTTTAAAGGCTATTAGACTCCTCAACACAATGAAGCCCCCCACCCCATGATCTTCCACCCTACCCTAACATCTTAGATCACCATTTCTCACTCCAGTTTAAATACAAGTCACTTTATCTATCGTGTCAAAAGATCAGCCATCGCATTGATCTGTAGCATTTAATTTGCCTCTGTGTAGTTGTGGCACTACATTGTATTGGCATGTTGCCTAGTTAGATGGTATGTTGCATGTTTTTGTCTGTTTGTGCCCACTGTCTTGTCTTATTTGCACTGTGCATACAGTAAGCTTTATCATTTCATCTCTCTGTATACTTGTACTGTATGTGATTGAGATGACAATAAAGTTTACTTTGACTTTGATTGTGTGCCAGTCAACATGCAGCATGTCAGCACTCTGCGGTGTCATGATTAGTCAGTATTTAATATATTAATAAGTAATATATTAAATCAGTAGGTCAAATTCTGAAGTTGCTTTAATGTATATAGGGCCATTATTGTTAGGTGTACAGAGTACAATGAGATTCTTACTTGCATGTGCTAAACAACACACCGCCTGTTGCCACTCTCTGGTGCCATGATTAGTGAGTATAGAATATATTAATATGTAATATATTAAATCAATAAGCCTCAGCTTGACATCGCCACAGTGTAATTATAGGTTTACTGGGTCATTGTTGTTTTGTGTACAGAGTACTGCGAGACTCCTACTTACTTATGCTAATAAAACTTTGAGTGACGAGTGCAAAAAATGAGTCTCATGACGAAAACAAAAGGGGACCTGCACTTCATCCACAGCCTGATAAAAATGTTAAAAGTGCACTTTAAAGTTTTGATCACCACATTAATCCTACTTAACATTTCTATGTGCATAACATGTGTAAAGGTCTTTTTTTATTTATTGTAGGTATGCAAGTAAATTCCTGGAATACTAATCTCATTATTGAATTGTGGCAATAAAAATAATTATTACTTTTATTAAGGATTCTGAACACAAATGCATTTAATATGCAAAATAATTTTTTGACAAATATAGAACAGGGAGACAATAAAATCCAGCATATACAATAAATGTATGTAAGAAAAACTTTGTGTGATGTAATCTATAAATATGTGAGGTGGTTACTATGTAAAAGAAAATAATATATTACAAGAGTAAAAACTAACATAATAATTAACAGAACTGTGTAACTTTGTTAACATTTGTTTAGGATAAAATAATAACGTAAATATAGAGATGTGCAAGACCACCTTGTGATAGGCAGCAGGAGCAAATTCAGCTGTTTGTCGTTTCTTCTGTCACACTTTGTGAAGTTCTCCAGGTGCACCCGGATCCTCTTCTGCTGCAGTCCAGGGCTCCAGAATTGTCCAGGCGCCCCCTGGCAGTGGCCACGGGCCCCAGCAGGGTTGAGCTTACAAGCTCCAATGCAATCCAGGGGGGTTGCCCTCTTGTGCTCCGGGTCAGGTATTGCTGTGGACATGTCCTCATCCCAAGTCCTTCCTCCAGAAGGGCATCCTGACCGGGCAAGGCCCCTGGCCGTCTGTCACACTGCCCCTCCCTCAGCTGAGGCTCGTAGGGCAAAACAGCCCGCCCCACAAGGGCTGTCTTCCTCCAGGATGGGGTGTCAACATACTCTGGTCCACGGTTCTGCTTCTCAAACATAAAAACAAGAGAAGGGCAGGGAGACGCTGCATCAACACCATCTCGTGGTGCCCGTCATAGTGTTATATGGGCAGCGTCTCCAGCTGTGACCAAAACCTTGACAGTCATAACATGGCGATCCTGTCTTTGCAGCTGTGCCCTTCAAACATGAAAGCAGGATGGGTAACTCCGCTCCGCCTTTTCTCAGCCAAGAGCACGGCAGTTCGACGCACGTGAGCACACAGGCTGATGCTGCATACTGCTAGGAGACCCTGTCCTCTTTTTCCAGGTCCTCCCCTTACTTTGGGCAACAACAGTCTAGGTTTCCTTATGGGAGAAAGAGAAATCTTGCGCTGTCTGCACTCCTTTTGACCTGGATGAGACCTGGATGAGACTGCCCTGGGCGGTCTGGGTGCCAGCACATATAAGATGGCCCCTCTCCTGCGCCTCAGCCATTTCCAACCCCACGGCACGATCGTTCATCACCCCATGGTCGACTGTTGCACATCTGTCCACTCAATTTCCCTCAGATTTAGCATCAGGAGGCAATTCACTCAGATGTCCGTTATTATGTGCGATACCGGCATCACTTACATGTACTGCCTTGTTTGCTTTGAGAAGACTGATCCCAAGCTGCCGCAGATACCAGTCTGTCTTCTCCAGCAGTGCCCTAGCTGTATACTCCAGTTCCTCGATCACCATCTTAAAATTCCCAGCAACCTGTAAAAAACCTGTATGGGCTGCAGGACTCTCTCCAGTTCCTGCAATGCCAATTCGTTACTTAATTCGGCTGGGGACAGGATCAGGCAAGCATGGTGAGCATGCAGCTCTCCTGTCCCCCAGTGTCTAGCCAAAGGATGTCTGGATTCCGCCTGCCTCAAGCCCTTGGCAGAGATCTCAGTCACACCCGTCGCTCCTTACCTTTTTCGTACACACCGCCTGTCTCCCCCTTCCTTTTCAGTTCGCCAATATCCCATGGATCCGGCTCCAGGTAATCAGAGGATCCTCATTGACTCTGCTCATCCCTCCAAGCCCCAGGATGGTGCAGCTTGTCCTCCTCCAGGAGCAGTGTGGCGAGGTCCTTGACGCTTGAGTCAGCGTTGTCTACCCTGGGGCAGCCTTCCGGTCAGGAATCAACATCTGGGTATTCAGCACCTAGGAGGTACACACACACAAACAAGGAACAGCACTGCCAGGGTTTAATCACCCTGCCTCTAGTATTTACCTCCTGTCGGGTTTCCTCTGGTGGCACTTGTTTTCCCTTTGCCATTGGCGACGCCACACTCTCTGCCCCTCGCAGCCTTCCCTGCTTGACTGGCTTTCCTTTTGCCCATACTGGATGGGATGGGTCTTCAACAGGCGTCTTCCTTAAGTCAGTACGTGTGAGCGTGCGTGTCGCGGTACAGCAGCTTGTGTGCGCCTTGCTCTGTTGTGTCGAGCTGGCCAGAAAAAAAAAATTATGTGGGTCTCCTGCCTACAGACAGCCAGGAGGACCCATCTGAGATGCCACTTGTGATATGCCCGAGGCGTACAGATCCTCAAACCGGACACAGACAGGCACAGAGACACACACAAGAGCCCACAACACACAATTTATTTTCCTCACTTTTCTCTCTAGAACAGAGGGCACAAAACACGGCAATAATGCAGCTCAGTATTTCTCTTTTCTCCTTTCTCTCTCTTCTGCTGCCTTGACTCCTCTCACGTAAGCATTGTCAACCTTCCACCTGACTCTGGCTCTCTGAACAGAGTTAGGTGGCCCCCTTTATAGTGCACCCAGAAGTGCTCAAGGTGCACTCTGATTCTCTTCCGGCAGCACCCTGGAGTGCGGCGGAAGTGCTGCACAGACACCCAGAAGTACTCCAGGTGCACCCAAATCCTCTTCTGGCAGCACTTCTGGGTGTGGCGGAAGTGCTGCAGTCCAGAGCTCTAGAACTATCCAGGTGTCCCCTGACAGTGGCCCCGATGCAATCCAAGGGGGGTTGCCCTCTCGTGTTCTGGGGGAGGTATTGCTGTGGACATGTCCTCTCCCCCCGAGAGAAGGGCATCCTGACCGGGCAAGGCCCCTGGCCGCCTGTCACAATAGACAGACAGATAGATAGATAGATAAAGGTGCTATATAATAGATAGATAGATAGATAGATAGATAGATAGATAGATAGATAGATAGATAGATAGATAGATAGATAGATAGATAGATAGATAGATAGATAGATAGATAGATAGATAGAGAGTGATTTTATTTTTATTATTTTTTTTTATTTTATTATCAGTTAGAAATACTGTACCAAATAAAGTTTATATGTTTAAATCTAAATTTAAAGTCACACAAAGCACTCATCTCAGCATTCGTTCATATCAGACTTGAAGGTATGATGAGCTAACATCTTCTTGATGGTACAATTTCATCTTCTTTCCCTTCACTACTGAAAATCAAAGCCTATAATCTATGATTATCAGTAAATGCATCAGATGGATGGATGGTTGGTGTTTCAGCCCTTGGTGATCACAAGATGAGCTCTGACCACTGACATAATCTGATTGAGTGACTTTGTTTTTTTGGGGTGTTGGGGGTGTTAGCAGTTAACACCTGGGTGGATTTTTTTCAGTTGCAAATTGGAACAGACAAGCTGACCACTCCACTTTAAATGAGAGTCTCTTCATTTCTAAACAGTAACCACAACATGCAGGCCGCTGTCGTCCTGAAGGCCTGATTTCCGCCCCCTTCTCTTCATGTCCTACTGTGGGTTGATTTTACATGTGGCTTTGCTGCTTTGTCTGTGTTTACTCCTCTTATTTCTATGAATATTCAATTCTTTGTTTTATTGTTTTTCTTTAGTATTGTTATTTCTTGGCCAAACCTTGGGGGTGTTCAAACTAAAAAGCACTGTGACATTAAGCTGAATTCCTTTTCGGGTATTAAATAAGAAAGCACTCTGCTTATTTCTTACTTCATTTAAGATTTAACTCATTAAGAACAATTAAGTGATTTAAAATGAACACTCTGACACTGACTGTGATGAAGCGGGCTTGGACAATGCATGTGTGAATAAACATGTGAGTCATGGGAATTTTGATTTTAATGAAAGAAATTAATGAAGAATGAAATACTTGCAAGAAGCAGAAACCTGCAGTCCCAGTGTTTCGTGAGGAAAAGGGGCCAACAACTGCTGTGTTAGATTACTTGGCTGCTCAGGCAAATGAAAAGCACTCAGACAGACAATAATTACAGACATTCTATTTGATGGGATCATTAGATAATCATAGCTTCTTGCAATTCTCAGAATAATAATAGCATCCAACCAATAATGCTGAAGTCACTTCTAAATGACCCACACATGCAGAAGGGAGTGACGGGGTAATCAGAGAGCATCATTACTTTACAATGGTCTGTTGTGAGTTGGCAGAGCATTTGATTCAAATACGGAAAGTTAATAAAGTATCATGTATTAAAAATGTGTAAAAACTCAAGTCGTGTCCATACAGCCACACCACAGTCAATCAAACGCACTGCTGAAGGCGAGTGAAGGTTTCCAGTCATCCAGGTCATGGCATATCAATTAGCTATAAGTCAAAAGAAACTGCTTTTGCAGTCTGTTCTTAAAGAAGTGAAGAGCCAGCAATTCACGTGAAACTGAATATGCAGCAAACTTAAGAGTTTCGATTTGCAGAAAATTTCATGAAACTGTGATGTTTTGCGACTAGAGAAAGTCATGGAATTGACATAGGAAGAATGGCATTCATTTTTACATATGCAACCCTTTTTCTCCCTCTGTGTTTTCTTCTTATCAGCAACATCTTTCTCCATGAGCAAGTGAACAATTTTTTTTTAATGGTGTACATAACACTGGATTAACAGGGCAGAGCTGACAAAGCTCAGTTTTGCTCCTCATATTTTGATCATATCCATAATCGATCAATTATGCTGGGGCCACCACGTGCTATTCTGTTCCCTTTTATCCACCGCCCAATGAACACTAAATTAAATAGCAAATCTAAAACATTTTATTAGCCAGGTTGCATTTCCAAAAGACATTTTCCCCCTTTATTTTCATCTGGGCACAGGTACAAAATGGGAGAGAGTTGTTGCCAGGCCATTAGAGAGCGGAGCTAGCTATATTCCTTGCCTTCCACCCCAACAAATCTTAAAAACTTTTTTTAGTGACTTTCGCATTTTGTAATTGTGAAATTGAATGCACAACAAATATTAGCATTTACTTTATTAATCTCTATGTGAAATAAAATTTCATGGTTTTGCTCGTCACTATGTTTCACCACTCAGTCCTGCGACTTCTTCAGGTCAACTGATCTGACCAAATGACTTGGATGAGTGATGAAATAAACACTCACTCACAAATGATTAGGGACGGTATACTAATATCTGGGAGGAAATCAAAAATAAGCCTCAATTCTTTGTATTGTGAATTCCACAAGATGTTGGAAACATTCCTTTGAGATTCTGGTCCACGTTGACATGACTGCAACATGTAATGTCTGCAGAATTGTTAGCTGCTCCTTCATGCTACAGATCACCCGTTCTACCACATCACATACTGTAGATGTTCTGTTGGATTCAGATCCAATGACTGGGAAGCGCTCATTGTTATGTTCATGAAACCAGTTTGAGACGAGTCTTGCTTAGTGACGCAGTGTGTTATTGTGCTAGGAGTAACCAGTAGAAGATGTGTAATTTGTAGTCATGGAGGGATGCACATGGTCAGCACCAACACTCAAATAGGCTGTGGCATTCAAGTGACGATTGATGGGTGTCAACAGGCCCAAAGTGTGCCAAGAAAACATTCCCTACACCATTACACCACCAGCAGCAGCCAGGATTGTTGACACAAGACAAGTTGAGTTCATGGATTCCTGCTGTTGACGCCATATTCTGACCCAACCATCGGTTGAGATCGACTTTCATCAGACCAGGCTATATTTTTCCAGTTTTTAAATGGGCCAGTTTTGGTGAGCCTTTGCATACCGCAGATTCAACATAATGTTCTTAGCTGATAGGTGTTCAACCTGATGTGGTCTTCTGCTGTTGTAGCCCATTCCCCCTAAGGTTTGACATGCTGTGCATCCCAAGATGCTTTTCTGCTCCCCACAGTTGTACACAGTGTTTGTCAGTGTTTATCTGTTCAGTCAGCTCAAGTCAGTCTGGCCATTCTCGTCATCAACAAGGTGTTTCCTTCCACAGAGCTGTTGCTCCCTGGAAGTTTTTTTGTTTTTCACACTCTAGTGACTGTTGTGTGTGAAAATCCCAGAAGATCAGCAGTTACAGAAATACTAACCCATTTGGCACTAACAATCATTCCATGGTTGAAAACTTTCAGTTCACATTTTTCCCCAGTCTGGTGTCTGATTTGAAGACTGACTGAAGCTCCTGGCCTACATCTACACCTTTTTATGCATTGTGCTGCTGGCATATGATTAGCTGATTAGATCATTGGGTGGACAGGCAGGTGTACAGATGTTCAGTTCAGTGACTGTTTATAACAATGTACAGCAAGTCCAGTTGCTTTTGACTTTCTACTAATCAAGGCACCATGCAGTCCCTACATTGATGGATTGAAGACCAGAGGTCCACATGTCCATCATCATCTAATTCTTCCACGTGAAGCTTAAAAACATGAGGACTGATTGAGATCATTGATGTTAGGTAGAATGCCTAGTGTGGGCTGGGTGGTCTCGTGGCCTCAGAACCCCTGCAGATTTTATTTTTCTTCCCCTTTTCCTTCCTTTTTGTTATTTCTGTCCTCCTGGCCATCAGACCTTACTTTATTCTTTGTTACTTAGTATTGCCTAATCTTATTCTTATATTTTTCTTTTTTCTTTCTTCATCTTGTAAAGCACTTTAAGCTACATCATTTGTATGAAAACGTGCTACAGAAATAAATGTTTTGTTAACTGGTAACTCTGCTTAAGGGTTGCTAATTTGTATTACAAAAATTAAGTAAAGCGATGACTTCCAAAAGCACTCTGAGCACCACACATGGACTGATGGACTCCCTGACTATGCCCAGGCACTGGCTACCAAAGTAGGTGCCACTTGTATAGCTGGATGAAGGGAGGGAGTGACGTGAGTGCGAAGAGCAGGTATCTCTAGCAGGAATTAAACTAAAGGGAACACATGAAGGAGTGGAGCCTTTGCCCTGAAGTCCAACATGCTGGTCTCTTCTCTCTTTTCTCTCCCTCTCTCCAAAGAAGAAGTCCACCCCACCCCACCCCACCTATGAGATGCAACACTTAAATGAGGGTCCTGAACATTCATCAACAGGAAGATGGGACAGAAACCCTGAAACTGAAGGAGAGACTGACAGAGCAAAAAGTTCATCCACACTGGGAGGACAGTGAGCACAATCTCACAAAGTGTCTGCCGACAGTTTGTTCATCTGGATGATAAACTTACCCGACACAGAAAACAAACTGCGACCGACGAGTTCCTTAAACCTTTATCTGTGTATTTGTTTTAAGATTGTTTTGACACCTTTGACAGCTTATGTCCTCAAACGGTAAATCTGTCATCTTGAAAAATGCATAATGTTCAGAGATGATGGAAAACAGAATTAGAAACTTTTGAGCTGAGTTTTGTAGTCAGCCGCATACAGTGCAGTGTTATCATTGTGAAACTAATTTGTCACATTCTGACTTTAATGCATTACAGTCAAATAACACATTAAAGCTATTTCCTAATTAGATTAGTCATGCATATTAATTTCCTTTACCTTGCCATATTGCCATTAACGCATAATTAAGTTAGGAACATGTGACATCACAACACTGCAGCTGAGCTGGGACGGCGGATAAAAATATAGGTTGCATTTATATGTCAGATGGGAAAGCCTACTGGGAGAAACTGGTGGGCTGTGTGTCCTTCTCAGATCTCCTCAATGGCTATTCCACCAGGTCAGTTTAACATGCAGTGACGCTGTGTCTCACTGGCCGGGCTGCAGTTGCCACATCGGTCCACCGTCTTAGTTCGGATTCCATGTTTGGTCATTGTCTGAGTGGAGTTTACATGTTCTCCCTGTGTCTGCATGAGATTTTCTCTCAGTCCTCTATGTTTTCCTTCAAAATCCCAAAGACGTGCGACTCAGGTTAACTTGTGACTGCAAACTGGCCAAACGTGAACGTGGGTGTGCGCGTCAGTGGGCTCCGCGGTCGACTCGTACCTTGTCCAGCAATGGCACCAGCTTTGTACTTAATGTTGCTGGAATATACTTTGGCCCCTTGTGACCCCAGACTGGTTTAAGTGTTGCAGTTAGTTCAGAAAGCTGCAGCAAGAGTCTTAATGAGAAAAACAAGATCTGAGCCCATATCACCAGCACTAGCATTGTTACATTGATTACCTATGTCCTTTAGAATTAAGTTTAAAATACAACTAATTGTGTATAAAGCCTTAAATAATCTGCTTCTTCCAATGTTTTGGAGTACCCGCCCCACCCATTCGTAATCTTAGATGTTCTAACAGGGGTTTGGTTATAATTCCAAGAGCCAAGCAAGAAAGAAGTGGTGAGGCGGACTTTTCCTGTTATGCACCAGAAATCACGAATACTTTACCAAAAGATATACGCCAGCCTATTTTAAGAAAATCCTACCCACTTTTTAATTTTGCTTTTTCGTAGCTACAGTTAGGTCCATAAATATTTGGACAGAGACAACTTTTTTCTAATTTTGGTTCTGTACATTACCACAATGAATTTTAAATGAAACAACTCAGATGCAGTTGAAGTGCAGACTTTCAGCTTTAATTCAGTGGGGTGAACAAAACAATTGCATAAAAATGTGAGGCAACTAAAGCGTTTTTTGAACACAATCCCTTCATTTCAGGGGCTCAATTGGACAAATTAAATAACTGGAAATAAAATGTTCATTTCTAATACTTGGTTGAAAACCCTTTGCTGGCAATGACAGCCTGAAGTCTTGAACTCATGGACTTCACCAGATGCTGGGTTTCCTCCATTTTAATGCTCTGCCAGGCCTTTACTGCAGCGGCTTTCAGTTGCTGTTTGTTTGTGGGCCTTTCTGTCTGAAGTTTAGTCTTCAATAAGTGAAATGCATGCTCAATTGGGTTAAGATCAGGTGACTGACTTGGCCATTCAAGAATTTTCCACTTCTTTGCTTTAATAAACTCCTGGGTTGCTTTGGCTGTATGTTTTGGGTCATTGTCCATCTGTATCATGAAATGCTGCCCAATCAATTGGACTGCATTTAGCTGGATTTGAGCAGACAGTATGTCTCTGAACACCTCAGAATTCATTCGGCTGCTTCTGTCCTGTGTCACATCATCAATAAACACTAGTGTCCCAGTGCCACTGGCAGCCACGCACGCCCAAGCCATCACACTGCCTCCACTGTGTTTTACAGATGATGTGGTATGCTTTGGATAATGAGCTGTTCCACGCCTTCTCCATACTTTTTTCTTGCCATCATTCTGGTAGAGGTTGATCTTGGTTTCATCTCTCCAAAGAATGTTTTTCCAGAACCGTGCTGGCTTTTTTAGATGTTCTTTAGCAAAGTCCAATCTAGCCTTTCTATTCTTGAGGCTTATGAGTGGCTTTCACCTTGCAATGCACCCTCTGTATTTACTGTACTTTCATTCTGTCTACTCTTTATGGTAGACTTGGATATCGATACGCCTACCCCCTGGAGAGTGTTGTTCACTTGGTTGGCTGTTATGAAGGGGTTTCTCTTCACCATGGAAATGATTCTGCGATCATCCACCACTGTTGTCTTCCGTGGACGTCCAGGTCTTTTTGCATTGCTGAGTTCACCAGTGCTTGCTTTCTTTCTCAGGATGTTCCAAACTGTAGATTTTGCCACTCATAATATTGTAGCAATTTCTCAGATGGGTTTTTTCTGTTTTCGCAGCTTAAGGATGGCTTCTTTCACCTGCATGGAGAGCTCCTTTGACCGCATGTTGTCTGTTCATAGCAAAATCTTCCACATGCAAGGACCACACCTCAAATCAACTCCAGGCCTTTTATCTGCTTAATTGATAATGACATAACGACGGACTTGCCCACACCTGCCCATGAAATAGCCTTTGAGTCAATTGTCCAATTACTTTTGAGCCCCTGAAATGAAGGGATTGTGTTAAAAAAATGCTTTAGTTGCCTCACATTTTTATGCAATTGTTTTGTTCACCCCACTGAATTAAAGCTGAAAGTCTGCACTTCAACTGCATCTGAGTTGTTTCATTTAAAATTCATTGTGGTAATGTACAGAACCAAAATTAGAAAAAAGTTGTCTCTGTCCAAATATTTATGGACCTAACTGTACAATTAGTTCTACTCTTAATATCCTAAATATGCAGAGAATTATCATACGAGGTGAGACACAAAAATAACCAAACTGGGCTTGGGGCTTTCCTGGAAAACCGTCTGGAGGTCAGCCGAACATGAATCATAGAACCAAAGTATGTCCTCTCAAACTGCCGACCGTCTACGTATAACCTGTGAATGGCCCAGTCAGTATTTGCACAACAATCGCTACATGAGTTGCAGCGATAATGTCAGGTGAAAAAATTTAACAGTGAATCAACATCAAATTTCTTGCAAATTTTCTCTTTTTCCGTAAAGCAGTTTTTGACTGACAAAAACAGTCCTGTCCTCGATCATCCTCCCTATTCGCCCGATTTAGCTCCCGGTGATTTTTACTTGTTCCTGAAAATCAAAAGTGACCTGAAGGGAACACATTTTTCTTCAATGGATGAAGTGAAGACAGAAATAGCAAACCTGTTGAAGAGCCTCAAGCAAGAAGACTTCCAGCACTGTTTCAATCAATGGAAGATACGTATGGAGCAGTGTAGAGATCGGGAGGGGGAGTATAGAGAAGATGACAATGTTTAAAATGCTGTAATTCATTAATAAATATTGTTTTTACCAATCTGGTCGCGCCTCGTACTCTTCAATGAATTTGTAGTCATTATTACTCTTTATGTTTCTCTCTTTCCTTTTCCATTTCTTATGTGGTGGCGTCCCACCTGATTAAAGTCCTGCGTAGCCACCTGTGATGTTTGAATGGCAGCGGATACCCCAGCCTGCCACAAGACCCACAATGTTGAATCCTCTAAAACAAAACCTAAAACAACAATAAAGAACATCTTAAGAACATTTATGTGAGGCAGAATGCCCAATGGAGGCTGGGTGGTCTTTTGGCATGGAACCCCTGCAGGTTTTATTTTTCCCACCAGCTTAACCAGAGTTCTTTTTTGGCCCATCCTGTCCATCTGTCCTTATCATTGGTCTGAAACTTTTTGCATTTAATTATTTGCCTTTCTTATTTTATTTATCTTTTGAATACTATTTATTCATTATTTTTCTTATATACATTTAATTTGCTTTCCTTTTGCCAGTAATTACATCTTTGACACATTGTTAAACACTGAGCTACATCCTTTGTATGAAAATGTGCTACAGAAATAAATTTTGTTGTTGTTCTTATGTTAGTAAGTTGTTTGATCCTAAAAACATTTCATTTTATTATTCTCAGGCACACTTTCACTTCCAAGGCCAGTGTGTTTTATACCAGGGGTTCCTAAACATTTTTAAGCAGAGGCCCCCCAAAGCATTGCATCATCTGATCAGGATCCCCCATTATAATATAAACCCAATGCTGCAAAGGGGAGCATGATCTTGGATTCCTGATTAAAATTAGATTCAACTTTATTAATCTCATGGGGAAATTCATATTTTAATGCAGATTTAGATACTAACACTAACACGTAGTTCTGGTTTTAGACAATAGCAGACCTGTTAATCAAAGTAAAAGCTTAACTACAGCAAGCTATCGACACACATATGACCACATGTTGTGTGACATCTCTAGGCCTGGGGTTCTGAACCATGTTTTCATAGCATACCCCCAGTAGGACATAAGAGAACAGACAGACTAAGATAACAAGTTGGGACACCACCATGGTGACACCATATGATTGGAATTTGAAGAAAAGGAAAGAAAACACAATAATTACAAAGACATCTTTCCAGATGTTAGTTCTCAGTTGAACTACCTCAAGATGACGGATCTTCCAGTCTTAAGACTTTCCAGAGGGTCCAAGAAGATGCTGTAAGTGATGTCACCGGTGTTATGGCCGTCATTTTTCCAGTCTGCAGAGGGAGAAAGAGAAAGGACATTGGGACACAGCGCCGACCCATGGAGTGGCAGGGAACTGCAGTCATCAGAGCCCTTAGTTTGTCGCCTCTGTGCCCAGGTGCGTGACAAGGAATTCATTGATTCAGAATTCTACAATGTCTGTAGTTGTTACATACTGAACATTTATTAGGCACAAACAACTAATGATGTTGCTTCTTCAATCCTCCATCTCTAATGTATCTTCTGGATTTTAACAGTTGATTGTTGATCGTTTGTTTTTGTGTGGGTGTTTGTCTTTAAATTTTTCTTATGTAAGATAAATGTTTTTTTTTCTTTTAATGAAAGAATAACAATGTGGTTTGATATGGAATAAAATTGAAAAAAGCAAAACATTTCACACTTCTAATTTAGAAAAACTATACAGTTACATATGAATTCTAATCAAAAGAAGAATTCACAAGTTACGTACTACTTCAGGTCCAAAAGGAGCAAAATAACTCAAACTCAAAGTAAATGCTACACATTTCTGCTCCTGGGATCTCCCTGTTTCTATTTATTAAGGAAAGGATGAAGATTCCTGAACATGAACTCTGCTGGTTATTATTGATAAACACTAAAATCAAATGTTACATATTAAGAATTATAAACAATAAAATAAACATATCTGTCCTTGTTCCTCATTATATATTCTGCACTAGTGTAACAATTTCTACAACTGTTATAAAAATGATAGTACAATAAAAACATAAACTAAACTAAAAACATTGTGATGTTGGTGCACTGGACCTGTGAGAGACAGAGAGAGACAGGAACCGCTTCTCATTAATGCCTATGAGAGACGCTCTTGCTACTCCATGCTTTTCCAGAACTTTCTGTCAGTTTTTTTGGCTCCCACTTGCATTACTACTGCCTTTGTTGAAGCTCCTGGAAGCCCCGCCCCTCTTTTTATCTCCACTAGTCAAGGTACCGCCCCTTTTCTTCCACTCATTGTCAATCCTCTCCCTGATGTGCTGCTCTGCACCTCCTTCTCAAGACCTGACGATATCCCAGCCACCAGACTACATTTCAGCTGGGATGCTCATATATATTTATAATATACTGTACATACGTATATACATACATATATATGTGTATATATATTGTAACAACTCTAGGGGGCGTGCCAGCCACCCAACCCGACACAAACAGACACTAGAGGCACACTAATAATACAAAGATACTTTTATTTTTCTTCTCCACATGGGAAACGCCTTCCCTGTTTCCCACAGGCACAACTCAGTCTCACAAGCAAAACAGCACAATAGTAACATTTCCTTTTCTTCTCTCTTTACTCCTCCACTCCAAGTACTCACCGAGGGGTCCGCTGACCCCTTATATAAGGCACCCGGAAGTGCTTCAGGTGCTCATTGTCCCACATCCGGCAGCATTTCCAGGTGTGGTGGAAGAAGCACCCACACGGGCTCAGAGACAGCTGGCGGCGCCCCCAGATCCCAACAGGGCTGTATCGGATTCCATCTCCCATGAAGCCCTGCGTGAGTCCGAGGTACGGCTGCCACCCAGGGGGGCTGCCATCTAGTGTTTCGGGGGAGGTAGTGTTCTGTCCACACTAGCTCCCTCTGTCCTTCCATAGCAGAGGTGTCCGGGACGGGCACAATATATGACAATATATATACTGTGATGGACTGACCAGCATCCCAGTCAGGATGGACCCTGCTCCCTTGCCTGGCCAGGAATGCATTGTAAAGGAAGGTCAATATTCCCCTTCCAGGCCAGAATGTGAAGGATGCAGCAGCAGCCGCTACACCAGGGATGGTGTCCCAGTAGAGATGGGTTTGGGAGGCTGGAGAGATAGGATAGTGGATAAATGGCTGCTATGGGAAGAGTGTCCCCCCCATACACTGGATAGCAGTATCCCGTCTGCCGAGTCCCAATATGGATGCCTACCAGACAGAATAGGAGTTGTGGTCCCAGGAGACTTCCTTGTTGGGTTCTGTGGGGGCTGCCAGTCAAATATTAACAGCACAAGGACCACTTTGGTCTCGCATGACCCAGAAGTGCTTCCCAGAGGCAATAGATTCAGCACTGAAAGTACTCAGTACTGGGCCGAACATTATAAGAGGACCTACCACATCAGGAGTTGGAGTCGGTAGAAGAGATGGACAACACTCACAAGGAAGGAGTGGAGGAAGATGGAAGGAATAAGAGAAGAATTGCTGTGTTGGGCTGTTCTTTGGGGGTACTTGTGTGGCACCATTGCAAGAAGTCTGTCACAGTTACACTTTGTTATTAAATGAAAGTGCTGGATTTCAAACCCAGCGTTGTGTGTCTGGTAGTTGTGTCTGGGGTTTTGGGCTTGGTACGCCCCCTGCAGACCACTGTATATAATATATATATACAAAATAATGTATGATATATTAAACAATACATTTGTAATGCAATCAGATTGCATCACTCCACCCTCAGACTTTACCTATGCACTAGTGTCTAATTATAAAAATGAATCAAACAAATCAAATTAAATAAAAGAATGAAAGAATCAATTCACTTAAGTGGGTAGATTGAAAGAATCGATCCAGTAACGTGACTAGAAATGCCCATAACTACTGACTTGTAGTGGGCTGTCTTACATGCTCATTTCTGGGATGTGGAGTACCCAAAGAGCGCACATGGCAGAACATGACAGATGTGAGAGCCAGCCCGACCACAGACAGACAGACAGACGCTGTTCTTAAGTCCACCACACACACTTTATTTACAATATTTAGAAATAAATGAGTCCCGCACTGCACACAGTGCTCCAGCACCAAACACCCTTTTCTTGGGCCTCTGAATGGTCCTCTTCGGGCCGCCTTCTCTCCTCTCTCCGAAGCCTTGTCCTCTTCCTCCCGACTCTTGCTCCTCGACTGTTGGAAGGCGGCCCCTTTAATGCTCACCCAGATATGCTCCAGGTGCCCCTTGATGAACCTCCGCCAGCACTTCTTGGTGTGGTGGAAGTGCTGCACGAGCACCCGGAAGCACTCTGGGTGACCCTGAAATTCCTTTCAGGGCTCTAGGATCCACGGGCACCCCCTGGTTTTGGCTACGGGCCCATAGCAACCAGGGCGGCTGTCTTCTCATGGCCTGGGGGAGGTATAATCCCTCTCCCAGTCCTTCCAGGCGTCCTGGCTGGGTATGGTGCCCAGCTGCCCGTCACACAGACTCTGCAGTGAAATCAAGATCTAGAGTCCGGGGTCATACCTACTTACTGTATCAGACTACTAAAGATGACTCTGTGGAGTCTAATCAGCAGGTATTGTGGCCCTCATTTGCATAGCCCCGCCCCATTGCGTGTTATTTGCTCGCCCAGATTAAATGTTCAGCTCAGCTCCAAGTGGCACAATCAGCTGTGTATTCAATCCCTGTCAGCAATTCTTTATTTTGCCCAGGAATGTATGACATAACCTAATATCTGGATACTTGGGGTCAGAGTTCGCTCTGAGCTGGCCTTATGGGGCTGTGCCTGATAACAGTGTTTGCAACAGAGCAGACAAAGGTCAAATATTTGCAGAGTAGGTATTGACCTCATAAACCATGGCTGGCGCTCTTCTCCGAGCACAGTTTAAGGCATGACCCGACTGTAAACCGAAGTACAGGTGCGGCAAAATCATTATCTAGGCTGCTTCGATTATCTCTGTAACATGACCCAACCTAAATAAGCAATTTCCTCACATTTATAGGCGTAGAAGGAAAGGAGCACTTGTAAAGCTGTGTACAGAGGAAACGGAGCAATCACACAATTTGTTTGTCTAGCACAACATGAGCAGCTTATATTTTCACACGCTAAATTTACAGGCTAGAAAGAGGTGGGGGGGCTGTTGGGGGAATGGGGCAGAGAATGCAAAAACGCACATTTCCTTTGTCGTGATAAATTATGAAAGACAGAAAATATTTGCAAAGAATTGCTTGGCCCCGTGCCCCCCGTGCAGAAGTCTTGGCTCTGATTCTGGTTATCTCTTCCCTTAACTGCCAGGGCTGAGAGGGATCGAGACAAAAGAAAAGCAAAAAAAAAAAAAAAAAATGTTCTTAAATTTATTTCACTCTGTGTTACCAGTCAGCGTCTGTTGTGAATCGCTGTTTCCTGAAAAAAGTGACACTTCTTTGGACTCTTGGAGCATTTTAAAACCAGAAAGCACAACCTGCTGACAGTTATTTTCTGCTCTCTGAAGTAGTAGTAACAACCTTCCTGTTGTTTGTCAGCCGTATAGAGCCTCTTGATTCTCATCATCTAATATTGACATGGAAGCCAAAGCTTCCCAGGCGCTCAGCTCAAGTGGAAAAGCCATTTCAGTTTGCTTTCAGAAGAATTGTGCAGAGAAAAAGTTACCGCTCAACCCGCCAATTAAAAAGCAAGTGCATTCAGCTCATTTTGTTTTCAAATTGCCACCCACAAACTACCCTGGCGCTCTGCCCAAAACCTTGTACCATGAGCGCTATATACAGGGTGGAATTAAGGCTGACCCCAGGCTGGCATTCACGCTCATTGATTTATTTTGCCGTGTGCTGCCCAGGCTCAATCGGCAGCCCTATGATCTGTCAGCTGACTTCCTCCATTATTAGTACCTGTCAAATGAGCATCAGACAGAAGGCACTGGGCATCGCTGGGCACTGACATTTAACATTCAACTTAAAGTCATCAGTTAAAGGATTTAGGATGTTTAAGAAAACCCATGCAATGCTAATTACTAGTTACTGTACCCCCCATTTCTTGTTACCTCTTGTCAAAGTACTGGGAAAAGTCAGCTTGACTTTTATCATTTTTAACTATTTATACAGTAGTTCAGGGTAAATGTAAATACATTGTGTCACACATGTATGTTTAGAGGACATCTTCAGGTAAACGATACCACTCCGAGCAGAGCAGGGGCGCTGCCTCTAATCACGTCTACTATTTGATGAACCTGTGACCCGGCTCTGTTCTCGACAAGGAGCCCCGCCCCTTTTTTGGACATCCGACATGTAAATGCTGAAGCCACAAGAAGTCTGGAACCCATCATTGAGGAAGGCAAAGCACCATCCTGCTTATTTTGGCTTGAAGCCGTTTTCTTTACACCCATTTTTCAACCAGCTAATAAAATGGGTGACTGACTGGCAATGTTCCCTCTAAGGAGTAGCATATAGTGAGCAAAAAACATTGTTTATGAGCGACATTTTGTTTAAACCAAAAATTTATGAGCACAAACTCCGACGGTCGGAGTAAGCAATCGTGCGATAAGTACGAGCGACGCCGTCGGAATGAGCGATCGTGCGGGAAGTATGAGTGATGCTCTGAATTCGTGTGAGCGATCGTTCACGCGCTCAGCTTAAAGGGAACATTGCTGACTGGTATCCCTCAACCCTTTGTGGAGTCTCAATGTTTCTTCTTATACCTCACAGTACACGTGCAGAGGGAGAGGGGGTTTGTACAGTGGCATGGGAACACGTGTTGGCTGGGCTCATGTTGGCGCCCCGCTTGATGAGGAGGCCGTGTGGAGCTGATTGCTGGCAGTTAGTGATAGAGTTAGGAATCAGCTAGAGAACATGGATGGAGGTCTTGCAGGCAGTGTGGTGTAGTGCTTAAGGCTTTGGACTTCAAACCCTGAGACTGTAGGCTTAAATCCCGCTACTGTCACTGTGTGACCCTGAGCAAGTCACTTGACCCGCCTGTGCTCCAATTGGAAAATCAAAAGAAATGCAACCAATTGTATCATAAATGGTGTAAGTCACCTTGGATAAAGGCGTCACCAAATAAGTAAATGTAAATGTCTCGCAAGCATGTGCGCATGGCCTAGACCAGGGGTCTCCAACTCCAGTCCTGGAGAGATACTGTGGCTGCATGTTTTCATTCTAACTCTTTTCTTAATTATTGACAAGTTTTTGCTGCTAATTAACTATTTCCCTTTATTTTAATTGACTTTTCTTGAGACTCTGACTGCTGAATTGATTCTTTTTTCCTTAAACGGCACCTAAACATAAATTTGATGTGAAGTGAGCCAACAGATGAGCAACTAAGTTGGGACCTCAAACTCCAACCTTCATTCAGTTTCTTAATTTGAAGCCAATTCTCATTGCTAATTAAACCCGTTATTTAATTCCATGGCACTCATTCTGCCATGGCAGACATTTCCAAAACTGTTTTCTTTTTTAAGAGCGCTGTTAAAATGTTTTGTGGACCTGAGCAGATCAACATTACTGAGGCCTTCACCTTTCTTTATTTTCAGTTATTGTGTGATGGACGCAGGTTGTTGTTTATGTGTTGGTTCATTTTGTGTCTTAATATTGTTTGTTGGCTAATTAAGGAAAAAAGAAATAATTAATGGGCCTGAGTCTTAAGTTGTGCATCAATTAAAATTAAGGCAAAGAGTTAATTAGCAGCAAAATCTGTTCACTAATTAAGAAAAGGGTTAGAATGAAAACCTGCAGCCACAGTAGCTCTCCAGGGGCCTCATGCATAACGCCGTGCATAGAATTCAAACTATAACATGGCGTACGGACAAAAGCAGAAATGTGCTTACGCACAAAAAAATCCAGATGCATAAATCTGTGTGAACGCCAACTTCCACGTTCTTCTGCTACATAAATCCCGGTCAGCATGAAAAGTAACGCACGTGCACGCGCCTGCTGTCCCACCCTCAACTCTTCCCAGAATTACGCCTCTTTGAATATGCAAATCAATATAAATAGCCCTTAAGATCAGCCTTCTTCTACAAGGAGCACTTGATGGACTGATTAAGTGCGTTTACAGTTCTTGGGATGAAACTGTTTCTGAACCACGAGGTCCGTACAGAAAAGGCTCTGAAGCGTTTGCCATATGAGAGCAGTTCAAACAACAAATGGCTGAGGCAGCGTGTACTTGATTCTGTATACTGCTAATTCTCTTTCCGATCAGCTGCTCCGAGTGGTGCATTGATAGGAACAACGCTAAAGCAGCTATGGTATTTGGAATAGTTTGGCCATTCCGTGGACCATTATATTGTTACAGGTTAATTACAATCAGATGCCTTAAACTAATAAACAATATGCAGTTAATTTCAGTGTATATGATAAAGCCGTGTCAGGGATGTGGATCTGAAAAAGAAAGGGTAACCACACAGGAACAAAAGCACTGCTTTGACACTGGGTGCCGCCAGTTTGCAAAACCAAGCAGAGAACTTGTATACGCCAGGGTTTGAGCTACCATGAAAATGTGCGTGGCTTTACGGCAAGTTTAGGTTTTATACATCGCGATTTGAGCACGGAAATGGGCTTACCCAACATTTTTGTGCATATGCATCCTTTATACATGAGGCTCCAGGACTGGATTTGGAGACCCCTGGCCTAGACTGATCAGCAATACTGGGCACCGGTGAGGGGTATGCCATATTGCTAGCATGGGCTGAAATTGGACAAAGCGATCGTGAGTGAGCTGAAAATGGCTGTGGTTTTCTCCAGTATTTAATGCAGTGTAAGACACTGGAGAGGATAACTCTTTGAGTAATTTCTCTTTTCTACAGACCATGACCAGAATTGCTGAATATATTAAAGACAGAGCAGAGAAGAGAGGAGTTTGTGAATCAACATCCTAATTACAGCAAAGTGAGGATCTGACGGTTAGCATGTGAACTGAAGGAGAAGGTGCGGAAGTTAAGGAAGATAATGGACGGCACTTAACAATGAGGCCTCCAACAGCAAAGAATGAATAGATGTGTGGAACCAAAGTCAGGAGATGTGCTGAGTTGTGTTGGTTTCTGAAGTTGAGGATTCTTTCTATTGTCTCTTTTGAAATTCTAAAAGATGATCCATCTGGCGGGATTTGTAAAAGTTAACATCTTTGTTTTCTTTTTTCTTTGTTAGCCATCACTAAAGTGGACTGTGTATATTCAGAAGGACACAAGTTAATTATAAAATGAAGGCACTCAAAACAATAAAGGACAGTCACTGGTTTTTGTACTACAAAGCACTGGTGGCTGTGTCACTAATTCTCTTCCTGGGGGCCTCGGTTCATGAACTACATGATGCCCAGGCTTTGATATTTGCTGGGGCTGTGGGCACAGGAACATCACACCTGTCATGA
The DNA here is from genome assembly GCF_900747795.2 of Erpetoichthys calabaricus. Taxonomy (NCBI): domain Eukaryota; kingdom Metazoa; phylum Chordata; class Cladistia; order Polypteriformes; family Polypteridae; genus Erpetoichthys; species Erpetoichthys calabaricus. The sequence goes on from NC_041395.2 coordinate 296,304,321, forward strand.
TACACTTTAATTGTATAGATTTGTATCATTTGGAATTAACTTTTATTTTATTGCATCTATTATTTATACATCATGATTCGTGAGTCACTTGACCTCAATTGGTGGATATTTAACATCAGTGGATTTCCGAGTGTAAATGAGGCCACAGCACAAGTCAGAAGTATCCTTCAGTTGCAAGAAACTCAGATCTCTTAGTGGTAGTAGGTTTCTGTTTTCAAGTAGGCCAAGTGACGTATCAGTTACAGTTCTTTGACTTTGAATTTCGGTTTATCCCAGTGCTTCATTTGCTTGATATATTTTTTTTGATACCTGGTAACACCAGTTCTGGTTTGTGTTATTATCTCAGGGTGTTTCTCTTTCAGTCACAAAAAACCCTCTCTGTTTCATATCAGCCTCTCTGATTCAGTCCAGGATGTCACTCTGTGGTGTTCTTTGGAGTAAATAGACATTCTCATATGACTTTGAGCAATAGAAGAAGACTCTCCCTGCTCTGCTATTGGATATCTTCCATACTTCTAGTGGTGTACTCCCATGTGTATGATCTCTCTCTGCTCTTATGAGAGTTTGGAGCAGTACATTCTCTAAGACATTTATCAGTGCCAAGTCAAAAGCATTTTAACCTCAAAATAGTGAGAACTTAATGAGAAACACACATAACAGCAGATAAAACTACCCGACAATCTCATGCAGTGTCATGCTGCCTCTTGTATCCAACTCACTCCAGTGCCCCTTCCTAATGTGACAAAAGAATATTTCAACCATAAATAATCAAACTTAAAGTTGAGCCACCAGCTCTTCTATCAAACAGCAAAATGAGGCCAAGCCTCCCTAAATCTAGTCCAAGGCTCTCAAAATTGCAATTTCAAAATGGGTTTTCTCTAAAAAGTTAAGTAGACTTCAGTCTACACAGAAAAAACAAGGGAAAGTTAAACAACCAAGCCATAACAATCTTCTGAACCAAATATGAACAACAAGGGAAAGAAAAAAAATGTAAAAACTCTGACTCTTTGATAATAAAAAGATGGAAAATGAGCAAAAAATCAAATCAACAAAACAAACAAATCAAATCTCAAAATCCACAAAAACATAGATTAAAAAATAAATCAAAAACTACAAAATTCACAAAGGTGCTCACGATACAGATGTGTGAATCTGGACCAGATTTTCTGACTGCTATGCAAATACAGAAGGCTGTCCTTCAGTTGTATGTCACAGTGGCCCCACCACTTGAAACACATACTTAAGGGGGCAGGGCACATAACTAAATACATTTATACAAAACCTGGAATACAAATGTAAGAGCCAATCTTAGAAAGTTAATCCTTTAAGTTAAGTTATAAATAAAATAAAATAAACAAAATAATATTCAGAAAACATAAAAAAATAATAATATGCACAACAAAGACAATAATAAGAAAAAAAACACAATAAATTAAATAAATAAATAAAACACTGGTAAACCACAAGACCAACTACTCTTAGTTTGTACCAACAGAGTGTATTTTAGGCCACCAAATACATATGACCTCCAGCACAACAGATGGGTTTTGAATGGCATAACAGTACAATATGATAGATAGATAGATAGATAGATAGATAGATAGATAGATAGATAGATAGATAGATAGATAGATAGATAGATAGATAGATAGATAGATAGATAGATAGATAGATTATTTGTCCCCTAGGAGAAATAAAAACTTTACAGAATCCTTAAAAAAAATACAAATATTATAACAAACCACAACCCTCAAACAAAGTCAAGAACGTCCGGCTTAGATAATAAGAGAGTTGCTGCTATCTGATAACAGGCTTGTAGGTGGAAATAAAATTTAGCCAGATTGGCTTAGTTGTGCCACATGCTTACTTTTAACACTAGAATCCCTGAAGCCTACGAAGAAAACTTGTAATCCTGGCCCACCTTAAATTCCTTTGCACCGCTCCAGCAGCATATTTTATTTTGTAAATGTGTCGATCAGCACAAGCAGCAAGCAGCCTGCTGTCCCATCCTCCACTTTGACGGAGCTCAACTCTCCCAGCTCCAGCCAAGGCTCCTTATCTGTGTGTGATGTTCCTGGAGTTATATAAGGTAAATAATACAGTATATCGTTTTTTGGAATGCATGCATTTCACGTGTGTTCCGTGTCTACAAAGATCTGGCTAAGTGTAGGATGAAAGGAAATGCGAGAAATGCTGAACGCATACCTAAAGCAGAAACTTTTTCCATGTTATACTAATAATGACATGAAGTGAATAATGTGTGAAGACTTTAGTTTGAATATCAAATAAACGTGTGCTTTTATTCAAGAATATAACCAAAGTAGAAAAAAAATCATTCAATTTACATGTTGCTGTCAATGAGTTACAAACCCAAGCTCAAATATAAATCGACAGAAAGCTAATACGTATTCTTTGAAGGTGCAGAAATATAAGTGAACTTGCCCCTCTCCCTCTCTGAGTTGATGCCGTTTATCTCCATTCTTTTCACGAGAGCAGTGATGACCACAGTTGATGCTGTGGTTGTTGCCTGCTCAGAACTATCTGTTGTACAAGCAATCAAAGATACGATATCCCGTGACCGCTATCAACAACAATACCATTTATTTATAAAGCATATATTCATACAAAAAAGACAAAATATATAACAAAAAAAATCAGGCAATACTAATTAACATGAAGTAAGGTCCGCTGGCCAGGGAGAACAGAAAAAACAAAAAAAACTCCAGATGGCTGGAGAAAAAGAATAAAATCTGCAGGGTTCCAGCCCCTCTAGGTATTCTACCTAACATAAATGACCTCAGTCAGTTGTCATGGTATTCAGGGTTCACATGGAAGAACGTGATGATGATGGTCATGTGGACTTCTGGCCTTTAATCAGACTGGACAAAGGCAGAACTGTAACAACAGACAGGTTCTTCACAGCGCTTTCGCTGGCTAATAAACTGCTGTAACACAACGCAACTCTGCTTGGCACCATAAAGTAAAATGGGACTTCCACCTGCAGCTAAAGTCACTTCAGTATGCAAACAATTCACCACGCTAATGTTTAGATCTGGCAGTGTCATGCTGACAGTGTATGCGTCAATGGAGTGTCATTACAACATCTGAGCACCCCATCCATCTTGTTCAGTTTCTGGCTGACCCACCAAATAAGAACTCCAGCATGTTGCATTGTAGCTGTTCTCTCTGTTTTCTCTCTACTAACAGACATTGTTCTAATACTTGATTATGAATAATTCTGGTGCATTATCAGCATTTTTGTTGTTATATTTATGACACCATATTATCATTCTATGGGCTGAGGGCAGTGCTAATTTTTTCATATTTACTGTGTGGGCACTGCCATGTGTTTGTTTGGAGCAACACCTGCTACTGGTGAAGTGATACGACAGTAACATGATGCATGGCATTGTCAGGTTTAAAATGGTGATGCACGTTACAGCTTATTGATAAGAGATTCCTCAGAAAACAAACTACGGACTGATGTTAGTTGGGGAAGGAGGACAGATCAGTGGGAAGATTCTGACTTCTTCTTTTTGCTGACCTTGAGTTTCGGTTTCTTTTTCGTGATCGGATTTTGAGTATTTTTTTCTCTTGGCCTAACTAAAGACACTTCTCTTTATTTCACTCTCACTTCCTCGTTGTTTTCTGATCTTCTTCTGTCTTTTTGAACATTTCTGTCATGATCAGGCTTTTTGTTTTAGATTTTTTTGATCTTGTATTTGGGGGTTTTATAAGTTAAGGAATCTTATAGTGCTTGGTACACTTTTGACAATGTTTAAATTGAGTAGCATTCTCCTTCTACTTATTTTTCTCATGGCTACCACCATTTTGAAGGGTTTTTGTGGATGGTTGCTATGCTGCTGCTAGGCAAGGTCAACCAGAAGTTGGTGGCATTCCCAGGTTAAGAGTATAAGAGTTGCGTAGTGCACATCTTGGTGCTCCTTGATTGGATTCAACCCAAAAGTATTCATTCTTTGTTGGTCTTGATTTCCTGTTTATAAATATTTTGTCTCAGATTTCTGACTATGATTTACAATTTTGGCTCTGTTTACGTGTTCCTTTTTATTTTTTATTTTCCAAATATTCACGTGCCGTTTCCTGACTGCGATTCTTCACCAAAGCACAGCAGAATGCATTCTGGTGCAGAGCATGGTAGGAAGGATGCAGCTGAAGCCCCTCACCTACAAACACTTTGGAGGTACTTCAGCTAGGTTACAAACCATTAGTCTGCCAAAGGGCCTCCCTGAGGTGTTGAGGTAAGTGAGAAAGAAGATGGCATTTCCTGAGGTTCTGACCCCAAAAGAGCAGTGCAAGATGGAACCAGCAGCATCAAGGTGTAGGCAGGCAGTGTGGGATACCGACGAGAGTCGCATTGGAAAGCACTCAAGGAAGAAGACGTCAATTTTGGCAACAGAAGATTCCTTGATTTCCATTATCGGGGAAAAATACTGTAACAAAGGAAAGCCATGAGTTGCCAGTATAAATGAATTTAAAAATGAATGTCTTTATTATGACAAGAGTGAAGGAATTGACTCAGTTTACTGTACCAGCACTCTACCAGTTTACTGTCATATCTAAAATACAATGAATTCACTTATATGTCATATTACATCATTTAGATTTAAACCAATCAGCACCCAAATAAATGGTATATTCTAATGTCATATCTAAAGGTCCCAAAATAGTTAACATGTTAAATGTCTTTGACAGACACATTTATCGCTAAAGAGATGCTTCATATTTATAAATTCTTAAAAGATAAAAATATATGTAATTGTAACTGTCTCATTGTTCCCATAGTTACTTGTTCAGAACTTGTTGGGTGCACAGGAATGACACAACCAAATCTCTCATAAATTCACATAGAAATAATAAAACACACCGGCATACATTTTTGTCTTTTTTTTTTTTGCAATGTCCATCCTAAAAAAAGACCTTTAAAAAAATGTAGTGAGTTGTACGATTTGCAAAAAAATATTAGGGTCAGTTTCTTAACGGTGTATACAAAATGAATGTGTGCTGTTTCTCCTGTTACTAATGAACATCATTCAGACTATAATCCATCTGAACATGAAGATGCCGGGCCTTCCTCAAGGTTGTTGTCTTTTTGGATTTCTCTCCCCTTGCATTTTTGTTTGAACCCTAAAGTCTTCTTCCATTTCCTTTTTTCCAGAACTGGATTTTTTTTTCTCTACCACTGGGATGGTACATGTACCAGTCTGCATTTTAATTCCCGCCTGTCCCATACCACCTTTCTACATTCTGGACCCATCCAGGAGTCACTGTTTTTCACGTTCCTGGAAGCCTGGGTGGTAACCCATTGCTGGAAGCTTAGCTGAAGGTATCTAGTGATTACTTTCAGCATTCATGTACAGGGGTCAGCATTTTACCTAAGTTCACCTTTACCTGTAAGGAGACTAGCCAGTTTGTATTATTTTCCACTTCATGTATTCATTTTGTCTCCGTGTTCCTCTATATAAAATGCTGCAATAAGAATAGAGTTTGGGAGAAATCTCAGCGTTACATCACACGGGACGAAATAGGAAGCCCGAAGAACGGAGGGATTAGGATCACAGTGATTGCATTTGGGTAGAGAAACTACTTTTGTAGCAGAGCAGATATGGAGAACCATATGAGGTGTGAGGGATCGTCAAGTTAAATGGGAATATCCTGGAGGAATGAACCACTGAACAGGCCATGGAGGATGCTATAGGAGACAAACTCTGGGAATCGTCTCCATTTCTGATATTGAAGTTAAATGTGCTTCAACAGGTTTGGTTTTAACATTTCAGTAAGACCAAAACAATATTTAGGGGCCCAATTATTATATTAAAACTTCAGCAGACATCACTGGCAGGAGACCCATTTCTCTGCTTAGTCTGAGGATCAAAACAAAATTTTCAAAGACATGCACTGCACATACAGTATGCAATTATCAGTGGCGTTAAGGGACAGTGAGCACATCCCCACAAGACGTGCTGTAAAACTAAATAAGCTTTGCTCAATAATTTAATTTAAATTAAAATGTTTATAGAAACCCACAACCTAAACATTTTTACCAATTTTTTACATCATATGCTCAAGGAAAATGTTGCTTCTTGTAGTATGTGAAATTGTCCGTGTGCTGGCTGCTGCTAGCCTGTTTCCAGCTGAAGGTTTGGACCACTTGGCCCTGCAGTGTTCTTAGCATTACAAGGAGGACAACCTCTTTTATCATTTTATTTAATCACACATTTGAACTTCTGGTTCAAGCTTCTCCCAGCCAATGTTATGCAGCACAAGTTAGCAAAGTGGTACTACAAGTCCAGTACCATTTGCTCTTTTAATGGTAGCCAAAGAATGTTAAAATAAAGAAAGCTGGTCAATACCAGGAATTATCTAGCACAAGGTAATTCAGCATTTCAGACTAGAGATGAGCAGAGAATTGATCCTCAGCCACTGCTGGAGACACCTGCCTGCTAGTGCTAAATTTGAAAAAAGTCCCCAAGGAATCCTACATTAGTAGTGTTCCTTCTACTTTGCAGGAAAGAAGTGCAGGGACCTGAGTGGAAAGAACTGCTCAGCTATGTATGTAGAAAAGTGTTTCTCAGTTGTTTGCTGGCCTTGTGCTGTTCAGCAAACATCTGGTGTCATGGTGGTTAGCTCCAGACTTTTGTGTTTGAGTCCCGCTATTGTCCTTTTAACCTCAAAGCCATTCAGTTCTAAACTTGAGATGTTGCCGTTTCAATTTCAAGCAGTTCGTAGTCAATAGATTTTCCTGGGCAGCGGGTGGTAATGAGGGTCTCGCTGTGCTTACAGTTTAAATCTGTGTGGCTGTAGTTTGTCCAATGTGTCACGCTCAGCAGGCATGAGACTTCAGAGGGTGACTGAAAGACAAAGACGTAGTCAAAAAACGTAGCAAGGGTCAGAACCAGACAGAACAACTGTCAGTAATCTAAGCCAAGAATCACGAGACAAAACCAAAGTCCAAAAAACAGAGGAACAAAACAAAGAATTTTTTTTTTTAAAGTTTGAACAATTTTGGAATCTGTGTAGTCGGATGGGGAAACATACCACTGGATGTCCTTTTATCATGTTGTATTGTGACCGGCAGGCCATAACCTCTAAGGACAGACACGCTCATAGCAACAGGATTCAACAATAACACCATCAAAACAGCGGCGATACAACAACCCAAATCAGAAATTAAAATGAAAACGATGACTGCAGTTCGAAAACAAATGAACCCAATGGATACCTTAGGGTATAAAATTCCTCAATATTCGAAATAGGTGTCCATGACACAATCATGTTGGTGACAGACGGTTTCTCAACAATCTGATGCCAGTCGAGACAGACTGGTACTGGCATCTCATTATTTGATTGATTTTTTGGGGGGGACATGAAAGGATCGTGAACGAGGGACTGATCTGATCAGTCAGGTACTTTAATGTTCATGTTAGAGGCGTCTACACACATCAAGGAAAATTCTAGTATTGCCTCAACAGAATTTTTATGCCAAAAACAACACTTCTAATTATTGGTTTGAATATTTTCTGGTTATACAAATACATTTTCTACAACATCATTTATTTTTATAGCACATTTTGTTTGCAAACCCATGAAGAATATGATAATTCTATGTGTGTATAGTTTATTAGGAGGAGAAGTCTATCAGGAGTAACACAAATGGAGCTATGATAAAGGCAAATTTAAAAAGTGGGTTTTTTAGGGGTTCTTCATAAGATCCACGGGGTTAGCCTGCCGTATCTCTATTGGTAAAGTAGTCCAAATTTTTGGTGTACAAAAGCAAAAGGCCGCTTCACCACTCCTTTTATTCTTAGCTCTTGTAATAATAAGCAGATTACTATTAGAAGATCTAAGGTTGGAAATGCAGGGGTACGGGCGCTCCACGATATAGTAAGGAGCAAGATTACTTAGAGCTTTACATACCATTAACTGTAATCTAAAATCAGTTTTAAAGGACACGGGTAACCAACGTAACGACGCTAAGACTGCTGAGATGTGCTCAGATTTCCTTTTTCTGGTTAAGATTCTTGCTGCTGCATTCTGAGCTAACTGCACGTGATTGATTGACGTCTTTCTTAGGTTGTCCTGTGTAGCAGTTGAGCTGTGTGTCCACCTCTTGAACCCTCAGGTACCACTCCAAACACCAGGTGAAAGTACAAGACTTCTTTATTTTGTAATCACGTACATAAAGCACCCTCCACTCCACACTACTCATAAAATAAACTAATCACAATACTCTCTCTCTCTCTCCTCCTTCTCCCAGACACTTCGCCACCCTACCTCCCAGCTCAGCTCAGTGTCTGGGCTTTCCCAGAGTCCTTTATACACTCTGACCCGGAGGTGTTCCTGCCCAACAGTCCACAGTTCCTTATTCCTTCCGGGTCAGGGTAAACAGTCCTTATCTTCAACCTGGAAGCACATCATCTCTCCTGCTCACATGACCAGGACGTACTTCCAGGTTATAGGGCACACATGAGTCCACGGGCTTCCCGACAGTGACTCCTAGTGGTCCCCAAGGTATCCAGCAGGGCTGTGTATAAAAGCTACATAGTCCATGAGGCCCTGCTGGAATTCGGGGCCCGTCCATGCTGTCGGGAGAGCTCCTCCTGGCGGCCTGGGGGTGAGGGCTGGAATAAGAAGCCAGCAATCCATCACACCTGTTAAGAGTGCATTACAGTAATCTAGTCCAGTGGTTCCCAAAGTAGGGGTCACGACCCTCTGGGGGGTCGTGAGACATTGGGGGGGGGGGTCGCGAGATGATTTCCAAGAAATCAATTACTTTTTTAAAACTTTTTAGAACTTAATTAATTACATTTTTTAGAAATAACATTTTATCCATAACTAACAAAAGATAAAAACTAGTAGTTAATAGTTACACTTAAAAAAAACATGCAAATTAAAAAGCCATCAGCCTTTCAAATTTCTTTCCGTTCGATCGCGACCCCTGAGGTGATTACGACAGTTTAACAACACATCAATGGCGTCAGTTGCAGCAGATCAATTTACAGCACCATGTTAAACATTCCGACATGTGCACGTAACGTGTAGGTAATTTTCATCGCTTTATGCTTAGGATATTATTTTTGTTGAAATGAAACGTTGGTTAATATCGACCAATGACAACGCAGATAGGCCAGCGGAGGAAAGCGGAGAAGCACCACCGTCAGAAAGCGCATCGTCCTCAGGTACGGAAAGACACCGGAGTGTGCATAAAGAGGACATCCATAAACAGTCGGCTCAGCCTTACTCCAAGAGTCAAAATTATCGAGAGGAATTTATCCAGTATGGATTCACATGCATCATCGTCAATAACGTACAGCATCCCCAATGTGTGGTGTGCACTGAGGTGCTTGCACATGAAAGCCTAAAGCCTGTAAAAATGCTACGACACTTGAAAACTAAGCACCCCTCTCTTGCTACTAAACCAGTAGATTTTTTCCAGCAAAAGGAGCGAGTAAATGAGTAAATTACTATTAAAAAAAATTATATGGTTGTTAGACCATTGTGTTCTTTCGTGTTGTCATGCTCATGTTTGGATAGGCCTATTGGCGCATGTGCACCGTTGCGCGCAACATTTGTATATTTTAACCACTTCCGAGGATAGTGGGGGTCACGAGTCACTGGCACGGTTATTTTGGGGGTCGTGAGCTGAAAAGTTTGGGAACCCCTGATCTAGTCAACCAAATAAAAAAGTGTGAATTAATTTCCTAGCATCCTGCAGTGTTAAACGTTGGCTAACTTTTCGAATATCCCACAAATTAAAAAAAAAACCAATGCAGTCCTAGTAATTCAATTGAAAGTTTAGTTCAGTGTCCATGATTACACCTTAATTCTTTACTTCTGCCTTGACTTTACTGCTAAGGGATCAAGTTTATTTTTAAGACCTTCTCTATTTCCATTTTGGCCAACAACTAAGATTTTTCCTTCTTTTGCTTGAGTAGATTGTCGCATGTAAGACATTAAATCAGAGCGCCCAGAGCACCAGGGTCATCAGGTGTACTCGATAAGTAAAGCCGCCAGCTTCTTGTTTCCTTTTTTTTGTGTTTGGTACATTAAGAACAATACTTTTACTTTTTCCAAAAATATTGGAAGTAATCCTTTAACATTGTGTGATGTTTTCTGTTCCGTTTTTAGAAATGTATTTAATGAGGAGGGTGGTTGGCTTTAGTCAATTAGATGCCACAATGACAACGCCTTTTCTTTATATTAAGAGACGGCCAAAGACCCACACCTTGACATGAAGGTTTCCTTCTTCTTCTAAAGGAACGTCTGTTCCTATTCCTTCCTGGACTAAAGTTTCTAGTTGTGCTTTTTTTGGTCATCATGTTTGCTCTCTTGATCATTTTAGGACTAACCAAGGCGACATTACATTACCGAAGCAGATGACTTTTACTGTCCACCTCAGATACTCGTTCTTGCCTCCAGTCCGTTCTTAGGTGTCAGTATCAGTGAGCTACCAAATTCCCATTTACAAGTCTCACTCTTTGGCTGAGATTTGTTTTGGATTATTTTACGTATTTGGTTATTTATTGGCTTTACAAATGAATGAATTACAAATCAATCAGACAAACAATGCAACATTCCTACAGAGCACAAATAAAAAAATCTGAGGATCTGATGTGACAGGACCACTCTTTGCTATCGAGGCACCCAAATTGTGAACAGAGGTGCAGCATGCTAAATTAATTAAGAATAACTTTAATAGATCTCATCTGTCAGATCCTAAAGATGTTTTGGACAGTTTCTCACCATTCCTTTCCTACTGTCATCTGAAAGATGATTTCGGACACTTCTAGTGGAGACAGCAATACTAGACACACGTAGTGCACGCTGACACCACAACACAAGGAAATCCCATCAGGTATCGTATTAATAATATCGTTAAAAGGTGAGGGATTATTGTGCAGACCTAAAGGCACCAATGAGATCTCAACCTGCGAGCTTTCTAAACCTTGTGACCCAATGAGGCGAGTGCCTAAAGACAAAGTTCGCCATTTAAACTTCTGGCCCGGTTGGATCCACCAGGTCAACCTAAATATGCACAGCGCACAGCTTTGCTCAGATTGATGGCCAGAGTATTTTATCAATGGCCGACCTCTGTTCATTTTCTGAAATTCCACTTGAAATGTCCAGTTCCCAGTGGTAAAAAGCAAATAAAGTTTGGAGATACTCCCTGTGTCTTCATCACTGCTAGACAGTGTAGCGTCCATCGTGGATACTGAAGGAAGGCCCCCCAGGTTTCTTTTAGCAGTCTCTAACTTACATGTACTGTAGTAATGTGTTGATGAAAGGCTATACTGTATTTCAAGCCGACATAATGCCGATGTACAAATCTTTTAATATAAAAATCTAAAGTGCCTCAGATCTCGAAGTCTTCATCTTTTAGGAGGCCACTCAGCTAAACATCTGAATACCTGAGCAGTGCCGTAAAGTGGGAAAGAAATCTCAAGTCAAGCGACTTTAGGAGACTCGGTCTAAAGACTACCTTTTCTTTTTTCCTCTTCTTATTTCAGAAATGTGTGTCCTTCTTCAAGTCCCCCCAAAAGGCTTTTAGCACCACCCCAGCAGAGAGCGATATTGATTGACTGTCTAATGCATTTACAGTTTCTGTTTCAAACATTCTGACAGTGCAGAACAAGGCAGGGCAGAACTCCTGATCCCACACAAGTCCTCGGTGTAAATGCCACCCGCAGGGCAGAGGATTTTGTTGCTTATTTATTTTTTGGGTTGCTTGCACTTAGGGGGGTGATTGGGTTATTGATTACTTTGTACGTTTTTCTCCAGGCTGGGAGTGAACCCTCAACCTCTGATTTCCACAAACACTTGAAACTTTGAACTGCAAGGGGTCCCAAATGGCACTGTGCTTCTCTATCCCGTACAACTGTACAAGCTAAGAATATCTCCATCTAAAGCGATGGAACTACTAAAGCCCACAGATGCTATGTGGGTCCACACAAAAGGTACTGGAGTGGTGTGGGCATGGCATCCTGCTCTTGAAATGGCAGGCTGTGACTCCCACTGGGAATCACGACCAGAGGTGACATTAAGCTACACTAAATCTGTTCTTCTGTGGGCCACAGCCTGGCTGATTTGCTCAGCAGATGATGGCACGTCACTTGCTTTAGCAGGCTGGTCCTACACATAAACACAGATCAAGATGACTTACATTTGTGAAGGTTGGGTCTGAATTTGCACATCAGGATGTAACTACTCACCACCAAAACCATCTGCAAAGCTGTGGCTGTTACCTCATAACTTTGCAGACTTTGTTCTTTGGGTTTTCTCTGCTTTCAGTTCCTCTCTCATACTAAAGATGTGAAGGTCAGGCTGACAGGCAACTCCAAATGGAGAGAGTTGGCATTGAGATGGGCTGATGCTGCCAGTGCAACTGAGGTAGGCACAACCCTGGCCTGGTACAAGCACATTCATACCACCTGCACTTCAGAGCAGGTCATCCACCCAAAGCTAAGTGTGTACTTGGATGGAAGTCCAAGCAGGAAAAGCTTGGGTGCCTACCCTGTGGTTTGAATGTGAATCTCAATGCCCCAGTACAGTAACAGGGACACTGTGCTGTAAAAATGGTGCTGTTCTTCGGATGACAAGTAAAACTGAGGACTTGACTTTCTGTGGTCATTAAAGGTCTCTCTTCGTCAAGAGCCGAGTGTATCCTGATGTCCTGGATAAACAGTCCATCACAGCCTACACATTCTGGACCCCTAATCATCCCCTGTCTCTAACTAGTTCACCACTTCTCCACCTAATAGCTAATGTGTGGCGAGCTTACTGGTACAAAATGGCTGCCGTCGCATCATCCAGGTGGACACTACACATTATTGGAGTTTAAAATGGCTCTTCTCTCATTAAGTAAAGCTGTGATAAAAGCACTATATAAAAGTAAAGAATTATTATGATTATTCAGAAAATAAATCAATGAATGAAAGCAAGTTTTGGAATGAGAGAAGCAGTCCTTATTTATAGAAAGTTAATCTGCGCAAATGAAATGTGCGACACTCAATCTTACTTCGCTTTCATAAATTTTAACATTAAACTAAAAATATTCTTCTGAATCAAATGCTGTGCTACACCAACCAGCTTTATTTGCACCCAGGAAGAGATGTGTGAACTGGGCACCCTTGACCAACGTCCAGCATACAGCGGGTAGGCATCCTGGAATGTCAGCCAGCAAGATGGGAGTTCAAAGGCCTGGTCATCGATTCAAGACCACGAGTGCCGGGAGCCTCTTGCTAACTTTTTATTCAGTGCCGCTCGAAACGTACATGGAGGAACAGGAGGGGGCCTGAAGCGCACAGCCCTTGAGTTACATAAATGGTGCTACTCGGTGTCCATAGCATGCCTTCAGTTTCCTTGGTGGACTTCTGCGAGGATGGGGGAGGATGTGCCCCCTTCAGGTACCAAAATGCCACTCCTCAGTGTGCATAGCAGCATTCTTGTTAGAGGGGTCCGAGACATGTAGAGCTTAAGTTAGCAAAACAGCACCCATCAGTGTCCATTGTGCACATTCAGTATTATTAGACTTTGAGGAGGTGGGGAGGGGGGCTTCCTTGGTGTGGGATCACAGACACTCAGAGCCGACTATACTTCCTTAGAAGACTGGCGTCCTTCAACATCTGCAATAAGAAGCTGCAGATGTTCTTTCAGACGGTTGTGGCAGGCGCCCTCTTCTACGCGGTGGTGTACTGGGGAGGCAGCATAAAGAGGGACGCCTCACGCCTGGACAAACTGGTGAGGAAGGCAGGCTCTATTGTAGGCACGGAGCTGGACAGTTTGACATCCGTGGCAGAGCGACGGGCACTGAGCAGGCTCCTGTCAATCATGGAGAATCACTGCATCCACTAAACAGTATCATCTCCAGACAGAGGAGCAGCTTCAGCGACAGACTGCTGTCACCGTCCTGCTCCACTGACAGACTGAGGAGATCGTTCCTCCCCCACACTATGCGACTCTTCAATTCAATTCTTACCAAAACGGCACCCATTGATGTACATAGCACAGTGGGAGGAGGGGATTCTAGAGCATGCACCCCTTAACTTTCAAAAATGACACCCCTCAGGTGGCCATCTATGTCACCTACCAGCTCTGCTTATGTTATACAGGGGATGTATAAGGATGGAAGAAAGAGAAGCAACACATTTGCTAGAATGAGAAAAATCTAGCTGTGCAATTTTACTAAAATGTCATTACATCTGCTTGAAGAAGGGGTCTGAGTTGCCTCAAAAGCTTACATGTTGTAATCTTTTCAGTCAGCCAATAAAATAATTTTGGTTGACTTCTCACTGTAAATTACTACAAGTTGGAAATAGAAATGTTAGGTTTGAATACACAATGGGAGGCCTAAAACATGAAAGTACACCTTATGAGAAGGACCTGGGAGTTGTAGGAAAATCATCACTGTCTACATGAAGGCAGCATGCAGAAGTGATCAAGAAAACTAAAAGGTTTGGTTAAACATCACGATGTGCAAAGTACAAGACAGAACACACTGGTGAGGCTTCGTCTGGAGGACTGTGTGCAGTTTTGGCCTCCGAGATACAAAAAGGACACAGCAGCACTGGGAAAAGTCCAGAGAAGAACGACTAAGCTGATTCTAGGACTGAGAAGTTACACGGAATGAGGTGAAATTAATGGAGCTGAACCCGTTCAGTTCAAGCAAACGGAGGAATTAGTACAGTGGATAGATAGATAGATAGATAGATAGATAGATAGATAGATAGATAGATAGATAGATAGATAGATAGATAGATAGATAGATAGATAGATAGATAGATAGATAGATAGGAAAGGCACTATATGATAGATAGATAGATAGATAGATAGATAGATAGATAGATAGATAGATAGATAGATAGATAGATAGATAGATAGATAGATAGATAGATAGATAGATAGATAGGAAAGGCACTATATGATAGATAGATAGATAGATAGATAGATAGATAGATAGATAGATAGATAGATAGATAGATAGATAGATAGATAGATAGATAGATAGATAGATAGATAGGAAAGGAACTATATGATAGATAGATAGATAGATAGATAGATAGATAGATAGATAGATAGATAGATAGATAGATAGATAGATAGATAGATAGGAAAGGCACTATATGATAGATAGATAGATAGATAGATAGATAGATAGATAGATAGATAGATAGATAGATAGATAGATAGATAGATAGATAGATAGATAGGAAAGGCACTATATGATAGATAGATAGATAGATAGATAGATAGATAGATAGATAGATAGATAGATAGATAGATAGATAGATAGATAGATAGATAGATAGATAGGAAAGGCACTATATGATAGATAGATAGATAGATAGATAGATAGATAGATAGATAGATAGATAGATAGATAGATAGATAGATAGATAGGAAAGGCACTATATGATAGATAGATAGATAGATAGATAGATAGATAGATAGATAGATAGATAGATAGATAGATAGATAGATAGATAGGAAAGGCACTATATGATAGATAGATAGATAGATAGATAGATAGATAGATAGATAGATAGATAGATAGATAGATAGATAGATAGATAGATAGATAGGAAAGGCACTATATGATAGATAGATAGATAGATAGATAGATAGATAGATAGATAGATAGATAGATAGATAGATAGATAGATAGACAGGAAAGGCACTATATGATAGATAGATAGATAGATAGATAGATAGATAGATAGATAGATAGATAGATAGATAGATAGATAGATAGATAGATAGGAAAGGAACTATATGATAGATAGATAGATAGATAGATAGATAGATAGATAGATAGATAGATAGATAGATAGATAGATAGATAGATAGATAGGAAAGGCACTATATGATAGATAGATAGATAGATAGATAGATAGATAGATAGATAGATAGATAGATAGATAGATAGATAGATAGATAGGAAAGGCACTATATGATAGATAGATAGATAGATAGATAGATAGATAGATAGATAGATAGATAGATAGATAGATAGATAGATAGATAGATAGATAGGAAAGGCACTATATGATAGATAGATAGATAGATAGATAGATAGATAGATAGATAGATAGATAGATAGATAGATAGATAGATAGATAGATAGGAAAGGCACTATATGATAGATAGATAGATAGATAGATAGATAGATAGATAGATAGATAGATAGATAGGAAAGGCACTATATGATAGATAGATAGATAGATAGATAGATAGATAGATAGATAGATAGATAGATAGATAGATAGATAGATAGATAGATAGATAGATAGATAGGAAAGGCACTATATGATAGATAGATAGATAGATAGATAGATAGATAGATAGATAGATAGATAGATAGATAGATAGATAGATAGATAGATAGATAGATAGGAAAGGCACTATATGATAGATAGATAGATAGATAGATAGATAGATAGATAGATAGATAGATAGGAAAGGCATTATATGATAGATAGATAGATAGATAGATAGATAGATAGATAGATAGATAGATAGATAGATAGATAGATAGATAGATAGATAGGAAAGGCACTATATGATAGATAGATAGATAGATAGATAGATAGATAGATAGATAGATAGATAGATAGATAGATAGATAGATAGATAGATAGATAGATAGATAGATAGACAGGAAAGGCACTATATGATAGATAGATAGATAGATAGATAGATAGATAGATAGATAGATAGATAGATAGATAGATAGATAGATAGATAGATAGATAGATAGATAGGAAAGGCACTATATGATAGATAGATAGATAGATAGATAGATAGATAGATAGATAGATAGATAGATAGATAGATAGATAGATAGATAGATAGATAGACAGGAAAGGCACTATATAATAGATAGATAGATAGATAGATAGATAGATAGATAGATAGATAGATAGATAGATAGATAGATAGATAGATAGATAGATAGATAGATAGGAAAGGCACTATATGATAGATAGATAGATAGATAGATAGATAGATAGATAGATAGATAGATAGATAGATAGATAGATAGATAGATAGGAAAGGCACTATATGATAGATAGATAGATAGATAGATAGATAGATAGATAGATAGATAGATAGAAAGATAGATAGATAGATAGATAGGAAAGGCACTATATGATAGATAGATAGATAGATAGATAGATAGATAGATAGATAGATAGATAGATAGATAGATAGATAGATAGATAGATAGATAGGAAAGGCACTATATGATAGATAGATAGATAGATAGATAGATAGATAGATAGATAGATAGATAGATAGATAGATAGATAGATAGATAGATAGATAGATAGATAGATAGATAGATAGATAGATAGATAGATGTGTGTGTATAGTTTTCTTTTACATGCAAAGTTTGGGTTTGAGAAGGATTTGGATGTGACGCGGCCCTCACCCATTTTCCATTTTGTCCTCAGACCCCAAAGAAGAGCAGTGACGTCTCCATACACTCTGTTTGTAGCCCACCTCTTCCAGCCAATTGACTTAAATATCGCAGTCTCCATCAAAATGACGTCAGCCGTGACTGGGCGCAGGCCTGAGTGTAACGACGTTGCCCAACTCAGCGATCAGCCAGTTCTTTTTTTCGCCACACTTTGGCACTTCGGGCTGCCCAACTCTTTTCTTGTGTCCGTGTTGTGTTCTTTCCAATATATATGTGTGGATGATCTGGCTTCTATCTGAGCTCGCTTTGATTTGGCACTAATATGTATTACACGCCGGCTCCGGCCCCCTGTGACCCGGAGCTGAACTGCGAGCCTTGAGAATGTGCCGTCTTCTCTTACGCACACACACTGTTACACATCGGCGCTGTATGTGTGCATCATTAGAGAATCACTTCAATAACAAGAAGTAAAATAGGCCACTGACAACGCAAAGGAAAAAAACAATAGCGCCCACCGCTGTACTAACCACATGCTGAGTGGGAATCCTTTAATGTTAAGGCATGAGGCAGCATTTGAAGGAACAAACTCTTTTTTTAACTTTATTTTCTGTTCAATTACCTGTACATGGAAAAAAATCTGGCATAAGTAATAAGGTAAAAGAAATGAGATCACTTTTCTCAGGGTCTGACTTGTCAAAGAAGCCTGCAACAAACAGCACATTTATCTGTGTTTCTATAACCCTTTTCAGGCGCTCTGTCAGCGAGCCCACACTAGACAGCCAGGAGAGGAGGTACTTGGAGACCGCTACAGGCTTCTGGGCCCTCTGGGAACTGGAAAATTATTGTTGGCAAGCCTTTCTGGCTCCAGAAATTGATCCAGTGCCCCCCGTTTGCCCACGCAACAGCAGACTGTGCTGAGAATGTTGTTATAATTAAATTACGGGGAGTGCTGATTGGTTGCTGGAGGTGGTCTTGAAACCAGTGCTGAAGACCAAGGAGAACAAGGGTTACTATTCATATGGGAAAGCTGGAGCCTAAAAGTCCATCTGTTAACTTCCAAATTTAGTCCAGAAATGCTCACTCATGGTCTTTAAAAATACCACCTGCTTGGTGAGTGTTGGAGGAGAAATGTGCCGTTATGAGGGAATGCAAGAAAAACAAAAAAAGAAAAAGTCAAGGAAGGCACAGAAGAAGAAAGAAAAGAAAAGTTTTGAAGGCCGTCAGTTTAATATTTGCCTCTCGGCTTGCTTCATAGGAGGCTGATACTGATACACAAGTGTGTTGTGTGGTGGGCCGCTGCCATATGCTCCTTTTCAGACAGGAACAGTCGATCTGTTGCACTCTTTAATGCTTAAGGTTACGATATTTCTGTTCATGGTGACAGGACTTGTACGACTGTCAAGGCACAGAGTGACCACTCACACCTTAGAAAACAGAAGGATATCTGGAGGTCACTCCAATCAAGCCCTGGGAATGGAGGCGACTGCGTGTGACACTCAAAGTCCTACCTGAAATGTCACTGCTGTGTTCCCATTTGGGTTGGGAAATGTCGACTGTTTCATAGGAGCCGCCGCAGTGTTCAGCAAAACCTCTGAGGCTTTGCCAGTGCTGAGAAGATTGGCTGAATGGTGAGCACAGGAGGCCGCGTTCTTCGCAACTTTTAAGAATTTTAGCCCATCGTGAGACAACATCTCTGCCTTTCCAATATTTGTAATCAGGAGCAGACTGGGTCTCAAAACCGGCCCGGGCATCCTTCAACAAGTGAGGTGACGAGGACGACCCACTCGGCCCATGATTCATTGGAATTTTCTTAAAATTTGTGATGAGTACTTGCTGTGAGCCTATGATATGAACTCTATCTAAACTGATGCCAAACTTAATCTGTACACTGTCGTTTAGAACACAACAACTTTGACGACATGCTTAGAAATAAAATTTAATGACAAATAAAAATTTAGTAACACAGCTTACACATTATTAGAGTACACGTCAAATGTCAATGTCATGTCCAAGAGCCAGTACCCTAGTAGGCTAGTAGCTGCTCATTTACGATGGAATAAATTATAAGAGACCTCACATTATTGAACTGTTCTATTAACTTAACGATAAATTATAAATGTTCCGTCCTAATATGAAAAATTCACATCCTGTGCTTTATAAGTTTATTTCATCATACTAATAATCGCAGCTGAAAACCACTAATTATCGCTCACACCGACGACCAGAGAACAATTAAAAAGCATAATACATAATCTAAACTAATTATTAATACCATCCATCCATCCATTATCCAACCCGCTATATCGTAACTGCAGGGTCACGGGGGTCTGCTGGAGCCAATCCCAGTCAACAGAGGGCGCAAGGCAGGAAACAAACCCTGGGCAGGGCGCCAGCCCACCGCAGGGCAATTATTAATACCAAAGAATTTAAATACTAGATATGAGATAAACCGAAAT
Organism: Erpetoichthys calabaricus; assembly: GCF_900747795.2. Lineage (NCBI taxonomy): Eukaryota > Metazoa > Chordata > Cladistia > Polypteriformes > Polypteridae > Erpetoichthys > Erpetoichthys calabaricus. The sequence goes on from NC_041395.2 coordinate 296,324,211, forward strand.
GTAGCGGTATCGAAACAGAAATCGGCAAAAGGCAGTTTTCACCAAATATTTCCCTGCAAACATTTGATGACGTAAAACGGTATGTTATATAGGACTATATAAATGGCAGTACCGGACAGACAATGTTTAGTAGTTTAGAAAATTAATTTTAATGTCAAACAGTAACCAGAACATAAAATGTACGTATTTCTTAACCAGACCAGAGTCCGCGGACCACCGGGCATTGCCCAAATGCCCTAATGGCCAGTCTGCCCCTGTTTGTAATTAGTGCCTGAAGTGGGCTCAACAGGGCAATCCCGTTCTCTACAAGCCAACAGGCACTAAAAACGTTTCTTACCAAGTTAATGTTACAAATTTTCCCAGTCTTGAGACGTCATTGTTGCTACAAGTTTAATTTTGCTCACATTGCTGGCTTGTTACCAGCAAATTGAACTCTTGAATAAAAAAGGACAGAGAAACATTTGGGCGAAGTGTTATTTTGTCTTTCATTCATGAACAAGGCTGAAGTGTTGCAGTGTTGAATGTTGTACCCTTCTCAATTTTCAGCACTGGCATCCTGGCAGTGTTTGTTGCGTATCGACAGGCATCACGCATTTTCAATCCGTCCAAGCACTCAGTGATCGTCTGTTAGTGTATCGTGCTGCTAGAAACTCCAAGGCCCTCTGCCTGCTTGGTCATCAACAGCGTGTGAGTCTACTGCTACTTAAGGATGTCCACTTCAGGCTCTGCTCATAATACTTGTTCAGGACTGAAGGAGAAAATAACACCTTCCCGAATCTTTCTTTGTCCTCTTTTTGTAAATGATTCTGATTAACGGCAAGTGTTCAATTTGCCCTAACTGGTGACGAGCCAGCAATTTGCGGAAAATTAAATCTGCAGCGCATTTTCACAAAATATTTAACAAAACAATGGCATCTCATGACCGGAAAAATTTGTGACATTAACGTGGCAGGAAAAGCACCGTGGTGGACGGCCAGCAAAGGAACCAGTCACCACTGCTCCAGGAGTGAGAGTCAGGAGTAAGAATGGAGACAAATGAAGAAGAAGAGAGAGACAGAGTTTGTGCTAGTGTAACTGTCCTGCATTAGTGGGAAACAAATTGTGAAGCGTTTCCCACAGTAAATATAAAACACTCCCTCTGCCGGCCACAGCGTTTAGTGCCTGTTTACATACAAAGACCCTTGCAAAGAGCTCACTTCAAGCACTGATTATTATGACAGAAAGACAGAGATGTTGTCTCACGGTGGGATAAATTCTTAAAAATATTGAAGAACACGGCCTCCTGTGCTCATCATTTAGCCATTTGTCTGAATACTGACATCCGCAAGAGCTTTTGCTAAAAAGCTCATATGAAATAGTTGTGGAGCAAGGCTTGGAGATGTATGGTCACTAGTGGCTACCTGCTGGGCTGGAAGGACTCAGATCTTAGAAGGCACATGAAATCATCAAGACAGCTCACCAACCAAGGGTGGGCATAATAATTATGATAGTTACATTGACATAGCGCTTTTCTAACCTACTCAAAATGCTTTACATAGTGAGTGGGGAGCCACTTCAACAAACGCCAATGTGCAGCATCCACCTGGATGATGTGATGGCAGCCATTGTTGTGCAAGTCCATTCACCACATATTAGCTATTAGATGGTGAAAGACAGTTAGAGAGAGGGGATGATTATGGGACCATAATGACTAGACTGTGATGGCCAATGTACTTAGGACATCAGGATAAACCCCACTCTTTTGAAGAGATGCCCAGGGATCTTTCAGGACCACACAGAAGGACCACAGTTTTAGGGTTCATCCACAGGACAGCTCCATTTTTACAGCACAGGGTCCACGGCGCTCACTGGGGTATTGGGATCCACATGAACCCACTATAAATCCCCACTTCCCCGCTGGCCTCAATCACATCTCTTCCAGCAACAATCCCAAGCTTTTCCTAGATGGTCTCCCTGGCCATGCTTAGCTTCAGGTGGATGACCAGTTTAGAAGCGCAGAAGTTATGGCTCACATGAAAACTGAGTGTAGAGAGTCAGTTTGTCTTCATCGGTGGGAAAGGCTGTGTGGGATCTTGAAAAAGCAAAGAGAAGCTGCAGTCAAGAGGCCCTTCTATTCACAAGAATACCATCGGGAACAAGATGACTCGATCGGTGGTCATTTTGCTCCAACTCTGGAGCTTCTCCAGCAGAGAGGTCAGGGAGAATGGCAGTACTCACAAGGCCCTACTTGGGCGGCCGGTTGAACCAGAGAGTCTCACAGGGGGCTCGGAGGTGTTTACGTCCAGCTTTTCTTTTAATGTTTGTTTCTGGTGATTAGAAGACTTGTTTGAGACAGCAAGGGCTGTCAATTTCTCTCAGCTGTCTTTGGTACCGACTCTTGTGCTTTATAAGGCTCGAGTTCCCCCTCACAAAAACACACGGGTTTTAAAGGAATTTCATGTCTTTAATCTCAGTATTCCCTTGATAGACGCTGGTTGCATCCCTGCCAAATACAGTTAATAATTTTCTGTTACAGGCTTTGATTCTTTACCATGATTTTGTCTAACAACTGTCTAGCAAAACAACATAAAGGACACTAATGGCCAAAATGACATATAGATATAAATATTGTGCGTGCCCAAAAGCAAGGACAGGCATCCTGGCTGGGATAACGGGAGGTTTCTTACCCGGCCAAGAAAGGACTGAGAGGACGGGCTCACCAGGCGCAGGTCATTCCCCAACACGGCAGCTAATAGCGTTCCTCAGGGCTAGATGGGAAATGGAGTCCAGAAACGCAACCCTGTTGGGGTCTATGGGGACTGCCAGAGTCGGTTTTGGGGGGGACTGCCTTGATTTTTGCACAACCTTAGAGATTAAACCAGAAGCAGCTCCCGGGTCGACTTTGCCTCATTTGGATTGAGTCAGAATCGGGAGGCAGTGGGCTACTCTCTTGGAGGAGGAAGGAGAATTGGGCGTGGTGTGCTTTCCTGTTGGTTATTCTTGTGGAGAAGGTGCTGGGGCTCAATAAAAAAACCTTATTTTGAGCATAAATGTGTCTGAGGTTTGGGCGACTGCAGTGCCCCCCACTGGTCACAATATAAAAATGCTTTCTGTAGTAACATGACAGGCCACTTCAATGACACTTTGAGTTGTACAGTATGTGTGGCATACATGTCTGCACCCAAGGACTATTAAAGAATATTTGGCCTTCAGAGAGATGGGGGGGGTTGTGCGGCACTTGTGAAAGTGGTCACCCACCGACACACGCAGGACAGCGGCACTCAAGCTCGGGGCCTTGACCCTGTGAAAGTGGGCTTGCCAAATGATCTAACATGAGCCATGGCGTGCAAAAGCTCTCGTTGGCATCCGTTGTGAGTCTTTGTGAGTGTAAACCCAAAGTAGGATCAATATTTTAGACGTTCAGTTACTTTAAAATACAAAAATATTAAAATGACAACAAGGTAATAAAACAGATAACAGAATTTGTGGGGAGCTCCCTCAGAAGCTGCAACCAAACACTTGCCTTGATGCGCCACCTTTGTGCTTCTCCTCAGGACGCTGGGCTTATTAAACCATACAGTGGAAACGTTACAAAAATTTGGATGAGGACAGGCCATTCAGGCCAACACAGCCCACCAATCCAATTCACTGAATTGTTCCAAAACAACATCAAGTGAAGTTTTGAAGGATCCTAAAGTGCTGCTGTCTACCACACTACTTGGTAGCATATCCCATGTGTCTAGGGCAGGGTTTCTTAAACTATGTGTCGGGTCGCAGGTTCCACCGTTGGGTCGCTAGTTACTGCTGTATTTGATGGAAACAGGACACGGGTTGATTAAACAATTGACATTGCTCCCACGATCATCCTCAAATACCCCCTATGTCCAACTCTTAATCTCTGTTTGCTTAAAATGAAAACATTTACAGTAACTCACGTGCTAGCTCATACCGCTCAGTCCCAGCCTAGTCGCTCCATAAAGCTGAAGCAGAACCTCCTTTGACATGAATTTGGCTTAAACCACCCATAGACATCAACACAAACAGGTAACGTTGGACTTTGCAGACATTTTGTTGTGTGTGGGGTGCAGCTGTTTATTCGTTGTTATCTTTGTTTTATTGAAAACACGTGCACACATTTACGAACTCTTTGTGTTAACGTTACTGAGATCCAGTGAGGTAAGGTTTTGCTACCAGGTGGGGTCTTTTTATCATTTACAGTGGATTTAGAAAGTATTCCGACCCCTTCACTTTCTGCCTACTTTATTGTGTTGTAGATTTCATTTTGCATTGATAAATTTGCCATTTTTGCATATTAATCTACACTCAATAACCCGTTTTGACAAAGTAAAAATCTGTTTTCAGAAAGGTTTGCCAATTTCTTAAAAACATGAAATCTCTATTTCATAAAAGTATGCAGCCCCTTTGCTATGGACTCCAAATTGTGATCAGGTGCATCCTGTTTGCTTTCATGATCCTTGATATGTCCCTAAAATTAGCATGGGGATGGGATGGATCAGGAGAAGAGACATAGTAGGAAACAAATCTAAAGTTGTAACCATAGGATTAAAAATAAAAATAGGACAGAGCAAACCAAAAGAAAAAAATAAAAGGAATACCGCGAGTTAAGAATTGCAATTTATCCACAATCTTGGACAGAGAAGAGACGCCAGGGCTCACCTTTTGATCTGTCACTTCAGTAATGTCATCTTCATCTGTCTCGTTCATTTCCCAGGAAACGGTACACAAATGTCGGTGTCACAGAAACGTAAAGTGATCGGGAGTAACGTATAGTCAGAAACAGGCAGAGGTCAAAACTGGGAGGCCAGCCGACCAAACCGTACAAAATACGGAGCACAAAACAGGAATCAGAAACCAAGAAATGAGAAAAAATGATTAAATCATAAAGACAATACAGAGAAAGGGTCTTGGGGCAATAAAGTCAGACACCATGTCATTATTTGGATCACCTTTAAATCTGTCGCCAATCAGCAGCGTCACATCTCCTGCAGAATGCTGGGATTGTTCCTACAGATACAGGAGACGCGGACAACACAGCATCACGGCACCCATCGGGATTCAAGATGACTTCACTGTGAACAAAAAACAAATAATCAGTTTTCAAACAAATCGTTAAATTAGAAAACTGATGGAATATTTAGATTCCTTTATCTATAAAACCCCACAAACTTCGTATAGATCATGACTAGGGATGTTAGAAAGTCAGAGAAAAATAAACAAATGTACCGTATATACTCATGTATAAGTCGATTCTTGAATTCTGAAAAATTGATCATAAATATCGGACCCCGACTTATACGCCCGTTCAAAAATGCAACGATCACATTTTTTTTTTTTTTACATCTCCTTGCCCCCTCCAATCTCGCACCAGTTTCTCAGATGCATCGAATTTTGTTGCAGCAGCGCAGTTACCAATTTCTTTCACTACTTCAACGACGTTTAATTTAAAGCCAGCTTCATATTTTCTTCTGATTGAACGCTCCATCGTAGATAAGGGATGCTCTTACGATAAAGATATATGATGGTGTGACATACAAAAAACACAAATCAGTGCAAACGTCGCTTCGGAATAGTTTGGGTATTACTGTGTGGTCACGTAGGCACAAGAGAGACAGAGAGAGGAGGGTTAGGAGCACACGCTGATACAGCGCATTGCAGCACCCACATAGAAAAAAAGGCCGTGTGCTCCGTGGTTACTCTCTGTCTGGTGGGCGTTAGCATATCATAATCCCTTGGACCAATAGCGTGAGTTTCCGCATTCGACTTATATGACAGACATTATAAAATACCAGAAATTATACGGTAAAATCAAGTCACGACTTCTCCGCGAGTATATACGGTTATTAACATAACAGATGCGGCATCCATGAAAAAATGACTTCAAAAATATTTATGTCTTAATTGATACTCTCCAAAGATGAACGCATAATTCAGATTCTAAACCCCAAATAGGCAGAAGAAGCAGTTTCGTCTTTCACAAATATGTCACACAAAAATGAAAAACTAAAACAGATCATAAGAATTTTTATTTAGTAATCATTTTGTATTTTCCTTTTCTCTCTTCTTGTGTTATTTTAACTTGTGTTGTTTGGCTCCCCTTTTTGGATTCTCCTTTGAATTGTTGTAATTTTTCACTAGATTATTAATTCTTGGAATTTTGCTCTTGATTTAGTTTTTTGGATTTGGACTTTATTTGCTTTGGCCTATCTTTTAGAAAACAGCATTCTTGTGCATTTCTTGCATTTTTTGTAATTTGCCCATTTGAATGTTTTTCTTAATAAAAATCAGCATTCTACAGAATGAGTTTTGTTTTTTGGGTGAGGAGTTTTTCTGTGGTTCTCCTCTCCCATTGATATTTACAGGTTTTGTGTTTTTTTGAAGGTCCCAGGTGTACTTTTGTTATGTCTTGTATAAGGAAAGGCAGGTTGATGAACGGGGAGGAGCAGGAGAGGAGACGTTAACTAAAGTCAAAGTCAAAACCAGAGATCTGGTCCTCTCGTTTGTCACCACCAAACGTACTGGCTGCAGAAAGGGTAGTGGCTTCAGAAAATAGGAGTGAGGCACAGAAGAAAGAACCGAGTCAAGGTGATGCGAGGGTCAAAACCAAAAGACAAGAAGAGAGAACATCCAAAGTCAGAACTTTGTCTCAATAACCAGTAATCAAAATATCAGGAAGAGTGAGTCACAAGGTCTGGTCCAGTCTTGAATATAAGTGACTGTTATACTGGTGCAGCGATGACCCCACAACTGGCACTGCCCCAGTGCATCATGGGAAAATCCCCAAGGAAACACAACAGCCACAAAATGACAGCACTCAATTATCCATCCATCCATCCATCCATCCATCCATTTTCCAACCCGCTGAATCCGAACACAGGGTCACGGGGGTCTGCTGGAGCCAATCCCAGCCAACACAGGGCACAAGGCAGGAAACAATCCTGGGCAGGGTGCCAACCCACCGCAGCTCAATTATCAAATGACAGAAAAAATAATCCGCTTCAAAACAGAACCTCCAAGTAACATCCATGCAGATTTTGATTCTTTGGATATTAAAACAACAAAACGACACCAAGATGAATTTTCCACCCTCAGGAAAACCAAAGAAAATTTGAAAAGAAATTCAAAGCATAACACAAAAGTGCCAATCAAAGAATCGCAATAAGGAAAGAAAAGCAAAAAGTCAGGAACCAGGAACCGTAAAGCATTTGAAATACACACACACATGGAAGTTTGTCTTTTGAGATATCCGCACACTTGTAGAATGACGTGTCGCCGTATACATCGTCACATTGATGTGTTCAAATGGCAACTGGCACTCCATCGTAACAACAACAACTGAAAATGGGGGCTCCTGTAAAAAAAAATGGTAACAACAATAGCAAGATTATTTTAATAAATAACTAGAAATAATAATAATAATTACAAAGAATCACATGTGAGGGAAGAATGGAGCGTGAGATCGACAGGTGGATCGGTTTGGCATCCGCAGTAATGCAGGCTCTGCATCGGTCTGTTGTGGTGAAAAAGGAGCTGAGCCGCAAGGCGAAGCTCTCAATTTACCCGTTGATCTATGTTCCTACCCTCACCTATGGTCATGAGCTATGGGTAGTGACCGAAAGAACGAGATCGCGAATACAAGCGGCTGAAATGAGTTTCCTCCACAGGGTGTCTGGGCTCTCCCTTAAAGATAGGGTGAGAAGCTCAGTCATCCGGGAGGGGCTCAGAGTAGAGCCGCTGCTCCTCCGCATCGAGAGGAGTCAGATGAGGTGGCTCGGGCATCTGATCAGGATGCCTCCTGGACGCCTCCCTGGTGAGGTGTTCCGGGCACGTCTAACTGGGAGGAGGCCCCGGGGAAGACCCAGGACACGTTGGAGGGACTATGTCTCTCGACTGGCCTGGGAACGCCTCGGGATTCTCCCGGAAGAGCTAGAAGAAGTGGCCGGGGAGAGGGAAGTCTGGGCATCTCTGCTCAAGCTGCTGCCCCCGCGACCCGACCTCGGATAAGCGGAAGAGGAAGGATGGATGGATGGATGAATTACAAAGAAGTACAAAATATGATGCAGCATTTCCAAAAATACAACTATGAACAAGAAAAGAACAGAAACTGTATACCGAATCAAAACCCTTTGAGTTTCAGGGCAGGCCTGTGTGTGGCCTACTTACAGTATTAAGGCCTTTTTGAGGTTTTGGGGACTTTGAAATTCATAGCACTGGCTAATTGGCATGCAAACATCACAGGTTTACTGTTCAAGACCAGCTATCCAAGCGGTCAGTAAGTTTAGCTGTCCTCTCCCATCATTCATCACTGTAGATCCGTGTGCACAACGACGCAGCACCGTGTCTAAACACAATGTCCCGAAGAGTTGGAAGAGTGAGTTGTGCAGTCAGGTGGATCGCGATCAACTGTTGCAGATGGCGAGAGCCTCGATGGACTTCAGAAGGTGTGCAGTGTAGAGTAGTCTTGTATTTTTTTAATGCAATTCTTTCTAGTCTCTCTTAAAGCCTTGTCACATTAGACGACTTTTCCAGCGATTTTCAGTCGTAGTCTTCATTTTGAGAAACGTCTCTCATTCTCCTGTCATGCCAGTCATCTAATTTGACACCCCTAGCAATTTGCTCCACTAAAAGTCTTCAGTCGTAGGGGTGGACTCTGTCAATATGAGAGCTGACAACCAATTAGATGCTGATCTGGAAGGACAATGCATTTAATGTAGTGATGAGGGACAAGGAAAACCGGTGTCTTGGACCTCACAAACAGCAGAGAAGCTCGTCTGTCTGATGTTCGGAGTTTTATGCATCACAACAGAATGGAAAAAGGACAAAAAAATGGACTGCGATTGCCTTTGTAAAGCATGGGCTCCATCAGGCAGCACACTATAGGCTGTCACAAAAAGGGGTGAGCACAACTGTGCTGGACGGTCGGCACTCAGTCGGTAAATTAATATTGACCAGTAGTTTTCAGTCAATTAAACAGACGTGATCTGGCGACGAGATCTGCAAATCTGACTTAGCCAGCATAACTGTGACTCATCGGCTTTACTTTCAGCCCACATGCGGCCTTCGCTGATTTACTTAGGCAGGCAATTTTACAGCACTAATATTTTTCAGCTGCATTATAGTCAATTCTCTGAACTGCTCTTCTGTTTTGTTTTTTTTTTAGCTTTAAAAATACTTTGTAAGAGGGCTTAGTGGGAAAAGCTGCCATAGGCCTTGATGCACCAGTGACCTCATCGGCTGCCTGTCAAATGGCACAACGAAAACCCTTTCTGTGCTTAAAGGGAGATCCTGTTTTCTTTCACAGTCCCAGGCAGCATGGCGTTACATTGGAGGGCTAGGCAGCCGGCCAGCTTAAGTCTTCTTCATGGAGCACCACAGCCTTTTTAGAATCACACTGGAGTTTTTGTTTTCATTGAAGCCGATGGAATATTACATGATTTCTAGTCATGGGGTTTGTCGGAAGTCACTGATCTTGTTATCAGACCACATCAATTTAAACGAATGAAAATCACTGGTCCGGTCTAATTTACTGACTGCCTGCTGACTTTCAAGCACAGTCATGTGGCCGCTAGTAGTGGGCTGCATTGTCCAAAGGGTTACAGGTGAGGCGAGTTCAGCAGCAATCTTGGCCATTTTTATTTTTTGCAATTCTGTCGCGGTACATAAAACCTGGGACATCAGACAGAAGAGCTTCTCTTTTGTTTGTGAGGTCCAAAGCCCGGACGTTCCTTATGCCTTGTCGCTGCATTCCTATGCATTGTAATTCTGGTTGAACATTCATCGGCTGTCAGCTCTCATGCACACCCAGTCTGCACCTACAATTCTGTCGTAGTGAGTCGTAGGCTAGTTGGAGGGAATCGGTGAGGATGTCACATTATGTGACCGGCTGTATGTGAGCGCACCGTCCACTGCCTCGCTGAGATTATAGAAGTACAGGGTATCACGTAATCTGACGTAGCTTTTAGATATGTCCTTTTACAGCCCCTTTATAGTCAGTGCTCTGAGCTGCCCTTCTGTTTTGTTTTATTATATTCTCGTATACGAAGTATAGGGAAATTATTGTAATCGTCCAAAGATTCGATGTTGAGATTTTGACGAATTGTGAAGTTTTAGACCTCCCTCACTTTCTTGTATGTGAAGTGTAGGGAAAGAAACGGAATCCTCCAAAAATTCCCTTTCGAGATTTTGATGAATCTCAACATTTTAGACCTCCCTGAGTCTGAAAATACCATTTTTGGAATTATGTCTGTGTGTGTGTGTGTAAACATGATAACTTGAGTGCACTTTCACTTGGGTCAACCAAATTTTGCATACAAATATTAGATAGATACTTTATTACTCCCAAGGGGAAATTCACATACTCCAGCAGCAGCATATTGATACAAAAAACAATATTAAATTAAAGAGTGATAAAAATGCAGGTAAAAACAGACAATAACTTTGAATAATGTTAACGTTCACCCCCCAGGTGGAATTGAAGAGTCACATAGTTTGGGGGAGGAACGATCTCCTCAGTCTGTCAGTGGAGCAGGACGGTGACAGCAGTCTGTCGCTGAAGCTGCTCCTCTGTCTGGAGATGATCCTGTTTCAGAGGATGCAGTGGATTCTCCATAATTGATAGGAGCCTGCTGAGCGCCCGTCACTGATCTTAGGTACATATTAAGTACTAAACGTAGATTTCTATCAACCTTTGGGCTACTTCTGCTAACTGGAAGTGGTACTTTACCTTTTATTCATACAGCTGCAGAGTTTGATTTATTCAACTTTACTTTTATAATAATGTTATTAATTTGATTTGATTTGTTGGTTCTATAATGTACATAATCATTGTCTTGCGGTTTACTCCTCAAATATCCATCCCCATATCTGAGTATACGAGAAATTCTAGGGGAGAGCACTCCCGATTTTTTATTTTTAGATTTAATACACTCTTTGTAAGAGTGCTCTCTTTGCCGGGCTTTCTTTGCTGCACCAATCACCTCGTCAGTTGCCTGTCAAATGACATTCTGGAACAGAAGCCATTTCTTAGTTTAAAGTGAGACCCCACTTTGTTTCATTCACACGTCATGGAGTGCCAAGCCATGTGGCATTACGTTGGTGAGTGAAGGGCCAGGCAGCCAGCCTACTTAAGTCTTTTTGAATGCCCAGCGTGCACCACAGAATGCCACAGAGGTTTTGTTGTCTGTGAGTCTGTCACCCTCAGACTTGCAGGCCATCCATGTTGGGGCTACACTTTCGTTCCTTCAAATGATTTCTTACGTTTTGCTTTTCTTCTCGTACACCACTGTGTGCCACCTGCAATCCAATGAAGCGCTGGCACTGGAGCAGCTCAGTGGGCAGGATGCATTTCTCTGGGTGCTCTTTGCCTTACAACAAAGGCTCACTTACCTTTAATCAGGAAGAATTTACACTCTAAAAGGATTCAGAGATAAATGGATGTTCAAAGTCTGCTGGTAGCCTTTTCATAACCTTAGTTAACACAAAACACCTTGAGATCCTCCATCTTTAGTCAAGTTATGCTTAAAATAGCTTACTTACAATAATAAAGCAACAATGTTTGATCAATGCTGATCGTTAAAACATAATTCAGCCATCCAAGCAAAGAAACAATGAACTTAAAAGACAACTCTGGATGCAAAAGCAAGACAAGTCTATTACTGGCAAGCACAGAACATGCAGTGAAAAGAAAAAAAAAAAAATAATAATAATAATAATACTCTACATGTCTCTTGGTATCAAAAACCACAAAACGAAACTGTCCTGACTGTTAACGTTTAGAAAATTCCTCCGACTAAGTGAAAAATGAGATTAGCACAAACTTGTGGAAATTAAAACTTAAAATGCTTGTTCTGACCTTAAGGTAGAGTAAATGTTCCCATTGCTAGGAAAGTAAAACCAGATGGAAGCAGAAGAGCCTGGACCGTGAGATGTTTAACCCTGTAGGAGGTTGTGCTTTTTGAGTGCTGCAGTTTGCTGGCTTCAAATCCAAATAAAGATGAAGAGGGAATGCAACATTTGGCACATCTAAAGCTTCTGTATATTTACACCATTTAACGTTTTCTTAAGTTTAAAGCCATGAAGGAATAATGATGTCTCTCCAATGCACTCCTGCTACCACTGAAATCGTTCAACTTGGACTACGTGTTCGACCCGAGAGACTTAACTGACCCTTCGTACAGAAAGCCAAGGCCCCAGTTTGTACAGGGTGCAGATGGAGGGCAGAACAAGCAGTCGACCAGGCTATCAGCAAGTTGAAGCACCAGCAACTAGGCAGGGCTCAGCTTGGGTGGGGACCAGGATGAGGTCAAAAGTCACAAAGAAGGAGAGGAAAGAGCTGGTGGTTTCAGAAGTGACCAGAATTGAAGATGAGAGGTACAAGACCCAAGCGGTAAGCTAATTGCAACAAAGGAGATGGACAGATTGGAGAGCACACACCAACAGGGCTATAACATGGGCCAATGTGCAGAAGATTTCTTCAGGCAAGACTGAACTTCATTATTAGGTCCACCCTCCCAAGTACCAAGTGGTATGGCACAGAGGAGAAATGCCATCTCTGTAACGGCCAGAACCCCAGCTTGCAGTACATTCTTTCAGGCTGCAAAGCAGATTTGACCCAGGGCTGGTATTGATGGCGTCATGACTGGATCCTGCAAAAAATGGCAGAGATTTTGGAGAAACACAGATGCAAAGTGAATAACACCAGCCTGTCAACATCCCAACGGTGACTACACTTCATCGGGTAAGAAGTCTGCTCATAAAACATCAACCAGAAGGAGTGGTTTGTCCCGACACCTGGGAGCAAGTGGAACATGAGAATGGACCTGAAATTCCCATATGAGATTGACACAACTTCCCAACACCCAGATATTGTCCTGTGGTCCACTTCTGCCAGGGCAGTGGTCATGATCGAGCTTACCGTTCGTTTCATGGGTGAAAGGTATGGATGCAGCTTTTGAGAGGAAGAAGGACAAGTACAGTGTACTATCAACAGCATGGACATCAACAGACTCCAGGAGGTCACCCCCCTGATGGGATTCCATGGGCCAAAGATACTCCTATTCACAGAATTTTAAAAAAATAATAACTAGTAATGTAGGCAAGTGGCGCGCCATTTTGTGCTATTTTGAGATTGCTGATCACAAATATGAGAATATTTTTGATATATGATTCTTAACCGGTGGTCCTGTCCCTCTAAGAGACACACCTAGAAGGTTAAAAAGGACAAATTTCAAACATAAGTCATGAGGGTCATGAGGCCTTTATGGCCTTCTATCAGAGGGTGAAAAAATGACAAGTTTCTGTTACAGTTGAGAGTATTTAGACTAAACACAAATTTTAATATTTCAAATATTTGATGCAACTATTCTCGTTTACTATGTACTTCTACATTATAAAGTAAATCATTACATTTCTGACAAGCACTTTAAATTAAGACAGTTTACGCTAATTCAGACGTTTTTCAGCTTCTTGCTAGGTCAGCATGGGTTTACTGTCACAGTCCATGGCACCTCATTAAGGTCTCTTCCAGTGAGCGTCTAGGACCTTACAGATAAAACCTTCTTTTATTCCATATTAAAAGTTTGGTTACACTAGAAAGGCAAAAATGGTGAACACAGAAAAAATAAATCAAATTTATACAACTGTACACGTATACAAGACCCCACACCAAGTTCGTTTATAGATCCCAAATCAACTATACGCTTGTGCACGCGATTTTAGCCAATTCCTGTCACCTCTGGCCAGTAATATTTTAAAATGTAAAGCCTTAAAAATGTTCATTTTGAATATTTACGGCTTAACCTCCATATAAATTGGCCATGTTCCCGAGTAACGTCTTTACTTTCAAACCCTGTGCGGAAACGTAACTTTGATGAATCTGAATTTGGGGGTATTATTGACATTTGGTGGAGTTTAAAGATGGGTGGGTGGGGCCTGGCTCCCCCAATACAGATGCACTACATTACAAAAAGTAAAGACTTTCCCTCAATTTTTAAGGAAACAGTTAACTTAAAATCCTAAATGAATCTTAATGAAGTCGGTGCACAAAGATGTGGCAGTAGTAAGGACTCTGGAGGTTATGTCCTGGCTGATGCCTGCGTGGAGTTTGTGGGTCCGTGTGCATTTGCTCCAGTGTCCTCACACAGTGAATTGGCGATGCTAAATCGTGCCCTGATGTGTGTGTGTGTGTGTGTTTGCTTGCTATAATTGGCTCCAATGGAGAAGCAGATTTAGAGAATGATGGATCAAGGAGTACTATAATCTGTCCTGCTCAAAGCATCTCCTACTTGTATGTCGCCAAACCTTAAAGCAGATCGAAATTGTCACAGATTAGCTTGAGAGAGGTTATTTCAAGTGGATTGTTTTGAATACAGTATTTTCTTCTTTTGTACGTCTGATAAATGCTCCTGTCAGCAAACAGATCCCCAGTAGTCATCACGAGTAACTGAAACTCGTATGTATTGTATGCTCGTCTGTACAAACAGCAGCAGGTCGGTCTAAACAAATCTCTAACACGTCATGCATACCCCTATAACAAAATATTTAAAAAACAAAACAAAAAAGTGATATCTTTGATGAATTAAATAAACAACAGGAAATGCTCCAATTAACTAAGTTAACTAAGTCACACCCAAATGTTATGGCATGAATTCCATACATTTTCAAACTTCTTAAAACAAGAAAGTGTTCATTTTGCCACAATTAAAATACATAGACAAACAAATTTAAAAACGCAACATTATTTGCCATTTAAATATCGTTAAGGGTATTTGTGCCCTTTTTTGTGATGATATCGGACTTACAAGCCAATTTAGGCATCCTGGAGCCACCCTCCTTGGGTTGAATTCCTGTTCTGTTACAGGTTTAGAAAATGAATGGATGGATGGACGAACATCAGAAAGTGATTGAGGCGACATTGAAGTAACAATGAAACAAGATTTTCTATTTAACTTCCCTGTCCTGCTGCCTGAAGTTGCTAAAATGCCAAAACCAAAAAGTCTGCACAGAACAGATTGTCGAAACTTTTCATAACTTTAAACCAATTTCCATGCCAAGCTTGTGTTTTATAAATCCAGACTTTTGCGTAATAAATGGTTTATGTATGGTTCCAAGCCTAAGCGAGTTTTATACACAAGGCCACCGACGAGCAGTTAAGGATCGTCTTCAGTTTACCACAAATGTCGACTGGGTTAAGCTGGTACAGCAATCAAAACAGGAGCAAGGCTGAATTTCAGCTGCAAAGCATGACAGTTGTCCTAATGCTGGTTTAATTCTACCGAGTATCGGTCATTTCTTAAACTTCAAACCACCTGTTCTTTGTAGGCTTTCATTGTGTGCTGCCATTTATGCTTAGCCCTTATCGATATTCCTGGCATTTTCATTACAATTGCTTTGGTCCCTGAAGTGGGGTGTAAGCCCCACTATGCGATCGTGAAGTATACAGAGACACACCAAGTGGTTCTGTCTGAATTAATCTGTAGAAGGCAATCTAAAAGCTCACCACACGAGCCAACTTCACATAGCTGGGGGTAACGTGGAAGGTTTTATACACTGAATTGTATCACTAAATAATTCACTAAGCAGTTTCAGCCTTGTAACATGCACCCTCTCCCATTCCCCCTTTACTGCTCCTCCTGCAAAGCCTGGCCTTGCTTAGCAGCATCTCGTGTCCTATTAATAATTTCAGGAACTTGAACTCCGGGTACAATTAACTGATCGATCACACCACACATAATTAGTTTTGCACTACAATCATGCATGAAACAACTCCATGGCTCTTTTAGAGGTAGCCACTGCTCTTCTTGTCAAATCGACTAAGTTTCTCTGTAATTTTCCAGCTGGAGCTGACATTCCACACCCGAGTCCACTCATCAAGGCTGCACCCCTCTCCGAACTGCTCAAGCTACTCTTTGGAAAGGACAAATACCAAAAGTGTTCTGAATCCTGTGGGAGACTGCTTGTTAGTCCAGCATCACGTTATGTCGAACGGCAGGGGAGCCGGACTTCTTGCCAGAAAGACAAGAGCTAACTAAACAGACGGAAAGTACAATAAAGAAACATAATCTGAACCATAAATTGTAATACGCACTGCACATTATCAGTCCGGGGAGAGGAAGCAGACAAGCAGAGCAGGGAAACCCTGGGAAGACATACCAGAGGAAAGTCAGACAGGCTAGGAGCCCAGCGCACCTGATGCTGCCAAGAAGGGTATAACGTCTCCAGGGTCGGTCATACACGCCATTTTGCTATATGTCACCACTGGAGAGGATATAGACCTGCTCGCCAAACACGACAGAGTCAAAGGCTACCATTACAAGGCACATACACTTGGGGAGAACTGGCAAGCTCTGCACAGACTCAGGGACCAGACTGAGATTCATATCTGGCCATTGAAGAGGTGACAGCACTGGATTTTATTTCAAAGGCTATAAGTAGTGATGAGTGACCCCCACAGAGTTTGCTTCACCTTGAGGTCCAGGAAAACGTGGAAACATTTGGGAACTAAACAAAATTATTGCATCAAAGTCAAGTCAATGCAATGAAGGAGAAATTGAGCTGTTCTGAGTAATGGACGATAACGGCGCAATGTGTTTTTTTTTTTTGTAAGTGTCCTTGAAGGCTAGGGAAGCATTTGTCAACTGTGCTGGACCGATTATTGTGACCAAAAATGAGATCTGAGTTGTGAAGCCACAGTGCTAACCACTACAAAATCATGAAAAAAATGAACAGAACTAAATATCAGAAGAGAAACATTTTTTTTTGCAAACAGGAAGCATGAATTCATGAAGGCTTTGTCCCCAAACCCCCTCGGATTTCATGGCAGATGACCACCTCAGTTTGATGGTTTTCTACCCAACCGACACTTTTGCTCACTCACTGCTTCCGCAGCACAAAAGCATGTGGATTCTTCAATCCTTCCTGTTTGCATCAACTGCACAGCACTCTGGGTATTATTATTAAAGGGGTAGGCTCATTATTACACACAAGTCCATACAGAAAGACATCACCTTTAATACATGAACACACCGACACACACATTTCCAGTTTCAATCTTTAAATGTATTCTTACATTTTCCACTAATTTTCAGCCCATTATTATGATCGGTGCTATCTATTGGCGAGGGGGGATTGCTATGGGGGGGATCTGTCCCTTCCAACATTGGTTGCAAAAGCTCTGTGATGAAACACTGGACTTGCAAAGCATTGTGTGTCTGTGGGGTGGGTAGAAAACATCATTTCTAAGCTGGCAGCACGGCAAATTTCCAGGAAAATATTTGGCAAACAATGTCACTGGTGGACACAGCATAATTACTGGGGGGTTTTGGACTGCCAAATTTCACTGATCAATCCTAGTTATAAGCTAAAATTAACATTTAATTCTTTGTACGAAGAAATTCTGTTAAAGACGATTAATTTTGTCATTCACAACAGCATCCTTGCATGCTGAAATCAAAGTAGTACAGTAATGGAATCCGTATTTCTTACATTCTCTATTTGTAAAAGGAAACACTGAAATGCATACTTTAAAAATCCCTTTTTTATTAGAAGTGTCTTCGAGATTGGCCCCAATGTCCTGTGCACCTTGCAGCTAACGCTGTGTGGATTGCATCAAAGTCAAGTCAATGCAATGAAGGAGAAATTGAGCTGTTCTGAGTAATGGACGATAACGGCGCAATGTGTTTTTTTTTTTTGTAAGTGTCCCTGAAGGCTAGGGAAGCATTTGTCAACTGTGCTGGACCGATTATTGTGACCAAAAATGAGATCTGAGTTGTGAAGCCACAGTGCTAACCACTACACCATCATGAAAAACAGAAATTCTGTTAAAGACGATTAATTTTGTCATTCACAACAGCATCCTTGCATGCTGAAATCAAAGTAGTGCAGTAATGGAATCCGTATTTCTTACATTCTCTATTTGTAAAAGGAAACATTGAAATGCATATTTTAAAAATCCCTTTTTTATTAGAAGTGTCTTCGAGATTGGCCCCAATGTCCTGTGCACCTTGCAGCTAACGCTGTGTGGATTGGCTCTGGTCTCCTATGTCCCTGAACTGAAATAGGCGGGTTTAGAACTGTATATGCAGTACGTAAATAGAAATGCACTTTAAAATATAAAGACAAATAACCACTGCAAATTGTAGTAATTTGCACTCTCATCCTCCACACATTCACGTTAAGTCAGGCTTTATAAGCCCAGGTAGAAAAAGTAGACAGCAGAAAAGCAAGCATTTCTCTTTTTAAGTTACGGCCAGGCCAGCACGATGACAGCATGGCTCCAGAGCAAATGGCTTTCATTTTTGTCCCAGAGAATTCTGCCTGCCCTCCAAACATCCTCTTAGCATGCTGCATGGAGCAGGTGCCTCGTACAGTATATGCTCTTCATTTATGCAGGTTCGGCTTATGAGAATGATCTCAGGAGTCAAAAGCAACATGAGCATGTCAATAAAGCAGGTTTACATCAAAAATCTATAATTTTGCAATGGTTTAGAAATGTTTTCTTTGCAAAATCTAAACAACCAGAGTCTCTCCCCTTTCCAACAAGCCACATTTTCTGCAAGTAGCCTAAAGCAGTAAGCTGCAATTTGTTTATTCATGTTTGAAGCAAAGAGTCGCACATGAAGTGAAAGTAGCCAGCGTGTCGCAATCTTCCAAATATCCACACTCCTTGATGTGCTTCTTGCAAGCAGTCTAAAGTGTTTATGATGAGGAGAAGAATCAGCCAGTGGTCCTTGAATTTCAGAAACACATTCTCAGTGAGTGAGTGAATGAGTCCAGGGGGAACTTCTGCATCATATCCCCCCGTACCAATCACAAGTGTATCCCTGGTGGCAGCAACACGTCAAGTCAAAAAGCAGTTTCTTTACCATAATTGTAAATCATGCCATTGTCCAGCATCTACAACCCACCTTACAAGAACACGAGCCTTATGTCATTGTCACGTCTTTTAAATGTTCCTATTGATACTGCTTGAGCATTATGTCACTTTTTACACTTAGTTTTGTAAAATGAGAATAAGTTAAATTGTTAGCAAGTTGAAGTAAGGGCACTGACAAAAATTGTTACAGTGAAACATGTAAGCAAATTACTATTACATACGGAATGGTAAAACGTATATTTGAATATTTCAAAGCTGTTAGTTTATTGTTGTGTATAATTTTACATAAAAGATGCTCACGGTTTAGTTAGTAAAAGCTTATGGCAGCGGAGAGTTGGTTTTATGTGTTGTGTCCTCCAAGTTTCTCCCAGCCCCTGTGTCAGGTTACTTGGAGACCCTGAACTGGCCCAGTATGAGAGACTGTGAATGGAGTGAAACTAACACTGGAGTCCTGGACCTTGCATGTAATATTGTGAGGGCAGGCTTAGAGCCTGGAAAATGCTTTGATCCTCCATCTAGGCATCTTATGCTTGCTATAAACTGTAAGAAATACTACAGAAGTAAAACCATTGTACCATCTCTCACAATAAGACAATAGCAAAAATGTATCTGCACATACTAAATTGCTTTTATTAATCCAGAACTGCATGCTACAGATACTGTACAGCATGAACATTTATTCATTACAAAAATGTTTTTTAAACCATTGAAATGGAAAAAAAAGAATAAGAGCATAAAATAGAACAGGAACATCACAGCCGTTAGGAAACATTCAAACTATTCACAAAAATGTCAACATTAGCATCTTAGTAAACCAGAGAAAAACCGAGACGGGTTACAGTCGCGTCATGTCAACTACTATGGCACCAAATGGATGATTTTCTGGTAACTTTTTACAGCCTTTTGCAACATCAACATGCCTGTTTTTAGCTCTATCTATGCTTAGTAGTGTACTGTATAGTGGCAGTTGTTTTTTTTTTTTTTTTTATTATCATCATGTCTTAATTTACTTAATACCCTCATATTTATAATTTGGCCCAGAAGGGGGTGTATATGTCTTTTCTTTTTTTATTTGACAATCTGCTACCAAACACATCTGTCATAGCAACATTTATTCTACATACATAGCAATCTATGTAACGTCACAGCAAAATATGATTAAAAAAATTACTGCTATAACATAGGGAGAAGAAAATTATCACAAGTTTGGCACAGAAATTTATAT
Source organism: Erpetoichthys calabaricus (assembly GCF_900747795.2). Taxonomy (NCBI): domain Eukaryota; kingdom Metazoa; phylum Chordata; class Cladistia; order Polypteriformes; family Polypteridae; genus Erpetoichthys; species Erpetoichthys calabaricus. Next base: position 296,344,304 of record NC_041395.2, read on the forward strand.
GCAAGTCTACAGTCTGCTACAGACCCAACTGTAGAGTAAAAGTAGGGTATTAGTCATTTTTTACTCTTAAAATCACTTTTCCCCTTGGCGCATTCAAGTTTCCTTTTGTAAAATGGCTTTTTGTTTCATAGAATAAAGTTGAGCACATCTCTCCTTTAAAAAGAACTGTATTCCGTCCATTTGGCGGTGAACGTGTTTTGTAAGGAAAAAAAAATTAAAAATTATTGTACAAATGACCCATATATAAGTTGCTTTATGCTAAGAAAAAAATCTTTATACAATGTTTTCAGGAAAAAAAAAGAACAAAAAGAACATATTTTAAAAAGGGACAACATACATGATACAACAAGCAATTTCTAAAGCAATAAATACTACTGGTTCTATAGCGTTGTAAAGATTTGTGTCAAAACCCCAGGCCTCCCACTCCCAACCCCAAACCCACTAAGTCCAGTCCCAATACCCCAAATACAACGCCATGGAACAATGCATATTAACACAGTATCTCCCCCAAATATTTCTGTACATTTAAACAATAACAAGTAACATCACAATAAAAGTTGTTCCGCACAATTGTTGAAGTGGCACTGCATTCACCGTGCTCTCAAAGTTTAACAGATGTAATATGTATGATTGATTCGCAAGCTCGTATTTAATACAAATAATGAAGAAGAACCAACTCCTTCCAGGAAAAAACAAAAAAAAAAAAAGAAAAATGAAAAAAGAGGGGAGGCAATGTTATAACAGCTTTTCAAAAAGATGCATTTCAGTCTTTCAATAGTTCACGTATTGGAAATATAATATCATTTTTGTGATTTTTTTTCCATCTTTCACACATAAAAGGCTGTTAAAAACAAAAATTGGCAGAACCACAAAGCTCATAATCTGCAAGTTTCTTTTTCTCTATAATTGAAATAATGATGGGTCAAATATTGACCAATGAACTTGACAAACACTGTACTAATTTAAAAGACAAAATTAACACAAAAACAAAAAATATATATTTATATAAAATTAACAAAAAGAACATTAAATTTGTAAGCTAATCTATAGACTTGGTTACAAGCGAAAGAGGCTGGGGTTGAGTTCCAGTGATGGTATTATGGGAATGCAACAAAGATGTTGAAGGTCTTGCCAGTGAAGAGGAGGGTGCAGTCTGTTGTGATGAGATGGTTGGGTGGTCCAGTGTCCCATTTTGTGTGCCAGACTTGCCAGCTGGGCTGTCCAGGAGGACTAATGAGGGTGGCATTGAAAGGTGTGCCAAAGGGTCTGGTTTCATAGTCAGTGAGAGAGGTTGCATTTGTTCAGTCTGTGATTTTGAGTCTTTTGAGGGTGAGGCTAGCATAGACGGAGAACACGGAGGAGAGTCTAATAAGCTTCCATCTGAAGAGGGTGGGCTGGCGCAGCTACCTTCACCTTGTATGTAGCGAATGCACTTTTTTTTTCTCCTAGAAACAGGGAAACAATTATCTGTAAACAAAGGTTCAATAGACAAAAATGTTTTAAAAGCATTTCACGATGGCTTTAAAATATGCTGGAATTAATTTTAATTTTTTTTCACTAAAATGAATCTACTTTCGGAATGAAGGAGTGAGACATGCAGGTAAATGCTGTTCTAAATCGGTAGTTGTCGTTGCTTTAAAAATTAGCATTCAATACACAAAAGTTGACAAAACTACAGGAGTGCCTGCAGACATACGAGCAGCATACAAGTCTACACAGGCTTGACTTATAAATAGTATACTTTACAAAGGTATAGAAATATGGATGTCTAATCTCATTGACAACCAAACATACTGTAACTGAGAAAGAATAACAGCAGTGGAAAGCAGGAATGAACGAAGGGAAAGGAGAAAACAGAAGAGAGTAACAGAAATAACTGGTTCTACGGCCTGCAGGCTGTGGCTAGATATTAAAGATTCAGTGACAGGGCTTGAACTTTTGAAGATATTTTAACTATGCTGTTGATATTTCAGCTAGAATTCTGAACGAGTTACCAGTTTTGTTTTTTGTGGGTATCTGGTAATTGGGTTTTTACAGGCAGGAGTGCAAGGCCAAAACACCAATTTGGAAGGCTGCAACCACTTGGTGAAGCATTGATTTACAGAGTGTTAGTACAAACCAAGGAACAAATAATCAGCTTCTGTCTTGCTTAGCAAGGAGAGTTCTGCTAATTTTTTTACTCTGTTGAGTGTGGAAACATTGATCAAGCTCATTAAACAAACACACTGAATTTCAGGCATGTCAATGTCACAATATTTGCGTCTTGATTTATTGTGGCCACAAATTTCTTGACAATAGCTCAGCTAATTTTAAGCGGGAGCATTACTCAAGTGTAAAGTGATGTCCAAAATCTGAAATGGCCTTCTTGCATACAAAAATGGGTGATATAAACAGCTTCTAAAATAAAGAATGCAAGCGTACACAATTTCTCTCTCAATTATTTACATTACCCTAGTCAAAAAATAATTACTTTGCAGTCAAAACAGTAATTGTTGTATTTTGTTTTATCCCCGAATTGGACTTTAGCTTGTACCATTTCAATGTATACTAAAAGTTCTGTGATGAGGTCAAAGGGTATTTTATTATTTACTGTAGTTCTTCCCATATACTTATTTTTAAAACAATGTTTCAAGACTAGGAAATTTAATTAACAATGTTAATACTGTCAACAAAGTAATTCCATTACAAAATATAACGATACACCAACAGGTAATATAAAAAAAAATATATATATTTTTTTAATTCCTCATTTTCAGATAAGAATTGTTTCGCAAGTTATACCCAGCCTGTATGCACTGATGCGCTTAGAAGCAGCATTTCAACGTCTGAATTAAAAAAAAAAAAAAAAAAAAAAGAGGAAAAAAAAAATGGGCACAAATTTGTTAAAGCCATTAAAGCCTGCAGGAGCAGCACATGCTATACTGAGAAGTATTCATGCTGTGAGTTGAAATTAGAAAAGAAGAAATGGATGTATAGAAATACATGGCATATCAAAATAAAGCAGATTTAAAGGGAGGAGGGGCAGGGCGTGCATGTTTGTGAAAACAATCCTGGTAAGATAAGCCTTCAATCTACCTACTAGTGAAAAGAAAATGTGAATGTATATTACTGGTTTACTTGCCAATTAATATAGTACTGTCTTTACATACAACGTACTTGACCAAAGAATGCATAAAAGGTAACAAAACTCCACAGACTGCCAAAAGAACCTCCACAGGCATCACTCTTGGCAGACTAACATAGGCTGATCATAACAGGAACCTAACATTACCAATATGATGGATATTAATGAGACAGATGATAAATGTAAGGAAAACTAAGAAGGTACACAAAAATAAGTAAAATTTATTCCATTATCCAGTATTATTTTGTGTATGTGTCCAAAAATTCAGCACAAGTCTCCCTTAGTAAATGCTAAATGAATGATTAGTTAAAAAATAAAACTATACCAAACTGGAAATATATTTTACTTTGCCAATATTTAATGGATTGGTATTTAAATTCTAAATTGCTTGGTGTGCAATAAGTACAGTAAAGACAGCACCTATCTCATACATACAATTACTTATATCAATGTATGGGAAAACTGAAAACATACTTTATGGTGATCATTTCCTCTTCTGGTCTGCGAATATTAAATGGTATACAGTATGATGTAAACATGGTCAATTCAACCGGTTTGCATGTAACTAGCATTTATTTAATGATAGCTTTAAAACTTCATAAAGATGTGACCTCTCAAAAAAAAAAAAAAAAAAATGAAGTGACCGATTGTTATTTTTGTGACAGTTGTTTACCTTTTATAATGCACAAACACTGCTATTATGCAACAATTGAACTTTTGGCAGTATATATCTTCATATCTTATAAATGTGTATCTTTTAATATTTTAAACACCATATAAATTGTGACTCTCTAAGATGATTACAATTGTGAGTACTAAATAATTATAATTATATTGCACAAACTGTCAGTTTATGCAGAATCCGCAAATAGTTCCACGCATTTATCAAAAATTTCATTAAAAATAGTGCTTGTGTAAATGAAGCAGAATTGTCAAACATACATGAACAATGAAAGGTAAATGTCAGCAAGCCAAGATTCTGTGGTGAACAAAATGATTAAAAATAACAACATCAATTTAATTTACATTCTGTTCATAAGATAATGTAGGGTTAAGTGTTAAGAAGATTAGAAGTAAGCAGACAACAAGGTTTCATGCAATGAGAAGATGTTCAAAATGTAGACTAGTTTCAAAACTCCCAATGGATCAAGGGAGCACACACAATCTGAGTGTCAAAAGCACTCAGTTATTCACACAAATGTACACCTTGTGCAGGGGCAAGGCCCAAATACTTGGTAGAAGAGGAAGTTTGGGTATACATAATGTATCAAATATGCGGTTTATATAATCCAATTAAGTACTTTTACCTGCCAAAAATAAACTGAAAATGGACACATTTACTGTATATGAACCTAAATGCCTTCTTATTCATCTGTGCTCATCTAGTAAATATCAAATCAAATATTTATTAATTCCAGTTCGAAATTGTCTAAAAATTCAAAATGAATGCTGTTTAAACCGGAATTTCATGGAATTAAGTTGTCTTTAGTTTAAGAAATTAAAAAAGCAACAAATTTGTGTCTACACTGACAGCCACAACATTAAAACCACCGACATGTAAAACGGATAACACTGATTATCTTACAATGGCACCTGTTAAGAGGTGAGATATATTGGGCAACAATCAAACAGCCAATTCTTGAAGGTGACAGCCTGAGAACAGGAAAAATGGGTATGTGTAAGGATCTGAGAAATTTTGACATGAGCAAAATTGTGATGGCTGAACGACTGGGTCAGAGCATCTCTGAAATGGCCCAAAGAAGGACAACCAGTGAACCAGCGACAGGACCATGGGCGCCCAAGGTTCAATGATAGGTAGTCCACGAAGGCTAGTCCGTCTGGTCCAGTCCCACAGAAGAGCTACTATAGCACATACAGTTGAAAAACTGACCATAAAAAAGTGTAAGAGCACACAGTGCTTTGCAGCTTGCAACATATTGGGATGCATAGCCCCAAACAGGTCAGAGTGCCCATGCTGTTCACTGCTGAAAGAAACTACAATGGGAATGTGAGCTCAGAACTGGAACATGGAGCAATGGAAAAAGTGGTCTGATCTGATGAATCACGTCTTCTTTTAGATGGGCGGCTCGGTGTATACAGTATGTGTGTTGTTTACCTGGGGATATGACTGCAGCAGGATGCACTATGAGAAGAAGGCAAGCCATAGGAGGGAGTGCAATGCTCTGTTGGGAAACATTGGGTCCTGGTGTTCATGTGGATGTTACTTTGAAACATACCACCTACCTAAAGAATGTTGCAGACCATATTCACCTCTTCATGGCAACAGTATTTTATGATAGCAGTGGGCTCTTTAGGAAAGATAATGTGCCCTGCCACAGAGCAAAATTTGTTCAGGAATGGTTTGAGGAACATGATGAAGAGTTCAAGGTGTTGACTTGGTCTCTAAATTCCCCAGATCTCAATCCCATAGAGCATCTGTGGGTTTGGCTGAAGAAACAAGTCTCATCCATTGAGGCTGCATCTCACAGCTTACAGGACGTAAAGGTTTTACTGCTAAAGTCTTGGTGCCAGATACCACAGAACACTTTCAGAGGTCTAGTGGAGTTCATGCCTCGATGGCAGGTGTTTTGGTGGAACGTCAGGGACCTACACTATATTAGGCAGGAGGTTTTAATGTTGTGGCTGATCAGTGTTTTTATGCTTTTCACAAAATTAATCACAAATTTATGCTCTAGTAGCAAGTCCTCTGAACAACCAAAAAACAGTGGGAGAGTTAAAGCTATTTTAAAATAAATAAACATGTAAACAACCAAAAACAAATATATGTGATAAATCCCTGCACCACACAATGTGTACAGTATGAATAAAAATGATATTTGGAACAAGAGTCTCTAAAACTTTCCCTTCTGTACAAGAATTGTTCATTTTCAACATTTTTGGAAGTTGCACCTTTGATATGAAATGAGTGCTCAATCAGGTATTATAAAGTTACTGTTCATTACAGCATACACATCTTACAGTAGACAATAGTTGAGAAAGTTTAAGAGACCCCTGGACCAATAAGAAAGACATTAAGTGTCACAAAGAGGGGGGGTATTACTTAGCAGAAACAAATACCTACCATGAAAATATTCCAAATTCAAAGACTGCTTGTATTAGAACAAAGAAATAACAGATTTAAGCTATGTCAGGTTATTAAGCAGGGAGGTGCATTAAGGAGAAATTATGCTATAGAGGGAAAACATTGACAAAACAAGAAATCACTAGAGGATTACCAGTAGTGGGAAAAGAAACAAAAACTTTTTTGATTGGCTGTGGGGAAAAATTTGCCAATAAAACTGTGATAAATTCTAATATAAAAAGAGAGAGAGATACTGAATATACCGTATTTTTGGCACTTTATTTCACACAGTATATGACAAAACATTTACAAATGAATTTTAAAATGCTTAAAATCAGCATTCTGGATACTATTCAGCATACAAGAACTATTTAACAATATACAATTAATACATGTGGGTCTGATACTGATATGTAGTATGTTTTTATTGTATGTAATAATATTACACAGTTTATACAGCAATTTATAAAATTACAGCACATCAAATACAGGATTCATTGCAAGTCCTGCCAATCTGAGTTAATTTTATGTCACCAATTTGTATTTATGTCCTATCTTTTTGATCAACTGTACTCCTTTGGCATTACATTTAAAAATTAATTTGCAAAGCAATTAACACAAGCAGCCTAAAATATTGGGGTGGTCTACACTGACAAACTCACAAGGAAACTAAGATATTTTGATGAGACTTTTCTTAAAGCTAACTATACAAATTTTATTGAGCGTTTACTTACATATCTTCATCCTTACATGGTTTACTCAGTAGTAACATTTAAACAGAGGCAAATAACTTGTCTTTACTATGACTTTCTGCAACTATGATATACAGTACACCCTGCCATGCTTTACTGTGGCAAATCAGGTCTAGTTTCGTATCTATTATTCTCTGTTCTTGATGTCATGTTTTTCCTCCTAGTATCTGTTAATACTACACCTTTATTTCTACTTTATAACTGTTACAATTTTATTCTACTCCATAATTCCTCTTTCATTCAAATATTATTCTTAACTCTTTGGTGTTTTTGTTCATTATAAATGAGGCAACAAATAAAGAACGGTTAACTGGCTAACTGATTGTTAAAGTAATTATCATAGCACTGGCCACTTTTCCCCACAATAAACCAGCAAAAAAGAATCAGAGTGAATTGCACCATCCTTTGCGACAGAAGTATTCAAGCAGAGTGTATGAAGCAATGATTGTCATTAAATTATGTCAAACAGAGATTTTTTATTGCCTTCATTCCCAAAAAGGTCTGCTGGGAATATACCTGCATGGTTTGCACCATAAACTCTGTTGGTCAAGTCCGAACAATGCACGGCACTTCTTTGGAGTATTTGCATCTGTTAGCCAAAGGTAAACACAAAAATATAACAACAAAAAGTAGACACTGGTCATTGGGTGTGATATCTAGCTGAAGCTAGCATTTCAGCTGCATTTACTGGTAATTTCCTCTTGCCAGACAAATAACATTTTGCAATTATTTCTCTACTTTAAATCAAGCAATGATCTATACTGGCTATTTCAAATAGAGCTCTTCAAACCAATGCCAATCCAAGCTGTGGCAAGTGCCTTTAGGATTTCTTAATAAATCATTTATCCTTGAATTTATCTTTTTCTCCTAGACTGAAGGTAAATAAAATCTTAAATAAAAAAAAGAAATGCCTGCAAAAATTATTGAAAGCCGCAGAAATTGTTTCCAGTCTAAACCCAGCTCACCAAGAAGTCACAGAGGCAAGAAGGAATGGAGAATTAAAAATAAAATAAAGAGAAAAATAAAAGGTGATAGCCAGAAAGGAGAAAGTACCAATTCAAAACCAGCTGCAACCAGCCATAGCAAGTCTGGGAATACTATACACACCTGCACGGACCGCACCAGTTATTCTGTTGATCAAGGCCAAAGCGCGCTCGGCATTTCTTAGGAGCGCTCAGGTCTGAACGAATTGAAGAAAGAAGCGAGCACAGAGGAAAGAGAAAGAAAGAGAGAAATAAAGAAAAATAAGGGGAATGAATGAATTTATCACCAATTAATAAATGTACGTATTAACCCTTAAAAGAACATTTTAGCCAAAAAATTAAAATGGGAAAGTATGGCAATTAAAGCTGCAGTATCCCTTTTCTAAAGGACTGACTGCCTTAAACACATTGTTAGTCAGATAAAATTAATGTTTAATTTGTTTAGTTAAGGGAGTCCATTAGTTTTTAAAAGATAATTAAAATTAATATTTACTACATCTTAAAAAAAAACAAACAAACAGCCAGGTGTTTATTTAAAAAATGGGACATGGCAGCTTTTTTTTTGGCACAATTTATTTTTTAGTCTAGAAAAGAAATGTTGTAAGTGAAAGGAAGCAGACTGCAGAATAGGACATTAGTCCTAGCAGATAAAGCAGTGAAGCTAGCAAAGATTAGACCATAATTAGTGATTGCATATATATATATATATATTTTTTTTTTTCATATATATATTTATTATTATATAAATTCACTTCAAGTAAAGTTGCTGCATAGAATGAGCAAGGCAGAATTACTGCTTGAACATGCTTTTTTTTATATAAAGATAAAAATAGAAAAGGGTAAGTACTAAGCAGTTAGATTAAGGAGGTTTACTTTTAGTTATCAACGGGAGAAATTTCATTTCAGTACAGTCACTTTAAAGTAATACTGCACATTAAATATGCCAATAGGAGAATGGTAAATGTTGCAATATTTTAAATAACAGAGTCATTGTACTCCCATAACTGGGTTTTAAGTCATTTAACAAAAAAACAAAAAATATATAAGATGCTGAAAAGACAAAAATAGAAACATCAGTTATTTACCCTTATTAAATTAATATATTAATATTACACAAGCTATAAATTTCAGTTAAAAAAAATGAAAAGAAAGCATGAGTTAGTAATTGAAGGACTCAAAATGACATTAGCACCTGTAATCGGAGGAAGTGAAAGGCAAGGATTTGGAAAATATTCTCTGTGTTCTGAAAAAAAGAACAAATACAAGGCCTTCAAAAATGTATCTAGACTCTTATTGGCTGCAATAACAAGTTAGCTATGCAGTATTTGCTTAACGCACAGGAGAAATAAAAGAAAAGATATGAAACAAAATTAGCAAACCTCCTTAATTTAAGATGGGGATGATTATTGTAAGGCATGCATCAGAACACGGGTACAGCCCAAGTTAACATCTAACATAAAGAAGCAAACAAACTCATAGCCAAGGCACAGGCATTAATATAACATTTTTCCACAGTTAATAGCTCTTGCAATAATAACCTGAACATCAATATGTCTAGTTCATGCACTGGCAGTTTGTATTAGCTTTTAACAAAGGGGTAGTAACAAACAGTACATTACAACATTTAAATGATGCACTAGCTAGCAACCAGATCTAAATATGCCAGGCAAAAGCCTAGCCCTTTTATCTTTGAAATGTCACAAGTCTGACACATGATCGCTACCCTCTATTATAAGAGATAATTGCTGCTCACTTACCATTGGTCTCTCCCTGTTGCTTATCCCTTTTTCGCTTCTTTTTTTTTCCCTTTTTATTTTGAAATACCATTAAAAAAGAAATAAAAAGAAACCTTAGTTATTATTTTGTAGATAACAAAAATATAAAAATCATATAATAAAATGTGTACTCATAGTTATAACTGTGCAAAGCACCTGCAGATCATTGGAACTTGTGGTTCTTTTATAATAAACAAACAAGTCTGCTTGGCAGAAGGAGACAAGCAGGGAGGGGGAAAAAGTGGTTTCATCTTCTATCAAACCGATAACTTTAACTTAGCATCAAAACCTCGGGCTGCTGCAGACAAGTAAGAGTTTGGTGTTCCTGCCTAGAGCAGCAAGAAGACCCCAGTTCAACTATATTAGTCACCTAGTATCTTTAGGCTTGTGGAGAAGAAAACAGGAGGAGAACTGAAAATATCCTAAATTTTGTGGGTCTTCTGACCCCTCTAATGGACTGATGGTTTTTGGTGCAGGCAAATCTGTGCAAGCGTTTTCTGCTCTTTTTAAACTTAAGTCATGCCTTGCTTCTTTTTTGCCTGTAAAAAACATCTTTTGACAATTTACACAAAAGCGTCCATCCTCCACAGTTTCAAACGGCAACAATACCTTTGAGTTGACATTAGCATCAAGTAACTGAAATGATCTTTTCACCTCACAATACTTGCATGGATGATTCATTCGAGTAAGCAGAGACCACTCAATCAGATTATAAAGCAATTCAATTCCTAGAAGTCTTCTATTGCCCCTGGCAAGCTGTATCATACACACTTTATAGCAGACCAAAATCAGGCACTCAGGGTGATTGTGTTGGTGTGAATTTGCCTAACAGCCTGGAGAATCCTACTATTCCCCTAGTGATGTTCAAAAAGTTTCAAATACCCATCTTAATTTGACCCTCAGCTCCAAAAGATCTCCAACTGGAGTTTAGAGTATTTGTTTTCTTGTTCTTTTTCCTTCTTGAGTCATGCTTGGAGACTTCTATATACCCAGACTGATAAAGGAATAAAGTCTACTACACTTTGTAATTTTTTTTCTTTTGCTCATATAGCAGAGGTCAAAAGCTTTAAGCATGAAGAACAGCAGATACTACTGAAATATTTCTTTCCGATACATTTGTACAATACCTTAAAGCATCTAAAATCACATAAAACCTTTTTTATGACCATAATGTTAAAATAAAACTGGCAGTGACACAGTTTTATCAGTTACTGCAACCAATGACTGTTGTAAATTTGTGCAATATAATCAGCAGTGAAATTGTTTATTTTCCTTATTTAAATATATACAACTCATTGTATAGTAAATGAAAGTATTTAAAACTTTTGCTTCCTTCTGAACAATTCAGATATGAGCAAGGATCAATGCATCCAGAAAGCATTCATACCCACCCCAAAACCCTGATTAGCTTTGATTGAGATAAAATTTGGAGAGCTTTGCATGTTTAGCTCTTATTTATTTTCCTTGCCATAAGCTTTAGTAAAATCTGGCTTCAAATTTCTATTAAAGAATTTTTTTTACTTCCTATTCAAAAGAACATCCCAAAACATGTCAAAAACAGCAGGAGATGAGTGAGGCAGTAAATAAAAAAAAGTATCGTGGTGAGTGACATGGATACAGAGTAGGTAAAAAATGACACTGTAGTAAACAACACAAGCATTTCTTATAAATAATTAACACCATCACCTAAAATGAAACAAATAAAATAACAATCTTGCATGCAATCATTATGTATTTTGCTACAATTTACTATAAAGTCCTATATTTATCCAAGGCAAAATTCTTTTAAGATAGACAAGTCTTAAGAAATTGCTGGTGGTAACCATTACAGGAATTTAGTGGGAACTACTGAATTACATTAATCAAAGAGACTGCATAATTTTATAGGTCAGTACCATTCAAATATGGCAGTTCAAAGAAAGGGGGAGGACATTCAACAGTGAAATCACCAACATCACAGTTGTTAACACTTGCAGAACAGCAGCTGTGTTTAAGTTCTGAAATAATTTTGCTTTTGCTACTGCTGTTTCCAGAAAATTAAATTTATTGCACAATGTACTCAATATCACACAAAAATGCATTTCAGGAAAAAAAAGCCATGATGAGACACAAAAGCATAGTCAGATATAAAGGAACAAGTATCTGAAGATGTTGGCTATAGCATCTTTTATAAATGAAGTATCAGTAATAGCTATTTTCTGCTGTATAAAACTATTAATTTCCCTGCTACTCACTGAGTATACTACTTTTACTGTTGTATTTGCTAGTAGAAAATGCTTTACTACAATGTGCATTTATTGTACTATGATAAAAGTGGCATAGTCAAATGAAAGTCTGGATTAAGTGTTTCCTCTCTTCCCTGGCTGAAGACTTGCTATTTACTAACAAACCACAGCATTTCCCTGTAAAATAAGCCAATTATTTGTACATTTCTATATGTTACATGCCCAAATCACTTGAAACTGTCTCAAAACATTAATATCAGCTAAAATAGTTTAGAAATCCTCAAGTGTATAGCTGTATGTGTTCTACATAATTATTAATTTAAACAATATATTTACTATGTTTATTTTTTGACTAAATACATTACAGATATAAAAGACTGAAAAGAAATCATCGAGATGTAAATTGAAGTATAGGCTAAGAAAGAGAATTGTGCAATTTGCCATTAAACATATGGTTATGTAAAGACCAAGACAATCAATATATTTTGTTTTTCTTCTGTTTACTCATTTTTTAGCACTCTCCATAACATCTTAGTGGTAATGAAATCTAAACTTTGCATATTCTTTAAAATATTTATGCTTCTTCCAAAAGCACACCTATTTTATAAGGCCAACAAGTTTTAAGACATACCAACATATCTACTTTTGACAATTTTCCATATTCCATGTACTACCTTTAAAAAAACCTGCTATGAAGAAAATTAACTTAAAACGAATAGACGAGTGTAAGGATATATTTAGTTAAATCATTTCAATCCTGTCCTACACACCCTTTGGCTTCTGAAGTTATAAACTGATAAGCAAGGAATTTGTTAGGGAAAATAATTTATCAATCGTCTATATTTAAAGAAAGGTAAACTTAAAGACTTAGGCAAACAATTTAGTACCAGGAATAGATCCAAACTCTAATACCTCATGCGAAAGTGCTATTAGCTTTTCCCATCTTAAAAAAGGGGGGTAAACAAACCTATCCAACACTAGCCTGTTAGAACAGAACTGGCCTTATATTAAATGTGGAAAGGGCTAGCAGCTCACTTATGACTGTAAGGTTTGATCTTTTAAGTAGAGAAACCTGGGGAAATCTGGAAAAATTTAAATATGTTAATCATCAGGTCATCTTGGTAATTTCTGGTTTCACTTCCACCATTGTGTCATGAAGTAAAGGGAAGTGAACTTAAAACTATTGAGTATCCTTAAAATAAACTCTCCAGTAGTGCATAAGACTTAAGAAAGTTACTGTATGTAAAATTTAAACATAAAAACTTACATAGTTGTCACGTGCTGACCAACCCGGGTAAAGCTGCATATGCAGTTGTCGCTCTTTTCTTGCCAGTTCATAATATTTAGCTTGTTCTTCTCTAGACAATGCATGCCACTAATAAAAGCAAGAAAAAAATAGAAAGAAAAAAAAAATCGCATGAATAAAACACAGGCCTATAGATGATGAATCACAATAAATAGTGTATTAAAGGAAATGCAAAAACATCATCAATAACTAGCTAATAATATAATGTATCTGGTACACTACGTACCATTTAATAGGAAAAAAAAAGCCACAAAAACAAACAAACAAACAAACAAATAAATAAAATCACTGCTTTTTCAAAAGTGCTGTTTTCTGTAGCAAAACACATAAAATAATTCTTTAAGAGATTTTCCAAACAGTAAAAATATTCAGAGCCAGTTACACTCGGGTCACTATCCTGAGAGGTATACGGCTCCATTACTAAAAAAGCTAGCGGGGGAATGCTAGGATAAAGGAGCAAATATCTACTATCTTGTTTTTCTGAATCTGACTCCTTCTGGCCAAGAGGTAAAAGTACACCATGCTGCTGATGTACTATGCAAAGAATAAATAGCTGATAACATCAGCTCTTTATTTCACAGAAGCCACCAACATTAAAACAGAAAGTGCCTCTTACCCTCCGGCCAAGGATCTGATTGATAGCTGCACTTTCCTTCAACGTACACTCTGCTACTACTTTTGCTCTCATTTCCTTCATATACAACATAAATGCGTTCAAAGGCTTTTTTATGTGAGGTTGCTTCTTCTTCTCTTCTTCCTTTTTAGAATCCTGATGTTTTCTGCATAGAGAGGATGAAGAGTTAAACAGTTATAGAAGTTTTCTGTTTATATCTTTCTACATGTCACCTTAATACATTTACTTTTCCACACTACTTCAGCTTTAACTTTGTAAAAGTAATGTAATTAAATAAATGGTGTATCAATATTCTTTAGAAAAGTCATGATAAGAAAAATAGAAACTAGTTAAAAGTAAATTCTGTGCAAGCTTTGAAAAATAACCACTCTTACTCAGAAATTGATAATAAATTCAATTAGAGTGATAAAAAGTATCATCCTGGGACAAAATCTCCACATGATATTTTTAAGAAAATAGTGGTAAACAGAAATTACTATATTATATATGGCTGAATTGCCTGCTTACAATTTGTGTACATTCTTAAAGTGCTGTTAAAATTCTGAAATGTGCTTATTTACTAGGCATTTATTTATTTATGAAAAACTACAAAATACATACACATTTACATGTTTATCACTGCTGAAGGTAAAAAAATGACATTCAATGTTATTTTCTTTGCATTTTTGTCTGTGAGCAAAACATTGCATGGACATTTCTAAATTATGACATAGTACTTTTTAACAATGCTCACAATAAAAGAGGCTAAACTTTAAACCATTCTCATTATAACCATCAAATGGAAAGTGTAAGAATATGAATTATAACAGCAGAAAGTAAAAACACATTTTCACATGAGGGAAAAAAAGGCAAAAAGCAAGGACAACTTACGAGTTATTGAGGGACCCAATGTCACTTTGGGAAGACTCCTGTTTGACGGTGGGTGTGACTATAGCTGGGTGAGGAATCCCCGTTGTGTGTAAACTATGGTGTGGCGGGACCATGTGTGGGGGAAACCTAGAGGTGAGAAAACTGTGTAAATCGTCAGAATAAAAGTGGATGAGCCAAGAAAGGTGGGCACAGATTTAGACACATTAATGAATGCAGAACTAGCATATGCAAGTTGTCACATCTAATTAACATGACACCATCAAGTTAATGAACCTCATAAGGATGCTGTTTAACTCACAATGTCTGTTCTAATTATTAGCGACATTATGCAACTGAGACTGTTTTGAAAATTACATAAATGAATTTCATTGCAAGAAATACACTACAAACCACTTTAGTACATTTTCTTAAAAACCTACAACACTATGGTAACTAAATCTAGACATTTAAAACTTTGAACTACCACAAACTGACAATAATCAGATAAACAATCAATAGCATCTAATAAGGTCTAGTCAGTGAAGGTTTAGAGAACAAACTGGTACAATGAAAACTTAAAACATATGAACACAGGATACTACTTGACAATGTAAATGCAACACAGAAATATTAACTCAGCAATGTAGTATACTGACTAATACAATTATTTCAATTATTATATGACTAAGACATAAAAGTAAAAAAAAATGTAAAAAAAGTTGATTTGGCATAAAGCAATAAGTAAACTGCTTCACAATATGAAAAGGCATTGAATGATGCATCACAAGCACATAGTTTACAACTATATAAATGCATAAGCAACTCTCCCTATTAGGCAGTGGTCATTAATGGATTAAGAAGAGGAACTATGTCATGAATCAAAGTAAAAACAGGACCACTTCTGTTGTTGTTCTAAGAGGTATTACTGAAGCACTTTCCTACTTGACAGCTGTAACTCGGCACTGCTGATAAGAGTTCTGAGCTGGTATATTTGAGGTTTCCGCCAAAGCCTTTATTATTATACTTTTGTCATTCACTGAATTTTAATAACATCAACTGAAAAATTAATATGCATGTTAGACATGTTGAACAAAGTGATCTTATACCTTTATTAAAAGCTGATTAGTCTGTATAATACTTTACAGGCTAAAATATTGCCATTGTAGTATAAATTCAAACCAGGTGGGGATTTGCAGTCATTATAACAACACATAAAAAATAAAACTGAAAAAAATACAATTATTGTATTTTGCACAGTTTAAACTGAATTTGAAATGTATACTCATGACAACCGTTTTACAAAGATTTACAGATGTATCATTAAATTTAAACATGTGTGGTAGGTTTAAAAAAATGGTTCAATGTATGTGAGTGGCTATGTACATTCCTTCAATGAAATGACATTTCTTCCTTGCATGCAAAACTACTTGAACAAGTTGCAGTTCTTCACAACACCGTAATAAATAAAGCATACTAAGAAAATACATCATTGTGCTGAATTAGGGGCATACTGTGCCAATTTATAATTGAATGTTTATTATATGGCAACCTGTTATATTTAAAGCTGCTTCTTCTAATATAGGGTCACTGGTAAACCCTATATTAGCTTTATACTACCTTCAATGTTTATCTGCACCTGCTTTTTATTCACTAAATCATTTAGAATGGAATACTGCTACAGTAAGGAATAAATATTGGACAAAATTCGGCCCATTGCATGATAAAGTCATGGATAAGTTTATACTGGACCATAAATAGGTAGGACATATGAACATACAAACAGAATAATTGTAGGAAAAGGATTTGAACTCAATTTTCCTTTCACAGGTACTCCATATTACTATATCTCAATGTCAAATATGTATATAAGTGCAGGCTTCAAATCAACATGAAATCTATTTTGAAGACCATTTAAATGTACAATTGACCAACTATGGCAGCGAACAGGTGTGTTAAGTAATTTTTACCTTCATGTATATGGACATTTTCATAATCTAAGATTATCTTTTAACTTGATTTCAAAGGCCTGTATGCTTTTCATCTGCAACATCATCCTGCTCAAATAACCTTTTAAAAATTTAAAAAAAAAAAAAAAAATCCTAACAAAACATTCGTCAAATACATGGTCATACACAAAATCAAATTGAAAAAATGAAAAATTCTAAACAGCTCATTATACCTCACTGTCTGGATGCATGGCTTGAAGCCAGAATATAATGATGGGCTTAAACTTCCTAGGAACAACTATTTTTTTTTGTTCCTGGCACTCTCTAGGGGGTTTCTTTCTCCAATTGCGGCACACTGCTTCATCATTGGCATGTTTCTGTTAACAGTATGTCATCTACTTGCCTTTATTTTATGCACAAGCAGTAGGGATGCTGCTTTCTGCAGTACAACCCCTTTGAGTTGCAGCGAGTCCGTCATTATTCCCTTGCTCTTCGTATACACTTGTTACATTTCTTCTATACCAGGCTCCAATTTCTCCTTTCTCTATACCCCCCCCCCCCCCTTTTTTCTGAGCCACAGCGCACCCACGTTATGGTTTATACATGATTCTGCTCTCTTTGAAGCTGACTGATTTCAGAGTCGGCCCTCATCAGGAGAAGCGCCTTCTACCAATTTAGCAGGCTGAGGGCCCCGAAGCTCCAACATCTCAATCTAAAGGGGGTCACCGGGTGGCACGAATGAGTGTCAGTGAGTGCCGTTTAATTGCCAATCCAGTCTTCTCCATGGTGTTTAAAGTATAATGACCCATCACTTAATTCTGAGAAATTGCAGCCAGGCGGCAGGATGGAATGCATATCAAAGGGTTACCCTGCACAGGGCAAGGAGCCTACATTTCCTATAACTGTCACACAGATAATAGACGTGTACTTCTGTCACCCCATTATCAAAATAATGTCTTTAATTTGCTGTATATTCTTTTTTAACCAAGTAGCTGACTGGATAGTATATCAAGGGAATACTAGGTACAAGAAGGCTTGCTTTACTAGCGTTATTTCACAGCTCCTTTAAAAAAAAAAAAAAAAAAAAAAAAGGACACACCCACCCCCACACCACACCAACCCTCCAGGATTTTTAAACTTTAAATACAGTAGGGAAAAAAATCTGCACAGTAAAACAAAAGTAGCTCCATTCACAGCACACATTAATAATGTTTTCCTTCTTTGTTAGTTATTTATTAAAATTTAATCACGAATGATATCTGCGTATTCTTTTTGACGCATCAGTACACTGTTTCAGTTTCAAACAGAAATTCCATATCCTATTCTGGTAAACAAGTTAATGTTTTTACTTATTAATACATAATTCCATAATGAATTAGGGGCATTTACAAATAAGCTAAAATCCTTAAAGAACTGTTAGCAGTCTGGCACTACATTAAACAAATAAAAAACATCATTTAAATATATAAACGCAGCCACATAGACAGACAGACGCATATTAACATCTGTGACCCCCCTTCTCCCCAACCTCATTCAAAAGGAGTGCCAAAGTTAACCTAAACTCTCCAGAGATGAGGAACCTTGTCAATTAGCTATGCAAATTAAATTACACATTATCAAAATGCATTAGCTGTTTCAACCCTTCACAAAACAAGGAGCCTCCACCGATTCAATTAACTGTACTGGAAATCAGATGAACAGAAAACAAACCCATCATTAAGGGCAATTAGTGAATACTTAAACACAGCTCTACTGACTTGTAGGTAAAAAAGCGAGCAGTCACTGGACATTTAGCTGTAATTAAAATAGGAGGGGTCTCAAACTTATGAGGATACCAAAACAGACTAGTCAAAAAGGCAAGACTTACACACATACCACAGAAAAAGAATATTAAATGGTATTAGACACATTATTTCCACTTTACTTGCAAAAAGAAACAGCAATTGCATGAAATTTGCTTTGCTGAAGTACATAATAAAATCATCAATACAAATATACAAGATAAGGACATACAGTATTTATCATCCAACAGTCCACAAACAACTAATTTACCTAGAACATATCGGCATAACTAAAAGTACTTCAGAAGAATCCAATGGAAAGATGTTATTCTCACACATCTGCAGAAAGTTTCACTATTAAGTCTGACTGTGACTACATTTGGGAATAGGTGCAAACAATAACAAATGTCTTATATTGTGGCAATGGCTACATCTTATCATAAAAATCCATTGTTTTTACCAGCACTTTCATGGGAAAACTATTCTGACCATACAGGATACATGGCAGGAACCAACACTGGGTTGGGCAAATATATTTTCAAAAATGACTAAGTTTGAGTTTCCACTTAATCCAACATGCATGCCTTTGGGATGCAAGAAGAAGGAGAGGTATCCAAAGAAAACTCAAGCACACACAAGGGGAATGTACAGATACCACATATTCTAGTGCATTTGTACACCCTTTTTTACATTCTCAAATCCAAAAATAAAGTCTTGTTTCCACATTTTACATGTTCACTTCACCCCTATCTGGCCTCCTGAAATGCCCACAAAGGTTTCTGAGATTTATTAACTCTTTATGCTATTTCTTTAAGATATAATCTATGTTACCCTAGAATTATTCTTCCACATAGGTCACATTCACCCATATGTCTACTCATTCTGCATCAGTTTAGGAGTCACAAGTTTTAAAATCATAGTATTTCTGAAATGTAATATTTCATTTATTTTACTTACAATGTAATATAGAAAAGGTTGTAAGCAAAATGTATATCTAATATTTTATGTGTGGTTACTGTGTTTATATTCTGCATTTACCAATTTGACATTTTCATTTACATAATAAATTAAAAACAGCATCATTTCCTTTAAAGTATTCTAAACTTGCTTAGTACCAAAAAAAAAAAATCACACACACACACAAACCAACTTTTTTTGTTTTAACACTGTCTTTAACTTGCATGATGAGAAAAAAGCAACTTACTCAAATCAAAAAACATAATTGTGATACAGCTTAATTGTGATGCATTAAAACCCCATGCATTTTATAGGTGGCAACTCACCTTGACATGGAAGCATTGACCGTGAGGGCAGTTGGATATGGATGCCTAAATCCTCCTGTTGTGATTGGATAAACTGGTTGACCTTGCCTAAAAAGAAAAAAGGGAGAATAAAAAGGTAAAAACCTTTCCCCTTGCTGCAAGCTTTATTTTAATTTGATCAGAACAAAAATCTTGGGGATTGCAGAGTGAGGATCAAAGAGAGCAAACTCTGAACAATTTGAATGCCATAAATCTGAGAGGAATGGTAATTAAATTTTATAACCCCTGCTTATGTCAACAGAGACCCTCTCCCCGAGCTGAAACTAGGTGTTTTGTTGTGATAATTAAACGCGAAGCGTCGACTGCTTTAATGGAGCCATCACGCTAATTGAGGGCTACACATCCAAAGGAAAACAATAATGAATGTAAATTTATACCAAAATAAAGTACAGTGAATCAAAGGGTTGCTTCTGTGCTCAGGGCCTCTTTCGGTATTTAGATCGCGGTGAGAAAACATTAAATTAACAGAGCTTAATTTGTAGCCTTTTGTCATATTAACAAGTGTTGACAAGAGTTACCAGGGGAGAGTCCCCATACGGAATTGTGGGTAACAGACTGGCAATCATGGTTCATTACTTTAATTGCACAATACAGCAACATGCAAAATAGCATTCTAAACACAAACCAGCAACTTGGATTAAAAATAAAAAAAAAATCTATGTACAAATGATGGATTCTTTCATTTTTATGGGCAGCTCTTTTCTAAAAACCTTATTTAAAAAGCCAACTCTAAAAATCTGAGATTATAAGCAAAGTTGATTGCCGAACCCTGCCTTAAAAATGTTTAGATATATTTTTCAAGTTGATACAATTACAGCTAAGAAATATTTTAGAAATTCTTTAAAAAAGATATTAGGTCTAATTTAAAAGTCACTAACAAAACAAATATCATCTGATGTCTAACATTTATTATTTTCTTATATACTGTACATAAGTTACTTGTATTGTGCTCAAAACAAATCTGTTAATAACTGTCATCAAAATAAATGGAGGTTCGAGACAACTACTGATGCTGTAAGTAATCAAAAATATTTCAAGTCTTCTTAAATGGACTAATTCAGCAGGTTTTAAGATCTTGTGTATCTTTACCATTTCAAGCACAAATTTATTTTAGTTGCGGGCAATGCAATATTGCTGTGTGCTTACTGTTGTCTGACAGATGCAGGAAAATAAGTTACAATCATGGTGTAGTCATTGTCTGTGGGAAGCTTGTGCATTCTTCCACAGTCCAACCTAATGCTGGGAGGTATACCAGTTCATACCGAAAACCGTTTTTTATTTTTGTTATGATATGGATTTTTCTTATTCCGCAATACCGGTTTAAATAGCCTAAACAACGTTCGGAATGTGGCGCAGCAGGAAAATGTTTAAGGGGGGACCTTTTTCACTGCTACACCGTTAAACACGTGTTAGTGGAGGTATTGAGCGGTGAAAATAGACATAGAACAATCCAAAACTGAAGCTGTAGCAGACGATAAAGTTGAACATGATGACACAGAAGAACTTTTGTCGGAAAAAAGGAGCCGTGTCTCTTGTCTGGAGATTTTGGTTTTAAAAGGTCAGATGTGGACCAAACAACTATTTACTGCAAATGCTGTGGAGCTAAAGTTGTCGCTGGAGGCGGCAACACCAGCAATTTGCTGCAAACATGCTTTGGAGTACCATGAATGTACGGAACTACATCCTCAGGTAAAACTGAAAAATCTAGAGGACACTCGAGTCAGACGTTACTTGTAGACGCGTTTGCTAGAGGTACTGCCTACGACAAAAAAAGCAAGCGGTGAATCGAGATAACCAACGCCATTACAATCCATATTGCTAACGTGTCAGTGGACAGAGATTGATAACATTAACAGAAAGTGTAGTTGGTTTACAGAAAATATTTACTCTTTATTCCTTTTCTAAGACATGTTCAGTGCAATACAACTTTTGACAAGCACCTCTAGATATTTTACTAAGTCTAAATGCCTCTTTGGATGGTTACAAATATGTTGTCAAAATTATAGTTTAAGTTGTTTGCAAAATTTGTTCAATAAAAAGGTTCTATATTTTGACTGCAATTTGTCATGCATTGTGATTCCTTCCCTTCATTAGTGCCACCCCCTTGAAAACTATCACTTTATGGGGCCATGCAAACCTGTATTAATACTTTTGTGCACATTAAAATTTTTTTGGACAATGTACAATTCTCACGACAGTGGAATAGGTTATTTTTAGCCAGTCTACAGCAGTAATTGCAGTGGAAAATGTGGTTAACATCCACTCACGCATGGGGAAAAAAATACTGTTGAATACCGTGAAACTGGTATAATTTTGAAAAATACCGTGATATAGAATTTTGGTCATACCGTCCAGCCCTAGTCCAACCTGAGGTTTTCTTTGGTTATTCTTGTTTTTCTTTCGAGATTTGAAATGCATGCATGTTAGGCAACTCTAAAAAGACCTAGTCTCAGTGAAAATCTGTTTGTACCTGAAGATTACCCTCTTGCCTTATGTTTAATACCAGAAGAATGTACTCCTGTTCCTCATAACAATATAACTGGAATAAATGTTTAGCTAATGAATGAATGGGAGGGATATTTTTATATCAATGAATGAAAACTATAAGAACAGTAATCTAATCACAATATGATACAAAGTTTTCACCTGACTGCCAAATTAAAAAGCAAGTTGTATTTTAAGTTGCTTATAAAAACAGGTAACACAGTAATATTAATGGGCCAAAACAATGAATAAATCTAGCTCAGCAGCTGAGACCTGCATATTAAAACAACCATGAGATTTATTAATTAAATAATTATTTAAAATATTACCAACAACAGGCATTAAAGCATTCTTTATAGCATTCATGCAGGCACTGAGATAGCAAGCACTTAAAATCTTCCAACATAACAAAGGTTGATGTTTTGGAATATGAGTCTTAATAATGAATGAGAAAAACAGAAATGTTTTCTTAATATTTTTATGTAATATAATTTCTAACTTTGCCTTGGACTATAAAATGGATAAGTGTTACATTGAAACACATACACACACAAGAGAAGGTGGAGAAGAGGTAAAGATGGTGAAAAAATGGAAATGTGTGAAAAGCTGGAGTAAACTGATTGGTGGCTAGACCCTACTAAGCTGAAACAAGGTAAGATACACAACTTCACATATACAATTCTTACATTTTTTTCTTTCTTTCACTTTTCTGTGGTAGAGACTAAAGATATATCAAAGAATATAAGTAGAATATTCAAGTTTATTTGCTGTAATTTATTTATTGATATTAATACAAACACCACATACTTAGTGCTTACAAAAATATTTATTGTATGTTTAACTATTTTACACTTATAAAAACATGCCAGACTCTACGGTCACAAATATAAATGAGATAGAAAATTAATGTTGCTTACTGTGGTACTAACCATCCTAGCGGATGGGGTATTTGCCCCACAGTTCCTGGAGACAATGGATAATATGGAGAAATATCTGGAGGATGAGGAGGTCGGGGAATGCCTGTAATATGGATTGGAGAGATAAAAAAAAGTTAAGCAGTTACAGAAGATCATTATTCAAAATATGTTACTGTAACATTTAAAGATAAGTCATGGTGTCCTTTCCCTAGCAGGAAAATTAAAATAAACAAAAAAAATGTACATTCGATTTTGTTAAATCCCTATGAAAGCCAAGATCAAATAAAATGCATTTTATTATGATACCAAAAATATCACCTGAACAAAAACACCATGAATTACCTGCACTGTCAATTTTAATAACATGACAATGCACATACAATAAGTGGATTTCTGAATCCACTTATTTCTTTTAATAGTTGTTTGGCACTGGATCATGTGCCAGAAATGCTAGACACAAGGCAGGAACCTATGGCAGTACACCAGTCCTCCATAGGTCATAAACACTCTAATACAGTTAATAATAGTTTCTTCTTCTACTTTAAACATGTCTTCTGCTTACAAATTACCACAAGTATTGCAGTGATAATCAACCTTACATTGCATTCACAAAATATTACATTATATCAGCACGTATTGGTAACAATTACAATGCAAAGAGAAAGACTGTCAAAAGCTCAACAACAACTGAAGAGGACTACTTAGGAAGAGCCTGCACTGATTAAGTTCCAATAGCATTTAATGTAATGAAGCTTTTACTTGCTATGAGCGGTGCCTGTGAGTATAAGATTTGCCAATGTGTTTAAATAAGTAGCCAGAGCTGGCAAGATAAACTACTTGTTTTTCTCCTCTTGCTTTAGAATGAGTTTTGGCCAAAGTACGTGATCCAAGGAACCTACCAAAGAAAATGGTGTGCTAGCCATGCTCAAATCACTTTCTTGTCTTGCTTTACTTTATTAATAATTATAATTAATTATAATTATATTAATAATTATATCTTTACTATTAAATCTGCACACGAGAAATGCAGTTTCTATAGTCAGGCTAAACACTCAAATGGCGAGAAAATATGAAATAACATTTTGACAGTAGACAGTACAACATAACATTCAAAGTACTCTCAAATATACTTAATCCAATTCAGGGTTGTGGGGGAATGGAACCAATCTAGGAAACATCTGGCACAAAACCAGAACCAGCACTAAACAGGGCATAACTTCAATGCTAAGCCCATTCCTATATTAGCAATTTAGTGTCTCCAAACCTCTAGAATATGGGAGAAAATCCACGCGGACACCATGTTCTGTTTTCAATTTTCTTATTGCACCAGGCAAGAACAATCCCTCTTCAGCCCATCGCAGAGTAGAATATACACACACCATGGGCAATTTATTGTAACAAATGCACCAATCAAGACAGGCTTTGGACTGTGGGAGGAAACTGCAGCACCCGAAGGAAAGCATTGCAGACAGAGAAAGGACATGCAAACTCCATGCAGGGAGGACTCAGGACACAAACCCTTGGTCTCTGTACTGCAAGGAAGCAGCACTGTGCCACCCACTCTTTAACATGCTATATACAATTGTGCATGAGCAAAATAAACTTTTCCTGCTGTAGATCAGTTCTTGTTTTTTTCTAGTAACTTGGCTTTTGTTGATGGCCATTGCAAAACATTTTTAGAGGAAACAGTATTCTTTTGAATTCAAACAGGTAATTAGTACGAATAATGGGAATTTTGGGCATACATATTATTTCACCCTGTGGCAAATCCTGTAAAAATGGTGGTTTCGTCAGAACTCTTTGATCTGTAATCTTGCACCATTACATAGTTTTGGAGGGTTTAGATCAAAAGCAATTATTCACTGAATCGTGGTTTCCTTTAATTTATTACATACAGAAGTGACGTTTACAGGCTGCACATTAAATTGGCCAATGTAATGAACTGAACATTATAAGCACTGTACATATTGTGAAATATGTAAAATGTATACTTCATCTATGTTCTGTTTGTGGATTTTACCACTAAATATTGATATACTAAAATGTCCTTTCTTAGCTGATACCTACGGACTTAGATGTACCATCCTGCAAAATTTTAGCTTTTTAACCAAACAAGAAATAGTTTTGTTCATGGGTGAGTGAGTCAGTTGGTCAACTTCGCATTTTACATTTACATATACATACATACATACATACATACACACACAAAAAAGAGAAATTATTGTGCCAAACATAACGTAAACTGCATGTTGCGACAACACATTAAATAAACCAGTGTTTACAATTTCCATTTTGGTCACATGACAGGAAAATCTGCTGTCTAATGCAACCTTTGCCATCCTGCATTATTATGAGGGTAGTTCTTGGTTCCTTTTTCTGCTCTTATTCAAAATTACTTTGTAAAATTATTTTTGGTAATATAAAAACACTGTATAAGCAGGAAGGAAAATACTAAATTGTATGTATATCTAGATGCATTTAGTGATGTCACTCACCTATGCTATTTTTTTTAATAAACAAAACACCCAGGAAACAAGGAGTCAACTAGAAAATACCACTTTAATATTAAGAGTTACCCCACAGTAACAGGCTGGTGAATATGAGGTTTGTAAAAGTGAATAAAATGAAGGGCATGCAATGTGTGCTGGATGCAGTTAATGGTAAATGAAGCACTGACTTCACAAAGATAAGCAGCTGAACTGATGGATGACAGGCATAATATGCTTATAACTTTAACTAAAGAAAATGGAATCCTGTTCTATAATACATGACACCTGCTATCTAGTGAAATTATCTCCTAAAAATTTGTGTGCCTTTCTCTTTTCAATATAAAAAAGTCTTGAATTTCTATAAGGCATATCAATAGGTTAGTTATTTTTTATTAATTTGGAATAGCAGAACAAGTAAATATTCTACATGAACCACAAGCCACACAGAAAACAATGTTGTCTAAAGACAACACTTTGTAAGCAAACAAATTTGCCAACTTCAAAAAACTTACTTGTAAAAACAATCTAAAAATCGAGCTTTTTCTTGGATGTTGCAGTATGGTTAAAATGTTTACTGCTTCCACAAATGTATAAAATATAACAATAACTACTCAAATTTAATATATAATTATTCACATTCCTTTTTGGGTTCTTTTTTAAAACATATGCGGTCTTGAAAGTAATGAGCAAGACATCTTCCTGGAGAATGTAAAGGAAGTGTTTACACATGCTCCTTATAAAAGACACTAACACATCGCCATGTCTGCAATGGATAAAACAGAATAATACATAACACTCCCCATAAACTATAAATAGTCCCAACAGTAAACTGTAACAGAGGAATTTGTGAACACTTCAGTCCAGTCCTTCACAACTCGCCAAGCATTCAAACAATCATATTTTCTGATTTTTCTTGGCCTTTCAAAAACTTCCTTTCTTGACAGCTCACCTGTTTTAGGATCCACATCCGCTTGTAAGTGTGGAGGAGGGTTTCCCGGTGTGAAGTGTTCATTGCTGTACGTGATCAGAGGCGTAAGAGGATGAACATGATGAGGGTGCTGCACAACGGGAACTTTGTTAGACTGTAAAACACAAAGAAAAAAAATGATGAGAAATGCAAACTACTTTATATTTTCTTGCATTTCAAAAAAAGTGAATATTATAGTTCAAGTTATTTTTATTCATTGCTAAATTCTATACTTTTCACCGGTCTGTCACCAAAGCAGGTTTAGAGCTACATTATTCTAAAGTATGATGATTATAAGACAATTGAGTCAAAACATTTACTGATTACCTGTTTTTTTCTATTTTATTGAATTTATTAAAAGCAAGTAACATTCCATACAAGCAAGTCAAGCACGACAAAACTAAGTTCAATTCAACCCGCACATTTACTGTATACCATAAAATGTACTGATGCATTACCAGAGATTATGTACTTTTTATAATCACAAGAAAGATTTTCCTTTATTTTATCAAAAAGACAGAGACAGAGAGAAACAGACACTGACAATAGCATTCAACAAAAACACAGTTAAAGATTACATAAGATGTGTATGGTACAGTAAAATATGAATAACTAATGCATGCATTAGTATTTGTAGCAAACAACTGTTCAGAGCAGAATTTAATTTCACTAAACTTCATAAAAGCAAAGCTGATATATAAAAGTGTCATCTGTATCAAGGGAAAACAGATTAGACTTTGAGTATTGTATCATAGTTACTGGAAACTAGAACAGTCTGAGAACTTAATAGTTACTTTACAACCATGGTGAAACATCCAAGAAAATGGAGGACTAGATATGAAAACTTCTCATTCTTAGGGACATCTTCTCACACCCTAATGTCATTACTCATTTTCTATGCATTTACTTTTATCAATAGGTTTTGTAGGATTGTACAGTTACTTTAAAGAACATTAATGTGGCATTATTTAAAATATGTTTCTGATACACAAAACATATGAAGTTTGTATAACAAACACCATTACAAAGGTATCTGATCCTCCAATGAAAATTTCACTGGGGTGGTTCACTTTTGCTATATTGCAGTATGGAAAAGGAACTGTCAAATAACACTGAAGCTAAGCATTGTTTAAACTGAGGTGGAGCAAAGAACAGTCCTTATATAAAAAAATCATTATTGTTGCTGCTCACTTGACTGGCATGTTTACAAGATCAGAACACACAACTGTTTACACGGATGTACAATAATAAGGACATAGGGATGTCAAAAGTACATTGACAAATATCGATTTTTAACTTTAAATACTCATTTTTCATGGTATTGACCTAAAACGTATTTAAATAAATTTTAATGAGCTACATTAGGAGTTATATTGGATATCAAAAATGGTATTGAATTTCAATTCTTTTCTTAGTTTCCCACTAAAGTTTGTAATTTTGGTACTGCGACAATGCTATAAGAGGATGTTACGATCTGTCGATCTATATCCTGTATCTACTTCTATCTATCGATCTCTATATGTACACACATGCGTGCGCACATACACATAGCTTAAAGCTAGGAAAAGTCCTTAACAAAGGTTAAAATAATGGAAACATCACGGGGAAAAAAAACTGTTATTTATTTAATATTGAAGTTTTGTACAAACAACACATTTCAAATGCTTCCTTTTGTTACACATTTCAGGTGTTGAACACATCTAAATAAACAAAGCCAAAAAAAATTATTTTTAAGAAGTGCAATAACTGAAATGAAAAAGAAAAATGCATCATGTTCATGTTAAATAAGAATCTAGACAAATTTAAAGTGCCTTGTTTTTACTTAACAGCTAAGAAAATAAAAGGTAGTGCAACAATATCAATGAAGAAAAGAAGTTCAACAGACATAGATGATGATGATTAAACACATAATGATACAAACTGATAATTAAAATAACAGTTATGCCCTTAACACAAGTGAGGTGCAGAGTTAATCTTAGAAGTACATTTTGGTCCTATGACATTTTACACAAATCAATGAGTCATTGAATTATTGTTAATAATGGTCACACTCTACAGTAAAAACAGCAATAGAGATTTTTTTTTGTTGTTGTTGCACGTACTGTCTGGCATGAATGTATTGGCAGATTTGGTAGCTGTCGCTCCTTGTAATGATGATGTAAACTGGAGAGCACGAATTGCTGCCCTGTCCCTTTGATCAGCATCATGAGTTAACAGTACTTTTTTTTCCATTAATCTTACCATGTGGATTTTTAGAACACAAAGTGCAGAAAACAAGCACAATGTTTAACTATTAAGGCATCATCTTTCACCCACTTTTCCTAAATCATGCCCCATTACTTTTAACTCCTTGTTCTACTGCACTTGTGTCTCCCTTACCCAGCTTCCATTACATTTTGAGTGGAGACTTCACAATTTTGCTCAAAGTATGCTCATGGCAACTCATAGAAAACAGATTTACTGATGATTAGTTAATATATAATGCATTGTATTAATTACATTGTAAAATAATTTATATGGCACCATTCAAGTTGATAACTGTGTAACAGTTTTAATAAGTGGTACAGCACACATTATGCTTCCCTCATCAAACTACAGATGATATAATGTGAATGTGGAGTATTAATATTCTTACATCCGGCGCCGCCGTGAGTGGCAGCCTTTTCAGGAGCTCCGTGTATGACTGTATATGTATGTGTACTTTTCTACTTTTATTTTTCTATTTTTATTTATTGATCACTCCTACCACTTTATTTTATGTGGATTCCTTCCCTGGACACACTAAGTTGTGAATTTCCCATTGGGATTAATAAAGTATCTATCTATCTATCTATCTATCTATCTATCTAATATTGCTATCTCTACCACTTAGTCACCAACATAATATAAACTTGTTCTTTCGTAAATATGGTAATTACTTTTTTTCTGTTTGCTTAGTTCTTATTGTTATCAAAAACAGTAACCTTAATATTATATAACACCTTTCCATAGTGAAAACATCTTCAAGTACAGTCACAACACACAACTGTCAACATGCACTTTCTAGACAGGAGCACTGGAAGGTTAAGAAACTTGCTTAATGTCTCAGATTATGTAAATGGTAGGGAATCAAGAAGCAGTCCTTGAGTTTCAAACCTTATGCCTTAAGCACAGGACTACAGCCAGCAAAAGTGTACAGAAAAATTATATTATTATTACGATATTATTATACCACAATGTTTATTTAAGTACAGGCTGATACGTTCTATCATCTGAAACCACATATCTCAAGCTACCCCTTCACACTGTAGTAACAGAGCTGATAAGTGTTGTTAAGCGTTTAAACTCTTAGCTTGAATTTGTTGGTGTGAATCCTTCACTCAGAAACAAACTGAAGATGCTAATGATCCTCCTATCCCAACAGGTTTCCTGTGTGTAATGACACCTCACCTAAACTTTGGTTTGGACTTTTAAATGTGCAACTCTGTTAGCTCCAAGTTTCCTGATTACATTTGTACTGTATATTCAACCCATTATTTGAGTAGGTTAAGAATAAGGATGAAAAAAAAAACAAAACACAATGGTACTTCGTTAACAAAAGACACAAAAATGCCCCAAGAGCTTATCAAAGGATGTTATGCCGATTGTAATATGTCACACTTAAGGAGGTATTTCCCTTAAAACTAATCACTTCAACAGAGTCAATACAATTTATTCCAGAATTGTGTGCATGAAACAAAGAAGAGAATGCTGCTTAACTGGTATTCAGGATAGGCTCACTACTGTGTATTAATAATAATCAAGGAAAACTTAAGAAATGTACAAAAACACAAATTAGTTAATAAATAAGATAATAAAACATCAGCAAAATTGCCCAGCATGCTGTTCCAACAGACATTGACTGCTAAATCATTTTGTTATTCACCATACTACGTGCACTGGCAAAGGCAAAACAATGTATTTTTTTCATCAATAAGCTCTTTTCAATAGTATTTAATTTAGAAACTAAAGACCCTTTGACAAATTAACAAGTGAATCGTTGCATACAATGAACTTAAAACATCCTAAAGTAGCATAATAAAATAACATTTAAACATTATTTTTCCTCTTACAATTTCAAATAGAGTTTTCATTTTCTAGAAATAAAAACTACTACATGAACAAAATACTAGATGACTTCATATATAAAGTTTAGACATTTCTTGACCACAAAAATTGACTATATAAGTCTGACATCATACAAAATAAAAATTGAAATTTATGAACCATAATGTCAAACAAACAAACAGGGGGCAAAATAAAGCTGCTGTTCTTCAGATTTTGCTCTATGTAGAAATCCAGTCAACAATAAAAGAAACGTTGACAGCTATCAAATACGTCTGGTAAGCCCAGCCATTGAGAATAACTGGCCGCACAGCCTCTCTGGCTGCTCTCCGCTGGTAATGATATGAAAGAATGCTGTCAATTCTTTTCCATTGAAAGCTTTAGTAAACCATTTAAATTAGTTCTTTTGTCGAGCATTCTATTCAGCAATCCCCTAAATGACAACCTCTGCACTGTATGTGTATTTTCTTACATTATTCTCCCCTAATAACCGTAAAGTCAGACTGCTCCAGGAAAAGAATGGCCACACAGCTCACTTGTGAAATGTTCTTTCTTATTAGATATGTATTAATACAAACAGTAATAATTAGTCATGTACATCTTATTCATATCTAAAAAACACACAATAATATTACATACCAGCTTTGGCGCTCAAACTGGTTGCTTTTGTCTATATAGTAAATAGGCCTATTGGTGGTTGATATAATAGCAATTTCATTTATTAATTTTATTTATATTGCGTTGTAGGATATTTTTGATGAAAATCACATTTTTACAAAGCTAATTATGATATAGCTATTTCAAACAACAGTTCAGTTCATGGGTCAAACACTGGTTTTGTTTGGGGACCACTGTTGGTCCTACTCAGTAACTACCACTACAGGATGAATCATTAAATGCGTAAATATCTTTGATTAATAATATTTCTTTTCTAACCCCATATGTGAAGAATCTGAACACATTAATATGAGAAACACCATATTTTAAGCACAATCTTAAATTTAGGAGCCCAGACTGACAGAGTGAAAATAATTTCAAGCAGGTACAACTCTGTAGATTCTCCTGAAAGGACTGAATTCAAGTAAAAGGGAACTTCTACCCAGAGATCAAACACAGTATGCATATCAATGGGACTCTAACTTGATTAATTGAATCATATAATCATGTGAGTTGGAGCTTACTATGAATGTGTTGTATTTCAAATTTTGTTTTAAAATAATATTTGAAAGCATTTGCAAGTATTTGCAACAATGTAAATCTTGCCTTGACTTCAAATGTATATACAATTACAGATTTGGATTTCTAGCAAAAGGTTCCACATTGGCTGTTTTGGCATTGTAACCTCAAAGTTCAAAAGACTGGCCTGATCACCACCTATCTGTGTGGAATTCATACATTCTTCTTAAATTCTTCTAATGTTCATGTGGGTCTTCTGTAATTATAAATGGTTTTCCATGTAAATGACGGTGACTGATATCTCTAAATTGACGAAGTGTGAGTGGGTATGGATCTGAGAATGCCCAGCCATAGATTGGGTTAGATGAAGATGGACCAAACTCTCAGATGTGGGTTCTGATGTTTCCTGTTAAGTTTCTGTGCTTGAATCCACTTCCACATGATAGTGAACTTGGATTAAGGAGTTTCAATAAATATATAGGCTGATATTCAGCAGTTTAACAAAGTTTTCTTATATAACTATCCAATCACCGGTTCAATTTTTCCTTCCCACTCAATCTGATTTGGAATTGTGAGCTTGAACATTAAGCAGCTTTTCAAAGTTAGTCCCATTCAATTCTCTGAAATTCAGATTTATTTATATAATAGTACATTCAAGTGTAATTTGAAAACACCTTAAAATAATAGTTTTTAAAATGGTTAGATACTGTATTTAAAATTGATTTCAAAATTGTCTAACAAACAAATAGCGAATGAACTAAATAAAACAGAAAAGTATGAAGGGAGGTGCTGCAATGAAATGTTAGTTATGATTGAACATTTTGAAAAACTAAAACAAGGCAGATATGGCTTTATATTTTAAAGTCATCTTGTGTTACTTAAATTACTCAATGTATTAATAACTAACGTGGGTGGGAAGAAAGAAAAGATGAGCATTCCTCAGTATTTCTATAGCCCCGAAGATATCAATTGATGTATTTAAGTTGGTGGCAAATTACACAACTTCTAGTTGGAGGGAATGTCATACTTGATGCGTGCAGTTGCTGATCTTGTCACCTGAGGATGAACAGAAATTACAGGGAATGACAAATTAGATGACTATCCAACACAGGTTTGCACTTCTAAAATAGTATGAGCTCATCCCTTTTCTGACAGCCAATAACATGTTGTGTGGCAGAGCCAGTATTATATAGATGCTTTCCAGGTATGACTAGATCAGCTGCAGTCTCTAAAACACCATACAGCACATCAGCTTCTCTTCTGTCCAAAACACACAAGCATTCCTTATTAAATATACTGTAGCCACGTTATATACGTTGTGCTTCTGATTGAATGCTCACTCGTTCTCAACGATCACAAACACAAACAAGCCCCCCCTATTTTGTAGGGACAAGCTGCATACTGGTAGGACTGAATCACTGGCTTTGTCAGACAACAAGACTGCCTCTGACTCACTAAGATTATGTAAATGAAGTCAGCAGCTCAAAAATCACTGGAAAAGTCTTTTCCTGATATGAGATGGCAGGGAGAGGCCTCTCACTAGAGGACCATAAGCAGCTAGACATCAACCCAGGATAACAGACTACTCCACTACAAACTTTGTAGAGTAACATCCATCTATTTCCTGAACTTGTTTTGTCCAGTATAGTATCACATTTAGTCTGTCTATTTTTTTTCTAACTTTATTTATTTTATTGTAATCATTGCATACAAATCAATTTTTACAAAAAAAAAAAAAAAAAAAAAGGATTTAAAAACAAATCCACCCCATTCAGTCTATATCTATCCCAGCATCCACAAATTCCAGAAAAGAACTGGACCATTACCCAATCATTAACAATGACTGAAAATAAACCACTCTTTTTTTTATATATCTTGTTTTTCAAATACGTTTTCCTCTGTATATACGTGTACATATTAATTTTGTCAGCTGACCATTATGAAAGGGTGCACAATGATTTTCTTTACTATTATATTTTCTAAAAAATAATTCTTTAAACTTTTCTTATTTGGAAGCAAAACATAACAGAGCACAATTCATTAACAACAAACATGGCAAATATAATAGTATGCTTCTCCTCAGCCAATCCATGAAGCTCTAAAAAAAGAAAATTGATAGTAAAATATGACTTCAGCTTTAAAACACCAAACAAATTAATTTCATATACTATTTCTTGCAGAATATGGCATGATGGTTAGCTCTAGAAGATTAGAGTCCTAACCCATGAATATGAATGGGTATGTATATGTTTGTGAGAGTACACTGAGATGGACAAGTATCTTATCCAGGGTTGATTTTTAACTTTGTCAGGGTGTAGTGTTGTTCTCTGTGACTGTAAAATTGGATTATGTCATTTAAAAAAAAAATAAATGGATATAAAGATGGTGCTCTCAATTTGTACTATGGACATCTACCTGGCCTGATGAGTTTAAATGTCTACCTTACAGATAGCTTGCAAAACACTATACTGTATACTATAACCTATTTTAAAATACAGCACACAAAATATATAAACAACCACATATACATGTGGTAAATAGAATAGAACACAAATGATAAAACGAAACAAGAAAAACATCCAGTGACTAAGTAACATGCTAGAATTTCACATTAATCCAAAGTAATTAAAGACAGACAGCCTCCATGTAGAGAGTAAGACAGAACACACAATTTCCTGGGCATTCCCACTGTTCAGATCTAAAACATAGTTGCCAAATTTAACTAATAGTGCAAAACATTCTCCTACTGTCAGTGGCTCTCTCTGCCATTGACAAAGTAGAACAGGACACACTAAATGCCTGATTAGGTACTTAAACTGCTGCAACATCCACCTTTCTCTTGTTCTTCCCTTTTCATTGTTTAAGCAATGTAGTCTATTAAAATTAATATTTTCTAATCACCACCATGGCTATGGCGGGAGAATCAGTTAAAAAAAAAAAGAGCAAAAAGGGTTATCGTGGTTATTTTAAATTATA
This sequence comes from Erpetoichthys calabaricus, assembly GCF_900747795.2. Taxonomy (NCBI): domain Eukaryota; kingdom Metazoa; phylum Chordata; class Cladistia; order Polypteriformes; family Polypteridae; genus Erpetoichthys; species Erpetoichthys calabaricus. Next base: position 296,379,175 of record NC_041395.2, read on the forward strand.
CTCTCTATTATCCCTACCTATCCCCTCAAAACTTTCACTACTGAAGGTGCACACAAATAAACATACAACATACCCTCCACCCCTCTTTATTCAGGCAAAGACACACAAGAACATTTCCAAGTTCGTCAACACCATAAAACGCAAAGCAACGCACTGAACATGTAGATACCGTGCTTCCATGTCATGTCACTGACACTGAGTTCAAGAATCCCCTCACACTCTTATTCTGGAATTACAAGCTCTCACAAAGGCTCAAAATAATGTAAATATATATTTAACAATGTGAATATCAGCTATTTTGAAAGCCAGACTCAATATAAAAGAAAAAACTTTAGGTTACACTACAATGTTTTTAAATTAAAAGTGATATATGTCCACACTACAGTTTTCATGTCGCTCACAAAGGTATCTTTGTCCATGCTAAAATGGCCAAAAGAAAATATGACATAGACCTTCATCCTTGCTGGGCATGCATATATCAATGGAAAACTCCTTTAATGGATTGTGTAGGTAAAAATTCAGAGTTCCATGAAACTCCCTTTTTGCTTAAAGAGCTTTCAAAATTATTAGTGCACACACAACTCCAATAGCACATTTAAAGAACAGAAACAGAAAAAGAAACATGCAGTGAATTGCCTCATGTCACATTAATGTGTTGATCACAGTTGAAAGTAACAGTCTTCAGACCTGGATAAGGTAATCTTTCTTTAAAATAAAAAATAGGGAAATGGGGAAACACATGTATCTATATATTTGCTTTACTGTATTGTGCTTTTGTATGTCTGACCTGTACTTCTTGTGACCTTGATTGTATTTTATACCCATCCACTTCATTAAGAACTTTTTTAACCAATTTTGCTGCAGGAAGCACACATCATTATTGAATGAATCAAGTTTAAGTAATAAACATTGAGAAACCGAGCTATTTATCTAATTTTCAAGGGGCTCTGAATTTTTACCTACAATGGTTTATGCCACCAGATACGGGATTTATCACAAAACTGTACTGACTGGTGAATTATTTGCCTTTTGCGCACATATACCGTATTCAAACTGTACAAAACACAACTGGGATGCATACAGGTAAGCAACACAAGTGCCATGGAAAGCAACACTTCTGTGCCCGCTATATTGAAATATGTTTTTCTTCCGTGAGAAGTGCCCAATCAGGGAATAAGACAATGTGATGAGCAGGATCCAATCAGGGAAGAACCACTTAATAAGCATGAATCACCCAGAGTGCAATGGAGTCAGCATTTTCAGAAATATGAATTTTCAACCATCCACACAGCAATGCTGTGTCAGTGTTTCTGAAAGTATCTGGCTCTGAAGAATATTTTTCAGAAGTATTAGTTTTAGAAAAAACTGGGGTAGTGTGGATGAAATGTCTGGATTTCTAAACAAAGACGTAGTAGTGTGGATAGTATATTATTGTCAACACTCCCTTGGGACATATGAACTGATGAAACTTTGGAACAAGGAATATAAAAACCTCTTGCATTTTCTGTCAAATCTTCTCTAAAGGTAAATCACAATAGTCTTAACTTAAAGCAATCATAGTGAATAGATTGAACGGTTAGCCTAAATGATTACTTATTAAAATAGTAATTAACAGGTTAGATGTGAATATTTGGAAAAAAAAACTGAATACAGGGTATTAAAAATTATTTTAATTATTATTATTGATAATATTACCTTAGATTGAAAAATTATTTCTTGATATGGACCTCTGGACCAATCATTACCAGGTGGCTATTTAAAGCAAATAATTAGCTTATTAAGACAATTTGAGTGAGTGATGAGAAAGCTAAAGAGTTATGACTACTTGCCATTACCGCTGTTCTATGAATCTGCTTGTCAAATTTGCTGATTGATGGAGTATCTGTGGTAGGCCTGATCTCTTATGACAATGAGCAGGTTTACCTGAATGAAGTGCAGAGTCTGTCACACTAGTGTCAAGACAATAGTTTACACCTGACTCTCAGCAAAACAAAGGAGCTGATTGTGGACTTTGTGAGAAAATAGCAGAGGCATTACCACTCTATCAATATTAAAAGCATTTAGGTGTAGAGTATTCTAACAGAAGAATTGCCACCTGGTTTGGGAAAAGCATGCAGCAGGACCACAAAGTTCTACGAAGTGTGGTTGTGATCAGCTGAACTAAGCAGTGGTTGTGTACTCCCTACATTCCAGGACATCTAAACCAAGCGATGTTGAACCAGGGCAAAGAAAATTATCTGTGACACAAGCCATCCCAACAACGGTCTCTTTTTTGTGCTGCGGTCAGATGAACAGTACCACTGCCTAAAGTCCAGTTCAAAGAGAGTGAAGTTGAACTTTTTCTCTTAGTCTATCTGCATATTAAATAAGGGTATTGAATTGCGCAATGCCCTATTATTAATTCTCATAACATTAAGTTATTTAGGTTACTTATTTATTTAGTTACTAGTCATTAAGCCCGTTACAATAACGGGCGATAGAGCAGTAGTGCAGTAGTGCATAAACATTAGTAGGAACAGTCTGTATTAAATGGCAAGGGACTTTGACCTCATTCTTTTTGTTGGTCATATTTTTCTTTGTCTTTCAGCCTCTCTTTTGTTGATGTTTACTTGCTGAGCTGACCGTTCTTTGTGGGCTGTCACCATGTATTGTGTCTCTTTAATTTTCTGTGACAGTAATACTGTCTTGTACGTCCGCTATATACCTTTAAATTTCTCTGGCGGTAATACAGGCGTGCGCATCGGTAATATGCCTTTAACTTTTTCTGACAGTAATATCGCGCATTGCACCGTGCCCTGTGCATGCGCACTTCACCAGAAGACACACACACATGGAAACCTGGACGCACACAGGGATTTTATTAAAGAGGATTATTTATCATATATTCATAATTCTATTAAGGATTTTTGGATATTTACAAAGTAATGTATTGTTATTGTTCCTTTATATTATTTTTAAAGGCACAGGTCTTTGGTGTTGAGCAATTTCACTACATATTGCACTGTATGTATATATGACAAAATTTGATTTGATTGTCATGCCAACAGTACAAATGATTTATATTCTGGGACAGAGACCTTTCTCCATCTACCCATACATTTTTATATGGTTAAATATACCACATTATGACCACAGAGGTATAAAAACATCCATGCAGCATCAGGTAAAAGTTATAAATAAACTACAAACAAAATTTCAAACCATCACAGGACATACTCGCACACTAACACTGGCAATTTCAACTTAACACTGACAACTTTGAGATGAGGTAGGATATCAGAGTAACCAAGGAAAACTCACACAAACATAGACAGTCACCATGCAGATACTTGAACCAATGATTCCGGAATTATATGTCAGAGATGCTAACCAGTGTGGTGATCATCATTCTTCAGGGCTATTAACTGAATTATATATTTTACTTTCGTTTGTTATTTTAAAACTTTACAGCACTGTTCATGTTTAATTTCCTAATGGAAATTAAAAACATTATTCAAAGTTCTCTGCTTCCTTTTCAGTGGGGACAGGGCATATATATAATATAGAATTCATAAGCCAAGGAAGATCAAGTGGTTTATTTGTTAAAGAAATCCAATCACTTATGCTGTCCATAATCTAAACAGAAACTGATATCAAAGCCAGCCTTTACCACTAGGCCAATGTCGAAATAACAGACTTCCTAATAGAAGATAAACAGAGTGGTGAACAGAGACAGTCTAACATGATGCATTAGGCAGACATCCCTCAAGATGTTAATCTCACCTTTAGCATGCTGTGCTTCTGTATGTCCTTTAGTTTATGCAGAGACACTTTAACACTGTTTATTTATTTATTTTTTTGCATTAAAAAATACAGGAAATCTGATTAAATGTATAACTGATACATTTTTCAAATAACAGCGGCAATGCATGATATAAAAGGTTTCCAACTGTACAAACCAAATTATTCCAGAAAATAGTAGTCATTCACATGCTTCCACCACCTTACCATTAAAGATATCTGCACTGTAGTTAATATGACAAAAGCAATCCACCCCTTTAATTTTTAAAATTTGACATATTTTCCTGTACTATCAGCCACTGACATCAAACTCATTTTTAAATGTAAAAAATGAATGTCTTCACAAAGATATTAACAAGAAACCCTTACTTTTCCATTATCTTCATTAAGGTACTACAAAGGTCATACTTTCTCAAATAATACAATAACTTTTTGTTTTAAGATGCTAGAGGATTTCCTTTGGAACTATTTCAAAACTAATTCACCCATTCATGTAGCCCAAACTCTCCAAGAAGCTCTTCACACTTGACTAGGCATTTTCTACTAAAATCCACTTTTCTTATTCTGCTTAATACAGTGCCCTGTGCCCTTTCCCAGTATAATGTGGTTCACTTGTGTTGAAGGTCTTGCCCTATGCTAACTGCCCATTGTTACGACAGACAAGGCGCTCATTCACTCCTGAAACTCTTCCCACTCTGGAAAAGAGACTTTTTTTTTTTTTTTTAATATAACACAAATGATGACAGGACCACTAACACAATGTTGTTTCTGGACAATACCACTATATTGTGTAGAACAAAACCTACTCCAGAAAAACTCCCACATATTTCTATTCTTACAAAAAAAAGACTACTTCCTGGCTAGTGAATTGTCAATATAAACCCCCAATACCCTCCAACTCTCCCCCCTGCAACCCACGTAAAAAAGACCAACCTACTGGTCTTAGTCCCTCACTCTCCTCAGAATTCTATGTTTCAAGCTTTGCCACACACAAAGTGAATTGTTTCTTCTGGAGAGTAGTTCCTGTATTGACCTATTCAAAATTACAACAGCTGCAATGGGATTATTTTCGCTGAAAGAAAGAAAGAAAAAAAAAAAAAAAGACACAATGGCTTACTCTTTTTATGAAGTTCCAAGCATAATTACGGTACATGAGAAATTCACAAAATTTTATTATTTTTTTTAAACTTTACAAAATGTTTAAAAAAAAAAAAAAGTAAAGCTTTATTTTCAGACTATTTTTTTTAGGTAGAATAAGGCAATGCCAACAATCTGGCCATATATATTTTGCCCCACTAGTACATCCATTAATGTAATTCCAACTTCTTCCCTGCATTCCAAGGGTGAAAATTTATCTACAATTAAGATGGTAGTGCAGACAGGATGGCTTAATTGCAATTTACAGAAAACACACATATACACACATGTACACAAAACAAACAAACTAATTCACACTCCCACAAGCTCAAAGCTTATGTTTCTGTTTCACACAACAGATTAGTGTAATTACTACATGGTGTGGTCTAAAACCGTAAATTGCTGGACTGTTAACTACAAATTAGTTCTTTCAATCCTGATATCAGAATCTGTAGCCACAAGTTGAAAGTAAAAGATGAGTCAGACAGACAGAAATTAACATATAATTATCAAATAAGGACATACTGTAGGGCAGTTACATGACACATACAGTATTTGAATTATGCACAGAGGTTTTTTGTTATACAACAGCTTACAATTTGTTCATTACAGAAAGATGCAGAAAGTTTGCTGCATAAAGTCTCCCAAAAAAAAAAAAAAAAAATCAGTGAAAATAAGGTGAACCAAAGTGTAAGGGCAGGAAGGCTGCAAAGGAGAGGAAAACAAAACGATAGGGTGCTATATACCAAATCTGGAGACAAACAACTGGGCTTTACAATATATACAAAACAGATAGTGTTAGTCACAAAATATTGTGTGTATATATGCATATACACAAACATATATACATACATACACATTATATATATATATATATATATATATATATATATATATATATATATATATATACACATTATATATATATATATATATATATATATATATATATATATATATATATATATATATATATATATATATATATATATATATATATATTGAGAACATCTTCAATTATAAGTAAAAGAATATTCTCACACAGCAAGCCTGTGGTTTCAGTATTGCTTATAAAGCATATGTCATTTCAGTAATTGTAAATGACAGCTCCTAGGCAAAGTATCTATCATGGATTCAAACCACTGCCTCCTATGACCTTACTATTCAGCATATTCTCAACATGAGTTAGGCATGCGATTTGCAGAACAAAAGAAAAGTTACAATTAATTTAAACCATGTTGAAAATGCACTGTTCAACTAAAACCTGAAATTAACTGGAAGAACAAGCTTAACTACCCTGAACTTTTCACTAAAAATATTCCTGAATTCATATTTAATATGATAAACATATTAGAAGTATACAATAAACACACTGTTTCTTTCACCATCAACATTCACTTGTTTCATTAAATTAATCATTTTAATCTGAAGTACTTGACTGCTTTGGTAGGCATCTGCATTGACCATAAATGATCTGCAAATTAAAAATACAGAACAAATGTGGTTATTAATTTCAACCTCAACCTTATAAAGCTAGCTAGTCACTGCCCATCTGAAGCCATTTAATGCCCTGCTGAATTTTCAAGTGTAGCATACCAAATAGATATGAAGACTGCATCTTGACATGGCCTCTGTGCCCAAGCATCTAACTTTATTTATGATATGGCAGTAGTATGCATCGCTACTGCACGCTTTCTCTAATGATCTGTACTATGAGTAAGGGATGGTTCAGGGAGGAAGTGACCAGACAGACCAGTGATGGATGGGGGTTCTCATGTTGACAAATCTCATTACAAGCTAAGAGCTGCCAAACATTTCAACCGATAAACAGCAGAGCCAAGGGCTCCCATCCAAAATCCTTTTACACATGCAGAGAAAGAGAGAGAGAATATGAGTGCTCAAATATGCATCATAAAATTGTAAGCTATACCCAGAGTAACAATGTTTAAACAAACCATGACCACTTTCTGCTGTACAATAATGTAATATTTGCATTAGTTGTCAAATGTTAGATGTGTAAAAAAAGATTACTTTTACTTAATTAAAACTGCCTAAGCACAATCCTGTTTTGAATTTGCCTCACAGTTATTCTTTAATGCATACTCAGTAAGATAACCACTATGTATGTCATTCATCTGCTAAAGTAGTTTGTAATACCACCAGCAGATTTAAATGTTTGTTGAAGCAGCAGTTGATGGACAGAGAAAGGCTTTCCACACATGGTCATCCATCTTTTCAACACTAAAGTAAATGAGGGCACAGTGAGAAAACAAGCATGTGCAAAGCTTATTTAAATCCACAACTATCTTTCTTTAGCATGTAGAGCATTTATAAATTCAAGGTTTATGGAAGACTCACTGGCAGATTTTGAAATTTCCTTTTTATGCTGGATAGGAAAGAAACCCTTCAATGCATGCTTGTCATTAAGGCGTTGCTACATATGGCGTATGGCCTTGATTTTAAACTTCTACAGCTGGTTCTACCACTCCAGACAATCTTCAAAACAAAAGCATACAAATATCTATGCACTCCTTTAGTGTGCAGACATTCAGAAGGCTCAGAAGTCACTTATGCAATCCCTGTTTTGTGCTCAGGTTTTTTTTTTTTAGTTTTTTTTTTTTTTAAATGAAACCTCTGCCAGTGTTGCTGTGTAACATGCAAAAATAGATAACCAAGCCACACCTTATATCACACCCCAATATTGTGTACATCAAAATAATGTGAGGTTCACCTTTATTCATCCATAGTGCTTCTAATTAGCAAAATGAGAAACAGGAAGAAAGAAATGAACAATCTACCATAACTGAAAAAAGGTGCTCTCAGGTTGTGAAGTTATTCTAAGTAAATGATCAGGTAATAAACAAAACAGTCAATCAGGCACTTAACAGTATACACAGATAGCAATCCATACATAGACAAACACAAAGGAAAAAAGTATAAGGTTTTTCCATGGTTAAAAGAAGGTAAGACACATACATCAGCTGTATATCCTTCATTAACTCCACACATACACACACCCGCATATACTGTATATGTACATACACATACACACACATACACACAATCATGTCTATCAAAACACACTGTTTAGACAGGTACAAACTCATATAATACATTTATACAGCATACAATATATATGTACAGTATTGGTAAATATGTACTATTAGTGTTATCACAATTTGTATTAAATCTCTATGTAATTTCCTACTAATAAACAAGCTGGATTTACTCTTGAATAATGATTACTGATACCTTTCAATGTCTACATTTCTTAGATAAATTCACCCTAACACAAGAAATGGCTCAAAACCTATGTATCACGTACAATAACATACAACAAATATACTGCCATGGTTCATTGCAGCAAGATTTCAAAAACAAGCTCTATGAACTGCAAAATACTGTCAGGCATCATTAGAGAAATACAATGTTTTCTAATTCACCACCAAATCACTTCAGTTTCAATAAATTTGTCTTGTGAAAATACATAACAAACAACTGAATTCTCTGCTCTAGAGAGAAGTTTGTTTAAAACTTAATATATTCACTTTATTGTAATGACAAGCTTGTTTCTGTGATCAGAGAGATGATGTGAATTTTACTGGGCCAAAGACTTGTACTTCATATAAAGATGATGTGTCTTCATAAGAAAAAAGTGGAAAAAAAATTACAACAAATAGAATATTTCAAAAAAGAAATGATCATAAATCAACCAGAATAAACATGCAACATTTCTGCTTTTACAACAGCTACATATCAACTGGAAAGTACATTATTTAGAATTATTAAAATACTGTCTTTACTCCTTGGAAAAAAATGTCAGCAAGGGGCTCCCTTGATTCAGGAGGAGAAAAAAAGATCAATTCATTTTACAGCGCTGAAACCATTTCCTGAATGTGTCATTCAATTAAAAACTGAGCCTTTAAAATACCCTTTTAGAGAAGTTTATTGTAATTTCACAAAAATATGTCCAAAAATGTTAAACGTTTAAAAGTGAAGACTTCCTAGATATATAAGGTCTCTGGCTTGTTCCTAAGGTTCACACAAGCTTGTCTGGAACAATGTACTCTGAATGACACAAGGGAAAGTCAAGCCCAAATGATGGTGTAATTTTAGACACCTAACACTAAGGTGGGCCGGATGGCTTTAAACAATTTCCTGCCACAGGACTTTATTGGATGGATGAAAAGGTCAAAAACAAGGCAATATTATATAGGTTCTTAAGATCTCATTACCCATTTCTACTCAAATGTTGCTGATGCCTTGATTAATTTTAAAAATATGTTTTGACAAGGTCCAAGTACAATTTCTAGTGAATAAATAAAATCTATTAAATTATTTCATTGTGAAATTTATAGTGAGATTAATACCACTGAAAAAAATATTTATAAATAGCCTTAACATATTCTTGAATGTCACAATGGCTACTGCGGAGCAAATTTGTAAAATTACACATAATAGAAAAAGCAGTTTCCTAAAAATGGCTGTCTATTAACCAGAGCTATATGCATTATGTTTTAATTCTGTTACTGAAATAATGGAGAGTTTCATTTCCAAGTTCAAACTGGGTAGTTGGATGAGTAGAGAGACATGTTATTCCTGCACACACTTTTTATTTTTTTTTATTACAAAAAAAAAAAAAAAAAAAATCATTTTAACCAAGTTCCCTACAGCAGCAATACGACATAAGAACCTACCCCTAAGAATGAAATTTAACAACTTGTGAATGTTTGCAAACAGGACAGAAAGAGAAACTACAACATATAAAAGCATTTAAAAGACTTTCAATTAGCTGTTCATTTACCACCAGCATTTTAAAATACACAAGACAATCTAAAGAATAAACCGTCAAACTATAATTCACTGGTCAGACAAGACAGTTGCAAAGAGCTGCTACTTACCCAGCAATTGAGATTAAGATGCCAACAGCCGATCTGCTGAAGTAAAGAGAAGCCAGAGGCAAGCACTCCTCCTTTACCGTTCAATTCTTCCATCCCTACTAAAATAGCATCCCTCGGGTACATAACCGCTTTGTCTCCTTGGGTCTCTTAACCTTAAGAACTTTTCCTCCCTTGCTGGCTGGATTCAGTTTTCTGTTTATCTCTCCTCTCAGAGCTTTTGATTTCTCTCTATTTTAACCACTTTTTCTTGTTTATTCAAAATCTATAAAAAGTTGCACCAAAAGATAAAGGTGGCTCTTACTGTATAGTTTGAGCCTTCGTAAACAGTGCAAGTTCCACAGCATGCTTGCATGGAGGAATATATTAAAGTTTGAGGATACTGACTTTTACGGTAAGAAGCCCAAGTCAAAAAACACTGGAAATGTGAAATATATGCAAAAGAATAAAAAAAGTGCCTAATGGCCAACATTTATGAGGGACTAGTGCCAAGAACAAAAAGTGGTAATTTACAAACAAAATAAAAATCGGGTATTTCCAAAAGGCTACCTCATTTGAAGTGCTTCTTTGAATTTTCACCTGCCCTGGGTTGCACTGACAAGTCAGCAGCCCAGGCTACTACACAGTAAGACCAAACATGGCAAAAAAAAAAAAAAAAAGACTGATAAAGGAGGGAAAAAAAACAACACATGACAACAGCGTCCATAAAGAGAACAAGATCAGCAAAGTGTAGCAAGCGGCAGTCACTTATCTGCAAGACTGTCAAAATTCAAAACAAATTTCCCAAGGATGAGATGCTGTTAATAGAAAATATTTTCCCTTGTCACTTAAACGTGTGTGACACATATACTGGATCTCATCTTTTGGATTTTTTTTTTTTTTTTAAATATAAACACAATATTTTTTTAATATCGTTTGACCTCAAGTGGGGAAAAGCCAAACAAAATAATTTTAATGTGCCAAAGGTCTAAAGTAAAAGCTTTGACCAACATACAGAAATTCATGTGAATATAAACCTCAATTCTGCTAAATTTAAATACCGCTGATTTTGCTTTGTTACATTTTTTTGCACAAACACACACACATCTAAACAAATATATTTTGTAACACATATGTGTTAATGTATGCATATTTTTGTAAAGGGTAATGAAAAATAAACACTAAGCACTAAACAGTATTTTCTACATGATTTGAAAGAATTTTGTCTGCTGACAAAATATTTTTATTACAATATTTAAACTTTAACATGCTAATCAATCAAAAGTTAAAAACAGGCACTGCTTTTAAATGTAGCATGCCTTTTTGAAAGCAAAATGACCTATAAAAATATTGATTTTTACTGCTGATAGATTTGCAAAAAAAGAAGAAAGCACTTGTAACTAAGGAATATCTGCTAAAAAAAAAAAATAAAAGCGGACGCATGCATAATAAAGGCAACAATCAGTGGTAACCTTCCTCTTGTGTATTTCAACCAATCTACATTACAGATATAAGCTTTCAGTATTCAAAATTATTGCTTCATGTTGAACCTCAAATGTTTTTAATTGTTTTTTTTGGTAACAGAGTAATATTTATCATTGTCAGAAAATGCCTGATATTTGCAGTTACACAAAATAGCTGCAATATGATAGAAATCGGAGAGTAACAGAGAGAAACAAACACAACTACAGCTACATTTTTCTCTTCCTTTTTTGTTCTCTGCACTTATCTGGCCTTCGCGTGCAAAGTGTCAGCCAGCAATCTTTAGGCCCTTAATACCAAAACAAAAACCCTGAGAATTTCCTTTACATGGCAATAACAAAAGCAACAAGACTCCAGTTTGACAAGTAAAAAGCCCCAACAACATAGCGGCTAATTGCCTTCCCTCCCTCTATTCACAGAGGCCAGCACACTCCAGCGGCTGGCTTTGTCACACGTGCAATTTCTTAAATAAACTGCTAGTTTGCTTGCTGGTGATGGACAGTTCCCAATCATTTATCAACAATAAATGCTAACAGTGTGGCCAACAAGATGGGCAGAATGCATTTCTTCATCTGTGGTTTTGCTTAAGGGAAGAGTTAGTTGGTTGAAATTCTGTACCCCAGCGAGAAGCTTTCACGCAAGATATTTAAGTAACTTTGACCTAATCTGAGCAACGACTTTCTCGATAGGACAAAAGATACATACTGGCCAGATCCCAACTCCCTTAAGCCGAGTATAACTAGTGTACTTGTCAAAGTGCAAATCAGTGCAGAAAATACACAATACTATTTATATGGGAGAATAAAGCTGAAACATCAAATAGATTTTAATTCTTTGTAGAGTTCCAACATTTAAGAAAAGTATATATTGATACACATCTGCCCTGCTTGCAGATTGAAATGAAGGAAAATGTCAAATACCAAATGAAATCCTAAATGATAGTAAAACAACATGAAGGACTAAAACAATGTGCATTATTTTTAGTTGAATATTTTTAATTTTACCCCCCAAAAAAAGGTGAAGTTAATAAAAATTCCACATACTATTTATAATAAATGCCTAGCTGCAAACTGACAATAAAGAAGATAAAATAAAATAAAAAAAAATGTTAGATCAAATACTTAAATTTTGTATTGTACACGAAAGACTAATGTCAAGTCTTAATTTCCACCGTTACTTGTTTAAGCAAAGTCTTCGAGGAAATAAAAGACAGGCAACTTATTAAATTCCTAAAAGTGAAAGAAACAAGATTTTTACATAAACACACCAGCTTCTACAATAAAGCAACTACCAATTTAGTTGACAGCTTGAAAATTAAAAAAAATTGGATTTATAAAATTATTAAAAGCACAGCTTACCATTTATAACAGCTCTATTTGGGATGCTTCTCGGTTCTTGGTTACAACCAGCATGCTGCTGTTGTTTGCTTTAGCAGGCTGTCTACAAGATGCTCATCACATTGTCATTGACTAATCCACTGGAGGGCAGCACCCTACTTAGTGCAGCCTTCCCCTGCTCGAGCAAGCCAGCAAAAAAAGCCAAGAGGCGAGATACACTCTCGAGCAACACCAGGTCTTCAGAAGAAAAGATGCTGGAAGCCCATTTCCATTCATAGAATTAACGCACTTGGTGGGAAAGTGCTCAAGAACGTCAAAGCTCCCCTGTTCATCCTCGCAACGGCTATTACACATTTTTTGAGTTATTATTTTTTTCTGATAAACATTTTTACAAGAAACAAAAATGGGTATATTCTTTGCTGACTTTGCAAACATAACAGTTACTTTAAGATGTGTCCTCTAGAGTTACTCTAACTTGACCAGTTCTTGTCTTCGCCACATAAAAACCTTCAATTCAAATCTGTTACAGGGGGAAAAAAGAATAAGAGGGGTAAGAAAAAAAAATCCACTCAGTCTTCAGTATGTAATGGTTGATAAACGCGGCTATGACTGTGGATATCTAATAGGTGAATCAGTGGTTTGAAGTGATTAAAAAAAAAAAGAAAAAAAGCAGTGGCAGTGTTAAATTAAATCTTCTTGTTTCCAACAATCCATACCATTTTTAAATAAATTAACAGATGAAAAATTGTTAACATCTGAATCAAACACACTCCAAAATAAGCCCTGTAAACTCCTGAAGCACTGTCAGTATTATATCTGGTATGACTAAGAATGGCTTCACAGAGACGGATGCCTACATATAAAGCCATGGTCCTAACATACAGTTATCTACCACTGCTGCGCGCCTTTTAAGCATAGTAGGGAAAAAAAAAAAAAAAATGACCATTGATCTTCAAATAGCGATAATTGAAAAGATCAAAAAGATTAAACAAAATCGAGAATGTGCTGACTTACCATGTTATGCTTTTTGTGTTGCAACTTTGTAAAAAATTTCACTCAAAGGAGCTGCATCGGAGGTGTCAAATTTTTGCTGCAGACTCTGATCGTATTACTTCCGCAGTCCTGCCTTCCAATGCTTCAGAACTTTTTCTGTTTCTCTTTTATTTTGTTTGTGGTACCTAGCTTTTTTTTTCCTCCCTCGCTAAAGACTTTAAAAGCCTTCAGCTCACTAAACCAGCACAAATTATCTTGCCACCTTGCGCAGCTCTGATGCTTTGGCCGCTAACTTTGGAAGGCCCTTTACTACTGCATCAAAATTAGCATTGTCAAAGCAGTTAATGAATATTAATATTGTATTTGTCATTGGAGCTGGCCCGTTGCTGAACTCCAAGTCATCCATCAGGGACAAGATTAAGAACACAATTATTTCTGACTGACAGGGACTAAATCTGCTACTCTCTTTTTTTTAATACAATTTAAAGAAAAAGACAAAATAATATCATCTTAAGGTGTCTCCCTAGAGATGGGGGCTAGATTAATATACTTTTAATGAAGTAAGAATTCACTGAGCATGAAGGGGGTGTTAAAAAGATGCAAGGTCTGTGTGTGGGCGTGGGGGGGTGTCATATTCAAAAATCAAACTCACAAATTCAGCATTTTTTTAAAATAAAACAACAAATGGTAGTTCTTCGAACAGCTGTCCAAATCTTTATTCATTTCGCTGTGAGAAAAGATTACAAGAAATCCACATGCTCCCCCCCATTACCAATCTCCATTTAAAGGGCTTCAAAAATGAAATATTTTTCCCCCCACTTGGGATAATTTTTCTATATGTTCTCTTACAAGGAGAAGAGTCAAAAGACAGCGTTGTAAATAATTCCTACACAAATTTGACAAGAAAACACCTTTATCAAATGTAGCGACTTTTACTGCTATTCCCCGAGTCCCCATTTACCATCTAACCCACTTTAGACCATCGACAACTCTGTACTTGCAGAAGAATTTTAAATTATCTTTCAGCACAATATCTATCTTGAAAAAATTAATTGAGAGGAATATTTTTTACTTTTTTTTCTCCAACACTAAAAAACATATTGGTGATTGATGCAGCCATTAAAGTGAGGTTGTGGTAGACTCAAAACCTCAGAAACTGATATTTTACATGTAAATTCAGTTAATATCTCAAGATTCCAGTTTAATTAAAAAATGTGACCTGCAGAAGATTTAACACAATACAAATTTTGTCTTGCAAATGTAAAAGTGAATAATACATCAAACAACAGATACATTTGTCTTAATGGATACATACCCTGTTTATGTCTGTTATTTTGCTTTGGATTAAATCACTTTAAAACACATACACATTTTTTTGGTTCAGTTTGTTGTGTTAAACAGTGTTCAAAAAAAAAAAACAAAAAAAAAAATGAAGTTTTAGAACATGACAGCCTAAATCACAAACTGGAAATGTTGGACCTCACGCCGAGAATCACCCTAAAACAGCAATTCTTCATTAACAAAGGCCAGTTTCATTCTTTTTTGTAATGGTAAATTTTTTATGCTACTTTAAAAGGTGCTTGGCAAATAGAAAAGAAGAAGAAGACAGATGTCGTAGATGTGCCTATCAGTCTGCCAAATCATGGGGGTCTAGGTCAAGCTGATGTGGCTACAGAGCTAATCTACAGCTCCTGCTGGCCACCCCATTGGCCTCTAATACCATTAGCAACCCTTAGATGAACATTCTAAATTGGAGTTTTGTTCTTGAGGTGCCAGTCAGACTTTCAAAATCCAAACGCTGTACTCTGCAAATACAGATGGCAAAGTCTTTAAGAAAATAAGCTTTCTTATTAAGGCAAATTATGTTATATTATAATGTATATGTCACACATACATTCATATTAACGTGTGTCGGTGAAATAAATTCAATAATGTACTCCCTTTTCCTTACAATGATATGCTAATTGCAATTTGAAAATTCATAAAAATCTTCAAGGAATTTCATGCTTTATTTCATAATTAAGAAATAATTTGCAAGGAATTAAATTCCTTAAACAAGAACTAATAATTGCCATCGCAAAACATTTTCATCATAAGCAAAAATGAAAAATTGTAAATTTTTGGAAATAACAAAAAATTCATTGAATGACACAACGTAAAATTATGAAAATTTACAAAGAAACTATATTAACATAATTCTTATTTATAAAAAACAATGTTAGGATTTTTGTACACCTACTTAACATTACTAAAGTAATAAATGGCTACACAATAAAAACACATGATCAACATATGTTGCAGTGGACTATAAAAACAATGATAGCAATGTAGTAAAGTGTACACATTATGTAAAACAGAAGTATAAAATAGAACAACTAATAGAATGAAAATAGGAAAAAGACAAAAAAAAATACTAAACCTCCCCTCGTGTTACTACTGATATTTGTACTTGTTTTTGTTTAATGGTCAATAACTACTTGCCAAAAATAAGAATTGATGCATATAACACAACACCCTTCTATTTGTAACAGCTAGTTCTCCAGAACTCTTTTTACCCAACATGATTACATCAGTGCTAGTATCAAATTAACACCACGACTTTGAAACGTATTGATCTGCTATTAAGACACTAGTGAACTTGATGAAATGAGTGCTGTAGGTGCATTTGAGACTTCAAAGTCTCACACAACCACATAAAACAAGCTCCTTTGATCCTAACTCCAATCTAGAGAGGGTTTAAAGCCCAATTCTCCTTAAGCCACCCTTCATACTCGTCATGTCTGATTCCTTACTCACCAACTACTTGAAAATGTTAATTGCCAAGCTTTAACAAATGAAGAGCACAAAAGAAAACAATATCACGGACTTCCTGACACATCGGCAAGAACTACAAGTATGTTTTCCTTCTAGGCAGGATTACCACTTAACCATAATAATAATAATAATAATAATAATAATAATAATAATAATTAAAAAAAAATGATACTCCTGAATCAGTTGCTTCTTAGTTTTGCTCAGCACACACTATTCACGTGTTTGCTTTACAACTTTTTCAATAAAGATAAGGCAATTTTGCTATCACTGGATCACTAAAAAGAAATGTAAGGATGAATAGAGCAAATACTGTGAAGTTTATAGGTAAACAGATTAAACATTTTGACTGAAGTAATAACACAAAAGCAAATACCAAAACCCAATTACATGCTTTTTTTAAGCACCCTTTAATAAACTGACCATGCTAAATAAATAGAGTTATATGGATAAATAGATGTTTCAAGCTCGATAGAGTGATGAGATATTATTTTTGGTGTCAGTTAAATTCTTAAACATGTGGAATCTATAGGTAGCTTCAGATACTGATAACTGCCTGTTGCATTCAGGCTACTGGAGCTTAAGATTATGAAGCAATGCCAGACAGTCGTATATTTTCATCAGTACAAAAAAGTGACAATAATTTACTATGACTTAGTTAATAATTCTGTTGACAAATTAATGACAAGATGCCTTCTGAAAGCCCACTTGCAAAACACTGAGCTTTAATATTCTTTTCTGTAACATTATAACACATAAAAAATAGGGTATTCTTTTGACAGGAGATCTATGAATACTGAAACCAGGGTTTCTTTGAAATGATACATTCATTTTAACAGAGATTTATGGATGTGTAATAGATGATAAATATAAGATTTAAATGTGAGAGCAAATACTTAGTGTATTTCTACTAGTTCACGGACTGACTGAATATTAGAGTAGAGAAATGTTAAGACACTTTGATGGAACAACAGAGAAAAATGTAGTAAAAAAATAATGTTATGCTTTATCCATGTGGATAATGTTATGAAATGAATAATAATGTTTAATAACATTCAATATTTAATTCTATTCATTGCTGTATTAGCAATTAACATTAAGTCTATTTATGAAAAAAAGGTAAAAAAAAAATGTATTAATGTAAAGGAAAAATATGAATTACAGTACCAAAAGCTAAATCCTGAAACAAATATAATATGTAAGATACCATACCAAACTTCTATTCTAACTTGCATATAATTAAATTTAACACAGTTTTGATAGATGCGAAGAAACACAATGCAAGTCATACATGCAGATCACATTTGCTCTTCATTTTAACAATTTTCAAATTAATTAAACTCAAACTCTCAAATCAAGCATAGAGAATAGATGTACATGAATATTTTAAGTGCCAAGTAAAAATAACATTAGCTTTTAAATGGACAGTAAGATACAACTCATTGATTGATTTTTTGGAAACACAATATGAATAGTTTCACCCAAAGAGTGGAGATGTTTCAATGGGAAATGTGAGACATCAGGTAGTTTTATCACCATCAGAATCTCACAATGTGTGTTTGTTTTTTGTTTTTTTTTTGGGTCGACCTTAGTGATGTTTTCATGTTTGGGCTAGAGAGGGAGATAAATTTAGATACGTTTTGTTTTGCTTCATTGTTTTTGTTTTAGCCTACTTACAATTCTAAAGAAGAACTTAGTACTTGATTGTGACAATGTGCAAAAAAATCCTACGCCACAAGCACAGAACAGAACTTTCACCAATTAGTAGGGAGAAAAAGGAGGGAAAAGCCACAGAGCTAGCGCTCAAAGAGCCAGGCCTTGCGGCAAAGCTGTCATGTCTACTGGATTGATCAACAGGACCGCTATTTCTAATGGCATGTTGTCATGAAAAGTCAGCCACAGGGAGCCACCTGCCTAACTCCTTACAGACAGCTGGAAGAAAAAAAAATACTTATTCTTTGGCAGTGTCTTTTACTAGTAATTTTGGAGAATTTGCTTTTTTCTGTGCAGAAAGTGACAGGTGTACAACACAGTCTTTACTTGGATTGTCCTACTAATAATATAATAATAATAGCTAAAAACAAATGGAATGTGCACAATAATCAAAATATTGATAGACAGATACCTGTTCACACACACATTATATAAATATTCATATAAAGACAGGCATGCACGCAAACAGATATATGCTGTATCTATAACCTGAACCAATAAATATCAATATAAGTTTTAAAAGTCTTTCGAAAATGAAAATTTCAAATAACTACTACAGCCATTTCAGAAATTTCACAATGAATTTTAAAATATTAATAAAATTCTTAAATTATTTTCAATATTAAAATATTACCTAATAAAGACAATACAAGTTAATACAATATTTTAAATGATTGCCATAGTTATTTGTATTTGTTTTAGAGAAAGTCTTCATAGCTAATCTTCTATACTATACATTTAGATATACTTCTGGCGTACTAGCGAATAAAACTGGAGTCATTCTGTCTTTGGCCACAAGAGTGCTACCTTGCAAACAAAAAAGTCAAATAAAAGTTACACAACTTTTCAGTTCAAGGTAGTGCTTGTGTTTGGTGTGCATGTCACGTACAGTAACCTTTTATCGGCGCTGCCTCTGGTCTCATCAGTCGATGAAATTCTCAGCCCGCGGCAATAGCTTAGCCGAGGGACACAGACCAATGGAGAAATTTTCATTGTGTTAGCATTTCAAATGGCGAGAAAGGGGGGAAGAAGCGCTAACTGATCATTGCCAGCGGAATTAATTGGCTATTTCGAGAATAATGTCCCTTACCCAAGATCCTTGGAGGCTGAGCACAAGTGCAGGCTACATTTTGTTCAAAATCTTCAAAAAGAGACCGCTTGGGGGTACTGGCCATATTAGGGTTTTAGCGCATTCCCCTAAAGGCCAGAAAATAATCAGAAGCGTTGAACCAAACTCAACTAATCCGTTTCCTAATTAAACACAGAAATCCATTACACCAAGCCATATTGCTCAACAAAGGAAAAAAATACTTTAAGAAAAATCATAATTTGGAACTTAATACAATAAACTAAAGTGAAATAAAGACAATAACAAATAATGGAAGAGGTTGGAGAAAAAAAACACACACACACACACAAACAAAAAACCTGGGGAGTATATTTTGGAACAGAAACAGGGTAAACTCGGCTTTTTGCCAACGTTCAATAAATGGCTCAAGATGGTGCCACGCTGGATCCTTTCTCTTTATTCTAAGGGATTTAAGTTAGAGCTTTATTTTGCATTGCTCAAGCATATGCAATGACCCTGACTGATATTAGTGAAGCTTTAGACATATCTTAATCTAACCTTTTTAAAGCTCTGTGGTTTTGAAACTCAAAACAGCATAAAGAATGTGCATTGTTGGGCGGCCCTGGGAGATTCAGTAGAAGCTTTGGCTTGGTCCAGGTCAGCAGCCCTCTGGATAAACAGCTGCTTCTGCCGCCAGATCAGTTCTGGAGACCAAAGAGGGAAAACAAAAACAACAACAACAAAAATAAAAATAAATAAATAAATAAATAATAAAAAAAACTTGAGATTAGGAAACCTTCTCAAATTTTCTATCTTTCCACATCGACCGACGGCCTAGTGCGAAGTGTCAATTTCGCCTTCCAAAGAGAGCACACAAATTCGCAGCGGCCCCATTATGCGGTCTCCGCGCTCATTGTAAATTCTGTCAACGAAGTCAATCTTATTAACTTCCGCGCCGGTTCACACATGACATTTTCTTCAATTTTCTTGCTGACATCAAAAACATCAATTAGCAGCTCGAAAATAGGACGGAGGGAATGACAGAGTCCGATAACGTCAACTATTTGAAGCCGAGGGTAAATCTATTCTCCAGTTTCTGAATGTGTTCATTACAATTGCATTTTCAAAGCCGACCACCAAATAGCAGAGAAATTAAATTTATCATCTAGAAATGTCCAGAAATTGTTTTTTTTAATCCTATGTCTATCTCTTACTCTCAGAGTCTAACAAAAGCACATGCAACAAGGTATTATATGATTATTAGTATTTTTTTTGTTTAACATAACTCTACTTTCACACTAGCTAAAAATTATGGAGTAAAATATCATCCATCTTTACGCTTTTTTCTGCAAACTACATCTCTTTATACAAGTTGGACAAGCATTAAAGCTGGCATGAACAGGTCAAAATGTTTAAATATTGTAAAAAGGTCAGGTGTATATCCTATATTACTTCAGTAAGCTAATACTGTATTGCAAACAATTAACAAAACAATACACAGAACAAGACTATCCTTAACCACTAGGTATATAAATTATGATCAATGATGACAGAGAAGAGGAAAAGATAAAGACACCAACAAGCAGTATGATGACACTAATAAAAAGCAAAAACTACATCCAAAATTAATTTTAATATTTGCACAGGAATTCTAAATAACAGAAAGGTTCAATTTTGTAAATTATAATAAAAAAATCAAACTGAGCTATCCCTAAAGACTAGTTAGCATTTATAGATAAGAAGAAAAAAATGCATATAATTACTATTTTACCTTTTTAACTAAATAGAATCTAAATGAAGATGGGGAAAAAAACTTCTGTATTAAAAGTACCTGTTTTACAGAACCCTTATTTCTCCAGCTTTATTTAAAAAAAAATTTAAAAAAGGAACATTCACATCATGAAGTACAACCATTTTAAACTATTATAGGTTTATTGAGTCACTATTATTACACTGCTAAAACTTCCCTAAATTAATCTAATATTATATATATATATAAGATATATTAATCTTGTCAAACTGAGTTTCTTTATAGGGAAACAGGATCCCGAAGGTGAGCAGGGTATTTGTTTTCTAAACACATAGAGAATTAAGAACTCGAGACAAATTTTAACCAACTAAATATGTAACTCAAACTGGGCAATGTAACACTGTACTAAAAGCTATTTTTGCTGATACACCCACAGTACAGCAATACTCCACTTACTACTGTTACATTTCCTAGGGGTGAAGAATGAAAGTTTAGCATCTGTTGAAGATGGTGGCTTCTACTTAATGTAAAGAAAAACAAAAGCTTACACTGTGATACATGGATCACATTCCTTGGGCCCATTGATTTCTTGATCTTTTGACATTATTTAGTTGCTTTCTATTTTCTTGCCTGTCTTTTTTTCAATGTCACAAAAGACAGAAATGTCTAAACAACTGAAGGTGGGAGTATCTATTAGCTGTCAAGACACAGCTTTTCCCGGCATTGAACAAGATTACACCTAACAGAATGCCGAGAAGCGGTAAGAAAGCAAGATCTAATTTTTTAATGGGATAATCATATTTCTGAGCTAAATATTTTTTGTTAAGCAAACAATAATAGTCTTGTTTGATGGACATGCAATTAAAAAGGTTATTCAATGTCAAGTTTGGATTTTCAGTATAGCAGGTAAAACCACCAACAAGTTTCCCGACTGAAAGGCGATTCATCAGTCTACATGTAAGTATATTATTTCCCCAGCTGCACATTTCACTTCACCGTACCTGAATGTATACCTTCGTACTGGCTTAATGAAAATTTATTTTAGAAACAATAAGGACAGAGATTAAAACAAATATGGCAATGTAAATTTAAAGACAAAAAAATGATAGTTATTTGGTGTTATGATACCACAAATATATATTTTATACTCTTACTCATACATTACTAAATGAAAAATTTAAACTGAGAACTACATATCCTGTTATACAAATAAAGAGTTGTGAATATTTTCCCAATTATCACATATTTCAATACATACCATCAAGTCATTAGATCAAATGAAAGGGATCCATACAAACATTTAGGTTTGCAATTCTTTCTCCCTCTTTCTTATATTTCCTTTTCTTTCCATCCATTGCATCACCCTAGCCAAAGTACCTTTTTTGGTAAATATAATGCCTTTTTATATTGCTAGCAGTGGTTATTCTGAAGTTTTCTAGAAGCTATCTCTGAAGCAAGTAGATAATAACAGCTTAAAAAGCCAAGTGCACTATAGTAATTCATTTGCAGACCAAGAAACCTGGCAATCAATTGTTCTTGCCTCTAAATTCATATAATCAACTAATATACTGTACAGTAGCTGCGTAATATGGCTGAAGAAGAAGAAGAAAAAAAAAAAAAAAAAACACATAGCTTTGCCTGGATTTGCCCTGAAACGCATGCAAACAGAATGCCTGACGTTGAAATAAAAGTCAATAGGTTTCAATTTTGAGTGCAAAAGCTTACTTGAATAAAAGCCTAGTACTTTATTAAACAGTTAAGCAGCATATTATTGTACTGTCTAATTACACTGTAATTTGATAGGAGACAGAATTTGGCTGGAATATGCATTCTTAGAAAGACAATAATTTGAACTCCACACTTGTACCTAAGAAAGTAAGAATCATGGATACAAATATTTTGAATACCTTTTATGGCATTTATTATTATTACATTAATGGGACATTAAACAGACAGCAAAAGTGACATTTTAATTCTAGACTGTAGTGCAATCAATGCAAACGTCTCTTATGATTTAGTCTCCCTTCCAAAAAAGTCTGCACATACATATATGCACACATATATGTCCATGTATACATGTTTACTGTTTATATTACCTACAGTATATGTATAGTGCATGTGAGTAAGAATGTTTACACACACACACTCTATACACATAGGAAATAGATAGCAAAACATGCATAAATCAACATACACAAACACAAATCTATCTTTCATATATGTGTATTACCACTTAACAAATGCAACCAAAGCTGTTTTATCATTTTACAAAATATATTATTTAATACAAACAGTTTTAGAAGATCGCTCCTAATGTACTGCATATCAAATGCAGATGCTTAAACGTTTAACTGCAGAACACACTATAAAATTTACTCGATCACTTAAAGAAAAATAACCCTCAGATATTACAAATACATCCTCACCACAACATATACATATATGAATAATGAATGACTAAAACATACTAGGGAGATTAAAAAAAAGTGTATTTTAAAAAGTCAGAGTAGAGGCAAAGTACAGAAAATTTTAATACAAATTACCTTAAAAATATTTGCATAAATACAGTATATATCTACAGTATATGTACGTATGTATGCGTACAAACATACACATGTGTATACATACATACATACATACATACATACACACACACACACACACACACACACACACACACACACACACACACACACACCTATAAATGCACCACAACAACAACAATCTTGTGGTCAAGATTTCAGCATCAAATGCTGTCTGTGAAAGTGACTGCAAAAAGATCCATTAGGCACTGCTTCAAATCACTTGATCTATTATTCACAAAAGATAATTCTCCTTTGTTTAAGTGGCTATTTAGTTCTGGTTCAATTCAGAGTTCCATCTCTACGTTTTAATAAAAGACTGAAAAAGTAAATTTAAAAAATAGTATTGTTTTGCACATTTTTTAACCAATGTTTTAATTACTCTAAGGAGTGTCAAAGGCATATTTATTATATTTTTGAATAATGAATAGATTCTTTTCAGTATTTACAAAACTATCACTAACCACCTTGGTCTCAAAACTATTGTTTATTTTAAAATTAAAGAGGATAATTCTTGGAATGGACATTCTTCCTTCACATATTTGACATACCTTCCGAATATATGTATTCATTCCATGCTATAAAAATGAATCTGGAAAAAAAAAAACTTTTTCCTCCAAATTAAATAAATATTTAATCTTATTTTCAAAACTACATTTACCATCATTCTTTTTAGTTAATTTAAGTTCACCCTTCCTCTTTATAACTAACTGTTCGTTTCTACCTTTCCAATTACAGCTGGAGTTTGGGATTTACAAATTCAGTCTTTCATGTTGTGTGTTAGTAGATAAGTCACTCTACACCATAAAAGAGTGTTTTTAATGAGCTGTGCCAGGGTTAATTGGTTAGCTAAGATCCTGTAGTCATGTGTTTTAATATGAAATTAAGCTATTTCCTGGAGTTTCCGAGAGTTATTTAATTAAAACACTTCAGCCAATTTTATTTCCAGCAGTGCTTAGCACTGTAAGACAGATCATTTTCAGAAAAACAGCTTATTAGGCACAATGAGACAGACAGACAGAAAACAAAAATTACTTTATTAACACTGATGTATCTTGCATGGGTGTTAACTACTGGTTAGCAGGAGTGTTCACATTTGCTTTGAAGTGTAACCACACGTTCAATAAAATACATGTACTCTTCACATTTTAACAAAAATATCGCCAATAATTATTTCCTGCATCTAATCTTGACCAACATATATTCCCCACTACTGTTCCCATGCTATTGCATATAATCATATTCCTTGATTTTTATTATTCCAGGTCCGCTGTGTTAATGAAAAAGGAACAAATGACATAATATGTGAATGATGAAATGCATTACACAAGCCTTGGTTTGTTAACAAAGGGCTTTAAACTTTTGAATAATATTATTGCAGTTAAAAATAGCTTTGCATTGCCTTGTTGTAAACATGATTTATAGGGAATTAAAAAAAATGTTTAACACACTTTTTGAATTGGTTACTTCATTCTGTAAGAATTAGGATTAAAATGTAGATAGGTAGAACTTTATTAGTTGCAAGAGGAAATTTACAGAAACTCAAGAAATATGGAAATAATATAACAAACACATGAGATTAAAAAAATAAACTTCTGGCCTTTTAACTTTATTAACACTGTCTCATTAAAGACATACAGTATATAGTATATTTATATAAACACACAAAAAGGTCTGTATAAAAAAGGTGCATTTATGCATTTGAAGAATATGTTGCCAACACACAAACAGCAGGAACATTTGCTATTATTACCAAGTACATTAAGTAAATCTACCCATACAAAAGACCTTATAATTAACAGTAGTAAATGCATTAAGTTGCACTTAAGGAGTCCTGACAGTCTAATTATATCATTTACCAGTGAACTACCAGTTAAACTAATTCAATTTATCTTCATTCCAGCCATTGGAGACTGATGGATAGTAATCATTAGAAGTGACAAAGAGGTGTACCAAAGAGGAGAATGGGACGTTACTGTATTATGGATAGAGCTGTTACAAAGCTACTATTGCTTAGCGACTCAAAATGGGATTTTAGGTGCACACCATTGCCTTTGCTAAGTGCATTCTATACATATCCAGAGCAGCAATTGTTACAGAGCGACCAGGTCAATGGATGAATAGTTTGTCAGCAAAACCGGCTGACTTCAGCAGAATTTTTTTTCTGTCTAACTTAGCAGTACAACACAACAGGTTTAAACTGAAAAAATGACAAATTCAGAATGAACCAACTCAGAAACTTGGTTATCAGAATTTTATTTTAGTACATAATACAGTACTCTTTTATGTCTATAATTAAAGAATAGTCAAGTAAGTAAACAAAAGTACTAAGTGTTCTACCAACTAACTGTATGTAAAGATATCCTCATAATCATCTATCAATTTTTGTGAATGACTTATTGCAATTCACTTTGAGAACAGATAAAGCCTACCTCATGAGAAAGACTGGACTGATCAGACAGTTTTGCTTACTGAGTAACGAGCTGGGAAGAAAATTAGAAAAGTTCTATAATAAATCACTTGACCTGCTTGTGCTGATTGATATAAAATATTCATGGGGGGGGAGTTAGAATCAAAGTGGCCACCTGACACTCCTTAATAATTACAATAAACAAAAAAAAAAGAAACAAAATATATATCAAAGCTTATCACAGCTCGCAAACATAAATGTTCAAGTATTGTTTTATTCTAAACTTTAAAATAACAGCATTATCATTATTAGCAAAAAGTTTGCTTTAATGTCACACTCCAAAATGCTAGTCAGTAACACAGAATCTGTACAGTTAAAATATCCATTGTAGAGGTACAATTTGCGCTAATTTCATGACAAATTATAGAAGGACATTGAATTTTAAGTTTTCCAACACATTTTCTTAAAAGAAATAACACACCTGGTGGTTATTCTGTATTTAACACATTTTGAAATTTTGTACTCTTTACAATAAACTGCATTGTAAATGGTTTATCATTTTACAAATTTTATCTTAAGTTTTATTTTAAATCTTGAAGTAAAAAGGAGTGGTTAAATAATGCATTTTTGTTATGTTTAAGGCAAAACAAATAAATAACTGCAAATATTGTGAAAAAGGAAACAACTATTAGTATAAAACTGCAAAACTGAGATTCACCTGGCTAAAAATCAACCTGAAAAATCAAGGCAGCCATTCACAGAGGTCAGACAATTTGCCAGCAAAATCACATAAAAACACCCTATAAACCTACTGCCGTAGTCTTTCCGGCAATATTCCACTTGAGGAAGTGCAAAGGGACAGATGAACTTTAAGTGTACCACATCCCTTTTACTGTGGAATGCTTCATGGGTCTAGGCAGGAATCTGTCAACAAACACATATATTTGTCCTATAGTTACTCATCTTCCTTTTTTCTTTCAGGAGTTAATTATGAAGTAATAGTTGGACATTTTTGCCCAATTAACATAACTGTCTTGTCAGTTTGAAATGCCATATTATATAAGTTTGAAAAACAGTGGGCATGTATTCATCTCTACAAATATGTACAGTAAAAACAGGTTTGTACCAGTGGTCATTCCAAAAGAAATACACATATAACATGACATTTTCATACCCACTTCCTAGTTGCTGAAAAATACAAAGCTTTATTAGGCTTGTGGAAAAAATGTTTATGCTTTTCTGGAATGCAAATTATATTATAGTAATTGAAAAACAGTTGTGCATTGCTGCTACATTGGATGGTGTCAACACCACAATGCATATAAGTTTAGTTTTCAGAATGGAAAGGTCCACCATGACCCTAATTTGGCCTGAGCAGGTTAAGAAAAAAAAAGTAACGATCAGAATATATGCATGCACCTGCCCAGTTGCAGACACCTAGGGGTACATCACTGCCAGTAAACTGTCAGCTTGATTATCTTTAATAAATGGATAACATTATTACAAAATAATTTTTGTTTATGAGAGAGAGATGTTGGGAGCATGCGTTGATAGTGTGTTGCCGCACCCACCACATGACGAACCACCTGGATTAGGACCCAAAAGCAGTTAGTGACACTTTCAAACCACACATTTTTTTTTAATGGTGGCTAGATTATCAATCCTGCCAGCAACGCCCAGGTTTTCCCTATCGATTAGAGAACCTGCTTGCAGGGCTGGATGCAGATTAATGTCATACCCAGGATGAATCAATTGCTGGTTAACGGCCTTGCTCAAGGGCCAAACGGAGTTGAGTCACTTCTGGCATTTACGGGATTCGAACCGGCAACCTTTTGATTGCTGGCGCAGATTCCTAGCCTCAAAACTACCACTCCGCCTGTGTACAATAGGCAAACAGATTCAAGAAAAAATTAACAAAAAAACACAAAACACTTTTACTCTATACAAACATGAGTAACATTTCCTTAGGTTACTTATGTAAAAAATATACTTTATATTTAACAGATGGAACTGTGTACGTTTAGCAAATTACCCTAGTCTCTGGAAATGTTCATTGAGAGAAGCCTGCTGTGGTGGCAGAATATTACTCCTTGTTCCCTTGTTATGTTCCACTCTAACAGCGCATTCATTACTAATGATCATCCTTTATTTCGTGTAATTACTATGCGCACCTCAAAAAAAAAAAAAAAAATCTTCATTTGGGTAGGGAGGACACTATTCTATAACCATATGCTGTATCAGTTTTTATTACCTGTTGTCATTGGTTTAAAACTCTATCCACAAATATGCCAAAATAAAAGATTTTAAAACTTTAAATTAAAAAAATAGGTATAAAGTGCAGAAAACTGACAAATATTATGAATAGACAAAACAAAGGAAGCTTAAGAATAGAAGCCCAAAACCAATTTGGACTGGCTGAAGCATTACAAAGCCCTACAACCTAAAACAAAAGAGTTAAGGCATTTGAGGTAAGGTAATATAAATAATGTAACCCATGGAAGACAAAGCAGTCACCAATATTTTATGAGTATTTCTGCAACACTTTTATGAACTAAGGAAATAGTTGTTAACCATCTATAGGATAACATTAACAGGAATTGAATAATAAAGCAGCGTTATCTAATTAGAAGCACAAAAGCACTATAAAAATTAATCAAAGTGGTTAAATATTTTCCAGGTTATTTGTATTTACACACAGCAGAAAAAAAATTTTTTGGATTTCATTTAATTGCTGTGTTACACAGCAAAGTAATATCTTTGAAAAGATATCTGGTCTTGCCAGTTTGATTAGTTATTTGTTAAGTAAATGATTTTCTGCAACCGAGACATTCAAACGCTACCCCCCCAGGACATATCTTTATTACTTTTAGAAAATGCACATCATCATATAAACCAAACAAATGTATATTAAATGTTATTTTTAATTTTCAACCCTCCCAAAGCATTTTAAATTTTAAAATTAAGTTGAATTTGAACCTGGGATTTCAGAACAAGATCATTAAATAGCAAACTACTCTATAAACACAATGCAGCAAGGCCCTGGAAACTGTTATGGAAAACCAAGAAGCGTGGAGCTAATTTAAACAGCTAAAAACAAGAGGACTAATAAGTCTCATAGAAAACAAACAAAAAATATATTCTAAGTTGTTAGTATATTATTTCAATGTGCCAATGAAAGTAAAAACTGGTCAAAATTCAATTTTCAGCAAAAATTAAATCAGATTTCAGTAAACAGAGCTTATGTAAGTGATAGCTGTTAATGGTTATGATATAAACATTTTCAAAGATTTTTAGGAATACTGTATGAATAAAATTAAATTTAGACACAATTGTTTACTTATTGCCATAAAAATGAAAAGCACCACTCTTAGGAGCTTCTAATTTAATATAATGAAAAAAGTCAAGATTTTAAAATCATGCAGACTTTAGGAAGTTCAGCTAATATGCACAAGGTTGGCTAGCAGGCAATACGCTTGCCCTGTGTAAAGGTGGACAGCTGTGGCATAAAAGTTCTTTTTTTCTTTTTTTACTGTTTCATCCATTTTTTACTTGTCTCACATATTTATTGTCAGGTACACTTACATTTGTAATCTTTATTCTTTAAAAATGCAAAATGTGAAGATAACCGATGAAGTCTCTTAATTTATGACAGGATATGGAAAAACGTACTGAAAAATGGTATCTCTATAAAAAAATGTGAAACCATATTAATATGACATCTAGGGAAGACTATTCAGAAAGAACAGTGTTTTCTCCATTGTTTGTTAATAAGGGAGTGTTCAAGTAGGGCCAAAATTAAAACATTGATTTACAATTAATTACATTTTTTTTTTAAACAAACAGCTTAGTTTACAGAGCACATCAGTCATCATCTTCTCTCTATTTCTACTAGTCTCCAGCATGGGTGATCTGTAGAGGAGTCTCTTTCTCCAAGTGTGCTCTCATAACCCTCTCAACCCGTTACAGACTGTTGCAGGGAAAGAAGACATGAAGGATAGCTCCACCGTTTTCTTCCTTCAGATCCAGACAACACACGCTCTGCTCCTAATGTAATTACACTAATGGAATATATAACAGAGAGCGCGCTTTGTCCAGTTCATGTTGAAGCAGGGTGAAGAACACTGGGGAGCTATGGTTGGAGACAGATTTTAACGTTCAGTGATTTCTTGCACTGGTTCCATTCTGCTGTTTTTGCTTTAAGTGCTGAAATATTTTACTTTAGTTTGTTCAATATTCTTTCATTTCCAAAGAAATTCCAGAAAACCGACTTAACATTACAGTCTTTCTTTGGACATGTGTACACATTCGTAAGAGAAGCAATAACGCAATCAGTAACTATTTGCAAACCTCCCATTGTTATAGCAATGAGAGACGTCATCACTTAGGTACCTACTCTTTTATACATAAATAAATTTGTACTGTCACCTTTCTCCTTCAATGTCAAAGTGGTCCGCGGGAGCTTTACGTGTCACTATCCTGCATACTTTGATCAACTTTGGCATACTAGATAAATTCCCTGTCACGCACACAACCTAGCTTGAGTCACTATTACCATCCAAACTAAAAGAACCTGCCATTTTCCTCACCAATCCCCTACCCTCAGTATCTTGGTTGCTGCTTTGCATCAACATTGGGCTGGTGTAGCAACTTTGCGTCCATAATGGGGAGTTTCGGGGGTGATTGATATGTGCTCTGAACAGCCCTATTTACATACCTCTTGTTAGGACTCCACTCTTTGGGCACCCTGCTTCATGCAGATTTTTGGCCAGATTGTTACAATATGTTTTGATTGTACACCTGTGCTTCGGTATTTGCTCAACTGATTAACTGTATATGAATTTGAAAAATATGATTTTATCAAAAAAGTCCATCCATAGTTTAAGGCCATGGTACAATGTTTACCATAAAAAACAAATAACCTGAAACAGACAACATTTAATCTAAAATATTTAAAGCTGCAGTAATAATTCTGTATTTACCAATTATTATTAGAGGTCTACTTAACAACTGCTGGTTAATGGCATTGCTCAAGGATTGGAACCTAGATAACCTAGTGAAACCCTTAAGGGACTAGAGGAGGGATAAAATTGTATTTAACACAAGAAAGGCACTGTGCTAACATTGGTAATTACAGGTTAAATGGCTTTATTTGTACTGCTTGCAATTACCAACAATACCAAAAAGAGCAACTGGTGGGAGACAGATGTAGTGATAAGGACTTTGAAAGTTAGTCCACACACTCCCTCAATGATTTTTTATCTGCAGAAAAGAGAATTTGAGATCATAAATCAAATTCACAACTCCATTAACAGTATTAAAAAGGTTTTACTTCAAAAGAAAACAATTTATAGTATAAAGCCAGGAAACTACTGAGTATTGTATGAAATGGATGGAAGAAATCAACTACATGGTTTCAGATTGTGTAAATAGCAAGAACATCTATGAGATATGTAGGATAACCTAATGCATCTGGTAGAAGATATGAATGGGTATATAAACACTATGTTGGCTACAGCAGGAGGCATGGAGGTGCAAAAGAACCCCAAAGCAAACGGTGAAGCAAATAAATAAATAAATATTACACTTAAAATGCCATTTGAAGTATATGCAGTGTAGGAGGCACAGAAGATGGACAAGTCAAGAGTCCAGAAGATCTCTTACCCGGACGGGAGGCCCTGAATAAATGGACAGGCACCCCAACTGGACATGGACTTTAAAACTTCCCTGGCCACGACAGAAGACGACAGAGAAGGACTGTCCCTGGGGGAGGTTTATCCTCCCAGGTGCTAGATGGCAGCAGCCCCCTGTATCAGTGCCCATTCAGGAACCAGCAGGGAATGCCAGGAGTTGTAGTCTGGTAGCACAGCCCTGCTGGGGTCCATGGGTGCTGCAAGGGGGTGCTGTAGGGAGATGTGCTCCCTAAAATATGGGACTTCCATATGAACCGGAACTGAATCCATCGGGCAGTGGCTCTGGCACCAGAAGTACTCCCAGGTCGTTAATATAAGGGACCACAGTTCCTTATCCAGGCAAGTCAGAGCTGGGAGGACATGGAGCAACACTCAACTAGAGGAGGGCAGAGCTGTGGTAAGAACAGAGAGTATTGAGAAGAGACAATCTTGTTATTTGTGCTTGTGTTTTACAAATTTGGATGTAATTTTGGTTAATAAACATTCCACTGTTTGAACCTAGGACTCTTTGTGTGTTCGTATTCGGGGTTTTGGGCTTGCTGACGGCCCAGTTTCTATCACAGCAGTTTAAAAGGACTATGCTAGACCAGAGTTCCAGAAATACAGATTAAACCATTTTAAGGACTTAATCTAAGATATACCAAGGTATACACTCGAATGTGAAGGAAACATGACTTCACTAGCAAAAGCAAATTGGCAAATATACTAGTATATAGGTTGGCAGTGCTTGGAGTTTGTAACTAGAAAATTATTGAATTCCAAAAGAATTTAACATCTACTAATGTTCTCTACATTCTTCCAGTTTCTTTCTAACACATTACTTCACGAAACACTGTTACTTGAGGCTCTCTTTCATAAAGAGTTTACGCAGCATTCTGCAATTCAAGAGCAGTAATTATTTGTTATTGCTTCACACTTGAAAAGGGGATTGCAATATAACTCAGATGTACTCTAGGGTAGATTTTAATACCACTTCACACTTTGTCTCACAGCTGAAACAATCCAATCATAATACATGTATCCACAGCAGTTTTCCAACAGATGTAACATACTACTTCTTCCTCCACTACACTTTGCATGGCTGCTAAATTAAACTAAAAAGTTTGACAGGTAAGAAGAAACTACACTAGAAATGATTCCCAATAC
Source organism: Erpetoichthys calabaricus (assembly GCF_900747795.2). Taxonomy (NCBI): domain Eukaryota; kingdom Metazoa; phylum Chordata; class Cladistia; order Polypteriformes; family Polypteridae; genus Erpetoichthys; species Erpetoichthys calabaricus. The sequence continues at coordinate 296,411,952 of NC_041395.2, forward strand.
AGTGGAACCTCGGTTCACGACCATAATTCATTCCAAAACTCTGGTCGTAAACCTAGTTGGTCGTGAACCGAAGCAATTTCTTCCATAGGATTGTATGTAAATACAATTAATCCGTTCCAAACCGTACGAACTGTATGTATATATATATGTATATATTTTTTTTTAGTTTTTAAGCACAAATATAGTTAATTATACCATAGAATGCACAGTGTAATGGTAAACTAAATGTAAAAACATTGAATAACACTGAGAAAACCTTGAACAACAGAGAAAACTAACACTGCAATAGTTTGCGCTATAGTGCTAGAAACCGCTCGCTAAAAACACTTTTTTTAAATGAGTTTTAAGCACAGGGGAAAAAAATGAACATTTGAAAAATCCGTAATTTAATAAACCACCAAGAAAAGTAACATTGCAACAATGCAGGCTACGAACCGATCACTGTAAATAGAACTGAAAACGAAAACAAGCCTTCTCTACCTTATGCGTCCCTCGCTCGCTCTCTCTCTCGCGCCTGTGTGTGTGTGCGTGCGTCTCTCTTTTGCGAGCCTGGAGCGCCTGTATGTGTGACTCTCTAGTGCGCTCCTGTGTGTGTGTGCGTCTCTCTTTTGCAAGCCTGGAGCGCCTGTGTGTGTGCGCGCCTCTCTCTCTCCCGCGCCTGTGTGTGTGTGCGTGGGTCTCTCTTTTGCGAGCCTGGAGCGCCTGTGTGTGTGTTTCTCTAGAGCGCTCCTGTGTGTGTGTGTGTGTGTGTGTGCGCCTCTCTCGCGCATGCTCCTGCGTGTGTGTGCGCAGCTCTCTCTGTCTCGCGCTGCCTCTCTCTCGCTGCCTCTGTGTGTGTGTGTGTCTCGCTCTCTCTTGCTCACTGCACAGGAAATGGACAGGGAGAGACTGAACATGTACAAACCGAAAGGGAACCTGGCTTGTTCGTATACCGAGTGTGTGGTCGTGAACTGAGGCAAAAATTTGGCAAACTTTTTGGTCGTAAACCGAGTTGTACGTGTACCGAGACGTTCGTGAACCGAGGTTCCACTGTACATGGGGGTATCAAGTCTCAGTTCCACAGATATGAACAATCACCTTTTGACTCAATTCAAATGATACAGTGTCAACATATAGTCAACTTTAGGTGTCTCTTATTGCTAAATAATGTTATTGTTGCTTATAATAGCCTGACCACTACTTTGAATAACTGAATGACAGAGCATTACAAAGAAAATAATGTAATGATAAAAATAGGTAGTAAAGAAAAGATAAATTACCTACACTTTTAATAAAAGAACCAATCAAGTGCTAATGTTTATATATTTTATTGTTTACTTTTATATATATAAAATTTGTATTTACATAAAATATTTGCTGGCTTCAACCACATGGTACCTGGACAGTTTTCAAAAGCCACTTCTTACTTCTATAAGGAAACATGTAATCCTTAATAGGTTTTTTTAAACAGTAAACTTTATATAAAAATAGCCACAGCATCCCTTTCATTAATAAAATTCAAGCCTGGAGCAGAAGTTTGTAAAAGAAATTTGTTTGTCAGTCCTGCCTAAGCATTTAATTTGAGGCCTCAGGCTGGTGTGTCACTGCACTTCTTTTTTGTTTACTTTTCTCTTTTAGCAACAAAGCATAAGGGTTCTGACACTGAAAATGAACACAGAATAAATAATGATCACTCTGAACTGAAAACAAGTTTGTTGCTTCCCATAGTAAATAAAATTAAGGCAGACAGAGTATTGACTTCTCTTCTTTCATTTTAACACTGTATGATTCTTTTGTAATCACCAGCATTAATTGTAATCCACTGTGTTTTAGAGCATGGTGAATCAGGTTTAACAGTTACTAAGGACTATGATTCACTGTTTATCCAGACACTTGATTTAGGCCCAGATATAATATTTAAAAACATCTTGGTCAAATCAAACGAAATTGAATAGATGAGTGGAAAAGTATATCATCGTATTATTTTGTACTTTTTGGCTACTTAAAGTGACACTAACCAACAAAATCCACCAACTACCTGAAAAGGTAGGGAGGTGTATTAAACTTTTTCCACTGAAAAAGACTTTGTTCATACTTATGTCACTTTCATGGTCACTGGCTATATTAATCAGTGGTTAACAAAAGCCAATACTGACAGGCTGACAGGACACTTCACAAACTGTAAATTTTGTGAAGTTTATCTTCACACATTGCAGCATTAGGTAAATCCAACTCTAACAATTCAAAATTCTTGTTTATCAACCATTTAAAAATTTTCATTGTCTTTCTATTCAAGCATTTCTGTAAATCATTCAATTAAAACATGAAAAATCAGTCATTAAGTGTGAGTATTGACTCAGAACAACATTTTTTTCCAGCATGTTTTTCAGCAGTTAACTAAAATAAAAAAGCCACCCACTGTGTTAGAGAACCAAGAAAGATCATCAATTGCAGAAGATATGTATTATATGCAATCACTGTATAAATTTTAGTCGTTTCACGTTGGATTCATTATTACTGTATATCAATTAATGTAATGCACAGCTAACCTAAAACACTTAACGAATGTCTGAACATTCAGGACCATTCAGTGAAGTGTGCAATTGACATTTTACATTTACTTTATACATTTTAGATTTTAAAAAGTTTTGGAATACCTAATTTTTCCAGTTTTTCTACAAATGTAACGAGTTGAAATGCAATGAATGACCTAAAATAGTGAAAAGGTAAGCAGTAAACGGCCAGAGGTTTAAATTTAAAGTTTAGGTTAGCAAAAACTGAAAAAAAGGAAATTTCACAATAAAACACATGTGTTTTCTTCAGGTAACAACTAATAGTATACAACCCACAGATGTTCTGCAGCAATTGACGTAACTTAAGCCTTGCAAGTTGAAGCCAACAATTTACACAGGTGTCCCAACTTTTGTTGATTACTTAAAACTCCCCTGTGTGTCTAATAGGAGAGCTGGAACAGACACCCTCTGAAATACTACAATATTACACTTTAGAAAGTTGTACACTCCAGACATAATGGCAATTAACAAACGAAATGAGAGAGGCCTTTCATTTAGAGAAATTGCACAAACCCAAAGTTACAACCCAGTCAGAAGACAAGCTTTTGGGGGTCACTAGCTTGCGTGATAGGTGCCTCACAGAACAGCAGCATCAAGCACATCTTAATAGTTGCTGAAAAAAGCAAGTCTCAGTTTCTAATGTGAAGAGGAGACTTAGTGCTGCAGGTTTGACAAGGCAAGTGGCAGTAAGAAAGCCATTCCTTAAAGCAGCGTTTCTCAACCTTTAAGTATTTGCAACCCGAGTTTTCATAACAGTTTCAATCGCACCCCCCTAATGTTTTTTTGAAAGGAGCCCACTAATAGCAATTTGTTCTTTTTTTTAATTAATGATATATCATAGATGCATATTTTATTATACCTATTTAACTTTTGTCGACATTTATCTAATTCTATATTTTTCTAGTATCAGAATGTAGTTTAAGCTAATTTGTTTTGGTTTCAATAGATGTGTTTTTCACATCTTCGCGCCCCCCCCCCAAAGGGGGTCCCGCCCCACAGTTTGAGAACCACTGCCTTAAAGGAAAATATAAGAAAGCTTGCCTGGGCCATGAAATACTGGCTGTGGACTACTGAAGACTGGAAGAAAGTCTTATGGACTGATGAATCAAAATTTGAAATCTTCGGTTCATCATGCATGGTGTTTGTACACCATCGAGTTGGTGAAAAGATAGTTCCTCAGTGTGACAAACTGACAAACATGGAGGAGAAAGTGTGATGGTCATGGATACTTTTGCTGGAGGCAGTGTTTGTTACTTGCACTGAGACTGACATTCTGAATCAAAAAGTTTACCACAGCATTTTTGCAGCACCACGCAATACCTTCTGGTCTGCATCTAGTTGGTCAGGGGTTTATCCTACAGCAAGATAATGACCCAAAACATACCTTCAGGCTTTGTCAGAACTATGCTAAAAGAAAAAGATGGTACACTTAAAAACATGGACTGGCCAGCACAGTCTCCGAACTTAAACCCCATTGATTTAACACTAGAATCCCTTAAGCCAACAAAAAAAAGTGTAATCTCGGCACACCTTAAATTTCTTCACACCTCTTCATCAGCATCTTTTGTTTTGTAAATGTGTCAATAAGCACAAGCAGTCTGCTATCCCATCCCCACCTTTGACAGTGCTCAACTCAAGCAAAAAGTTCTCCCAGCTCAAGCAAAGGCTCCTTATATGCGTGTGAGGTGCCTGGAGTTGTATAGGGTAAATAATACTGTATATTGTTATTTGGAATACATGCATTTCATGTGTGTTCCGTATCTTCAAAGATCTGGGTAAGTATAGGATGAAAGGAAATGTGAGGCAAGAAATGCTGAACACAGCTAAAGCAGAAACTTTTTCCATGTTATACTAATAATGATGTGAAGTGTATAATGTGTGAAAACTTTAGTCCAAATAGTTGAGCTCCATCAAAGGTGGCGATGGGATAGCATACTGCTTGTGTCAATCAACACATTTATAAAACAAAAGACGCTGATGGAGAGGTGTGAAGGAATTTAAGGTGGGCCGGTATTACGAGTTTTTCGTAGGCTTCAGGGATTCTAGTGTTAATTTGGGATGAACTGGACAGAACAGTAAAAGGAAAGCAACCTACAAGTGCAAGACATTTGTAGGAACTTCTGCAACAGTGTTGGGAAGATCTTTCTAACAAATATTTGATATTCCTTACAGAAAAAGTGCCATGTGTATGTTTGGCTGTTATGTCAGCAAAAGGTGGCTACATTGCTGAAAAAAAATATGAATAAAATTGTGTACATATAATGACTCTTTGACTTATTTTTATTATTTGCCATTGTTTGTGTTCTATGCCTTGATCTCATGCAACATTAAGACATTCAACTGTATGCATTTCCATTAAAACTATACACACGTATCTATAAACACACACACCTCTTGTGTAAATTAATTGAAAGAATCTGTGAAGGACCCGAAAAAAATATTTTTTTCTAACTGGTATTATGAATCACACTAATATATTCATATTAATACATAATATGACCTCCTCTGTTTTTGGCATGGAATCAACTAATTTTGAACAATCTATAATGATTCTTGGTCCCTGAACAAGACTTGAAGTAGAGAAGTAGAGCTTCAATAAGTTTCTCCTTTTTTGCACGGTTCATTTCATGAAGGCATTGCTTGCAAAAAGACCGTAAAATTTTCAATGGAGTTTAAATCTGGTGAATTTCCAGACCAGTCCACTGCTTTATTGATTATTACTGAAGAAATTCTTCATCATTTTAGATAAGTGGCATGGGTCCAGATCCTGTTGAAAGTCACCAGGTCCATCAGGAATTACCTTTTTTTTTTTTTTAGTTCTGGAACAACTTTTCTTTGATGAACTTCAATATATTATGGCGAGGACATTATGCCTTAGACTGGATGCAAGTGACTGAAATAGCTGAAGCACCCTCAAAACATATGCTTTTGTGGGTGTTTCATGCAGTGGTCAATATGGGAATCAAAGCTTTTCTCCAAGTGACCTCCAAATATGCCGACTTCTCTGACCTTTGATGTAGAAATGGCTTTTATCGCTTTCCAATCTTCTTAAGTCCAGTTTTTGTATTTTAGCCTCTATTTGTAACACTTTTGTTTCATTACTTTAGTCAGGAGTTGTTTTTTCATAGGCTATGTGGCTTTCCATCCATCTTCCAAGAGTCTTCTACAAACTGAAGAAGAACTGACTTCTATTCCTGTCTCCCCCAAATCACATTTTAATGCGTCACTCGTCTTTCGAAGGTCTTTGACACTTTACTGTAGTAGGTAAGCATCATCTCTGGCTGTGGTTTTTCTCTTGCAACCACATTTCCCTTCGTGTATTGGCAAAATTTGATGTTACAATGCACTCACTTACCCTATAAAGCATCACACGATAAAGAATACAGTGTTTGGCATTATATAAAATAAAAGATTATTACTGACTTGTGTGTCAGACAAAGGAATAATGGTCCCAGCCTTCTTGACTAAATTTAGTGCTTTAACAGAACAGCTGCTATATGTTATATTATGTAGAAAATCCACTGGAACAAATATAATGTTGAAGTGTGCTACAGCAACTGCATACATACCCCCTACTGTGTGGCACCCTTTTGCAAAAACAAAAGGGAAAAATTATGTTGGTCCAGATGTACAAAGCTGGGAATTTTGGAATACCTTGCATTGTATGTTTTATGCAGCTCCCCTGAAGATATACATCAGTTGTGAAGACTTAAGTCAAACAGTAATTATGAAGGAATCCTAGAGAGAAAAACCGTAATAGCCACAAAACAACATTTATCTTTCTGTCGAACTAGATAGATAGATAGATGATAGATGATTGATAGATGATTGATAGATGATTGATAGATAGATAGATAGATAGATAGATAGATAGATAGATAGATAGATAGATAGATAGATAGATAGATAGATAGATAGGAAAGGCACTATATGATAGATAGATAGATAGATAGATAGATAGATAGATAGATAGATAGATAGATAGATAGATAGATAGATAGATAGATAGATAGATAGATAGATAGATAGATAGATAGATAGATAGATAGATAGATAGCTTTATTAATCCCAAGGGGAAACTATGATGAAGGACCAAAGCCACAAAATAAAAATTATGTTTGCTTTCACTTTAATAAGTAATATATAGTGGGTATTAAAATTGCTATATGCCAGTGCTTATCTAGGTTCAAACAGTTAGTATAATCTTGTGGTGGAATATCCTAAAAGATTCATGGCTGGTGCTTCTAACAATGGTGGCTCCAACAAACATTACCTTGGGTTCTGTATTATCAAACTAGCTCTCTTTTATTATTAACTATTATTTACAAGTATTTATAGAATTTTCTTCTTGTTGATTTCCACAGTTTCCATTAACAACTTATTTAATTCCAATTACATACCTAAAAATAAGGATTAGCAAGAGAGAGAGGAAATGTAAGTAACAACAAATAGAAAATATACATATTAAAGCTATCAACACCAAATACAGGGATGCAGTGTGTGTGTGTGTGTATATATATTAAAGAAAATTGCAGATTTCCTTAATATGAATAAACTGTAATACCAGTATATGTGATACATTTATAGCTCATAGTCAAATGGTATGAACGTCTAAAATATTAACAAAGAAAGAAAGAGAAAGAAACCAAACAAATGAAGCAGTCTAATGAACATTCTCAAGTTGTACTAAATTAACAGTGCATAGTTGTATGACTTTAAGAGGCATTATCCTTATCGCCCCAGTGCGCTATACTCCCCACAGGGCTCAAATGGCAACAGTCCAAGTAATTACATTGTAAAGAATTGCATTACACTAAAACAGGTTTGTACAGAGGATCTCTTAATACAGCTCTAGAGGAGATAACGGTCACTCATGTATGACCATTCCTTTCTATCCTTGGCTACTGGAGTTGCAAAACCCATTAAATTAGTATTTCCTACAGGTCTATTTAAAAATCAACATTTGACATAGAATACCAATTAAAGAAACTAAGAAAATATTAGTTTCCATTTAGGTTTTTCAGGCAGATTTTAAAAGCAGCATATTTTACTTTTTAGCTACTTAATTAAAATCTCTAAACAAAACAATTCTTCTTTTCCCCTTTTTTGTGTTATCTATATTATAGGCTGTGTCAGTTGGCACTATATATGCTCTTTGGTGTGGGCTTCTTGTGAAATAGCAGTTTCACTTTTCTGTTCAGCTCATAAGATGTATACGCTTCCTTAACCAGAAACCTACTGATGAGCTTCAATAAAAATACAACAGAACCTTCAACTGTAGTTTATCTCTTTCCTTAAACTGAACACAAGATGGAGACAGAGCTGATGTTCCAGTTATATTTTATTAAATGAATATTATTATTAAGAATTTAAAATCTTGTGTTTTATACTGTAGTGCCTGCTTCACTTGTTGAAAATGAAAATTTAAACAAACAAACAAACAAACAGCCAGAGAAGGTTTAATGAAATGGTTTAAAAAAAAAAAAAATGTGGCCAGCTTTGAAATGCTATCTGATAGTGGAATAGTCTCAAAAATAAAACATGACAAATAAAATGCAATACCACTACTGGCTACATCGTTTTCAAACTGAATCAGTGGTACGTTAACCTCTCCAGTCCTCAGTAACCCCTTTAACTGAAACCTCAAATTCTGCATGTGTGCCAAGCTTTTAGTCTACAGATTAGAAAACTCAACTGCAGTAAAAGTAAACAGATAAATAAATAGAATGAAAGTAAAGGAGCTGAAAGGATGCAAAAACTCACAAAATACAGTTACAAGATCCTGGAACACATTAATTCAGAGAATTTCTTTATTTTTATTTATTTTTAAACATTCATGGATATCCCTTAAAGATGTTATGATGTAGTTCTCAGTGGGCCCACTGTCTTCAGTTTTTGTAACATATTAAGAATAATATGTAAAGTCTATTATCATTGCTTCTATCGTCTTGTGATCATCGGTGCTGATTGAAGTGAAATTGAAACACTTCTGTGTCAAGCAATAAAGAGAAAAAAAAAAATGTAATTTAGACTTTAAGATACATTTTTCACAGATCACGTGTCGTGTAACCTCCCCCACGCCCCCTTTCTTTTTTTCCCTCCCAAACTTCTCAGATGAATATTTGATTTGGGAACAGTCTCAAACAGCATACTATTCAGTCTCTTACACCACACTGCTTTTGTAAACTGGTGGTATGACAAAACAACGACGCTCATCTACATCAGAAAAGGCTGTTCTTAGAAAGCCCAAATCCCTTTGAAACTAAACATCACTCTGCCTAGTTGCAGCCATGGGCACACAGGGTGTGCACTGTATAAGGCTTTTCTTCAGGGTTCCCCTCACCTGTCACTTTAGGTTGTTGTAAATGTGGACTGATCTGACAAGAATGGGTTCTGATGACACGTAAAAATGGATATCTGCTGACTAAAAGGCGCTCACATTCAACCCTGACCTCTATTCTATATCATGTTAAGCCACAATCATTATCTTTCTGCCAATTTTTTTTTCTTTAGAGTGGGGGAAAGAGTAGAACTAAGGCTGGCCACACGCTTGAGTGAAAAGCATATCGCTCTGAAAAGACAGAAATTTGGAATCATGCTGATATGGAGTAAGAAGCAACTGGCACAGTACAGCTTACTATACCATTACAGATCTCAAAATCCCAATTAGATTTTTTCCCTTTTCAATATAGGTTTCTGGAATTTCTAAGATGGCAAGATCCAAATGGGCAACTGCTATGTCAAGCCTCTCCTTCCACCTTTAGAAAAGTTAAATGACCTTCAATAAAAATAGTACATTTTTAAACAAAAGCATAAAAGCATTAGTTTTTGGAAGAAAGGCAGCTAAAAAGAGAAATGAAAACAGAATAAAAGAAAACACAACAAGAACACAAAATAACACAATGACAAAGCTTATGTGGTCTATTATGTTTATTTGTTGTTGTATAACATGCACTTGTCTCTTTGTTTGTGTTCATACATTGAGCCTGGAGAGAGACAATTTCGTTCAGCTGTGCTCTCCTTGTTGTATGGTTTGAATGGCAATAAATTAAATCCAATTCCCATTCTAATAAGCAAGACTAACCTGTAAAAGTATTTCTTATAGCCATCTAAACTTTCTACTGATAGTTATAAAGCATTGTCTTAAGATCACACGACTAGCATTTAATGTTGTTATACAAAGTAATGTAATTTTAAAATGTACAAATCATCGGAGGAAAAAAATGAAACAAAGATGTGCATATGAACAGGTTTAAAAACTGAGCTTGGACCAACAAAAACCTGTGAACTCTAACAGGTAAAATTTAATCTGAATTTTATTTAAAGTCATTTTTCCTTTCCATGTGCAAAAGATGCACTAGAGATTAACTGGCAATTTAAAACTGTTGTTTAAGTGGGTCCGTTAGCAAACACATGCCCTCATTCAAAGTTGAACATTGTCTCGTACTTCATGCATTAGAAGAGTCTGAGAATGTTAGGTTTGTAATATATGAAATAAACAAATAACTAACATTCTCACACTACATATACATATATACAACACAGTTTACAGTATATATAAGTAAGTGCCCATCCAAATACTGGATTATTTTTGGGCCTCAGAGAGCCAGAATTTACTCCAGGACCAGTCCTGAAACGTGCACCAAACCACTGAAAGGCACACTTATGTATACTAACAGTGAGATCACTTCAAACTGAAGATTAGTCTAACGCTCAAGTCTTTAGGATGACATTCACATTTAGAGGAGAAAATGTATAATTTGCATAGGAGACAACAATGCCAAAATTCAAAGAAAAGACCAGCATTTAAAACTGCAACACCGTGCTTTCCAAATTACTGGTGCAAATGATGTACTTGCAACAGGCTTCACACAAAACAGGGTTTTTAAAAGACTTGCCAGTAAACCAAGATTAATATCCTTATATTTCAAATGTGATACAATCTCCTTTATTGGATTAACACGAGGCTTAAACTGCATCACTTACAAAACTTTGAATTTGAGTAGGGTAGTGCACTTGTGTGAACATTCAGTACCTATGAACTGACATAGCAGCAAAGACTCTCTGAAGGCAGCCTTTGAGCTTGTCAGAACCATTTTGTTCTCATCTAGCTTTATAGTACTTGATTTTTCTCACCATTGTGTGCGTTTATTAGGTTCTTTCTGCTGTAATGTTAAAATGCTTAAAGAATTTGAAAACATTTTCTTTGTTTTAATTCTATCCTTCTGATTTGATGATTAAAATGTAGTGCCATCATATTACTTTAAATGCTTATCTTTCCCTTTTGCTAAATGGAATATGCAATTGGTATAAAATGCCTTTGTCATCATTGCACTATTAATTAGAAGTGAAGAATGAAATTCTCTAAAATATCAATGCTCAATTAATGCATCTCTTGGAATTTAATTAGCCTAGCAAATATATTTAAAAAATTAAATATAGTACAGTATATATATATATTATATATATATATATATATATATATATATATATATTATATTATATATATATATATATATATATATATAAAATATATTATATATATATATATATATATATATATATAAAATATATTATATATATATATATATATATATATATATATAAAATATATTATATATATATAAAATATATTATATATATATATATACCGTATATAAAATATATATATATATATATATATATATATATATATATATATATATATATATATATATATATATATATATATGTATATTGTTTAGAACAGTTTTCCAGTTAACAAATGTTAGAAACAAGAGTCACCACATCTGTGGCCTGTTATTATAAAACAACACTAAATTGCAGGTTTAACTGCTTTAAGGTTGAACTTATTTAAAACCATCTGAAAGCAATAAAAACAACAATGTGAAATCACTTAGAAAACAGACAGCAAGTGTTCCAAAGCTGTCTTTACCCCCATCAGGCCTTGGTAATTTGCACCATCAGAATGTTGTTGAGTTAAAACCTCTATGCAGTCAGTACACAGTACACATTAGGATGGTGTTAAATCTTACTGTTGAAAAGAGTTAAGTCATAGCAGAATTTTTTTCCCAAAATATCAGAAACCTAAATCTCAGGAGTATACACAGACAAAGTGACCCATGATTCAACTCTCCCTTAAGGGCTTCCATATTTCAAGGCTTTTCTCCAATCATAACAGTGGATTAGGAGCTGGAAAAACTGCAAGAGGTTTAAAACAACTTTTTATTTCATTAAAACATCAAGATAAAATGTGGCATTCAGAATGAACACATCAGTACAGTAGGAAATCTTAATAAATTAATGTAACCCTAAAGAAAGAAAAATAAAATCAAAATTGTGAACAACAAACTAAAACACATTAATGTATGTACTTAATCTTCTTTATCTAATTTAAAAAAACACATGCATTGTAGGCAAGAACCAACTCTGGAGAAGACACATCAGTCTATCACTGGGCACACTCATTTCTGGCCAAATCAGAGTCAATATCAAATATCAATTTAACTTGTATGTCTTGAATGTGAAAGGAAATCAAGAGTAGCTTGAGAATAAGAGGCACGCACTATATAAATATATAAGTTCCTCATAGGCAGTGACAGAAACAGAGATTCAAACATTCTTCAAGAGCTTTGAGTCATTAGTGCTAACCGCTGCACTACAGTAATGAGCCATGTGCTCCTGCAGGAGGTTGAACGCGTGAAACTGTATTATAATCTTGTTTGTTAAATTAAGCATTTTTTGATGGTATGTTACTGGTGTAAAAATATAACAGACAGTGAATAACTGAATCAATAAAAAAATTACAATTTTTTGACACCAAAGGTAACGTGACTTAACCAGTTCCTTTGTTTTGCTGATGTTAAGATGAAGACAATTCTCTTTGCACCAAGAAAAAAAACTTTCCACCTGACTCTTGTACTCTGTTTCATCCCCTTTATCAATATACCCCATATATGCAGAAATCTGAGAAACTCTTTAAGTGACATGACCTGGTCTTATATTTATAGTTTGAAGTGTACAGAGTAAAGAGAATACGAGACAGGATTGTTCTTTGTGGTGCTCCAGTGTTGGTAATATCCATATTAGAAACGCAGTCCTTGAATCTCACAAACTGCAGTCTGCCTGACAGATATTCCATTATCCAGGATAAATAGGTTCATCCACCTGCATGTCTCTGAGTTTACCCCTTAACAGGGATGGCTGGATGGTACTGAAGGCACTTGTGAAATCAAAAAATATAATCCTCACAATACTGCCAGCTTTCTCTAGGTGACAAAAAGCCTTGTGGAGCAGATATCTACATTCCAATCTTTGTCCAACAGGCAAACTGCAATGGGTCCAGGTGGTTTACCACAACAGGACTCATATAGTCCAGGACCAGTCTCTCAAAGATCTTGATGATGTGAGACGTAAGTGCCACTGGTCTTTAGTCATTAGGTGAAGAGGCGCCTACCTTCTTTGCCCCACGAACAATGCAGGGTGTTTCTACAGCAGTGGCACTTTAAGCCTTAAGGACAGACTAAACAGAGGACACCACAAAGTTGGTCAGCACAGGCCTTAAGAACTTGAGGACTGACTCCATCTGGTCCCGAATCTTTTCCTGTGTGTAGCTTCCTCAATATATTTTCTAAACACATTATACAGTGAAGATTAGCACCATTTGGACACGTTAATACAAGTTCTCCATAAAGAGTCCAAAACATGGAATATTTCCTCACAATAATAATATGAAATAGTCATGTGCCAACTTACAGCTTCATTTGATAAATGTCAGTCACAGCGTGTATAGGTCAATGCAACTGAGACTCTGTGCACCTGATGTGGATCACCAGTACGCACACTTTAACTGCTGGTACAGAGTAGAACAAACGTGATCTTCAAGTCTCGGCAGCAGCACGCTTTTCCATGTAAGGGAAGGCGGTATGGGCCATATACATAAGAATTAACCACATGGATCAGTGCCGGTCAAAATAAACCTTAAAGGGAAATCCAAGAGTAAGAAAACATACAAGACCATGTGAAATCATAACAATGACAAAAGATTTAATACTGTTAACAAGGTGTTTTTATCTTCTTCATGGAAAAGAAAAGTGCAAACCTTCTGTTCAGTTTGGAAACAAAAAAAAAAAGATGCCATGAAGCATGACTTCAAAAAAAATGCTGAGTGGAACTGTCACCTCTGTAGCCCCAGCACTACTTCTCTCACTGCCTCTATGTAGTGTATCACTCTATTGCTGACAGTGCTGCCAAAAGTACTTCATACACTAGAGCAGTGCTCTGCAACCTTTTTTCACCTACGACACACCAAAGTTCTTCCTTAGAATTCCGCGGCACATGAAAAGCCAAAATATATCGCAGTGGCGTAGCTAGGGGTTATGGGGGTGGGGAAGGCGGTCTGCTCCGAGCGCCAGCTATTTAGGGGCGTCCAAACTACAGTACAGTAGTTTCCTTTTTTTGTTGTTCCTTGAGGAGGCGCAAAAAAAAATTCCTTTCAGCCTTGGGGCGTCAAATTTTTCACCGCCCCGGGCAACATGATCTCCAGCTACGCCACTGATATATAGATATTAATTTAATACACAAATTTTACAATAAATTTTCATTTTTTATTATAAGTATACATTTATTATAAGTATACATACATAAAAACTATACTATATTTACTTTTATGCAATCTTAATAATTATTATAACATAATGACTGATTAATGTGATACCTGCGCTTGTTTCAATGAACACAAAAGTTTTATATTCGGCTCAATATTTGACAGCGCAACCCAAAGTTCTTGGTCAAGATCTTTTAAGCATGACCGCTCATCATTTTTAATTAACACAAAAGTTGAAAAACTTTGCTCACATGAATATGACGTCAAAAATGGAAGTAGTGTTAGGATGGCCTTGTCGGAAATGCGAGGATATTCTTTCTTAACGAAATCCAGAAAACATTTAATGGAACTTCGGCGAAATGAAGTTTTAAAGTCCCGTCATTAATTAATTCTATAAATTCCTCTCGAATTTGCAGTGACAGTGCTTCCGTAGAATTTATTGCATTGGTTGCAAAAGGATTTCGAATCCAATCGTATTGTTCCATATTAATAGAATAAAAATAGTGATCAAATTTCTGCTGAAGCATACTTAAATGTTGTTGGGCCAAATCTACAATTAATTGCTTGTTTTCAATCGTACTATGGTTGGTCCTTTGGTACATTTCTAAACATCCTTTTTGCAACTCTTCCTGCCAAAGTTCGAGTTTTTTTTTGAACCCCTGTAATTTATCGGAGTACGTCAATATATTCTCATTCCGTCCTTGCATTTTTTTATTAACTCTTTTAGGGCGGATGTCGACTTTTGTCGACAGGAGGGGTTGAAGGCGAATGTCGACAAAAGTCGACATCCAGGGATAGGGGGCGACAATCAGCTGTTAATGGCGACAAATCTCATTGTCACGTCACAGGCATTCCCTCTGTGCTTGGAGGAATGCTAGACTCGTTGACTCAGCAAATAATCCTTGCGTGTGCGTGAGTTGCGAAATGTAAACAATGGCAAGATGGCATCGACATGTGAAAGGGAGCGAAGCGAGTGCAGAAAAGAAAACACTCGGCAGACGATGTTTTGCGCATTATCGCGGAGTCGGATTCTTGATTTTTCAGAATCGGATTTTATTGGCAGTGATCAGGAGATCGAGCAAGAGAGTGAGAAGCCGGCATCAGCTGATCAGACACCAGCCGATGCCGCGCCAGCGGATCTGCTGCCAGTTGAGTGCCTTCGCGCAGCCGATGCATCTACGGCAAGGTTCGCATGGGATAAATACACAGACATTGATCCGTTGAGAGCCGATCTGGCTACCGGAGTTTACAAGACGGCACGGCTTGCTGTTGGACACGACAGATCACCAGCTGCTGTACTTCAGGCTGCCCTCTCCTGATGCTGCTTTTCAGCTACTGTCAGACGAGACAAACAGGTAGGCAGAGAATTTTTTTGAATCGCGGGCTGCGTTTGCATCGCATTCTCGTTTTTCAAAGTGGAAACCCACAACAAAAGACGAGATGAAGCGCGCTGTGGCATTACAAATAGAGATGGGACAGAACTGGTGATATAACTTCAGGGAGCATTGGTCCAAACTAGTTTTGTCCCCTGGTGGCTTTGGACAGGTTATGCAGCGTGGTGATAGGTACGTGCTGCTGCAAAGTTTTATTCATTTCTGTAATAAACAGAAGCAAATCCCATGGGGTGAGCCAGGCTATAATGCCATACATAAAGTTCATAAAGTTTCAGAAGATGAAAAGAGGTGACAATACGGTTTTCATGCAGGCAGAAAACTTGGTGGCAGTGGCATGGCACGATGGCAAATGGGTGACTTGTCTCTCTACAGTACACACTAACAATATATGTGAGAAAGTGCAGCAACAGACAATTGAAAAATAGGCACCAAAGCAACACATATTGTAAGGAGTGCAATGTGGCAATGACTGAAATTGGCTGCTTTGAGCGAGATCAGACTTTGCAGGACTTTGCTGTGTAAAATGTATGTGATATGTATGTGAAATCATAGAGTATGCAGGCTCATACAACATGCAAGACAGTAACATTTGTCAAAAGTAAATATTTTTTGTTGATTTGATATGTTAAACAATTGCTTTGTGTTCTTTTTTAAAAAAATGTTAGTTTTTGGAAAAATATTCAGCCCTGGGAGAAAAGAAAAAAAAAAAATTAGCCCTAAAAGAGTTAAGTTCATTCAGATGCTCGAATATATCAGCCATGTATGCAAGTTTGGCTATCCAGTAATCATCATCGAGGCGCTGGTATAGTTCGGGCATATTTTGATCTAAAAGAAACTCGCGCACCTCGTAGCGAAGCTCAAACAATCTAGCCAAAACTTTGCCTCGGGATAGCCAACGAACTTCAGTATAAAACAATAAGGATTCATATTCGGCTCCCATTTCTGCACAGAGTATTCCAAAGATTCGCGAATTTAGGGCTCTCGATTTAATTATGTTCAT
Source organism: Erpetoichthys calabaricus (assembly GCF_900747795.2). Lineage (NCBI taxonomy): Eukaryota > Metazoa > Chordata > Cladistia > Polypteriformes > Polypteridae > Erpetoichthys > Erpetoichthys calabaricus. The sequence goes on from NC_041395.2 coordinate 296,428,503, forward strand.
GATTTTAATGCATTCATTCATCGTGTTCAAAAGTTCCTCTGGCAAATTCTTGACCATCAATGCTTCTCGATGTATGCAGCAGTGTGTAATTTGTATTATCGGATTTTTTTGTTTTACACAAGAGACAAAACCTTTTTTACTACCCGTCATTGCCGCAGCGCCATCCGTGCAAATAGCAATGCAATTGCTCCATTGAATATTACATATTTTGAAGAAATCATCAGTTACTCGGAAAATTTCTTCACCGGTAGTTCGCTCTGGAACCTCCTTACAAAATAAATAATGTTCTTTAATAAAGTCCTCGTCAACGAAACGTACAATAGCTATCAGTTGTGCTTTATTTTTAATATCGGTTGATTCGTCCATTTGAAGCGCAAATTTTTCAGCCAATAACAGTTTTCTAATCAGTGTTCCTAAAATATTGCTTGACATGTCATGAATACGTCTTTTAACAGTATCGGCAGACAACAAAACTTTATTCACTTCCTTAACTTCATTGGGCCCAAGCATAAGTCGAACAATTTCCATGCATGCTGGTTTAATAAGTGTTTCGCCGATAGTATGTGGTCTTTTCTGACGAGCAATTAATTTTGCAACATGGTAGCTTCTAAGGCCTTTTCAGAAACCGTAACGGCCGATTTCATAAATTGCTTCCGTTTTTGATTTTGTTCTAAGCGCCTCTGAAAATATTGTTTGTCTTTTTTGGCGTAACTGGGATGGTTTGAATTTAGATGGCGATTTAATTTACTGGGTGCCATTGCCTCGTTTGATAGCTGATCGCCGCAAATGATGCATTGTGGCTTTGGAGCCGTTTCGTCACCACACCACGAGAATCCATATCGAATGTAGTCTTCGTTGTACTTCCTTTTCACAATCTACTTTGTTTTTTTTGCAACATGGTGCTGGGTTCTTCATCATCTGTACGTGAAGACGAATCTTTTCCACGTAAAAATTTATCCATATTTAAAGAGGTATAAAACTAAATATGAATCACACGAAGAATGTTAACCATATACAATTCAGCAACACAACTAATAGTAATGAATGATAACTACTGTCGCAAGACGAGTGAATGCGACATAGCACGACTAATACGTCGGCTTGAATTGAATCTAGGTGAGGGCACGGAGCGCTCTGCCTATCAAAGCATACTACGCAGTTGCCTGGCGACTACGTAGGGCCTATGTCGTAGGCGACAGGCGATGGGATTTATTATTTCAGAGAAATGACACATAAAATTATGAAACCTTTAAAAGGCTATTTACGCGAATATTTCATTGCACGTATTCTCGTTATTGTGTTTCTAAGGAGGACCGTTGAAATATTATTTAGTTAGAAAATTGTCTTATTTGACCGCGTCACACCTGTATCGGCTCAAGGCACACCAGTGTGCCGTGGCACACCGGTTGCGGAGCACTGCACTAGAGGAGTATGGCCTTTATGAACACTAGTAGCTAGTTTTAGGAACTTCTACAACATTACCCTAATGTTTTCCTGTGGTCCTCAGCCTTAAGTACAAATTTGATTGACCTGAAATCGGCACATGACTGTATTAGCAAAGGACATTTTCTTGTTTTTCTTTTTAAAATGCAATACGTTCAGGAATAGATGCGCCATAATGAAACTGCTCAAATAATGCATTTTTCCAATAATTTTTGCTTTAAATCTGCTCTACTTATTTTGAAGCTTCCGTTATATGTATTGCCTTCAATGCTGCTATCAAATGTCTGCCACTTAGGAAATAGTGCTCACTCTCTGTATGTGACTATTTTATATAAGGAAAGACAAATCTTTTGATTCACTGTTATGCTAATAACTGATCATAATATATAATAATAATAATAATAATTCATTACATTTATATAGCGCTTTTCTTAGTACTCAAAGCGCTATCCACACAGGGAGGAACTGGGAAGCGAACCCACAATCTTCCACAGTCTCCTTACTGCAAAGCAGCAGCACTAGCACTGCGCCACCTGTGAGGACTTGTGTATGTGCTTATTATATATACACATTGTTTTATGATTTAAATCATCTGTAATGCTTACAAAATGATGTATTTGAATATAGGTGTTTTTTCCTGTCTGTAAAAGTCTGTATGACCCATGCAGTCATTTTTCTATTTTTTAATAGCCTTCACCAGTATAGGAAGTACTGTGTATGAAGCCAGAAAACTCTAATTTTGCATCCAGTGTTGGTAACTTCCCAAAAAAGCTCTATTTTCACTTTCAACCTGAGTAAACAGTGAATTAACATCTTCCTATTAAACTCTGGCATTATAATATGCAGATTTTTATTTAACCAGATGATATTTTTAATGCTACGACTAATCTCTGTTCATGAAGTAGTATGGTTGTGGATTTGACTTGAATAACAAAGGCAAAACGCAACAAGAAGGTTACGAAGCCATGTGCTACAATAGCACAATGGTCAGCATATATCGTGCGGATCAAGAATTAACTTTTTATCCCATTTTGTGGAGGCAACAAAAGCAATACTACAAAAAGATATTTCATCATCTGGTGTAACAGTGCAAAACTGCAGACTCAAAATGAAAACAAATTAACCAGTAACGCAGTACACCCCATACACAAATACTGAATAATTCACATTAAAGACAATTATGAAGGCTGCAGTTTTTATTACTTTTTTAAATATTTCAGTAGTGAAGACCATGTGAAATGTATGGATTAGGACTTATGCTACTTCTGGTATGATATTGATTACTGATTAGTGTAGTTATTTCACCACTGAAATATTCATCCCTTAGTCTCAAGTTAAGTAGGTAAGAGTGTGTTTTGCAATATGGTAAGTCACTGTAGCATCTATCTCCTTCCACCTGTTGCTCATTTGCTAATACAGTATATAACGGAACAGCAAACACTATAGAATTTTATGTAGTGAGGACCCATTTTGTCAGTGCAGCAGTAGGGCACTTTAAAGGCAATGCATTTACCTGAGTGGCCTCTGCATGTGCAATACCGAAGTTTATCTTTAGATGTTGTACTGCTTGAATTGTCATCCCAGGTAACACCAAGCAATCTGCAAACAGCAGTGCTAACTTAACATATTCTAAATGCTTCTTACACTGATCCTCTCTCAATTTTTTTTCACTTTCATCACTACCAGACAATGTGTACAGAGTCAACATGGCTATGCTTAGAAAGAATGTTGGTGATTTTATGGATTTTAGTTAATGCTAGAAAAAAGAAAATCAAATAAAGTGCTGAACATCACGATATTGGCTTTTGCATAATGATTTTTTATAATTACTGAATCAAAAATATGATATATTGCCTAAGCCTAAATAAGAATTATGCAAACTGCTAGTAAGGTATAGATTAAAAAGCAAAACAAAGCCACCGATTAATGTACTTGATGACAAGCTCTTGCAGGCAAAAATGTAGGTTTACATGAGTGAGACGTAACATTTTATTAGAAAACAGTACTGACAATTAGGAAAGGTAAAGGTTTCAAGTAAGACACCTGTAAAGTAAAAAACCTAAAGGGCCTGTCCACTCTCTTACTAATAACATTAACAAAAAAGTATAACATGGCTAACCTGACACCATGTCAGGATTCATGTCAGGATGCTTAACACGTATTGCAGTAGAAGATTAAAACTGACACTACAATCTGACACAAATCAGGAATGCATAGTTGTGCATGAAAGCTGATTGATTATATTTATATAAATGATGTAATTAAATGACAGAATTTAATTCTATCATTATAGTTACAAAATATAATTTTGCTCTTAAATAGCACATGTATTTTTAAACTAAAGCAAGAAACTAGATAAACAGTCTAAAATATATTTGTCCAAGGCTACAGGAAAAACAACACTGTCTTGGAAAATAAAATTCTGCATTTCAAGAACTTCAGGTTAACAAATTAGGAGGGGGAAAAAAAAGTTGGGGTGAACATTTAAACCTGCGGGTGACTGTTACACTCACAAATATATTCCCCAAAGCCATTCATTATACAGATCAAATTGTAGATTACCTCATGACCAGAAAAGCTGTAAAATAGCTGAAGTGTGTGCTTTTACCATATGACCTATAAAATGACTTAAAATCCCCATCTAGCGCTTGACAGTAATTGTTAAATTTATTGAACCAAGACAATCTAAAACATCTGGAACTCTGTCCTACAAGTTTATCATAAAGAGTACTGAAGTAATTTTAGAGTTCACAACATTCAGTTTATATGTAAGAATAAGCAGAAAATGTTAAAAGCATTATTTGTTCACACCTCCATAGTTAAAAGTACAAAGTAAAACTTTGTAAAAAAAGATACAAAATGAACCTTTCAAAGCTTGTATTTTGTCTTTATATTTCAAAGGCATGTATTTATTTGTTCCTTTACACTTTCCAGAGCTCAACACTAACCTTTAAAAGTGGTTGCCAGACATCAACTTTTGGTTGCTGAAACTGAATATATGGTTGCCACTTAACAGCCTATATATTTGGAGTGATTAAGATGCTATGCAATGATATTCATCACTTAACATGTCAGGATTCCAGCTCTGCACACAGACGTTCCTTGTGACACATGGTTTGCTGAGGATTGGTGTGGCATAATTCAGTTTGAGCAATTGTTTATAATGTTTTCACAGCTAAAACACTTCTTATTTAGCAGTAGATGTTTAAAGTACAAGACAGCTATTTTCAAAAGACTTATGGAATACTTAAATAGAAATGGATATGATTCCATCCTGCAGTTTGTTTTATAATCTTGCTTTCATGCAATTCTGTGCATTAGCAGATGAAAATGAACTGCCTAAACAGGCCTAAACTACCGGAATTGGTTTCAGTCTACCATCCATCCCTGAACCCAACAAAATGAAAAACTTTTCCTGCTTTTGACACAGATATTTAGGTAACAACAGTACAAGCAACATTACAGAAATTCATTACAAGTTGCCATACATTACCAGTAATTTAAATATTTTTAACAAAGTACTATTTATGGGGCAGCATGAAGTACAATGGCAGCACTACTGTCACACAATAAGGAGACAGGGAATCACCTCCTGGGTACTCCCTGCTTAGAGTTTGCATGTTCTTTCCATGTCTCCATAGGTTGTCTCCTACAGTCTAAAACATGCAGGTTAGGTGAATTGACACTGCTAAATTTGCTATTTTGTATATATATATATATATATATATATATATATATATATGTGTGTGTGTGTGTGTGTGTGTGTGTGTGTGTGTGTGTGATCACCTTATTATGGACTGGTGCCCTGTCCAGTGTTTGTTCCTGCCTAACTCCAGATGCTTGTTGGGATAGGCTCTGACTTCACCACAACCCAGCTTGGGATAAGTGGGTTTGGAAACAGATGGATGAATTAAAGTACAATGTTATATATTTTAATAGATTATACATATATACACATTCTGTATTGTAAACTTCATACAAATGAAAATATGCCAAAGTTCTCTGCAAATGTAAAATAACAGCAGATGCTTATGCGTATCATCTCTGCCTGCTGAGCTTCTGTTTTATGTCCTTTATTCTTTAACATTCAGCAGCATTTGTCTTACTTGTTTCTTAACTGGGTTACTAAAATATTGATCCTGGTATCTTGCATTCAAATAAAAATAAATACTACTAGTAAAATACACTAGTACTTAATGAACTGTACTAACACTGCAGTACTTTGAAGAAACAATCAGAAGTGAACATACTGTATGTATCAAAAGAACACTGTTTTACCTCATATGTAATTAAAAAGTACTTGAGATTCACTGTAACTTGCTGAGTGATGTAATTTTAAATGTCTTATCACATATGTAGTGTAAACAGTCTTCGTTTTAGTTCCATCACAGCTGACTTTCACCTGGCACGTGTTCCAGTTAGCATATCTTTCATCTTCTCACACTTGAACGGTCTTCCACACAGAAGACATTATTGTAGTGACTGCACTTTCTGTGGATTTTTCAGCTGTTTCATGTTCATCTCTCTATGCTAAAGGAACATGCACTGGGCTGATTATTACAAAATTTCTTTAACTTGCTTTATTTATTTTTTTTAACCAGTACAAAGGTAATCCAGGAAGTTCAGCGTGCATGAGCGATGCTTACATTTTTATTAATTGTAAAACTGACTAGTAATTAGCAAGTTATACTCCAATCTGCCAATTACACATAATGAGGAAAAACTGTCCATTTATGATCCACTACCAAAAAAACTGGTGCATTACTAAAGTGGTTGAAATTTTTGGCATTCATGGCCAACAAAGTGGTGCCAACTGCCTGAAAGTGGTGGCAAATGGAGACTATTAATTAAGCCGGACGCTTGGCCTTCCTTGCAAATTAATCTACATGAATACTTTGCACTTTAGAAAGCAGTGCTCGAACGCCAATAATTTTTATTCCATTGTTAAAAAAAAAAAAAAAAAATCTTTCCAGTGATGTGTTTGATCATTTGTTGTTTCAGACATTCACTCCCTTCATATTGGGTCTGTTCAAAAATATTAGGTGCTGTTAAAAGGTTGTACTGCAAACAGAAATATACTAAAATACCTGTACAACTTCAGATCATCACACTAGAATCCCTTTAAATCTTCTACATCATTTCCTGGGTACACAGTATTTTTAAGTAAATAGGTAAAAAATACAGAAGTGTTCAAATGAACCAAATGTTGTTTCAGGTCATGTACAATCACAATAAGGGAGAGATAAAATTACAGTGATTGATTAACCATTAATGGAAATGTAATGCTTTGTATCCATAATTCAGAATGGACTGACTGGATTATTGTCCGATTTAACGTTAGAAATATGAGCATTAACAGCACCACGACTTACCTGAAGAAACATTACACTATTTAATTTTCTCAAAAAGGTAATTACTTCTTCTCAGATATACTGTTCCTTTTAACTACGTACAGAATAAAATCTCTAACCAATCTGGATGCTTTGTACGTTTTGTCATCTGCTTCCTCAGTAGACAGAAGACTATTTACCGTTAAGACTCCAGTTATACCAAAACAGAACACTTCAAACTATTCAAAGTAAGGAGGAGGCTTCAGAAGAACCAGCCTGAAGATATGCATCACTTATTTTCATTATATGTGGACAAATATTATAATGCATTGAGATATGTTACAAAATGGCAGTTATTAATACTTGCTAAAGTACCCCATATCTCTGCTTTTACAGGATGTTTCTAAATATGAAAATATAATTCATTTAAAAACTGTTAAATTATTTTAATGCTACAATTACCATGCATTGTACACAGAAAATACATAGAAAAATTTATCATCTGTCTCTCTCTTTATAAGATTATCTAACTTTATATAAAAAATAAACTATCACTCAATTAACACAAGTTTTAAATGGATGCACAACACAGTGTGTTATTGGTTATAAAAATAATACAGTTTTTGCATTCAGCAAACACAAAAGCATAACCTCCTCCTTGATCTAACTCTAAACTTTACTGTACAGAGATTGGTGCCGCAGCTAAAAGCAAACTTTGAAACTATTGAAAAGTTGTGTTTTCAGTGGTTTGCCTCTCTTCATGTTGACTCTGTACTGGGTACAATTATTGCCAGACCTGACCAGCTCCAGTCAAGGTTCCTTAAATTTACAATTATGTATTAACCAATATTATCTTGTTGAGGCCTGTTGCTGTATTGTCAGGATTATTAAACAGATCCTGGTAGTGGTGCCATGAGAAAAAAGACAGTGTTTTATTATTGACATTTATTCCATTACACTTTCTAAAAATTACAAACTATAATGCCTATTAGTAGCAAAACAACACCAGTTACTCCAAACGCCAAATACTATGCATTCACTAATTTTTCTGAACCAGGTGGTTCAAAACAGAGTCAAAGGAAACCGAAGCCTATACTCTGAGTTATACTGAAAAACATCAATTTAAGTAACAGCTATGAATGTACACTAGAAACTGCAAATATCATTACATGTTCAATGTAATAGCTGTCAGACCTGAATCTGTCAGAATCTGATTCAGTTAACTTATATGATGACCAACATTTCTTTGCCAGTATTAACTAGCTGTATTGCCACCCTGGCCAGATTGCACACCAAAACAGTTTTCTCAGCTGTCTGTAATGTTAGATATTGCTATTTACTTGGCAAACAGTAGAGAAAACTGGGATGCTTCCTACCCGTATAACAAATACTCAAATGACTTTCCTATGAGACCTTATATCAGGAACTGTACAAAAATGGTTTAAAAAAGCTCTCTAGATCTACAGTAAATTACATGCATATTGTAGCAACTGTTTCTTAATTGCTTAGATCTATTAACTATTTGGCGTAATGGGCAGCACATCAAAGACACTCTTACTGTGCCCTATCTATCCTTGTATTTCTCAAAGAGTGGCAAAAATCAAGTGATTTTTAAACATGAAGCAGTTATCCAAAACTTCAATCATATAGCCAGCATGAGGAGTAATAACATTGACAGTCATTGCAAGGCTTACTTTGTTGCATTATCACACAAATATTTTATTACACAGAATCTTCAGACATTACAGGAAGCTAGCTGTTTTAAATAAACCAATGCTACATATGTAGAAAAAGTGGTGCAAAGAGAGGGTGCATCCATGCTCTTGGTATATTTGCTAATATGACAGCACTCAACTCTCCATATTGACATCTATTACAGTCACTTATTATCTTACCAGTTGTCAAAGTAAGCTTTAAGTAGAACTTCTAAAATAAGGGTGTTTATCTGACGTAATTTCAATTGAAATAGTCTTTGTTTTGTTTCTAATTAAACAGCAGCATATTTTTGATAAAAAGAAAATATGGAAATGGTTAAAAGGATATTAATTGATTAACCATGTACACATTTTGCAAACATTGTACAAACAAGTACACACATAATAGTCATAGTATACAGTAAAAAAAATACACATATCTCAAGTCATCTTGGGTTAGTCCCTTATTATTATTATTTTTAAACTACCTAATGTTTTCATTGGATATGTAACTTATCCTTTGCTTTCATATTAAACACACACATTTGAATTCCAGCACTTTCAGCAAACACCCTAATATAAAATAATGGAATATTCTTCTGTGAATGCCTGTTATTCTTTGTGTACTAAGGATAATTTAAACAAAATGCTTTAAGTAAGCCCAATGACAAGGACATGCGCCAACTCCTTTGGCAAATTTAGCCTTGGGCTCTGTTGGTGCAAAACAGAAACTTTCAGCCAAGAAAATAAAGAATTCAGAAAGAAACAGTTGCTTCTTTGGGTTTGAATACATATGTCTCCACAAGTCAGACAGTGAAGGCAATCTGTTCATGTATTAAATAAAATACATCATCGCAATGCATAATTTTATTTAAAGGACTTTAACATTTAGATTTATTGCTAAAAGACAATAACAAAGTAAACATATTTATGCATAATACATACAGAGGTAGATCACCAGTAAAATGAAAGTTCAACCTCCAGTCACTTTGACTGTCAAATAAGGTGTGAGAAATTAACCATTATTGATTCACAGACACAAATTACATACACATAAATATGTATCTGTGTGTATGTAGAGTATGCATGCATATATTTTGTTTTGGTATGTGCACACACACAAATATACGTTTCTATGATTCATTAATGTTTAATTATTCTCTTTATCAACCAAGATGAGTGATGTAGATCTTCACCCATACAGTACATACACAATAGTGTCTTTTGTGTGAAACAGTAATTTGTAATTTAGTTGAATTTATACATGTTAATTAATGGTTACTTTAAACTGAAGGAAAAGCAGCTGAAGAAACCTCTTGGATCCCAGCAAAATAACATACTGACAAATGAGTGTGAAAAAAGATACACAAATTCATACTGTACATAAATGGGAATGTCACATAAATATGGTTAAATAAAAGCTAAAGAAAGGAACACACATTTTAGACAAACATTCAAATTGCTAAATTTCTGTTATCGATAATTTCTAAAATGTATTCAATAAATGTTTATGACACCTAGAATGGTTAAAAGAAACAAATTAGTAAATGGTGCTAATAAACTCTAGCTGTATGAACAGTGATACCATATTTTCTACAAAAGTAACCTGTTCTTTAGTATGTGCCTTACCTTTGAAACTAACACAAATTTAACAGATCATGAACTGAATTTCAAATAAACTTAACTGCAGGCACTGACACACCCTTAACCTCTTTTTGAACTTGGAAAACAAGTTTGATTCTTGACAACTTGCTAAGTGAATGATTTTGCAATGCCAGGTTTTACTGCTACATATTCTTACCACTTTGGCAATCTAATAATTCTTTAAACACAATTTGTGTGAGATGTACACTTTAATATGCAAGTAATAAAATGAGTTAACCATACTTCTTCAAAATGTACATAACAAGATCATTTTAAAATTATATACAAGAGCACAAAATCTGTTTTCAGCTTCCATGTTAAGGGAGACAAAAGACATTTAAAAACAATAGACAATTACATTGCAGATTCAAAAGCAATAAAACAAGAAACATTTAACTGTAAACCAGCTACAAGATACTATGAATTTAATTCTCACCAACTGAAATTGGTGAAGACTCAGATCTCCCTGTCCCGGGAATTCCAAGCAGAAGGGGCCCTGAAATGCAAAGACGTATATGTCCCGAGTCACATAATTGTATTTGTATATTGTCCAACTAGGATATGCATTCAAAGCAAGCAAGTTAAAAACTTCAACAATCAAACTGTATTTTTCTTACTTTCTGAGAGAGGTCAATCTCAGAATATATTAAGTGCTAAACATTATGATTATACATAAAAAAACTATTCTCTCAGCAAAAAAAAAAAAAAACAATACATCCTAAGAAAACCTAGCTACTGTCATGTAAACGGGTTCCACTGTAAGACAGCAGGCAATTTATAGTGTCAGGAAAACAGAATATCATATCTATACATACAACTGATTAGAATTCATTGTACACAACTTATCTACACTTCACGTACTGCAACTAGGAAACTATTTGAATGCATTTTAAGGCAGACAAACAATGACCTGCGCTATACACTTTCAAACTAAATTTTACACTTATATAAAGGGCATTAATACATCCAAGTGTCAAACCTAGGAAAGTAATGACTTTAAAATGAATATTGGCTATTATACTACAGCATGAGCTATGATGTGTACAAAGACAGTGACTAAGCTTTTCAAGACTGTCATTGAAATACCGTTACATTCAATATCAAGCAGGTTTATATGTCAGAGACAGAGAGCAAGAAAGAGGGAGAAAAAAATTACAAGTTTATTTTTTTAATTTCATTGTTGAAATAAACGTCCTAAATAAATGTTATTGAGCAAATTTGATACAACCTGTCAAAAGTCCCCCTATACAACTTTTCATTTTTAACAGCAATGTGGGCATGCTTTGACCGAGTAGTATTTTACTCCATCAATGTCACAAATTTTAAACATATAACATGCAAATTTGCAGTGAAGGGGATGGGATGTGCTCACTAAAAACTTCCCCCTCTCACGAATACAAGTTAGCCCGAGGGCACACAATTAATTTGTAATTTAAGGGCTCTATTACACAAATACTCATAAAGCACTTGATCACCTTCACATTCTTCTTCATTGTTGATTGCATTCCATTAGTTAACTCTGCTTAATTTTTATTTTCCTGTTGAGCACAATGATACATCTGGACACCAAATTGGAGACCTGCCTGAACTTTTACTTGCATTGGGATAGGAAACAGTTAACATTCCAGTATTCCCTGGTGCCTGTGAAAGCCCCTCAAGACAATGCAGACATTGTCCTGCAAACAAGACTCCCAGGGAATGACATCTTTTTGTTTATGCCCCAGTTCCCAGCCAGTCAATTTAAAATGCATTTATTAAAACCCATCTTGCTGTAATCAAGAATGAGGTGCTCTGAAGAAGGTAAATATTTTTTCAAGACTGACACTCTACAATTGTATACTTTATTATTATTATTTAACTTCTTAAAGACTTTTAATTGGCATTAATGTGCTCTTATTCACATTTACTAAAACATTTTAATTATTAATTAATATAATTTGGTATGATTTTCACAACACTAAGACAATCAACATGATAAAACTGACTATAAACCCACAAGAGGTTTTGCATTTCTACACATTAAAAATAAAGAAACTCTTAATTTACTGTGCATAGACATTTATGTTACTTTTGGTTATACTCCAATTATAGAATACACAAATTCAGTTTTCTGAAAATTTAGGAAATGTGTCTATCCTAGTTATAGCTTGTGGCACATTTTGTTCAAAAATAGGAGGCTCATTCTCTTAGGTTAATGAAGCTGTAACTTTAACAGTAATTCAAGACATATAAAATACTAAACAAACCTGTGCAACTATCTTCGCCTGGAAAGGTTTGGCAGTAAGAAAACACAAAAACACAAATTGCTCTGTGGGATTATGTCACAACCACCATCTCCTATTGTGGAAATACTGGACAGCTCTCAGAATTTTTTTCCCCACAAGGCACATGTTCTCCCAAACTACTACATATTTCCAATTTTTATTAACATTACATCACTGGTAACCGCCAACCTTGACAGCAGCCATTTCAATACTTTAAAGTGCACATCAGGTGGTTTAATTAGCTACAGTACTTTAAAAATGATAAAAAGCACACACACACTTATTTGAGCATGTCTGAGATGAATAGATTCTAACTAGCATCCTTCTCAATAAATGCACCATTCCTTTTATTTTCAGGTAAATTAGATGTATTCAAAGAAATATGAGTGAAAACATGAAGCTGTGCTTTCAAATTAAACATTTTTCTCAAGTGGCTATATTTCTTATTGAGGCTTAAAATTAAATATCAGTCTTAACACAGAGTTTTGCAATTACAGATCACTTTACATTTCAAAGTTGAATAAGCAGCCTTCTTCTACTATGCAATCAATGTCGTTAAGTATCTGATTAAAAGTTGTTACTATAATCGATCAAGTGATCTGTCAAGGCTGCAGTTAGCATTTTTAGTAATGGACATTCTTTATTTATTTATTAAATGAGCTAGGCTCATCTTATCTTAGTAAAAAAAACTGGCCATTAAGTTACAAAGAACATTAAGCTCCCAAGTACTAAATATGCATAAATCTATAAATTAATCACTGCCTCAAATCACAGTTTATTGGTTATATGTGTTTTAGTCTGACAAAAGCATAAGAAAATGTTTATGATGAAGTAACAGGTGCAAACAGCAATTAACACTTCATTTCATAATTGTAAAACTAAAATGCAAACATTCTGAAGTCAAGCTATTGATTTTGCAATGTAAAGAATGACAGTCCTAGATGGATTCACAGTAGATTTGGTGTTGTCAGTCAAGGTTGTTTGCCATGCAGTGAGAGGTACCCAATGGTACCTCTATTGGAGGTGTACCAGACACCATCTAATAGGGCTGACCAAGAATGTGCTGGATGGACTTCCTCCCTTTTGCAATTGGCTTGGGAGCACCAGGAACATCACAGAAGCAAAAGCTGGGGATTGGGCTTATCTGACTAACTATGCATGGTTCCACAATGATCCTTTTTAAGAACAATGGCTCAAAAGTGGGAAGAGACAAGAAAGTAATACTTGATAATAAAGTGGATTATTTTATTTTAAGAAAGCAGCACATGACATGTTGCCAAAAAACTTAGATAAGGAAAAATGCCTCAAGACAATTACCTAGATAAGCAGATCTGTATTATTTTTACAACTTGCCATATACACTAGTTGCATTTAAAGCAAACATTTTAAATCATGAAAATGGAAAATTGTAACTAATTAAACATTCAAAACGCACAAAAGCAGGTCCATGAAACAAGGAGCTGATTTACATATAATGGATACTGCTGATGTCTAGCAGCAGCTATTTATTAATATATAAAACAAAAATACCTGAATATGAGGTGTTTTGCACGAAATAAAATATCAGGTTTTCAGCTATAATTTGAATGTTTACACCAAAGCAATTCAAATCAAACGTTTGGGAGATTAAAAAGACATGTGTCAGATGTAAGATGCTTCAAAGAGTGAGCAACATAGAATGACTTTTGATGAACTGGCTTGGAGCTAAAAAATATCTTAATAAGGAAAATGATTCACAATGAGAAGAATTAGTGTGAGTGGCTGAAATGTTTTAAATTTGCTTATAGTGGATAGTATGTTTTCACAGATACATAAAACCAAACAGCATCTGCAAACTATGCTGAAAAGAGTTAAGCCAATTGTACAGTTAGGTCATGCAAACAAACACTGAAGATTAAATAAATACTAGCACTTCCTGCTACTAAATATAAATGCAATATGTACAAACTAGAATCTGATTATCTGTCTCTTTCTATTCCCAAAGAGCAAAATCAATATAATAACCATTTAAAATAATAAGTAGCACTAGAAAAAATGGTTTGAGAAAGTAATACAAAAAGGAGTGTACATACAGTATGTGTATATATATATATATATATATATATCTATATTTCTCTATTTTATATATATAGCAAGTCGGCTAACATCCGCCACGGTGCACTCTTTCAGTTGCGAGAAGCAGATCATAGAATGGTTGACTAGAATGGTAGCACTGACGTCCGAGGTTCGATTCCCCGAGAGGGGGGTGCAGTGAGTGTGTATGCCTGATGAGCCCAGAACTAGGGTGAAACACGTGTCGCATACTCTTTGTATTATTTGACAGTAAAAAACTATTTCAACCATATATATATATTTTTTATATATATTATATATACATATATATCTATAATAATAAAAGGCAAAGCCCTCACTGACTGATTCACTCACTCACTGACTGACTGACTCACTCATCACTAATTGTCAACTTCCCGTGTAGGTGGAGGCTGAAATTTGGCAGGCTCATTCCTTACAGCTTACTTACAAAAGTTAGGCAGGTTTCATTTCAAAATTATACGCGTAATGGTCATAACTGGAACCTCTTTTTTGTCCATATACTGTAATGGAAGGCAGCAAGATGGCCGTAGGAGACTGAGTTGCGTGTCGCGTCATCACGCCTCCCACGTAATCACGTGAACTGACTGTGAACTCAGTACGTAGAAAAGAAGGAGGAGCCCCAAATAGCGCTGAAGAAAACATTCATTACACAATTGACAAGGCAGCGAAACAATAAGAAGCAAGTGAGTGACGCATACAAGCATCTTCATAAGACACGAGGTATAAAAAAGCACGGTGTAAACCGTAAGTCTAAATTACTTTATAGAAACGCTCCCGCTGCCGTTTGCAATACCATATTCGCGAGATACAAGTTTAATGAGAAGACACGAGGTATAAAAAAGCACGGTGTAAAGCGTAACCTTAAATTAACTTTATAGAAACGCTTCCGCTGCCGTTTGCAATGCCATATTCGCGAGATACAAGTTTAATGAGAAGACACGAGGTATAAACGAGAGTTAGCATCACTTTGTAACAGAGTTAAAATTGCTGTAGCGAGAAACTTTTAACTGCCGGGTCTTAGCTAACATTAAATAAACCCGTGGACATCGCAACATCACACAAGAGAGCGGCTCACGTGAAGTGACTGAACGCAGCAGGAGTGATCACTTCCATGAATCAAACCTGTTCAAAAAACACATTACACAATTGATAAGCTAGGAAAAGAATATGAAACAAAGCACGGTATAAACCGTAACTTTAAATTAAGTTTATAGAAACGCTGCCGTTTGCAATACCATATTCGCCCCTGCGAAGCGCGGTGATTTTGCTATATATATTAAACTATTTCAACCATTGTATGATCTGCTTCTCGCAACTGAAAGAGGGCACCGCGGCAGAAGTTAGCCGACTTGCTCACCAACCACAAGCGTTACCTGGTAGGTAACCACTCATACAATCAGATTGTGAATCAGACTACGAATGCCTGCAATGTAATTTCCCCGATCTACATGCTGTCAAATGAACGAACCACACGCCGTGGCACAACGTTAGGGGCTTCGCCTCTACGTCCGAGGATCGATTCCTGTAAGGGAGTGCAGTGACTGTGTACTCCTGATGAGCCCACAATTACGGCGAAACACGGGTCGCATACTATGCATCTTCAAAGCACGGTGTAAACAGTAAGTTTAAATTGAGTTTATAGAAACGCTCCGCTGCCGTTTGCAATACCATATTAGATGACTTTGTAACGGAGTTAAAATTGCTGGAGCGATAAATTTTTAACTGCCGGGTCATGTCGCGTGTTCTTGGGTAGGTACACCAAAAAATGTATACATTTATGCATGTAATGGGCAAACAAAAAATGTACTATACCTGAAAGCACTACAGTAGTACTCAATGTATCTTTACTTCTTAAATGTTAATGTTTTACTGTTTAATAATTTATACGCTTCTTATATGTTATTCAGATTCTTTTATCAAAATACCAGTAACAGCGCACTGCACGATAACGTGGAGTGAATACACTTGACATGACCATTCATAGTATTTATCCCCTTTCACTGTACGTTTACCATTCGTTTGCTCAGAGGTTGATGCGCTTGCTGCTTAATGAGCAGCTCTTCACCCTAGCGTCCCGCTGCTTTCTTCTTTCGTCGGCATCTTTTCCCGTTAAAACTGATTTTTTTTTAAAACTTAGTATGTTTTCTTTAATTTTTCAGTTAAGCTGGCACTTAAGTCTTCAATCTGCCTCAAGAATAATTAGCGAAGGTGGTAGACAATGAAAACGTCAGCCGTACGCATCTGCCACGCACGCACTGGTGCGCGCAGCTGTGAGTTGATTCTACAATAAAATAAAATAAAGATAAAAAGAGTAATAACTTGCAGCACCGCTATTCAATTACACTTGCCTAACGCCTCTCCTAAGGGGAAATACTGTGGGATCTGGGCATCCGTCAAAGCAGCAATAACAAGCCCGATTAGAAAGCGGGAAGCTGTGATTTGTCCTCTCCCTCCCATGTAACAATCACAGCCCGTGTTGCAACGCACTATGTATGTATGTATGTATATGTATATATGTGTATGTGTGTATATATATATATATATATATGTATGTTCATATGTGTGGGAAAGCGAATAGTAGACTTGACGTAGTATATATGTACCAAATTTCAAGTCAATAGGTGAAACGGTTTGCGAGCTACAGCTGATTTAAAATCCTGGACAGACAAACGAATAGCCACGGAAGCGTATTATAGAAGAACATTTTACTGTTTAATAATTTATATTTATATGCAATGTGCTTCTTTTATATTACTTCATATTCTCATATGATAATGATGTTAATGTTGTTTATATTGATTTCTATGTTATTGTAAGTGCTCTTTATTTGTGGAAAAATAAATTTGGCAATTAAACTTATTTTATACATACATTTTATGTTTTTCTCTTGCACTCAGTGAGCGAATCACTGGGTAATCAGCTATATATATATATATATATATATATATTATATATATAATAGATAGATAGATATATGTGTATGTATGTAGATATACAAATATGTATATGTATATATATGTATATATGTGTATATATATGTAGATATACAAATATGTATATATGTGTCTGTATGTGTCTATATATATGTATATATATATATATATATATATATATATATATATATATTATATATATATATATATATATATATGTGTGTGTGTGTGTATGTATGTATGTGTGTATATGTATGTGTACAGTATATATATATGTTGATATATGTTTATATATGTGGATGTGTATATGTATATATAAATGTATATATGTATATATGTTTATGTATATATATATATATGTTTACATAACCTCTTTAAACACACTTCTTCTCCGCTGCGAAGCGCGGGTATTTTGCTAGTATATATATATATACATACATACATACACAGTGCATCCGGAAAGTATTCACGGCACATCACTTTTTCCACATTTTGTTACGTTACAGCCTTATTCCAAAATGGATTAAATTCATTTTTTTCCTCAGAATTCTACAAACAACACCCCATAATGACAACGTGAAAAAAGTTTACTTGAGGTTTTTGCAAATTTATTAAAAATAAAAAAACTGAGAAATCACATGTACATAAGTATTCACAGCCTTTGCTCAATACTTTGTCGATGCATCTTTGGCAGCAATTACAGCCTCAAGTCAGAGAATTTTTTTTCTCATGGTCTGAGAGCCCTTCAGGTGCCTTTTTGCAAACTCCAGGCGGGCTGCCATGTGCCTTTTACTAAAGAGTGGCTTCCATCTGGCCACTCAAACATACAGGCCTGATTGGTGGATTGCTGCAGAGATGGTTGTCCTTCTGGAAGTTTCTCCTCTCTCCACAGAGGACCTCTGGAGCTCTGACAGAGTGACCATCGGGTTCTTGGTCACCTCCCTGACTAAGGCCCTTCTCTCCCGATCGCTCAGTTTAGATGGCCGGCCAGCTCTAGCTCCTAAAAGACCATATGGTTTGTGCTCAAACAGCGCAAGCCCGGTGTTACAATCGGAATGCTGTCCTCAGGGAATTCCACCCCGGGGACCGCGTGATGGTGCTCGTGCCCACGTCCCACTCCAAATTATTGGCTCATTGGCAGGGCCCATATGAGGTAAAGGAGTGAAAAGGGCTGGTGGACTATTTGGTGAAACAACCAAATCGTCGGCCGAGCGAGAGGGTGTACCACGTGAACTTACTAAAGCTGTGGAGAGATCGGGACGAGGCTCCAACCTCCGGTACAGCACCCTCCCTTTTTGAAGAAAAACCAGCCCTTAACCTCGGTCCAGACCTAACACCACTCCAACGGCAGGAGCTCGAACAAGCGATCCGGGCCGTCCCCGAAGTGGTTAGCGAGTCACCTGGCCGTACTTCACTGATTGAGCACGACATCGTTACTGAGCCGGGAGTGGTAGTCAGGGAGAGACCCTATCGCCTCCCGGAGGCAAAACGTGCAGAGGTGGAGCTTGAAATCCAGCGGATGTTGGACATGGATATCATTGAGGAGAGTTATAGTCCCTGGTCCAGTCCTATCGTCCTCGTTTCTAAACCAGATGGTTCCTGGAGATTCTGCAATGACTTTAGAAGTCTGAACCAGGTCTCCAAATTCGATGCCTATCCCATGCCTAGGGTGGATGACCCCCGCGACCTTACTGTGCCGCCTACTTGGATGACGTGGTCATTTATTCCGGCACCTGGGAGTGACATATACTGCAGGTGTACGCCGTCCTCGCAACGCTAGCGAAGACCGGTCTCCGCATCAATCCCTGCAAGTGTTTCTTCGGCTTGAGGGAGGCCAAATATTTAGGCTACCTAGTGGGGCGGGGACAGGTGAAACCACAATGTTCCAAAATAAAAGACATCCTTGAATGGCCCCATCCGAATACCAAGAAACAGGTGCAAGCCTTCTTGGGGTTAGCGGGGTACTACCGCCGGTTTGTTCCCTGTTTCTCTGAAAGGGCAGCACCCTTGACAAATCTCACAAAGAAAGGGGCTCCTGTGTATGTGGTATGGAACGATAAAGTGGAACAAGCATTCAGTGACCTAAAGAAGGCCCTGACATCGGCACCTATATTACACACTCCTGACTTCTCTTTGCCCTTTATCCTCCAGACCGACACTTCGGACATAGGCTTGGGTGCCGTGCTGAGCCACATCGTCGATGGTGCCGAACACCCCGTAATATACCTGAGTCGGAAACTGTTGGACCAGGAGACCAGTTACGCGGCAGTGGAGAGGGAGGCGTTGGCCATTAAGTGGGCGGTGTCTCATCTGCGGTACTATCTGCTGGGTCGAGAGTTCACCCTAGTGACAGACCATGCTGCCCGCCAGTGGATGGCTCTGCACAAGGAGTCGAACCCCCGAGTCACCAGGTGGTTCTTGGACCTGCAGCCCTATAAGTTTACCATCACTTATCGCCGGGGTCCCCTTCAAGCCAATGCCGATGCCCTCTCCCGGGTTCACAACCTCTCAGTTCGGTCCGCCTGACCCGATGGGTCTGGGCTTCTAGGGTGGTGGTCATGTCACGCACGCGCAATTAGGGAGCCGCAGAACGACTCAAAATGTGACGGGAAATCATATGTCAGACGGGAATGGCGGGGTACTAACCTCTCTCTCTTTATCTCTGCAGAAAGAAGGACGCACCGCCGCCATTAATCCACCTGAACACATGTAAACACAACAACACTTCCACCTTCCCTCTGTCTCTACCCGATGACATCAGCAATCCCAACATCCATCACGATTCCTTCCCAGCAGTCCGTTCACCTATTTCCGGTCCATCCAGATAAATGTTCCCCTCTCCGCCATCATGGCGGCTGTGTTATGAATGCCAACTCTGTACTATTTCTTGTACAAAAATCATTTTTCTTTACAGTATACGGGGCCGGAAACCCCAAACCTTTATGTGCGTTGCATCTTTCTTTACAATATACAGTAATCCCTCCTCCATCGCGGGGGTTGCATTCCAGACCCCCCCGCAAAAGGTGAAAATCCGCGAACTAGAAACCATGTTTATATGGTTATTTTTATATTGTCATGCTTGGGTCACAGATTTGCACAGAAACACAGGAGGTTGTAGAGAGACAGGAACGTTATTCAAACACTGCAAACAAACATTTGTCTCCTTTTCAAAAGTTTAAACTGTGCTCCATGACAAGACAGAGATGACAGTTCCATCTCACAATTAAAAGAATGCAAACATATCTTCCTCTTCAAAGGAGTGCGCATCTCAGAGAGAGAGAGAGAGAGAGAAAAGCAAACAGTCAAAAATCAATAGGGCTGTTTGGCTTTTAAGTATGCGAAGCACCGCCGGACAAAGTAGCTGCAAGGAAAGGAGCAAGCATTTTTCAGCATTTTTTAGAGGAGCGTCCGTATCCTCTAGGCCAGTATGCAAAAAAGCCCCTCTGCTCACACCCCCTCCAGTCAGGAGCACAGAATGTCAGAGCGAGCGAGCAAGCGAGAGAGAGAGAGAGAGAGAGAGAGGAAAGCAAATAATCAAAAATCAATACGTGCTGTTTGATCGTCTAAGTATGGGAAGCACCATGCGGGAAGCATATCGCTTGCAAAGCAGCCACATGTAAGCCCAGCAAAGAAGGGAGCACAGTGAAGGTAATCTTTCAGCGTTTTTTGAGGAGCGGCTATATCCTCCAGGGGTGCGAACAGCCCCCGTGCTCACAATATATTTGAGGTGTTTTATTTAATACATAATACGCGCTGTGGTTGGGTAGCTTCTCAGCCATCTGCCAATAGCGTCCCTTGTATGAAATCAACTGGGCAAACCAACTGAGGAAGCATGTACCAGAAATTAAAAGACCTATTGTCCGCAGAAATCCGCGAACCAGCAAAAAATCTGCAATATATATTTAAATATGCTTACATATAAAATCCGCGATAGAGTGAAGCCGCAAAAGTCGAAGCGCGATATAGCAAGGGATTACTGTATATATATATATATATATATATATATATATATATATATATATATACACACATACATACTAACATACAGTATATATACACACACACACACATACTCACATACCTGTATTCACATATATTTAATTTTTTGTTAAAATGAAGAGATGTGTGGGAGTCCATATTTAAACTAGATCAACTGATAAATAAAGTAAAACTAAATGATGTGCAGAACTTTTGGTAGTACCATGTGCTAATGAACTTTTCAATTTCAAATTAACCACATGGACTACATAAACAAAAAAACAGCTTAAATAATGGATGGACTGGATATATTTTTCCTTTCATGTATATGAATGAAAATTGTTCTCTTCTTACTTAATTTTTCTTCATTTCCCAAAATAGGTGAACAATGGATGGGGGGGGGGAAGCTCAGTTGTATTCCCTCGGGAATTATACACCAAGGAAATAAATCTCCTCCATCATGCTTTGTCCATTAAGACTACACCACAGGTGCTTCAGATATTTTATCAACATGTGCTAAATCTGGGGATTAAATAAAATGAAAACATGAAAAACATTTTTCCTTTTTAAAAAGAAGCAACAAGATGAGAAGGAAAATGAAGAACATTTGTAATAAACATGAAACTATGTTTATCTAAACACCAAGTAATATAACCAGACATGGGCTTTAAAAGCAAAATCTCAGATTTGTTCTCAACTGATGCTAGGCTGAGGATGGGCACAAATAATTTAACTTGTTTGAAATAAACTTTATATGGTAAATATACTATATTTTCTGCATCACATAATAACTGGACACTGTCTAACTAGAGAGCAGAACAAGTTCTGGGAGGGTGGAGGTCAATTTGTTTCAAACCTAGTTTTGTTAATTAAAAAAAAAAAAAAACAAGATGGCCACTATAGTAACAACTTACTTGAATTTAATGTTAAAACGAAGGTAATTTAAAATGCACTTCGGAATGTACAATTGTGTGTACAATAATGTACTACAATAAATTATAAAATAATAAATTATAAAAAAAAGGAGAAATTAAAATCAGCCAAAAAATTGTTTTGAACATTAATGATTGTTTTACCTAGGTACAGTTAAGTGCCATCATTGTAAAAAGTAGAATATCATACACATACATTAAAGTTGATTTAACAGTTACTGGGTATCATCATTTATAGCCAAGCTGTGACCAAAGAATAAGCTGAATCAGAATAAGTGCTCTAATTTACAGTATAGCCAGTATTGTATTAGATTATGACTGGGAATGCAAGCAAGGTTTATATATTTGTTAGGACCAGACCACAACAGCCAATGGAGAGCTGAACACTAGGCTTGCTAAAAAATGACAATAACCAGAGGTGAATCATAGTAAACTAAGATCATCATCTGAAGTGATCTGGCATCCCTTAGTGTTTGTCTAGCAAATATGTCACTCTAATTAATAGTATCCTTAATGTCATTTGTCACTGACTCTGTGACAAAAGAGCACTATGCCTAAGCATCCTCATTTTTCCAGATGACTGTGTCTCCTTTAGGGAAGATGGTAATTAAACTTTCCAATAGCAATCAAACAATGAAGGTGGCAGTTACCAGCTCTGTTTGGGTCAAAAACTGTACATTTCATAGGCCTGAGGATACATTTTCTTACACTTATGCTTGTATATGACAGTGTTCATGAACTCTGAACCACTCACTTTTTTTAAATGGGAGTGAACAACAGGTCTTATTTGATTTGGAGCACCTTTCAAGGCACATCTTTGGTCTCATTTTTGTCTTTCATTTTTTCATTATCTTAAGGAAAATTGTTTTACTTTGTCTTAACAAGCCACAGGTTTTACGGATTCCAGTCCTTTGAAGGGTATTTTGACTTTTTCAAACATTTATAAGTATTTTTGAACTTTTGAAGCCAGTGCCCCATTTTGGGCCTGCCTGGGGTGCTGGCCATTTCAGAGACTAATCAGAGAAGTCCTGGTTAGATTTTTGTTCATTTTGAGGTCTCCTCACCACTTTTGTCACTATGTACTCGTCGTTATTCACAACAAAAATGGTCTAAAACTGCAAAAAAGAGTTATGGAAGAATGAAATAAAAACACCAGGCACAAAATAAAAAATATTACAAAAACAAAAACACTTTTTCCACGTCTGGAACCCTTTTTTAGGTACTGATAAAATGGCTTATTTGCAGAATTTTTTTGCCTGCTACATTACTTAAAGATTAGGGAACCACATGTTTTTAAATTCACTGCAGCTAAATGACTGCACATTTTGATGAATCCATTATCAATATTCTGTAAATCTTAACAAATGATATCTGTAAGCCTATAGCTTAAAAGAGCCTTCAAAAACATGAAAGGCCCTTGCCACTAAAAACATCAAATTGACATTAAGATATCATCCTTTTCTCTATTAAATAAGAGTTCACTAATCTCTCCTATATATGCTGCTGCTAATATTAAAACACAGTCCTTTCTATTTAACTTGAAGTCACACACCAAGTCTGAACATGTGAAAAAGGTCTATGTTAAAGCAGGCTAATTGTGAAAAGCATATGCTGTAGCATTAATAAATTACTTAGACACACAAGATAATTATTCATCTGTCTTAACCAGGAAAAAGTAAGTTGTCGATACAGGCAAAAAAGAGACAGTAAGTCCGATAAACAAGCATTTATAAAGGTTGTTGTATTGGTAAACGTTTATGCTCAGGCAATAAACGGTCTTTAGATTCTTGTTCTGCTCTTAACAACCTTTTTGCCAGACCCACCCAGGCGCCACAGGTTTCCCATGACGTTATTTATCAGGCTGTTAACAGTGTAATTATGGGCAATTAGAAAAGAACCCACCTGCACACATCAAAACAGCCACCAGTAACAGCCTGGTGAGGAGAAAAAAGTGCCTGATGTATCTAGTAACAATACAAAACGTACAATGTTGACAAGAATAATTTAAGATGGTTTTCTTGCATTGAATATTATTTTAAATTGGGAGACAAAAACTGATCGCTCGGAAAAAAAGACATTTACTTAAAAAATTAAATATTTAAGAGTGGATTTTTACATAAACTGGACTAAACAATTAAAAGACAAGATCTTACTCTGCTGACTATGGTTCAGCTCTATAAAGATGACAAACTAAATACCACATGGTTCTTATTTATGAGTAAATGAGAACCTACTTATGCATGGCCAATTTTTTATAAGTGCTATAAAGTCACATCACGAATAACAAACAAATCGATAGAAGATTCATTAAAGCTCTCACACTGAAAGGAAGAAAAAAAATTTAAATTTAGCTAATTATCTGCAAACAGACATCATTATTATACTCTCCTGCAAATTAAGATTTAATTCTTTATTGTCATGTGTACAAGTACAGGTACCTTGTACAATCAAATGCTTACTTCTATGTGCCTCTCTAGACAGAAAACAAACACCAGAGACAAAGTAAATATAGAATAAATACAAAAAGTAACAGAAAATGCATGTGCAAGAAAGCAGTAGTAGAAGCAGTGGAGATGAAAAAAATACTGATTATTCATGAGCCTAATTTCAGTCGGGTAAACACTCTTCCTAAATCTGGAGGTGCTGTTCAGATGGACTTTATACTCTTCACAGATGGGAGGAGGGTGAAAAGTGGCAGTGCAGGATGGCTGGAGTCCTGCCTGATACTGTTTACATTCCTAATAAACGCATAATGTGCCCATTATAACAGCAAATACTTTACCAAGATCTATTGCAATATCTAAGTTTAAACATTTAATACAATGTTCAGGGACGACAGCATATCCCTGCAACATAGGTAAAAAGGCTGGAGAATCCAGAAAAGGATGTTATCATTCCTTTTCACAGTAAAATAATGCACTCAACAGTGCACACACTGGGATCATTTAGAGTTATCCACTAATCTAGCCACCCCTTCTTTGAGATGTAGGAAGAAACCCAGAGTAACCTGGAGAATAACCCATTGAGATTTAGGGAAAGTTCAACACAGGCCATGACTAGGATGGGATTTGAACTTGGTCTCAAGGAACTATGAGACAAGAACACTAATAATTATGTCACTTGTACTCTTCTAGTAATTTCAATAAAACCATCATCCATGTATTTAACAGGGTGCTGTAGCTTACCTAAGCAGTATCAGGCAAAGGGCAGGGCTAGAAATATCTCAGTATCATCACATGTAATGTGGGAACCTCTTAAATGGTACTTAATGACAGAGGGGAGTCACTATAATGTACAATTTATCTGTGTGCTCTTTGGTGTAACTGAAACGATTCCTAACTAGCATATGTAAATGAACTTTCATGAAAGGAGAAGCAGTTTGTAAAAACTAACCAGTCAAGTTATAGAGAACTCTGATGCTCAAATGGCATGGTCCAGTTACCAGAAGGAACAACGAATGTCTATTTATGGAATTCATTTGTAATTATGACTTAAGACACTTCTTTATTTAGCAT